>NC_037334.1:47973080-49223080 GCF_002263795.3 Bos taurus | reverse complement strand
CCAGCACACTGGGGATTAGGCCTCATCATATGAATTTTGGGGGACACATTCAGTCCATAACATCCTTTAATTCTGCTCATCTTTTCCCAACTTCCCACCCAGATGGTTGGCAATTAAATATGTTATTACTAAAGTTTAGTTTCACATGTAAGGATTCCAAGTTTATTTGGAGTTGCTCATGTGGATCTGGTCCCAAGACAAAGGTGATATATCTTTTTTCAAGATAGTGTTCAGCCTGCACAGTTATCCATGTGTGTATGAGTGTACAGAAGGAGGATAAAGTAGATTCATAGGGCTTACACTCGCTGGGTCACTTTCCTCCGATGGACAAAAACCCAGAAGCTTTTGGTCATGTATTTTATTTTAAAATTAATTTTAAAAATTAATTGAGATATAATTTAGACACATAACATTTTATTAATTTTAACTGTACAACATAATATTTGCAATATATATATTGCAAAATGATCACCACAGTAATTTTGAGTTAACATCCATCATCACAGTTCCAATTTTTTTCTTGTGATAAGAACTTTTCAGATCTACTCTTTTCAGTTCAGTTCAGTTCAATTCAGTCACTCAGTCGTGTCCAACTCTTTGCGACCCCATGAATTGCAGCACGCCAGACCTCCCTGTCCATCACCAACTCCCAGAGTTCACCCAGACTCAAATCCATCGAGTCAGTGATGCCATCCAGCCATCTCATCCTCTGTCGTCCCCTTCTCCTCCTGCCCCCAATCCTTCCCAGCATCAGAGTCTTTTCCAATGAGTCAACTCTTCGCATGAGGTGGCCAAATTACTGGACTTGCAGCTTTAGCATCATTCCTTCCAAAGAAATCCCAGGGCTGATGTCCTTCAGAATGGACTGGTTGGATCTCCTTGCAGTCCAAGGGACTCTCAAGAGTCTTCTCCAACACCACAGTTCAAAAGCATCAATTCTTCGGTGCTCAGCCTTCTTCACAGTCCAACTCTCACATCCATACATGACCACTGGAAAAACCATAGCCTTGACTAGACAGACCTTTGTTGGCAACGTAATGTCTCTGCTTTTGAATATGCTATCTAGGTTGGTCATAACTTTCCTTCCAAGGAGTAAGTGTCTTAATTTCATGGCTGCAGTCACCCTCTGTAGTGATTTTGGAGCCCCCCAAAAGAAAGTCTGACACTGTTTCCACTGTTTCCCCATCTATTTCCCATGAAGTGATGGGACCAGATGCCATGATCTTAGGTTTCTGAATGTTGAGCTTTAAGCCAACTTTTTCACTCTCCTCTTTCACTTTCACTGAGAGGCTTTTTAGTTCCTCTTCACTTTCTGCCATAATTAGGTGCAGTAAAATATACCCTTTTTACTGTTCAGTTCTTTTGAGTTGTTTAAACATCATATTCAATTAGATCTTGTTATCACACTTGCCGGAGGGATGGAAAGCAAAGGTTGTCTAAATTTCAGTTGCATTTTTAAACATTTGTTTTGGAAGGCTGAGATACTTGTAAGCAAGGAAAAGCCAAGAAACATACTCAGGAAATGATCTAAAAGGTAAAGTAGGAAAAAAATTGTTTTTCCACCTGAATGATCTCAGAGGTAGCAAAATGACAGCATCATTTAAGTGTTTATATAATACTCTTTATTCACTGTCCTTACTTTTACCAATCTAATCTTGAAAAGAGTCTTCTATCCCAGTTATCTTGGACTTATCCTGACTTTCTAAATGTCTCTCAAACATGCTTTGTTGTTTCCCATCATCCCTACCCTCTTTCTGTTGTTGTTTAGTCGCTAAGTTGTGTCCCACTCTTTGTGACCCCATGGACTGTAGCCTGCCAGGCTCCTCTGATCATGGGAGTTCCCAGGCAAGAATATTGGAATAGGTTGCCATTTCCTTCTCCAGGGTATCTTCCCGACCCAGGGATTGAACCTGCCCCTCCTGCATTGGCAGGTGGATTCTTTACTACTCAGCCAACAGGGAAGTCTGCCCTCCTTCTATAGGTAAGGCTTATACTAGACATATGCTTCTATGAAGCTTTTCTAGTCAATAGTAATTACATCAGTAACAGATCCTCAATAAGACTGTGTGGATGATTATTTTAAAACAATACAGGAAAAAAATGTTACTTTAGAATTTACAGTTTAGATGACAAAATAAGTTACCGTCTTATTCTGTTTCAGAAATTCATCTTTTACTGTTTAACATTTATTTGAGTGACTCTAAAATAAACTTCTTCAGGTCTGATCTTTCATGAGAGCTATAATCTTGGGCATCCCAGAACACAGTGCCCCGAGACCCCAGTTTCACCTTAAACATTAACAGCTATATTCACCATCACCCATACTTCCTCTAAAATAGTTTCTTTTCCTAGATTTTTGTAGTTCTATCATGTGGCAGTTTTAGGCTTCCAGATATCAAACACTGGAATGCTTTTATTTTCCTCATTATTTATCATCAGTCGGTTAGCAAGTCCTGACATATCTGAATTGTGTTTTGTAATAAGGTAATACTTTGCTATTATCCTTCTCTTTGAATTTTTTCAATGGCATTTATTGCTATCTAACATGCTATATACCATTCTTATTGTTTGCTTCTCCCCACAAGAATGTCCGTTCCATGAGGGCAGACATTTTTGTCTGTTGCTTACTGCCCTGTTCCCAACCCTTGGTATAGTAGTTATTGGATAAATTGAGAAAGTGAGCACTTACTATGTGCCAGGCACTGTGCTCTGCATTTACATGCAGAATCTCATTTAATTTTTGCCACATTGGGTAGGTGTTTTATGTTCTAATTTTAGATAATAAAATCTATAATTTTAAAAAGGTTAGGTGACCTGTCCAAAGTCACACAACTCGATGGTTACACGGTTTGTAGGTAATAGAGACATAGTTTCTCCCCAAACCTTGAAGCCTATCTATATGCCTTTGAATTAGTATTTATACTCCTTAATCTAAATTTCAAGACATTCCATAATACCAAGACCTCGGCCTAACTTAGTTTTTCTCTATCAAAAACCTCCTGATCCAATCAAACGGGTCCACTTTCTGCTCCTGGGAGCTTATAAATTTTCTCCAGATTTTGTTCAGGTAAACTCTCTATAGAAATCTTATCTAGCCTTTGACTCTGTGATTCGGTGCAAGTTCTACCTCTTTAATCATTTCTGAATACATTCCATTCCAGGATACAGTGAGGAATTTCTAATTTGCTACATGATTTTGGGGCTCTCCATCACATGCCATACACATGTGGCAAAAGTTTCAGTAGATGGAAGCCATTATAAGTTTCTTGTATTCCCACCTGGGTCAATATGGCAGTTATCAAGGGTGTGCGATACTTACATACAGTACAGTGTTCATGTGTTTAACTTGGCTCCCAGTCCGATTGAAAACGCCTTAAAAAACCTAACATTTTAGTTGGGAAGGAAGCTCGTACAGATAACAGGGCCTATGAAAAGATGTGTACAGCGGGGGAGTATGAAAACATCCGCTGAGAGGAGCCTCGTAAGAGGGTTCCACTGACAGCACTGGGGTAGCGGGGGTCTCGCGCCAAGCCTAGGTCGGAAAGTCTGAAGCGCTTTCGGCGCGCTGCTGTCCTTCCACATGGCCTCGGGCTCGCTTTTGCGCAGGGCCACGTGCCAATGTTTGTCTAATCGCGCCTCTGGCCCACTACAAACGGTTAATAACCGCCTTGCCCGACCAGGCCCCTACCCTCCATCTTTGTGCGGACGGGAGGGGCGAGGACGCCAGGTGTGGTGGCCCAGCCGAAAGGCGGCGGGTAAATCCAAGACCCTAACCCCAACAGTCAAGTTTTCAAAAAACCCGCGCGTGACGCCCCAGGCCGCATCCGTTGGGAACGGCCCCCAGCGCGTCCCCGCTCACTACCACCCTCGGCGCCCCGCTCCGCCCCGCCCCCGCGGCAAGCCCAGGGCGGGAGGCGGCGTTTGGGTAGCAAGAAAACTCTGCACACGGGGGGCGCCGAGGCCAGCGCGCACTGGGGAGCGCGCCCGTCCAGCAGCTGCCGAAAACGGAAGTGGATGCAGGCGGATGGCTGTGATTGGCTGAACTGACATGTCTCTCAAGGGGCTGGCGCGAACGCCACTGCGGAGCTGGGCGAGGGGATACGGCTAGGGGAGGGGGAAAAATCACTGGGAACAGCCGCGGGGGCTGGGGGCAAATGAATCGCAGAGGTTCGCGAAGGGCAGAGAGAGTCCCTAGTGAGGGCGCACTGGAGATCCTGGGAGTGAAAGCAGAGCGGTAAAGGCTGCAACAGGAGCAGCGCAGGCCGAAGGCTTGAATAGACCGCGGAGGGCGGGGAGTCCGTGACCGAGAGCGGCGCTGCAGCGCGGTAGGCGGGACTAATGAGGTCGAGGCGAGGATTGGTGGACTGCCCTGCGCTGCCGTACGCGGCGGTGACGCACGCCTCGGGGAGGGTGCGCGCGCGTTCAGCGGCCTCTTTGTGTGGTGCACAGATACGGGAGCGGAGGTGGCGGTAGCGGCGGCTTTGGTTGCCTTCCAGTTTCCTCGGCTCGTCCTCTAGCCGGCACCTCTCCCCTTCCCTCCCCCTTCCTCTCTTCCTTTTTCCCTTCCCTTTCCCTTCTTCCCTTTTCCGCCGCTGACCGGCGGGGGCGGCTCCAGCGACGGCTGGGCCCAAGTTGTGAAGAAACCTTAGCCAACCATCACGGCGACGGCGAAACCTCGGAGCTCCCAGGGCGGGGGCAAGGCCCGGGCGGTGGAGATGGAGAATTCCCAACTGTGTAAGCTGTTCATCGGCGGCCTCAACGTGCAGACGAGTGAGTCCGGCCTGCGCGGCCACTTTGAGGCCTTTGGGACCCTGACAGACTGCGTAGTGGTGGTGAACCCCCAGACCAAGCGCTCCCGTTGCTTTGGCTTCGTGACCTACTCCAATGTGGAGGAGGCCGATGCCGCCATGGCCGCCTCGCCTCATGCGGTGGACGGCAACACGGTGGAGCTGAAGCGGGCGGTGTCCCGGGAGGATTCGGCGCGGCCCGGTGCTCACGCCAAGGTGAAGAAGCTCTTTGTCGGGGGCCTTAAGGGAGACGTGGCCGAGGGCGACCTGATCGAGCACTTCTCGCAGTTTGGCACCGTGGAAAAGGCCGAGATTATTGCCGACAAGCAGTCCGGCAAGAAGCGTGGCTTCGGCTTCGTGTATTTTCAGAATCACGACGCGGCAGACAAGGCCGCGGTGGTCAAGTTCCATCCGATCCAGGGCCATCGCGTGGAGGTGAAGAAGGCTGTCCCCAAGGAGGATATCCACTCCGGTGGGGGCGGAGGCGGCTCTCGGTCCTCCCGCGGCGGCCGCGGCGGCCGGGGTCGGGGCGGTGGTCGTGACCAGAACGGCCTGTCTAAGGGCGGCGGCGGCGGTTATAACAGCTACGGTGGTTACGGCGGTGGCGGCGGCGGCTACAACGCCTACGGAGGCGGCGGCGGCGGCGGTTCGTCCTACGGTGGAAGCGACTACGGTAACGGTTTCGGCGGTTTCGGCAGCTACAGCCAGCACCAGTCGTCCTATGGGCCCATGAAGAGCGGCGGCGGCGGCGGCGGAGGAGGCAGCAGCTGGGGAGGTCGCAGCAACAGTGGACCTTACAGAGGTGGCTATGGCGGTGGGGGTGGGTATGGAGGCAGCTCCTTCTAAAAATGTCTTTTTAATGCTTGGGAGTGGCTATAGGGGTAGCTCTTCGCAACCACCCACCTAGGGTCAACTCCTAAGTCCTTTTCACTCCCACCGCTTTCCCCATTTTGCCCTTGGGGGAGCCACTTCTAAGGCTGCTTACCCTTGGGGGTGTTGCCCTATATGCCTGCCACCTCTCTCGTCTCTCCCTCTGAAGATGGACTTGGCTCCACATACACATTTTTGTGTTACAGTCATTGATGGACTCTATTTTTTTATTATTACTTGGACTTTGGTCGTTTTTATACTAGCAAAATGTCTTGTTTTAATTTGTGTTTTTTTGGGGGAGGGGGAGGGAGTGAACTTGCTGATTCTGTAGCAAAACCTGGGCGGGGGTTGGGGGGTTTAGTTTACTTTGTTGTAAGGACTTGATATCTGGCTACAGCGTTTTCTATAAAATCTCCTTGGATCCCATGCCCGAAATTTGGAAGCATATGTACAAAAATCATTTTTACGTTTTATTTTTAATAAATCATTGTGTTTGACCGTACATGTCTAACATTTTTTCCTAGGGTCCATTCCGTACCGTTTTAAGGGTAATTTTTCTTGTTAATTCTTAATGTGTATTTAGAGAAACTTTTAAAAGGTCCTGTGAGGTTTTTTTTTTCTTCTTGCTGTTACCCAGGTAGTGATGTGTTGAATTTTATCCCTTACAGGTAAAACATTTGAAGTGGTGGATGTGGCTTTTTAAAATCTTTAAAGTTTTTCCTACATCCATCTCTTGTACTAAGTGATTTGCTTATCATCTTGACATGGGTGGTCACTTCTATGAGAATTTGCTTCAAAATATGTACTGTGTAGTTCTAAAGAAATAGTTTGTGTTAAGCATGTGTTTTCATTCATATAAACTGTTTTAAAAAATTCAGATGGCCTAATTTCATCCCTCTTACTGGTTTGTCTGTAATGAATGGTTACAAATAAGGGTTATATTTTACCCTCAAACTTTAAGTGCATTTTTGTATTTTCAGAGCAGGTTTAAATGTTTTTTTTTTTCCCCTATAGCTGAACTGCTGTCCTCCTGGAAATCCTTCCCCTTACTTTTGTGGCACCATCTACTGGCAGAATGTCAGTATATCTGCAAAACAGTTGGTTTAAAAACTTGTTCAGGACAGTTGCATCAGATTTTAGAAGTTTTGCCATCAAAAATCTGTGCAGACTTTGGTTATACATTTACTTGTAACTAAGATGGGCTTTACAGGAATGTAGTTAATGGTCCATATCACGACTGCCCTTTCTACATGAGGTTTGAAACTGTAAAACTGCTATGCATAGCTTGGGCAGTGGCCCCAAATTGCTATGATAACTAATGAACCAGCTTCGTGTACTGGTATCTTAGGTGCAAGTTGTAAAGCAAAATATCTGTGTATTCTGCTTGGTTAACAAATGTATATTTGTAGCCCTTTCATGCAATAGAATTCAAGTTGTTGTTTATAAAAAGTAAAACAAAACAATGGTATAGGAGAAAATTGCCTTCCTGGATAGACGTATAGAATAGCAACGTTTATGGATATCACAAATAAAGAATTCAATTCTTTACATGATTGAGTGAGAGTATGTATAACCTGGTGGGTGGGTTCAGAATACCTTTTAATCTAGTACCTGCATTTGATTTACTGATACGGTAAAATATTTGGAATTTTGCTTAGTGAAAGTGAAGTCGCTCAGTCGTGTCCGACTCTTTGCGACTCCATGGACTGTAGCCTACCAGGCTCCTCCGTCCATGGGATTTTCCAGGCAAGAGTACTGGAGTGGGTTGCCATTTCCTTAGTCACTTTGACAAAGGGTAGCTGATACTTGGTACTTTTAGTACCTCTACAACAAATGGGATGATATGTTTGCATATGGAATAAATTAAAAAGATAGTCAAGTTTTGCATTACAAATTGTTTTACAATTTGTTTAAATTTCTGTTTTCACTCTTATTGAAATACATCATACTGCGTTTCTTCACGTGGTAATTTGGTCTAGCTTTTGCAGAGAGTAGGGCTCTAAGATACAGAAAATGATATCTTAAGTTTTTTATTATAATTATTGTGTTTCTGTTTTACTCAGTTTTAGGAGGAAGATCTGTTTCTTCTGGTTCAACTGGAATAGTCACCTTCTGGAGGGTTTTCAGAATTTAATAAGGTTATTGTCATTTTGTATTTCCCATGTAGTGATGTGTGAAAAGTTATGTAAAAGGATTTCCTAATTAGAAAAATGGCTTAGTGTTAATGGTATATCATCGCTTTGTTGTCATGTGTCTACCTTTACAAATATCTTATCTGGATTGGTATTCAGTGAAGGCAGAAATAGAGGTCTTTAGTCTTTGCAGATTTGGCATGTAGGACTTGTTTGTTATGGTTTCACTTTTTTCACCTGTAAGATTTACCTGAACATTATTACTTCAAATATAATCAAGACTTCATGGGAGGAAGTAGTACAGAACCTGGTCAGCATTGAATATAATTTTTGTGCAATGCTTGAATCTAATTTTGAAAGATTAGCAAAATAAATTTTTTTTGTCTTCCTGTTGTGAAGAACTTCTGCATTTACAGTGTTGTAGTAAAATTCAGTGGTAATCATTAGTTGGAAGAGGTTTGAAAGATTGATAGTAATTTCAAGTCTTAAAAAGCTTCCAAACGGTTGACATTCATAGTGGTAACAAATCAGAATGATATACTGATTGCTTCGGTCTGTAGCTTAGTGATTTAGAACAGATTTAATATTTAAATCTTCATAATGAATTTTTGTTTTCAAGTTAGGTTAAAGCATTGAGGATACTTAAGAATTTGCTATTTCTGTTACCTCAGGAATAGAAATGGTAGTGTCAGTTGTTTGATTTGTAGCTTTGTTTATCTTAAGTGTGCTTAATACTCTCAAATTTGAGAATTTGCATTTTAAACTGAATTACCTATGTTTTTGCTGATTAAAAGTGGGCATTTGGATGTTGAGTCAATTTAAGCAAAACTGCATCTAGGTAATGTAAGGATTATTCCCCAAAAGACAGTATTTGCACTTAGAAGAGGGTAAGTCTCTTTCTTCTATTTTAACCAACTTACTGCATCAGTGTTAAGATTTTGGTTACCGGGAATATAATTTCTCTTCCCTGTTTTAGAAGGCTTTTTTTTTTAATTAAGTGGAGCAACAAAGATTGCCTCTAAACCAGGGTAAGATAATGAATGCGTTTTCCTTAGTGTCTTATTGCAGGTTGCTTTGCTGTACCTTTGTCTAATGTTTTCTATTAAAAGTGAATGTTGTAAAAACTTCTTTCCAATAAAAATTCCCTTTCTACCTGTTATTTTAAAAATTATAACATTGCATGTTTGGTCAAATGTTGCCAAGTATCATTTGGCAATGTTACTAGGAAATAGGAAAGAACTGTACTGAATGTTGAGACTGGTGTATTTTTAAAAATGAGAATTAAACGTTTAAATAAATGCTTAGAAACTAAACAAAGAATGGTAAAAACCCTAAAGAGGAAATCCTCTTCTCAAGGACAATCCTTGTTAATAGGTGTATGTTCAGCAAACTCTTTTGTATGTACCTACATTTTAAAAGTAGGATGAAATAGTTCAGCAGTTTATATGATTGGCGTTCTCATATCAGAACAAATAGACCTTCCTCATCCTCTTTAATGCCTGTATAATGTTCTATAGCATGGCCGTTCCATAATGGTTGATGGACATTTCTTGCTATTATGAGTAATGCAGTGATTGTTGGAATGGCAGGTCATGTTCTTGCTTACCACATATACACTTAGTTGATGAGATGGCTTACTCATATTAAATGTGCTGGATAACTAGAACACAGCAGTTCTTTGGTATCATGGGTATTTTTTTTGTTCTCAGTATATATTCAGGGAAAGGTACATGCTCATTGGCAGCCTTGTTAAAGCCTTAGGGTATATTCAACTAAAACATTTTACTGAAAAATTTCAAAGCTAGATAATACATGATAAAACAGTTAATGGCCTATAAAGACCCTCATGTTGCTCCTTCCCTGTTTTCTCCCAGCACTTGGAGATGACGTATGTTAACAGTTTGCCTATTTCTAGGTCTTTTTATTTGCAGGGAGATATATTTATCTTTATTTTAGGAACAAATACTGGGTTGTTTTATATATACATACATACATACATATGTAAGTATTTTAACTTCAGACACCCATATGTGTACATAATCGTTCTGTATCATAAAACTGGTATGCTATAGTATAGATGCACCATGATTTATTGTTTAGTATGTTTCCAAACTATTGCAGGCTTTGTGTTGCCATTTGCAACATACCAAAAAGGATCTGCCCCTGCTCACAAGGTACTCGCAATTTTTGTTTGAGTGGTGGGAATTTCAATAATTGTAATAGATTGTGGGCATTTTCATTAGAGATGAGTATAAGCAATTGTGTCGACTTGGTGGGTCAAGAAAACATTTGGGCTGGTCTTGACATTTAGACTAGATGAGTTGGCAGAGGGCATGCTACTAACATGCCAATACACAGCATGATGGATGGGCTTCTTATGTTTTTTCTTATGTTGCTAGGCCACAGAGACTTCAGAGGTACATCATCCATTTTTATTGCTTTGCATTGTTTTATGGCTTAACAGTTTTTGGTAAGTTTTTTGTTTTTTTTTTAACAGTTTCTGCTAAGTTTTAATAGCAAAATCAGCTTAAGGGATATGGGACACATTCAACAACAGAAGTACAAGTCAGGTGATATCTTGAATGGGAAATGATAATCACTGTATGTTAAAAGGTTTCTGTGAAAAGTATAATTCATAGTTTGGAGACCCCCTTTATTAAGCGATAGTTAGCAATATTCTCACTCTTCTATTTTTTTCCTTTAATATATCTTCCCTATATTTTCACTTACTAGCTAGTTTTAAAATATAATTTTGTTAGAAAACGTTTGCACTAAGTAAATCAGTTTCTGACGTATTTGCTATAATTAGAAACTTAATATGTTTTGTAAATTTTGTTTTAAAAATAAAGCTAACAGTTGTATAATTTGGCAGGGGGAGGCAGGGTTAGTTTGAAGAATAAGTGGGCATGAATTACTAGCTTCAAATTAAATTTGAGTTTAGCACATTGTGAATGTTCTTGATGCTTAAATTTAGTCGCTTACTAAGTATAATGTATGGAAGTATATTGTTGGGAAATAGGATTTGTTGCTCATTTTTAAGACAGGCATGCAACTGGTTTGGGAAAATTGGTCTTTGACATTGGAACCTGCTTGTGGGTGAACTTCATATTCTTCCTAAATGAGAAATTAAATGCCATGGGATAAACAAAAAAGGAGATACTAGAAAGCTGCTTTTTAAAAAAGATATATTAGAGAGGCTAAAAGGGCAGATGAATCACTTTTGTACTGACTTATCCCACATACTTATTTATTAATAACACTTTTATTGATAATTTATTAATAAGCTTGCAGTTGGAGCTGAATGATTTGCATCTTCAGAGAGGAAAATGATTAAAGATTTCCTTTTTTAGCTGCGTGCTCTCTTCTCAGGCAGATTTTCTTTGGCTCCTTTAATTGTTTTATCACTGCATATGGTTTGTTTTTTTTAAAAAAAAAAAACCCGAAAACATGTCTGAAATGGGTTTTGTTCTAAAATTATCTGATGTGAACTTGTACTGTTTTGACAATATGCTTATATCCCAGCATTTTCTGTCAGTTTCATCAGAGATTGATTACCTCTTTGTGCAAAACATCTGGGATCTGGAGATAACTGCAGTGGGACAAACACGGTTCCTGTCTTCAAGTAACTTGCATTCTGTTGGAGATTCTGTTTCTTTTGAAATTATGCATCCTTTTCAGCATTGTGGGATCGTCTCAGATTGTTCACACTCTACAGACAAATTGGAGTTTGTCCCATCATCATTTAGTATATACTCTCTGATTAAAGTGAAGGCTTCACTCTTACACTGGTTTTGTTATTTGGATACCATATGAAAGGTACATTTTTTTTTGATGCTTTTGTTGCTAATGTAATTAGCCTCAGAGTAGGCATCTGACTTAGTATTTCATAGTCCTTAATGGTGGAGAAGGCAATGGCAACCCACTCCAGTACTCTTGCCTGGAAAATCCCATGGGCGGAGGGGCTGGTAGTCTACAGTCCACGGCGAAGAGTCGGAGACGACTGAGCGACTTCACTTTCACTTTTCACTTTCATGCATTGAAGAAGGAAATGGCAACCCACTCCAGTATTCTTGCCTGGAGAATCCCAGGGACAGGGGAGCATGGTGGGCTGTCGTCTATGGGGTCACACAGTTGGACACGACTGATGCGACTTAGCAGCCGCAGCAGCAATAGCAGTTCTTAATGACATAAATTTTGGTATCAAATAGATCAGGTTCTTTTTTTGACCCAGTCACTTTCTTGTTCCATGAGTACATGGTCCTGAACCTGTTTCCTTGTTTTTACAGTCGTGTCTGACTCTTTGTGACCTGATGGACAGTACCCTGCACCAGGGTCCTCTGTCCATGAGTTTTTCTAGGCAAGAATACTGGAGTGGGTTGCCATTTCCTTCTCCAGGGAATCTCCCCAACCCAGGGATTGAACCCAGGTCTCCCACATTGTAGACAGACGCTTGACCATCTGAGCCACCAGGGAAGTCCTTAAAAAGGAGAGACTACTGTTAATATCTGTCTCACAGGATTGTGAACAAATTATACTTTAAACTGAACAAATTATACTTTGAACAAATGAAGTGTAACTATACATGTAAAGGGTATACTATCATTGTTGGTACCTAGAGATGTTAATATTACAACTTCGTTTAAGACATATGAGTGTACCTTTATTTCATCCCCCCTCAACCACAAGGTATTTGTGCAATTAATGAGGTGAATGAATAGCCATCTTTTAAAAAGTACTGACATAAGTCATAGAGCACTCTTAGTAATTGAGATTTGGTTTTTAACCTAGGCTTTGCTCTTGATTTGCTGGGTGAGCTTGGATATGGGAGCCCTTTATTCCTCTACTGCTTCAACTCTAGTAAGAGGTATGAACCATGTTAGCTGTGTTTAAGTATTTCTTATAAGAAAGTTACAAGTAACGTGTTAAGAGTGCCTTCCAGGTAGGAAGAAGGATCAAGAAAAGCATTATGACAGATGTATTTGACTTAAAAAGTTGACTGTATAGAGAAAGTGAGGGGAAAAAGTAAATTTCAGTAGAGGGACAAATAGGCAGAAACATGGGGCACATACAGAGAAGTATGCCTCAGTTCAGTTCATTTCAGTCACTCAGTCGTGTCCGACTCTTTGTGACCCCATGAATCGCAGCACGCCAGGCATCCCTGTCCACCATCTCCTGGAGTTCACTCAAACTCACGTCCATTGACTTGCTGATGCCATCCAGCCATCTCATCCTCTGTCGTCCCCTTTTCCTCCTGCCCCCAATCCCTCCCAGCATCAGAGTCTTTTCCAATGAGTCAACTCTTTGCATGAGGTGGCCAAAGTATTGGAGTTTCAGCTTTAGCATCATTCCTTCCAAAGAAATCCCAGGGCTGATCTTAAGAATGGACTGGTTGGATCTCCTTGCAGTCCAAGGGACTTTGAAGAGTCTTCTCCAACACCACAGTTCAAAAGCATCAATTCTTCAGCTCTCAGCTTTCTTCACAGTCCAACTCTCGCATCCATACATGACCATTGGAAAAACCATAGCCTTGACTAGACGGACCTTTGTTGGCAAAGTAATGTCTGCTTTTCAATATGCTATGTAGGTTGGTCATAACTTTTCTTCCAAGGAGTAAGTGTCTTAATTTCATGGCTGCAATCACCATCTGCAGTGATGTTGGAGCCCCCAAAAATAAAGTCTGACACTGTTTCCCCTGTTTCCCCATCTATTTCCCATGAAGTGATGGGACCAGATGCCATGATATTCGTCTTCTGAATGTTGAGTTTTAAGCCAACATTTTCACTCTCCTCTTTCACTTTCATCAAGAGGCTTTTTAGTTCCTCTTCACTTTCTGCCATAAGAGTGGTGTCATCTGCATATCTGAGGTTATTGATATTTCTCCCGGCAATCTCGATTCCAGCTTGTGCTTCTTCTAGCCCAGCGTTTCTCATGATGTACTCTGCATAGAAGTTAAATAAGCAGGGTGACAATATACAGCCTTGACGTACTCCTTTTCCTATTTGGAACCAGTCTGTTGTTCCATGTCCAGTTCTAACTGTTGCTTCCTGACCTGCATATAGGTTTCTCGAGGCAAGTCAGGTGGTCTGGTATTCCCATCTCTTGAAGAATTTTCCACAGTTTATTGTGATTCACACAAAGGCTTTGGAATAGTCAAAGCAGAAATAGATGTTTTTCTGGAACTCTCCTGACTTTTCGATGATCCAGCGGGTGTTGGCAGTTTGATCTGTGGTTCCTCTGCCTTTTCTAAAACCAGATTGAATGTCTGGAAGTTCACAGTTCATGTATTACTGAAGCCTGGCTTGGAGAATTTTGAGCATTACTTTACTAGTGTGTGAGATGAGTGCAATTGTGCGGTAGTTTGAGCATTGTTTGGCTTTGCCTTTCTTTGGGATTGGAATGAAAACTGACCTTTTCCAATCCTGTGGCCACTGCTGAGTTTTCCAAATTTGCTGGCATATTGAGTGCAGCACTTTCACAGCATCATCTTTCAGGATTTGAAATAGTTCCACTGGTATTCCATCACCTCCACTAGCTTTGTTTGTAGTGATGCTTTCTAAGGCCCACTTGACTTCACATTCCAGGATGTCTGGCTCTAGGTGAGTGATCATACCATCATGATTATCTTGGTCGTGAAGATCTTTTTTGTACAGTTCTGTGTATTATTGCCACCTCTTCTTAATATCTTCTGCTTCTGTTAGGTCCATACCATTTCTGTCCTTTATCGAGCCCATCTTTGCATGAAATGTTCGCTTGGTATCTAATTTTCTTGAAGAGCTCTCTACTCTTGCCCATTCTGTTGTTTTCTGCTATTTCTTTGCATTGATCAATGAGGAAGGCTTTCTTTTCTCTTCTTGCTATTCTTTGGAACTCTGCATTCAGATGTTTATATCTTTCCTTTTCTCCTTTGCTTTTCACTTCTCTTTTCACAGCTATTTGTGAGGCCTCCCCAGACAGCCATTTTGCTTTTTCGCATTTCTTTTCCATGGGGATGGTCTTGATCCCTGTCGCCTGTACAATGTCATGAACCTCCATCCATAGTTCATCAGGCATTCTGTCTATCAGATCTAGTCCCTTAATTTTATTTCTCACTTCCACTGTATAATCATAAGGGATTTGATTTAGGTCATACCTGAATGGTCTAGTGGTTTTCCCTACTTTCTTCAATGTAAGTCTGAATTTGGCAATAAAGAGCTGATGATCCGAGCCACAGTCAGCTCCTGGTCTTGTTTTTGCTGACTGTATAGAGCTTCTCCATCTTTGGCTGCAAAGAATATAGTCAATATGATTTCAGTGTTGACCATCTGGTGATGTCCATGTGTAAAGTCTTCTCTTGTGGTGTTGGAAGAGGGTGTTTGCTATGACCTGTGCGTTCTCTTGGCAAAATTCTGTTAGCTTCTGCCCTGCTTCATTCCGTATTCCAAGGCCAAATTTGCCTGGTACTCCAGGTGTTTTTTGACTTCCTACTTTTGCATTCCAGTCCCCTATAATGAAAGGACATTGTGTTTGGGTGTTAGTTCTAGAAGGTCTTGTAGGTGTTCATAGAACCGTTCAACTTCAGCTTCTTCAGCGTTACTGGTTGGGGTATAGACTTGGATTATTGTGATATTGAATGGTTTGCCTTGGAAACGAACAGAGATCATTCTGTCATTTGAGATTGCACCTAAGTACTGCATTTCGGACTCTTTTGTTGACCATGATGACTACTCCATTTCTTCTAAGGGATTCCTGCCTGCAGTAGTAGATATAATGGTCATCTGAGTTAAATTGACCCATTCCAGTCCATTTTAGTTCGCTGATTCCTAGAATGTCGACATTCACTATTGCCGTCTCCTGTTTGACCACTTCCAATTTGCCTTGATTCATGGACCTGACATTCCAGGTTCCTATGCAATATTGCTCTTTACAGCATCAGACCTTGCTTCTGTCACCAGTCACATCCACAACTGGGTATTGTTTTTTGCTTTGGCTCCATCCCTTCATTCTTTCTGGAGTTATTTCTCCACTGATCTCCAGTAGCATACTGGGCACCTACTGACCTGGGGAGTTCCTTTTTCACTATCCTATCATTTTGTCTTTTCATACTGTTCATGGGGTTCTCAAGGCAAGAATACTGAAGTGGTTTGCCATTCCCTTCTCCAGTGGACCACATCCTGTCAGACCTCTTCACCATGACCTGCCCGTCTTGGGTGGCCCCACAGGGCATATCTTAGTTTCATTGAGTTAGACAAGGCTGTGGTTGTAGTGTGATTAGATTGACTAGTTTTCTGTGATTATGGTTTCAGTGTGTCTGCCCTCTGTGATTATGGTTTCAGTGTGTCTGCCCTCTGATGCCCTCTTGCCCTTCGTCTTACTTGGGTTTCTCTTACCTTGGATGTGGGGTATCTCTTCATGGCTGCTCCAGCAAAGTGCAGCTGCTGCTCCTTACCTTGGACGAGGGTTATCTCCTCACCGCCGCCCCTCCTGACCTTGAACGTCGTGTAGCTCCTCTAGGCCCTCCTGTGCCCGCGCAGCCACTGCTCCTTGGACGTGGGGTAGCTCCTCCCGGCCGCCACCCCTGGCCTTGGGTGGAGGGAGCTCCTCTCAGCCACCGCCCCTGCCCTTGGACGTAGGGTAGCTCCTCTCGGTTGTTCCTGCACTGTCGCAGCCTGGCGCACTTGGCTGCTGCCCCTGACCTTGGAAGTGGATCTCTCGGCCGCGCTTGTGCGCCGTCGAAGCCGTCCACGCTTGTGAAGTATGCCTCAGTTCAGTCGCTCAGTCGTGTCCGACTCTTTGCGACCCCATGAATCACAGCACGCCAGGCCTCCCTGTCCATCACCAACTCCTGGAGTTCACTCAGACCCACGTCCATCGAGTCAGTGATGCCATCCAGCCATCTCATCCTCTGTCGTCCCCTTCTCCTCCTGCCCCCAATCCCTCCCAGCATCAGAGTCTTTTCCAGTGAGTCAACTCTTCCCATGAGGTGGCCAAAGTACTGGAGTTTCAGCTTTAGCATTCCTTCCAAAGAACACCCAGGACTGATCTCCTTCAGAATGCACTGGTTGGATCTCCCTGCAGTCCAAGGGACTCTCAAGAGTCTTCTCCAACACCACAGTTCAAAAGCATCAATTCTTTGGTGCTCAGCTTTCTTCACAGTCCCAACTCTCACATCCATACATGACCACTGGAAAAACCATAGCCTTGACTAGACAGACCTTTGTTGGCAAAGTAATGTCTCTGCTTTTCAATATGCTGTCTAGGTTGGTCATAACTTCTTCCAAGGAGTAAGCGTCTTTGAATTTCATGGCTGCAGTCACCATCTGCAGTGATCTTTGGAGCCCCAAAAAATAGTCTGACACTGTTTCCACTCTTTCACCTTCATCAAGAGGCTTTTTAGTTCACTTTCTGCCATAAGGGTGGTGTCATCTGCATATCTGAGGTTATTGATATTTCTCCTGGCAATCTTGATTCCAGCTTGTGCTTCTTCCAGCCCAGCATTTCTCATATGCCTACTGTGTGCTAAATATTGTATAAAGTACATTTGCAAATGTTCTCACTGGATCCATTTCAGTAACCCTCTGCTTCACAGTAAGGTAGCTGAAGCTCGTCTCAGAAAGGTTAAACTTTGCCAAGGCCACCCAGTGGGTGAAATGATTGAACTGGGAGTTGAATCCAAGCCTTACTGATTTTAATGGCCATATTCTGCATGAAACTTCCAGATACAAGTGGATAACTGTGTGAATCACAATAAACTGTGGAAAATCCTGAAAGAGATGGGAATACCAGACCACCTGACCTGCCTCTTGAGAAATTTGTATGCAGGTCAGGAAGCAACAGTTAGAACTGGACATGGAACAGCAGACTGGTTCCAAATAGGAAAAGGAGTACGTCAAGGCTGTATATTGTCACCCTGCTTATTTAACTTCTATGCAGAGTACATCATGAGAAATGCTGGGCTGGAAGAAGCACGAGCTGGAATCGAGATTGCCGGGAGAAATATCAATAACCTCAGATATGCAGATGATACCACTCTTATGGCAGAAAGTGAAGAGGAACTAAAAAGCCTCTTGATGAAAGTGAAAGAGGAGAATGAAAATGTTGGCTTAAAACTCAACATTCAGAAGACGAATATCATGGCATCTGGTCCCATCACTTCATGGGAGATAGATGAGGAAACAGTGGAAACAGTGTCAGACTTTTTTTGGGGGGTCTCCAAAATCACTGCAGATGGTGACTGCAGCCATGAAATTAAAAGATGCTTACTCCTTGGAAGAAAAGTTACGACCAACCTAGATAGCATATTGAAAAGCAGAGACATTACTTTGCCAACAAAGGTCTGTCTAGTCAAGGCTATGGTTTTTCCAGTGGTCATGTATGGATGCAAGAGTTGGACTGTGAAGGAAGCTGAGCACCGAAGAATTGATGCTTTTGAACTGTGGTGTTGAAGAGTCTTGAGAGTCCCTTGGACTGCAGGGAGATCCAACCAGTGCATTCTGAAGGAGATCAGTCCTGGGTGTTCTTTGGAAGGAATGATGCTAAAGCTGAAACTCCAGTACTTTGGCCATCTCATGAGAAGAGTTGACTCATTGGAAAAGACTCTGATGCTGGGAGGGATTGGGGGCAGGAGGAGAAGGGGACGACAGAGGATGAGATGACTGGATGGCATCACTGACTCGATGGACGTGGGTCTGAGTGAACTCCAGGAGTTGGTGATGGACAGGGAGGCCTGGCGTGCTGCGATTCATGGGGTCGCAAAGAATCGGACACGACTGAACAACTGAACTGAACTGAACTGAATTTATATTAAGGGTAAAGGAGAGTTGTGGGAAATTGGGAGAAGTTGGGACCATATTAGTGTTTATCTGGCAGCCAGTGAAAATTACTAATAAAAGTTTTTGAGAAACAATAGTGGTAGCCAGACTGTAATTTAGAAAGACTAATTAGTAGCACTGAGTGAAATAGATGGCATTTGAGTGGTAAGGCTGCTATTGACAGCTTATGTTAACCATGAGAGCATGAGCAAAGAAGGAGCACTGGCAATAGATGCAAATGGAATATAAGGGAAGTTGTAAAAGTTTAATTAGCAAATGATTGGATATGGCAGGGAGAAATAAAGAAGAGTGAGTAGTTCAGTCAGAATTACTGTGGTAAGTAGGAGGGTGGTGATGTCACCAGAAATGGAACAAGAAGATTTAGAAGGAAGGTTTGAACAGACTGAGTTGAAGATGCTGGTAAGTGCATTGAAATGTTATGTCTTTTGTAGATAGCTTTACAAAATGGTTATGGGATATTCTCTTTTTGCCCTTTCTGATCCACTCTATACCTTTCTGTTCCTTGCTCTGTGTTGTCAGAAATTTGATTGTTAAAGAACTATACTCTCTTCTATGGCTTCATGTTGGGTTTGACAGTGGGAGAAACCAGCAGGAAGTCTAGAAGAGTGAGAGAAAAGTGAGGTTAAGATATTTGTTCCCCTGTCTCCAAAGTATACATATTGAGCAAATAGTTTATCAAGGCCTCTTATCAAGCTTTGCTCCAGTGGCCAGCTATAGGTCTTCTCTGGTAACCACTCCCTCCTACTGCTACTTCAGGCTTCCTTTTTCTAGCCCCAAGATGGTTTACCAGACCTTGTTGGTTTTCCCTTAACTGTGCCCACATCCTCGTAAATAGTTCCTTTTATTAAAACTCCAGTAACCCTGTTTGAATGTGCCATCTGCTGTCATCTCTTCAGTGAAAAAAAAATCCCACATTTTCTAATGACTTGGTCTCCCAGAAACCAACAAACTTGGAGAAGATCTAGCTGTTTACCCTCCTCACCTGTCAATGAGTTTTTCCACATTGATATTCAGTATCTTCCTGTTTCCTCCTGTGTCAGGTTAAATGTTTGACTCTTCTATTTCGTGATTCAGCTGGAAATGCAGCAAAGAAGAAACAAAAATCCTTGCCCTCAGTAGAGCTTATGTTTTAGTAGGGGGAAACAGATAATGAAGCATAATAAGTTGTATGGTATTTAGAAAATAATGTGTGGATAGAACAGGGTCAGGAGCCAGCAGTGCTGCAGGGCAGGATATTTGTGAAGATAGTGCAATTTAAAATGGGGTGATGGCCTTCCCTAGTGGCTCAGTGTTAGAGAATCCACCTGCCAATGCAGGAGACACGGGTTCGATTGCTGATCCAGGAAGATCCTAGATGCCACGGAGCAACTAAACCCGTGTGTCACAACTATTGAGCCTGTGCTTCAGAGGCTGGGAGCCACAACTACTGAAGCCCCCATGCCCTAGAGCCTGTGCTCTGTAACAAGAGAAGCCACTGTAATGAGAAGCCCGTGCACTGCAACTAGAGAAAAGCCCATGCAGCAATGAAGAACTAGCACAGCCATAAATAAAATGCGGTTAATGGGGTAGTATGAGTAGGTCTTTGAGAAGTATTTAAACAGAAGCTTGAAGGAAATGTGGGACTAAGCAGTGCAGATGTTTAGGGGAAAAGCATTCCAGGTAGAGGCTTAGGAAGAGCAAAAGCCCTGAGGCAGGATTGTACCTGGACTTTGAGGAAGAGCAAGTTGGTCAAAGTGGCTGAAGTTGAGTAAAGAACAAAGGAGTAGCTGATGATGTCAGAAAGGGACTAGCTCATAGTAGGGCTTTGTAAAGTATTGTAAGGATTTTGGCTTTTACAGCATGATTGGTCAACTATTTCAGGGTTTTGAGCAGAGGAATATGCTCTACTTGAATTTTTAAAAAAGATTCTCTGATTTTCTCAGGACATGATTCTTTTAGTTGATGTGGTTGGTTTTGGTGAGGCTTTATGAGAAAAGCAATCAGAACAACTTGGATTAAGGTATTAAAAGACCTGCAGTCTCCTAATTCTGTTACAGGCATCTGCATTTTTGAGGGAGAGATTATTCTCTGGCCAAAATGAATCTTTGATTATGATGTGCTGTCTTTAGAAGGGACTACTTGCAAGGTACTTGCAAGGTTGGCCCTTGTCTGGGCACTTGGATTTAGGTAGTGTTCCTACCATTCCCTAACTGGTAAAGGTGGTCTAGACTGTGCAAGCAATAGGATTTAGGCTAAATAACCTTTCTTCTGGGACTCTGGAATTTGGATATGTGCTAAGCAGTGGGTACCTATAAAACCTGGAGTACTTAGTCCTTGGGCAGAAACATCACTCACAAGTATAGTCTTTGTGACCCTTCATGGTAGGGAGAGAGCATAAACAGGCCTGCACTTGGGCTCCTCCAGACTCTTGTGTCTTTTCTCCAAATGATTCCACTGTGTATCTTCATTATGTGTCTGTAGTAAACTTTATTTGTGAGTACAAGACTTAGCAGTGCTGAGTTTTGTGAGTTCTTTTAGCTCATCTCTGAACCTAGCATTGGTCTTGGGAACCACTGGAAACAGCTAACATTAAAAATTTTTTTTTCTAAATTTAATATATATATATTTAGTATAACTAAGTGGAAAACATCACGTTGTGGACAGAAGGTGCAGTTTTGGAAAACCTGTCACATAGATCAGTCAGCTCTGTGTCTAGTGAAGAGCTCTTCTGAGCAGTTTCTGCTTTGTTAATTTCACTTCTTCCAAAAGCTCTAGGTCTTTTCATTATTGCAGCTTCTAGTAGCTCAGCTGGTAAAGAATCCACCTGCAATGCAGGAGATCCTGATTCGATTCCTGGGTTGGGAAGATCCATCCCCTGGAGAAGGGATAGGCTACTCACTCTAGCAATATTCTTGGGCTTCTCTGGTGACTCAGATGGTAAAGAATCCGCCTGCAGTGCGGGAGACCTGGGTTCAATCCCTGGGTTGGGAAGATCCCCTAGAGGAAAAGGCATGGCAACCCACTCCATTATTCTTGCCTGGAGAATCCCCATGGACAGAGGAGCCTGGTGGCTATAGTCCATGGGGTTGCAGAGAGTCAGACACAACTGAGTGACTAAGCACAGCACAGCAATTTTGAACATGTGGAGACTCACTGCCATCATGTAAATCTGTTGTAAGCAAGTTTAGAAAAAGGACAGCCTCATAAAGATCTTTAAAATAATCTAAGTGAAGGCAGTTGTTGACATAGGTGCCTGTTGACAGAGATGCCATGAATAATACCTTAGGGAGAAAGGAAGTATAGCTACTAGAAGCAACAGCATTTGACAACAGGTGTAGGTACGTCAGTATGTTAGAAGGATCGTGCTTTGCTTGTATACACTGCAACGAGATGTGTAGCAAGCTGGTCTGATTGAACTACTCTGTATTACTCCCCTTGGAAGGAAGTTGTTCTGTTCTGATCGTATAGTAAGACTTTGGTTCACAGGATATGAAACTTCAGTCACAGAAGGGAGATTGTGGCAAAATTACTCATTTGACATACCTCTTCTGATTATCTGTTGCTGACTTCAGAGTCACAACCAGTTCCTTTGAGTCTCTGGATTCATGTATCCATGATCGTGAAAGCTTTTATTTTCATTTGGTGGAACTATTTGCTTCCCTCCAGTTGAGTTTAATCACAGTTTTGTACTTTTATAACTGAAATTGCAGACAGTAACTCCCCGTTAGGTTGGAAAAAATGATGAGTGAGGAGGATAAATATGGATTTATTTAGTAGGAACCATTAATGTATCCATCCCTTGGCTCTAGGACTACAATACTAGGAATTTAACATAAGAGAACAATTCAATGAAACAAGTTATTGCACAAAGATGGTGATGAGAACATTTATAGCAAGAGACTGGAGGCTATAAATGTGAAATGTTAGGGAAATGTTTACTAAATTGTGCTCTATGAAAATGTGAAATATTAAAAATACATCATCCATCAAAAAGTGAATGGATAAATGTAATGTGGTATATACACACAATGAAATATTTATTCAGTCATAAAAATGAATGAAATTCTGATCCATGCTAATACATGGATGGACCTCACAAACATTACGCTCAGTGAAATAAGCCAGACACAGAAGGGTATGTATTATTTTTTTGCATGTATATGAGGGATCTAGAATAGGCAAATTCATAGAGGCAGAATGTAAGATAGAGGTTACCTGGGGTTTGAGGAAGGAGGGAATGGAAAATATTGTTCGCTGGGTACAGAGTTTCTCTGGAGATAATGAAGTTCTGCAGATGGGTAGTAGTGACTGTCGCATAACACTGTGAATGTACTTAATGCCACTGAATTGTGCCATTAAAAGTGGTTGATGTGGTAAATTTTATGTATATTGTCACAATAAAAGTTATAATTGAATATGCAATAATGATATGTATTTAGTGTAATATGAGTATGTAACTATATTAAAGTAGTTGAGTTTAAACAATTGAACCTTTTAAATTTTAAAAAATTTTAAGTGAAATCATGAGAAATTGAAATTATCTAGTTGCAACTATTTACAATTATAAATAGTCTTTTTTTAATACAAATTTTAAAAACTCATTTATTTTTGGCCAGGTCTTGGTTGCTGCGTGTTGGCTTTCTCTAGTTGTGACAGGCGGGAACTATTCTCTAGTTGTGGTGCAAGGGCTTCTCATTGTGGTGGCTTCTCTTGCGGAGCACATGTGTGTGCTCTTGTTGCCCGGACTTCATTAGTTGTGGCTTGAGGGCTGGAGGGTGCTGTCTCAGTAGTTGTGGTACACGGGTTTAGTTGCCCAGCAGCATGTGGAATCTGTGAAAAAATCGTCAGTGGGAATTAATTCTCTTTCTTGTGTAGAATGTTCTGTGAAGGAAGCAGATTTTTGGCCCTTTTCTAAACCATTGGTATAGTCATTAGATTTCACTTTTCTTACAAAGAGATGCACAGATTTACCAGCAGAGGGCGTAAGTTGCAGGTTGATGCTTAAAAGATGGGATTCTTAGGGGGAACCTGGAAAGACAAGTGTTTGCAATGTGCAAGCCTGTGTGAAACACTCTGCTTGCTGCTGTAGTTGGTCTGGCTTTTCTTTGACTCACTGGGGTCCAGTGGTGTGTTTCCAGCTTTCCCCAAGAGCATTCTTTGGCTTGGTGTGGTTAGCTAAGGGACCAGAGGAATGGGTAAGGACTTAATAAGAGTAGGTATTGGGAGCCTTGGATGTTAGTATCTTTTGGGGTTCAGATGCTGTTGCTCCATTTCTTCAGGTGAGGTGGAGAGAGCATGAGGCCAGGCATCTGATCATCCATACCTTGCTTGGCCACCAGCTCACTGAGTGATCTTGAGCCAGTTGCTTTCTGTCAGTCTCAGTTGGCTTATCTATAAAATGGAGGTAGTAAGATAGGGATAGTGTCCCCAAGCACAGTAGTTAATAGTGGTCTCTGAAGTCAGGCAGATTGGGTCTCAGATATCTGGGGTTGTGATCAAGTCATTTAAGTCTCAGAACCTCAGTTTCCTCATATTTATTTGTTTACTGATGTTCCATGTTTCAGTCAAGCTTGTGTTTACTGCAGTACTTTTTTTAAAAATTTATTTTTGGCTGTTCTGGGTCTTCACTGCTGCATGCAGGCTTTTTCTAGTTGTGGTTAGAAGGGCTGCTCTCTAGGTATAGTGCACAGATTTCTCCTTGCAGTGGCTTCTCTTGTGGCAGAGCACGGGCTCTATAGTGTGTGGGCTTCAGTACTTGTGGCGCTCAGCCTAAGCAGTTAATGGCACATGGGCTTAGTTGCCCCTGGCATGTGGAAATCTTCCTGCACCCAGAATTGAACCTGTGTCCCCTACATTGGCAGGCGGATTCTTAACCACTGTGCCACCAGGGAAGTCCTGCTGCACTACTTCTGAAGAGACATAGTTTTTTCTTTTTACCTTTTGTCCCCGTTAACCCATTTCTTCTTCCCATAACCCCCTGCCTCTGGCAACCACTAATATGTTTTCTGTATGAGATTTTTTTAAAATAATTTTTTAAAGAGTCCAGATATAAGACAGATTGTACAGTGTTTGTTTTTCTCTAACTTATAACACTTAGCATAATGCCTATGATATCCCTCCCTGTTGTTGCAAATGGAAGCATTTTAATGTTCTTCGTGGTTATATAATACTGTTATCTGTGTGTGTGTGTGTATCTTCTTTATCCATTCATCCATCAATGGACACAAGTTGTTTCCATACCTTGGCTGTTGTAAATAATGCTACAGTGAACAATGGGGTACATACATCTTTTTGAGTTAGTGTTTTCATTTTCCTCAGATACATGCCCGGAAGTGGAATTACTGTATCATATGGTAGTTGAATTTTCAAGTTTTTGAGAAACCTCAGTACTGTTTTCCACAGTGGCTACCCCAGTTTAAATTCCCACCAGCAGTGTACAAGGGTTCCCCTTTTTCCACCTTCTTGCCAACATTTGTTGTTTCTTGTCTTTTTGATATAGCCTTTCTGACGTATCTCACTGTGGTTTTGATTTGCATTTCCATAATGATCCATGGTTTCCATGATATTGAACGTCTTTTCATGTGCCTGTTGGTACCCGTATGTTTTTATTTGGAAAAATGTCTATATTCATATGTACTGCCCATTTTTAAATCAGATTTTTTTGCTATTGAGTTATGTGAATTCTTCATGTATTTTTCATATTAACCTCTTATCAGATATATGATTTTGAATCTTTTCTCCCATTTCATAAGTTGCCATTTCATTTTAGGTTGTTTCCTTTGCTTTGCAGAAGCTTTTTAGTTTGATGCCATCTCACTTGTTTATTTTTGCTTTTGTTACCTTTGCGTTTTCCCCAGCATGTATTTTTGGTTCCTTTGTTGTAAATTAATTGACCATTTATGTGTGAGTTTATTTCTGGGCTCTGTGTTCTATTCCATTATCTGCCAGAATCATACTGTTTCAGTTGATAACATCTGATCATGTGCTGTGCTGTGCTTAG
Source organism: Bos taurus (assembly GCF_002263795.3). Lineage (NCBI taxonomy): Eukaryota > Metazoa > Chordata > Mammalia > Artiodactyla > Bovidae > Bos > Bos taurus. Next base: position 49,197,504 of record NC_037334.1, on the reverse strand, counting down.
TTGCTTCAGTTGCATCCCACTCTTTGCGACCCCATTGACTGTAGCCTGCCAGGCTCCTCTGTCCATGGAATTCTCCAGGCAGGAATACTGGAGTGGGTTGCCATGCCCTCTTCCAGGGGATCTTCCCAACCCAGGGACTGCACCCAGGTCTCCTGCGTTGCAGGTGGATTTTTTACCCTCTGAGCCACCAGGGATAGCTAATCATACTGTTTTAATTGATATCGCTTTGTAATAAAGTTTGAAATCAAGGCGTATGATGATGCAGCTTTGTTCTTATCTCTCAAGATGGCTTTGGATATTTTTTTTTTTTAGTTCCATACACATTTTAGGATTATTCTATTTCTGTGAAAATGCCATTGAAATTTTGATAGAGTTTATAAAATCTGTGGATTGTTTTGAGTAGTATGAACATTTTAACAATATTGATTCTTCCAGTCCATGAGGATGGAATATGTTTCCATTCATTTGTATCTTCTCCAGTTTCTTTCATTAATGTAGTTTTCAATATATAGGTCTTTAATCTCCTTGATTATATTTATTCCTAGGTAATGGGGATTTTTTTTTTGGATGCAGTTATAAATGTGGTATTTTTCTTTATTTCTCTTTCTTATACTTAATTTTTAGCATATAGAAACACAGTAGACTTTTTTGTATTGATTTTTATATCCTCTTAACTTCACTGAATTTATTAGTTTTAACAGGAGAGAACTCTACTAAACTCATTTTATGGAGCCAGCATTAACCTGTTACCAAAACAAGGATGCCACCAGAAAAAAAATTGTAGACCAGTATCCCCAATCAACATAGATGCAAGAGTTGTCAACAAAATATTAACGGCAATATTATTGCTGAATGCAGAAATACATTTAAAGGATCATTGGCATAATCAAGTGAGATTTATTCCAGGTTTCAATATCAGCAAATCAATCATTGTGGAAGAGCAAATCAACAAAATGAAGGGTAAAAATCATATGATCATCTCAATAGAAGCGGGAAAAGCATTTGACAAAATTCATCATCCGTTTATGTTGATAACTCTGAACAGAGTGAGTGTAGAGAGATTGTAACTCGGCACAATAAAAGCCATATGTGTCAAGTCCACAGCTAACGTACTCAAAGGTGAGATCACAGACAAGACAAAGATGCCCACTCTTGCAACCTTTATTTGACATAGTATTGGAAGTCCTAGCCAAAGCAGTTAGGCAAGAAAAAGAAGTAAAAAGCATCCGAATTAGAAAGGAAGAAGTAAAACTACCATTATTTGCAGGTGATACTATATATGTTAATGGAAAACTCTAAAGGTTCAATCAAAAAACTATCAGAGCTAATAAAATTAAGTAAAGTTGGCAGGATCCAAAGTCAACATACAAAAATTTGTTGCATTTATGTGTACCTCAAATTTAAAACAGGGATAATAGTTGCTTTACACAGGGTTATTGGGAGGATTAAATGAGAGGGCTACATGTAAAGTCTTGAATACAGAGTCTGCTGCTGCTGCTAAGTCGCTTCAGTCGTGTCCGACCCTGTGCGGCCCCATAGACAGAAGCCCACCAGGCTCCTCTGTCCCTGGGATTCTCCAGGCAAGAATACAGAGTCTGGCCCAGAGTAAAAGGTCAAGGGATGGGAGCTGTTATTACTGTTCAGTGGATGTTTTATCTTAAGTCCAAGGAGTTGAGGGACATGAAGAACTTTGTAAGCTTTAAAGTGCAACATAACATGCCACAGGTGATTACTCTCTTGAATATGTTCAGGGCACGGGTTCTTCTCCCTCACAGGAGGAGTCCTGAGGGAAGCCAGGCATCTCTGGATAAGACGCTGTTCTCTTTACCTTTTGACTTTTTTGGACCTTGAGTTCCTTTTCATTTTTTGCCTGGCTTGCTGTGCTGGGGGCTTGCTAAGCAGCTACAGGAAGAGTCTACTCATAAAGTAGTCAGGAATCTGAGGGGAAGTTTTGGTGATACAGGTGTGGGTGGGCCTTAATTTAACTTTAGTGTTGCCTGGTCCTTGGTGACCTGTTGGTAATAGGGACCACTGAATAACTCCAGGAGAGGCCCTGGGCTATGCTTCCTGGCACAAGGTACCCTGTCTGACTTCTCGACCTCAAAACTAAGGACTCACAGAGCTATAGTTTGGTAGCATTGGCATAGGCAATGCAAATTATAGCTGCTAATGGTTACTCAGTGCTTATTACAGTCCAGGCTCTCTGCTAAGTGCTTGATAGCCTTGAAACCTAACAATCCTGGGGGGTAGGTACTATTATTATCCATTATTATCTTCTTTCTGCAGATGAGGAAATTTAGACTTGTACCTTGCTAAGGGTTATATTTCTGGTAAGTATATTCAGAGCCTGGTCTGACTGATTCTAATGGCCTGAGTTCTTTTCTTTGTGGGCTTTCCATTTAGCTGTGCATTAGTGTCACCTATGAAGTTCGCTGGCCACCTCATGCAAAGAGTTGACTCATTGGAAAAGACCCTGATTCTGGGAGGGTTTGGGGGCAGGAGGAGAAGGGGACGACAGAGGATGAGATGGCTGGATGGCATCACCGACTCGATGGACATGAGTTTGGGTAAACTCCGGGAGTTGATGATGGACAGGGAGGCCTGGCGTGCTGCAATTCATGGGGTTGCAAAGAGTCAGACACGACTGAGCGACTGAACTGAACTGATGAAGTTTGCTGAAATTCTTGCTCCTTTGGTCCCAGTTCTATAGATGTGTGGTGGAGCCTGGTACTGTGGTATTTTTCTTTTTCCCGGGTTTATTGAGGTATAATTGCCAAAATTCACCTCCTTCAGTGTTTAGTTTGATAAAATGTAGTAGTTGTATGCAATTGTATCGTCACAGTCAAGATATGGAGCACTACCATAAGCCTAGAAAGTTTCCTTATGTCTTTTGATCCCCTGATGCCTATACTTTCAACCAGATGGCTTTGATGCACATGTATGTATTCTGGTGCCTGCAGTTGTGAGGAACTGAGGCTTTGAAAGTGAAAGTGAAGTCACTCAGTCATGCCTGACTCTTTGCCCACCCCATGGACTGTAGCCTACCAGGCTCCTCTGCCCATGGGATTTTCTGGGCAAGAGTGAGGCTCTGAAGAAGGAGGATAAAAGCAAGAAAAGAAGGAAAAAACACTTAGAAGGAAGACTGATGGGCCGTGCTTACTGCCTCCAGGTAAGCTGTGCTATACAGGCTCCCAGTGGATAGATAGAGTGTGGAAAAAAGAACTCTCTAGACCAAACCTACTTATAAAGTTTCTTCTCCTCACATGATTTTTTTCCTCAGCCACACAGAGCTGGAAGGTTCTGAACAAAGTTGATGTACATGGTTGGGTAAATGGTTCTGGAATGGAGAGGTGGGGACTGTTGGTAGGCTATGGGAGAAGCTTTGGGTATGGGGAGGAGGCCCAGCAAGGAGGTGAGACCCTACTGCTGGAAGTTCCAAACATGGGACCTCTTCCTCCAGGAAGGCACTACTTTGGTTCCTTTGGCTTTCCTCTATTGCAAGAATCTAATAGTGACTCTCCTTAATCTGAAATCCAGTTAGGACAGTTGGCCTTGAGCAAGCCTGTGGCCCAGAGAAGGCTTGGATAATAAAGTGTAAAGTGTAAAGTATATCACTGATAGTAGAGGAGCTTCTGATGGCAACTTTGTGCCAGGAGTCTGGAGACTTTGATTCTTGGTTCAGCTCTGACCCTGGCTTTGCCTTTCTTTTCTTGATGCCCTTCTCCGAGAAGTCTGTTCAGCTTCTCTCTCATGGATAGAGTGGAGGATAATGTGCAGGTGAGAGCAGTATGGCTTCAACATATGCATTGTGGTGACGTTGGTTAGCACTGCAAAAGTAGGTTGCAAGGAAATTGTGTAAAGATTTTATACTGGCTCTCAAGAGTTGTAATATATTGAGACCTGAAATATGCTTGGTCCTTTAGTATTTACTTTTCTGATCTTCAAAAAATTTCTCTCTGGTTTGTTTCATGTGACACTCGCCACCGCCCCCCCCCCCCTTTCCTATATGGTGAGGTTGTAACTAGGGGTATGAAGTTGTGAGAGACTTATCTTAGTCTCGTATCCCTTTTATGAATCATCCACTCGTCTTCCTGGTTGATGTCTGCACTCTGGCATGGATTCTGGGATTCATATTCCTTATTTGTGATGTTAAATTTCTGGTCCCTATGATTCACCTCAAGAGGAAATATCTGGAGCAGAGCCACAAGGCTGATTAGAAGAGGAAGGGGCAGAGGGAGAAAGATAGGAGGGGTATTGTTGTGAAAGGAAGAAGTAGTGATACAGGGCTGTAGGGTGTAAATAAAATCTCCTGAGCCCCTTCTCACTTGAGAAAGAATGAGTTGGGTAGTGGTCTAATGGCCTTATTTAAGAGGACTTTGTGATGTCAGAGGTGGGGAGTAATCTTTGAGAGTAACATGCTAGCCAGTTTGAGTTCAGGAGGCTGTGTAAAGTTTAAGTTATTCCTAGTTTCTGTTACCTCAGTGTCTGGCTTCCCTCATTATGGTCTCAAGTCTTTCTGGCAGTGAAGAAATTTAACAGGTCAAAATTACAACTATAATAGGTTTACTAAGTATCCCTCATGGAGAAGGCAATGGCACCCCACTCCAGTACTCTTGCCTGGAAAATCCATGGATGGAGGAGCCTGGTAGGCTGCAGTCCATGGGGTCGCTAAGAGTCGGGAACGACTGAGCGACTTCACTTTCACTTTTCACTTTCATGCATTGGAGAAGGAAATGGCAACCCACTCCAGTGTTCTTGCCTGGAGAATCCCAGGGATGGGAAGCCTGGTGGGCTGCTATCTCTGGGGTCGCACAGAGTCGGACATGACTGAAGCGACTTAGCAGCAGCAATAGCAGGAGCAAGTATCCCTCATACTTTCACATACTTCATATTATCTTCCTTAAATCCCCCTCAAAACTTTACAGTCAAGTAAAAATTTCTTCTTAAACAATCTTACAGGCTAACGAGAAGGAAAATGGAACATTTAAGACATTTTTAGAGTCATGTGATTTTAGAGCTGAAAGGGACTCTAGAGTTTGACCCTACGTTATGGATGAGGGGCTGAGGTCGAGAGTAGGGAAAATACTTACTGAAAGTCACTCAGCTAGTGGTAATATGGGTCTTGAAAAGCAGAGACGTGACACAGAGGATTCCAAGAATAGAGATGCTCACATGTGGTCTTTCTGAGGCATCAAGGAAGTTTCTTAACCCATTTTTGTGGCTAAGCTTCCCAGGTTGGCTCAGTGGTAAAGAATCCTCCTGCCAGTGCAGGAGCTTCATGAGATGTGGGTTTGATCCCTAAGTTGGGAAGATCCCCTGGAGGAGGAAATGTCAATCCACTGCAGTATTCTTGCTTGGATAATTGCATGGACAGAGGAGCCTGGTGGGCTACAGCCCATAGGGTTGCAGAGTCGGATACAACTGACAGGGACTGAACACGCAAACACCAGTGGCTGATTGCCCCAATTATGCCCCTTGACTGTGGCTATGAGGTACAGACCAGCCTCCAGCATGCCCCCTACATTAGGTTTTCGCATAGGTGGGTCAGAATTGAGGCTTGAAAGGCAATTGGAGATGCCAGGGTGTGAGAGGTCTTTGACTGGAGATGGGGGATTTAGTTGGAGACTGACTGCTTGGAGCTACAGCGTAAGTCAGATTTTAACATGAGAGACTTTAGGAAGGTGTTTTAGGGTTGTGCTATGGACTTGTGGTGTTTCTTTATGGCCTGGGGAAATAAATGCATGTGGTCCTATTGTGATGGCTTTACTGCAGTTTAGCCTCTTGCTGTCAAATAGTATTTGTTTCAGTTCCCCTTTTTCTTACTTCCTTCTGTATTCTTCTCGGTTCCATCAGGCTCTTTTACCCTAACTTCTCTTCATCTATCAGACTCTGAGAGCTGCTGTAGAGTTTGGGAGGAGGAATTGGAAAATGAGCTGTGACCTACAAGTCAATTTCCCCAGGTGGATAAAGTCCACTGGAAGCCACAGAGGGGCCTCCTCATTCCAGCAATCTGGCCAGGCTGACAGACTCACAGCCTATGCGGGCAGGGGAGGAGGAGGGGACCAATATTTCTCGGGCTAGTGAGGAACTGCCCAAGTCTTTTCAGTCTAGGCAGAGGAGGCAGGAGGTACTGGGGTCGGCTGGTCGCCTGGGGATGCCTGGGCAGATGTGGAAGCGGCTGGAAAGGTGGCCTTGCACTTGGGTTGCTGTTGCTGCGCTGTTCCTAGGAGACGGAGGAGCAGCAAGCCTGCGGGGGAGGGGGAGCAAGTGGGTTGCTGCTTTTAGCAGCTGAAAGGGCTGCAGGGAGCTCTGGGTAAGACGTTTTCTGCTGCTGCTGATTCTGCGGTAGAAGCTGCCGAGAGTAAGTCAGAGGAAGGAGGATCGAGAGGGAGGTGGCTTCATTTGCAGCCATGCTGAATCACTGCTGCTGATCAGATCTCCTGCTGGTTGGCTGGGAGAACCGAGCAGAACAGAGCTAGGATCCTCCGGTACAGGCACAGCTCAGCAGCTGCCACCCCGGCTGGGCCTCACACAATGGACGGGGAAAGGTATGTATGTGTGTATAAGTGTGTGTGTATGTGTGTTTGTGTATGTATACACGCACTCACGCTGCAGCCACCAGCTTTTGTATTGACGTTGGTTAGACAGGGTTGGAAGACCTGGTCACTGATGGATCCCAGCCGGCGGCAGAGTCAGACCAGGGAAACCCCTTTCCCCAGAGATCTGGCTTCTGCAGAGACAGGTCTGGGTTTGCAGGGCAGTGGAGCACCCTGAAAGAAGTGACTTCCTGACTGGTGTTTGGGAAGAGTTTCAGCATGGGCTGTATCAGGCTGTTTCAAGGAGGCGTTTCCCTTTCCTGGCTACTTTCCCCGGGGTGTTTTTTCTTTGGTGGGTGTTTTTTCATGTCATAGCAGGGCTGACCTGGCATAGAGTACTTGCTCAAGTTGTCAACAAGCATGCCAAGCTGATGTCTTTCCTAGAAGTGTGTGTATGTGTGTGTTTGTATACCTGTATGCACACACAAGTTCAAGTAAGAAGGAGAGAAATCCATTCAGGTGACACTTGCTCGGAACTTTCCATTTGCATTGAAAAGTTTCCTAATGATAGTGGAAGTTATATTCTTTAGAGAAACTGTTGCTCCTTTCATCAGGGGTTTATGAAATAGAAATTACCAGAAGGGAATTTCAGTACTTCTGTTGAGCTGGATCTAACTAGCGAGAGATTTTTTTCCTGGCAGTCCCATGCATTTTAATACATTTTAAGGCTGTTATCTGAGGCTCTGATTCGTTAATTGTGAAGGTGCTGAGTGTGGTGCAGGGGCGGGTCACTTCTCTGTGTGCCAAAACGTCTCTTCTTCATTCTGTGAGTCTGCGGCTGGTGGAGAATGAGGCTTGCCTTTTCCTTGAGGTGAGAAGACTAAGAGCCAGTGGACCCCTGAGGGAGGAGGGCTGGTGCTCTGAGTCGCCAGTTTGATTCAGGTGGTGACCAGCTGGTTAAAGGGTAACAGGTCAACTAAATCAGCAATGCCTAGAGTGTACCTCAATAAACAATTTCTTTGGCATGGATTGTCCCCAGTCTTACATCTCATGGGGGCAAATGATGTCATTAAACCTCTCTAAACCCCATTAGGACTGGCAGGATTGCATAGTGTCCTCTTGTCTGAAGAGGCCCCCAGGGGCTGTCTCTCTTGACGTAACTCCTGGGAAGAGAACTGGGACTTTTTAGACTGAATGTACTGCTGGTTGAGTGTCTCTCCTTGAGTGTCCTTTGCAACAGGAGCTTAGTGTTGGATTCTGTGTAGCCCCCTGGGTGACAGAGCATTTGAAAGCCTGCTTCCTTAGGGCAGAAGTGTACAGTGTCCTCACCTTCTCTTATTGGTCTAGTAGCTAACAGAGGGCAGGGGTGATATGAATGGAGGTTTAGAGATTCTAGATCAAGCCTGTTTGCTTATATATTAGGACTGAAAGGTCCATTTGAGACTAGCAACAGTAGATCAGAACACTGCTTCCCAAGCATTTTGGGGTACTTACTATGTTCTCAGTTTTATGTTCCAAAATGTAATGAGCCCTGGCCTCCTAGGAGCTCTCTTGTTCTTCAGCACTCTGGTGCCTTTCAACTGGGATGGCTGAGGTTTTTGGCATTGCAACCTCTAGTTTTTACACGTGTTCTTTTGCTTTCCTTCTATCAAAAGCAGAGAAATCCAAACCTTGCAGCTTCCAGTGTTCACCAGGTCACCGAGCTCACTACCTTTTGTTCCCACTCTAAGACCAGCTTACCCTGCCAGGCATTCAAGTCTTCTGAAATCTGGCTCCAGTCTCCATTCCTACTGCTCACTCATATACCCCTACTGAGAGATCTATGGGTCTCTCTTGTGATTGCTCATCCTGTGCACTACTACATCCAGACTCAGATCCTTAGCTTCCAGAGTTTCTTTCGCCTGGAATGCCTTTTGCTTTCACTTTTCCAAAAGTTATTCATCTATCAAGGCTGTTTTAAAATTCCACTTTGTCTTGGAAACTTAAGCTCTTCTGGTTCTGGCAGATGTTCTTCCTAATTTCATTACTTCTAGTTTGAATCTCATAGTTGGGTACTGAATAACAGGCCCACCCACAAGATGTTTTTGTGCTTTTGTTTCATATATCTTGTAAGTTCCCATAGTGGGGGATAGGTCCTCAAGGACAAGAATGTTGCTTGTACCTCTGAATACTCCACATTATCTACAGTGTGGCTGGACACATAGTAGGTATTAGATAATTATTTGCGGATTAGCTGACTTTTGTGAGAAGCTCCAGTAACTAAAAATTGCCTCTCCAAGAGGCAATTGAAACCTCTGGCCAGTAGGTTCATCCTTGGCTATCAGCCTTATTATCTCAGCATGGGTAATTGACCCCATGGAATGCTTTGAGGTAGGGGAGAAAAGGAGGAAGTAGGCTTCTTTCACAAGTTCCCTGGGAAACTTGGGGCCAGAGAAACTGGGTGACTGGCCTAGGATCACATGTCAGACCTCCAGAGACTGGAGGGATCCTAAGTCTTGTTCTACATTTAACCTGATAAAGCTTAATTGGGGCTGTTTTTAAGCATTAAGAATTTTCAGCCAAGAGATTTCTAATGAACAATTTTCTTTCTTTGCCATGAGGTTTTGAAAATAACTTCTACCTTAAAAGGCTATTAATTAAAACATGGGCTTAGGGGTAACATAGAGTTTGCGGTGAATCTATTTCATAAACTTGACCTTGAGTGTGTCACATTTTTTCAGAATTAATATTTCTTTTTGATGTAGAGAGACAGTATCCATATCTCGTAGAGTTGTTGTGAAGATCAAAGGAGGCAATATAGATAAAACACTTAGTAAGTTTTTCTGGCACAGAGTAAGTTTTCAGTAAATGGTAGTTGCTATTATTGTTAGTGTTCATCTATTACCCTGCTGTACTCCATGATTTGTTCTTGGATACTAACCAAGGCTTATTTCAAGGCCTTCATATATTTATAATCCAAAGCAGATTTTGTGGGACCATTCCCATGAGAAAATTAAGAGGCTATCAGGTCATCATCTTGCATCCATCTGAACTGTCTCCTCACAGTGAGATACCACATAGGGCTTAGCACTTCCTCTTGTAGGGTTCATCAGCACTTGTGTGTGTGTGTGTGTGTGTGTGTGTGTGTGCACACGTGTGTGCTCAGTCCTGTCAGACTCTGATTCCTATGGATTTGTAACCCACAAGACACCTGGAATTTTCCAAGCAAGACTACTGCAGTGGATTGCCATTCCCTATTCCAGGGCATCTTCCTGACCCAGGAATTGAACTCGAGTCTCTTGCATCTCCTGCATTGGCAGGCAGGTTCATTACCACTGTGCCACCTAGGAAGCCTTACCTTAGTCCTCTTTTTTATAGACACCCTGAGGCTTCAGATGCCTTGGTGGTTTGGAGCCATGACATCACTACAGTGACAAATTGTGTGTGTGTGTGTGTGTAGAACACATTGAAAATGACAGTAGCTTGGCTACTGGGATTTCATTTAAGTTCTAGAAATTAGCCTTGTGGATGGATTACAGTAAATTCCCAACTTATACGAGGTATCTAGAATGGTCAAATTCATAGAGACAAAAAGTAGACTGGTGGTTGCCAGGGTCTGGGGAGAGGGAGAAATGCTTAATGGGCATGGAGTTTTAATTTAGGGAAATGAAAAAGTTCTGGAAATAGATGGTTGCACAAGAACATATACATACTTAAAGCCTCTGAACTATATTCTTAAAAGGGTAAATTTCAAGTTACATGTATTTTACCACAGTTAAAAAAATTTCCAGGCATAGTCTCTGGGATATTCACAAGAATTGCAGAGAACCACAACTTTTAGAAGAAGCATCACAAAAGGGGGATGTTGGCTGTCCATTTTTATTAAAATTGTGGTGGTTTTATTTATCAGAAGCATCAGGATGCCTCTTATTGCAAGGGGCATTGTGTGCCCAACACTGTGCCTTGAATTTATGAGAGCAGTCCTAAGAGAGAGAATGGCTCATCCTTATGGAGGACAGCCTGCTCCTAGAACCCTGAGAGCTTATTTTTCCATCCTTGATCAGGAACAGATCTTATTAAAACAAAAACAAAAACATGATGTAGGCAGCTAAGTCTCTCCAAACGCTGAGTTTACAACACCCAGTGTATCCCTGGAAAGACCCAGGGAAGAGCAAGTGTTCAGCGCCCCAGGCTTTCTCTTCCTCTCAGCCCTCTCCCACCCATAGAAGGCATGGGTGGAAACTTCTGTAGAAATTTTTGGGCATCACTGCCGCCTGAAGCATATGTGCATTTCAACCATGATAATTGAAACCAAACTTTCCATTTTGGAAATAATTCTTGGTGAAGCAAGGTTTTCAACTGCAAGAAAACAAAGTCAGTTGGAAGAAACCTCTTGATTTCCCCATACCCAGGTTTGAGCTTTTAGGTTTTTGCTGCTTGCTAGGTTTTATATTGTTAAGACACATCTATACAAGAACATTTTGGGGTAAGTTTTCTAAAGCAAGTATTTTATTTGATGAAATTTGCCATCATAGAATTGACCTAATTTTTTTTTTTTTTTCAATTTCTGGATAAACCTTGAAACTAGGTTAGACTGAAAAGAGCATTGATGCACTGTGTAAAAAATAACTTGAACATGTTTTGTTCTTAAATTTTTTTCTCTATCAAGTTCAGTGGTGGTCAAGTTACAAATCTCTAACTTTTTATAATTTAAAAGGGTTTTCAGACTCTCAGCCCTGCTTTCATGGACTTTTCTTTTTAACTTGTGAAAGTCTATTGTAAACTCTATCAAAACCACACACATGGAAGAGTTCAGCTGTCCTATTCAAACCTAATAGAAGTTTGGCTTCCAAAAGGCCACATAATGAGGGCTGTGTTTTCTTTCAGTCTTTCTCTCCCCTTGTTTCATTCTGTCTGTCTGAACTCATGTTTTTCTTATACTTTGCATTTTTACCCAGCCTGCTGAAGTGATTGCCTTCTTGGTTTGGAAGGAAGCTATTTGTGAATTGGACTGTTAGGAATGTGATTAGTAACATACCTGTTCTTGAACTGGTTTATGAAAGAGCACATTACAAGAATGGCAGCAGCTGCTGACTAGCTTTGATGCATCATGGCAGGCTTGTCTGAGTTCTGTCCAATTAATAATATTAACTCCAGTACATACTGTAGTTCCCCACAATCAGTGAAGTGAAATAGTGCCATGGCACAGGTCCTAGGGGATTCAGTCTTTTTCATTGGCTTAGTTTGGCCACACCATGAAGAACCTCAGGGAGTGGATCATAAGGATTGAGTCTCCCTTGGCCTGTTGGGCTGTGTACATTATCCCAAGACAGTGGACATTGCTATGAAGAGCATAGGCCCTGGAGTGAATTAGACATGGGTCTGGAGTGTCAGTTCTCCACTTAGTAGTTATGTGGGATTTCTGGACAAGTTTATCTCAGTGCCTGAGGAGGTTATACTTTATAGGGTTGTTCTGAAGATAAAATGAGATAGTAGAGGTAAAGTAAGCTTTCAGTAAACTGTTAACTGTTACTACCCAGGAACCATAGCTTACTGATGCATTATCTTCCCTGGGTCCATGTGGCCTGTTGCGGGGAATCAACTGATGCTTAAACTGAGGTGGCCCAAGTGAAAAAGTAGGAGAATATGGAGCTCTGTAGCAGTCTGTGTGTGGGGGTGTTCCTTGAGGACAGGGCGGCACTATCACACCCTGAGTCCTGTTACTTGGGTATCTTCAAGTGCCAGGTCGTTCATTCATCCAGATGCAGAAATCTCAATTGGGTCATTTTGGCCTTGAACTTTAGGATTGAGAAATATGCTAGTTCTCCCAGAGCTAGTTTACCCAGAGCCCGGTAGGTTCCAAAATTTTCTCTTGTCCTTTGCCGCCCAGACCTGAAGAAGTGGAGTCATGCTGATGAACTCATCATGAGAAACTGAGGTACAACAGTCAGAGTGTCATTTTATTAATTTGTGATGAAAAGTATTACTGGCACAGTGTTCCTGAGGGCCTGCTACCACACTTTCTTGCTTCCTAAAGGAAAGCCACAAGGGAAGCCAACTTGATCAAGAGGCCGCATTTGGGAGTTGGGAATGAGTAAGGTCATTTGAGTGTTTATAGGCTTCAAGTTCCACAGCAGGGATCTGACATGAGGCTGAACCTAATGATTATCTGATGGTTAAATAATTTCTTCCATAGTGTGGGGTGAGCTGGACCAAGAGCTTTCTCAGCCTGATTCTTGTTTTTCAATTTCCCTTTCTAAAGGAAATTTTCTTACCTTTTTTTTTTTAAAGGACATTTTCTTTATTGAGGGATTTTAATGCATTCGGCATAGCCTTCCTCCAACTCACAGAGTTGTGTTGACCCCTGTAGGTGACTTTGCCTCTCTTTATTCTGTCTCATTTATAGCTTGACCATCATGCGTTTGGACTCTATCAGTGTGGCCCATGCTGCCTGAACTTTATTTGCATCTCTTGAAGACTTTCAGCAGGGATGCAGTTCTTAACTCTCAACAGTGTTTCTTAGACTCCCCTTTCCTCTCCTCTCCATTCTCTCACACCCTGGATGCTCCAGAGTTCCTCATTTGGCAGATTCCCCAAACACATCTGGACAGTTAGATGCTCAGAGGTTTCTATTTCTCCTGCTTTGCTGACATGCATGCTATTGTCCTTTCTATTCATTGCCTGGATTTTTCTTAGTGATGGAAAGAGCCTAAGAACTAATGCAACAGGCAGTAGCTCTTCTTGCTTTCTTCCTTCTTCTCTAGAGGAGTGTGACTTTCTCTTCTACCCCTGCCCACCCCGCTTCCTGTCAAGAGCTTCCTGATTCTGTATCACCAATGCAGGAAACTATTTTGGCTAAGAAAGCTCCTCCCCTCCCCCTACCACCTCCTTTGGGGAAGGACAGAGAGGGAAGTTGAGAGGGATAAAGCTATAATTATTTTAGAGGATATGAGAAAAGATGGGACAGTTGGTAGTTATACCTCATTTACTTGTCCGTCCATTCAGTTACTCAATAATAATTTACTGAGTACCTGCCATGTGCCATAGGCTGATAATATAGAGGGAAATAAGATACCATCCTGGTTCTTATGGAGCTCAAAATCTAGGGTGGGCAGTGGTATGCAAGAACCAGCATTCACCCACTTGCTAGAGCTGCTTGCTAAATTTTTAAGGATTTTGTGAGTCAGTCATTTAAATACAGCCCTTATTTTAAAAATTATGTGATTTACTAATAAATTATATTAAAGACATAGTAAAGACTCATCTCTTCCTAATTATTTTACTAATGGGCTTCCTTGGTGGCTCAGATAGTAAAGAATCTGCCTGCAAAGTGGGAGACCGTCAGCAAGAGGTCTGAGGGTTGATGAAAATGAGCTAGACATAGGGGACAATGGGTGGGGATAGGGCAAAAGAGCTTGGTATATTTAGGCAATTGTGAATATTTTAGTACTTGAGTAACAAAAAGTCTTCAGGACAGCAATGAAATGAGGAAGCACCAGGCTGGGTCTCTGAGATTTCTTCTGTATGCAGTGAGGAACCAGTGAGAGGTTTCACATAGGACGTGCCATGCACACTGACATTCTGTAAAGATCATTCCGAAGTCTTTGAGGAGGAAGTTACTGTAGTAACCAACCCAGGTAAGATCCTGATGGCCTGGACTGAAGTCGTGGCAGTGACTAGGGAATGGGGTAGAGAGACATTAAAGGACCTAGGACTGATGGGACTTGTGGTAGTATGTGAAGTGAGAGAGGGAGGGAAGAAGACATCCAATGATATCCCAACTTCTGCCTTGCGTAGGTGAGTGGGTAGTTGGGTATGACTCTGAGACAGAGAGTACAGAAAGATGAGCAAGCTTCAGAGAAGGTGGGGAGCATCAGTTTAGTATAAGTTACTATGAAAAATCTAAGTTGGGGAATCAGTTCAGATACTAGATATATAGATCTGGACTTTAGAGGAGAGGGGAGGGTAGGAGAAAAGGCTGTGGGAGGTGGCATGCCATGAAAGAGGGCCTAATGTTTACAGTTTATGTATTTTTGTTTATAACTCATAACTATTATAAGATTTTATGTGTATTAATTTATAGTTTAATTTTGAAGACCAACTTTCATTTTTAAGATTGTTAGGGTTGGGGGCAGTGTTTGGGGCAGACCATCCCCACTCTGCTCTACTGTCCACCACCCACAGGGACAAAGTGGAGGGTTTTCAGATCAGATTTCATTGATGGTAAATAGCCACAGTTATCAAGACAGTATGGTACTGGCACAAAGACAGAAATATAGATCAATGGAACAAAATAGAAAGCCCAGAGATAAATCCACGCACATATGGACACCTTATCTTTGACAAAGGAGGCAAGACTATACAATGGATTAAAGACAATCTCTTTAACAAGTGGTGCTGGGAAGTCTGGTCAACCACTTGTAAAAGAATGAAACTAGACCACTTTCTAATACCATACACAAAAATAAACTCAAAATGGATTAAAGATCTCAACGTAAGACCAGAAACTATAAAACTCCTAGAGGAGAACATAGGCAAAACACTCTCTGACATACATCACAGCAGGATCCTCTATGACCCACCTCCCAGAATATCGGAAATAAAAGCAAAAATAAACAAATGGGACCTAATTAACCTTAAAAGCTTCTGCACATCAAAGGAAACTATTAGCAAGGTGAAAAGACAGCCTTCAGAATGGGAGAAAATAATAGCAAATGAAGCAACTGACAAACAACTAATCTCAAAAATATACAAGCAACTCCTACAGCTCAACTCCAGAAAAATAAATGACCCAATCAAAAAATGGGCCAAAGAACTAAATAGACATTTCTCCAAAGAAGACGTACAGATGGCTAACAAACACATGAAAAGATGCTCAACATCACTCATTATCAGAGAAATGCAAATCAAAACCACTATGAGGTACCATTTCACACCAGTCAGAATGGCTGCGATCCAAAAGTCTACAAGCAATAAATGCTGGAGAGGGTGTGGAGAAAAGGGAACCCTCTTACACTGTTGGTGGGAATGCAAACTAGTACAGCCACTATGGAGAACAGTGTGGAGATTCCTTAAAAAACTGGAAATAGAACTGCCTTATGATCCAGCAATCCCACTGCTGGGCATACACACTGAGGAAACCAGAAGGGAAAGAGACACGTGTACCCCAATGATCATCACAGCACTGTTTATAATAGCCAGGACATGGAAGCAACCTAGATGTCCATCAGCAGATGAATGGATAAGAATGCAGTGGTACATATACACAATGGAGTATTACTCAGCCATTAAAAAGAATACATTTGAATCAGTTCTAATGAGGTGGATGAAACTGGAGCCTATTATACAGAGTGAAGTAAGCCAGAAGGAAAAACATCAATACAGTATACTAATGCATATATATGGAATTTAGAAAGATGGTAACAATAACCCAGTGTACGAGACAGCAAAAGAGACACTGATGTATAGAACAGGCTAATGGACTCTGTGGGAGAGGGAGAGGGTGGGAAGATTTGGGAGAATGACATTGAAACATGTAAAATATCATGTAAGAAACGAGTTGCCAGTCCAGGTTTGATGCACGATACTGGATGCTTGGGGCTAGTGCACTGGGACGACCCAGAGGGATGGTATGGGGAGGGAGGAGGGAGGAGGGTTCAGGATGAGGAACACATGTATACCTGTGGCGGATTCATTTTGATATTTGGCAAAACTAATACAATTATGTAAAATTTAAAAATAAAATCAATCAATGCAAAATAAATAAATAAATAAATATGTCATGAAGACCTGCTGTGGGCATGGCCTTCTGCTGGGCAGGCTAAACTGTTGAGAGTCCTTGGACACATTGTCCTTGCTTACCAGGAACATGGAGACTAGCATGGGGGGCTGGGTGTTCAAATATGTGCTATGAAAAGGTCATCAAACGCATTCGTATCCTATGTGCAGTTGGGTTACAGGCCAGAAATACCACAACAGTTTAGGGGAGGCAGGGATCACTTAGGAATGAAGTAGTCAAAGGACTTCACAGAGGAGGCAAAACTTAACCCAGGCCATCCTGGAAGACTGGAAAATTCAAAGACTAACACAACAAGGAAGAGCAAGCTTCCCAGTTACTAGTCACAGGAGAGCTGTCAGTGCTTCCAGAATGTCTCTCTTTGATCTACATCTGTCCCGTATATGTAAAATAGAACTAGTAATGTCTGTCCACTGGCCCTTTATGAGCTCTAATCTCATAAAGTTTCTGTCAGAAACCTTTAGTTATTCTCTGATCAATACCAGATATTTTCTCTTCCTGGCTTTTAAGTCTCTGCAATTTGAAGACAGTATTTATAATGAATATTTGTGCAGTGTTTTACAGTTTCTAAATTTACTCCAGGAATGCAAATATAGTTTAGTATTAGAAAATATGTCATATACCACATTAACAGATTAAAGGGAAACATCCATATGATCATCTCATTAGATTCACAAAAAGATTTGATAAAATTAATATAATTTATGATTAAAATTAAAATGTGAGTTTAATTTGATAAAGCCCATCTACAAAAATCCTAAAATTAACATACAATGAGGAAACATCACAAACATCTGTTTTAAATTTAGAATGAGAAAGATAACAAGAATATTCATTAGGACATTTTATGTTTATCATTCTATGATATGTGTCTAAAGGTGGCATAACAAAGTGAGTAGGGAAAAAGAAAAAGTATTCAATAAGTGGAACTTACAGGAAAAAATTAGATCCATATTTCATATGGTGACATAAAAATCAACATTAGATAAAATAAGGGCTTAAATATCAAAAGAAAAATCATTAAACTTTTAGTATAAAATAGAAACATATCTATCTGGCCTGGAGTAGGGAAGGACACTTAAGTTATGAAAGAAATTATACTTGTGGGATTTTTAATAGGAAGTTTTTAATTTTTACTAAGTCCTCCCTCTCCTTGATAACTTTCTCTGTTTTGAGATTTTCTTAATGTTTTTAAACACATGATTCTGCCTTGATATTTATCATCCTGTGCTTAGCTAACTTCTTTGTACCTAGAATGCAAACAGTCCCACAGTTCAGATGTCTGTGGCTTACATTTTTCTGCTGAACTAAAAGTGGGAAGGAAGCCAGTAGAGGCGAGTGTCCTGGTTAGACAAGCTGTGGCTCTGGCATGCTGGTTATATTGGAATGTTCCAATGTTACCAGTCCCAGTGTGAGATCTAGAGAGACTCTCAGGTCTCCGAAACGTTATCTTAACCATAGCAACCCCTTTCTTGAGCCAGTTTGCAAGGCTACGTGGTTACATCAACAGAGGCCCACTAGAGAAAGGCAAAGGAAGTTACTGTCAGTGTCTTAGAGTTGGTGTGAACTGTGGGTCCCCAAATCTACACCAGTGGAGAAGGTTCTGGTTTTCTGTGAGAAGGCAAAGCTTAGTCTGGTCCAAACAGACATAACTCCAAGGTCCCAGACTTGGCTTGGAGCTGAATAGTTTTATCAGTTTGGGGAGAAAGTCCTTTTCTTGCTCATTTTTTTGATTCTTCTTTCCCACCCCACCATCAAGTTGAGACTTGTTGCTTGGAAGTGATTGAGCACCTTGCTGGCATCCCACAGGAATGAGTGTTTTGTCTTTGGTGTAGAAGCCTTTGAGATTATAGGTGCCTCTTGCTAGTCACCACTTGCTCACCTAACCCACATATAGTCATTTTATAACAGTTACAATCCCTTGTCTTTCTATGGGATTATGGTTTCTCCAAAGCTTTCACTCTTATGCCACTTTTCTCCACGCTGTGGCCAATGTGATCTTCCTAAAGCACACATGTATTCACTTGCTTCCTGCTCCACTTCTTAAAACTCTGAGGGTTTCTCATTGTTTCAGAATGAAATCCAAACTCCTTAGCTTTGTTTTTATGTGGCACTTGTAAGACCACTTTTAGTTTTACTGAACTTGTAGTGCTCTGATTCCACTGGACTCCTTTTCTCTAGGTCTTTGTTCATATTGTTTCCTCTGTTTCCCCATCTTCCTTCTTACCTGGTTAATTTCTGCTATTCCTTAAGATTTGTATTCTTCCTCAGCTTCTAGCAATTTTTTCCTCAGCCTGCCATCACTGAGATAGTTGCCTATCCTTTGTGCTTCTGTGTGGGCATGCACGCTAAGTTGCCTCAGTTGTGTCTGACTCTTTGCGACCCTATGGACCGTAGCGTACCAGGCTCCTCTGTCCATGGGATTCTCCAGACAAGAATACTGGAGCGGGTTGCCATTTCCTCCTCCGGGGGATCTTCCTACCCAGGAATCGAACCCGCATCTCTTATGTCTCCTGCATTGGCAGGTTCTTTACCACTAGCACCACTTGGGAATCCCTTTGTGCTTCTGTAATTCCAATCAGATCATAATACTCTGATATGTTTAAATGTTGACTTGGCTTTCTCCATCTCTGAACTCTAAGCGTTATGAAAGCATGATCTGTGACTTACCTATTATGTTTCTCTTGAATTTAAACACAGTGCTTGGCATGTAGTAAGCTCCACTAAATGTTTGTTGAATGAACCTACATCCCTGTGAAGTGAGTGGGGTACAGTGCTTAGTCTCCCCTCACCCCATACCCTTTTAGGGATGGAGAGATGGAGAATAAGCATCATGACCTCCCAAAAAGTCACACCAGTGCTTGATGGAAGAAGCTGAACTAGGGTCTGAGGGGTACATTTTGCACTGGAAGATCCTGAAGAAATTCCTGACCCAGTGATTTCCTTCCCTTCTGGGCCTGTGGTGAAGGAAAAGACTGACAGAGATGCCCCTGGTGGGTGGGCAAATGGATGGGTTTGTGACAGTTGGATCAATGAGTTTGCCAACATGTGATCCTCTCTCTCCTCTCCCACTCCCTTCCTGTTCACAGCATCAAACCGAGCTCCCAGCCTCTGATACAGACTGGGGATGATGAAAAGAACCAGAGGACCATCACTGTCAACCCTGCCCACATGGGGAAGGCGTTCAAGGTTATGAATGAACTGCGGAGGTACTTTTCCTATTTTGCCCGTGCCCTTTTGGAAGGAACTTGCTGGGTGAGCGTCATCATGGTTTGAGAACAGAAGTCAGAACACCACCACCTAGTGAAGTCTGACTCTTCCCCACCCACTCTCAGTCAGTTGGCTTTCCCTTTCGAATTCTGATAGAGACAGAATGACTCCCCCAAAGCTCTCTCTTTTCTTTGTATTTATTTAACACCTATCATTTTAGTGCTTAATCACTGGGGAAAAATCCTTTATGGTTGCACCAGTTCTGTTCATAAACTTGATTTCCAACTGAACCAGCTGCTTGAAGGCCAATAATAGAGTGATTGCAACACCTACACACAATTGCAGAGTAAAGATTGCAGATGCCATGCATTTTCTTTTGGCCTCTCTCTCTTTCTTTGGTCTCAACTTTGTCTTTGTCAAGGCAGCCACAGGACAGGGAGAATACCTAGCTTCTAAAATGCAATTTAACTTAAAAAGAAAGAAATGAAGTGCAAAAGCACTCATTCTCACTGAGCTAAACAGTGACGGGTATGCAGACTATTTGTAAGGCCAAGGTGCATGTTTGCTGAGCTTTGTTGCAAGACAGGTTCAGGACATTGAATGAGTTTTTTTGTATGAAGGCTGTGCATACAACCTCTTCTTTATCAGAGCTTCCTTTGCCCATGCCATTATTTTTCTTTTTTATTGAAATACCGTTGATTTACAATGTTGTGATATTTTCAGATGTATAGCAAAGTGATTCAGTTATATATACTTTTTCAGATTCTTTTCCATTATAGGTTATTGTAAGATATTGAATATAGAGTTCCCTGTGAAAGTGAAAGTCACTCAGTTGTATCTGACTCTTTGGGACCTCAGGGACTATGCAGTCCATGAAATTCTCCAGGCCAGAATACTGGAGTGGGCAGCCTTTCCCTTCTCCAGGGGATCTTCCTAACCCAGGGATCAAACCCAGGTCTCCCTCATTGCAGGCAGATTCTTTACTGGCTTATCCACAAGGGAAGCCCAAGAATACTGGGGTGTATAGCCTATTCCTCCTCCAGCAAATCTTCCTGATCCAGGAATTGAACCCAGATCTCCTGCAATGCAGGCGAATTTTTTACCAACTGAGCTATCAGGGAATTCTGCAGGCCAGAATACTGGAGTGGGTAGCCTTTCCCTTCTCCAGGGGATCTTTCCAACCCAGGGATCGAACCCAAGTCTCCTACATTGTGGGCGGATTCTTTACCAGCTGAGCCACAAGGGAAGCCCCATCGTTCCCGGTGCTATAAAGTAAATCCTTGCTGTTTATCTATTTTAGATATAGAAGTGTATATCTGTTAATTCCAAACTCCTAATTTGTCTCTCCCCGCTACCCTTTCGCCTTTGGTGACCATAAGTTTGTTTTCTGTGTCTGTGAGTCTATGTCTCTTTTGTTAATAAGTTCATTTGAATTGTAATGTTAGATTCCACATCTAAGGTATATCATGTGATATTTATCTTGCTCTCTCTGACTTTCTTCACTTTTAGTATGACAATCTCTAGGTCCATCTATGTTGCTGCAAATGGCATTTTTTTTTTATGGCTGAGTAGTATTCTGTTATATATATAATGTTTTATATGTATACACTCATACACACACACACATATAATGGAGATCTATGTGAAAGTGAAAGTTGTTCAGTTGTATTTGACTCTTTGCGATCTCATAGACTACAGTCCATGGAATTCTCCAGGCCAGAATACTGGAGTGGGTAACCGTTTCCTTCTCCAGGGGATCTTTCCAACCCAGGGCCTGAACCCAGGTCTCCTGCATTGCAGGCAGATTCTTTACCAGCTGAGCCACCAGGGAAGCTTATATATCTATATCTATACGTATATATACACATACACACCCACACCCACACGCATACACACCATATCTTCTTCTTCTTTTTTTTTTTTTTTTACTACAACCAGCACCTATTTATTACCTTGAAAAAGTCTTAAAGACATTTATCATTTGTAAAATGCATCATTATCAGTGATTTTCCACTTAAAAAGAGAAACACTGCCATTAAGCCATAATATGCCATTAGCTGCTAGATGCCATCTAGTTTTCTATGATGTTAACTCTGCAAAAATGTACATACGTACATTTTATGGATGTTAACGTATGGAGAAACAAAATACAGTTAAAAAGGGAAGGAAAAGGAAAATTAACAAATTTCTGTACATATTAATGAATATATATATTCACAGGATGAAAAAAAATGTATATACCATATCTTCTTTATCCATTCATCTATCAATGGACATTTAGGTTACTTTTATATCTTGGCTATTGTAAATGTATCTTTTTGATACATTTGATACATTGATAAAGTACATGTATCTTTTTGAATTAGAGTTTTTGTCTTTCCTGGATATATGCCCAGGAATGGGATTGCTGGATCATATGGTAAGTCTATTTTCATTTTTTAAGGAATTTTTATGCTGTTCTCCATAGTGGCTGTACCAATTTACATTCCTTCTGACAGTGTAGGAGGATTCCCTTTTCTCTACACCCTCTTCAGTATTTATTATTTGTAGATTTTTTGATGATGGCCATTCTGATCAGGGTTAGGTGATGCCTCATTGTAGTTTTGATTTGCGTTTCTCTAATAATTAGTGATGTTGAGCATCTTTTCATGTGTTTGTTGTACCAATGCCATTATTTATCACATATTTCATCTTATTGTATGTTATAACTGTTTATCTCCTCTTTTCTCTGTAGTTCATGAGCTTCCTGAGGGCAGGAACAATTTCTGAATCATTTTAATCTCTAGCACCTAGTACTTCATAGGAGCTTTGAGTTATTCACTAAAGATCCCCAGACACACTGGCTAGGCTCTGAGATGTGTGGGAGAGGGTGCAAGGTAAAAAATGATAATAGGTCAATGAAAATGGTCTTCCTACAGTGCAAAAAAGTGTTATGAAGGAAAAATGTATCAGGTGCCTGCCAGGTGGCAGGTGTGCAGTAATTATTAGTTTCTTAAAGGGTGTCATGAAAGAAAGCATGTAAAACTGCAACTTTGGAGAACACATCCTAAGGGGAAAGATGCCTGAGCTAAATTCTAAAGGACAAGTAAGAGTTAGAGAAATGGAAAGTGGTAAGGTTAGGGAGATGTCTTCCAGGCAGAGAAAATGGCATGAGCAAAGCACGTATAGCTGAAGATGTAATTGTTGCGTAGGGGTTTGAACTACTTGTAAAAACAATTCTATATCCCTTTACTTGTTTTTCTTTTCTGCAGGGTCTAGGCTTTGGCATTAAAAACCAAGTTAAATTAGATTTGTCTTATGCTCTATTGCTCAATTTTTATTAATATTAGGCTTCCTGCCAGATTTCCTAGAAGCTCCATCCATAGTTGTTTTAGGCGGTGGATAGTGCTAACATTCATGCCTAATGTTTCTTTGTCACTAAAGAATTTGTATTGTGTTCCCTAGACACTATTGAAGTTCCTCATTTTGTTCCCTTGAGTATGGCTTGTGTCCTTTATCTGATTTAAGGCTTCAGGTCTCCAAATAAACAACCTAACATTACACATGGAGGAATTAGAAAAGAAGTTTAATCAAGGCTCAAAATTAGCAGAAGGAAAGAATTAATAAAGATTAGAGCAGAGATCAAATGAAATAGAGATTAGAATGACAATAGGAAAAAAATGAAGCTAAGAGTTTTTTTGAAAGAATAAACAAAATTGACAAATCTTTAGCTAAACTAAGACAAAAGAGAGAGAACACAAAATTATAAATGAAAAAGGAGACATTACAACTGTTATCACAGAAATACAAATGATTGTAAGAGGCCACTATGAACAATTATATGCCAACAAATTGGATAATCTAGAGTAAATGGATAAATTCCTTGAAACATATGAACTACCAAGACTGAATCAAGAAGTAGAGAATCTGAACAAACCAATAATAATTAAGGAGATTGAATCAGTAAGCAAAAATCTCTCAACAAAGAAAAGTCTATGACTGGATCATTTCACTGGTGAATTCTACCAAATTTCAAAGAAGAATTAACACCAATCCTTCTCAAACTCTTCCCAAAACTCGAGGAGGATGAAACACTCCCAAACTTATTTTAACAAGGCCAGCATTACCCTGATATCAAAGCGAGATAAGGACACTACAAGAAAAGAAAACTATAGACCAATATCCCTGACAAGTATTAACGTAAAATTTTTAAACAAAATACTGCTGCTGCTGCTAAGTCGCTTCAGTCGTGTCCGACTCTGTGCGACCCCATAGACGGCAGCCCACCAGGCTACCCCATCCCTGGGGTTCTCCAGGCAAGAACACTGGAGTGGGTTGCCATTTCCTTCTCCAATGCGTGAAAGTGAAAGTGAAGTCTCTCAGTCATGTCTGACTCTTCGTGACCCCATGGACTGCAGCCTACCAGGCTCCTCCGTCCATGGGATTTGCCAGGCAAGAGTACTGGAGTGGGTTGCCATCGCCTTCTCCTAAACAAAATACTAGCAAACAGTATATGTATGATCTGGTAAAATATGATCTGATGAAAGGATCAAATACTATGATCAACTGAGATTTATCCCTGGGGTGCAAGGGTGATTCAAGGTAAATCAATAAAGATGATACACCGTGTTCATAGAATGAAGGATAAAAGCCATAACATCTTTTTAATAGAGCAGGAAAAGTGTTTAACAAAATTCAGCATCCCAACAAATTGGGTATAGAAGGATTATACCATAACATGTTAAAAGCCCTATGTGACAAACCCATAGCTAACGTCATATTGAATGGTGAAAGTTTGAAAGCTTTTCCTTTGAGGTCAGGAACAAGACAAGGGTGCCCACTTTCACTACTCTTTTTGATCATAGTACTGGAAGTTCTAGCCAGAGTAATTAGGCAACAGAAAGAAATAAAGGCATCCAAATTAGAAAGGAAGAAATAAAATTGTCTCTTTGCAGATAACATGGTTCTGTATATAAAAAACCCTACAAGACTCCACCAAAAAAACTGTTAGAACTTAAAAACAAATTTGGTAAATTTGCAGGATACAAAATCAACATACAAAAATCAGTTGCATTTCTATACACTGATAGTGAGTTGTCTGAAAAAGAAATAAAGATAACAATCTCATTTTAAATAGTGTCAAAACAATGAAACATTTAATAATAAATTTAACCAAGAAGGTGAAAGATCTGTACACTGAAAACTTGATGAGAGAGATTGAAGAAGACACAAATGAAAGATGTCCTGTGTTCTTGCATCAAAAGAATAGCGTTAAAATGTTCATATTCCCCAAGTTATCTGTAGATTCACTGCAATCCCTATCAAAATTCCCATGGCCTTTTTTCACAAAAATAGAGAAAACATTCTTAAAATTTGAATGGAATCAACAAAAGACCCTGAATAGCCAAAGCAATCTTGTAAAAGGAGAACATAGTTGGAAACATTACACTCTCTGATTTCAAACTACAGTTGGCCCCTGAACAACATGGGTTTGAACTTCGAGGGTCCACTTATGTGAATTTTTTTTTTTTCACTAACTGCTATAGTACTGCACTATCTGTGATTCCATATCTCGGATATGAAATTGTGGATATGGAGAGCTGATATAAAGTTAGATGTGGGTTTTCCACTGCATGTGGGGGGAAGTTGGCACTCCTAATCCCCACATTGTTCAAGGGTCAAGTGTATGTGACAAAGCTGTGGTAATCAGAACAGTATGGTATAGACATAGGCCAGTGGAACAGAATTGAGAGCCCAGAAATAAATCCACATGGATATGGTCAACTCATATTTGGCAGGGGAGCCAAGAGTATTTAATGGGGAACGGATAGTCCTTCATCACATGGTATTAGGATAACTAGATGTTCACCTGCAAAAGAATGAACTTGGATGCCTATCTTATATAACTCAAAATGGATTTAAAACTTAAATGTTAAGACCTGAAACCATAAAGCTCCTGGAAGAAAACAGGGGAAAAAATAAATAGGACTCCATTAAACTAAAAGCTTCTGCACAGCAAAGGAAATGATCAACAAAATGAAAAGGCAACCTATGAAAGGAAGAAAATACTGGCACACCATAAATTTGAGGAAGGGTTAATATCCAAAATATATAAAACATAGAACTCAGAAAAAAATGGTTAAAAATGGGCAAAGGACCTGAATGAACATTTTTTCCAAAGAAGATACCCAAATGGCCAACAGGTACGTGGGAAGGGGCTTAACATTACTCATCATCAGGGAGACTCAAATCAGAACCACAATGAGGTATCACCTCACACCTGTTAGAATGGCTACTATCAAACAAATAAACAAAAAACCCTGAGAGATAACAAGTGCTGCTGAGGCTGTGGAGAAAAGGGAACCTTTGTGTGCTATTGGTAGGAATGCAAATTAGTACAGCTGCTATTGAAAACAATATGGAAGTTCCTCAAAAAATTAAAAATTGATCTGCTGTACAATCTAGCAATCACACTCTGGGCATGTATCTGAAGAAAATGAAATCACTTTCTCAAAGAGATATCTGCACCTCCAGGTTCATTGCAGCAGTATTCACAGTAGCAAAGACATGAACACAACGTCAAGTTTTGGTCAGTAAATGAATGGCTACATAAAATGTGGTATATTTACACAATGGAATATTATTCAACTGTAAAAAAGAAAGAAGTCCTGTCATTTGCACCAATGTGGATAAACCTTGAGGGCATTGTATTTAGTGAAGTAACTCAGAGAAAACCAAAGATTCTATGATTTCATTTATGTGTGAAGTCTTAAAAAGCTGAACTCTCAGAGAGTAGATTAGTGGTTGTCAGGGAGTGTAGGTTGTGGGAAATGGGGAAGTGTTGGCCAAAGGGTACAAACTTCCAATTATAAGAAGAGCAAGTTCTGGAGATCTTATGTATAATGTGGTAACTATAGTTATCAATACTGTATTGTATACTTGAAAGTTGCTAAAAGAGTAGATCTTAAAAGTTCTCACCAGAAGAGTGAAAGTTGTAATTATGTGTGGTGATGGATGTATTACCTTATTGTGGTAATTATTTCACTGCTGCTGCTGCTGCTAAGTCGCTTCAGTCGTGTCTGACTCTGTGCGACCCCATAGACGGCAGCCCACCAGGCTCCCCCATCCCTGGGATTCACACAGTATATATCAAATCATTACATTATACACTTGGAACTTACACAATGTTATATGTCAATAGAATTGGGGAAAGACTTTTGGTCTCTCACCATACCTTATTTTGCCTTGTTTAGCTCACTCCAGTAACTACTTAAAGGCAGAGCTCAGGAAATAGATATGCCCACAGAATTCCCCCCAACTCTCACTTTATATTATTAGTATTTCTTCCTTTTGCTTAAATAACTGAAAATCCTGCTATGTCCCCCCATCTTTTTTTTTTTTGTGCAAGTTACCACACTTTTGCATTTTTCCTTAAAAGCATCGACTTGGATTTAACCTCTTCCAGCAGTCCTGGTGCTTCTCTTTTGTGTAAATTACCATTTGCCAGTCTCTTCTGAGAAACATTTTCTCAAGGTGCTCTGTGGGAAAATAGATCTGAGCCAAAATGAGTTTTAAAAATGCTATATAAAACTGCTATACTCCTCTCCAAGATTCAAAATATATATAGGTAGATTAAAACCTCTGAGAAGTCATACAATAAACTTGTCTAACTGAGGGTTTCCCTCATGGTTTTGAACCCTCTTTGGTTGTTATGTACAGACCAAGTGTTTTGTGAAACTTATTTCGGAAAACACTGGTCATTTGCTGAGACTTAAGTGAATAATCTTTGTATTAGTCAGGGTTTTTCAGAGAAACAAAACCAATAACATCTATTTTTATTATTATTTATATATATGTTATTGGTTCTGCTTCTCTGTAAGAGGAGATTTATTATTGGAATTGGCTCACTTGATTATGGAGGCTGAGAATTCCCACAGTCTACTGTCTACATGCTGGAGAACCAAGAAAGCCAGTGGTATAATTCAGTCCAAATCTGAAATCCTGAGACACAAGAGCCAGTGGAGTATGTCTTGTGGTCCAAAGCCTGAAGAACCAAGACCTCTGATGTCTGAGGGCAGAAGATGATGTATAGTCCATCTCAAGGAGAGAGAAGATTCACCCTTCCTCCACCTTTTTGTTCTATGCAAGCCCTCCGTAGATTGGATGTTGCCTACCTACATTGGTGAAAGGGATCTTTTCTCAGTCTACCAGTTCAAAGGCTAATCTCTTCTGGAAAGTCCTTTGCAGACACATCCACCAATAATATTTCATCAACTATCTGGACATCCCTTATCCTGGTTGAATTGGCACAAAACATTAACCATCACAATCTTGTTTTCCTCATTTTGTTTTTTTTCAAATGGACCGCAATCTATTTATGTTTTTGTTGGGAAATTTTAGTTCAGGTTTGGGCATGATTTCCCTTTAGTTTTCCTTTAAATTAAAAAATTTTCTTTTAATTTTTTTTTTGTAAAAAGAATATATTGTAGAATATTTAGAAAATACAGGTGAGGGAAAAGTCACAGTGGAAACCATTATTAACATTTAGGAGAAGATCTTTTTTTCTTTAAAATATATGTCTCAGCTGGATTTTTTTTTCTATGGGTGATTTTTAATTTTAAAAATATTTTAATTTTATTGGGGTATAGTTGATTTACAATTGTGTTAGTTTCCAATGTACAGCAAAGTGATTTAGTTATACATATATTCATTCTTTTTAGGATTTTTTCTCTTATAGGTTATCACAGAATATTGGGTAGAGGTCCCTGTGCTATACAGTAGGTCCTTGTTGATTATCTGTTATGTAGTGTGTGTGTTCAACCAGATTTTTATTCTTAACATTTTGTTGAACAATTTTTTTAATGTTACTAACTGTTCTACAACTTCATTTAAAGTGGTTGAATGATACTCTATTTTTGTTTTTTTAAAAGCAGTTCCCTGTTGTTGGATGTCTAGGTTTTCCAGTTCCTTGCATAAATGATACTCACAGTGGTTTTGCGTAGGGCAGGATAGTGCTCTGGTCACAAGCATAGACTCTGGAGCCAGACAGCCTGGTTTTAAACTTTGGCTCCAGTGCTGATTAGCTATGTGACCCTGAACAAGTTAGTTAATATCCCCAACCTCACTTTTGTCAGCCATAAAATGAGGCTAATAATAGTTCCAGTCTTGCTGGCTTGTTAAGAGAATAAGTTAAGTGCTTAGAACAGTGATAACACATCAGTGCTGTCACTGTTGT
Organism: Bos taurus; assembly: GCF_002263795.3. Taxonomy (NCBI): domain Eukaryota; kingdom Metazoa; phylum Chordata; class Mammalia; order Artiodactyla; family Bovidae; genus Bos; species Bos taurus. The sequence goes on along the minus strand of NC_037334.1, from coordinate 49,168,769 downwards.
TAAGTACTTGTGCACATATACATTATTTCTATAGAATTAATTCCTAGAAGTAGAGTTGCTAACTGAAACAGAAAGTAACATAATAATAGCTATTCCTTAGATATTTTATGAGTTCCTGCAACAAACTGAACATTCTGTGTTAGCTTATTTGTTGATGATGTGCTTCAGGAGTGTGGCAGTAGGTGGGACAATCAAAGCCTTGCCCCTCAATCTCACTTGCATTCTAGTGATGTTCAAGATTATATCAAGTTTTAAGGTGTTTAGATGACCGACTGAAAAAACTAGGGTGGAATGGGTGATGCAGGGAGAGAAAGGGGACCTCAATAGACATTTTATTGATTTGGGCAATTTCAGTCGGAACTGGGGAGAGGCATATTTTGTTAGGAGAAAGGCCAGGGTGAAGCACCTGGACATCCAGGGGTCAGGCTAATGAAATGTTACCTGATATTCCAGGGACCTGGGATTATTTCCTGCATTATTTTCACATTCCCCTCCTCCAATTTTAAGCTTTTTTTGTTCAGGCACACATGTTCTTTGCAATTTATGAATCACACAATTCACCTATTTCCTATTCTTTATACTTCCATGATAGAAAATGAGCTGCTGGCATGGTAACCAAGCAGCCTTCCTCCTCTTTTTGTACTTCATCACTCTGCTCTGGTCAGACCAACAGCTGCTTCTGGGCAGCAGAACCCTGATGGCTGTTTGTTTTCTGACTTACTGGCCAGCCAGCAAGTGGGCACGTGGTCCTTGTTGGAAAAGCACCTCCTGATCAGGCCTGAAAATGAGAGACAATCTTCTATCTCATCTTTACAGTTTTAATTTCTTGTCTATCCACTGCAAACAATTCTCTGCTTCATCTTTTTTTCTTTTTAGATTATGTCCAGTATGGGTTTTTTTTTAAACTATAGTAATAAAGACAGTAATGAGATACTTTAGTATACTGCTTTCTGTTTTTCTTTTGAAGTGTATCTTTGTTTTTAGCCTTTACATTAATTTTGTACTTCTTGCTTTTAGTATAGCTTTTTAAAATTGAAGTTTACTTGATTTACAATATTGTATTATTAATAGTTTCAAGTATATAGTATACTGATTTTTTTTGCAGATTATATTTCATTTATAGGTTACAGGATATTGAGTATAATTTCCTGTGCTGTACAGTAAATCTTTGTTGCTTATCTCTTTTATGTATAGTAATTTATATATTTTAATCCTGTATTCCTAATTTGCCCCTTTCCCCTCATCTTTGGTAACCATAAATTTGTTTTCTGTGTCTGTGCGTCTGTTTCTGTTTTGTACATACATTCATTTGTGTTATTTTTTAGATTTCACATGTAATATTGTATAGTATTTGTCTCTCTCTGTCTGACTGATTTCACTATGCTAAGTCACTTCAGTCATGTCCGACTCTGTGCGACCCCATGGACGGCAGCCCACCAGGCTCCCCCGTCCCTGGGATTCTCCAGGCAAGAACACTGGAGTGGGTTGCCGTTTCCTTCTCCAATGCATGAAAGGGAAAAGTGAAAGTGAAGTCCCTCAGTCGTGTCCGACTCTTAGCAACCCCATGGATTGCAGCCTAACAGGCTCCTCCGTCCATGGGATTTTCCAAGCAAGAGTACTGGAGTGGGGTGCCATTGCCTTCTCCGGACTTATTTCACTAAGCATAATATTTTCTAGGACCATCCATGTTGCTGCAGATGGCGATTTTTCATTCTTTTTTATCACTGGGTAATATTCCAGTGTGTGTGTGTGTGTGTGTGATCTTCTTAAGTCAATCATCTGGGCATTTGGGTTGCTTCCATGTCTTGGCTATTATAAATAATGCTATTGTGAACATTGGAGTACATATATCTTATTGATTTAGACTTTTCATTTTTTGCAGATATATATGCTGTTTTTTAAATTTTGATAACAGCTTCATCAAGATATAATTCATATAACATACAGTTCACCCATTTAAAGTATACACTTTAATGGTATTTATTATATTAGCAGACTTGGGCAACCAACAGTCAATTTTTGAATATTTCTATCACTTCTCCCCGATCCCGTATACTTTAGCAGTAATTCCCCCATTATTCCTATCCACTCACCCCGCCCCCCCACCCCCACCCCCAGTACTAGACAATCACTAATCTACTAATCTACTTTCTGTCTTTATAGATTTGCCTATTTTGGAATCATATAATATGTCTTTAGTGACCCACTTTTTTCACTTATTATAATGTTTTCAAGGTTCATTCATGCTATAGCATGTCTCAGTATTTCATTCATTTGTATTGCTGAATAATATTTCATTGTATGGATGTACAAATTTGAGACCATTTTGCTATTGTGAATATTGCTGCTGGGAACATTCAGAAACAAGTTTTTGTGTCCATGTGTGTTTTATTTCTCTTGAGGATGGGATTCCTGGGTCAAATAAAACCTATGTTTAACCTTCTGAGGAACTATCAGACTGTTTTCTGCAGCACTTTACATTTCTATCAGCAGTGTATGAAGGTTCCAGTTTCTCCATATCCTCATCAACACTTATTATATCCTGTGTTTTGATTATGACCATCCTAGTGTGTGTAAGGACTTATCTCATTGTGGTTTTGATTTGCATTTCTCTGATAACTAATGATGTTCAGCATCTTTTTATGTCATCATTGGCAATTTCTATATCTTATTTGGAGAGTTCTATTAAGATACTTTGCCTATTTTATATTGGGTTATATGTCTACTTATTATTGAGTTGTAAGATTTCAAGTTCTTAATATATTCTAGATACAAGATGTTTATCAGACATATGATTTACAAAGTTTTTCTTTCATTTTGTATGTTTTCTTTTCACTTTCCTGATGTCCTGAAGCACAAAAGTTGTGAACTTTGATGTCTAATGTATTTTTTGTTTGTTTGTTTGTGCTTTTGGTGTCCTATCTAACAAATCATTGCCTAATCCAAAGTTGTTAAGATTTACCCTAATGTTTCTTCTAAGAGTTTTCTAGATCCAGCTCTTACATTTAGGTCTTTGATCCATTGTGAGTTAATTTTTGTATATGACGTTAGGTAGAGATCCAATTTCATTCTTTTGCATGTGGATATCCAGCTACTTGGGCTTCCCGAGTCGATTTAGTGGTAAAGAACTCACCTGCCAATACAGGAGATGTGGGTTTGATCCCTGGGTCAGGAAGATCTCCTGGAAAAGGAAATGACAGCCCATTCCAGTATTCTTGCCTGGAGAATCCCATGGACAGAGGAGTCTGGTGGGCTCAGTCCATAGGGGTCACCAAGAGTCGGACACAACTGAATCGACTTAGCAAACAAAGCACATCCATTTAATCCTAGCACCATTTGTTGAAAAGACTATTCTTTCCCAGTTGAATGGTCTTAGCATCCTTTCAGAAATTAGCTGACTATGAATGTGAGTGTTTACTTTTAGACTCTCAGTTCTATTCTGTTGATCTGTATGTCTATCTTTGTGCTATTACTATGCTGTTTTTAGCTTTGTAGTAAGTGTCCCAGGTGGTTCAGTGGTAAAAGAATCCACCTGCCAATGCAGAAACTGCAGGAGATGCAGGTTTGATCCCTGGATTGGGAAGATCCACTAGAGGAGGAAATGGCAACCCACTCCAGTATTATTGCCAGGATAATCTCATGGACAGAAGAACCTGGCAGGCTACAGTCCAGGGGGTTGCAAAGAGTTGGATACAACTGAGTGACTGAGCATGTATGCACATAAGTTTTGAAACTGGGATACCTGAGTTTTTCAACTCCTTTCTTTTTCAGGATTGTTTTGGCCATTCTAGATTCCTTGCATTTATGAATTTTAGGTTCAGCTTGTCCCTTTCTGCAAAGAAGCAGCTGAGAGTTTGATAGAAATTGTGTTGAATTTTGGAGGAGAATTGTCACCTCAACAGTATTAATCTTCTAATTCATGAACACTGGAGGTCTTTCCATTTATTTAGGTCTTCTTTAATTTCCTTCAATTGTGTTTTATAGTTTTAAGGTATAGGCTTTGCACTCATTTTGTTAAATTTATTCCTAAAATATTTAATTCTTTTTGATGCTATTGTAAATGGAATTTTTAAAATATATCTTTTGGATTGTTCACTGCAAGTATACAGAAATACAATTGCTTTTGTATACTGACCTTATGTTCTGCAACCTTCTTATACTCCTTTATTTATTCTTCTAATTTTTTAGTGGATTCCTTGGGATTTTGTATGTACAAGATCATATCATTTGTGAATAGAGATAGTTTTATTTCTTTCTTTCCAATTTGTATGCCTTTCATTTCATTTCCTTGCCTAATTGCCCTGACTTGCCACATTAATATTATCTTTCTTATTAGCGGTATTTGATACAATTGATCGTTCCTTCTTTTTTGCAACCTTCTTTTCACTGGGCTTTTTGGGCACCACACCCTTTCTCATCTCTTTTGTTGGTTCTTCTTCTTCCCCCAACTTCTTAACCATTTCTTGCCTGTAAATTCCAGACCCTAGTATCCACTTGCCTACCTGACAACCCCACTTAGATATCCAAAAGGCAGCTCAAATTTACCATGTCCAAAACTTACTCTAATCATAAATGAAGTATTTTGTGGAAAAAAGGGAGACAAGAAATCAATTAATATTTACTGAATATTTATTATTAACACTATTCATTATCTTGTTTACAGCACATGTCAATTCTATGATTCTCAGGGGTCATGAATCCTGGTCAGTTTGATTCCAGGGTCTGAGCTCCTTCCTAACATCTCTACTGTATTTCCTTTAGACACATTGTGTATAACTCAACTTTCTCTCCTCCAGATTGTCCTTTGGAGTAGTATATGATCACTCAGAAAAAGAAATCTCACAGGATCTCTGGTGACTGGCCTCAGAAGTGCTTATAAGCCATGCAGTGCCTCTGGAGCTGCACCTTCCCTTTCCTCTGTGTAGTGGAGACAAAGACGTCTCCAGTGTGAAGGCAGGTGGTGGGAAAGCCTACTTTGAGTGTTTGGCAAGTTTTTATTGGTTACTTTCCCTGGTGGCTCAGATGGTAAAGCATCTGCCTACGATGCAGGAGACCCGGGTTCGATTCCTGGGTGGGGAAGATCCCCTGAAGAAGGAAATGGCAACCCACTCCAGTACTCTTGCCTGGAAAATCCCATGGATGGAGGAGCCTGGTGGGCTACAGTCCATGGGGTCGCAAAGAGTCGGACACGACTGAGCAACTTCCCCTCTTCCTTCCCAGGTTAGAGTTTCTCTGGCCTTGAGATGTACCTCCTGCTTCTCAGAACTGCTCTGATTTATTTGCTGACTGGATTCTCCATCTTTATTCCTTTTTCCTTCTTGTCTCGTCTTCATTTGTTCAAGAATTATCAGCCTTTCTGGGTTTGTGTAAGATATCCCACTTTATTTGCTTTCCCAGTTCCTGACATTGAAAATTTGTTCAGCATCTGTGACTCATCTATGTCAGTACTTTCCTTATCAAAATATTAATACTAGTTACCAAAAAAATTACTTGCCTTTTTAAATAGCCCTGATAACTCTATTTTCTCTCCCAAATCTTTAACAGAAGTGAAAATGTCCAAGATGAATCTATTCATGTTGGGAATACATTTTTAAAATATATTTTATCCAAATTTAAACAAGTAGTACCTACAATCTCATTTGGCCCCCACGGTGTATGTCCCAAGGCAGCTAAGAAAGCTGAGAAAATTGGTGGGGTCAATTTGTTCATGTTCTTATAGCCTGTTGAGTCAGAGCCAGTTCTGTTACCAGTTGAGCTGGTTTATTCTGATAAGGTTTGCGTTTAGGGTGTGCTGTTCACTGCAGGATGAGGTCCCACCCCCAGGTTTTGCCTCTTGGTGCCCAGAGGTCTGACCCTTCCCAGAAGTCCCCTCACTGGTTCCTTATTCCATGTGCTGGATCTTTCCTGATCCCCTTTCCCTTTTGGAGCTAACCTAGCTTCTGTCTTTTCCCATTCTAAGTATCAACCAATCATGAGGCAGAAATGGTACTGCACCTGGAGTCAGAACTGGATTGAAGACTAAGGCTTTTGTGGTTTTGGGTCACCTCTCTGAGCATCATAGGGTGATCTCTAAGGGCATTTGCAATTCTAGCCTTCTCAGGCTTTATGACTCTATTTCTCTGAAAAGTGAACCTGGACTAATATCTGAGTAGTTGGCTTAATATGCTCTACCAGGGAGGGCAAATATGTAGCTTCTCTTCCATCTGCTTACCATTATCTCATCACTGTCATGTGGAACCCAGTCATGACCTCAGACTTCTCAATTCAGTATCAGTTCAGTTCAGTTGAGTCACTCAGTTGTGTCTCACTCTTTGCGACCACATGGACTGCAGCACCCCAGGCCTCCCTATCCATTACCAACTCCCAGAGTTTACTCAAACTCATGTCCATTGAGTTGGTGATGCCATCCAACCATCTCATCCTCTATCGTCCCCTTCTCCTCCTGCCCCCAATCCCTCCCAGCATCAGAGTCTTTTCCATTGAGTCAGTTCTTCATATCAGGTGGCCAAAGTACTGGAGTTTCAGCTTCAGCATCAGTCCTTCCAATGAATATTCAGGGCTGATTTTCTTTAGAATGGACTGGTTGGATCTCCTTGCAGTCTAAGGGACTCTCAAGAGTCTTCTCCAATACCACAGTTCAAAAGCATCAATTCTTCAGCACTCAGCTTTCTTTATGGTCCAACCCTCACATCCATACATGACTACTGGAAAAACCATAGCTTTGACTAGACAGACCTTTGTGGCAAAGTAATGTCTCTGCTTTTTAATATGCTGTCTAGGTTGGTCATACCAACCTTTTCTTCCAAGGAGCAAGCATCTTTTAATTTCATGGCTGCAGTCATCATCTGCAGTGCTTTTGGAGCCCAAACAAATAAAGTCTCTCACTGTTTCCCCATCTATTTGCCATGAAGTGATGGGACCAGATGCCATGATCTTAGTTTTTTGAGTGTTGAGCTTTAAGCCAACTTTTTCACTCTCTTTCACTTTCATCAAGAGGTGCTTTAGTTCTTCTCTTTCTGCCATAAGGGTGGTGTCAACTGCATATCTGAGGTTATTGATGTTTCTCCTGGCAGTCTTGATTCCAGCTTGTGCTTCATCTAGCCTAGCGTTTCCCATGATGTACTCTGCATATAAGTTAAATAAGGAGAGTGACAATATACAGCCTTGATGTATTCCTTTCCCTATTTGGAACCAGTCTGTTGTTCCATGTCCACTTCTAACTGTTGCTTCCTGACCTGCATACAGATTTCTCATGAGGCATGAGGCAGGTCAGGTGCTCTGGTATTCCCATCTCTTTCAGAATTTAAGTTTGTTGTGATCCACAATTCAGTATAGTGTGCATGTAACTACTGCCAGTGGATCACGGTTGAACTGTGTTTAATCTCCCTGTCTTCCCTCCCACTTCTAGCACTTCAAGCTGAGGGAGGGACTAGTGGTGACCAGGATACTATAGAGGTTAAGAACGTGGGTTCTTGGGTTCAGCTCCTTATATTCAAATCCTGTCTCTACTGCTCCCTTTCTGTGTAACCTTTGGAAAGTTACTTAATGTCTCGGGGTCTCAGTTTCCTTATTTTGAAACATGGGACATAATAATAGCTAAACATCTTAGGGTTGTAGAGAGGATTAAATGAAATAATATGTATTTTAAAAAGTGCTTGGAACAATGCCTGGCACATGTAATTAAAAAAATGTTAGCTATTGTAATGATAATAGCCATGATAAGAATTTGAAAGGTTGGTAGAGGAAAAACTCTTGAATTGGTAGGGCTTGTAGTATCCTTGCAGTCTTCAAAGTAGTCAAATTTTCATTCCCTCTCTGAGTGTAGAATGATCCTGTTTAAAATGTCATTCCTTCCTTCCTTCATTTATTAGTAAAAATTGGAGCCTTCTGTGTGCTATGCATTCAGCCAGGTGTCTAGGATATGACAATAAATAAGTCCTTTTCAAAGGTTTGTCACCTTGTTTGGGATGAAAAACAAGTAAAAATGTGGTTACAGTTTTCTTAATTGCAGCGATTGGAGTTTGCACAGGGTCTTTAGGGAGCACTGTGTATATACGTGGAGTTTCTTTGATGATAGTGTTAAACCTGGGTGGGAAGAGAAATATACTCAAGTCCTCCAGACATGGCTGGCCCCTTACCAGTGTTTCATAGGCAGTGAGTGGACCGCTTGGGGAATAGTTAATACCTGTTCTCAATGGTGGCACATCTCAGGGGCATGCTCATGCTCCTTGGTGCATTCAGTCACTCAACTAACAGCCCAAAACTGTTCCCACTGCTCATTGAGCTGTCCCCCTGTCTCAGTTGCAGCTGATAGAGTTGGGGAGCAGAAATGTGAAGACAGATGGAGGAGCCCTGAATTTGCAGCTACATTGTAGTTGGATCTCTGCAGAGTTGAGCGCCTCAGGAAAGCATGAATGTCAGGCTTATCAGGGACTTGGAAAAGGTGATGAGTCCATCCCACTGCCTGACTCAAGATATGGCAGATCCGTTTGCAGCCATAGACAGTGATAGTATGGAATGTGGGTGGGAAAAAAAAGTACCCTTGTATGGCTGGGGGTGGGTGTTTGTGCTGTGACCCATCCTTTCCCCTCACTGGTGTCTTACAGCAAACAGCTACTGTGTGACGTGATGATTGTGGCAGAAGATGTCGAGATAGAAGCCCACCGTGTGGTCCTGGCAGCCTGCAGCCCCTACTTCTGTGCGATGTTCACAGGTATGAGGGGCAGACAATAAACCCACACGTGTGGGACTGTAGTCCCAACTGGGAGAACGTTGAGGGTGGTGGTGTGAGTGGGGGAGGAAAGAGAAGGCTCCACCCTGAGGAGCTTTTATGTGCCGGATTCTTTGCTCTGCACCATGGAGGTACCAAGAATTGTGATGGACTCATAGCCTCAGTCAGGCCTGTTGAGCATGCAGCCCCTATTGCAGTTCTCTCTGAGGAACAAAGGTAGAATCACAGTCCATGAATTCTCAGACTTTGCTGTGTATTGTAATCATGTCGGGGAGCTTGTTAGAAATGTAGACTCTTGGGCTCACCCTCAGGCTTCTTCCCTCTCATTTTGCAGTTTGGGGACACTGAGACTGAGAGAAGGAAGGGACTTGCCTGAGGTCACCCGGTGAATGAGGGGAACTTGGCTTCTGGACTCCTGGCCCAGGGCTGGCTGGCCTAGCTGTTTCACATCTTGTCAGTCCTTTGCCATTTCTTCCAGGCAGGGGCCCTGAGCCTCCTCTAGCCTTTTTACAGGAGTGTTGGGAGAGAGAGTGGCTCAGATAGTAAAGAAGCTGCCTGCAGTGTGGGAGACCTGGGTTCAATCCCTGCGTTGGGAAGATCCCCTGAAGAAAGAAATGGCAACCTACTCCAATATTCTTGTGTGGGGAATCCCATGGACAGAGGAGCCTGGCCCGCTACAGTCCGTGGGGTCGCAAGAGTCAGACATGACTTAGCTACTAAACCTGGGAGAGAGTTGGGAGACGTGATGGCGGGGCTTGGGGTGGAAAGAGTAAAACAGAAGTATATTCACCATCTGCATTCTGTCTCAGCACCTTTGCCAGGTTTCCAGGGAGTCCCTGTTTTCTGGACATGTCAAACAGCCTTGTCCATCTGTTGCATGTGTGTTACTTCTGAGCCCAAATTCCCTTAAACCCATGGGCTGAGCTTCCTGACTGCAGTGCCTCGCAGCACCTCCCCTGAGCCAGGCGCAGGCGGTGCTGTATCTATCATGGCTGACTGAAGGCCAGCTGGCCCGAGTGTGGCCCCTGGATGAGGTCTGCTGTCCCTTCCACATGTTCACCCGTACCCTGTGCTTCCTCTGAGTGTGGTCACTAATCGTTCTGCACTCCTGTTTCCTGGTGTCTGCGGTGCCTACGCTCTGGAGTCTCATGTACTCACCGCTTATCACCCTGCAGTTTATACTTCAGGTGCCACCTCCTCTCTGACCACCTGAGCCATAGTTCCATACTAGGTCTCCTTCTACTCCATAACTCATCTCTTTTTCACAACTCATCACTATCTGAAAATCATATTGATTAGTTGTTTAAGTATTTTTTTTACCTATGTCTCCTTATTGGAATATCAGTTCCATAAAGATTGGGATCTTGTTAGTTTTGTTTGTTTCCGTATCCTGAGTACCTGGTACACACTAGCACTAAAATATTTTTTAAATGAACAAAATGTCTCCCACCCTTGATTGTGAGTTTTTGGGCGCTCAGGGACCATGTCTTGTTACTGTCGAATCCTTAGTGCCCACTCCAGGGCCTGGTGTTTAGGAGACAGTGAACAACTGAAGGTTAAACGAATGAATGTGGGATTGCTAAGGATGGGTGAGTACAGGCACATTTTTCCTGAATAGGCTCTTGTCCTTTTCCTAATATAATACACAGCCTCTGCTGGGCAGGAGTGGTTCTTGATGGATGGGTGGCGGTGGGGGCTTAGAGCTTGTTATTTGAGAGTTCCCCATATGTGTCCTCTCTTGGCTCATCATGTGAAGGACTGATCTCAACCTGGAGCATTGCTTTTGCTAAGTGCACGAAGCCACGCTACCTCACTTTGAGCCTTGTACTAGGAATTCCATAATGCAGCCTGGAAAAACAGCTACTTTCATTACCTGGAAATTTTGAGCCACTTCTCTTTGAAGTAGTCTCAAACTCTAGTAGGAAGGCTTTTATTTCTTTATTTCCTTGTCTTTCATCCATCTTTCTTTCTTTTAAAATAATTTATCTTATCTACAAATTTAGTTGCAACTTCAGTAAATAGCTCTGCCAGTCATTTTTCTCCATGTATTTGATTTAAAAAAGTGCAGTATTGAAAGAGGAGTCCACTTGCAATTGCAATGAATTATACTTTTGGCTCCATTTTTTTTTTTTTTTTTTTGGCTAATGAACTTGCCTCTGGGTTCATGGAAGTGCCTAAGCAAAAACAAAGTGATTTTAAAAAGGGAGAGAAAATATGCTTCTGGATCAGATCTAGTAATTGAAAGGAGAAGAGATTCAAGAGAAGAAAGCAGTCTAATGTGTGGCCCAGCCCATGGCTTCCATAGAATCTGGTTAATATCTGTCCTCCTATCCTTCTTTCCTTCCATCCATTGTCTGTCTGTCCATCCATCCACCCACCCATCCACCTATCCATATGTTCATCCAAACACTATTCATATATGTTCATTACAGAAAAAAAAAATAGAATAAGTAATACTTGATTAAAGTGTGTACACATTTTGAATCCTTGTGAGACATGTGTCTCAACTCCACAACACTTGAAACAGTTGTACCAGCATATGCTTCCATCAGCACTGTATCAGATTTGTATATTTTTTCAGGCCCTTTGATTTTGCTTAAATATTGGTAAACAGGTACAAGAAAAAAGTAACTGCAAAATTCTGTTCTCATTATCAGGTTCAGCTTTAAAATCCATAAAATTAATAATGAAAAGGTCCAGCTGATTCATGTTAAGTCTGTTTCTATCGGCATGTTTAAGGCCCCAAAGAAGAGAAAATATATATGGCTTTCTTCTGACTTGAGTGGTGTGATCAAGATCTTTTATTCAGGCTTAACATGTTTTTATTTGTTTATCTGCTGAGTTCATATTGCCCAAATGTCCGTCGATGGTTCCAATTATCAGCCCCACTCCTTGACAGTGTCCTTCCCATAACTTGGAATAAATAGGAAACTGAGGTGTGAGTGTCCACAGGAGAGTGTCCAAAGGCAACCAGCCTGTGAGAGGATCTGGGATGGGCAGTCACCTGAATTGCAGTCTACTCCTTTAGAATAGTGTGATTGGAGAGGCCAGCAGGGCTGACCCTGTCCTTTTCCCTGAGTATGGAATACTTAAGATTCCCCTCAACCCCTTTCTCCCCATCTAGCACCTCCATTCTAGGGGAAGATAATTTCCCCAAAACAGCCCAGTCACTTTATTCCCCCTGTTTTTAGCGTGCCCTTTACTATGGGTTCTGTGTACCTATAGTATTGGTACTCCATACAGATCCCTACATATCATCCAGGATTTTAAAAGCAGTCCCATTTTATGCTATTAAAAGAACCGAGTCCTAAAGAATATGTGGGCTCAGGAAAAGACATGTGAGCTCCATCCCACAAGAAGCCCTGGGAATAAGCTGTCTAGTGTATTGATATTACACACTGAGGCTGATTAGATTGGCTTCTTTTTTTTTAAGAAAAGTTGCTTTTAGATGCAGGTTGATATTCAACTGGTGTCTTTGAATATATGGTGACTAGAAATGAGGAGAGTCAGGAATGTCCTGGAGGTAAGAGGCAAGGGACTTGGAAGGAGTGGACACCAACCAGCCACAAGCAGAACAGTCAGGGCCAGGCTCTCTTACTCACCTTTAGGCATGCACTCATCACATAGAACCACTGTTTCGGGCTTTCTTCATGCCTGACTCCACCAGGCCTTGGACCATGTCTGTGTTCTGAGTGTCTGAATGATGTATTGATGTCTTTGAAGATCTTTGCATATCGTGCAGTTTAGCATGACTTAATCCAAAGCAATGGAGCAGTGAGGGAGGGAACACTAGGGAGTAGAAGCTTTTCTTTGTATTAAGAGGGCCTTGAGGGAGTAGTCAGAGTAGGTAGGGTCTGGCCTCTGAGGATTTTGCCCCTAAGGAGTTAGAAGTTGGGTAGAACAGTTCAGGGGGGTGGAGAAAAAGGAAGGTCAGAGTCTGTATGGGATTGAGGAGAAATGGTCTGGTCTTCCATGTTTCTTTTAGAGTTGGTTACCTCAGGGCAGAAGCTTACAGTGTCATAGGATTTCTTCTTCCTGTCCCTAACATACCACATCAAAGTCAGATGTCCTTTTGTGGCTTAAGTGTCCTAGATTTGAGGGTGATGGGTGCGGTAGTCATGTCTAAAAATATGTTGCTCTTGATATAGAAATGGTGACTTTTTTTCAAGAATTGATTTGGATGTCGTTCAAGCCTGTGTTGCAGAGAAGGCAGTGGCACCCCACTCCAGTACTCTTGCCTGGAAAATCCCACGGATGGGGGAGTCTGGTAGGCTGCAGTCCATGGGGTCGCTAGAGTCGGACACAACTGAGCGACTTCACTTTCACTTTTCACTTTCATGCATTGGAGAAGGAAATGGCAACCCACTCCAGTGTTCTTGCCTGGAGAATCCCAGGGATGGGAAGCCTGGTGGGCTGCTGTCTATGGGGTCGCACAGAGTCGGACATGACTAAAGCAATGCAGCAGCTGCAGCAGCAAGCCTGTGTTGATGTAGTTCAACACAGGCTTGTGTAGTGCCCTGGAAAAGAGACTACTGTTCAGACACCTACCAGCATCCAATTACGTGCAACTGATTTGACCAAGATGGTCTGGGGTAGACTTGTCTGCACTTGGCATAGCTCAGTCTTGAAATTTCAGATCTTCACTGAAGAGAACCACTGGACGGAAATTTTTTTATGAGTGTTCATAGAGGAGGTTTGGAGTTGTTGATGCAAAGGCCTCTTTGGTAAGGATTAAACACAGGGTGGTAATGGCACCTTCATTAGGGGATGGTGTGGTATCTTAGAAAGCCATCATGACCTGACTCCAGCAACTGATAGGTTTGTAAGCAGTTACTTAACCTCTGTGATCCTGTTTTCTTGTTTTTGAGACTGGAATAATAACAGTAAAACAATAATAACAACAAGCAGGGAACAGATACAGGTAAGGGAAATAAGACACCCAATACAGAATGAAATTGTGAAAGTGTTAGTTACTCAGTCATGTCTGACTCTTTGTGACCCCATGGACTGTAGCCTGCCAGGTTCCTCCATTCATGGGATTCTCCAGGCAAGAATACTGGAGTGGGTTGCTATTGCCTTCTCCAGGTGATCTTCCCAACCCAAGGATCGAACCTGGGTCTCCGCCTTGCAAGAAGACTCTTTGCTATCTGAGCCACCAGGGAAGAGCACCCGACACAGAATAGGTACTTAATAAAGCTAACTCTTATTATGTGTAGAGCCTGTCATAGTTTATACAGCTCATGTGGATGTGTGGGGAGGCTCTGATACCTGCTGCCCTGGTGGTGGTGAGAGTTGACATGAAACATCTCTGGCTACATAGGCATTTCCTTCCCGATTTGGTACTCCACCTGAGGAGAAAGACCTCTCCAGGTGGAGGAAGGCTGAGATTCCAGGGAGGCTGGGTGCTGGGGTGATCTCCAGCACTGCAGCTCTGCTGAATCCTGCTGCTGCAGTTCTCACACTCTCATTATCTCCTTTGAATGTCGCACAGCTTTGGCATAAAGGCAGGGCCAGGAACGTCCTTATTTCACAGGAGACAGAGGTCAACCTTTTGCAGTTATCTGGCATAGATGGCTCACCTACAAACCTTACCTGCAGGAGGCTTGGCTGGGATTCAGCAAGGTGGCAGGTTATTTCTTTTCCTCATGTGATGCTAACATGTGGCACAGGTCTCAACTCTGGCCAAATGAGTTGGCAGCCTAGATATCAGGACTTAGACAGATGAAGGTTAGGGGTGAGAGAGTATAATAGCCATCCTAACACCCAGGATCATTGTGCAGAAGGTAAGGATCTTCTGTTTTCTTTTTACCCAGATCATGAAACTAAATTTCAACAGTAAGGACTCAATTGAGGAGTGAAGAAGAGTTCTGTAACACAAGGACTCCTGAATGCACTTTTTCTTCCCTTTGCTGTACAGCTTTGAGGGGTGGCTGGTGGTCTGTGTCTGGCTCTTTGGAAAGACCTCACAGCCATTCTACCATTCCTTTCTTGTTCCTTTGGCTGAATAATGGGGTTGGGTTTCTATCAGCAATCTAGGATATGAGCCAGTGATTTTCTAGCCCCCCTGTCTTATGTGGTGGTGAAAGATTTTCCCCCATGGCTCCTCAAGATGCACCTCTTCCCCCCTTTGGGCAGTCTTCCACCTAAAAAGAACTCTGTTGTGCATGTGAGCTTCTCTGGTGGCTTTGACAGTAAAGAATCTGCCTGCAGTGCAGGAGACTCAAGTTTGATTCCTGGTTTGGAAAGATCCGCTGGAGAAGGAAATGGCCACCCACTCCAGTATTCTTGCCTGGAAAATCCCATGGACAGAGGAGCTTGGCGGGCTGCAGTCCATGGGGTCACAAAGAGTCAGAACAACTGACACTTTCACACTTTGGTGCCTGTGATGTGCTAGCTAGGTTGAGACTATGCCTTGCTCTCCTGGGCTCTCTATGCTTCTTGGAGACTTCTAGGTGCTGGTCTGAAGGTAGAGTCTGAAGATTTAAAGAAGTTTAAGACGTAGTCCCTTAGTCTAGCTGCCATCGTCTTTCACCCAGTTTACTGCAGCAGCCTTCTAATTTGTCAACCTGCCCCCATTTTGTTCCGTCAGTCCCAACCCATTTTCTACACTGTAGCTATAGTCATATTTACTAAATAAAAATCTAATGTATTCCTTACTTGCTTAAAGTCTGTCAAGGGTTCCCCATTGCCCTTAGAATGAAGTCTAAACTTCTCTGCATGGTGCACAAGGCCCTCAAGTTGTCCAGAGCCTGCTTGTATCTTCAGCCATCTCTCCCCCTTCCTCCTTTTATATGCTGTGCTTCTGCCAGACTCAAATTTTTATGGCCCCAGAATAGGTCAGGTTCATCAGTCTGATGAAAACAATGGATTCTTTCCACAAAAAAGTAAATATGTGCTCCTGTATGCTCATTATTTTGCATACAGTTCAGGGTAGAGGAATCCCTGCCTAAGAACCTTTTAAATTAAGTCTCCTTTTCTAGCATTTAACACATTTTGAAATTGCTGGTTTACTCATCTTTCTACTAGTTTGAGCTCCATGAGGGCTGGGAACATGACTTGTTCACCACTGTGTCCTTGGGCCTTGCCCATAGGGACTGTTTGATACTTGCTTATTGACTGAATGAACAAACAAACATCTGCCCTTGCTAGGTAGATCAAGATCTATCTGGAAGAACAGGATATGATGTTAACAGAGGACAAAAATGTTCAACTGACGTTTTCTTTCTTTTTCTCTTTTAAATTCAAGTACAGTTACTGTTACAACATTATGTAAGTTACAGCTGTACAATAAAATTCACAATTTTTAAAGCTTATACTCCATTTATGGTTATTATACAATATTGACTATATTCCCTGTGTTGTACAATATTAATTTACGTTAAAAATATTTATTTATGATTTTGGCTGTGCTGGGTCTTCATTGCTGCACGGGGGCTTTCTCTAGTTGCAGAGAGTGGGGCCTGCTCTCTAGTTGTATGTTGGCTTCTCATTGTGTGGCTTCTCTTGTTGCAGAGCACAGACTCTGGGCGCATAGGCTTCGGTATCTGTGGCACGTGGGCTCAGTAGTTGTGGCTCGTGGGCTCTAGCGCACAGGCTCAGTAGTTGCGGCACACGGTAGTCTTGCTCTGCGGAATGTGGGATTCTCCTGGACCAGAAATCGAACTGGTATTACCTGCACTGCAAGGCAGACTCTCAACCACTGGACTACCAGGGAAGCCCTGGAGCTTATTTTATCCCTAATAGTTTGTACCTCTTCATCCCCTCCCCTCTTCCTTCTCCACTAGTAACCACTAATTTGTTCTTTATATCTGTGAGTCTGATTCTTTTTTGTTATATTCACTAATTTGTTGTATTTTTTATATTTCACATATGTGATATGGTACAGAATTTGTCTTTCTCTGTCTGGCTTTTTCCACTTTAGCATAATACTCTCCAAGTCCATCCATGTTGCTGCAAATAGCAAAATTTCATTCTTTTTAATGGCTAAGTAGTATTCCATCAAATATACAGACCACATTTTCTTTATTTACTTATCTGTTGATTGACACTTTAGTTGCTTCCATATCTTGGCAATTATAAATAATGTTTCTGTGAATACTGGTGTGCATGTATCTTTTTGAATTATTGTTTTTGTTTTTTTGGGGGGAGGATGGGATATACAGCCAGGAGTGGAATTCCTAGGTCATTTGGTAGTTCTATTTTTAGTTTTTTGAGAAACTTCCATACTGTTTTCCACAGTGGCTGTACCAATTTACATTCCCACAAATAGTGGTGGGAGGGTTCCCTTTTCTCCACATCCTCACCAGCTTTTGTTATTTGTGTTCTTTTTGATGATAACTGTTCTGACAAGTGTGAGGTAATATCTCATTGTGGTTTTGATTTGCATGTCACAGATGATTAGTCGTGTTGAACATCTTTTCATGTACCTGTTGGCCATCTGCATTTCTTCTTTTTTGAAAGTTCAGAGTCTGCGGTGGCTGGGCTGGGCCTCTTGGGAAAAATCAGCAGAAGAGGGCTCTTGGGTTAATCTTGAAGACAGAGGGACTTACAGGGCTTATGTTCTGTCCTCTAGAAATATTTTGTCAAAGTAGCAGAGGTGAGTGAAAGAGCAAGAATGAAGAAGCCTTTGATGATTTCTCCTTCTTCAGAATTAACTATAGTCTGTGGACTTATGAGATGTCAAGAGAAAGCCTCTCTTTTTTCTTTCTTTCTCTGCTCCAACAAGTATTTAAGTGCTTGTTATATGTCAAATGGGCTTCCCTCATGGCTCAAACAGTGAAGAATCTGCCTGCAATTCAGGAGACCTTGGTTGGATCACTGGGTTAGGAAGATCCCCTGGAGAAGAGAATAGCTACCCACTCCAGTATTCTTGCCTGGAGAATCCCATGGACAGAGGAGCCTGGCAGGCTACAGTCTATGGGGTCGCAAAGATTTGCACAGGACTGAGCTACTAACACTTTCACTCTTCACTTTATGAATACTTTTGTCAAGGTCATTAGTTAGGGTCAGGTTTAAATTATAGAGGGATTTATTAAAAATGACATGAGGTCTAAAGTTAGGCCAAAGGTTGAAATCCCAGCCCTGCCCTCTTACTAGCTGTGTGCAAATGCCTCTTGATATGCCAATTCTATAATTTATAAATTGCAAGCAATATCTCGTACCTCCTGGGGTTGTTACAAGGACTAAATGAAATAATGTATGTAAACCCTGAGGGTCTGGCATGTAGTAGCAACTATTATTACTACCACGTTCAGGGTTTGTTTAAGCTGACATCTTTGTTTGATGCAGTAATTTCTACTGGTTCACAGAGATATTAAATTGGATTTTACAAGTCCTTATGATTTATATTAATCTAAGTCTCCAATTTCCTATAAAGGAAATTTATCAGAAAAGACATGGTCTTTGAGGCCCTAGATTTTTTTTTCCTTCAATTTTTTCTTGCTTGTTAGAATTTTAAGTACTTAGTGCAGAAATTTTTGATTCATATAAAGAAGCAAGGAAAAAAAAAAAATCCCATCGTCTAGAAAACTGTGTCTTAACATTTTCCGGGTATTCAACATCATGAAAATGATTGTTCATCTCATCAGAAAATCAAACTTTTGCCCATATGTACAAATATTTTCACACAATTTCAGGAGATTCCACTTGTTTACCCCCAAGATACAAAACCCTAACCTGACTCCCAAGCTCTACTTCTATAAAGAGCAAGCAATCAGGCCAGGCTCTCTCTGACTTCACACTCACTAAAGACTTCTGAGTCTCTTGGTTCTTGTAGTCAGGTTGCTTTTTTTTTCCCCCCAGCCTTTTTTCTAAGGTCCAAGTTCTTAAACTGAGAATTGGCCATCTTTGATGATCTTTTTGCAGTATAATTACCCACTGGACCTTTGCTAGTGAACATCTTCATAGCTGTTTGGAGAGAGGAATTTAACTTTTGATTTCCTTATGTATGTGTTCATGTTTGTCGTGGAGTATATTCAAGAGAGAGATTGTGAAAGCTTGTTTTATGGGTAGAGGAGAAACTCACCATCTTTTCCTGTTTCCTCTTTGCCTCTTTGTCCTGTCTCAGGGCTCTTTGTGCTGAGGCCATTTTGCTGCTTTCTACCAGCAGTCAGAGAGAAGAGAATCGAATGGGGGTCACTGGGCTGCCTGATCCGTGGGAGCCAGCAGGGTTTGGAATAGGTCTCCCCGCCCCCATCTTTCTTCCCTCTCTGGCATCACTCGTATCTAGAGCTGTGTCAGGATGGGAACTGTGGATTGGTGGGGGAATCATGCATAGTCCATGCAGCTTGGAGGTGGGCGTCTGCAGCCCACGGGCTGTACTGTACTGTATTTTCTTGGCTCCAGTGCACAGATTCCACAGACAGAAAACAACCGCCCAGGCTCTGTTTTCACACTCATGTAAGGACTTCTGAAGCCCCATTTCTTGCAGTCACGTCGCCCTGCATTTCAGTCTACAAGGACATATCTTGCCTGTCTTTTCCTCCTGAAACCAGCAACCTTTGTTGAATGAGCCTGGCTCTAAACAGAGCTGTGTGCGCTGTATAGAGAGAGCAGGCTGCGGTCAGGGGCCTCAGGACTGTGCTCTCGTGGTGCCTCTGCTGCCCTAGTTCACAGGCCTGTGTTCTCTCTTTCTTGGATGGTTATCAGGGCCTCCCATCTGTTCTCCCTGCCACTGGTCCAGCCTCCCCCAATGTGTCCAAAATTTCATTCAAAGACACCCATCTGTTGATGTCATTCCCTCGTTTAAAACTATTCAGTGGTGCTACTCTTAGGATAAAGTCCCAACTCATTTGCATGGTTTACTGGGCTCTGCGAGTCCTGGCTCCTAGCTGTCTCTCCAGCCTCCTTCCTCTCACTGTCACTCCACATACCAGCTATGCTACCCTCTTACTGTTCCCCACATTTATCCTTTTGGTACTTTTCTGTCATTGCACTCATGGTTCCTGCATCCAGCTCATCTTTCCTCACCTTTGCTGCACGAGGAATAGCCAACTCAAATGTGACTTCCTATCAGGAGGCCTTCCAGGATTCCACAAATAGGGTGTGTTGCTCTATCTTCTGCATTCTTTGGATTTAGCATACCACAGTGATTGCTAGTGTGGACTCTAGAGTCAGACTGCTGGCTTTCAAGTCTTGCCTGGCCCCTTCCCACATGTGTGACTGTAGGCAAAATGAATTACCTTTGCTCCTGTGCCTCAGTTTCTTTATCTGTAATACGGGGATGTTAAGAATAATGCTTTTAAGTCATTGATTAAAAGAGGCAATAGTTTAAAGTGCTAAGCCCAGTGCTTAGCCATAGTTAGCACTCAATAATTGGTTAAAAAAAAAAGTTGTTCTACTGGTACTTTGCATATCTCTCATCATCTCATATAGTTTAGTATATCTGCCCTACTAGATCAAGTGCTCCTTGAGGACAGGTTCATATCTTGTTCACTTTCTCTGGCCCCCTGTGTACAAGTTTGCAGGAACTTGGTTGAATGCTTTCTCATGATAAATTTGCCTTCAAAATGAAAAGGGGCAATGGATAGAGTTAGGGAATGCTTGAGAATGATCACAGACCTGAAGTTGATGTGACCTCGATGTCCACTAGTGTGTCCTACGCTGTGGCCGAGTGTTCCTTTTGCTGGCAGCACAGGTAGTGCTTTTATTTTGCCAAGACAGGGTAGGAGACCATGTGAAGGTTAAGCACTTCCTAGGTTCATGTTCATGTCCATTTTGTTTTTGTTTTGAACTGTAGGTGACATGTCTGAGAGTAAAGCCAAGAAGATAGAAATCAAGGATGTGGATGGGCAGACCCTGAGTAAGCTGATTGACTATATCTATACGGCTGAGATTGAGGTGACTGAAGAGAACGTCCAGGTAAACTCAGCTCCAGCTGATAGCTCAGTGTATCATATACTCAGCCCCTCCCCCCCCCCCGCCCCCCATTTACATCATCATTTCCTTTAACCCTCACAACAATTCAGTTGGTAACTGTAGAGGAAACCGAAGCTTCAAAGAGAGTGGGTGACTTGTCCTGAGATACATGGCCAGGGCGAACGACCCTCATATCCTGCCTGCCTGACCATGGGACCCATGTTTTTAACCACCAGGCCATAATCCCTCAGAATGAGCTTGAGCCCCAGAGCAGAAAGTCTTTAACTCATGCTGGTTCAAACTCTTGGAGTCTGGGTGACCCTTCTCCCCAGTCATCATCTCATCTCGGGGATTTTGAGTATCAGCTTGTGAGGCTGTTTAAAGTTTTTCTCATGTCAATGTTAGTCAATGAAATGCCTCTGAGCCCATGGAGGTGCCAAGCACCAGCCTTGAGTGTCAGCAGGGGTGTGTGGCTGTGAGGTGGATTGTCTGTGCCTCTGCCTCCTTTTGCCGACCTGGTCTCTTTCTCAGCCATCTGGAGTCTAGAAAAGAGGAATCAGCAAAGACACTGCTTCACCCAAAGGTGTGTGTCCTTTCTGTGGGGTGTAAGACATCAGTGTCGTGGCACTGAAGGTGGGATGGTGGAGGGTGTGGCCCACTCTGGAAGCTTGTGAACAACCAGGTCAAATGCAGACACAAGATGTGCTATTTCTTATCATTAAGGATCTTGATATTAAAATAATGGAAATTATATGGGATATGAAAGGTTTTTCTTCCTTTTTTTGTTTTTTTAAAGCAAAATTCTACCTTATTTATTGTGAGAGAGATAAATTAAACTATATGAGATGATGAGAGATATGCAAAGTACCACGATATATTTCTCTTATTCAGAACACCATGCCCTTTTTAGGGTTGAGGTGTTTGGGAGGCCAAATTGGTAATTGTGTATTCATTCCATCTGGCCAGAATGTTTGAGGGCCTCTCATATGCCAGACACTTTGTTGGGCACTGTGTATGTACCAGTGAGCAGAGGTGATTCCATTGTCTCCTTTCATGGAATTTGTGTTCTAGGGTGAAGACAGACACTCATCAAATAGGCACACAAGTAATGTTTATGTATAAATTGTGGTAAGTCCTTTGAAGGAGAGGAACAATTTGCATGAAGTGGGGAATCTAGGAAGGGCTCTTTCATGAGATAAGATTTGAGCTGAGGACTGAAGGATGGATAGAAGTTGGTTTCGTGTGGTAAATGGTCCTCTGGTAGGGGTGTTAGGGTACCCGCAAACTGAGGGTCTGAGGCACCCTGCATTTGGACCTGTAGAGCCTGCCCAGGGTATAGCCTGTTTTTGTCTCTGGTTCCTAGACAGACTTTTGGGTGGTATAGTTTCTACAGTGATCTAGTCTAATCCTTCCTCGCCCTTTTAAAACTGAAATTTCTTTTATGCACAGTAAAATGCATAGCCATTGCATTATTTCTGGTCTTTCCCATCCAGAGTGGAGTGGGCAATGCCATGGTTACATACTAGGTCAAGCAGCAGAATTTAAGCAGCTGAATAACTTTTGGGCAGTAACAACAAGTGCAAAGTAATTTAGTATAAAATATGTATAGGGTATGTGTGGAAAAACATTTTTTTAAATGGGTGATAGTTATATGAAATCACCATGTCTTTTAAATTCATTTAGATGCTTTTGAGACTAATATAAATATTGAGATTTACAAAATGCAGGAAATTATATCCTTTGCAACTTTAATGAAAAATGCTAGATGTCAACCTAAAAAAAGTGTAGGGGGTAAATATATATTTTTTAAATCTTGTATTAGAGATACTATAAACATGAAAGTGATAGAAGAATGTGCAGAAAAGAGATAAACATAGCAAGCCTGCTTGCTTTCTTCAGAAAGGCTTGCTTACAAGGTCAGTCTTCATCCGGAGTCTGGCAACTTGGATTTTGAGAGAGTTCCCACTCCTCTAGTGATAATGGTAGTAGCTTGCACTGCTTAAACTGTTTGTGCAAGCAATATGGTTTATGCCGATCACCTGCTTTCCTTCTGAGAGTTTGGAATTTCAGTCCACGCTAGGCAGAAGGTGCCTGTGTAACTGACACCTGACACACGTCTTGGCCTCTCAGAGTCAGGCTAGCTTTCCTGGTTGGTAATGTTTTGCACATGTTGTCACTGTTCATTGCTGGAGGGATTAAGTGCGTTCTCTGTGACTCTATTCGCAGAGGACTCCTGGAAGCTTGTGGCTATTGTTCTCCAAAATTTGCCCCATGTACCTTTTCCCTTTGCTGATTTTGCTTTGTATCCTTTCAAGGTAATAAATCTTAGCTGTACTTATAGTGAGGAAAACTAGAGCTTCTCTGACACCCCCACTAACATTCTGCCTCAAGGATCAGTTTTCTCATTTGTAAAACAGGAATCATAATAGTGCCCATTCTGTTGGGTGGTCATGAGTTAGACTGCCTGCCTTTAAATCCCGGCTCCACCATTTTCTAGCTGTGTGATCCCAGGCAAGGTACAAGAACACTGTGCCTCAGTGTTCTTGTCTGTCTCATGGGCATAATAATAGCGCTTAACCTCTTAGGGTTGGCGTGAGCATTAAATGAATTACTATAGGTAAAGAACTTAGAGGAGTGTGCCACAGACAGGGTAGGCACAGAGAGCACTGTGAACACAGAAGCGTTTTCACCAAGGGGCACATGTCTGAAGGTGGAGACAGGTGGCCAGGCAAATGGGTGCCCTCCATTGTGGTAGGGGCCAGAGTGGAGGTACCCAGGAAGCAGAGAATGTTCATCATCACCTTGATGAGGGTGGTTAAGGGCAGACCTCACTGAGGATGCATGGTGTGGACTGGGTGTTGAAGGAAAGTCTTGGAGGTCAGGCCTGCCTCCTCTTCTGCCTGTCTGTGACCCCGCTGGCCTGTGAGCCCCTGGAGGGACCTGCTGCGTTCAGTATTATCTGGGAGTGAGGAGAGGCTGCATGTGCAGGGACTCCCCTGGGAAGCACAATGTGGAATAAAACTCTGCAAAGCACAACGTGGAATAAAACTCTGCAGTTTGGAATCAATCATATATGTGAACTATTTTCCTTTTTTTTCCTTAACTTTATGGTTTGGTCAGGGATGACCTTGGGGGAAAACCAAAACTGGTTAAGAGAAAGTTTTAGATCAACATGTGGCTGCTTCTTCCTGCTGTGATGTATGTATCTGCTGAGAGTTGCTCACAAGCTGTCTATGAAGACAGTATGTGTGAGGATTCATTGCACTGAGGATGTGTACGCAGAGGTTCCTGGGAAAACAAGGGTTAGAGACTTGGGGCTTGGTTAAATGGCTGGGAGATTATGTCCTGCTTCTCTTTCCAGCCACACATACCTTGGAAAGACTGAACTGCCCTTCTACAGTGGAGGCAACAATTCGTAACTGATTCTTATTAATACTCACTGTAAGCAAAGCACGTGTTGATCACTTCACATGCATTATTTCGTTATTGTAACCACTACTGGAAGGTTCTACTATGATTCTTCTCTTACAGTTGAAGGAACTGATGTTGCAACGAGTGAAGTGTACATTACCCATGGTCACACAGGTAGTTAGTGGTGGAGTTGGGATTTGAATCCAGCTCTCTCTAACTTGCTGTGCCCTGTTGATGTGATCAATTCGAATTTCTTATGAAGTGGATGATCAGAATCTTGACTTCAGCTTGTATTAATGAATAATAAAAACCAGTGTAACTAAGGATTCCCTATGCACCAAACACTGTGTTACTTGCTTTAAATGTATTATTTCATTTGAGTCCAATGACAAGCCTTTAAGGCAGTACTATTATTACACCTTTATGGCAGAAAGTGAAGAGGAACTAAAAAGCCTCTTGATGAAAGTAAAAGAGGACAGTGAAAAAGTTGGCTTAAAGCTCAACATTCAGAAAATGAAGATTATGGCATCGGGTCCCATCACTTCATGGGAAATAGATGGGGAAACAGTGGAAACAGTGTCAGACTTTATATTTTGGGGCTTCAAAATCACTGCAGATGGTGATTGCAGCCATGAAATTAAAAGACGCTTACTCCTTGGAAGGAAAGTTATGACCAACCTAGATAGCATATTCAAAAGCAGAGACATTACGTTGCCAACAAAGGTCTGTCTAGTCAAGGCTATGGTGTTTCCAGTAGTCATGTATGGATGTGAAAGTTGGACTGTGAAGAAAGCTGAGCGCCAAAGAATCGATGCTTTTGAACTGTGGTGTTGGAGAAGACTCTTGAGAGTCCCTTGGACTGCAAGGAGATCCAACCAATCCATTCTAAAGGAGATGAGTCCTGGGTGTTCTTTGGAAGGACTGATGCTAAAGCTGAAACTCCAGTACTTTGGCCACCTCATGGGAAGAGTTGACTCATTGGAAAAGACTCTGATGCTGGGAGGGATTGGGGGCAGGAGGAGAAGGGGACGACAGAGGATGAGATGGCTGGATGGCATCACCAACTCGATGGACAAGAGTTTGGGTGAACTCCGGGAGTTAGTGATGGACAGGGAGACCTGGCGTGTTGCAATTCATGGGGTCGCAAAGAGTCGGACATGACTGAGTGACTGAAATGAACTGAACTGATTACTATCTTCATTTTACTGTTGAGGAGTCAGAGGCAGAGAGAGGTTAAGTAATTTGCCTTTAGTCACATGGCTGGTGAGTGGAGAAGTCAAAATTCTCAGTGACACTATACTTCCATAAAATTTTTTTTCTAAATATTCTAAGTGACACATTTAATCACAGTGTAGTTCTGCTAACTCTCCTGTATACCGCCCACACCCTTCTTCTTTCTCTCAGTAATTTTTTGTTTAGCACTGTTTCTGTGCCAGGACTCATGCCTGGTGCTGGCAGAGGCAGAACTTGCTGTGTGTGTGGGGGCAGAGGCCCTGGACACCCTTGTCACCTGGTCTTCTGACTGGTACCCTCCCTCCGTGCATGGCCCTGCTTCCCTGAAATTCCAGGAGTAGGTGCTTTCTGAGGCAGGGCATTTCCTTTTGTTTTTGTTAAAGGAAACAAACTCTGTGACGGGATATCCTCTGCTGGGTTTTCATGTTATCTGAGGGAGAGAAAAAAAAACAACAGAGCCTTTGCATGAAAAATGGAGGGGAAGCCATTTGCAAGCTGGAGGGGAACCTGTAAACTCTTTGCTGAGGGTCATTCCAGGGCCTGTTTTCCCAGAACCAAAATGCTGAGACGGCGAGAGGCAAGCTGAAAGCTTTTAACCCAGGGTCATCTTCCCTTCCTGCAGTGGTTCCAGCCAACTTCTCCTTCTCAGGTCTTAGCCTCCTTCCAGGGGCCAAGCCACACAGCCCTAGCAGTTCCACCAGGACAGCTTGCTTCCAAGCTGAGGACTTGCGCTTGGCCTCTTGTTCCTAATCTTGTTACTGCTACCGCTTGAGGGAGTCGAGCTGCAGGCAAGAGAAGGGAAGAGTAAATCATTTTCCAGCCTTGGCTGTAGGAGAGGGAAGTGAAGACCACCTCCTGGATGTTTTTCACTCTTTGTAGCCTCTGAGAATCTGTGTTGCCTCTCCTTGTGTGCAGCCCCCAGAGCCCCACTGGACCAGGCCCCTATTTATCCCTGAGACTCAGCAATTGAGCAGTGATACAGCATTCTGACTCCCTTGGCTCTTCTTCATGCCTTCCTGTGTGAAGCAAGCAGTGGGAAGATCACAGCATAAGATCAAAGAGAGGGAAGGGGCAATTAGAGAAACCACCAGCCCCGCTCATTTTGGGATGTCAGCTTGGGAACACTTTAGAGCAGGAGTGGACCCAAGCAGGATGGGGGAAGCTCTGAAAGTTTTTGTCTGCCACATGGGTTTTGTGAACAGTGAGGAAGTTGAAAGCTGTGTGGGTAGCTGTATCCAGGGAGGTTTTAAAAACTGAAAGTGTAATCTAAGGAGTGTGTTCAGTAAGTATTTATTATTTCATTTTTGGGGTAGTTGTCATGAGGTTGAAAATTTTAGCACCAAACTGTGCAACTGACTTTGTGGTAAAGAAGAGGGCAAGGGAGAGGGGGTGTGTGTCCCTGGCACGACAGCATTTTGGCTTGGCTGGGATGCAATCTCGGGGGTGGGGATTGGACTCTCAGAAATTCCTTCTCTGTGGTGCTAAAGGGCTGCTGTCCATTGCATCCTCTAATCACATCTGACCCTTGGGGGCTCCTGCACCCGAATAGGGTGTGTGCTGGACAGCATTGGATTACTCTTCCCCACCAGGGCTTCTCAGTGTAACTGAATACAAGTTCCTTGTTCCTGGGGTGAACAACTGTCCCAGTTTGTCCAGAATTGAGGGCTCTCCTGGGACACAGGATTTTGAGTCCTAGAACTGGCAAGGTCTCAGCAAACTGGGATGGTCGGTCAACTCATGGCCTGGCTTTAGGGTTTGTAGCTGGTGTTGGTTTAGGGCACGTGTTATGGAGGTCATGTGGGGAGTTTGGAACACAGCTTTCCTTTCCTGGTATGTATTCAGCAAGAATGGTTAATGGTTCTCCACTTTACTAGCAGGCCGAGACTAATCTGGTCCTGGAATCTGTTTGGCTAGGCTGAGCAAGCGCACAGGTTAATTGAGTTCCCCAGTTTATAGCTGCTTTGTGGGAATGGAGCTTAGGTGG
Organism: Bos taurus; assembly: GCF_002263795.3. Lineage (NCBI taxonomy): Eukaryota > Metazoa > Chordata > Mammalia > Artiodactyla > Bovidae > Bos > Bos taurus. Next base: position 49,141,554 of record NC_037334.1, on the reverse strand, counting down.
TCAGATTTGGAGCCTGACTGTGTTCACTTACCGTCTCAAACTCTCCAGTGGGTGATCTTATCTTTTTCCTTCTCTGGAATGAATCAGTGGTTCAGAAAATACCAAGAATTTGATGGTAATATACAGTTGTCTTGCTGGTAGAAGAGAGAGGGGAGAGGAAGGAGAGAGATGTTTTCTAGAACTCAGCTGTCATGAGGGAGAGGTCTAATCTTGCAGGCAGGATGAACTTCCCTTTGAGAGTAGGCACATAGGTCTGGAGCGGGACCACTGATACTAGAGGCTCTTGGTGGCATCTCTGTGTGAGCAGGAATGAGGAAGGGAGCCAACAACCCCAACTTTTGCACTGAAAGTCCTGTGTCCTGGGAAGTCTTTCAATCCTGGGCAAACCTGGATGGCTGGTTACTCTAGTGATGAGACAAGGCCCAAGAATGTGGCAGTGGGGCCGAGTTTTTAGCCTTAGCCCATGGAGGTGAGGAGAACTAGAGATGAGGTTCAGAGCTGTTTTCGGGGACAATCAGTCTCTAAAATTTAAATCACTCAAAAAAAAAAAAAAAAAAGAAAAGAAAAAGATGTTTATAGTGCTCTGAGTCAAGAAATCAAATGCATCTGCAGCCCATGTATATCTTCCTGGGCAAGCCTGGGTGAACGCGAGCAGCTGGGGTCTGGCTGGCCCAGACACTCTCCCTGAGAGCCAGGGGAGCAGCTGAGATCAAGGACTCAGAACATGGGGGTTGTTTTGGGGTGAAATGAATGCTGGGGGCCCCAAGCAATGCAGTCTGAAGCCAAACTATTCACAGCTATCTGATATATTTTTTTTTTTTTTCCCCTTAAGTCGCTCTCAGATTGTCTGTGCCTCCCACAGGGTAGGGGAGAGGAGGGGTAGCAAAGCTGGGTTGAGGAGGACTTTACTGACTACCCTGGTTTTTTGATCTGAGGGCAGGCTTCAGGAGCTGTGGCAAAGTACAAAGGAACTCGACCAGGGTTGATTGTCTGAGCACCCATCTGGCCTGTTCAAGCTGGTCTTCCCTGGCTTTTAGGAAAAACACATGCACACACACTCGAGCAGGAACTTGTTTCTGTCTCCCAGGGTACAGTGTAAATACTCATGTGTCTCATGACCTTTCAAAAGGAACCTTAGCTCTCCTTTTGCTGAGAACCTTCCCCAAGATGTTCTTTACTATTTATCTGTTGGATGGGAGAGTAGAGTGTGTTTGTTTGAGTCCCAGTGGATTTGGGGATGATGCCCTCATTCCAGTAGATGCTAGAATAAGATCAGATTCCTGCTGAATCTTATAGGCTGGCACATAGGTGCTCAGTAATTAAATGGTGAATGAGGGTGTTAGCTATTCAGTAAATATCTTTCTGAGTAAAGATATTAACTAAAGGCTACAGGGCAGTGTTCTCAACTTGACTATACATTTACAAGCACCTAGGGAACTTCAGCAGTATCTCACTGTCCAGGCTACACCCCATTCCTATTGAGTTGGATCTTTGGTGGTGAGACCCAGGCATCAGTATTTTAAAACTTCTCCAGGGGATTCTAATATATAGCCATGTAGGAAATCAGTCTGTCTTAGCTTGGGCTGTCATAACAAAATACCACAGAGTGGGTGGCTTACACAACAGAAACTAATTTTCTCACAATGTTGTAGGTGCTAGATCTGGGTTCCAGCTGATTGAGTTTCTTGTGAGGGCTAGCTTACCAGTTTGCAGAAGGCCACCTTCTCCTTGTGTCCTTGTATGGTAGAGAGAGAGAACTCTGCTATGTATTTTTCTTCTTATAAGGGCCTTAGCCTCACTGTGAACTTCGAGATGTCCAAGCTGGATTTAGAAAAGGCAGAGGAACCAGTATCAAATTGCCAACATCCGTTGGATCATCAAAAAACAAGAGAGTTCCAGAAAAACATCTACTTCTGCTTTATTGAGTATGCCAAAGCCTTTGACTGTGTGGATCACAACAAACTGTAGAAAATTCTTCAAGAGATGGGAATACCAGACCACCTGACATGCCTGTTGAGAAATCTGTATGCAGGTCAGGAAGCAATAGTTAGAACTGGACATGGAACAGCAGAGTGTTTCCAAATTGGGAATGAAGTACATCAAGGTTGTATACTGTCACCCTGCTTGTTTAACTTATATGCAGAGTACATCATGAGAAATGCTGGGCTGGATGAAGCACAAGCTAGACTCAAGATTGCCGGGAGAAATATCAGTAACCTCTGATATGCAGATGACACCACCCTTATGACAGAAAGTGAAGAAGAACTAAAGAGCCTCTTGATGAAAGTGAAAGAGGAGAGTGAAAAAGTTGGCTTAACACTCAACATTCAGAAAACTAAGATCATGGCATCTGTCCCATCACTGCATGGCAAATAGATGGGGAAACAGTGAGAGACTTTATTTTTGGGGGCTGCAAAATCACTGCAGATGGTGACTGCAGCCATGAAATTAAAAGACATTTACTCCTTGGAAGAAAAGTTATGACCAACCTAGACAGCATGTTAAAAATCAGAGATATTACTTTGCCAACAAAGGTCCATCTAGTCAAAGCTGTGGTTTTTCCAGTAGTCACGTATGGATGTGAGATTTGGACTATAAAGAAAGCCGGGCACCCAAGAATTGATGCCTTTGAACTGTGGTGTTGGAGAAGACTCTTGAGAGTCCCTTGGATTTCAAGGAGATCCAACCAGTCCATCCTAAAGGAGATCAGTCCTGGGTGTTCATTGGAAGGACTGATGCTGAAGCTGAAACTCCAGTACTTTGGCCACCTGATGCGAAGAATTGACTCATTGGAAAAGACCCTGATGCTGGGAAAGATTGAAGGCAGGAGGAGAAGGGGGCGACAAAGGATGAGATGGTTGGATGGCATCACCAGTTCAATGGATACGTGCTTGGGCAAACTCTGGGAGATGGTGAGGGACAGGGAAGCCTGATGTGCTGAAGTCCATGGGGTCATGAAGAGTTGGACACAACTTGGCAACCGAACAACAAAAAAGGGTCCATGCAGTGGAGAGTAGCGGAAACTCAGGCTGGGGTTGCCTCAAAGGCCAGGCTGGGAAGTTTGGACTTACTTGGGCAGGCAGTGGAGAGCCATGCAAAGGCCTTGAGCCTGGCCGTGGTCTGATTAGAGCACCGCTTTGGGGAGATGAGACCTTGGTGGTGGGATCCTGCTACTCAGAATGTCACCTTCTCTTCCAGGTGCTGCTCCCAGCCGCCAGCTTGCTACAGCTCATGGATGTTCGTCAGAACTGCTGTGACTTCCTGCAGTCTCAGTTGCATCCCACCAATTGCCTGGGCATCCGCGCTTTTGCAGACGTGCATACCTGCACTGACCTGCTGCAGCAGGCCAATGCTTACGCAGGTAATGGGGAACAATGTAGCTGCACCTTTCCAAGCCTGTGAATTTAATAACCTGGTCTGTGGTGGACTCCTCAAAGATTATGAGGCTAGTGTGTTCTACTGAGAAGCAGTTACGATTTAGTCAAGGAGATAAGACACAGGTGGAAAGATAATTAACAATAGGGGAGTTCAGCTCAGTGCCAAGTGGAATATGACTAATTGCCAGATGAAAAGTTCAGACAGTAATTTTCATGAGAGAAGAAGAAGGAGATCTGAGAAGACTTCGTGGGGGAAGAATAATTTCAACTAGGTCTTGAAATAATCTTTGTTTAGGAAAATTTCTATTTTGATCAAAGTGTTCTGTGAACACCATTTGAAAAGTCAAATAATGTTGCAAGTCTCATAATGATAAGAGTCTCCTGCTGTTTTTCCACCCCAAGTCTTGCTCTCTAGAGCCACTCACTTGCCTTTCTGAAAGAATTAAAATACAGGTGCTGATTCAGCCAAAAGTTGCTTCATCTGATATTTACCTCTCTTGCTGTAAATAAAATGTTATACGACTGGTTTGGGGTTTATTAGTTTTAGATGTTGTCTGTTGACTTCTCACAGAAGAATAACTGCACTTTCATAGATGTCCCCTCATATACATTCACTGTTCCCCTCTCTTTATTCTTCTGTATCATTTCTACAGTTGAGCTAAGTTATAATTGGTTTTTTATCAGAAAACTTTTGTTTTAATTAGTAAGGCAGTGAATAGATGCTTTTTCTTTTACACAGTATTATGATCACTAACTCTTATAAGACAGGTACACTGAACAGTCTTCTCAGTACATCAGATAATCTGTTGAGTCCATTTTATTTTTTTTGGAGACATTCTCCTCACTAGAGCCTATCATCCTGTGATTTTTTATAGGGAGTAGTGATTTGAGGATGAAGGTCATGAGTGACCTAGGAAACAGGTCTGGTCATATGAATTGATAGATCTAGTCATGGCCACCTCCTTCCCTTGCAGTAAAACCTCTCATTCTTCCCCTGCCCAAGTGCTGGCATGGCTGCTGTCTGTTCTGTCTCCTGTTCAGGAAGCCAATGTCTGGGAGTTAACTGAGGGCCTGCTAGCTGCTCACATGCCAGCTCCCTGCATTGTGTTAGCCCCTTGGTCCACAAGTCAACAAGCATTTCTTCTGTTTTTCAGCATCCTCTTTTTGCTCTGATCAAGACCCCAGGAGCCTATACAGACTCTCACTTCTTGAGGTCTGTTTCTGAGGACACAAATAGGACCAGACGTTAGGATGTCAATAATGATGATTTTTGTGAAGGACATTCCCCAGTCTGCCTAATGCTGAGTTCTTCTGACTCTTTCTGACCGTAATCCTTGACTCTCCTGTTTCTCTGCTGTCCCTCCTGTGCCTGTATTACCTGGCTTGATACCCTACCTCCTTTCTGTTCTCAGGGAGTGGTCACTAGTCCAGCCTTCTCTAGTCTAGCCACTCTTGAGGGATGTGCACAGACTTTGCTTCAGCAAAAGCTGAAGGCTTAACTGAGGCTGAGGTCAGTGTGTGGACATCTGCTGGTGCAGAGGTGAAGGGAGAATGCTTAGATGCCAGGAGGTCTCTGTCTCACCTCCCCAGTCCTCTCTCTAGAGTGTGCATGCTTGCATCCATACACAGCACGTATCACACCCTTTTGTAGTTGGCTCATGAGGGCATCAGAGGTTTGGGCTGTGTATTGAACTCCCCACATTTAACAAAGGCTCCTAGGTCTTGTGTCCTGACTTCCCTCCACTTTCAGAATCTTTGTTTTCTCCCTTGCCCTTCTCCCTGTCTGATGGTGAGACTCACCTGTGGGAGAGTGGGAAGGAGGCGGTTTGGAGCACGTTGTGGTTTTGGTGCTCCCTGATCCTGAGGGCATGGTGATGTGGTTCCGCAGCATCGTGGGTGTGTGCTCTACATGTGTGTGTGCAGTGTCATGGTGGATGACTCTCAGCTAGTGTTTACTGAGCTTTCACTTTGGGTCACATCCTAGACTAAGCATTTTATGTTCATTTAAAGCATACAGTAGCTGAGGAAAGTAAAGCGCAGAGGGGTGAAGTCATTTGTTGGGGTTAGTTAGAAGAGACAGAGACAGGATTCAAACCCAGACAGTGTTTACTCCAGAGCTATGTTTATAACTACTCTGTTCTGTGGCTTCCAGGCCCAGCTTGGACATAGGGTGGCCCTGTGAATCAGAAACTGTGGAGTGTTGGTGGCTAGTGCTGGCATTTTCCATCAGAAGTGTGAACCTCAAAGTCTGTGCCATGCAGTTACCAGATTCCAACAACCAGACATTGTAGACAGATGGCCAGCTGTCTCTGCTAGATGCGGGGTGTTTAGTCATCTTGGGGTGGGAAAGTGAGGCGTGGATGTCTTCTCTTCCGTGTTGGGAAGCTGCCCCTCACGGCATGCGTGAGTCCTCCTCCTTCTCTGGCTCGGTCAGTGTGACTGCAGGCTGAGAGCCTCCTCCCTGTTGTGCAGGCCTTCCGGGGAACCTGGGACCTGCTCCAGGATAGCTTTCTTTGTAGCCCTCATCTGGGTGAAACTGGGAAGATAAAAATCATATTTTTAAGGTGGTGTGATAATACAGAGGTCATAAGACTATGATGAAGAGACATTAGAAGAAGCAGTGTGAAGTTAAGACTTCACCTTGTGTGGTATATAGAGAAGAAAAACAAGGCTAATCTGTGCTTACTCCATTGCACTCAGCCACCGCTGTGGGCCTGCTTTGTGACTTTGGTCTTGCACCCCCTGAACTTAGATGGAGCCTGGCGGCTCTGCCATTGCTGCCTCCTGAGACAGAGCTGCTGTCTCGCCCATTTAAGTGTGGGCATGTGGGTACTGACCAGAATCACACACACAAGGGGCAGTGTTGCCCCGTGTGGTTACAGGCTTCCATGGCCCCATGCCTTGAGTCAGGAGGTATCTGAGCCCACAGACTACAAGGAGACCCTCCAGATCAGGGATCACACCAGCCAACACTTTGGAGCTGAGTGACCCTAGGCCTGTTTGCTTTTCTCCCTGATGGGAGGTTGCTCCTCCTGCTTTGTTTTCAGCATGGTTTAGGGGATTGGGGTCGGTGTGGGAGGGACAGGTAGGAGAGCCTCCTGCAGAAGTAGGTGCCACCATAGGGCCATGCCCTGGATCCTCCCAGCTGTTCATGCCGTCTGTGGCAAGAGAGCCTCAGAGCCCCACGGGACCTGGTGGAGAGACGGGACTCCTCGGGTCAACACCACGATCCCTGCTGAAGACTGCATGCGCTTTGCGGGAGAAGGACCATTTCTGGAGCTTCTGATGGTGGCTCCTCTGTATACATATGCACAGCTGGGTATGTCTGCCTTCCACTTCTTCCCTATCTCTGGCCAGCTGGCCTCTGCCTTCGCCTGTCCACAACCCCAAACTGCCTCTGAATTCTGTTCGTGCTCCTTTTCTAAGATGAACTTTCTGTGCTTATTATTGTTGCTATCTTAATATACAACCATCTGTGATTATTGCAGGAAAGGCCCCACAATCCTATCCAGAGGGTGTCATGGGCAGCACCCTAGTGTACAGCTTCCCCTGTCTCTCATTCCACATATATATTTTCCAGCCCAAAAAATCTTAGCAGTATATTCTGAACATCTTTCCATGTTAGCAGGCATATTTCTATACCACTGTTTTTAAAACTTTAGAGAATGTATTCAATAAAAGCAACTTGTATCCATGATAAAAATTTCAAACAAGATCAAAGGTATGAAATACACAGTTGATCTCTCAGGTCCTCTCAAGGGAGCAGGGAACTGTCTTGGATATCCCTACAAGATATGTATATATTACACTTTTTAACTTACACAAATAGAAGACTTTTGTACTCATTATGCTTTTTTTTTTTAACCTAGTGCAATATCTTGAAGTTCTTTCCAGACTTTTGTGTATGGCTGTTCTTACTCTTTTTGTCTGCTGCATCATAGGGATGAACTATAATGAACTATAATTTAGTTAACCAGTCCTCTCTTAATGAACATTAATGTTACTAGTTTTTTTTTTTTTTTCTTTTACATCAAATGCTTTAACAGTAATTCTTGTACGTAATGTTTTGGAGTATACTCGCTGGTATGTAAGTAACCGTGAAATTGTGCTTGTAGAGTGCCGTCTTAGTATATAGCACAAAGTAGCTCGTAGAGAGTACACATTAAAAGATACTGCCAAATTGCTGTCTAGAAAGAGTAACTATTTTTAAGGTTGACAACTGCCTTCTGATTAGTCTTCAGCCCCCCGGGGCGAAGGAGGGCACAGCGTGACTCTGGGGGCTGGAGTACCAGCTCTTTCCACCTAACTGCGTGGTTGATTTCCTGTTTGTAATGGGCCTGTCTCTTCTTCCTGTGGTAGTCCTTTCTGCTTCCTCTGGGTCCAGTTTCCCCCTTAGGGTTATGCCCCCATATTTTTGCTGTGATGTAAGTTATGCTGGGCTGGGGAAGGGTGAGTCCCGTAGTTAAAAGCTGACTGGGCCGGGGAAGACCCTTGCCCCCAGCTGCTGATGTCATAGTTCTTCTGAGTACGAGATAATTGGGAAAAGGACCCTCATATTTTGCATAGCCTGTTTCTTATATCTCACTGTTATTGTTTGCAGGGACTGCTTAATCTTTAACTTCAGAGGCATGGGCCAAGGTTTATGGGGATTTTGTTGTTTGGTAATTGGATGACCATGCCTGGGCCATGAGCAGAGCTAGTTGAGAGGGATATTAATGGGACCCTATTAATGAAATGGCAATTAAAATTCTTTGAACAATGTGTTTACATCAGCATGCCAAAGCTGAGCTGAAACCACCCAGCCATGGAATGGAAAAACCATTGAATTTCACATGTTTGTGGAGAGAAATGGCCTTTTTTCGATTGATTGAGGCATTTAAGACCATGGAATGAAGTGATTAAACTAAAGACAGCAAAAAACTTCGACAAAGCACTTGAAAAAACACAACCCTCTGACTTAGTGAGGGTTATCTGGTGAAATTGCTGCCTCCAGCTTGGCATCATAAGATAATGATGATGGTGATGGTCACGGTGGAAGTTTCTGCCATTTCTGAACACTTGCAAGGTACCAGGCAAGGTGCTACACACTTCAAAACTGTAAGAGGTAGTTATTACTTTCTTAACTTACAGATGAAGAAACGAAACCTTGGAGAAATTTAGTAACTTGCTCCAGATCACAGTTTGTGAGTGGCAATGCCAGGATTCACGAAGAGGCTGCCTGACTCCAGGGCCTGTGCTCTGATCCCACAGTTTGTTTTCACAACTCCACAGGCCAGTTCAGCCTCTCTGCCCATGGCCGCTGCCTCACTTCTGCCTCCCCTTGATTTTCTGCTTCTGCCTTGAAGGTGGCAAATGAAGCATTAGTGTGGTAGTTTTTATTGTTAGTTGTTCTCCTGGGAATTTTAGGAGACTTCCCTGTTCCTTCCATTCTCTGGAGAACAGGGAACTCTGTTGTTGAATCAACAACACTGATAACTGGGCAGTTTTGATACAGCCCTTTGCTCTGTGTGTATGATAGCAAGGGGAGGTACAGTACATACACTTCTGGAATTAAGTCAGCATGGCAAGAGAGCTCTTATCCCACCATCACAGGGAGAATGGAGGCAGTGAAAATTAGAGTCTGAGGGCTGGTGGTTGTAGCCCTTGTGGGAAGTAGTCAGGTAAATCTGTGTTATTCTCTGTGGCAGCTGAGCTTTCTCCCTGGAGCAAGGAAACTATGGGCCCTGAAAGCCAAGAACTGATCAAGAAAGCTTACCTCTGCTCTCCAAAAATAGAGTAATAGAGGGTAGGGGAGAGAGATTTAAAGTAGCTCTGTTTTTTTAAAACCCTACTAAAATGTTTTGATTCTGTTTATGTGTCCACCTTTCATTAGCAAATCCTGGGGCCTGATAAGTGGTTCCATTCAGAGGCACTCACTCATACCTGTTTGCTGGGCCGCTGGCCCCGGAATAACTGGGTTCATCTCATCTCTGCAGGTCAAAGAAGTCATAGATGAGTTATCACTTCCATTTGTTCTGGGCTTGTAGTTTAGATAAACCTGATCAAAGCTTTAGGTTTATTTCACACCATCAAGAGGGAGGAATGGACTTGGGACTTGCTTGAGAGGTTGCCTGAGGCCTAGGAAGTCTTGAAGAAGCATGGGAAGGGAAGCATGGTATTTTCAGAGCTTGATATCTGCAGACACTGAGGATTCACATTCAAGCAAGACAGACTCAAATGAGACAGAGCCTCCCCTCATGGGGGTCATCGTCCCAGTATGAGAGAAGGACCTCAGGTGGGTTGATGAGCACTGTGATTTTAATTTCTTATCTTGGTGACTTTGGGAACACAGAAGAATATCACGTCATCTAGCCTGATAGGTGGGTTAGGGAAAGATTTCTATCCAAGGGTCTGAAATTTGAACCCGGCTCTGATGCCAAAATGTTTGAAACACTACTACTCTAAGATTGTTTTTTTTAAAAGAAATATAGTTAGATTCATATTTTCTTTCTCTCTCTGCAGTATCCCTAAGGGATTCTTAGGATGTTCTGATGTCTATATTGATTTTACCAAAATAGCCTGCTTAGGACAGGCTTTTATTATTTTGGAAACTAAGATTCTTATCAGAATATTTGTTATTATGTATAGATAGCATTAGTTTATTTTTTTGTGTGTGTACAAGAAACCCACTTTAATTATGAAGATTCATAGTCAGTGACAAGTAAAGATGGAGAAAACAACATCATGCCAACACTAGTCAAAAGAAAGCTGGAGGGCTATATAGATAGCATTAGTTCAATACCAGGCTCTACCACTTACTGCCATGTGATACTGAGATCATGACTTAGGCTTTCTGGGCTTCCATTTCTTCATCTGTAAAGTGGAGATATTGATATTCGCTTCAGCTGGGCTTTTGGAAGATATAAGTGACATAATATATGTAAAATACCTAGTATGTTAGCTGTTTTTAGGAAAAGCCCTTAACTTTGTCCAGGCATGCTTTTTTAAAAAGACCCAGCTAGTCCCCCTTTCCTGGGAATGTGCCACCCAGTTTCCTTATCCTTTCCACACTGGGAAGATATATTTATGTTGCTTGGTGGGGAAAGGATTTACAATTGTCTGGTGCCCCTCATCTTCTCTATAATTTCTCATCCAAATAGGCAGGAACAGTTCCGTTATGTTTCATTAATCAAAATTTGGACTTTTTTTTTTGCTGGAGAAAAAAAATTATTATTACTTGCAGCAAGTAGGGAGAACACTGAGGATCTTTCCCAATGCAGTGTCTCTAAAACTTACATCTTAGACAGTGTTTGCTACTTGTAGCAAAGCCTGGTTAATTGGAACTCCTAACCAGATACTAATTAACTTTTTTTGTTTGTTTGTTTGTTTGTTTACACTCCTCCCTAAAGGGGAAAAAAGCAAGAAGATAAGAAAAGTTTAGATAAGTTTAGATAAGATGAAAGTTTATTTTGGAGAATCCCTTTCACGGGGCTTGCCTGTGGTTCAAAGATGCTATGCCCTTGCACATTCCACCTGTCCCCCAAGATTGAGCCTTGCCTGCCTCTCTACCTCCCCGGGAGCCTGGCACAGTTCCCCATACTTGGTGGAGGCTCTGTACGTATTTGTTAGATGAATGAAGATACAGCCTAGGCCCTAGCTAGACTGAGCTGTTGCTGTTTTCTAGATATGCTCTGAATTGGCCTTCTTTTATTGAATGTGGAGTGTGTTTCCTGGCATGGCCCTGTGGACTTCGGGTTGAAGTCACTGGTGTCTTGTGTTACCCTTTTGTAAGCCAGTTGTCTCCTTGTAGACATCAGCTCTATTTTCTTCCCTTTTGAAGAAACACTGCTTTTGGCCCATAACATATGAACAGTTATTGAGCACTTGCAGTGGTCTCAGGAAATGGGAATTATTGTGCATATATTTTATCTAATGCCCATCACACCTTTATGAGTTAAGTGCTATTATTAGCTCCATTTAATGGATGAGAAAACTCCACCCTTAGGAAATTCAATACTTATATCACTAGAAAGTTTGTGGAACTCAGTGGAATTAAAGTGGGATTCTGAGACCTTTGAGGCCACAGCCTCACTGGCAGGTCCTGCAGTCTCAAAGGATGACTGATGCTGTGGAAATGGCTTCTCCGTTGAGAGCAGTGCTGCCTGCAGAACTGGGCTTCGTCATGCGGGTACACGTGCACGTGCTGTTTCTCCTTCATTTCTAAAGAGTTTCTTATAGATCTCAAAGTAGGCTAATATATGTTACCATTTTTGAACTTCAGAGCAACCTGGAGATCGAGGTCAGGCTTTATGGTCCCCTTTTATGATTAATGAAGTCAGAGCCTGAAAAGGGACTGTAAGAGGTGGAGCTAGGTAAACCCAGGTCTTCTGACTGTTAGCCAATTAGTCACTACATTCTCCGTTAATACACTAACAGGAAAGCAAAAGAAATTTAAAAAATTTCCAAACAAGTGTTAAAGGCAGAAGCTGATTCTCAAGGTGTATCTTGCGGGAACAGAGTGGGTTCTTTCTAGGAAGTGCCTGAGAAGAGCGCTGACCTGAGTACAGAGTCTTCTGGGCAACTCCTGTTTCCCAGGAAACTGAGTTAGCCAGAGGAGCCTGTTCCTGTTTTTTCTACCCTGTTGTGTCTTGAGTGTTGCTAACAGAAAGGGGTCTCCTCTGGGGCTCAGCGCTGTGTCCCAGGCTGAAGGGAGAAGGGAAGGAGTTTCTGGGCCCTTCTTTGTGTCCTGATCATGCCTGGCAAGTCTCCTTGGTCTCTGGGTGTGCCAGCCCCGAGTGAGAGAAGCTCCTGTCCAACACCTCCCTTGTTGTCTCCTACCCACCAGACGCTGCTTCCTGGGAGGATTTCTGAAGGGATTTCAGTGGGAGGTTCCAGATGGGCAAAGAAGCAGCCAACTTCAGAGAGATGGGACCCAGACTCCCATGCTGCGATGCCCCAGGGTGTGAGAGATACGGAAGTGCGGAGGGCTGACTACTTTTTGCCTTGCTTTATCTTTGAGTACTTCTTGTTTGTCCACCAAGTCGTCTAGGATATGCATCATCGCACTTCCATTTTCTTCCTTTTCAAAACCCAAGTTTATCTCTTGGCTTTCTGAGCTCTGATGAAGAATTTCTTAAACCTCAGAATTTTACTTCCTCACCTCCTCTTACACCTCCTCTTATTCTTTTCCCTCTTCTGAATGTTAGTTTTTTTTTTTTTTTCTATGGTATGGCTCTGGGACACAGAGATGTTGGCGTTGGCTGGCCTGCTTCCCCTGCTGAGCTCAGCCATGGCTGGTCCGCAGGAACTCCCTGCCCTACACTTGGTCAGTTTTTCTCTCTGCTATTTTTTGTATGTTGTCAATGCATCTGGCGACTGGTCCAAAGACTTCTTGGGCCAGAAGAGTGTATAAGGAGAATCCTGTTACTTTCCAAGCCTCCAGGCCAAGAATGAATTCCCATCATCCAAAGAAATGGGATGTTCACTTTTATGTAAAAATCTTTAAGAATGGATACTTAAAAAAATAACTACAGTCTTAAATATTCTGAAAGTTAGATAGTTGAATCTCATACTTAAAATCTACACTTTAACAAAAGATTTTTTTTCTATTGATGTGTAGAGAAGAAAGACCAACTTCTTATGTTGTGACAGTTGCTTCCATCTGTAACGGATCTGACTTTTAACTTTGTGTTGTTATGTACAAACATCCCTGAGCCTCAGGATGGGCAAGCTTTAACTGTGGCTTCAGTTATATTATTAAGCTAGTGGAGAGCAAGTGGGGAGCCTTTTTTGCCCAATGAGACATGGAAAAGATTATTTATAACTCAGACTTTGAGAGTAAAATATTGACATTTAGGGACTCTGGATGAAGGGTATATGGGAATTGTTTGGATCTGAAATTCTTTCAACATATAAAGTTCAAAATGATTTTTACAAGAAATGGCTTAAACCTTAAGTTCTTTGTTTGGTTTTTAAGAAGTTGATGAGTGTGATTAGCATGCTTTGATTTTCATTTTCCTTGTGCAGCTGTGGCAGAGTTGATGTTTCAGCATGGCCTCCCAGGCATGGAGGCACTCGGAATCTCACTCCAGGGGCAAGCCAGACCAAGTTGGTGGGGGTGTGGGTGGGGCTTCTGGAATTATCCAAGAAGCTCTCAGGCTAGAGCAGGACCACCAGAGAAGAAGGGGAAAGGTCTGGAGGGCAAAGAGCTCAGGTGCTCCTGGGGTGATGGTGCAGGGTTGTGAGACCTGAGGAAGGAGCAAAGTCTGGGGCAAATGACAGAGGACCCTGTAACCTCCAGAGACTCTTGCACCCGGAGTTGTCAGCCCTTGGGCTGGTTCACCTTGAAGCAGCTTGCAAAGCATGTTCTCAATTCCTTTCTCATCAGAGCATGGGAGGGAGGGAGACATGGTTTTTATCTCCATTGTACACATGAGGATAGTGGTGCCACAGGACACAGCTCTTAAGTGACACAGCCGGGACTTGAATCTAGATTCCTTCTTTCGGAAGTGCCTGCTCTTTCCCTGGTATCTCTCACTGCCTCTGTAATAGCAGGATGGTGGCCTGGGAGAATGTCAGGGTCAGAATTGTCCTTGGCATTTCCCTCATGTGGCCCTTGGGGCTTTGAGATTTATCTCATTCTCATTGTCCCAAACTCCTCTCTATATTACAGCCTTGGAAGGCCTGGCCACTGTGGACCATTCCCAGCAGTGGTCTTGGCAGCTGTGTTGCCGCCACACCCAGACAGAAGCTTAGTTGAGCCTTCTTGTGAACCAGAGATAACAGGCTTGACTTGGGCAGGAAGGGATGAAGCCTTCTGCCAAGCTTCTAGTGCTGACTTCCTACCAGAACCCCCAGAGACTTTGGCCATGCAGCAGTTCTGACCCACTTTTGTTTGCCTGAGCGGCAGGGGGCACCGTCTGCAGCTCTGCCAGCCTGTGCCTTGAGGGGAAATGAGCCCAATTAAATAGGCAGGCCCCTGCGAGGTTTCTCTGCAGCACCATTATTAATCTCATGGAGCATGGAAAAAATACAACCTCACAACTCAGTGACCAATTTTCCTCTGTGATGAAGTTCAGGACAGAGGGTTACACAGGGGGATGCCTTCACTGCTGAATTAAAAGGCTGGTTTCCCTCCAGCCAGGATGTCTACCTTTCTCTCTCCCTCCCGCCTCCCCCAGAGCTCCCAGGACTCTGCTCTGAATCCCACAGATTGTCATGGCCTTGGTTCCTGGATAGGCAGGAGCGTGTTATAACTTTGTTTTCTGAACTTATGCTTTTTTTTTTTTTTTTTGGAACAGAGCAGCACTTTCCAGAGGTGATGCTAGGGGAAGAATTTCTTAGCCTAAGTCTGGACCAGGTGTGCAGCTTGATATCCAGTGACAAGCTGACCGTTTCTTCAGAAGAGAAGGTATGGCATGGCGCTCTTTGAAACAGAAGCCTCTCTCATGAGGCGGTTGTGGGAAGGACTTGTGATTCAGTGAGATCTCTTTTCCAACTTAAAAAAAAAAAAAGGTTTATATATTTTTTGTCCCTTAAAAAAGACTTTCTGGCCCATGATCACTATATATGCTTTATGGACCCTTTAAAGAAGATGTAATGGTGATGATGATGATGGCTTCAAAATGGCTTCCATTTCTTAAACCTTTACAGTTTGCCAAGCCCTATGCTAAGTGTCTGATGTTCTTCAGCTCGTTCAGCCTTCACCTCAGCCCTGTGAGGCAGGCATCACTGTTGTCCTCACATTACAGATAAGGAAACAGACTCAGAGGCATTAACTGTCTGTTCACTCAGTTGGTCTGCATGTCACTTGATCTTAACCACTGTCCCACACGGCCTCTTGTGAATATCCAGTGTTTAAGCCCCAGCCAACCTTTGGGGAACATCTAATTCCAATCACATCAGATCAGATCAGTCACTCAGTCGTGTCCGACTCTTTGCGACCCCATGAATCGAAGCACGCCAGGCCTCCCTGTCCATCACCAACCCCTGGAGTTCACTGAGACTCACGTCCATCGAGTCAGTGATGCCATCCATCCATCTCATCCTCTGTCGTCCCCTTCTCCTCCTGCCCCCAATCCCTCCCAGCATCAGAGTCTTTTCCAATGAGTCAACTTTTCGCATGAGGTGGCCAAAGTACTGGAGTTTCAGCTTTAGTATCATTCCTTCCAAAGAAATCCCAGGGCTAATCTCCTTCAGAATGGACTGGTTGGATATTGGAATTTTTACTGAGGAAACCGAGCCCCACAGAGGGGTTAGGAACTGCTGAAATCACACAGTTTTGCGGTAGCCAAGCCAAGAGTAGAACCAAGGTCTCCTGACACCCAGTCCTCTAACTCACTGACCACACACCTCTTCATTTGTGCTGGAAGCGTGACTTCTGCCCCTGCTTAGCTGACCTGTGACTGCTGATCTGTCCTGCCTCCCAGCCTTCCTTATCTCTGACCCTGTCCATTCAACAGGGATTGCCCCTTAGTCGTGCCCACTCTTCTCGACCCCATGGACTATAGCCCGCCTGGCTCCTCTGTCTATGGAGTTTTTCAGGCAAGAATACTGGAGTGGGTTGCCATTTCCTCTGCCAGGCGATCTTCCCAACCCAGCTGTAGAACCTGCATCTCGTGTTTCTTCTACATTGGCAGGTGGATCCTTTACCACTCTGCCACCTGGTAAACCATTATGCTAGGAATATTCTCTACTTTGCTCTTCATCTAGTTGAATTCCCAAACAGTTCAGATTCTTTTTCTACCAGGAAGAATTCTTTACTCCAGGAGGTATAGTCTACTACACTGGAAATAACACAAACTTGAGTGTTGGCCACTGGAATCCAAATCTTATCTCTTGTATTTACAAATCAGTGATTTGATGTTGGGCAAGAGACTTTGCTTCTCCACCTCTTTCCTCATTTGTGAAATGTAGGAAGTAATAGAGCATGTTCCACAGGGTGGTTGTGGGGATTGAAAGAAGTAAGGTATGTAAAATGCCTATTATAGTACCTGTTATCTTGTGGGTGCCTAGTCAATGTTAACTGAATTGACTGTTGACTGGGCATCCGAAATTAATTATTTTCTCCTCTGTGTTCCAGGAAAACACTTACCTTGTTCTCCTTTTTACTGTAATTAGTTCTTAGCCAGTCTTACCTCCTTCACTCACTGTGAGTTCCCAGATGGTACAGACCACACCTTATTTGGGATTTCAGTGGCTCAGTGGTAAAGAATCTGCCTACAGTGCAGGAGACATGGGTCTGATCCCTGGTTCTGGAAGATCCCCTGGAGGAGGAAATGACCACCCACTCCAGTATTCTTGCCAGGAAAATCCCATGGACAGAGGAGCCTGGTTGGCTACAGTCCATAGCATCACGAAGAGTTAGACACTACTGAAGTGACTGAACACACACACACACACACACACACACACACACACCCCGCGCTTACTCATCTCAGTCCTCAGAGATGCTCAGTAAATGTTTCTTTCTTTCTTTTTTTTTTTTAGCAGAATGGGTTTTTTTTTTTTTTTTTTTTAAGTTTTATTTTATCTTATTTTTTTTTTAATTTTTATTATTATTTTTTTACTTTGCAATATTGTATTGTCCTGGTCCACCCTTAGTGTTCAAGCTTTAGGCCCTTTCTTGAGGGAGTATTCAAAGAAAAGCCCTTGAGGAGGATTTTATGTTGGATATTAAAAGGTACCTGTCCAGAGAATGCGGTGAAATTCACAAGGCCCTGCCTGTCATCCTGCAAAAGTTTGATCAAGAAGAAAAGCAGTTGTTGGTTGGAACTATGGGCAGTCCTGGACTTCAGAGGGATCCTCAGAAGGTGCTTGCCACAAGCTGAACTCTCCTTTAGGTTTAGGGACATCTGTGCTTCTGCTGGCTGATGTGAACAGCACCTCTGCAGGCTTCTTCCTGCCCCAGCCTCAGAAATGGAGAGGCCTTCCTCACTTTTTGCCAAGCCTCCGTACTGTCTTCTCTGGACTGTGCTACCAACTTGGCACAATTTGAAGGAATGAACCAATTAACCGGTGTATGAATGTTGGTCTGTTGGCCAGTTTAGGGCCTGCTCAAGCATATGTCAAGTGTAGCTTGAGAAAATGAAAGCAGACATATAAGCAGCAGGATTTGAATCAATTTAGGGGTGTTGAATTGAGAGGGAGACCCTCCTATCTTAAATTCATGGTGGTCCATCCTGTTCTGAGGTCATAGTAAATTTTCTTCAAGTGAGGGCTTATCTATGCTTGTTGTGCCAGGACAGACGTGGAGATGGTTGTTGGTAGGGGGGTGGCATTATAGTCCCCTGGAAACTACTTGGGTTTTGGACGTGGGCAGAACTGGTTCCACACTCAGCTTGATGCTTACTGGTTGTATGACCTTGAGAAGTCACTAGTTTCTCTGAACCATAATTTACTTACCTGTAAAACTGAAATACTACGAGTGCCTCCCTTATAGAATTGTCCTGAGGATTAGAGATAACGGATTAAAAAATGAAAATACAGTTTTGGTAGGTGCTCAATAAATGGCAGCTATCACTGTAATTATCATAGTTCTCTATTTGGAGGTACCATTGATAAATGGCAGTGCTATCGATTTTGACTCAATATGCCAGCAAATTTGGAAAACTCAGCAGTGGCCACAGGACTGGAAAAGGTCAGTTTTCATTCCAATCCCAAAGAAAAGCAATGCCATAGAATGCTCAAACTACCGCACAATTGTACTCATCTCACACGCTAGTAAAGTAACGCTCAAAATTCTCCAAGCCTTGCTTCAGCAGTATGTGAACCGTGAACTTCCAGATGTTCAAGCTGGCTTTAGAAAAGGCAGAGGAACCAGAGATCAAATTGCCAACATCTGCTGGATCATTGAAAAAGCAAGAGAGTTCGAGAAAACCATCTATTTCTGCTTTATTGACTATGCCAAAGCCTTTGACTGTGTGGATCACAATAAACTGTGGAAAATTCTGAAAGAGATGGGAATACCAGACCACCTGAGCTGCCTCTTGAGAAACCTATATGTAGGTCATGAAGCAACAGTTAGAACTGGACATGGAACAACAGACTGGTTCCAAATAGGAAAGGGAGTACGTCCAGGCTGTAGATTGTCACCCTGCTTATTTAACTTATATGCAGAGTACATCATGAGAAATGCTGGGCTGGAAGAAGCAGAAGCTGGAATCAAGATTGCCGGGAGAAATATCAATAACCTCAGATATGCAGATGACACCACCCTTATGGCAGGAAGTGAAGAGGAACTAAAAAGCCTCTTGATGAAAGTGAAAGAGGAGAGTGAAAAAGTTGGCTTAAAGCTCAACATTCAGAAAACGAAGATCATGGCATCTGGTCCCATCACTTCATGGGAAATAGATGGGGAAACAGTGGAAACAGTGTCAGACTTTATTTTTTGGGGCTCCAAAATCACTGCAGATGGTGACTGCAGCCATGAAATTAAAAGACATTTACTCCTTGGAAGCAAAGTTATGACCAACCTAGATAGCATATTCAAAAGCAGAGACATTACGTTGCCAACAAAGGTCTGTCTAGTCAAGGCTATGGTTTTTCCAGTGGTCATGTATGGATGTGAGAGTTGGACTGTGAAGAAAGCTGAGTGCCGAAGAATTGATGCTTTTGCACTGTGGTGTTGGAGAAGACTCTTGAGAGTCTCTTGGACTGCAAGGAGATCCAACCAGTCCATTCTAAAGGAGATCACTCCTGGGTGTTCTTTGGAAGGACTGATGCTAAGGCTGAAACTCCAATACTGTGGCCACCTCATGCGAAGAGTTGACTCATTGGAAAAGACTCTGATGCTGAGAGGGATTGGGGACAGGAGGAGAAGGGGATGACAGAGGATGAGATGGCTGGATGGCATCACCCACTCGATGGACGTGAGTTTGAGTGAAGTCCAGGAGTTGGTGATGGACAGGGAGGCATGGTGTACTGCAATTCATGGGGTCGCAAAGAGTCGGACACGACTGACCGACTGAACTGAACTGAATGGTAAAATAAACCATGGTGTTAACTGCATCTTTTCAGAAACAGAAACATGGCAATGATATATACACTTAAAACTTGCCTGTAGTAGCTTTCATTTATTCATATGCTTACATATGAGTTGCCCTTTCTGTAGAATCAGTTTGGAGTGTATGTGTTTTTCACATTATTGATTTTGTGTATCATTTTTGGGTCTCAGAAATTATGTGTAACTTCAGAGTTATGCTTTTCAGAAAATATGTTACTCATGGTATGTTTAAGGTTGGCCATGTAATTTTGAGGCTTATTAATTAATAGTGGATTTTGCCTATATTTTCTCTTTGGCAAAACCCATAAGTTTTTTCCTCCTTAATTGATTGCTTATTTCTGGAAATTTAATAGCTGGAAGCTTTGACAATTAGGTGTTTGTCATTTGAATGCCAGCCTTTTAAGCTTTGAAGATTCTGTAATCTGTTCCAGGAGATTTGGTGATTTCTACTCCTTTTAATCACATTGTGTGATAGGCATAATTGCTTGCACGCACAATGGCTTTTTCTTGCAATATTGTGTTATAGCGAAATTTTTTTGAGTGTATTCAAAGCAGTATTAGGGATCGTCAGTTAAGTTAAAATCCAGCTTCATTTAATGTTAGCATTTGCAGAAAATTCAGTTGCATCGGCAGTCAAATAACCTGTATTCAGCAAAATTCAAACCTGAACAGCAGTATCAGTTATATTATGGCTTACTTCTCTACTTGCAGCCTGCAAGTTTCTTTCAACATATATTATAAAATGCAGCCAGGTTTCAGATGTGTCTTACAACTATGCATCTTGAAATAGAGGAAATGTGGTATTTTACTATTAATGATGATTTTCAGTGTCTGTGGCTGGGCCCAGACAGCTTGTTTGCTGGAAGTTTGAAAGTATAGGTTCTGCAGCCAGAATAACTGAATTCGATCCTGGCTCCAGTACTTTAACAAGCTGAGCAACCTTGAACAAGTTACTTATCTCCTACCAGAATGCACACACCATAATAATCAGGAATTTTGTCTGTCCTATGGTTACTGCTAGAGTGGCATCAGGTCCTTGTGTGCTGTGGGCTTAGTAGATCATTCGTGTCTGACTCTTTCCAACCCCACAAACTGCCGGCTCCTCTGTCATGGGGATTCTCCCAGCAAGAATACTGGAGTGGGTTGCCATTTCCTTCTCCAATGCATGAAAGTGAAAAGTGAAAGTGAAGTCGCTCAGTTGTGTCTGACTCTTAGCGACCCCATGGACTGCAGCCTACCAGGTACCAGGCTCCTCCATCCATGGGATTTTCCAGGCAAGAGTACTGGAGTGGGGTGCCATTGCCTTCTCCCCATCAGGTCCTTGGTAGATACAAAAAATGTTTGTTGAATGAATGAATAGAAGAGCCCTTCTAAATCTCAGTTTTCTCATCTGTGAAAGGGGGGTTGATGATAGTCTGCTGCTGCTGCTGCTGCTAAGTCGCTTCAGTTGTGTCTGACTCTGCGCGACCCCATAGACAGCAGCCCACCAGGCTCCCCCGTCCCTGGGATTCTCCAGGCAAGAACACTGGAGTGGGTTGCCATTTCCTTCTCCAATGCATGAAAGTGAAAAGTGAAAGTGAAGTCACTCAATGGTGTCCGACTCTTAGCAACCCCATGGACTGCGGCCCACCAGGCTTCTCTGTCCATGGGATTTTCCAGGCAGGAGTGCTGGAGTGGGGTGCCATTGCTTTCTCTGGATGATAGTATAGTATCTATCTTATGGTGTTGTTCTAGGGATGAAATAAGATGATACATGTACCCATTGATTGGGGCCTTTCTCAAGGGGAAGCTGTTCCCAGGTCCTGTGTTGGTCTGGGTGGTTGGCATGACCTGTGCCTGGCAGGAGCTAGGCTGGTAGCTGTCTTTTGGTCCATCATCCCCAGCACCATCTGGGCCTCTCCCAGAACTCAGATGCTGTTTTTCCTCATAAGCACTTGCTTTTGCCCATGGCTCATCTCTTCTGCTATGCTCAAGCTCCTTGAGGGCTATGAGGGTACCTTAGCCATCCGTGTGTCACACACAGTCCTGACGCAGAGCCCTGGGAGACGCTAGGAGGTGCTCAGCAGACATTTCCTGAACAAGTGACAAGGCAGACTGTGGTTGGACTCTGCCCTGAGCCAGCTGAGATTAGGGGGACAATTTTAATATTTTTCCAGAGAATAAGGACAAATGTGGGAACTAGAGGTCAGACAGGGGCATGGATCTTTGCCATTTTCTCTCCTGTTTTTCCTCCTTGTAGTTTTTGTTTTAAAATTCCTGTTATTTGAGAGAGGACAAATGGATGTGGTAGGGATCACAGAATCAGTAGTTCTTTGTGATCACGTCCCCGCCCCCATCCTTGCTCAGGCAGAGGAATGACGCAGAGAAGCAAGCCCCTCCTAGTCACCTGAGTCTCTCCTATGGGAGGTGTCTCAGGGGCTAGAGCTAATCCTGTGAGCAGATAGCCTGTTTCTTGCATCCCCTTTGAGACACAAAGTTCAGCTCTCACCACATGCAGCCTTGTTGACCCAGGGGCAGGGTAAGCAAGCTTCTGGGACACACATACTGTGAGGAGAAGGGATATGACTAAGTTCTACTGCAGTTTGACCACTGAATTTCTGGATACTAGACTTTTCTGAATCTTTGCTTTTTCTGCTGGTAAATATGTTTCTACTTCTCAAGATTTCCACTCCTTATGAAACTCTGTTGAGGCTTTTCAGAGTGAGAACTAACAGAGAACTGACCCACATTTCAGGTATAGGTCAGCAAGAAATTGGTTGGATCTCTTCAAAAAATTAGATTAGTGTCAAGTATGTGTTAGAAAGAGAAGTACAGATTTGTTTCTTTCTGCATGATCACATTTTATGTACTATTATCTCCTAAAACTATCATCAGGGGCCAAATTCTGATATTGTATTTCCTGGAAAGAATTGGACCTTGTCTCCTGGGATCTTTAGTGTTGTGGGCCCTCCTGTCTGAATTCCTGGCCTCTCCAGGGATGGGTCTGGGGTACAGGCAGGCGCTCCCTGGCCAGTAGGCTGAGCTTGAGTGCTTGCTGCCAAGGCACCATCCAGGGACCAAGCAAGTATATCCTGTGCTTAGGCTGGGCTCTTGGCAGCCCTACCACACTCTGAGGTCAGCATTAGACCTGCCAAATTCTCAGCCTGCAAACAATGATCTGGCCTGGACCCCTGAGTCAGTGATACTCATTTTTACTTTTCGCCTCTGAGAGCGCAGTTCACTAAGCACCTGTGACTGGAATTCTACCACACTACGACCAAAAACCCACCTTAACTACTCACTGTGATTATTTCACACACTGTTTTAAAAAAGGTGTTTATGTTGCAGTAAGCTCAGAGACATGAGCAAATGAAAAGTGCACGGCTCAACTTTTACAAAGCCAGCATCCGGATCAAGAAACAGAACTCCAGGTCTTCCTTCCAGTCGCTACCTCCACTTCAAGAAGCCAAACTACTATTTGACTTCTTATAGATCAGTTTTATCAGCTTTTAAGCTTGGTATAAATGGAATCTTGCATGCTTTTGTGCCTGACTTCTTTTGCCCAGAGTACTGTTTTGCACATCATTCTAATTCTTACAACTCACAAGGCCATTTTGCAGAGGAGGAAACTGAGGCTTATTTACAGTAGATGGTTCTATGATTTGAAGCTGACTATGTCTGCTGCCCTGCTTTTTATTAAGGAACCTCCACCCTGATGGGGAGACCCTTAGTTATTACCATTCAAGAACTTTGGGGGAGTTCCCTGGTTGCCCGTGGTTAGCATTCTGAGCTTTCACTGCTGTGGCCCAGGTTCAGTCCCTGGTGGGTTCCTGTAAGCTGCGAGGCATGGCCAAAAAAAGGGGAAAGAGCTTACAATCTGGGGGGCAGACAGACTGGTAATGTGGCTGAGAAAAGTAGCTGGCTGTAATCTAAGTTCAAGGAAAGCACCCTAGAGTATTTTATTGCAGATTTTGGGGGTAGGAAAGGCCTTATAGGAAAGGGAATATCTGAACTAAAACTTGGAGAATGAAAAGTTGGGTTTTTGGAAATCCATTCAGGTTGAAGGAACTGTAGGAATATAGGCATAGAAGTTTGAAATAACTTACTGAGGGGAGAATAATTTGTGTAATGCCAATCAAGGATTTTTGGTGGGGGAGCTGGAAGATAAGGCTGGGAGGGGAGTAGGAGTTGTGGAGAAGGTTAGGAAGTGAGGGCTTTCTTCGGGCTTTCTTCTTTAGTATTTACCCAACTGCATGCTATAAAACCATAATGGTATGAGACAGTTTTAGGTAAAAAAAAAAGTGTTCAGATGAGATGCACTTGGGAGACAGTGGCTAAAACAAAGGAACCAGGTTAAGAAACTGTGGGACTTGTCTGAGCGTTTATATATTATGAGGATCATGAATCTCTAAAAGGGATTTGTAGTTGTATATGATGTGCTCCCCAGGCTCTTTTGGGTCCTAGAACCTCTTTACTATAGAATGTCTCTGGCTTCTAGTATTTTGAGGAACACGTTAAGGAAGCCACCTTTCTTTGGTTGCCCCAAATAATTTTTGATGATTGCATCTGTCGATTTTCCTTTTCATTTTATTAGTGATCTGTATTTTTTGATGGTGAGACCATCTTCAGAGGATGTTATATCCATGGGAGTCTGGGTTATCCTGGGCTGTGAAGGTGCCCTTTCTAGAACAAGTTTACTGGTTTGGAAATAGATTTTGTATTTTTGTCTTGAGTAGCCCCTGTACCACCTGGGTAGTATTAATTCAACCCCCGCATCTGTATGTGACATGAGCCTTGGGTTCTGGTTTCTTGAAGATGAAGTTTTCACTCCCCAGGCCATAGGAGATGGTGAACTTCCTTCTACCTTCCCATAGCAGATGGTTGGAGTTCATCTATTCCTGGTTTTACAGCTGAGGCTACACTGTCCTCAAGGAGCCTGTGGCCTACACATTCAACCTGATGGGATACTTGTCCTGAACCATTAAAGCCCATATCGGAATTCTGCAAGCCTGTGAGCCATTTTGGTCTCAGCTTTCATTCAGCTCCCAGACTTAAATCCTTTGTTATTTAAAGCACTCAGCATTTACCTCTTGCTTCTGAGTATGGCTCAAATCTATTTTTTGGTTTTTTACCATTTTTTCATGTGTTTATATAGGGGAAGATTCCTTCTGAGTCAGCTCAGTATGCCATGTTGGCTAGAAGTTGTTGTCCCTCCTTGGGTCATGTTCCCGTCCTTTGTAGGATTAGTACAACTGAAGTAGTCTGTCAGCTTGGAGGCCTTTGTGTCAAACCATTGTGCTTCAGTCCTTTCCCTTATCCTTTGTATAGTGAATCATAGTGGAAGTGTTTTTGCTGGCTGTAGACAGTAGTAGAAATATGAAGGACAATTTCCAGGCAAGGTGCTGTTATTGTTATAGTTTTGTCATTGTTTTTGTTTATATGAATTCAGATTTCTGGCGGTGTGCTGTTGGAGGAAGAGAAAGAACCACGTGCCTAGTCATTCCTGCTTTGATTAACCTATTCATTCTCTCAAGAAATACTTCTTGAGTGCTTTCTGTGTGACAGATACTACGTTAGCCATAGGAGAGACATTGATGAACAGATAAACACAAGATTCCTAACCTCATGGAACTTACAATTACATGTAGGGAGACAGATATTGTCAAGCTAAGCTAAGCTAAGCTAAGTCACTTCAGTCGTGTCCAACTCTGTGCGACCCCATAGACAGCAGCCCACCAGGCTCCCCCGTCCCTGGGATTCTCCAGGCAAGAACACTGGAGTGGGTTGCCATTTCCTTCTCCAACGCATGAAAGAGAAAAGTGAAAGTGAAGTCGCTCAATGGTGTCCGACTCTTAGCGACCCCATGGACTGCAGCCTACCAGGCTCCTCTGTCCATGGGATTTTCCAGGCAAGAGTACTAGAGTGGGGTGCCATTGCCTTCTCCGGATATTGTCAGACACACATGCAAATAAATATGCGGCTACAGACCGTGAGCACAGGGTGCTGTGAAAGTGCAGACTGAAAGCAGTAGTTGTGATTGCTGCCCTGACATCATGACTGGGTAGACCACTTTCTCACTGTCTTACCTCAAGTTCTCTTTTTGTGAGTGTCTCTAGCTGTTTCACAGGACTCTTGTGGGTCTGAAATGAAGCAACTATAAGAAAGAGCTTATTCAGTGTCAAACCTTAAGATGATGATATTATCTGAGAGACGAGGGCAACTAGATGAGGTTTTCCTAGAGTCTGGGGAGCCTTCAGACCAGTGATATGCTGGTAAATGTTTAGCAGTTGGCTCTCCAATAAAAAATTCCAAGAGCTTTGATTTGTTTGCTGATCCCTTTGCTAATTTCCATGGTGTAAATATTTCCACCAAGGTAATGTCACTAGACACTGAATTGGGACCAGCTCCAATCCATCACTGCTCCCAGCTGTGTCCCATGCTGTGTGTGGCCAAGAATGGGAATATAGTTAACACACCTCTTGTTAAGTTTTGATTTGAGAAAGAGCACAGAAGTGTGACAGGATCACTCTTGTGTCTGGATATGCTGTCTTGTCTTTTTTAAAAAAGTAATCTTATTTAAGTTTAAAACGTTTTTATTAAAATATAGTTAACATACAATATTTTGTTAGTTTTAAGTGTACATCATAGCAATTTGACACTGAAATACATTATGAAATGATGATGTTAAATCTAGTACCTGTCTGTCCCCACACACTTATTACAATATTATTGACTGTATTGTTTATGCTGTATATTGCATCCCCGTGACTTATTTTATAGCTGGAAGTTTGCACCTCTTAATACCCTTCACCTGTTTTACCCATCCTTCCACCCTCCTTCTGTCTGACAACCATCTGCTTATTCTCTGTCTGTGAATCTGTTTTCGTTTTGTCTTGTTTGTTCATTTGCTTTGTTGTTTTTTAGATTCCATATATAAGTGAGATGATATGGTATTTGTCATTCTCTGACATTTCACTAAGCATAATATCCTCTAGATCCATCCATGTTGTCTCAAATTTCACTCTTTTTTATGGCTGAATCATATTCTCTGTGTGTGTGTGTGTGTTTCACATTGGAAGTGCTGTCTTCTTGATTTAAAATCATGGCAGTGCATTTGGCAAATGCTATTGGCTCAGTCCCTAGGAAAGAAAAATGTACCAGGGGATGTTCTAGGATGACAGGGAGGGTGCAGTTAGGATTTTGGATTTAGAAACATAGTTTTCCAGCTCAACAGTGTGCCCAGGTTTTTCAAATCATTGTGCCTCTGAGATGCTATATTGGATAATGTTAAACCTGAATTTTTGGCATTAGAGGTGAGTCCATGTCTCAGATCCACTGCTTCCTGGCAGAAGGGTCTTGCACAGGTTGCCAGCCTCTCTGAGGCTGTTTTCTCATCTATAAAATGTGAGCAGTGGTACCTCCTTCGCAGAGTCTGCTGCTGCTGCTGCTGCTAAGTCGCTTCAGTTGTGTCCAACTCTGTGCGACCCCAGAGACGGCAACCCACCAGGCTCCCCTGTCCCTGGGATTCTCCAGGCAGTAACACTGGAGTGGGTTGCCATTTCCTTCTCCAATGCAGGAAAGAGAAAAGTGAAAGTGAAGTCACTCAGTCGTGTCCGACTCCTAGCGACCCCATGACTGCAGGCTACCAGGCCCCTCCATCCATGGGATTTTCCAGGCAAGAGTACTGGAGTAGGGTGCCATTGCCTTCTCCGTCACAGAGTCTAGGGTGGACTAAATGAGGTCATACATGTAAAATGCTCAGCACTGTGCCTGCTGTTATTGCTGAAATTAGTCCTTCTCAATCTTGAGTAGCAAATCAGGTCCAAAGAATCTAGGTTTTCCCCTGATGTTCTCAAAGGTTGCTTATTTCCCCATCCCGTGTTTGGCTGAGAATCACCCTTAACTGGACCTTTCCCCTTGCCAAGTCACTGCCCTGCCCTATTTTAATCTGAGTCCCCCTCTTCATTCTCAGAACACGTTATTTTTCTTTTATTTATTTTTAATTGGAGGATAATTGCTTTACAACATTGTGTTGGTCTCTGCTGTACGTCAGCATGAATCAAGCGGGGCAGAGTGCCCCAGGGCTACCCTCTTTGCTCAGGATGCAGGTATGTCTGTCTTGGCTCCCTCTATAACTTAGGGGGCAGAGTGGAAGGATTGGGTCATCTAGTGTTTTCTGACCAAGGCTTGTGCTTACATCGGAGGTGTGAGCTGAGGACTATAAAATCCGATTTTCTCCATCTCCTTTCCATGTAGCAACCTTGTAGCACTCAAAAATTGGTTCTGAAACATGAAGCAGTGAGGAAATGATACTGTGGACTTCCCTTGTGGTTCAGCTGGTAAAGAATCCGCCTGCAATGCGGGAGACCTGGGTTCGATCCCTGGATAGGGAAGATCCCCTAGAAAAGGGAAAGGCTACCCACTCCAGTATTCTGGCCTGGAGAGTTCCATGGACCGTATAGTCCCTGGGGTTGCAAAGAGTCGGACACGACTGAGTGACTTTCACTTTCTTTGTCTAAAAGTGAAACACTAAGTGTGCCTTGGGGGCAACTGGTTATTTCATCATGGGGTCCACAAAAAAAAAAATTTTTTTTCATCTGAGTAGACATTACCCTGTCCCATGATTGAAACCACAGGGTTGCTGCTTAGATCTAACAGACCAAGGGTTTATGCAGTTTTCCTTTAAAGGGCCAGAGAGTAAATATTTTAGGCTTCGTGGGCCACAGCGTCTCAATTCAGCTCTGCTATTAAAGTGTGAAAGCAGCCGTAGATGATTTGTAATGAGTGAGCGTGGCTGTGTTCCAAGAAAATTTTATTTACAAAAACAGGTGCATGTGGCCTGTGGGCTGAGGTTTGCCAACTGGGTAGCTACTGAGAATAACGGGAAAGAGTCTGAGCATTAGAGATGGGAGTATGTGGACCTAGCTCTGCTGCTTTCTGGCTCTGGACTTGGGTGAGTCACTCAGTACGGGGCTGGAGTGTATACTCACTGGCTGTCAGGAGAGTCTGTGGTTATGGTATCCCTGGAGAGTGTGGTGCTGGGCACGAGCTGCTGCTGTTTCTACTTGTTGCCCCTTTGCCTTGGCCACTCTTTTGACAGCAGGGGCTGTTGGGAACGATCATAGGCCCATAGGCTAGTTGGAAGTTCATTTGCTTATTTTCCAAGCATGACATCTAAATGAAAAAAATATGCGACCTCCTCTAGCTGTGGAGAAGGTCACCGTTGCTGCCAAGTGCTATGGCTTTCACAGCTGAGTAGGTAAACAGTGCAACTGAGCGGAACCAGTTAGACAAGTCAAGCCAAAAATAAAGATAAGGTTAAATATCGACTTCATTAGACTCAGCCTGCATTGCAGCTTCTATAGCAAAGACTATGCTGATTGGCAGGGAAGGGTGTGACCAGCGAATCCCACCTACTCAAGGCCCTGTTGTTCATTCTTTAGGAAAGCGTTCTCATCCAGCCATGTGCTCTGGGCCTGGCACTGTGCTTGGTGGCAGGAAGTGCAGAGATAGAGCTGATACCCTTCTCACCCTGCAGGAATCACAGTCCAGTAAAGGGAAGAGGAAGGCAGTGTGAGCAACCTAGGTGCAGAGCAGGTGTGGCTGTCCGTCACCTAACCCAGCAAAGTCAGGCGTCTCTGGCATCCTTTGGTTCTAGGGCCTGGCTCTGCTTCCCTAATCCTGCTGCCTGCTCCAGCCTGCTTACAAGCTCATTCTGAACTCTTTTGTCCATTCATTCTTTAAATACATTTGAATGTATATTATGTGCCAACAAGTAAGACAAGATCCCTGTTCTCATGAATCTTAAGGGCTAATTGAAGAAACACACAAGTATTTACAAAATAATGCAATAAGGTTGAGACACATAGCTCCGTGAGTTAATACTTTTTAGAAATGAACTAGACAAGGAGGATTTCCATGACGTGTGTGTCTATGTTTGTACACATGTAGGTTATTTTATATAGAAATGGGAGCAAACTACACATGTATACTGCTCCTTCCCTTCTGTTCCATTCCACTCTCCTCTCTTCCTTCTCTTCTCTTTCTGATGGATTCCTTTCTGATATCTCATCCAATCCGAGTATTCTCAGCCTGACTTAAGTACATGTTTAGGAAATAGGGCCAAAGCATTAGTAACATATCAATACGCACAAATACACAGTTAGAATAAGAAAAATTGGAGGTTTTTAACCCACACTGGGAGATATAGCTTTCATTTCAACTTGTGAATTTTGAAATTGTAAATTTTTCTGTAGTATTTACCTTTTCCCTTAGGAATTCTTTTCTTCTGCCTTCCACTTTTTATTTTGAAAAATTTCAAACCTATGGTAAAGTTGGAAAAGAATGAACATTCATATATTCCTTACCTAGATTCACCATTTGTTAACATTGTGCTTCATTTGCTTTCTCTCTTTCTCTCTATAATCTTTTATTTTGTTGAATATTTAACTTTTATTTTTGACAGTAAATTGTAGACATCACGACACTTTACCCTTAAGTATTTTAGCTTGCCCTTCCCAAGAACAAGGAAATTCTCTTTCTGAGCCGTAAAACCATTATCATACCAAACAAATGTAACACTGACACAGTAATATTTTCTAATATACAGTCAGCATTCAAATTTCCTAACAGTCTCAAAAAAAGTCTTTGATGGTTGTTTCTTTTTAATCCATGACCAAATAAGGATCATGCTTTGCATTTAGTTCTGTGTCTCTGAAGAAAAAGATTAAGCGTGCATGGTGTCATGACCGACTCTTTGAGACCCCACGGACTGTAGTCCGTCAGGCTCCTCTGTCCATGGGATTTCCCCGGCAAGAATGCTGGAGTGAGTTGCCATTTCCTTCTCCAGGGGTTCTTCTGCTTCCATTCCATTTTTAGTGTCTTTCATAATGCTAACAGCTTTTTTAAACGGCAATTAAAATTTTGTTTGTTTGTTTATCTTTGACTGTGCTAGGTCTTTGTTGCTGCACTTGGGCTTTCTCTAGCTGTGGCAAGTGGGGGCTGCTCTCTGGTTGTGGTTCTTGGGCTGCCCATTGTGGTGGCTTCTCTTGTGGACCACAGGCTCTGGGCACGTGGGCTCTGTAGTTGTGCGACAGACCACTGGCTTCGTTGCCCCTCAGCATGTGAAGTCTTCCTATGCGAGGGATTGAACCTGTGTCCCCTGGATGGCCAGGGAAGTCCCCAATGCTAACAGTTTTGAAGAATCCAGGACACTTTATGTTGAAGAGTGTCCCACACATGGAGTTGTCTGTTTCTTTGCTATAAGGTTCAGGTTTAACATTTTAGAAAGACTACTGCATAGGGAATGCTGTTTCCCTCTCATTAAGTCACATTCAGGAGTGTAATATAAATTTGGCCTGTTTACTAGTGGTGTTAACTTTGACCACTAGTTAAAGGTGGTATCTGTCAGATCAACCAATCTGAATCTCCCCCACTCTCCCTATGTAATTAATAAGTATTCTGTCAGATGACACTTGGAGAACTGTAAATATCTTGTTCCCAACAGTTTTTCACCCAGTGTTTTCAGCATCTGTGGTCGACACTGACTGAATCAGTTATTATACTGGTGGTTGCAAAGTGATGTTTTTTTAATTCTGTGCTTTTACCTTGTTAGCTGGCACTTTTCTGTGAAGAGCAGCCTTCCCATACTTTTTTTTTTTTTTTTTAGAAGCAATGACAACAGCTTTATTGAGATATAGTTCATATATCATGAGTCATCCTTTTAAAGTATACAAGTCAGTAATATTTAGTACATTCACAGAGTTGTGCAACCTTCAACACTAATTTCAGAACATTTTCATAAAGTATGGATTCTTTTTATTCTTTGGGTTTTGATTCATTGCTATCTTTTTCTTTTAACTAAATATATTTTAAATGAGGTATGATTTACACCGGAGAAGGCAATGGCACCCCACTCCAGTACTCTTGCCTCAAAAATCCCATGGACGGAGGAGCCTGGTGGGCTGCAGACCATGGGGTCGAGAAGAGTCAGACACGACTGAGTGACTTCACTTTCACTTTTCACTTTCATGCATTGGAGAAGGAAATGGCAACCCACTCCAGTGTTCTTGCCTGGAGAATCCCAGGGACGGGGCAGCCTAGTGGGCTGCCGTCTATGGGGTCGCACAGAGTCGGACACGACTGAAGTGACTTAGCAGCAGCAGCAGCATGATTTACACACGGTGAGATGTATAGATATTAAGTGTAAGATTTGATTAGTTTTGACAAATGCACTTGCCTATATAGCTCCCTCTCTATTAAGATATAGAACCTATCCATTATCACCAAAAGCTTCTTTGGCCCCTTCCCAGTCAGCACTGAATTATTTCTTCATTATCCTGTTAGATGTTTGAATTGTCCCAAATGTTGGCAATGAAAAAGCCCTATCTAGCTCGCTCTGGTCTGTCTGTTGTGTCCCCTTGATCTTTGAGCACTTTCTTGCTTTCTGGCACAAGAAAGCGTTTTGTCTTATTATTAGTTGTTGTTATTATTGTTTTTAACAGCTGAAAATATCCCGTGTCAAAACTAGTTTAATAATTTCTCCACTGGTGGACTTCAGATAGTTTCTGTATCCTCTTAGAAAAATCCTGCAGCAAACATCTTGGAACACATATTCTTGTACCACTTGCGTAAATATTTTTGTTGACTAGAGCTCTGGAAGTTCTATTTCTAGGTCAAAGATACGCACATTTGAATTTTTGATTGCTATTGCCAAATTCTGCCTTCCCCTCTTAAAAAGCCATGTTAATTAAGCTTCCATAAACAGTGGTGGTTTCCCCGCTATGTTACCAATGCTGACGTTTATGCCTGTCTGTGTGTATGGTGGTGCAGGCTTTGAATCTGAACTTAACCTTGAGTAAGGCGAACATTCAAACCATAGATTCCCCTTTTTGGTTCCAAGACCTGTTTTGATTTGTATAGAAATGAAATCTCTCCTCAAAGGAAAGGTTCAATCCAAGGAGAAATTTTTGCCATTCTCTGTCATTCAGTTTCAAATTCACCATTATTACCAACTTTTGTGGGGGACATCTTTATAGTTTTTGTTCTGCATTAAATGAACATGGGAAATAGATGAAGAGAGGGATTTTTGTGATGAAGACATTGCCCCCAAGGCTTCTGGTCCTCTTGGAAAGTCTTTGTAAAATTTGATTCAGAGTTATTGCTCTGCATTTCTACCCTGGGGTAACTGTTGGAATTGATTTTTATTTTGCAGTGAACCTCGATGATTCTATGTTTGGGGTAGCAGGTTTTTCTTAGTGTACATTTGTGTGTGTGTGTATGTGTGTGTGTATGAGGGAGGCAGAGAGCACTCTCTGACATGACATCAGGTAGTAAATATATTCTGTTTTTATTAATATTTTCAATATTAGACCTTAGGTTAAATGCCTTTGTGGATGACTTGTAACTTTTCTTTCTTTTTTAAGGTTGAAGAAATTGTTTGAAAGCTATTTTAAAGTTATTATCTCTTTGCTAAAGTTCCCTATTTCGGTTTTCCTTACAGGTATTTGAAGCTGTGATTTCATGGATCAATTATGAGAAAGAGACCCGTTTAGAGCACATGGCAAAACTGATGGAACATGTCCGTCTCCCTCTCTTGCCGAGGGATTACCTCGTCCAGGTGAGTGCTGGGTGAAGAATCAAGTGCTTCCCTGGTCAGCCCGGCCTCTAGGAGTAGCAGTGGGCAACACTGGTTGTATGGAATGGTGAGGAGTTTCATGGGTCTTTGGTGTGGAGTGAGGGCACTGAGCCACTGATCCTCAGTGTGAGGATGTGTTAGTGTAAGGTTTAAGAGCATAGGTTTGAGAATGAGACACTTAGGTTTAGTTCCTCCTCTCCCACTTCTTAGCTTGGAGTCTCAGTTTCTTTTTCTCTAGCAGGGAAATTGTACTACAGCCCAGTGGGGTTGTTATGTGGACCAAGGAGTTGTAAGTATGTAGTTCAGGTGTTTAGCATGGAGCCCAGGGACAACATGTGTTCAACAGAAGTTAGCTGCTGCTGTTGTACAGGACTTCAGCTAGGAGGGGCATTTCTATGTTCATGTTTCTATGTTCCCTTTTTGCTTCATGTTAGGCAACTTGGGGCCTAATTCAGAACATAAAAGCCAGCTCTTCACAGCTGCCTGGATTACATACTGCATATATGGGCTTGCCAGGTGGCTCAGTGGTAAAGAATCCGCCTGCCACTGTAGGAGACACAGGAGATGTGGGTTCGATCCCTGGGTCAGGTAGATCCCCTGGGGGAGGGCATGGCTACCCACTCCAGTATTCTGGCCTGGAGAATCCTCATGGACAGAGGAGCCTGGTGGGCCCATTCCGTGGGGTCGCAGAGAGTCGGACATGACTGAGTGAGCACACACTGCTTCGTCTAAAACATGGCGCCATATGTTTTTTCATTTAATCCTATAACAACCCTGTGAGCAGAGGTTATAACCCTCTTTTTACAAATGTGGGCTTTGAGGCTTATGGAGGTTGGGATTTACGCAGAGTCTCCAGCTAATAGGTAGGTGGCAGGGTCAGGATTCAAATCCATGTCTGTCTGGCTCCAGAGCACCCCACATTCCCTAAGCAGGCGCCACCTTTAATACTCTCTGTTCTGTTTGTGCATTACACAACTGACTTTGTAGCATAAGTGGCATTAGATGTTTTCCAAATAGGCAGAAGATAAAACTTAATAGATAAACAACAAGTGTCAAGGCAGAAGGCCAGCTCAGCCGTTCTCAGGAAGTCTCTGGGAGGAATGGCAGGCGTAAAGCAAGGATAAGAGGAGGCTCAGTATCCAGCGGCAGAGCTCTGTCACTTGGCCATAAGACGCCGGGTAAATCCTCAACCTTTTTAAGCCTCTGCCTTCTCATCTGGTGAAAAGAGCCCCTGCCCTTATAGGATCATTTGAGGATCAAATGAGATAAATCACGTAAAGCCGAATATCCAGCGTTCAGTGATACTACTACTCTCGTCACACCACTGCTGCTGTTGGCACTAGTGGGAGACAGTATCCTTACCAGCCCTTGTAAAGTCCTCAGTTTGTGACAGTGTTGACCACAGGCCTCAGAGGTCAGTGGAATGTTCTCTGTATGTCTGAACCTCAGCCCTCTTCTCAGGGTGTTGAGCCAATCACTCAGTCATGTCCGACTCTTTGCAGTCCCGTGGACTGTAGCTCGCCAGCTTCCTCTGTCTGTGGAATACTCTAGGTGTGAATACTGGAGTGGGTTGCCATTTCCTTCTTCAGGGGTCTTCCCAACACAGGGATTGAACCCGGGTCTCTTGTATTGCAGGCAGATTCTTTACTTTCTTGGCCACCAGGGAAGCCCAGGGGCCAGAGTGCATACTCAATAACCTTCAGACGTGCCCTGCGTTTTACACTGTGGATGGTACCACTGCCACCTGGTGGTCACACATTCTTCCTGTAGGAGAGGCCCCCTCAGCAGAGGAACCAAACCCACCCCAGCTCCCAGTGTCGGAACCAAGCCTCCCACGGAGTGGGCCCAGCCACCTGTAGAGGTGGATGCTTGGCCTCCAGCACAGTCTCACCTGCACAGGGACCAAGGGCAGCCCGTGGCATTGGGTTCTGGAGAAAGCTAAAGGGCCTTAGAGAACCCATACTCACCACCTCCATCTGGTGCCTGCAAGGGAAACTTAATGAAGACTTTAGGAAATAGTTCCTGGGTTATTAGGGCAAGGTCAGGTTTAGGTCTGGAGAAGAAGGAAGACAGAGACAATGAGCGTGAGATCTGTGATGTGGGACTATTTTTTTAAGGGTTTTTTTTTCAGAACACCTTCGGAAGGAGATATTTCATTAACACTCATTTGACCTTGAAATGTCAAACAGTTCTAACCACTGAGGATGACTGATGGAGGAAGAGAGAAAGGAAAGCTCTGGGCAGACTTGTACCAATATTGATTCCTAGGGGAGGTGTTTTTTTTTGGTTGTTTTTGGTTGGTTTTTTTAAAATAGCTAACATTTATTAGGTTTTCATTAAGTATTTAAAAATATTGTGCCAAGTGTATAACATGGTATATCTTATTTAAAAATTTGTTCTTGTCATAAAATATGTATGATATAAACTTCATCCTTTTAACCATTTGAAGGGTATAGTATAGTGGCATTAATTGCATTTATTGTACTCTACAACCATCACCATACCCATTTCTAAAACTTTTTCATCATCCCAGATTGAAACTCTGTACACATAAGTACTCTCTGAATGAGTGCTTTGGGAGAAGTAGCTACTCATGCATTTTTCCTTCTTCCCAAGCTTTCCTCTCCCACCCTTAAAAATTTTTTTAACTGACCCTAAATGTTTATGATTTGTCCCAATTCGCCTTAGGCCCTCAGTGGGACAAAAAAAAAACCTTCCCAGAAAAGGGAGTGTTCCTGGGGATTGTCTGTGGGGAAGGAGGCATCCAGAGGTAACAGAGGTGTTTTCACTGACCCTCCTTTTCCTGGCATTTCTGACACTGCTCTGCAGATGATGGCCCTGGCCACATTCCCATTCCTAGTTACAGGTAAGGACCCAGGAGAGGCTCAGTCAGGCCTGTGCATGACCACTCCAGGGCTGAGAGAGTTGAGATGGAAAGGCCCTTCTCATTCTCTGACCAGACCTGAGGGCTCATGGTCAGAACCCTTGTTTTGATCATCATTTTCTCCCCTGAGGTTCAGCACTGAGCTGCTGAACCAGGAGACGTTCAATCACTGTCAGCTGCTGAAAGGAACTGACCTTTGCCGATAACTCCCAAACACTCCAGCAAAGAAAACATGAAGTAGCCTTCAAGGATCACACTACCCCTTACAAACATGTCATGTAGCAATCTGACCTATACCCAAGGGCAGAGATTTGAGAGTTGGGATACCAACATGGTTCATGCTTAGCTTTGTGCATGAAATATTTAGGCTTAAGTCCTTTCATTCCCACTAACAGTGCAGGAGTGTTCCCTTTTCTCCACACACTCTCCAGCATTTATTGTTTGTAGACTTTTTGATGATGGCCATTCTGACCAGTGTGAGGTGATATCTCATTGTAGTTTTGGTTTGCATTTCTCTAATAATGAGCGATGTTGAGCCTCTTTTCATGTGTTTGTTAGCCGTCTGTTTGTCTTCTTTGGAGAAATATCTATTTATGTCTTTTTCCCACTTTTTGATTGGGTTGGTTGTTTTTCTGGCATTGAGTTGTGTGAATTGCTTGTATAGTTTGGAAATTAATCTTTTGTCAGTTGTTTCATTTGCTATTATTTTCTCCCATTCTGAAGGTTGTCTTTTCACCTTGCTGAGTTTCCTTTGCTGTGCAAAAGCTTTTCCGTTTAATCAGGTCCCACTTGTTTACTTTTGTTTTTATTTCCATTACTCTAGGAGGTGGGTCATAGAGGATCTTGTTTTGATTTATGTCATCAAGTGTTCCGCCTTTGTTTTCCTTTAAGAGTTTTATAGTTTCTGGTCTTACATTTTGGTCTTAATCCATTTTGAGTTTATCTTTGTGTATGGTGTTAGGAAGTGTTCTAATTTCATTCTTTTACAAGTAGATGTTCAGTTTTCCCAACACCATTTACTGAAGAGGCTGTCTTTGCCCCATTGTACATTCTTGCCTCCTTGGTCAAAAACAAGGTACCCATAGGTGCATGGGTTTATTTCTGGGCTTTCTATCTTGTTCCATTGGTCTATAGTTCTGTTTTTGTGCCAGTACCATACTGTCTTGATGACTGTAGCTTTGTAGTATAATTTGAAGTCAGGAAGATTGATTCCTCCAGCTCCATTCTTTTCCAAGACTGCTTTGGCTATTTGGGGTCTTTTGTGTTTCCATATGGATTGTGAAATTTTTTCTTCTAGTTCTGTGAAAAATGCCATTGGTAAGTTGATAGGGATCACATTGAATCTGTAGATTGCATTTGGTAGTATAGTCATTTTCACAATATTGATTCTTCCTACCCAAGAACATGGACTATCTCTCCATCTGTTTATGTCATCTTTGATTTCTTTCATTAGTGTCATCATTTTCTAAGTAAAGTTCTTTTGTCTCCTTCAGTAAGTTTATTCCCAGATATTTAATTCTTTTCGTTGCAATGGTGAATGGATTGATTCCTTAATTTCTCTTTCTGATTTTTCATTGTTAGTATATAGAAATGCAAGTGATTTCTGTGTATCGATTTTGTATCCCACAACTTTGCTAAATTCACTGATTAGCTCTAGTAATTTTATGATAGTATCTTTAGGGTTTTCTGTGTACAGTATCATGTCATCTGCAAACAGTGAGAATTTTACTTCTTTTTTTCCAATTTGGATTCCTTTTATTTCTTTTTCTTCTCTGATTGCTGTAGCTAGGACTTCCAGAACTATGTTGAATAATAGTGGTGAAAGTGGACACCCTTGTGTTGTTCCTGATCTTAGGGGGAATGCTTTCAGTTTTTCACCATTGAGAATAATGTTTGCTATAGGCTTATCATATATGGCCTTTACTAGGTTCCTTCTATTCCCATTTTTTGAAGAGTTTTAATCATAAATGGGTGCTGAATTTTGTCAAAGGCTTTTTCTGCATCTATTGAGATTATCAAATGTTTTTTATCATTCAGTTTGTTAATATGGTGTATCACATTGATTGATTTGCATATATTGAAGAATTCTTGCATTCCTGGAATAAACCCAACTTGATCATGGTGTATGAGCTTTTTGATGTGTTGCTGAATTCTGTTTGCTAAAATTTTGTTGAGGATGTTTGCATCTATGTTCATCAGTGATATTGGCCTGTTGTTTTCTTTTTTGTGTGTTGTCTTTGTCCGGTTTTGGTATCAGGGTGATGGTGGCCTCATAGAATGAGTTTGGAAGTGTTCCTTCCTCTGCAGTTTTTTGAAGGAGTTTTAGAAGGATAGGCATTAGCTTTCTCTAAATGTTTGGTAGAATTCTCCTGTGAAGCCATTTGGTCTTGGGGTTTTGTTTTTGGGAGGATTTTTCATCGCAGATTCAATTTCAGTGCTTGTAATTGGGTTGTTCATAATTTCTATTTCTTCCGTGTTCAGTCTTGAAAGATTGAACTTTTCTACGAATCTGTTGATTTCTTCCAGATTATTCATTTTTTTTTTTGCCATGTAACTGCTTTTGCTGCATCCCATAGGTTTTGAATTGTGTTTTCATTGTCATTTGTTTCTAGAAGTTTTTTGATTTCCCTTTTTATTTCTTCAGTAACCTGTTGGTTATTTAGAAATGTGTTGTTTAATCTCCATGTGTTTGTGTTTCTTACAGTTTTTTTTTCAGGTAATTGATTTCTAGTCTCATGGCATTGTGGTCAGAGAAGATCCCTGGTACAATTTCAATTTTCTTAAATTTACTGAGGTTTGATTTGTGACCCAAGATGTGGTCTATCCTGGAGAATGTTCCATGTGCACTTGAGAAGAAGTATTCTTCTGCGTTTGGATGGAATGTCCTGAAGATATCAGTGAGATCCATCTCCTCCAATGTATCATTTAAGACTTGTCTTTCCTTATTACAGAGAAGGCAATGGCACCCCACTCTGGTACTCTTGCCTGGAAAATTCCATGGACGGGGAGCCTGGTAGGCTGCAGTCCATGGGGTCGCTAAGAGTCGGATGTGACTGAGCGACTTCATTTTCACTTTTCGCTTTCATGCATTGGAGAAGGAAATGGCAACCCACTCCAGTGTTCTTGCCTGGAGAATCCCAGGGATGGGGGAGCCTGGTGGGCTGCTGTCTATGGGGTTGCACAGAGTTGGACATGACTGAAGTGACTTAGCAGCAGCAGTTTCCTTATTAATTTTCTGTTTTGATGATCTGTCCATTGGTGTGAGTGGGGTGTTCAGAGTCTCCTACTATTATTGTGTTACTGCCAGTGTCTTCCTCTTGGATTTATCCCTTGATCGTTATGTAGTGTCCTTCCTTATCTCTTGTAATCTTCATTATTTTAAGGTCTGTTTTGTCTGATATGAGGATTACTACTCCAGCTTTCTTTTGCTTCCCATTTGCA
The DNA here is from genome assembly GCF_002263795.3 of Bos taurus. Classification (NCBI taxonomy): domain Eukaryota; kingdom Metazoa; phylum Chordata; class Mammalia; order Artiodactyla; family Bovidae; genus Bos; species Bos taurus. The sequence continues at coordinate 49,102,255 of NC_037334.1, read as the reverse complement.
TGGAATGTATTTTTCCATCCTCTCACTTTCAGTCTATATGTGTCTTTAGGTCTGAAGTGGGTTTCTTGTAGACAGCATATATATCGGTCTTGTTTTTGTATCCATTCAGCCAGTCTGTGTCTTTTGGTTGGAACATTTAATCCATTTACATTTAAAGTAATTATTGATATACATGTTCCTATTGCCATTTTCTTAATTGTTTGGGGTTGATTTTGTAGATCTTTTTTCTTCTCTTGTATTTCTTGACTATGTAAGGTCCTTTAACATTTGTTGTAAAGCTGGTTTGGTGGTACTGAATTCTCTTGATGTTTGCTTGTCTGAAAAGCTTTTTATTTCTCTATCAATTTTGAATGAGATCCTTGCCAGGTACAGCAATCTTGGTTGTAGATTTTTCTCTTTCAGCACTTTAAATATATCCTGCCATTCCCTTCGGGCCTGCAGAGTTTCTACTGAAAGTGTATAGGGTTTCTGTTAAGTGTATGGGGTTTCCCTTTATGTTGCTTGTTGCTTTTCCTTTGCTGCTTTTAATATTCTTTCTTTGTGTTTAGTTTTTGTTAGTTTGATTAGTATGTGTCTTGGCATGTTTCTCCTTGGGCTTATCCTGTATGGGACTCTTTGTGCCTCTTGGACTTGATTGACTATTTCCTTTTCCATGTTGGGAAAATTTTCAAAATTTTCTCATACCTTTTCTTCTTTTTTTTCTTCTGGGACCCCTATAACTCGAATGTTGGTGTGTTTGATACTGTCCCAGAGGTCTCTGAGACTATTCTCAGTTCTTTTCATTCTTTTTACTTTATTCTGCTCTTCAGAAGTTATTTCTGCCATTTTATCTACAGCTCACTGACTTGTTCTTCTGCTTCAGATATTCTGCGATTGATTCCTTCTAGAGTATTTTTAACTTCAGTAATTGTGTTGTCTGTCTTGGTATGTTTATTCTTTAATTCTTCTAGGTCTTTGTTAATTGAATCTTGCATTTTTTTTCCATTTTGTTTTCAAGGTTTTTGATCATCTTTACTATCATTATTCTGAATTCTTTTTCAGGTAGTTTGCGTATTTCCTCTTCATTTATTTGGACTTCTGTGTTTCTAGGTTGTTCCTTCTTTTGTGTAGTATTTCTCTGCCTTTTCATTTTTTTTAAACTTATTGTGTTTGAGGTCTCCTTTTCCCAGGCTTCAAGGTTGAATTCTTTGTTCTTTTTGGTTTCTGTCCTCCTAAGGTTGGTCCAGTAGTTTGTGTAAGCTTCATATAGGGTGAGATTTGTCCTGAGTTTTTGTTTGTTTGTTTATTTTTCCTCTGATGGGCAAGGCTGAATGAGGTGGTAATCCTGTCTGCTGATGATTGGGCTTATATTTTTGTTTTGTTTGTTGTTTAGATGAGGCATCCTGCACAGGGTGCTACTGGTGGTTGGGTGATGCTGGGGCTTGTGTTCAATTGGTTTCCTTTGCATGACTATTTGATACTCCCTAGGGTTAGTTCTCTGGTAGTCTAAGATCTTGGAGTCAGTGCTTCCACTCCAAAGGCTTAGGGCTTGATCTCTTTATAGACTGTTCTCCATGGATTTCCCTTCTTTGCTGAGCTTCAAAGCTGGTTTTCCTAATAGGCAAAGTCCAAGGTCACAAGCAGTAAGTGGAAGAGGCGAGGTGAAAATCCACGTCTGCCTCCCCACCGAGCCTGTGCTCTACACAAACCAGTGCATATGATGACATCCACAAGGAAACAGCACGAAGGGATTGATTTCTTTTGCAGTAGTCAAAATGTCTTTAAGATACCAGGTAGAAAACATTTTCAGTCCACCAGATGCTTATTTAATTTTGAAAAATCAATTTCTATGAAGCTGCTCTGAGAAGTAGTTTTGTGTTTGTTAATGCCTGGTGATATTCTTGAAAAAGTAGAAGCCAACTTCAGGCCATAACAGGTAGAAACTGAGAAGAAAAAGGCTCTTTTCTCTAATACTTGGTCATGAAAACCATGATTCATTCTTGCAAAAATTGTACTGGATCATTACTTACATATCTTACCAAGAGTTCATTCTAGAAGTCATATGAAGGGGAAGACTGATCAAATCAGAAAGTACCTACAGGATGGTAACCAGAATGGTGGGGCTTCTGAACTTCACATAAGGAACAACTGAACTAGCTGGGAAATAGTCAACCTTCCAAGATCTTGGCAGCTGAGAAATAAAAGGCAGAGGGAGGGAGCGTGGAGCAGGAACAGCACCTAGGCATGTGCCCATAGGGGTGGCTGCCTGAGGTTCCCAGGAGCAGAGGGCAAAAAGTCCTGTGACTGGACAAAACATCTTTATTAATCAAAATAGAAACCATTACCATCAACACATTTTTGCCAGTGAGAAATGTTTGTTTATTCCTGTAGCATAAAAATCCATGCTTCAGGATTCAAAGAACTCTTGGAAAGCGTTTTCTGCCTCCTGCTGGTGGTGGAAGTGTTTTCCCTGCAAAAAGTTGTCAAGATGCTTGAAGAAGTGGTAGTCAGTTGGTGAATATGGAGGATGAGGCAAAACTTCATAGCCCAATTTGTTCAACTTTGAAAGTGTTGGTTGTGTGGTGAGTGGTTGTGATTGAGTATTGTTGTGGAGAAGAATTGGGCCCTTTCTGTTGACCAATGCTGGCTGCAGGCATTGCATTTTTGGGTGCATCTCATTGATTTGCTGAGCATACTTCTCAGATGTACTGGTTTCACCAGGATTCATAAAGCTGTAGTGGATCAGACTGGCAGCAGACTACCAAACAGTGACCATGACCTGTTTTTGGTGCAAGTTTGGCTTTGGGAAGTGCTTTGGAGTTTCTTTGTGGTCTAACCACTGAGCTGGTTGTTGCCAGTTGTTATATAAAAGCCACTTTTCATCACACATCACAATCCAATTGAGAAATTCATTGGATGTTCGTTGTTATTGTATAGTATAAGAGACGACGACACTTCAAAGCAATGATTTTTTTTTTTTTTTTTCATTTTTGGTCGGCTCATGAAGCACTCACTTATCGAGCTTTGTCGCCTTTCCAATTTGCCGAACAACCATAGAATGGTCGGCATTGAGATCTTCGGCAACTTCTTATGTAGATGTAAGAGGATCAGCTTTGATGATGGTTCCCAGTTGGTCGTTGTCAACTTCCGATGGCTGGCCACTGTGCTCCTCATCTTCAAGACTCCTGTCTCCTTTGTAAAACTTCTTGAACAATCACTGCACTGTACGTTCATTAGCAGTTCTTAGGCCAAATGCATTGTTGATGTTGTGAGTTGTCTCCACTGTTTTACAACCCATTTTGATCTCAGATCACTCAAATTTGGTTTTTGTCTAACATCATTTCTATAGTCTAAAATAAATATAAATAGCAAGTAATTAGTCATTAGCAAAGAAAATATAAAGCGAGAAATGCACATTAAAATGATGTATAACATAACCACATTTATCTAAGAATGTATTCCAATATCAAACAGCAAAGTTCAGCAGTGCAAAACTGCAATTACTTTTGCACCAACCTAATACATTCCAATCAGGGGGCATGTGGAAAGAAGCCTTAGGGACAATAAATTGTCTTTATATTATTTACATTTACAAGAAAATACAATGTGTGAGGTTGTGGGGTACTTTAATATGCCTGCCTTGCATCTTACAGATGAGGAAACTGAGGATCAGAGGAGGTAAGTAGTAGAGCTGGGATTTGATGCCAGAGCTTCATCACTTACTCCATTGCACTCTTGAGATGCAGGAGGTGGGCACCAGGCCAGAACTCTGGACCTTGGTCTTGGGGTTTGAAACAATGCGATGTGGGAATGGATGAGTGTGGGAGCACAGGAATGTCTCAGCCCAGGGAGATGGCTTGGGAAATGGGGCTGAACTCTGCCCCGGGATCACCTGTGGGTTATTACCTTTAGACAGTTGAAGAAGAAGCTTTGATAAAGAATAACAACACCTGTAAAGACTTCCTCATCGAGGCCATGAAATACCATCTGCTCCCTCTGGATCAGAGGCTCTTGATTAAAAACCCAAGGACCAAGCCCAGGACTCCAGTCAGCCTGCCCAAGGTAAGTCCCAGCCCACTACCAAGAGTTGAGACTGTGACCTGGGAAAATGGCCTTGCACACCTGTCTCCAAGTCTCTCCTCACCCGTGGCTGCCCCGCATCTCAGTTGTATTTACCACCTAGGAGATGGAGTCTGCTGGTTCTTCTCGATTCTGCCGGCACCTCTCATTTCCAGGGTCTTCCTTTCCTAAGAGTGTCAAGGTAACTTTCAGTGTCACCAGGGAGGTTTGAGAAGAACTCAGGCTCTTGTCTTCTTCTCTCTTTCTTGTTTCACACCAGGGTTTGGGCTCTATTTCATTTGGAAGCAGAGGAATGGCTGTGCAAAACTTGACTTAGTGGTGGCTACAGCAATCTTTTCTCTAGGCCATTCTTTGAGTCAGAATAGCCCTAGTCTGGTTTCTCCCCTCATCACAGAGCCAATAGGGACAGTTAGGGCTGCCAGAGGAGAGAAGGGCCCTTGAGGAGCCTGACAGGTAATAAGGCAGGGGAAAGGAATGGGGGAAATGAAAGCATGTGAGGGAGCCAGGGGAAGGGAAGGGTGAGCATAGCAGAGGACCATGATGGAGAGTCTATGCTGGGTGCTGGCTGCTCTGGTTCCCTGTGAGTCCCCTTCTCTCCCTGGTCCTCAGGTCCCTCACCTCCAGAATGAAAAGGATGCTGCAATATATAGTCTGTAAAGTTCTTTCTGGCTTGGCATCTGCATCATCTTTCCAGGATCCTAACATACGAAGTCTATGGGGGAGGTCCCAGCCAACCCAGGAAGAAGGGTGGAGGAGAGGGGTGAGTCATGTTGGCTCATCCATTACAAGCAGGTGAACTCGGGGGTTATGTCGACCCTCGCCTTGCCCTCTCCTTCCCCTTTGCGGTTTGCCTTACTCCTCACCTGCTGCTTCCAGGAAGGGTTTCACAGGGCTCAAGAAGCATGTTGTCCGAGACTCAGTGTTTGGATTTTCCAAGGTTTGCTGCTCCTTCTCTCCATTCTGCTGTGTGACACCAGATCATGGAGAACATAGTGGCTGCAATGTGAATGTCCCAGATAATAATAGAAGCATCTGGCATTATTGAGTACTTACTGTGCACCAAGCAGTGAACTGAAGGCATCACATAGAAGGTAGAAGTAATTGTCCTAGTTCAGCAAGGAGGAAGCTGAAGGCCAGAGATATTAAGGAATTTGCCTAAAGTCCACACAGCTAATGTTGTAGAACCTGATTTTGATTTGTGTTTTTCTCCCCCTCCAAACCTATTCTTGAACCCATACCATCCTGCACCTGCTCCACCTTTGTAAACCTGAGAGTTTTACCTACCTGTTTGCCACCTGTTGCCAGTGCTGGCTAGAAGGGCAACTACAGGGCATGGACTGCTGTCTGATAGACCATTTGCCTTACTGCATGTTGATGTGTTTTGTTTTGTTGGAATATTGCATTGAAATGTTTTCATGTTTTTCAAAGTGAAAATAACTTTATTATAGAAATATGTGTTCATTGTAGGTTATTAAAAGGATACTGCAATTTGGAAATAAAGTAAAAACCACCTGAAACCCCTCCACCCAGGGACAATGACTTTGGTGAATTTTCTTCTGGACATATCTCTGCACACTTATTCACAAATAAATCAAAACACACACTTTTAGATAAATGGACTCTTGCTAACGGATTGAAATCTTTTTGTCTACTCAACCAAGTGTCACAGACTACTTTCAGTGTTATCAGTATGGGTAAAACCAGCATTTAAATTGTAATGGAGTACAGCATTTAATTATATTTATGTACTGTTATATATGTAACTATATTGATGGGCCTTTCAATAATTTCCAGTTTTAGATATCTAAACATTTACGTGTCAGATGTCCTTTTAAAGAGGGCATCTTGTTTTGGTTTGCTTTTCTTTAGTTGTGAGTAAGGTTAATCTTGGTTTCATGGGATTTTTGGCATTTATTTTGGGTGGGGCATGGAACTTCTCTGTTCATGTCCTTTTCCCATTTTTTTTTTTTTTGTTGGACTGTATTTTTTTTTTTTATTAATGGTTTTTAGATGTGCTTTTAAAAGAGTTTAGGTCTTTGTATGTATTTTAATATTTTTTTCTTAGTTTTCAGTTTGTCTCTAAATTTGTTTATAACATTTTGAAATCCTGAAAAAATAATAGGTAGTCAAATTGATCTATCTTCTGCTTGATGCACTTAGAATTGGTTTTTGTGCAAGGAGTGAGAGTAGGAATTCAGCTTTGTTTGTATGGTAAGTCATGAGCCAGTTGCCTCAAAGTTATTTTATTCAAAAGTCTTCCTCTTTCCGATGGACTTGAATGTCACCTTCGATTATGGTCTGAATTTCCACCAGCTTTGTTTCTGAAGAATACTGATTCTAAGGTACACTGTTGTATTGTTTTGTGTGCAGGCTGTTTCTTACACCCTGGGTTTTCAGCTGGCCTTGTTGCTTGTCTGTGACTTTTCTCTTTGGAAGCTGAGTTTCTCATCCTTTCTGGTATCAGGGTAATGATGTGTTTTCCCGGTGAGTGTATTCTGGAGCTAATAAGTGGTGCATCACTGGCCCATTTTCTTTGTGTGGTAACCATAGCCAGTGACCTCTCCTTTTTCTAGGCTCCCCATCTGGGTGTTACGACATACACCCACAAAAAAACAGTTTTGAAAATCAAAGCCAAGTTTGTGTCTGGGTCTGAACTAAACAGCCTGACCCCCGGCCTCAGCAACATACCTTGTGCCCCTTCCCAGATACTTTGTGTATAGTTGAGCAGAGTCCACCCCTTGTTTCAGGAAGCCAAAGATGTCCCCATGTTGCCTCTACTCCTTGAGAACCATTTATTTTCCAATGAAATGTTTAGATTTCTGGGCACATAGCCTTCTACAGGCGACTGGAACCATGATTTCCTTTGAATCTGTTGAAGGGATTTAAAAAAAAAAAGGGCATGGCTACTCTTTGCCTCATTGTTCCCCCAACTTTAATCCTTGAATGATGTAAGATTGTTTTGTCCACCCTGCTTCTCAAACTCTTACTCCTGTCACCACTGTGTGGGCACTTATGTTAACAAGATCCCTGCTGCAGGGTTGAGGAATGGGGTGTGCTGAGGGGAGCTGTCACTGTGAAGATTACAGACTGTGCTCATTAAATTGTGACAGTAGTAGGTCAGTGTAGTCATATCCCTACTTTACAGAGTTTACTCAGACAGGTTAAGTAACTTGCCCAGTTACACAGCTAGAAAGTATAGAGCTGGGGTTTTAACAAGGTCTGTTCCATTACAAATTCTTGTGCCAAACTGCTTCTAGGAACAGGTTGTCAGGTTTTGGTGACAGGTGAAAAAAGATTCTTTTCTTTCTCCTCCTTTTATTTTTTTTCTTTTTCCTTCTTTCCCTGCTTCTGTTTACTCTTTCTTCTCACCTTCCCTTCATTTTTCCTTTCTTTTTTTCTTTTTCTTTCTCAGCAAGATATTCTTTCATTACAGCACTATAATATCTCATTCATCTTATTAAGAGATGCATTTCTAATACATTTATTTCTTTAAGTCAAGACTTTATATTTTTAGCACGCTTTTAGATTCATAGCCAAATTGAGGGGAAGGTAGAGATTCCCCGTGTACCTTCTTCCCCTACAGTGTGTAGCTTCCCTCATTATCAATATCCCAGATCATTTTCTTTTAGGTTTATTGAGGCATAATAATTTATTCACAGTAAAATTTGCTTTTTTGGGGGGATGCAGTGTGATGAATTTTGACAACTATACACAGTCATATAACCATCATCTTCATCAAAATATGAAATATTTTAATCACTCTAAAAAATTCTCTGTGGTGCTTTGTAGTCAAGCCCCTTCTCCCACCCCCACCTCTTGATGGCTACTGATCTGATTTCTGTCCTTATAGTCTTCTCTTTTCTAGAATGTCATATAAATGTAATTATGCCATATGGAGCTTTTTGATCTTGCCTTATATCTCTTAGCATCATGCTTTTGGGATTCATCCATGTTGTTTCATGTATCAGGAGTTCATTCCTTTTTATTTCTAAGGAATAGTCCATTGTATGAATGTATTATACTTTGTTTATCCATTTATCAGTTGATGGACGTTTGGTGTCTGGTCTTTTGGCTTTTACAGATAGAACTGCTTTGAACAGTCACTTATAGATCTTTGTGTGGACATATATTTTAATTTCTCTTGGGTAAATACATTCTCTTGGGAGTAGGATTATTGGTCTGAGTGGCAACTATATGTTTAACTTTTTAAGAAATTGTTAAACTATTTGTTTAGATGATGGTGTCATTGTGCTTTCCCAGCAGCAATGTATGTGAGTCTTTGTTACTCCATTGTCTCACCATACTTGTATTATCTATTTTTTTAAAAATACAAATTGGCCATTCTAGTAGGTATGTGGTCGCATCTCACTGTGGCTTTAATGTACATTTCTCTAGTTATTGATGTCAAACATCTTTTCATGTGCTTATTTGTCATTTGTATGTTTTCTTTGGTGAAATCTGTGTTCAAATCTTTTCACATTTAAAAAATTATTTTCTAATTATTGACTTCTAAGAGTTCTTTATGGGTCTGGTCAACTCAAAGTCTTTGCTTTTGACCATGACATGGTACTAACCCCACACGGATGTTGGTAGCAGGTCTAATTGCTGAGCATGTGCCAAGCACTGGGCTGAGTGATTTACATTTATTATCTCATAGGATTGTCAAACCTGTCATCATCCTCCTTTTATGCATGAGGAAACTGAGTCTCGGGTTATGTCACCTTCTCGCCATGTATTATTATCACTTTCTGCATTATAGATTACGCTAACTTCGGTGGCTTAACACAGCAAGCATTTGTTATCTCAGTTTCTGTGGGCAGGGATCCTGGAGGGGCTTAGCTGTATCGTCCTGGTGCAGGACCTCTTGTTAGGATGTAGTCAAGTTGCTGGTTCCCACTGCAGTCCCCTCCAGGCTCGTTTAGGGAGGATCTGATTCTAAGCTCACTCTTGTGCTTGCTAGTAGGCATCAGTTCCCCACCCCATGGCCTTCTCCATAGGCTACTTGGGTGTCCTCACACATGGCAGCTGACTTCCCTCAGAGTGAGTAATTTCTACAGTAAAAGAATGGGAAAGCTCACCCGTGACAGGAGCTGTAGTCTTTTAATAACTTTCTCTCAAAGTGATATTCCATTACCTCTGCTATATTTTATTTGCTGGGAGCAAGTCAGCAAGTCTAGCCCACACTCAAGGGAGGGGTGGTGATTAGGTTCCATGTCTTGAGTGGAGGAGTACCAAAGAATTTGTGATGTGTCTATAAGCATAGCTAGTAAATAGCTGAGGTGAGATTTAACAGAGTGATTCCAGACCATGCCTCCACACTTTACAAAAGCATTTTAGCTGAATACTGGGTAGAAAGAAACCCAATTCTTACCCTCTGAGAACTTTTAAAAAGTCCTTTTGAGAAAGTGAGGTAGAAATATAGAAGTGGCCAAATGAGGAAGAAGAGAAGTTAGGAGACAATGGGGCTCCCTGGAAGAGTGGCCACAGGAATTCCAGGGGCCAGCAGGTTTGGGCTTTCATGAGTTCAGTCCAAGTTGGCTTTCTGACAAAGCTGACTTTGAGAAACTAAGTGGTGGAGAGAGATTTGTACTGTTCTCAGCAGTTCTCAGCAGTGAACTGTTTGCCAGCCAAATCTCCTCCCTGGAAGAAGCAAGACTCTGCCTTGAGATAGCTGCAGAGGGTAATAAGGGATTTTTTTCTTGTGCCTCATACACACTGATCATACTGACACATTCAAGCCGGAACAGCTAATAGCCTCATCTGAGCTCCCACACATTCACCGCCCAGCACTTTCCCCGCGGCTGGGTTGCCATGGACAACTAGGGGCTGTCTCCCAGACACTCACAACACTCCTACGTTACCGTGTGCTGCAGATGGTGGCAGAGAAATGAGATTTCAGGAAGATGGAAATAAACCCTTTAGAGATGTACTGAATCTGGCCCTTTTCACTGTCATCTCAGTTCAGCTGACATCTCTATTAAACTTTTAGATGACACCAAAAGCTCATTTGGGCTGATAGTGGGTGGCTTCCTCCTAGGTTGGGCTGTCAGAAGATAGTGTTGGAACCAAGGCTTGTTGGCAGGGTGGGTCAGATGACTGCTGTCCTGGGCCAGGCTGGTGAGTGGCACTGCTCTTCCCTCATCTTGATCCTTCCAATAGACCCAGGCTGTACCTTGGAAAACGCTCTGTGGTCCTGAAAAAGCCCCATCAGTATTCCTGGAGTTATTCACTCTCCCATTCACAGATCATAAGTATCCTTTTCTACTGTTTGTTGAGAATCTGTTTTTTTAGCAACTGTTTTAAATGGTAGTAATGATGCTGGTGTTGATCTAATAATAGAAGCTAACATTTAGTGTGTGCTCTTTACCAAGCGCTGCGCTAAATGACTTATATCATTTAAGCCTCCTGACACCCAGGAGGAAGTATCCTGTCATCCTGGTATTTTAGGTAGTGGAAGTGAGCTTGGCAAGGGTAAGTGGCTGCCCATGTTCGCACAGTGAGTTAGTGATGGGGCTGGTGTTTGAGCACAGATGTGTCTGACCCCAAAGTCCATTTCCCACTCGTGTTCTCCTCCCCCGGATATTGCTCTTGCGTTGCTGCTTCTCCACCCCTCATTTTTGCATCCTGGCTGTCAGTCCTTGCCTGGAGCACCTGTTGCTCAGGAACCTGCTGGGACAAGTCTCCTGCCTCAACCTCGACCTGCTCCTTCGGATGAATTTTTGGTGTTAGCCCTGCGGCCCCACGCACCAGGGTAAGAGAGACTCACTTCCTGCCCTGGCCCGAGGGACCGACTGGCTGGGCCTGCCTTCTGCCCAGGTCACCGGTCGTGGAAGAGAGTTTGGACACACACTCTACCTTTGCCTGATGAACACAGTGTTCAGAGCCTAGTTCATTCCACTCACCTGAGTGCAGAGTCTATGAGTTAGGGTCTGGGTCCTGCTGGGGAGTTCTGTGCTGTTCACTTACTGCCCTTTTCCTGGCCAGTCTCTGCTCCCTAAATGGCTCTTTGTATAGAGCAGTTGTTAGATCCTAAGGAGGGGCAACAGGCTTGGCTCCCAGGTCACACTGGTAGAGTCAGACTCATCCAAGTGAAAGAAATAGTATGACGTGTTTTTGTTTTTAAAAGCCATCTTGTTATGCTGGGAATGAAGTTTCCTTCCTAAGAAATCAGATAGTCTGTCCGTGGTCTCTCTAACATCCCTGAAGCAAACGACCACTTGGCTTTTATTTTTTTTTTTTTAATTTAATTCATTAATTATTTATTTATTTAAAATGAGGGTGTTTTCCTTGGGAGTCTATCCAGTAGCTGTGCCCTGTCGAGTCTGGCTCACCAATGTTGTGTCACCCAGAACTCCCTCCTCACCAGGAGATCTGCAGCCTTCTACACAGTGATGACTGAGACTTGGAGTCAGGACCCGGGGTGTCCTGTTGGACTCCCAAGTACACTGCTGATCTTGAATGTGATTAAGTTTGGTCTAGCATGATTGTTAGCCTGGAACCAGTTCTTTAGTTATTTTGTGATTCCCATATGACCACTGATAGTTCTTAACTCAGAGTTAGTTGCCTTGAAGGACAAATGTTGAAAATAGTGATCATTAAACAAGCTGATTTGATTCACTAATTTGTGTTAAAGACATTACACATCTTTAGTAAAGTGAGACTTAGGATGTTGGGGAAAGAAAGAAATATGCCTATTGGACTCTTTGGGCCTGAGTTTTTCTGGAAATGTCCAACGTGGGCTTAAAAGAAAGAATGGATCAAGTCTCTTCTTGCCCTGACAAACTGTGGTTTCTTTAGGTAGCTGGAAGTTTACAGTTTCAGAGATTTAATACACGTAGACTCTGGGGAATACTCGTTTTTATCTAATTGGTTGCTAGGTTCAGGTATCTATGGAAACAACTATCCATTAGTAGTCAAGATAGGAAATTTGTTCTTTTTTACACTGCACAATTACATGGCAATGAGCATAGTGCTCCATGTATGATGGCTTTTTGCAAGACCTGCCATAGAAATCGGGTTTCTTATGCTTACGAGAGAAGCAGAAAGCACACCTATTCCTCCCTGTGCCTTGAGCTGCCTCCACATTTTCAGAAACCAGTGATTTGCAAAAACCTCATAATTGCTCTTCCCAGATCATTGTACAGCCTCTCATCAGTGGTTTTATGAGCTCAAAGGCAAGTTTATTTTGAAAACCTTCTTCTGTATCATTTTTGTCTGTGTACATAAAATTTTTGCATTTTCTTTAGTATTGTTTCTGTGTTACTATGGAAATTCTCAGAGACGAGTGCTGGATTTTCTCCAATGTGAATGTACTGATATCTCCCTACTTTGGTGGAAGATAGTTTCTGGGACATGGTTAAGTCACCCGAAGCTTTGCCTTTTTTTGTTTATGTCAGAAGCCTTGATAGCTTCTACAAAGAATTGATAGCTTCTGTCTTCTGGTGGTTGAATCAAAAGATGGGAAAAGCTCCCCCTTTCTCTTTTTGTTTGTTTGCCTCAAATTCTGTCGCTAGAATTGTAATCTGGTGTCCAACATGTCTTAATCCAAGAAAGAGATATTCTGGCTAATTTTTTTTTAAACTGTGTGTTTTTTCACTTAACTCTTTGCATGTGGTCTTTACTATTCATTTATTCTAAATAAATATCTGAGTCATTACTTTTACCTGGTACCCTAAGGCCCAAGGATTATCTTTAGTAATTGGGGCAGATATTTTTTTGTTGTGCTGGCAGGGCTAACTGTTTAGAAGGGGAGACAAAGTTACCAGACAGAGCATAAAATTGGGCACTTTTAGTGGGAGAACCCTGGGTGTAAGTGATCTTGGGGAAGGACCTGTGATTCAGCTTTGGAGGTCAAGAGGTTCTCGTGGAGGAGGTGATGTGTAAATTGAGACCTGAAAGATAAGCAGGTGTTAGAGGAGGGGGATCAGGTTGGGGAAGAGTATTTTAAGGAGAGGAAACAACTTGTGTGAGAATTTTGGGTACTTGAGGTCATTGCAGAAAGAAAGCTAAAAACTGGTTTTATTCCTGCTGCTAAGTCACTTCAGTTGTGTCCGACTCTGTGCGACCCCATTCCTACTTAGCCCCCAAATCAGATATCAAAGAAAATCCTTGAAATGGTTTGACTTCGTTTGAACTTTATCAAGGCAGTACAAATTCTAGGTATGTTTATAAACTCAGGTCATTCAACCCTGGAGGAAGAAGTTGGGAATTGTCTGAAGTTTGCCAGGAGGCTGTGTTCATTAACGTCCCCTCTTGAACTATTCGTGGATCTCAGCCAAGAATTACCGATAGGAAATAGTGTAGAATTCTGCATCTCTCTGAAAAGGACTGCTCCTGACACAGAGCAGCGGACCTCCTGAGCACAGGAAAGGCAAATGCAGAACATTTCTTTCTGGAGGCAACGGCATCCCCGAGCCTGGACTGTGTGTCCTGGGTTCCTCTGGGATCATCCAGAAGTCAGAACTGAATTCTGAGTTTTTGAACACTGGTCACTCACATTTGGTCACAGAGGAGCTGCAGACTAACTCTGATGACCATTGACCACCCACATGGGCGGTGGGTGAGCCTGATTCTAGAATCCTGGGGCATAAATAATTGATCTTGAGCAATGGTGGTCAGCCCTATATCTGTCTCCCTCTATGGTGGATAATGTTCAGCTGAGGGATGTGCTTCTGTGTGCTGACACAGATTTCAATGATCACTCTTCTCCCCAAAATCACTTTGAGGAGGAGTATATAACACTATGATAAGTATAATGGCAAAAATGGTTAATGGCACATCATCAGGAAATCCCTATATTTGCGGGAGTAAAACAGTGGCTATCAAAGTATGACTCTTGGAATTGCAGCATCAACATCAACTTGTTAGAAATGTGTATTCTCAGGCCCACTTCAGACCTACTAAACCAGAAACTCTGCGGGTGAGGCCCAGCAGTTTGTGTCTTAACAAGCCCTCAAGGGGATTCTGATGCACACTGAAGTTTGAGATCCACTGGGGTAAATAAGACAAGCCTCAGGTAATGAGAAGATCCTGTGACTTATATTGATTGTCTGCCTGTGACTTCATCTCTTTCTCTGCACTTAAGAAAGCATATTGGAATGAGTGAGTGAGAGTAATGTCATTGTGGGACAGCCATGAATTTTGTATAAGCTTATTGAAATATGTAAAATTTTGTTAACTCTGGTGCTTTAATTTTTATTTATTAATAGCTCATGACAATTGTCATAGCAATGGGGATACCACAATGGAGTGATGACGTTCTGTTGCTACAGCCAAAACAGTGACTTTCATTTTTTTGTTTGTTTTTAAATACTACATCCTACACTAAGAAATATGCCTAAATTGCTTTCCAGGAGACACATACATGTATGTATAACCAGAATAAGTATTTTATGAGATAACATCCTTATGGTATTTTCTGTGCTGTTCTATTAAAAGTGTGCTGATTGAAACTTTTCAAAATTGATTTCATGACACACCAAAGAAATGTGACCTGGAGTTTGAAAACCATTGTGTAGTGAGCTGTCCTGGCATAGACCCTGTCTTTAGAGCGGGGCAGTGAGTAGCGGGGAGGGGCTGCCTTCACCTCTGTCAGATGCACTTGGCTTTCAGTCTCTCTTCTGCTGCTCTTAGCTGTGTGACCTTGGGCAGTTTCCCTATATTCTCTGAGCTTTACTTTCCTGACCTATCAATGTGGATGGTAATATCTACCTCACTGAGTTGTGGTGACAGGAATGACAACATACTTCACATGATGACTGGCAGTGGCAGCTACTACCTTACTTGTAGAAATAGTACTAGTAACATTATTTTCAGAACATCATCAGTTACATACATTTTTGTGGTAACCACCACAAAACAGTGTTTTACAAATTTTTTCCCATACTCCAGTAAGTACCCCCTACAGTCTATGCATTCAAAAGTACTTATGAATTAATTTTATCTTAAACATGCATCCAAATTCTATACTCTATTCCAAGATATATTCAGATGTTGAGAGATATATATGAATATGTTGTTTCAATATAAAGTTTAGTCTCCTTGCCCCTGGTCCTTAAGGACATGCAGATTGTAGAAGATGCCCCGAGTGGCTGCACATGCCCTCAATACAACTGTGAGTAGGGACACTTGGGAAGCATAGACTTAATGGTTGTGTTTCTGTGGGAAGATGTTCACTAGATTTTTCTGGAATATTCATACCTGTTGGTGATCACGGGCAGCATCTTCATGTATGTAGCCATGTAAACTGGCATTTCAGATCGTCCACGGACCCTGAGCAGTGAGCATGTATGTAGCAGGGGTTGGTGACCCATGAGTCTGGATGTTGGGGCAGCCAGCTAATGTCCACTTGTCTCTCTGGAGGTCATGATCGTGGTTGGTGGCCAGGCACCCAAGGCCATCCGCAGTGTGGAGTGCTATGACTTCGAGGAGGATCGCTGGGACCAGATCGCTGAGCTTCCCTCCAGGAGATGCAGAGCAGGTGAGCCACATGGTCTCCCAGTGTGCCGGCTGCCCCCTAGCCCCCACTCCCACACTGCAGATCTCTGTTCCCTGTTTCTGAAAACATTGTGCATTCCACACTCCCTTCCTTTCCCTTCCCAACCTGCGCACTTTCTAGCTGTACCTTCTGGGATCAGTTCTTATGTGCTTAGGGACTTTAGGCTAATGCAGATATTTGCTTGACACAAACAAAATTAGCAATGCAAATCCGAGAAGAAATCCAATGAGTCCCATAGCGACTTCCAAATATCACAAGTTGGAGATCACCTTCTTGTTAAACTATCAGTATTTACATGCCTGCCTCATTCCCACTTTGTCACTTATCGAAATGTGAGTCATCAGCCATTTGAGATGACCCTGATGCCTTGGTTTCCTGTGCCTCAGGTGTGGTGTTCATGGCTGGCCATGTGTATGCTGTGGGCGGGTTCAATGGCTCACTGCGTGTGCGGACAGTGGACGTGTATGATGGGGTGAAGGACCAGTGGACGTCCATCGCCAGCATGCAGGAGCGCCGGAGCACGCTGGGTGCAGCTGTGCTCAATGACCTGCTCTATGCCGTGGGGGGCTTTGATGGCAGTACTGGTAGGTCCCAGACTCACTCACCATCCAGCCTGAGACATGCACTCCATGTTACTCTGGTTTGAAGCTTCCCAGGTGGCACAGCAGTAAAGAATCCTCCTGCCAATGCAGGAGACATAAGAGACACAGGTTCGGTCCCTGAGTTGGGGAAAATCCCCAGGTGTAGGAAATGGCAACCTACTCTGGTATTCTTGCCTGCAGAATTCCATGGACAGAGAAGCCTGGCAGGCTACAGTCCAAGCGGTCACAAAGAGTCAGACACAACTGAATAACTGAACCCACAAGCCTGGTTTGCTTAGCCAGCTCTTGGGCCAGCCTTTGGTCTCTCTGTAGCTACTATCCCAAGAACATACCCATCCTTCCTCCGCTCCCAGCTTGTGTGTCAGAGTCCACCTTCCTACATACACAGTACCATCCATGTGCTCTCATTTCTAGGTTCCAGGAAGTACCCCACCCTCAGAAGAGGCCCTTTTGTCCTTTCTAGTGTCTGGGAACTCATTTAATCCACAGATAAAACATAGAGCAAGCTCAACTGGAGGGTGTCTCGGGACTGTGATCTGAACCCTCTGCTGAACAGACGGAAGAGCTGAGGTTCAGTTGTGGGAAGAGGCTTGGCTTGAGTCACACAGCCTTTGTCCCTTGCCCTTTCTGCCACCCCACCAAAGCTGTGCAAGACTGTGACACTGCAGAAGCGTCTCCTTGCTCCTGGTGTCCATCTCGTTCCAAAGTCAGAATCAGAAACTATTAATGCTAGTGGACATGGACTTGGAGAAATTATCTTCTCTCTTCTTATATCTCCAGGTGGATGTCTCTGTAAACACTTAACTCTTTTGGTCCCCAGTGACATGAAAAACAATACGCTATATCCCTCTGAAATTTCATTTCTGTCTTCACTAGTTGGTAACCTTTTTCAACCTTCTCTTTGCCTCTTTCATGTAATTCCAAGTTATATAGCCCCTCCAGAGGCTGCTTCTAGTGAGGGGGGACTAGGAATAAAGAGAACAAAGGATAGTGGGGCATTGTTTCTTTTAGGCATTACTTTTGACTGCTAGTGGAAAACGTGACTAAACCACAGCTTAAACAAATGAGAGCTTTTGTTTTACTTGTGAAACAAAGTCAGAGGTTGGCAGTTGCTGACTTGGTTTAGTTGTTCAAGGATCTTGGGCCACGATCTTGCAGAGTCTCTTAGACTTGTCCTCATGGTCACAAGGTGGCTGTTACAGCTCTTGCCAATACATGTGTATTCCAGGTAGCAAGAAGTAGTGGGGTGGGGGGAAGAGGGCAGGGCTGAGCAGGGGGCCTCTTATTAGAAAAGCAAAGGCTACTTTAGAAATCCTGCTTAGATTGGATTGACTTGGTCACCCCCGGCTCTAAGGAAGTCTGGGAAGACAAGTTTTCATCTTTTTAGCCACTAAAAATTGAGGAAGACAAGAGGAAAGAGGGTTGAAATAGGTGTTCAGTGAGGCAGTCTCAGGTATTTAGTCCATTCTGTGGTTTTATGATTTACTTCAGACCCTCAGTCTTCTCACAGCCCACTCTCTAGGTCAGGTCTTAGTGGTCCCCTTAGGCAGACACACTGCAGGTGTGTTTATGGAGGTGCCATGGGATGCATGGGGAGGCAGAGGTAGTGCTGAGTCATACTCCCCCGGGTTTTCAGCCCCAGGTCTGCACTCTTCCCCCATCCTCACTCCCAGCCCAGCAGGGTGAGGCCTGGCACCATAGAAACCTCACGAGTCACTTGTCTCCCAGGCCTGGCGTCGGTAGAAGCCTACAGCTACAAGACCAACGAGTGGTTCTTCGTAGCCCCGATGAACACGCGCCGGAGCAGTGTGGGCGTGGGCGTCGTAGAAGGTGAGGAGCGACAGCGGATGGCTTCTGTTCCTGCCCTGGCCCCCCGGCCTTCTTCCCGTGTCCTGGCTCTGTTCCTCCCCTTACTGCTGAGTTGGGTACTAGTACCCTGATTAGCGGATGAGAGGAGTTGAGACTCAGAGAGGTGTAGCTACTGGCCCAAGGCTAGAAAGTAGGTGAGCTGGACTGCGGGTACTAGGAGGAGCCTAGAGGAAAAATGCTGGGCTCTCGTTTTGGCTACTTATCTATATTACAAGCTGGGGAGTCCAGAGTCAAGATATAACCCAGGAGTATAATGTGTTTGGGAGGGTGAGAACCAGTTGTTTAATCAATTTTGTCCTCATATTTTATGTTGAGCATTGTCAGCAGAGCCCTGAGTGAGGCGGGTGCCTTTCCCCAGTTCTGATTAGTCACTGAAGGGAAGGTTGGTGCTGGGTCCTGCTGTCAGGGAGGATGTGTGTGGTGAGGTAGGAAGAGGGGTGAGGTCTGGGGCCTGGTTAGACAGTGCACTGGAACTCCAAGTACCTTCATATCCAGTTTCTCATTTTGTTCCTAAAACTCTCTCAAAGGAGAAGGACAGGACTTGGATTTTCTCCATTCTCCAGAAGGGGAAACTGAGTCCCAGAGGAGTAATCAGTGTGCCTGTCCCACACTGGTAAACAGCACAGCCGCTCCTTGAAACTAGGTCTCCAAATTCTAACTCAGACCATTGGCAAATGTTATTAATAACTGAGAGGAGTTTTAGAAATATGTATGATTTCAACATATTAAAGCATAGAATATTATTTGGACTCAACTGTTATACTTACAGGACAACACTGACTTATTAGCCTGTCTTGAAGTGGGAATTTAGCTGATAATCTGTGCATTCACAGGTACACAGGCATTTTCTCTTTCTCACGTGTACACACAACTCACACACGTGCTTCAGGGAGAGTATCAGGCAGGGAGTTAGACCTTAATAGAAATGTAATTTTCTCTTGCTGCATTTCTTGGTCTGTACCAGTATTACATAGTTTAAATTTTAATTTTAAAGTATATTGTTCTAACACACAGAACAAGTCACCTTAGTGAGTGCAAGTATTTTGTCCTCCTACCAAGATAAATTGTTTCTTGCAATCTCATTCTCCTGGTGAAACAGAAATTGATTTGTCTGCCAAGCATAAGTGCTTTGTCTAGCCACCTTCCCATTTCCCCCCTTGCTCCTTAGTCAGGAATATCAAACAATAGAGTAGGGGTTAAAAATAGTGTATCCCTGAAAGGAGAAACCTTGAGTGGGTATTTATTCAGCTGACACAGGGTTGAGATGGTTGATGGGAGTTAGAGGAGATGCCTGCATGATGCTCATCAGAAATACTCCCCCTGACCCCCTTGACAGAGGCTTCTGTAAGCATGTTCTACATGGCAGAAGTGCTGTGTGGTAGCACACCCCGTTAACACGGAGGACAGACTGGGGGTTTATTTATCTTGTCCATCCTGAATTTGAAGCTGTTTCGGCTGCTGCCTCCCTCTCCTCATCTCCTTACCACGGCGTCACAGCCTGACCGACAACTAGGGACAAAAACAGGAAAACCAGGATCTTGAGCTACCGGCTGTCCTGAAGAATCTCTGTAGGAAAAGGGACAGTGAGGCTGAGAGATGAGGCAGAAGCTCGCAACAGAGCAGAGATGATGTATTTCAGAGACTGGGGTTGCCTTCAGGAGCGTCTTGTCTCCTCCACACCCCTGGCCTGTCTCCTCCCTTGTAAGGGATAGCTGGCCAGGCAGGTGGTTACCTCTGAGCCAGCACACCCCAAGAGTAGCCTGGGTCCTGGGGGAGCCTATCTGAGTCAGGGTTTTGCTCTCTGGCTGGAGAGCAAAAGGGCCGGTTGAGAGGGCTCTGAGGCAGAAGACAAAACCAGGCTCAATGATAGAAGAAATAATTTTACATTTGATGCAGTAAAGTCTTGATGGTAAAACATGGTTCTTAGCCTGAGAATCTCTTTCTGATTTTAAATAATTGCAGATTTTTCACATACTGGTTGTACTCTTGGTGTCTTTCCATTAAGAAAGTACATATTGACCAAAAAGAATCTTTTGATTAGGTAACCTTTTAAGTAGATTTGCATCTGGTGGTATTTATGTAGCCTGCAGCTAGTATACATCCTTATTATACACTTATTACAGTGTAGATCCTTATTATAACTCCAGGGTCCCCCATTGAACTGAGAGCTCAGATGAAGTAGGACCCCCCCACACCCAACACACACACACACACACACACACACACACACACACACACACGGAATCCCACTGCATTCTAAGACTACATGTTAAACCCAAATGTTCAAATCTCTCTGGGAGAGCTCAAATACCAGTTTCCTGCCCCCTTGCCCAACCTCACCACCATCCTTAGGCCAAAATGATGCTCTTCGATAATAGCTTATGGTACTTTATTTTAAAAATAGGTGATGGTCAGTGGAAAGTAACACAACATTGTAAAGCAATTATCCTTCAATTTTTTTTTAAGTTTAACTTGAATGTAATCCAATAGATCAATATTTTTCTTTAGGATTACATTTTTTGTTTTTGGTTAAATAAACCTTTGCCTATTCCAAGATAAAGAAAAAAAAAATAGATGATGGTACTTCCAGGTTCTTGTGCATGGCTCAGAAATTGTAAGGGGATCTGCAGATCAATTCCAGCCACTCCAGCCCAGAGTGCACACAGAGCACTCCATTCACACATTTTGCCTGCCTGGGTTGTGGACAGAGTACAAAGCATGGGAAGACAACGTTTGGGTTCCTGTTGGAGAATATCTTTCCATATTTGTTCTGTCTGCTGTTGTGAGTCTTTAGCCAGAAAGTCTGCCAGCCTGGCTGCACGAGGGGCCCTTAAACTTTCCATCTCCCCGGTGCCTTGTTCTGGAGAAGATCTAATATAGTTCACCAGTGAGAAAATGTTGAGCCCTGGTGATGCCAGGCCATAGCTTTGCATTGGGTGTTGAGGTGCTTTTTGAGATAAAGCTTCTGTACTGCTTTGAGGAGGAGCCCAGGGCTTAAGAGGATGTAGGAGGCAGAATCATGAAGGATGCTTGCTCTGGTTGGGAAGTAAGTTGGTTGGTCTTCCTGGGGAAGGAGCTCTGAACCCTGATGGAGGTGAGGGTGTGCCAGTGGGTTACAGGCAGAATTTCAGCTATGCTCCAGTTCCATGCCAGGGTCTGAAGCACCCCCGACCCCTGGCCACTTTGTCTGTTGCAGGGAAGCTGTATGCTGTTGGGGGCTATGATGGGGCCTCTCGCCAGTGCCTAAGCACCGTGGAGCAGTACAACCCAGCGACCAATGAGTGGACATATGTGGCAGACATGAGCACTCGCCGCAGTGGCGCAGGTATGGGATGGGGGTTGGGAGTTGGGGTTCAGGGGGCAGACCGTGTTTGTTCTCACTGGTGGGTCTGGAGGCCAAAAGCTTAACATTCTACCTTATTTTCCCTCCCTCCTGTCTGCTTTCAGTGTATATAATCCCACTCGCACCTTTGCAGTGAGTTAACCTTTCTCAGGGGGATCCCTTTGTAGAGAACCAATGGGATCACATTCCCTTCGTTGTCATCTCTTCCATTTGTTTGGAGGTGTCCACATCTCTTGAAAGTGAAACTTGCTGTGTGCCAGGTGCTGTCCTAATAAGCACTTTCTATGCCTCATTTACGGAGAAGGCAATGGCACCCCACTCCAGTACTCTTGCCTGGAAAATCCCATGGATGGAGGAGCCTGTTGGGCTGCAGTCCATGGGGTCGCTAAGAGTCAGACACAACTGAGCAACTTCACTTTCACTTTTCACTTTCATGCATTGGAGAAGGAAATGGCAACCCACTCCATTGTTCTTGCCTGGAGAATCCCAGGGACAGGGGAGCCTGGTGGGCTGCTGTCTATGGGGTTGCACAGAGTCGGACACGACTGAAGCAACTTAGCAGCATGCCTCATTTATGTTTAATCCTCATCACAACCCTGCAGGGGTTCACAATATAGCTCACACAACGTAACTCCACTCAGCAGGTTTAGAAAGTGAGTCAACCAGGGGTTAGTTAGCCCACGGTCTTGTCATTCGTCATTTTCATTAGTCACTGGCAGAGTCAGGATTCCTACTCAGGTCTGTCTCCCTTCAAAGTTAGCTTTTTCTGACCTCAGGTTATCTGAGTCTCGTTCTTATGAAGTCCCAGTCTTCCCTGGAAAAGCTAAAGCTTGCCTGTCTTTGTCTTAGGGGGTCAAAAGTCAGGTTTGTATTTGGAGATAAACTGGTGTCTCTTCCCCAACTTTTCTTCAGATCAGCCCCCTTCCTGACGTGGGAGGAGAATAAATCCCCATGTGTGGCCCACTTTGGCCTCCTGGGGGAAGACCAGGAGCTTTGGGATTTTCCAGGAAGTGGAGCAGCAGCCCCTCCTTCCCTGCTTTGTCTGCTCCATTCACGTGGGGGCCCAGGGGAGAGGGTCTGGGAGGGCAGACGGAGGCTCTGGGGGCTGGGCACCGGCTCTCTGTCCCCGGTTCCTGTGGCAGTGGTGACGGATGACCACCCTGGCTGGCGGGTAGGCCATGTGACTTCTGGGAAGGGAAGCCACAACTGAAAGCTTTTCCCCACAATGTTATTACTTTATCTTTTTTGTATTTTTGAAGATTGAGTTGTGATCTCATTTATACCACCAAACACATGACCACATCCTCAGCATTCCTTGAAAATTAGGCTGTTTTATTTTATTTTATTTATTTTTTTTACGCTGTTTTAATGTTTTTCAAGAATCACTGTATACTCACTCACTAGTTAGAAAAAAAAAAGCTGTATGATTCCATTTAAGAAGCATTTGTGTTTGGAAGGCTATTTTTAGGGAGCTCGTCTCTGCCGATCCTGACAGGTTGGTCCTTCCTGAACACGCAGCACATGCCTGGAGGGCAGGAGGTCTGGACCTTGGTTCTGGGTCCACTCGAGTGTGCTATGTGGTCTTGGCCTCCACTTTTTCAGGTGTGAAATGAGTGGGTTGCAGTAGGTATTCCTGAGGGTCCTGTTCAATTCACGTCTCCTGGTTCTCCTTCCTTCACAGGGCTCTTTTAGCAATTTCAGTTGATAGTATTGCTAGAGTCTTCTTTTTCTTACTGGAAATCCTATGTGTGACTGAGGTGTGAGAGCTAGTGGTCACAGCCCAGGGAGCAGGGGCAGCTCCTCAGGAGCAGAGCAGCACCCTGAGGTGTGTGGCTGTTCCCAGGAACACCTGGAGCAGAAGGTGTGGAGGGGCGGCCCTGAGCAAAGCCAAGCACAGAGCCACCTCAGAAAGTTCAGCCTCCTTCTGTGGATAGAGCTGCCTCTGGAGGCCTTACTGCTCTGTGTTGGGCTGCCCAGGGGTCACTGCTGAGTGGATGTCCCTCAGGTTATTCGTGCCTCTCACCTGGGCCAGAGGCCCTGGATGGTGACGAGGGAGGCACAGTGACCTCAATTCAGGGGGCGTCTCCTTCCCCGAGATGGATTCTTTCCTCAGTGCCCTGGCCTCAGGATCCCGGGGCAGCGTTTCTTTAGAGCTTCACCTCCCTAAGATCCGGGGACGCCTCCCCTCTGGAGCTGGGCACCCACGTACTTGTCCTAGTAGGTGTTCTCTAAAGACCCAGAGACCCTGGCACGTGGGCCCCGGTGGCTCACACTGTTTACCTCTGCGTGAACTTTAGCAGAGGAGGCCGCAGAAGGGCTTGGTGTCCCTGAGTGCCTCCTCAGCAGGGGTGGGCAGTGCCAGCAGATGTCTGTGCAGAAAAGAGGCCATCTCTAGGTTCCAGCATGTGCTTGTTCCTCTGAGCATGGAGAAGGGGAAGGTGAGGCAGCTTGGGAACACAGTGAATTGTGTTTATTAACAGGAGTTCATCAGATAGCCACTGTTGATGCAACACCACCATCTGCTGTTAGTTTAGGGCAACTGCGAGGAACCATTTGCACACTCGCATAATTACTGGTGGGATTTTATGCGTCTTGTCATTCAAGCAGTATTTGTTGAGAACCTACTATGTGCCATCAGGCACAGGGCAACCGACATGATAAGGCAAGCGTGGTTCTTGTCCACGTGAAGTTTATATTCTGGAAATTGAGACCTTGGGTCTGAAACCTGTCTGCACGTTGCAATCACCCGAGGCACTTTTTCTGATTCCTGGCCACTGTCTCTGGGAGTGAGGCTGTGGAAATCTATGTTTTCAAAAATTCCCCAGCTAATTGAGCTGCAGCCTGTCCATGGAGTGGAGTAGTCGGTGGTCCACTGAAACTACCCATCTAGTCCGGCTCCCTCACTGTACACATGCGAGAACCAAGGCCTTGAAAGGGCAGCACCACCTGGTGGGCAGGTTAGAGACACAGGTCCAGAACCCAGGTATCCTGGCCACCATGTCAGCTGCCTTTTCTAGGGCACTGTGCCACCCACCTGCTTTCTGGATTTTATTTCCTTGATTGTATTGTTGTTGTTGTTCAGTCTTGTCCGACTCTTTGTGACCCCATGGACTGCAGCACGCCAGGCCTCTCTTCCTCATCCTCTCCTGGAGTTTGCCCAAGTTCATGTCCATTGCATGGGTGATGCCATCCAACCATCTCATCCTCTTGTATTAAAGGATGACATCCTCTTGGCTTGTATTAGAGAATGTCAAAAGGTTATGCTGAAACCTATAAACGATGCAGTCCTGGCCCTCAGCTGAGGCTTATCACTACCGAGAGTGGTTCAGGGCCCCTCTGCCACTTAGGAGAAGAGCCCAGGGGCAGAAAGGATGGCTTCTGATTCCAGATAAGCAGGGAAGTCTCAGCAGTCATGATCTCAGCACACCTGCTGTGTCGTTTCCATTTGAAGTCTCTTTACTACACACACACACACACACACACACACACACGTGTATTATGTATATTTTTACGTGTCTCTAAATAGAAATGAGGTCATATTTGCCTTCTATTTGGAGGTTTTCTGGTTGGCGATTTTATGAGGCAGGCAGGGTGTCATTATACTTGTTTTACAGACGAGGACCCTGAGTTCTAGAGAGACAAAATAGCACTCCCCCTGTCACCCTGCTGGTGATGACTGTCCAGGACGGGTGCCAGGCCTCCTGGTTTCTGGTCGTGGCAGCCAACCTGAGGCTGGGACTCTGTGCTCTGCCTTTCAGGGGTTGGGGTCCTCAGTGGGCAGCTGTACGCCACAGGTGGGCACGATGGGCCCTTGGTGAGGAAGAGTGTCGAGGTTTACGATCCTGGAACAAATACCTGGAAGCAGGTGGCAGACATGAACATGTGCCGACGCAATGCAGGTAATATGATGGCTCCTTCCTGTTCTCCTTATGGGGAGGTTGTGGGTGTTTTCTCCTTGCAAACACTGGCCGTAAAAGAGGCAGAACGGAGAGCTCCTGTGGCCTGGGGCTGAGCTTGTATCCTGAGCAGGGAGTATCCATTTGCTGGGCAGGGAGAGCATGGAACCCCCAAAGCTAGCCAGAGGGCCCCCTCTTAGAGGCAGAAGGTTCCTTCCCTCCCAGTGAAGCATGAGGACTTTCACTGCACATGGATGGACTCAGACCCAGAGGAGCAGTGTGCCCAGGCCCAGTGGCTTTGTTGGGCAGCCAAGCCTAGAGCTGTGTGGACAGGGCCACACAATGACACTTGGTTCTATCTTTTCTTTGCCGATGTCTGAGAACCTCTCACTGCCCCCCAGAAACCGATTTCCTTCCTTTCAGTGGCATCCATGAAAGGATTTGTGATCCATTCTCCAAAAGGACCACTTTCCTTATTCTCTTGTTTGTATTTCTTGTCTCTCCTTCCCTTCCCTTCCCTCCCCTTTTCCTTCCTGTAGGAATGATTTTCCTTAGAGTGTTGAGAGTTTTGTTCCTGGAGATTGATACCTCTATTAAACCATTTCCTTTTAGACCTTTGCCCTATGGGTCATGTCTTATGTTGGTATATCTTGCTTTATGCCTTCTCACTCTATCCAAGTGTTAGCTTAGCCCAACTTCCCTGGCTGGAAATACAAGCAGGTGACTTTCAGGCATACTTATTTCCTTTATACTCAAATTACCTGTTCGCTAAACCCATTTGCAGCTGACTTGTTGAAAGTGTAAATAGAGGGGAGTTTATTCATTTGCTCATTGTCTAAGCCTGCTGTGATATAACCTGGCATTTGGCCTTGAGCCACATGAATGAGGAATTACAGAACCTTCAAGGCAGCTAATGCAAGGATTAGGTTTAGATGTAAATGCATGTGTAAGCACACATTCGCATATAGATATTTCTATTTTTTATAACAAAAATAGAATCTTGCTGTAATACTGCTTTATTAAAACCTGCCTTTTTAGATCCACTTTACAATCTTTTATGAATATCTTATTATAACACTAAGCCTATTTACATAATATTATTGTAAATGGCTGTAACATAATTTAAAGAGCCAGGCTGCTATTGGACATTTAGGTCATTTCCATCTTTTCTGTAAGTAATGCTTTGGCTATTATAAATAGCCTTTATAGCTAATTAATGCACACATTTAAAATTATTTCTTAGAATAAAAGGTCAGAAGTGAAATCTTGGATTCAGAGGGAGTATGTGTGTTTTTGACATCACCTAGGAAAGTGGTGCCTTTTATGCTCACCAGTATTTGAGAGTATGTTCACCAATACTGGTTATAACTACTTTGTGAGTATCACTCACCCCTGAATTGGGCTTCCCTGGTAGATCAGGTGGTAAAGAATCCATCTACAATGCAGGAGACCCCAGTTCAATTCCTGGATCCGGAAGATCCCCTGTAGAAGGGATAGGCTACCCACCCCGGTATTCTTGAGCTTCCCTGGTGGCTCAGATGGTAAAGAATCCACCTGCAATGCAGGAAACCTGGGTTCAGTCCCTGGGTTGGGAGGATACCCTGGAGGAGCGCATGGTAACCCACTCCAGGATTCTTGCCTGGAGAATCCCCATGGTCAGAGGAGCCTTGTGGGCTATAGTCCATGGGATCGCAAAGAGTCAGACATGACTGAGCAACTAAGCACACAGCACAATCCCTGAATTAGGGCTTCCCGGGTGGCAAAAGTGGTCAAGAATCCAGCTGGCAGTGCAGGAGACATGGGTTCAATCCCTGGGTTGGGAAGATTCCCTGAAGGCGGTCATGGCAACCCACTCCAGTATTCTTGCCTGGAGAATCCCCATGGACAGAGGAGCCTGCTGGGCTAAAGCCCATGGGGTCGTAAAGAGTTGGACCCGATTGAGCATCTGAGCACATAATCCCTGAATCTTATTTTGAAAAAAAACACAAAATATTTGACTGTGGCCTTTTAAAATCTTAATGAGCAGTACTTACATTTCCTATTCTTGAGTCCCTGTTATATGAGACCTTGCCCCCAAACCAGCTGCCTCTGAGATCAGGGTGGGTGGAAAGCCTTTTCCCTGAAAACTGTATGTGGATTTAGACACCAGTTGTATGAAGCGATTACAAGCACAACCGTTAGTGCCCCGCAGTGTTGATGAAACACGGCTTATCAGGGAACCAAGCAGAGTAGAAGTAGTGTGGGTGAGATCCCCTGAGCTGTCTTCTTTCTTAGCTCAGACTGAGTGTGGGAGGCCTGTGTGCCTGTGCAGTAGAACGGGGCCTGTACCTATGGTGCTCTGTGCCAGAGCAGGGAACATCTGTGGGCCTGCATCATTGTGAAAGCTGCCTGGTCAGAGACATGACCTTGTTAGGAAGGGGGCTCCTCAGAGCCCAGTGACTGTTGGGTATTCATTCGTTGAGCAGAGTTAAACCTGAGGAGCCAAATATCTATTGTGCTACCACAAAGGGAAGGAAGAGCGCCCCCAGGGCAATCTAGACTTGTCTCTCGCCCATTCTCTGTGCTCCTGCTCTCATGCCTCCTCTGGCCTCTATTTGATTCCCAGGGGTCTGTGCAGTGAATGGGCTCCTGTATGTGGTTGGCGGGGATGATGGATCCTGTAACTTGGCTTCGGTGGAGTACTACAATCCTGTCACTGACAAGTGGACACTGCTGCCAACCAACATGAGCACAGGGCGGAGCTATGCAGGTCAGTGTGCTCCACCCTACCCGCACCCCCACACTAGGGCCCGGGATGGGGTGGGGCAGGTGGGGCCCAGGTCAGGTCAGTTTGCTTAACTTGGGACCAAGTGCCTCCTCCAGGGATGGCAGATGATTGTCACATGTCACCACTCCTTCATGCTGTGCCCACGGCAGATACCTGTAATTAACACTCATTTCCCCAGTGAAGTTGAAGGTAGCCTCCGAACTCTTAACAGTGTTCCAGGGAATCCCTTCCAACTGATCTGAGTTGTCATAAGAGGTTTTAGAATTTCATTGCCCTTCCTGACCAGCCTCCAAAACCAGGAAATACAAGATAATGTACATGTAAGTGCTAAAAGAAATGTGCTACACAGGCTTTAGGACATGACATGCGAGAAGTGGCAGAGTTAGGGAATACTTCCTGGAGGAGACAAAGCCTACCTAAACTTAAAGGCTGGGTCACAGCTACACAGATAGCTGTTTTTTGCTGGGTACCCACTCCCTGCACCACAAAGCGGTGTGTTAGATATGGTAACTATTTCACAGCTTAGCTACTTCCCCTCATGTCAGACATTAAGTAGTTCTCAGAGTCTTCTTTTGCTATGATAAGTAATGCTCTAGTAAATAACTTTGTTTATAAATCTTTACCTACAAGATATTCTTTTCAACAACCCTCTGGTTGAATGAGACTGTATCCTTCCATTTTATAGATGATGAAACTGAAGTTTGGAATGTTTAAATAATCTGTCCAGGATCAAGTGACTAAAAAAAGTGTCAGAGTCAGAATTCAAACCCAGTCCTAAGCCCATGCCTTTTGTGCTACCATAACTCAGGGTTGGGGGATGAAGCAAGAGGCTGGAGGGAGGGGGGAGGAAAGAAGCTGCTGTAGAAGCTTTTTTTTTTTGGCGTGTGAAATCAGTTCCCTGACCAAGGATTGAACCCATGCCCCTTGCACAGGAAGCACAGAGTCTTAACCACTGGGCTGCCAGAAAAATGCCTATGGTAGTGGGTGTGTGTGACAGTTTTGGTGAGGTGTAGGGCACAGGATCAGAGTTGGTGGGGCTGAGGTCAAGGGTCTCCAGGGAGACAAGCAAATATATCTATGTAGCTCAGCTCCTTGTATCTGGTTCTCCAGAAACTGGAAGAGTTAGAGCTAACATTTATTTATTGAGCACATACAATATGCCAGTAATTGTCCTAAGTATTTGATGACCATTATCATTCACTATGACTCCAGTGGTATTCTTATTCTATTTTACATTAGAAAGGTCATTATTTCATTTTGTTTGGCTCTTAGTGCAAAGGAAGACTATGCCATGCAGGCTCAAAGGGCTTTGTATTGCGTTCTGTCTGCCCAAAGCTTCAATTAATGAATTTATTTTACCTTTTTTTTTTTTCCCCTCATTGAGGATTTTTATCAACTAAATAGAAAAGATTTCAGGGCATTTTGGTCCTAGAGTGATTCTGTTCTCACTGTTACTTATTAAAACCAGCACTCTCATTTTCTCTCCAAAGCTGAAGTGAAAAGTGCAGGACATTTTCCTATATGAGGCAGGGAGGCCAGTGAACGATGCCCCCTTGGCTCCATGTGAGTCTTAATGAGAGGGGAAAGTGCAGGTGTGAGTGGTTAGAGTTTTGGGTATCTGCTGAGTATTTCATGTCCATTTCTTTACTGTTTGCTTACTCCAGAAGTAGGTGGCAGGGAGACGAGCAGATGTGCAGTTTATGTTCAAACCCATTGACTGAGTGAATCTGTTATCTTAGAATCGACGGAAATGGCCTGACGTGCAAAGATTTATGGACAAAGTTATTTATTGGAGCATTATTTATCATAGCAAAAAACTGAGAAATACTTATTGTCAGACGTGAGGGACATAGCTAAATAAGCTGTGGAATATTTATACAGCAGACGTGTTTTTAATATGAGAATATGTTTGTGACAGGCTATTAGGTTAAAAAAAAGGATGATGCAAAGTATATGTACCATGTGAGCTTGGTCGAGCAGTCCTGAGTCACGGGACTTGGACTAGCTCCTGCTTACAGAAATGGATATTGGAGTCACATCTGAATTCAAGTCCGATGCAAAGTATATGTACCATGTGAGCTTGGTCGAGCAGTCCTGAGTCACAGGGCTTGGACTAGCTCCTGCTTACAGAAATGGATATTGGAGTCACGTCTGAACTCAAGTCCCAGCTTTGCCACTAGCCCTGGGCCTCTGGGCAAGTCAGTCAGTCTGATTGAACCCCTGTTTTCTCACTTGTGAAATGAAAATAAAATCATATCAAGCCTCTTGGGGCTGTTGTGAGAATGAAATGTGAGAATATGTGGAAAGCGCCTAGCACAGTGCCTGTCTGGCAGGTAGAAACCACTCAGTGGCTGATTATGACTATCATTAGAAGTCAGGATATATTCCAAAAAAGAGAATGGTGATTCTCTTTGTATGTAGGGATTAATTTTTTTTTCTTGGTGTTCTTCTGTGTTATCTAAAATTTCCATAATGGGAATATTTTATTTTATAATCAGAAAGCTTATATAAAAAGCAGTACAGGAGCCTGCTTTTTAAAGAAATGCTACCTTGAGAAGGAGGAGCCTCAGGTGCAGGCAGGATGTTCTGAAAGGCAGACAGCACATCTGGGTCTGAGGATGTGGATTCTGCCACCTCTGATCTTTTCTGTCTGAACCTTTATCCAGATATTGACATGAAATGCGTGTCTCAACAGAATCTCACCATTTGGGTGTCCTGGGCTTTCTTTTAGCGATGTTCCCTCAATCTTATTTTCAACCAGATTTGATAGTCTAGTCATGGGAATATGTTAAAGTAGGGCCCCTAGTTATACCTTACCTGTAAGTTAGAATTTGGTTCAGCTGCAGGTACCAGAAAACCTGTCAGGTACTTGCTTAAATAAGGAAATATCTTATTTGTATGTATGTATTTGTCCCAGGCAGAAAAGAGTCCCTGGCTAGCCTGGAGGTTCAGACTGTTATTGAAGAATCAGGTTCCTCCTGTCTTTTCTGTTCTGCCAGCTTTATGAATAGCTCCTGCTGCCCCTTGCACCTTACGTGAGCTTCTTCCGGCAGGTCAAGGGAGAAAGCCAAAGCTGCAGTACTGGCAGACTTGTATTTACAATTGCATAGGCCAGGATTGCAGCACCTCCAGCTGCAAGGAAGTCTGGGAACCTGAGCTCGAAACTTGCTACTCTCAGTAGCAGAGGACAGCAAGTAGAAGGGGTGTTGGGTGAGTCAGCCTGCAAATGTCTGCTGCACAGCTGCAGCCCATTACACGTAAGATTTTAGGCTCATAAGTTAGCTGTTGAGTGTGGTTCAACTTGGCTAAAACAGTAACACATACAGACATGTTTGGAATGTTTATCCACGCGTAGAATTTAGCATTGGAGGGATCTTTCAGTTAGATGGGCTTCCGTTGATAGCTCAGTTGGTAAAGAATCTGCCTGTAACGCAGGAGACCCCAGTTCAATTCCTGGGTTGGGAAGATCCACTGGAGAAGGATTAGGCTACCCACTCCAATATTCTTGGGCTTCCCTTGTGGCTCAGCTGGTAAAGAATCCGTCTGCAATGTGGGAGACCTGGGTTCAACCCCTGGCTTGGGAAAATCCCCTGGAGAAGGGAAAGGCTACCCACTCCAGTATTCTGGCCTGGAGAATTCCATGGGGTTGCAAAGAGTCAGACACAACTGAGCGACTTTCACATTCAGTTAGATGACCTTAAATATATGGGAACGGAGCCTAAAGAGGTACATGGACTTATCTGAAGCCACAATGCAGCTTGAGCGGTGGCAGAGCTAGGATGGGAATTTACTTGTTCTTGCTGCCATGAAGTCAGTCCATTGTTCTTTCCAGTTCATTTCCATGTCTGCTAAAAGGGGGCATGAATCACTCATCACTTCTCTTAAAGTGATACAAACTTAGAGCTGTGAGGTTTCCAGTGAGGGTGCTGAGTGCTGGAAAGAGGAGTCATTACAGTATGAGATGAGTTGGTGTGATGATGCGAGGTGAGACCTCTCATCTGTGGCGTTGAGGGACTGTGCTTTATGTTTAAGCATCTTGTGGGGACTTAGCTGTTACAGCAGGAAGCAGCAGCTGCTGACAGGCCCTTCAGTGTTTGGTCATGCCCATTTCCCTTGACTGTGGCTTGGGATGTTGTTCATGAACTCCTTGAGACTCTGAATAAGTTTGCAGAAACTATTAATAATATGGTAACTTTCTCCCCCTTTCATCTTAGGTGTTGCTGTGATTCACAAGCCCTTGTGACCCCAACTCCCACTGCCAGGAGGTGGAGGAAGGGAGGGGTGCTGCCTGTGACTCAGCACAGCAGGACCACGCTGGTTGGATGCCACTCGCTGCCGGAGTCTGCAGTGGGGTGGGAACTGCCCTCCTCCAACTTGGCAGTATTGTCTGGGTGGGAAGACAGTGGTTGACTCCTGGCTTCCATGAGGTGTTTTGTCTCCTGCCTTGAGCAGTGGGTTCCTGATAGTTCTGGCTGCACCTTTGAGCATTGTGTGTGTGTGTGTGTGTTTCTATAGGGGTATTAGAGAAGCTGGAACTTGTGTGTGTGTGTGTGTGTGTGTGTAGGGGTGTGTGTGTGTATGTGCGTGTGCAGAACGTTTTGCTTCACTAAGTTGGGGGATGATGACGGTCTACTCCATTTCTGTACTACTGATCCTTCTGCTATGCTAAAAAACAAGTCACAGAAGCCTCTCTTCTGGATTGGCCCCTGGGGACCTTGGGACTACGAAAGCTGCTGTCTACTGGAAGTGCAGTTGGACACACCAGGAATGTCCAGAAATGACCAGGCCCACGTGCTGGCCTAGACCACTGGCACTGTCTGCAGAAGAGTGGGGCTGTCCTGAAGCTGCCCCGTGTCCTCTGTGCGCTAGAACTAGGACCGTGGGTTCTCCAGCCCCTTGGCTGGGTGCTCTTCCTTCACCTCTTCTCCCAGAAGTTCTCATCAGAACTGCCTGGTCTCCAGGCCCCTGGTCTTTGATGTAATGGATTCCAAGTTTGGGAGATTTTGTGTCTCTTCAGCTGAGAAAACTAGCTCTTCAGTGAAGCACTGAAAAACACACTGGAGAAAAAAATACATGGGAAATAAAAGCAACAAAACCAAGTGGTAGGGCTTTGGTCCTTGCCCATAGCAGTCTCAGAGAAGACCCTGCTTCTGGGTTTTCCTGGGATAGGACGCCTCTGTTTATACTTATTATCCAGGTTTAATTATTCAGAGCATCCCATTTTACTCTCATAAGTGTTCTGGTTTGGTGGTGAAGTAAAAGGTCACCCTACCTCCAAACCTAAAGATAGGTTTTTCCTTGCACTGGATGGACTCGTGTGATTCAAATGGACACGGATGACTTTAAAGGGGTGTACCGGCTGGCCCTGGCCATCAGCAGTCTGTGATGAAGGTCCTAGTCTGTCTGACACCCTTGTCCTCTCCCCCATTCCAGGCCTATACCGTCTCTCCAGCCCTCAGAAATCCCACTCCTTGCTTCCGTGAGGGGAGACATGGTGCTAGGCCCTGGATGTGTGATGTCTCTCAGGAATACTTGCATTTTGAGAGAGGAGCTTGATGAAAGGTTTGCTAATTCACAGGTAAAATGATTAATGACAGAACTTCAGGCATCTGGAGAGGGGTATTTGAGGGTGCACAGACTCACTTGCATTTAAAAAAAAAGAAGAAGAAAATTAAAGCTGTACTGTTCCTGAACTAGCAAGTTGTTTATATTGGAATTTCCAGCATAAGGAGGGGAGATCTTATGTCTGGAGCAGCCTCACAACTTGGGGACTGGGATTTACCCTCCCTGTTGTCAGGGTCCACCCTTAGGGAGCCAAGGAGCTTTATGAACCCTGACATTGGACTTCTGATACAACTGGGCCCCTTCCAAACAGATTTTGCAGGAGGCTGGCATTCTTCCCACTTCACCCCAAGTTAGAAACCCAGGACTCTCCCCAGCGAGTTGGCCACTCTGTGTATTTACTGTATATTTATTGTGCACGAACCACTCAACTCTCTTGAGGGGGAAACATCTTCCGATGTTGAGCAGATATTATATCAGTGAGATGTTTGGAGAACACCAAGGCACCCAGGGTCTTTAGCAGCCTTGGGAAGGGGCTGAAATATCCAGCTTTGATGGACCTGGAAGAACAGTTCCGAAGATCCAAAGAGATCAAGACATGCTGTTAGCTGGGCTTTCCGCCCTTAACTGGCATGGAGGTGGCTGTGGTTTCAGAGCCCTGCCTGACTCTGGATCAGAAGCTGAAGGAATGTGCTTTCTGTTCCAAATGTTGTTCTCCTCCCTCTCTGAGGAAGGTTTGGGACTTTGTTTCAGGGTGCGTGTGTGAGTGTGTGTGTGTGTGCACGTGTATTGGTGATAAGGTTGGGGGTTGGGGTCTGATGCGTGCCGTCACACAGCTCCTGATTTCAGATGAAACGTGAAGTACCCCCCAACACTTAGAAGCTGAACTTCCATGCTTATCATGCTTGTGTAGGGGAGGCTCCTGTTCATGGTCATCTTCCCAGAGAGGGTCCCCTCCATGAGAGCTAGCCAGCGTGTTTTCTGCTTTTGGATTTTTGCTGTTGGCCCCTTCTTACGTCTCCCTGCCCAGGAAGTGCTGCCCCTGTTGGCAGTGTTCTGAGGCTGTGTTCATCTCACCTCCATGCGTCCTTTCTCATGGGGACTAGAACACTGGTACGTCATCACCAAAAAGCCAATGTGCTGTATCTGCCCGCAGATGCCGTCCAAAACTAGCTCTCCCTTTACCACCATATGATTTTCTCCCTACAGTGGGCACAACAGACTTATTTTCAAGTCTGTGCTGGTCATGTGGCAGGTGAGCCCCCCATACCCCTATTCTGACAGCCACAACTGCTTGTGAATGCAGCTTTGCCAGTGGTGTATCTGAAGTCTGATCACAGTGATGAAATGGAATTGCAGCCCAAGGTTAGAAGCAGCTTAGACTCTACTTGGATACTGATTTGGACAACAGAGAAGTCAGACTGAATTCCAAAGTTATTTCTCTTAAGTACCCAATGGCATCTCTCCATCTAAAAAGTTGCAGTATTATGCAAATGAAAGTGACCTCATTTTCTGCTATGCAATAAGAATACTTAATTCTTTTTGTGACAAACCAGTTGCAATATCCCCTAAGATGCTTTCTGAGCTGTCTTACTTTGATATCTGTTGTGTAATGTTTGTATCTTCCTGAGCCAGATGCTTTCAAAGATTGCCTTTTTATAAAACTGAAGCTATAGCTTTCAGGCTAAAATTTTAATGTAGATATTTTTATAAAATAATTTTTCACAATATTTGAATTGCTTCTTATTATCCATGATAATGAAATGTTACGTTCTATTGTGCCATTCACTCGAACATCATCCATGCCTGTAGGTATTTTCCCTTTGTTTCTCACCTTACCCAAACTGATTTTTCAGTAGCTTCAGGCTGACTTGGAGGCTTCTTTCTTACAACACATGCAAGGGAGATTGCTAAAAAACACATAAATCACTGGTGTTTTTTTAGTTGTTCAGGGTTTAACAGTAAGCCTAATGCAGCACTTACCCATCTATGATGCCTGTCTGCTTTTTCTGGAGACAGGCTTTCGGCAGGAGTGAGGCAGGGTGAGTCTGGTTGGCCCATCTCCTGGCATCTCTCACAGTCTGGCCTGGAGTCTGGCATGGAGAAGCCCAGGGAAAGGCCTGCCCTTCAGCATATATTCCAAGGAGGTTCTAGGTCCAGCTGACTAGTCTTCATTCTTTCCTATATCTTTGTTCTTCAGAGCTTCAGGCCTAAGCCCTTTGCTGCT
The DNA here is from genome assembly GCF_002263795.3 of Bos taurus. Lineage (NCBI taxonomy): Eukaryota > Metazoa > Chordata > Mammalia > Artiodactyla > Bovidae > Bos > Bos taurus. The sequence goes on along the minus strand of NC_037334.1, from coordinate 49,066,433 downwards.
GGATGATGTATGTCTCTTGAGAAAGCATCTTGTCAAGGAACTTGCAAAGAGTGGTCATGGACCCTGCTAAGAATGTGATCAGCGTGTGCTTTGCAGATGTTCATACTATACTTACAACTTACTCGTCTCTTGAGCTGTGTCTACACTCCAGGCTCTATTTTGTGTATTTATCTGGCGATTAGTCTCATGTAAAGAATCTTTATTATTTTTGGGACAGGTGCCATTTGACTTGCCTCTGTGCTCCCCATTCGTACCTTGGTGGATCAAGTTGGGAAGCTGAGCAAACTCATAATCCAATTAGCTGGAGTTTTTCTGTTTGCCGAGAGAGGCGAGGAGGTTAGAATGTATTTTTTTTTGTTTTAAGTTTTTGCACTATTTAGAGTCCTAAGCCCCTCATATTCAGCCATGCTGTGTATCTATTGCCCAAGCAGGAGAGCTCGCGGCACCTCTGACATTTGGGAGTGTCAGAGGTCTCTTCCATAGTGGATAATCACAACCTCAGAGCCCCTGTGCACCCCTTGTCATGGGGCTCATGACTTACAGATTCAGCATTGGCCAAGCAGTAATTCATGGGACTGGAGCATTTGGAGCAACAAAGTGCCCCGGTGCTACGTTCTCACCTTTGGTTATGAGATTTCAAGTTATTTTATCCCCTTTTCAGTGGCAATAAGAACCTTTGTTGGACTTCTTGTTTAATTCGTACATAATGTGTAAAACACTTTCTTTGAAAGCAAATTCAAGGCACTGAATCTGTATGTCTGTGTGGGTGCTGTGTCCATGTGGCTGTCCATTGGCAGGCAGACTTGATCCCTGACGCCCTGTACACCACACTGCATGAGTCAGGCCCTTGATCGGGTGTTCTCTGCTTGGATGGTAGGAACCACAGAGCTTATGAAAGAACACTTGTCACCTGCTCCATCGGTTACAGTGCTAGCTGAGGAAAACAGTTCCTCACATGTATTCTTTTAACAGGACTCGTGTTCTAGTTTCCTGTAATTTATGTTCCTTTAATTTTAATAAAAGCTGAACTGTGAGAACCTTTCTCAGTATTTTATTTCTGTCACCCAGGCTGTCTATCCTGTCTCAGACATGAAAAGGACAGACCCACTCCTGCGTGCTTTTAGTTAAAAAATATTTTTTCTTCAAGATGTACTGGACAGAGTCTGGGTTCCTTTGGTGTCTATTGTCTGGCACAGTGCCAGATCCATGAAGCTCTTCAGTGAGGCCCAGAGAGGCCAGTCCCCTCAGTGGGTATGTGGACAACTGCCGGGTGATCACTGAGAGGTGAGTGAAATGGTGTCAGGCACCAGAGGAGGAAGCAGAGATTTGGCTATAAATAAACTGATTTTTTTTTTTTTAAGTTTATTATAAGAACTAGAGATTGTATAGATATTTTGTTATGTTTAAATCATTAAAAATGCAAATATATTTTATCAGAGATACACAGCTGTTTATTAAATATGTTGACTTATAAAATATCAAAACCCATGAAATAATAGTCATAGCTAACATGTACTGAGTATTTGCTATGTGCCAGCACTTTTCTAAGTACTTTGCTTTTATCCACACATTTAATCCTTATCATGGTCTTCTGAGTTACTACTATTATCTTCATTTTACAGATAAAGATGTGAGATGCAGAGGGGCTAGACCACCGCCTGAGGTAGCAGTGCTGCAGGATACTGGTCACTCTCCCGAGCCTGGGTCCTTAGTCTTCTCGCTCCAGCTGTGAGGAGGGGAGGAGGGTGTGCTGAGAAGCACCAAGGAGAGGGAGGCCCCAGGGGTCCCTGGGGAAGTACAAACCTGGCTCAAGAAAAATACTGCAGCCCAAGTTTTCAGTCATTTGGACCAACAATGTCCCAGTGTTACATTAATGGCGAATAATCACATTTGTTACTGTAGTGCCAATGGCACTAACCGCTATTGATTATATCTATCCTTGGACAGAAGCCTAGAGAGGTGAATCTAGTTGTCTGAGGGTGTGTTATAAGCGAGCCGGGGCTCAGACCCAGATAGAAGCTATTTTGGTCCACAACTGAGTTTGAGAATCAGGCTGAGAAGAGGGCTTAGGATGTGCTTGTTTCCATCATCATAGTGGCAAGCGTTTATTGTACATTTGCTTAGCAGCAGGTCCTGGGCTTTAATGCCCACAGCACCTCATAGAGAGGAGTGATGCTCAAGTCACAGGATCGCAGGGGCTAGTTAAGTGGCCTGCAGTCAGACAGAACCTTGAGAAGTGATGCAGACCCTGTCCTCCTGCTAGGCTGCTTGTGGAGCTGTGGCACCCTTGATCCCAGTGGGCTGGACCTTATGTGAGCCTCCTAGAGTAAGGAAGTTGCCAATATCTGGTCCTCCAGGGCCATCAGAGAGGCAGAGCCGTATGCCAGCCTGCCATGGAACCACTCCTCGGCCTTGTCACCCCCGCTGAGAGGATCCTGGGGAGGGACGGATGAGCAAATGGCTGCTAGTTGGAGCACACACACCTTTCCCTCCCGTTGACCCTTTGACCTGGTTTCTTCTTACCCAGAAATTCCAGAGTGAAATCATATTTGGTAGCTTTTCTACCAACTTATTCTTTTACAATTTACAAATAGGGTCTTTTGACCCTACCTAGTTAGTTTATTTTAATACAAAATCTGTTGTTTCTGTCTGCCTCCTGAGATTTTCACGGAGTGGCCTGCGTCTCCTACTGACCACTCCTTTCTGCCCAGGCAACTTCCCTATAAAGTTCTATATCAAGGCCTATGGAGGAGGGACATCTGGCTGGGACTCTGGACGTCTTCTAATCCAGCCTCTGTGTTTGCAGAAGAGGAGCCTGGGGCTTGGAGCTGTAGACTGGCCTGAGCTCCTGTGGCAGAGCCAGGTACCCGTGGGGTCCAGAGAGGCTACAGGGCCGTGCCTTCCCACCTGTACCTGAGGAGGCTCTGGGGCTGAGAAAAGACAGTGACTGCAGGCTTGAGGGCCACCACCCTCTCTGGGTTAGGAGAGAGGAGAGGTAGGTGGTCCTGTCATGGCAGGCCTGGTCTTTCTGAGATTACTGCCCTGTGGTCACTCCAGCTTCAAGGCTTGTTCCAGATGCTCCCTCAGCTGTCTTTGTCCTTCACTAGCTGCAGATGGGAGGAACCCCTGCAAGGGGGGGGGGGAGTCCCTGCAGGTGGCTGTGTGGCCTGCATGGAATCCCTTCCCCCTCTCTGGGACTCAGTTCCTTATCTGTAAACAGAGGGCTCTTGTGTCCTTAGGAGCATTTACTCTACTTGCAGGGTCTTGTTCTTGCTCCCACCTGATTGGGGAGGAGATGAAACTCGGAGAGGCCAAGCTACAGTGGGGAGCTAGGATCTGAACCCATATCTTCCACGGAAGTAGTTTTGGATGACCCTGCTGCACGTGTATTTAAGCTCTTAGGCCACTGGGCCCTGCCAAACACATGCATGATCAGGACTGTTTGGTGAGTCTTCTAACTGTGAGTTTTTATAAGGACTGGAAAGTTGGCTTTAGATCTCTTTCCTTCTCTGTTTTCCTTCCCTTCCCCTTCTCAGTTCCCAGCTGCCTCTGAGAGAGACCACCCCTACCCCATCTTTCCTAGTATGGGGGATCTTTCATCCTCCTTTCACAATATGTTCTGCAAACATTTATTCATTCAACAGAAATGCATTCAGCACATTGTGTTGGCTACTTGAGATACAACTGCCAACAAAGCAGGAGGTCCCTGAGGACTGGAGGCTGGAGTTGTGTAAGGGACACAGTTGGTAAACGGGTACAGTATAGTGTGCTAGTCGGGGGTGGGCAGAGAAACATGCTCACCCAGAGAAAGACAAGCTCATAGAGACCTAGGGAAAGGGTGTGAGATTCACACAAAGGAAGAGAGATAGAGACCAAGAGAGACACTGTGACACACAGAGATAGAAACAGAGGGAAACAGAAACACAATGAATGAGATGCATGCACATTGCCGGAGGAGATGCCATTTTTATAGAAATACATAGGCAAGCCAGACAGAGCCAACATCATTTCTTAAAGTGACAGGAGACACGTCAGTTTAGAGCTTCATATCAGAAGCTTCTGAGTCTGGAAACATGAGTTCAAATGTGATCTTGGTCAGGTGGTCTTGTGGTTTAAAGCCAGTCTCTTTGCCTCTTAGCTGCAGTGCCCTCAACTGTAAGATACAGATGGTAGTACCAGTTTTGTGAGCTTTTGCAGAAGGTTACATGAAAAGGCCCTGAAACAGAAGGCAGTCACTCAAGGTTCCAGGGAGACTGGGCCTGGCAGAGCAGCCTCTGGAATGAGAAACCCAGTTTCTGCAGTGACAGCACAGAGAGCATCCTGACTGCATGTGGTCACCGGACCAGGTACGATGGAGGGGAGATAGACAGAAGAGAGGATGAAGCTCTCTACCCTGAGTCTTGTCTGGGCTGGGGATGCACCCAGGGCTTAGCTTCTGAAGGAGGCCCCCAAGGGAAACAATGCAGACGGGGCCTGCTTTCACCCGGCAGTCACGTGGCTTCTGTTTGGCGCAACTGTTGTTTCAACTCCTTTTGTTTTCTCCTTTCCTCTGGGTGGTGATGGGGGCTTGTCTCATGAGTTTACTTCCTGCTCCAGGAGCAGAGCATCTCCCTTGATTTGATCCCACTGACTGCACAGAACATGGGATTTAGTAGGAACCTGTGTAACCCTTTATTCCCAAGGAATTTCAAATGTGGTCTCATTTGATTCTCAAAAAAGGTCCAATGAAGTGGCCACAGCAGGTATTATTTTGGGCAATGTGTCTCTGCCCATTATATACAGTGGTCACTTTCTCAGTGCAGTGGGTGGGGAATTTGAAACACTGCTTGGTGCCTGCACATAGTGGGTGATTTAACCCACTCCAGTGTTCTTGCCTGAAGAATCCCAGGGATGGCAGAGCCTGGTGGGCTGCCATCTATGGGGTCGCACAGAGTCAGACACAACTGAAGTGACTTAGCAGCAGCAGCAATTATTACTGTCATTGTTCTCTTTATACAGATAGGGGAAATGAGGCTAGAAACAGGTGAAGCAACTCTTTCAAATTCTGAATCAGTTAAAGCTTGGACTTTATCATCCAAGACTGTGTTTGGCTCACTGTAACAACAAAATTACAATAGTGGCTTTAACCAGAGAGTGGGTTCCCCCTCCCCCTGCCCTGATAACCACAAGTCCAGAGATAGGAGTTCCAGGGCTGGCATAAGCAGTTCCATGGTGTCATTGGGATCCCAGGTCCTTCTGCCTTTCTGCTCTTCCATCCTTAGCGTGTTGTAAGATAGGGGCTCCATAGTTCTTTTCATATCTGCAAAAGGCATGGAAAAAAATGAAGGGGAGGTAGAAGGTACAGTACTCATAAAAGGAAAGGAAAGTCTTTCCAGAAACTCCTGATAGTGTTCTTCATAGCGCCCGCAGCTGCAGGAGAGTCAGGGGAGGTGAATACTTTTAACTGGGCACATTGCCATTCCAATCAAACTCAGAGTTCTGCCTGGGATAAAGAAGGGTAGAATGGACATTGGGTAGATAATTGGCAGTGTTGGCCACAGTCAAAGCTCCTATTAACCAAGTGCCATATGGCTCCTGCTCCAATGGTCAGTCTCCTTGGATCCAAAGCCTATGTCCTTTAGGTCCATTGTCCTGCAATTATCTTGGCTGGACACTCAGCATGTGCAGGACCCTTGTCAGTGAAGCACAGTGATGCTCCATGTGTGTTCAGCATCCGCTGAGGGGGTGCAGAGCAGGGGCTCTGGGGCAGGGCTGAGTGGGGAAGGCCCCCTCTCCCACTTCACTCACCTGTCTGCCTTGCTGTGTTGGCATCGAGGGTGAATATGCCTCTTGCAGGATGAAGGAGACATTCTGAACAATGGAGACCTTTAAGAGCCTGTCACCGAGGCTTTAGGGACAGCTCATTTATCAGTCAAGGATGCTTTCCTGAAGCTCTGATTGAGGAGGCCTGTCAGCTGCAAGATCTAAGACCTTTATCTCAAGAATGACCCCTGTATGCAGGGTCATAAATCTTGCTGGGCCACAAACTGGGAGGTGGAGATGGGTGAGATTTGGTGTTGGCTTTTTGGAGGCACTTACACAACTCCCTTGTCATCCTGCCCACACCCCACCCACCGCAAGCTATCTTCACATTTAATCGTAGCCCAGCAAGTGGCGTCTGAGCCATGCTAAACTGAAGGAGGTCAAGGAAATGATGTGCCAAGGGGCTGTCCTATGTCTGTTGTTGCCAAGTGAGGCTCCTGCTCCACCCTGGCAGTAGCGTGGAGGGGATTCTATCTGAGCTTGAGAGGGGCTTGGCCTCTCCCTGAACCTAGTGAGGGGGTTGTATGGCAGCGTGGAGAGGGCCATAGAAAAACTGGATGATCTAGTTGCAAAGTAGAGCTTGACAGGGTGGTACAGTGTGTAAGAGCTAAGGCTCTAAGTTGGAGAGTGTGGGTTTAAACCCATGCCCACCAAACACTAGCAGGGGGACCCTGGTAATAAAACCAGGCTCAGGCCCAGTCCTTCTGAGGATGAGGACATGGACAGACAGGATGGCACAGGCATTGCCCCCCAGTCCTGAGGGAGCCTATACTCTTGGGAGCTAATAGTCCCCTTGAGGGTCTTCCTTTGGTCCTGGGCTTTATCTCTCCTTCAAGCTGCACCCTGGATCTGGGAGGATGGTATCCGGGTGGGGGGAATGGCTGAGCCTACAGAGGGCATTCCAAATTATTTTTCAGGCATAGATCCATCATTTTAATGTACCCCAGCCTCGTATTTGAATGATTAACTAAGGAATGGTCTGTCCTATTGCCTATGACTTCTGCAGTGCCCTGATAAGGCAACCCATAAAACCCTCTTCAGGCAGCTAGATGAGGTTTTATACATGTCTCAGAGTGGTTTGATTTCTAGCAGCTTCTAGCAGAATTTTTTTTTTTTTTTTTGCGTGGACCTGGGAAAATGTTAGGCACCAGGATCCTGTGAATGCAGACTGGGCGGGGACTGGAGGGGGCACTGGGGGGACTCAGGAGGCCTAGGTAGAGACAGTAGGGTGAGCAAGGGAATTGGGCTCTGCTGTGGTCTGAGTGCATAGTACAGGGATGCCCAGGGGCACTGCTGGCTGTGGAGGGGCTTCAGTGGAGCCCTCCCCCTGCTGGCCTGGGTGGAGGGGCATGGGGCGCCTGTGCACTCTGTACCCTGTACAGGAGCTTCCCTTCCTGAGACTGTCCCTAGTCAGTCACTGCATCTTCTGGGCTGCTTTTGCACGTTGTATGTATTCAATATGTGTTTATTTATTCAGTGCACATTAATCGAGCTCTTCTTGGATGTCAGGATTTACACCAGCTCTACAGACATGGAGGTAAATAAGAGGGTCTCTGCCCAAGGGGGGTTCATGTCTGGTCATGCAGACAAAGCAATAAAGAAGGGATTAGAATCTGTGTGGTGCGCATAAGGATGGGGTGAATAAAGGGGCCTATGGATGCACACAGAAGGGTCAGGGGCAGTGTCCTGGAGGAAGTGGTGGCCAGCTAAAGTTCTGCTTTGAATGGATGATAGATGATAGCAAGGTTAGTGTGGGGGAGAGAGGAAGAAGTTATAGCAAGTATAAGGGCCAAGAGGCTACAGAGATGGCCTTTTTGAGAAAACATAAGTTTTCAATATGTGTTTCAATATTTCACAACTTCAACACAAGTAGTTCAATATGGCTGGATCATAGCATGTGAGGAGAATGTACGGGAAGGATGAGTCTGGAGAGGTGGGTAGGAGCCGTGTCACAGGAGGACTTGAAACCATGGGGAGGAGGTAATTCTCTTTCTTGAGGTCAGTGGGAAAACAGTTGAAGTTCCTAAACTTGGGTTCTCCCCAAAATATACTCCTGTGTGCTGAGACATTCATTTAGAGTGTCGCTAGTCCTATTAGCTGAAACCCCTTTGAAGGAGAGAGGGAAGCAGGAGGAGGAGAGGGAGAAGTTGAACCATAATGTGATTGCAACAGAGGCCTCAGCCATTCAGCTGGGGATCTCTGGAGCTGGGAGGATCTTTCAGTACCGCCTGGTGTTGATACAAGGGGACTACTTTTTGAATCTTTGCAAAAATCAGTCACTGATCAAAAAGAAAAGGGCCAACTTGGCTCCATCAAAATTTAAAACTTTTGTCCTTCAAATGATACTATCAAGAAAATGAAGAGAAAACCCAAAGAATGGGAGAAAATATTTGCAAATCAAATATCTGCTAAGGATCTAACATCCAGAATATATAAATAATTCTTATAACTCAACAAAAGAATCCTTACAACTCAAAAACAAGAGTCTGAAATGCAGTACTTGGGTGAAATCTCAAAAATGACAGAATGATCTGTTTGTTTCCAAGGCAAACCATTCAATACCGCAGTAATCCAAGTCTATGCCCCAACTGTTAATGCTGAAGAAGTTGAACTTGAATGGTTCTATGAAGACCTACAAGACCTTCTAGAACTAACACCAAAAAAGGATGTCCTTTTCATTATAGGGGACTGGATTGCAAAAGTAGGAAGTCAAGAGATACATGGAGTAATAGGCAAGTTTGGCCTTGGAGTACAGAATGAAGCAGGGAAAAGGCTAACAGTTTTTCCAAGAGAGCTCAGTGGTCATAGCAAATACCCTCTTCCAACAATGTAAGAGATGACTCTACACATGGACATCACCAGATGATCAATACCAGAATCAGATGGATTATATTCTTTGCAGCCAAAGATGGAGAAGCTCTATACAGTCAGCAAAAACAAGACCATGATCTGTGGCTCAGATCATGAACTCTTTGTTGCAAAAAAAAAAAATCAGATTTAAATGGAAGAAAGTAGGGAAAAACCACTAGAGCATTCAGGTATGACCTAAATCAAATCCCTTACGATTATACGGTTCCTCGCTGTAGCTCAGACAGTAAAGAATCTGCCCACAATCTGGGAGACTTGGGTTCAATACCTGGGTCGGGAAGGTCCCCTGGAGAAGGAAATGGCAACCCACTCCAGTATTCATGCCTGGAGAATTCCATGGACAGAGAAGCCTGGTCTGCTATAACCCATGGGATCACAGAGAGTTGGACATGACTGAATGACTAACACTTACTTACGATTATACAGTGGAAGTGAGAAATAGATTCAAGGGATTAGATCTGATAGATGGAGTCCCTGAAGAAGTATGGACAGAGGTTTGTAACATTGTACAGGAGGTTGTGATCAAGACCATCCCCAAGAAAAAGAAATGCAAAAAGGCAAAATGGTTGTCTGAGGAAGCCTTAAAAATAGCTGAGAAAGAAGAGAAGCGAAAGGGAAAGGAGAAAAGGAAAGATATATCCATCTGAATGCAGAGTTCCAAAGAATAGCAAGGAGAGATAAGAAAGCCTTCCTCAGGGATCAGTGCAAAGAAATAGAGGAAAACAATAGAATGAGAAAGACTAGAGATGGCTTCAAGAAAATTAGAGATACCAAGGGAACGTTTCATGCAAAGATGGGCTCAATAAAGAATAGAAGTGATATGGACTTAACAGAAGCAGAAGATATTAAGAGGTGGCCACAATACACAGAAAAGTGAAAGTGAAGTTGCTCAGTCGTTTCTGACTCTTTGCAACCCCATGGACTGTAGTCCACCAGGCTCCTCTGACAATACACAGAAGAACTATACAAAAAAGATCTTCATGACCCAGATAACCATGATGGTGTGATCACTCATCTAGAGCCAGGCATCCTGGAATACGAAGTCAAGTGGGCCTTAGGAAGCATCACTACGAACAAAGCTAGTGGGGGTGATGGAATTCCAATTGAGCTATTTCAAATCCTAAAAGATGATGCTGTGAAAGTGCTGCACTCAATATGCCAGTAAATTTGGAAAACTCAGCAGTGGCCACAGGACTGGAAAGGGTCAATTTTCATTCCAATCCCAAAGAAAGGCAATACCAAGGAATGTTCAAACTACCACAAAATTGCACTCATCTCATATAACAAAGTAATACTCAAAATTCTTCAAGCTAGGCTTCAACAGTATGTGAACTGAGAACTTCCAGATGTTCAAGCTGGATTTAGAAAAGGCAGAGGACCCAGAGATCAAATCGTCGTCATCTGTTGGATCATAGGAAAAGCAAGAGAATTCCAGAAAAACATTTGCTTCATTGACTACACTAAAGCCTTTGTATGGATCACAACACACAGACTGTGAAAATTCTTCAAGAGATGGGAATACCAGACCATCTGACCTGCCTCCTGAGAAATCTGTATGCAGGTCAAGAAGCAACAGTTAGAACTGGACATGGAACAATATCCTGGTTCCAAATTGGGAAAGGAGTACGTCAAAGCTGTATATTTTCACTTGCTTCTTTAACTTAATGCAGAGTACATCATGCGAAATGCTAGGCTGGATGAAGCACAAGCTGGAATCAAGATTGCCGGGAGAAATATCAATAACCTCAGATATGCAGATAACACCACCATTATGGCAGAAAGCAAAGAGGAACTAAAGAGCCTCTTGATGAAAGTTAAAGAGGAGAGTGAAAGAGCTGGCTTAAAACTCAACATTCAGAAAACTAAGATCATGGCATCCGGTCCCATCACTTTATGGCAAATAGATGGGGAAACAATGGAAACAGTGACAGACTTTATTTTTGGGGGCTCCAATATAACAGCAGATGGTGACTGCAGCCATAAAATTAAAAGACACTTGCTCCTTGGAAGAAAAGTTATAACCAACCTAGACAACATATTAAAGCAGAGATGTTACTTTGCCGACAAAGGACTGTATAGTCAAAGCTATGGTTTTTCCAGGAGTCATGTATGGATGTGAGAGTTGGACCATAAAGACAGCTGAGTGCCAAAGAACCGATGCTTTTGAACTGTGGTGTTGGAGAAGACTCTTGAGAGTCCCTTGGACAGTAAGGAGATCAAACCAGTCAAGCCTAAAGGAAATCAATCTTGAATATTAATTGGAATGACTGATGCTGAAGTTGAAGCTACAATACTTTGGCCACCTGATGTGAAGAACTGACTCATTGGAAAAGACCCTGATGCTGGGAAAGGTTGAAGGCAAAAGGAGAAAGGGATGACAGAAAACGAGATAGTTGGATGACATCACTAATTCAATGGACATGATTTTGAGCAAGCTCTGGGAGTTGGTGATGGACAGGGAAGCCTGGCATTCTACAGTGCATGGGGTTGCAAAGAGTCGGACATGATTGATTGACTGAACTGAACAACTAAACAATGAAAAGAAAAAGAACCAAATTTAAAGATGAGCAAAAGATTTGAATAGACAGTTCTTCAAAAACATAAATGAATGACCAATAAGCGCATGAAAGGATGCTTGGCATCATTAGCCATCAGAGAAATGCAGATCAAAAACAGTGAAATACCACTTCGCACTCACTAGCAGAGAAATTGCAATCCTCATACATCACTGGTGGGAATGTAAAATGGTGTAGCCTCATTGCAAAATAGTCTGGTAGTTCCTCAAAATGTTAAACATCAAGTTACCACATGATCTAGCAATTCTACTCCCTGGTATATAGAGAATTGAAAACATGTGTCTACACAAAAACTTGTACAAGAATGTTCATAGCAGCTTTACTCCTAATAGCCAAAAAGTGGAAACCTAAATCTCCATTAGCTGATGAATGGATCAACATCAAAAGAAATGAGGTACTGAGACATGTTATGACATGTGTGAACCCTGAAAACATTTGCTAAGTGAAAGAAGCCAGACATAAAAGACCATATGTTATATAGTTTCATTTATATGAAATGTTCAGGATAGGCAATTCTGTAGTGACACAAACTAGATCAATGGTTGTGAGAGTTGGGGGATAGGAGAAAGGGAATGGCTGCTAATGGGCATGAGATATCTGGGGTATTTTTGAGGAAATGGAAAGTTCTGGAATTAGTGATGATGGCTATACAATTTTGTGAATATATGAAACCCCACTGAGTTGTACTTTAAAAGGGCAAATTTTTATGGAATGTGAATTATAACACATTGAAAAAGGTCATTTTATATGCATACTCTCACCTCCCACCCCTACAAGTGGTATAACCTTGGCAGCTCCCCTGGACAGCAATTTCTGGGGAGGAGTTTGGCTCTGAGCACAGGACACTCTAGGAGGCTGGGGGTACGCACACCTCCAGGGAGTGGGGTTATGCACCAGTGTGTCCAAGTGGAACACAGGAGTGGAAGTGGCACAGAGCTTTTTTTCGCATGTGACCTTCTTGACAACCCCGAGGGACAGGCATCGTTATCCACCCTTTTCAGTTTAAGGTGAAAGAGGTTAAACCACTGGCACAGGGTCTCCATAACTAATGAAAATCCGTGCAGGATTGTGATTTCACATCTATCTGAAGCTGAAGACCATGTTCTTTGCTATGATTTTCTGCTATTTTGTGCTCACTTATTCACAGATTTGTTTCTCCTAAAAAATTAATTGGTTTGAAAGCAGGGACCAGATCTGTGTGTGTCTGCAGCAGCCAGTACAGGGCATCAAGAAGGTGCTCAGAAATGTTTGTTAAGCTGAAGTAAGGCATTCCCTTCCCAACGACTTAAAGATGCCAGACCATGCTACTATTCAGGGAAGGCAGTTTTCTTCAGGTTACAGGAAAAAATGAACGGCACGAACAGGATTTCTTCATTGTTAATCCTTTCTCTTGGATGCAAATTTTTGCTCACACGTTGACAACTTGTTTGTATTATATCAAAATCTGGCATTAGAAGGCATGTTATTTATCAAAAGATTATAGGCTCATCTTCATCAATATTTCAGTTTCCTGTTGGATGCTTCCACACCTAAACACATTCCCTTGAAAATGCAGGGAGAGTTACGGATTTCAACAAATTGAAGTCAGGGCTGATGGAGATGCAGTTTGACTGCTGTTTCCCCTAGGCTTCCCCGTGAAGCTGCTTCCTGGAGGCTGATGGAGGATCGGGGACATTATCCTCGACATGTGTGCCCCCCCATGCTGGCTCTCAGGCCCACTGCTGAGGCCCTGAGTTGCTGATTCTCAGATCCACCCTGGCTGGGGGTGGGTGGGTGTCAATAGCTGCAGCTGGGCTGCCTTTGGTAGATTTTTTTTCTCCCTATGGAGGAGATTGGGAGAAGGTACCTGGAGCATGGGGGGATGGGGGGAGGTTAACTGGGAGACAGTATAAGAACCTGGAGAGAGACTGGGTGACTGGGGTGGTTTTCCAGAACCCAGGAAGGTCCCATGCATCTCACTCTGCTTGCTTTACTCTGAAGTATTATCCTTCAAACTCAGAGGATCTCGATGCTGTTAAAGTGATAATGCCTCTGCCTGTCAAAGTTAGCAGCTCAACAGTTGTTCCTGTCCAAGCCTGAAGGCCTAAGCACATTTTGAAAGGGGAGGGAAGCAAAGGGGACTGGGAGCTGGAAAGGACTGGGCTCAAACTGAAAGGTTGTTGTTGAATCACGCGAATACACCGGGATTCTTGGCCCCCGGAGGAGAAGAATTCAATCCGGGGCCAGAGACGAGGCTTGATCGCTCAGAGCTTTTGTGTAGTAAAGTTTTATTAAAGTATAAAGGAGATAGAGAAAGCTTCTGACATAGGCATCAGAAGGGGGCAGAAAGAGTACCCCCCCTGCTAGTCTTTAGCTGGATGTTATATAGTCACTAGCAGTCTGTTAATGAAAGAAAGGAATGTCTTAAAATTCAGATGGGCCATAAAATGATTAACTTGAATCTTGAAGAAGGGCAGACCACCATACAAATAGTTTCATTTACATAGATTAGGGGAACAATATCCATACTGGTTTGTCAAGTAGGTTCTGGGCCAAGAGGCGGAACCGACTTGGAGACAGAGTTTGGGGTAAAGGCATGGTACATTAGCATAGCTTAAGACAAACATTTCCATAAGAAAAAGGCATTGGTTATCTCTAGACTCGAGAATAGCTAACTTCAGGCGAAGCCGGGTGTCATTATGGCAACACAATATTTTAAGAGAAACCTCCCTTTAAATTTGTATAGAGAAGGAAAAAATATTGCTAGTTTGTTTTCTCCTGCCGCTTAAGAGAGATAAAAATGTCTGACACTTGCAGGCTATTTCCTCTATTTGGAGACCCCTGGCCTTCCTGCCTGTTACCCTCTCAAAACCGGCAGGGAGGGGAAACTGGGGCCAGAAGAGCAGAGCAGTGAAGAGTGAGGCTCCAGGGTACACTGTCTAGGTTACATTCCTGGCCCTGCAGCTTACAGTCTGTGTGACCTTGGGCACTATCTCTCTGAGTTTGTTACTTCATCTTTGATCTGGGAGTAGTAATAGTCTTCAGCTTGAGGGTTATTGGAAGGACTAAATGAGATAATACATATACAATGAGTATAAATGGAAAGACAGTCATATGAAAAGAGAAAATGCAGTCTCAGTTTCTCTAATAGTGTTCTGATTTTCCTTACAAGTCGCTCACTTGCTTGCTACTGCGAGGGAAAAACAAAGAAAAAACCCCCAAAACTTCAATTTTTAGTCCATTCTGGTAAATTTAGTCTTACTCAAAAAATTTTAACAACATCTTTAGGTAGTTCTCAGCCTCTCACATTTGCCTAGTCCCCTTTTCTCTTACCCAGAATGGTATCTAAGAGTGTGCGCTGGATTCTCATGGCAGTGGAGAATCGGTCCTTCTCTGACCAGTGTTCAGTTGTAGAGAAGGGACATACAGCGGGATGTTTAATGGCTTGTAAAATTTTGGGGAGAGGTGAGGGAACAGACCAGAGGCTGCTTGGCTCTCAAAGCTGTGCCGCACAGCTTGACTGCCAGAGCAGGGCTGTCTCCGTCACAGGTGGGGCCCTGGAGAATCAGAGATGGCTGTCACAGGTCCTGCCCACCTGCCCACCACCTTAGCCACATCTACACCATGAATGTGGGCACCCGCCTCTTTCCTCATATCCTAAGATCCCAATCTCTGTTTGGCTTCAGAGCATCTTATCAGCAGAACCTTAATCACATCCAGAAACCCTAGGTATAAAATAAGTCTGGGAAACTATATTTTTTGAAATTTTTTATTGAAGTATAGTTGATTTACTATGTTGTGTTAATTTCTGCTATGCAGCAAAGTGATTCAGTTATACCCATATACACATTCTTTGTTATGTTCTTTTCCCATTATGGTTTATCACTATTCACAGGATAGTGAATGTATTTTCCTGCGTGGGAGATGTAGTATTTTTTGCTTTCCAGCCCCTGCCCTGTAGGAGGGGATGGGAAGGCTTAGTGAGCTCTCAGGCCTCACAATCTGCCACATTTGTTCTATCTGCTACTCAATATTTGTACATACCCTTCTTCCCACCTATCTAAATTACCAGAGCAAATGCAACTTGCTCCTTTCTAATCTAATGTAACTACCCTCTGCAGAATTTTCATCAGTCACTGCATCCCTAAGTGATATAATTCCTCTTCTAGTTCAGTGACAATTCTGCATTGATAGCATATAATCTGAAGCCTAAACACACATCTAACGGCCACAGTCTATACCAGAGCCTTTATAAAGTAGAAAAAAGGAGAGTGAAAGGATAACTGGGGCATGTGTGCTTGTCTGTATGTATACATATATATGTATGTATGTAGTGCATATTATATAATATGCATATATACACATACATGCCAGTTTTTGCTGCATAACAGGCACTTCAAAACTAAGTGGCTTAGAATAATGGCTATGTACAATTTCTCACTATTCTGTAGATTGGTTGGGCAGTTTTGGTTTGATGTAGTCTAGCTGGTCTCTGCTGGGATTTTTCATTTGCCTGTGGTCAGCTGCAGGTCAGCTAGTGCTTGAGGATCTAGGATGGCTGAACTCAAATATCTGGTGGTTGGCGGGTTATCGGGGTTGGGCTACCTCAGGCTTGTTCGCATGGTAGTCTTAGAGGTTCAGGCACAGCAAGAGGTCAGGCCCCAAGTCGCAAAGGCTTCTCTCACATTTGCTAATGGCCCATGGCCAATTCTGACTCAGAGAATGGAAAAATAGACTCCACCTTTCACTGAACCATTTTTGCCATTTACCGTAGAACATCTGTACACCAAGGCCAGCCACATCCAGGCCGTAAAAGTCTCAGTAAATTTATAAGTACTGAAGTGATACACAGTACATTCTCTGACCCCCATGGAATTAAGTTGGAAATTAATAACAATAGGATATCTAAGAAAAAGACCCAGATATGTGGAAACTGGACCAAAGTCCTCATCAGTTTTGGAGGAGGCTGACAGGAGTCTATCTTCGCTTTTCTTAGTCCCATTTTTCTTTTTTTTTGATTTAATTTGTTTATTTCATTGATTTTATTTCATGTATTTTATTTTTATTTATTTTATTTCATTTATTTTGTTCTATTTTCTTATTTTATTTCATTTATTTTATTCTATTTTATTTCTCTATTTCATTTATTTTTTATTTCTTTATTTTATTTCATTTATTCTATTCTATTTCATTTCATTTACTTTATTTTATTTCTTTTTATTTTATTTTATGCCACACCTTACTGCATGCAGGATCTTAGTTCCCTAACTGGGGATGAAACTCTGAGGCACAAGCACAGAATTTTAACCACTGGACCATCAGGTTTTAATTTTTCTACAGGTCTGGCAAAGATTTGGCAAATTCATCAGCTAACAGTTCTTCATGCTCTTGGGCACAACCCATTGCTACATTTGTATTTTTTCCTCCCCAAACTTTCTGTGGATGAATATGATCAAATGGCTATTTGTTAAAATGTTCTATTAGTCAGAATTCTCTAGAGAAACAGATCCAAATAAAACCTATATGCATGCATGCGTGCTAAGTCACTTCAGTCATGTCCAACTCTTTGTGACCCCATGGACTGTACCCTACCAGGCTCCTCTGTCCATGGGATTCTCCAGAACACTGGAATGGGTTGCCATGTCCTCCTCCAGGGAATCTTCTGGACCCAAGGATCGGAACCACATCTCATGTTTCCTGCATTGGCAGGTGGGTTCTTTACCACTAGCACCACCATATATATATATATATTAAATTAAAAGACATTTAATTTATTTAATATATATATTAAATAAGAGACACAAATTAAAAGATGCTTGCTCCCTGAGAGAAAAGCTATGACAAACATAGACAGCATATTAAAAAGCAGAGACATTACTTTGCCAACAAAGGTCCATCTAGTGAAAGCTATGGTTTTTCCAGTAGTCATGTATGGATGAGAGTTAGACCATAAAGAAAGCTGAGCACTGAAGAATTGATGTTTTTGAACTGTGGTGCTGGAGAAGCCTCTTTTAGAGTCCCTTAGATTGCAAGGAGATCAAACCAGTCAATCCTAAAGAAAAATCAGTCCTGAATATTCATTGGAAGGACTTATGCTGAAGTTGAAACTCCTGTACTTCATACTGATGCAAAGAGCTGACTCGTTGGAAAAGACCCTGATGCTGGAAAAGATTGAAGGCAGGAGGAGAAGGGGACAACAGAGGATGAGATGGTTGGATGGCATCACCGACTTGATGGACATGAGTTTGAGTAAGCTCCAGGAGTTGCCGATGGACAGGGAAACCTGGCGTTCTGCAGTTTATGAGGTTGCATAGAGTCAGACACGACTGAGTGACTGAACTGACTGAACCACACACACACACACACAAACACATATAGAAATTTACCATAGAAATTGGCTCCTACTGATATGGAGGCTGAGAAGTCCCACAATTTGCCGTCCACAAGCTGGAGAAGAAGAAGAGCTGCTGGTATAAATCAGCCCCAGTCTGCAGGCATGAGAACTCAGTGGGCAGTGGTGTAGGTCCCCATCTCAGTCCCAAAGTCCAGGAACCAGGAGCACAAAAGTCCAAGGGCAAGAGAAGGTGGATGCCTCAGCTCAGAAGAGAGTTCCCTCTTCCCTGATCTTTTTGTTCTATCCAAGCCCTCAGTGACACCCAGGATCAGGTGACACCCTACCACTTTGGTGAGGTTGATCTTTACCATGTCTGCTAATTCAAATGCTATTCACTTCCAGAGACACACTCACAAAGTCATGCAGAAATAATGTTTTACCAGCCATCTGGGCATCCCTTAGTCTGGGCAAGGTAACATAAAATTAACCCTCACAGATGTCTCTCATCACGTCCCAACTGTCTAAGTTTGGTTCTTCCACTTTGTCCTGGAAGGTGGTGTGTTTTCATCAAACACTAAGCATTGGACCATCCTCTTCCTGGGGGCCTCTCCTTGGGGGACCCCTCCTTGCTTTAGCAACTATTGAGCAGAGTGTGGTCATAATTCATCTCCTAAGTAGCTGGAGAATTATCACAAAATTTGTGATATGAAAAACACATCACTAGGGTCCTAGGTACCCTATTTTGGGTCCACGGCACACATCACTAATCATGACACTATCTTACTGACTCCTGCAAGACAAGGCACCAGGCAGCCTCTTGCTGATCAGTGAGAGTGGCACCAGAGATGAACCAGGTTTGTCATCTCAGTCTCGCGCACTTGTCCTTTTCTTCTTTTGCCTGGGGCAACCCTAATATGTTGTTTTGATATTCCGTGTATGGGGGCAGGGGCAGAGAATCATGTCTTAGAGATATGCTACAGTTGTCAAAAGTGCATGAAATTGGCTGTATAAAAAAGTGAAACAAGACATGACTCTCTCCTTCTGAACAGTGTGAAACTTACAATATTTCTCACAGTGGGAGAATTATTGAAAGCTACCATAAACATTGTTACATGGAGACTTAATGTTGAGTTGTCTGTGTCATCCCCAAAGCATTTTTCCCCCCTAAAAACTGTTTTCCAGCCTTATTCTCTTATCTTTAAGAGATCCTGGAAGCTTCTCCATTTGTATATAAAGAGAATCTCAAAGATTTTAAAAGTCAGTTCCATCCTATAACTTAAGGAAGTACCTTCCTTGCACAGCAGAGGCCCCTCTTTGGTTTAGAAATACAAATACAGTTTAACAGCTACTGGCTCTTGAATTTCTTTTGCATGCCAGGCACTCCCCTGAATGGTTTATCTACATCAGCTCATTTATTCCTCACAACAGTCCTGAGAACCTGGTGTTAGCATCCCCCTTCTACTGATGATGAAATGACTTGGGATTGTCAAGTACTTTGTCCTAAATTGCATAGCTAGGAAATGGCAGAGTTAGGATTTGAATCCAGGTCTGTCTGGCATCAAGGCCTTAACTAGTACTTTCCCTGGATTCTTTTGGTGGGGCGTGGTCCTCTGGGTTTCAGGACTTATAGACTCCTCTGCCTTTCCTCTTTTTTTTCAGTTTCTTTTGCTTGAACCAAGTCAAATACTTTTCGGTCTCTTTCTCTCCGCCTCTCTTCCTTCCTCCTCTGCCTCCAGCCTCCCTCCTTCCCTTCTCTGTTAAGCTTGATGTTCTTCAAATAAGGACAACATCTTTCATCCCAAGGAAACAACTTGAAATGGGAGTCCCAGGGCAGAGGAAATGGCCCAAGAGCTAAGTATATGATGGCCTCAGGTCCTCCTCGGGGAGCAGAATTTGAGAGAGGCAGGAGGAAACACTGTGGCACAGGGAGGACTGAAAACTGAGGGGGTAGAAGTGCCTCTTTGAGTTAGCTGCACAGACTGCAGGCCTTAGACCTGGAGACTTCACCACTGTTTATCCAGTCCCGAGAACCCACTGTATGCTGGGCACACCAGGGTGACTCAGCAGTCGTGTTGAGAAGAGGGAGAAGGATAGGTACTTGTGGACTCCGGCCACCCTAGAGAGGTGCGTTTAGGAAAGGAAGAGTAGGTGGGGGCCCCAGGAGGAGATAGCCTTTCCTGGGGGCTGGCTCCTGCTGACACCCAGCCTTACTGAAGCTTCAGGCTATGCTCTTCATCTTTCCTCTCTGCCCCCTGTTTGGCTAGTTGTGAAGACCAACTGGCCTCCCCTTTGAGGCTCCAGTGAATCATTAAACACCATGAAATAAGTAAATCCCTGGTGCTACTCACTGCCCAGTAAGGAAGTGCCCCATCACAAACCAAATTTTGGGGGCCAGGCAGTCTGTGTTTGAGACTTTCAGTTGAAGACCCACACTGAACATGCCTGTTGTTTTCTCTGCCTGTATTGCCTTAATATGAATGTAAAGATTTCCCGGAAGGCCAGGACTGTGGCTGTCAATAGATTCTTTGGAGGAGGAGGGGTCCCCTCTCATTGCATTTAAAGTGACTAGTATGTGTCTCTGTGGTTTAATTCAGACTGTCTCGCACACACCCTTAATTAGAAGGAAAGATATCTTCAGCCTTTTTGGTGTGCTGTGCTGAGACAGAAACGGAATCCTTATGTGCGTGCTTAAAGACATTCTCTGCCCAGTTTCTCCCACTCTAGCCTTTGGAGGAGCCTTGCACATGGTTTGCTCAGATCCCTGGTTCCAGCAGAATTCAATTCTACAGGCACCCTTACAAGTCCCATCTGCTGCCTTTCTCTGCTGTCAGCCCACCGGGTTCCAATCAAACACAGATTTGCCCCTGGGCCCACTCGATGCCCAGGCCCCCAACCAAGTGGGAAACTTGAACCTGCTGAACTCGTCTTTAAGCAATACCAAGGAGTCAGAACTGGACAAAGAAGTGGCTGGTTGCTCTGATTTCCTTGAGGCCTGACCCAGCTTGGTTCTGACTCCTTGGTGTTGGCCACCCTTCTCTCTTCTGTTGTATGCTCACTCACTTGGGCACTTAATATACGACCAGTTATCCTGTGTTATATATCCCTGTGTTATCCTGCAGGAATGGGCTGTGTGGGCACCTGCAATCCTCCAGCCTCTGCCTCCCCTGTAAGCCGTGCTCACAGTTCCAGCACCGCGTTTGCAGAAGTGCTGTCTGGAAATGGCAGGAGAGCGGCAGAGTACTCCCGAGGTCTCAGCATAATTTGGTTTTATTACAAGGGTTTTCATTTTGATGGCAACATTATTCTTTTCATGGAAGAAATTATCTTCAAATTATTTAATCTTACTCTTTTATCTCTGGGGAGACTTTGGGGTATATTGCTGCAGTCTTTATAGATTTCTGGAAAATAGCAGGCCTGTCTATCATTTTAATCATTCTCACAGGCCCGCATTTGGAGGGGAAGAATGGATCTTGTTATCACAGAGACATTTGGTCCCTGAAATAATCCTGAAATATCTATACTTTCTAGAGTAGAACCGTTCAGGTTCTCTTATTACTCCAGAGGAAAATATGATCAGTATATAAGGAGTTGAAGTTTGTTGTCAAGGAAGGTTCTGAAGGAGACAGACTCAGCTGTCTTTCTTGGGTAGCATGTGTTACCATGAATTGCAGATCCTGGGCAGAATATTCATTTTAATTAAAAAATTTTTTTCTTGGCCTGGAATGTAGTAAGCATTAAAAATGAGTAGTAGTTGCTATTGCTAATAATAAAGCAGCTGGATGAGCTGGTTCAGTGAGGCCTGGGGAGGGCCCTGGAGCTAGGAACTGAAGAAGGCCCCTCAGGGGTGAGTGTGGTGACAGCCTGGTCACACCAGCACAGGCCACACCATGGTCCCCAGCTCCTGGCCCAGAGGCAGCCCTAGAGGAAGGTGCAGGGCGAGGGTTTCGAGAGAACCTGAGACCGAGGCTGCCTGGACGTTGTTGGTTTTCTTTGGCAGGTTTCAGGAGCTGAGCACGGCTGGAACACAGTGAGCGTGCCTCCAGGAGGTTACTCTGGGGGATATTGCACCTACTGGTTAGGAGAGTGTTAGATGATGTCAGGAACAGCTGCTGGGGATTAACCAGGAAATTCCAGGGAAATTCCAGGAGAGTGGGCCAGGGCAGCACACAGACACAGGGAAACAGGGACACAGGGGGCTGCTCTGGGCTCAGGCCCTCCCAGTAGCTCTCTAAGCCTGGATCTGGATCGTCTCCCCAGCCTCGCTTGTCTTCCTGGCTGTGGTGTCCCTCCACACAGCAGCTTTTGCTTTCTATCTTCATCTCCCCAGCCGGGATGATTGCCACCTCCTATGTGTCTCTAAAGGACCTTGTTACAGACACCAGTGCCGGAAATTGCAATCATCTGTTCATATCAGCATGTTCATCTTCGACGGTAGAGCACAGCACAGTGTCTGGATGAAACTGTGGTCTCCATAAATGAATGGCAAGATACTCATTGGCATGCTTTACACAGGAAGAACAAAGGAGGGTGTGAAATGATGGAGCATGCACTGGATCAGGGTTCACTGCTTCCTGGAGCACTGATTCCTGGCTGTGTTGTCATTGCTGTTCAGTCGCTCAATTGTGTTCAACTCTTTGAGACCCCATAGAGTGCAGCGTGCCAGGTTTCCCTGTTCTTCACCATCTCCTGGAGTTTGCTCAAATTCATGTCCATCGAGTCAGTGATGCCATCCAACCATCTCGTTATCTGTCATCCCCTTCTCCTTTTACCTTCAATCTTTCCTATCATCAGGACCTTTTCTAATGAGTCAGCTCTTCACATCAGGTGGTCAAAGTATTGGAGTGTCAGCTTTGGCATCAGTCTTTGCAATGAATATTCAGGGTTGATTTCCTTTGAGATTGACTGGTTTGATCTCCTTGCAGTCCAAGGGACTCTGAAGAGTCTTCTCCAACACCACAGTTCAAAAGTGTCAATTCTGCAGCACGCAGCCTTCTTTATGGTCCAATTCTCACACCCATACGTGATTACTGCTTTGGATAAATCACTTTGCCTTTCTGTGTCTCCATTTCCACATCAGTTGCATAGGGTGATTGCAGAGGGCTCCAGCGAGGCTCCAATGAACTTCTGGTTGTGCTGGCTAGGTGGAGGGCTGGTGCTCTGCCCTGCTGTCCTGCATGGGGATGTGTGCACATCCACTCCCAGAAAAGCTTCTTGGCAGCACTAACCTATGGGCCATTCTTGTGGGATGGATGAGACTTTTCTGGACTTAGAAGGTTGGATGACAGCTAACAGCCTGCTGTGTGCCAGGTTTTACCCGCATTGTCCCATCCAGCACTTGCAGTAACGCCCACCCAGGGAGGATTATTACTGTCATTCCCATTTTGCAGATGCGGAAACTATGACCACAGACAGGGGAAGTAATGTTCTCAACGTTCCCAAGATTAGAATCCCACTGGACTGACTCCAGGGCCCTGCACTCTGCTGCCTCTCTGTCAGGTTAGACCTCCCAACCTAAAGCCCTGGGGATAATACCGTCTGTCCTGGAGACAAGTGGAGTGGGGGCAAGGAGAGCCATCAGCCTCAGCCCTGGATTTGGGGTTCCAGGGCAGTACTTTCTGGGACCTGCAGTCCAATGGCCTCCGACTACCTGGCGCCCAGGCCCTTGGCTTTCAGCTCTGAGGTTGTCTCTCCTTGTTTCAGCCCAGCAGGCAACAGGGGCTATGCTGTCTGGCAGAGGACAGAGTGAGGGCCATCATTACAGAAGACGACCCTGCTAGCCCTTCCTCCATTGCCCTGGCCCCAAGTGACTGGCCTAAAGTATCTTGAGTGGTGGTCCAAGGAGAGCCCAGTGGGAGGTTTAGCAAAGTGGCTAAAGGCAACTCAGAACTCAGCCCTGGAGTTTGAGTCCTAGTTAAGTCAATTACAAGTCACTGAACCTTCCTGACTCTCAGATCCATCGTCTGTATAATTGTGATGACACGGTCTGAAATGTGGGTCTGGCTCTCAGTAGATGCGCCATAGATTGTAACTATTATTCTCATTAGTAGGGTGATGATGGAACCACCAGCCCTGGGGTGGGTGTTGGGGGAGATTGACAAGGGAGCTGCCCCGTGAACTGCTAGTGGGGAATGGCTTGTGTAGGGCTCTAGCTGGTCCAAAAGTGGGGTGCTCTGGCCCCTTGCTGTTGGCTCTGCTGGCTTGGTGCCTCCCTAGATGGCATCATTATCTCTGCTTCTCTTTCTGGAGAAGCAAACAAGTCTATTGATCCTCCTTCAGAAATCTGAGATGAGATAAAGAATGGCATTTAGAAATGACTGGACATACTTTTGTAAGAATACTAGGATTTTTCTCCAGTTAGAAAGTACTTATTAGGAGTTGGACTGGGTTTCCCTGCTTCTTGAGATCTGAAGTTTCTCCCTTTTGTGAGGTACGTTGGTGACTTCTCATCCCCTCATCTGTTTTTTTTAATCTATTTTCCTCTCAAGAGTGCCAGTCCCCCTCCTGCCCCAGGGGGACTTCCACTTAGCTGTCAGTGGGGAGGGTTGACATGAGAGCAAAAGCTGGGGGAGCTGGTTCCCAGACTATGCTTGGCTTCCCCAAATGAGAGGGAGTGGTGATGGAGAGGCTGAGACCCCCATTTCATTGTGCCTGGAGCTTCTGTGAGGTCCAGGTGGGAGGGTATGGGGCTCCAGCTCTTTCCAGTCTTATTTGTTGCCACCATCCCAGTCCCTGCCAAAAATGTCACCTGACCCACTGCAGGTGTCACCACTGCAATCTGCTGCCCTTTCTCTGTCACCTAGGTGGAAGCATTAACCTCATAACTAATTTCCCTGCTTCTAGCTCCCCCAAACCCACATCCATCCATTGTACAATAGCCAGCATAGCTTTTCCAACATAGGAAACTCCACTCATCTCTTGCCAGCTTAGTAACTTCCCATTGGTGCTTGCAAAGTGAAGAAACACTGAGCGTAGCCTTCAGAACTCAGTGTGACCGGGCCCTGTGGAACTCTCCAGGCCCATCCCTGCTGACTCGCCTCATCACAGTCTTCAACACTGGCCTTCCTTCAGTGCCCCAGACTTCAGGGCTTTGCATGTGCTGTTCCCTTTTCCTTCAATGCTTGTCCTACCTCCACCCTCCCTTGGTTTG
The DNA here is from genome assembly GCF_002263795.3 of Bos taurus. Lineage (NCBI taxonomy): Eukaryota > Metazoa > Chordata > Mammalia > Artiodactyla > Bovidae > Bos > Bos taurus. Next base: position 49,041,727 of record NC_037334.1, on the reverse strand, counting down.
ATGGACTCCTATTCATCTTTCATGCTTCTACTTAAATGTCTTCAGTTAGGCCCGCCACAACCCTGTCAAACCAAATCAAATTGCTCTATTAAATACTCACATAATTCACTTTGCCTGCTTGGTGCCCACCACAATTGTTAATTCCATATCTTTTGAAGTTACTCTGTTCAGGGTTTCTCCCCTTGCACTCTGCGAGGAGAGTCTTGCATTGAGGCTGGGGCATACATTGTAGGTACTCAAAATTGTTGCGTGAATGAGGGACGATTTCTCCCCTTTCTTTACGTTGGGTTTGTCCCATCCCTTTTCCCTCTAAACACCTTCTCTAGAGATGATTCTCTTGTATTTTTTAAAAATATAAATATTTATTTTAATTGGAAGCTAATTACTTTACAATATTGTATTGGTTTTGCCATACCTCAGCATGAATCTGCCACAGGTGTACACGTATTCTTGAAACATGTGAATTTTGACTGTACAGTGAATGAAAAAAGAAGCTCCCTTCAGCCTAAACGCCAGGTCCTCCCCACCCTCTGTCCCTGTTCACCTCTAGCCTTTAGCGAGGGTGTGGCTCGTTTCCCCAGGGTTTTGTGCAGGGTCTCCCTTGTGTTTTGAGCACTGCTTCACCTGCAGCCTGTTCACAGGCCTGTGTTTCTTCCCAGAGCAAGGAACTCTTCCTTGCAGGTCTCCTGTCCTTCTGTCATATGGACACGCCTGCTTTCCAACAGGTGCTTGGTGAGCTCCGGGTCTGGTGCCAGCCCTGGGGGAAGCTGCTAAGAGAGCCTGCTGAGAGTAGGCTGTCAGGTCAGAAAGACCTAGATTGTACTCCCAAGTCCCTCACTTCCTAGTGGTGTGACTTTAGCCAGTTAAACTCTGATCCTTGGTTTTCTCACCTGTGAAACAGCAGTGCCCACAACACAAAGTCATGGAAAGGACTGACTGGGGTGGGCTGTGCAGAGTGCTGGGGGCTGTGGGTGGCATGAGGTATGGGATTACGGATGTTTGGCGGCTGCTGCTCTTATCAACGTCAGGAAATTGAAGTTAGCCTTGGTTGAGCCAGACGCATCCATAAATCCCCTCCCTGTGTTGGCTTGGTCTCTGGGGCTGTGGCTCTTGCTGTGAGGAGTGGAGAGCCAAGGCAGGTGGGCGGTGGGGAGGCTTGCAGAAAGTGGGCTTCTCTGTGGGGATCTCAGGAAGTTTGTTCTGGTTGTGTGTCTGTGGGCCTCCTACTCAGCATATGGGTCTGCCTGGCTGGAAGCCTCATTTCCATGGGAATCTGTGGGCTAGTGGGTCTGGGCTGAATGCTGAGAATCATGGGAATCTTTCACCTGTAGAGTGACAAAAGAAACTTCCATGGGGGCTTCCCATTTCTCAGAAGACCCCTATGCCTTCCGGCCTAGGAGGGCTTCCGACGATGGGAGTTGGCTCCTGCACACCAAGGAGGGAGCCAGTGATCATCGAAGAAGAGATCTAGGTGTTCCTTCCACTATGTGGGGAAGGTGGCCTCTTTACTTGTCCCAGAATCACAGACCTTAGAAATGGAAAAGACCTCAGAGACGGTCAAGTTCAATCCTACAGTTTCGTAGATGAGGAAACTGAAGCCCATGCCAGTCATTTTGCTTTGCTGTGACCCAGTGTCCTCATCTGTAAAATGGGACCATCTCTGCACACAATAGCATCTTCCTTGCAGAGCCTCTGTTTTGAGAGTGCTTGGAGCAGGTGCCTGGAGCAGGCCTAGCAGAGGGCTTGGCTTGTAGTTAGTGCTCACAAAACTTAGTTTCCTGCCTCTGTGCCTGCCATTCCCTTGTTCTGATAGATTTCTCTTACTGAATTCAGGTGACAGGGAATTTTCTAGGGGAGATTTCCAATATAATTTGTGTATATGAGTGTGAAGAGCTTTAGTACAGAACTACAAACTTGAATTCGAATCCTCACCCTATTGGGGAAAAAAACCCCTAAACTTAGGCAAGTCACAGAACTTCTTGGGGATTTATCTTCCTCATCTGTACTCCAGGGATGTCTGCTCACTTACTGCACAGAGCTGGTACAAAGCTTGAATAGAATAGTGTACACTAATCATGTACAAAATCCCTGGCAAGGGACAGGCACCATCCTTCTCTCTTAGTCTCTGTTGTCTCTTGCTTGTCTTAAAATGACTTTTTCTGAGAGAGGAATATGAAGTCTTAGGGAATAAGTGACAAGTGCAGTATGAGTTGGAATTGGGTCTGGTTCTTGGAGTGAGTCTTAGAGTCTGCAAAGGCTGTGAGCTGGTCTAACTGATTCCTGCCTGCAGGTTTTTCCGCCCTCTTTTCTCTTTACTCTCCCTTGATTTGTATGAAAGCTGGCTCTTCTCTCTATTTTAATTCTGTTAGTGATCTAAATAACCAAAAGTGAACAGCTTCTGAATTGGCTGGAAATAATTCCACTACTTTTTGGGCAAGAACGTTGCAATCTGGTCCTGATTCATAAGAACCAAGGGTTGAATTCCATTACAGAGGAGTCAAGTCTCTAGTTTATTTTCAGGAAAAAGGAGCGATTTAATCTGATGCATGTGATGAGTTTTTTTGGGAAAACAGCCATTGTAATTGTATTTTTCTCATGTACAGTTAATCACACCCTTTAATATTTTTCTCTGTTGGCTTTCATTCTTTTATCTTCCAGGCATCCTTGGTAAATTCATCTCTTTTTTTTCCTTATTAACATGTTCATTAATCCTCAAACATTTATTGTGCTTCATTAAGCAGATTAGAGGATTGACAAAAATTGGGATTTTGAGCAATGAAAGTTATAGGCAGAGGCAGGTCAAATACAGAATTTCAGTCTGCTGATGGCTTCATTGCCAACCTGGATGTTGAGGATGAGGAAATTGAAAGTGAAGGGCAATTTGAGTTTAGTGCTCTTCCTGGGTGTTGGAGTTCTCAGCTCAGCCTTTGGGGGCATGAGGGTATGAGAGATACAATCTTGCTGGCTTAACAGCATGTTTGTCTCAAGAAATATATTCCTGAGTGTAATCATCTTAAGGACCCATAACAATTTAGGGTTTAGAGTTCAAAAATAATTATTTTAAAATCTTTTTCTTTTGTCAAGTCTTCTTGAAGCTCCAGTACTTAGTTTCTTCATAGGTAAGGTGGCAATATTACTAATAATATTAGTGATCATGAGAATTCTCACTTGTTGAGTATTTACTATGACCCTCAAACATTTATTATACTATGCATTTCACATGAATGATCTCATTTTATTCTCACATGAACCCAAAGAGAGAGGGGCTAATTATGTCTCCATTTAACAGATGAAAAAACTGGGGCCCAGAGAAGGTAACTTACTTCCTAATGGACGCATAGACAGTGAGCAGTGGAGGCCGAGTGACCATAATGTAACTGTAAGAGTAACTGGACTGGGGTCAGAGCTTTGGAGTCCAGCCCTGATTATCTCACTAATTCTGTGACCTTAAAAGTTACCCACCCTCTCAGGGTTTCAGGGTTTTATTGATGTTTGCTTGTAAATGAGAACATTGAAAAACATGGGGTATATTTAAGCCCCTTCTATCTCTGACACTCTGGAATACTGAGAAATTATACTGAGAATAAAAAGAGCCACTGGAGTGGGCTGAATCAAATGATCCCCAACTTGGAACACTCCAGCTGACCTTGATTTCTAGCAGTGACTCCTTGGTGTGGGTGTCTGTGATTACTCTGCAGAGAAGTCCTTGCCAGGCTCTGAGCAGTTCTTAGACATCTCACTCTCCAGGTCCCTTAATACCCCCCTCAATTGTGCAATCTCTCCTCATGTGCCCTGAAGCCCAGACGACATGTAAACAACCAGACCAAGAACAATAATACTGCTCAGTATTGAGAAGCGGATCAATTTTCAGTAATTCCTTGTAGCAGAGTGAGCATGCATTATCGAGTTCAAATGTTTTGAAAACAGGCTATGAAGTGTTGTTATCTGCTGAAAGTACTGGCTGTTCATCACCTTCCAGTGGCTGAGTGTGTTATTTGTGCTGTATGCTCTCAGTGCAAGTCTCAGAGGGTGTGGGTATGGGAGAAGAGGGAGAAGGAGGGGATGCCCCTTAACCTCTCAAAGAGGTTCTTCTAGGCTCCAAAATCACTGCAGGTGGTGATTACAGCCGTGAAATTAAAAGACGCTTACTCCTTGGAAGGAAAGTTATGACCAGCCTACACAGCATATTAAAAAGCAGAGACATTTCTTTGTCAACAAAAGTCCGTCTAGTCAAGGCTATGGTTTTTCCAGTGATCATGTGTAGATGTGAGAGTTGGACTATAAAGAAAGCTGAACACAGAATAATTGATGCTTTTGAACTGTGGTTCAAAAGAGAAGACTCTTGAGAGTCCCTTGGACTGCAAGGAGATCCAACCAGTCCATCCTAAAGGAGATCAGTCCTGGGTGTTCATTGGAGGGACTGATGTTGAAGCTGAAACTCTAATACTTTGGCCACCTGATGCAAAGAGCTGACTCATTTGAAAAGACCCTGATGCTGGGAAAGATTGAGGGCAGGAGGAGAAGGGGATGACAGAGGATGAGATGGTTGGATGGCATCACCTACTCAATGGACATGGGTTTGGGTGGACTCTTGGAGTTGGTGATGGACAGGGAGGCCTGGTGTGCTGCGGTTCATGGGGTCGCAAAGAGTTGGACATGACTGAGCGACTGAACTGACTAACTGAAAAGAGAATGAAATAATGCCATTTGCAGTAACATGGATGAACCTAGAAATTATCATACTAAGTGCAATAAGTCAGGCAAGGAAAGACAAGTACCATAGGGTATTACATAGATATGGGATATTTTTAAAAGATACAAATTAATTTATTTATAGAACAGAAGTAGACTCACAAGCATAGAAAACAAACATTATTATAAAAGGAAAGGTGAGGGAGAGATAAAACGGTAATCTGGGATTCATGGATGCACATTAATATATATATAATAAACAATGAGGACCTACTATATAGCACAGGGAACTACATTTTGTAATAACCTATGATGGAAATTTTTCTGAAAAAGAATATATATATACGTGAGTGTGTATGTGTATACAACTGAATCACTCTGCTGTACACCTAAAACACTGTATATCAACTATATTTCAAAAAAAATATTTGGCAAAACTAATACAATTATGTAAAGTTAAAAAAAAAAAAAAAAAAAAGAAATAGATTCAAAGATATGGAAAACAACCTAGTAGTTACCAGTAAGGAGAGGGAAGTAGGGAGGAGGCAAGACAAGGGTATGGGATTAAGAGGTACAAACTGCTGCTGCTACTGCTGCTAAGTCACTTCAGTCGTGTCCGACTCTGTGCGACCCCACAGACGGCAGCCCACCAGGCTCCGCCGTCCCTGGGATTCTCCAGGCAAGAACACTGGAGTGGGTTGCCATTTCCTTCTCCAATGCATGAAAGTGAAAAGTGAGAGTGGAGTTGCTCAGTCTTGTCCGACTCTTAGTGACCCCATGGACTGCAGCCCACCAGGTTCCTTTGTCCATGGAATTTTCCAGACAAGAGTATTGGAGTGGGGTGCCATTCATGTGTAAAATATATAAACAGGAAGGATATGTGGTACAGCAGAGGAAATTACAGCCATTATCTTGTAATAACTTTTAATGAAGTATAATCTGTAAAAATACCTGAAACTAAGTAATAGTCCTTTGTATATATGTATCACACCTTCTTTAGCCATTCATTAAAGGACACCAAGGCTGCTTCCATGTCTTGGCTATTGTAAATCATGCTGCTATGAACACTGGGGTTCATGTATGTTTTCCCATTAGAGTTTTTGTCTTTTATGGATATATTCCCAGGAGTGGGACTGCTGGATCATATAGTACCTCTATTTTTAGTTGCTTAAGGAACCTCCATACTGTTCTCCATAAAGTGGCCACAATCGATTGGCATTTCCACCAACCCTGTGGAAGGGGTTCCCTTTTCTCCACACCCTCTCCAATATTTATTATTTGTAGACCTTTTAGTGATGACCATTCTGACCAATGTGAGATGGTACCTCACTGTGGTTTTGATTTGCATTTCTATAATTATTAGTGATATTGAGCATTTTCCATGTGCCTGGTTGCCATCCATCTGTATGTCTTCTTTGGAGAAATGTTTATTTAGATCTTCTGTCCAATTTTTGATTAGGTTTTTTTTTCCTTTGATACTGAGCTATATGAGCTGTTTCTATATTTTGGAAATGAATCCCTTGTTGGCTGCATTGTTTGCAAATATTTTCTCTCATTCTGTAGGTTGCCTTTTTGTTTTGTTTATAGTTTCCTTTTCCATGCAAAAGCTTTTAAGTTTAATTAGGTCCCATTTGTTTCTCTTTGCTTTTGTTTCCATTACCCTAGGAGACAAATCCAAAAAAACTACTGCTGTGATTTATGTCAAAGGGTGTTCTGTTTATGTTTTCCTCGAAGAGTTTTAGAATACTCACTCTTACATTTAGGACTTTAATTTATTTTCAGTTTATTTTTGTATATGGTGTTACGGAATGTTCTAATTTCATTTTTTTACGTGTGGCTCTCCAGTTTTCCCAGCCCCACTTATTGAAGGTACTGCCTTTTCTTCACTGTATATTTTTGCCTCTTGTTCCAGGTTGGTTGATTGTAAGGCTTGAGTTTGTTTGTGGGCTTCCTGCCTGTCTCACTGGCCCCTGTGTGTGTTTTACTGCCAGTACCATGCTGTTTAGATTACTGTGTTTTGTAACATAGTTTTAAGTCAGGCATCTTTTTTGCTATATACATTGGTTTTATTTTTTAGATTTCTACAAATAACAAATGTTGACATTTTTCCACTTTCAATAATGTAGATGAACCTAGAGAATATTATGCCTATAAGTCAGACAAAGACAAACACTATATGACATCACTTCATGTGCAATGTGAAAGATTCGTCATTCTTTTTAATAAAAATGCCTTTTGGGGAGGGATAAATTAGGAGTTTGGAATTAATGGATTCACACTACTACATATAAAATATTAATAGATTAAAAAACAAGCACCCTCTGTATAGCAAGGGGAGCTATTAATATATATAATATCTTGTAATAACCTATAATGGAAAAGAATCTGAAATGTACATATAAATGTATATACATGTATTTATATATATATATAATGAATCTCTTTTCTATACTCCCCAAACTAACAACACATTATAAATCAACTATATCTAAATTTTGAAAATGTTAATACAATATGATGCTTAGAATGCATTTAATAGTATCATCTTAGGCCATGATTGAACTTATAGAAAAAGTTTATATATTCATTTAGAAGCTCAAGTGGGCCTTAGGAAGCATTACTAGGAACAAAGCTAGTGGAGGTGATGAAATTCCAGCTGAGCTATTTCAAATCCTAAAAGATGATACTGTGAAAGTGCCCCACTCAATATGCCAGTAAATTTGGAAAGCTCAGTAGTGGCCACAGGACTGGAAAAGGTCAGTTTTCATTCCAAACCCAAAGAAGGGCAATGCCAAAGAATGTTCAACTGTGGCACAATTGTACTCATTTCACATGCTAGCAAAGTAATGCTCAAAATTCTTCAAGCTAGGCTTCAAACAGAGAACTTTCAGATGTACAAGCTGGATTTAGAAAAGGCAGAGGAATCAGAGATCAAATTGCCAACATGTATTGGATCATAGAAAAAGAGAATTCTGAAAAAACATCTACCTCTGCTTTACTGATTGTGTTAAAGCCTTTGACTGTGTGAATCACAACAAACTGTGGAAAATTCTTAAAGCAATGAGAGTACCAGACCACCTTAGCTGCCTCCTGAGAAACCTGTATGTGGGTCAAGAAGCAACAGTTAGAACCGGACCTGGAACAGTGGACTGGTTCAAAATTGGGAAAGGAGTACATTAAGGCGGTATATTGTCACCCTGCTTATTTAACTTATATGCATAATACATCATTTAAAATGACAGGCTGGATGAAGCTCAAGCTGGAATCAAGATTGCCGGAAGAAATATCAATAACCTCAGATATGCAGATAACATGGCTTTAATGGCAGGAAGCAAAGGGGAACTAAAGATTCTCTTGATGAAACTGAAAGAGGAGAGTGAAAAAGCTGGCTTAAAACTCAGCATTCAAAAAAACTAAGATTATGGCATCCAGTCCCATCACTTCATGGCAAATAGATGGGGAAATAGTAGAAACAATGGCAAATTTTATTTTCTTGGGCTCCAAAATCACTGTGGACGGTGACTGCAGCCATGAAATTAAAAGACACTTGCTCCTTGGAAGAAAAGTGATGACAAACCTAGCCAGTGTATTAAAAAGCAGAGACATCATTTTGCCAACAAAAATCCGTATAGTTAAAGCTATGGTTTTTCCAGTAGTCATGTATATATGGATGTGAGTTGGCCCGTGAAGAAGGCTGAGTGCTGAAGAATTGATGCTTTCAGATTGTAGTATTGGAGAAGACTCTTGAGAGTCCCTTGGACAGCAAGGAGATCAAGTCAGTCCTAAAGGAAATCAACCCTGAATATTCATTGGAAGTATTGATGCTGAAGCTGAAGCTCCAATATTTTGGTCACCTGATACAAAGAGCTGACTTATTGGAAAAGACTCTGATGCTGGGAAAGATTGAGGGCAGCAGGAGAAGGGGGAAACAGCAGATGAGATGGTTGGATGCTATCATCGACACAATGGACATGAGTTTGAGCAAACTCTGGGAGATAGTGAAAGACAAGGAAGCCTGACATGCTGCAGTCCATGGGGTCGCATAGAGTTGGACACGACTTAGTGACTGAACAACGACAGAAGCTACATGGTTCAAAAAGGACTACTATGTCTTCTCGTTCTAGGAAAGAGAATATTTTATGCCTAGGAGCCTGACAACCAAAATTTGTGGCAGAAAATTGTTTCTAGCTTTGAGCAGGGAGGGAGATGAGATTGAAAATTGAAAAAAAATTCAGAGATGATTTGATCAGAGGTTGTGGGGCTGGAATTTGGGATGTGTATTCTCTATAGGGCTTCTTAGGTGGCACTAGTAGTAAAGAACCCACCTGCCAATGCAGGAGATGTAAGAGATGTGGGTTCAATTTCTGATCGGGAAGATCCCCTGGAGGAGGGCATGGCAATCCACTCCAGTATTCTTGCCTGGAAAATTCCATAGACAGAGGAGCCTAGGGGGCTACAATCCATGGGGTCTCAAAGAGTCTGACACGACTGAAGTGACTTAGCACAGCACCATTCCCTATAGGAGGGTAGTGAGTGGTAGGCTAGGGGTTTTTGTCAGTCTGCCTGAGAAGAAGAGATGTAGGCATTTATTTATGGGAGTCATGGGTGGGAAGCTGGTACACATTTTGTTCTTAGAGGAATAGAGCATCAAATGACATGCAAATTGGCTGCCACTATTTTGCTTCCATTAGCCCATGTGATTTGTAGAATGTCACAGAGCTAGGAGTGTAAAAATCTAAACATCAATAACATCACCCAGGAGTAAAGGAGAATCTGACGGGATGCAGAACCTATTCCCATGGAGCCATGAGTTGGGGAGGCCCTCTGTTGGGATGCAAAAGCTGGGATGCTTTGCTATCCAGAGAAAGGGCTCCTAGGATGAATGGTAAAGTACAGAGAGGGACAGGGCTGTTACGGGAACCATGTAACATGAGAGATTCAAATACATTTAAATATTAATTATTTTAATATTAATTTTTGAATAGGTAAGACATGCAAAATACGTGATATTTTTATTATCACCATGCAGGATCCTTTAACTTTTGGGTATTTGAATTTCTCAGTCTATTCTTTTATTATATCTGGGTTTGGTGTCATGTTTTTAAAAACGTTGACTTTAAAATTACACAAATTATACAACAAAAATTATACAAATATATATTACAGTATACTTTACCAGTCATTTTTATGGTTTTATTTTTAAAGGTGTCATAAAAATTATCAGGTAGATCTCCTCTTTCTGTCTCCCAGATATGTACTTTTCCTATCCAGAGGCAAGTATGGTTATCAGTTCTTTGTGTTTCTGTCTAGAAATAGTCTATGCATGTAAATGCATTTACCTACTATAGTCTCTCCTTCTTCATACACCAGTAATAGCCTGCTATACACACGATAAAATGTCTTACTTCTTTTCAGTTAACAAAATGTCTTGGAGGTAGTTTCATATCAGTATACATCATGTTGCTTCATTCTTTAAAGATTTCAAAGATTTTTTGGATATGTGATTCTATTCAAGCTATTCTATTCTGTTTAAGCTTTGTATCAACTCTGTGAAGTAAGCAGACATTCCGGTGATACAGATGAGGAAACTGACTTGCCTAGAGGCTCTGCAAACTGTCCAATTTTTATTTTCCCTAATAATAACAGGATAGCATTTAAATTCAGGTCTTGTGGCTCAGTGCTAAAGCTCTTCTTCCATCACACACAAAAATTATACCAGATATTCCTGAGAAACCTCCCTGTCACCTTATTCTATTAAAGTTGAAATCTCTCAGTGATCATTTGTCTTTATCTAGATTGGTAGTAATTTTCTTTCAGTACATTGTACGTGCAATTTCTCTGTCTTTAGGCTTTTATTGCTGCTGTTGATAAGTCAGCTGTTGAGATAACTCATTCCTCTTTATCATTTTCCTCTGAGTACTTTTTTGTTGTTTTTTTTTTCCTCTCCTTCATTTGTGGTCTTCGGAGAAGGTGATGGCACCCCACTCCAGTACTCTTGCCTGGAAATTCCCATGGGCGGAGGAGCCTGGTGCGCTGTAGTCCCTGGGGTCGCGAAGAGTTGGACACGACTGAGCGACTTCACTTTCACTTTTCACTTTCATGCATTGGAGAAGGAGATGGCAACCCACTCCAGTGTTCTTGCCTGGAGAATCCCAGGGACGGTGGAGCCTGGTGGGCTGCCGTTTATGGGGTCGCACAGAGTCGGACACGACTGAAGCGACTGAGCAGCAGCAGCAGCAGCAGCAGTGGTTTCACTATACCACATCAGGTGATTAGAAAAAAATTATCCTTCTTAGGGTCTGTTTGACCTCTTGAATCTGTGGGTTGGTGTTTCCTATATGTTCTGGAGAATCCTCTCTAAATTCTGCATCTGACCCATTTTTTCTTCTCTCCTACTTTTGGAACTCTGATTATACATGTTATATATTTTTATTCTACCCACTTTGTATCTTTGTTTTTTAACATCTTTATTGAGATATAGTTCACATACCATTTAAATCACTAAAGTATAGAATTCAATGGTTTATTAGTATATCTACAAAACTGTGAAGCCATCACTGAATCAATTTTAGGTCTTTTAATCATCTCAGAAGGAAAGTCCATGTCCTTTAGCTGTCATCTCTTAGCCTATCACCCCAACAGTTATAGTCTGAAAGTTTGTTTTCCCCTAAAACTCCTATATTGAAATCTAATTCTCAGTGTGATGATATCTAGAGGTGGGGTCTTTGGGAGGTGAGTAGGTCATGAGGATGGAGAGCCTCATGAATAGGGTTAGTGCCATTTTGATAAGAGACCGAGAGCTAACTCACTCTTTTTTAGCCATACGAGGAGAAAACAAGAAATCAGCAATCTGTAACCTTTAGACGTCAACAGTACTGGGTCTTTAGGCCTCAACAGTGCTGTCACTCTGATCTCAGACTTCCATCCTCTAGAACTGTGAGAAATAAATGTCTGTTTGTAAGCTACCTAGTCTATGGTACTTTGTAATAGCAGCCTCATCTAAGAAACTGTCGAACATTAAGCACCCACTTATCTACTTTCTATCTCTATATATTTGCCTCTTCTGACATTTCATATAAAGCAATACAATACACAGTCTTTTGTAACTTCTTTCACTTAGCATAATATCTTCTAAGCTAATCCATGTTGTAGCTTGTATCCATATTTCATTCTCTTTTATGGTTGAATAATATTCTGTTGTATAGATACACCACATTTTGCTTATCTCTTTATCAATGAATGGCATTTTGAGTTGTTTCCACCTTTTGGCTAGTATAAATAATGCTGCTATAAACATTCATGTACAAGTTTTTGTATGGACATACATTTTCATCTCTCTTAGGTGTATACCTAGGATTAGAATTGCTAAATAACTCCATGTATAACTTTTTGAGGAATTTCTAGATTGTTTGCCAAAGTGGCTCTGCCATTTTACATTCCTTAGCTATGTAAAGAGGACTCTCTTAGCAATGTGTACAAATTCCAATTTCTCCACATCCTCACCAACACTTGTATTCTTTTTCTGAAGTTTTTTTTATTATATTCTTTCTTCTGGCTTTGAAGTAACATCCCATTGTGGTTTCAATTTCTATTTGTCTGATACTAAAGATTTTGACCATCTTTTAAATGTGCTTATGGCCATTTGTATGTCTTTCTTGGAGAAATGTCTATTCAGATACTTTTACCATTTGAAACCATTTGCATCATTTACCATTTGCATCATTTTTAAATTATTGTGTATGTTTTTTATATTTTAGATATGAGTCTATTGTCAGATATGGTTTGGAAATATTTTGTACTATTCTATGGTCTTTCACTTCCTTGGTAGTGTCCTTTGAAGCAAAAAAGTTTTTACTTTTGATGAAGTCCACTTTATCTATTTCTACTTTTATTCCTTGTGTTTTTGTTGCCATGTCTAAGAATCCATTGCCTAATCCAAGGTCATGGAGATTTGCTGCTATGTTTTCCTCTAAGAGTTTTATAGTGTTGACTCTTACATTTAGGTCTTTGATCCCTTTTAAGTTAATTTTTTACATGATGTGAGTTAAGACTACAACTTCATTCTTACACATTGGCTTACCAAGTTGTTCCAGCACAATTTGTTGACAATATTGTTCTTTGCCCCATTGAATGATCTTCAGTTCTGTTCAGTCACTCAGTCATGTCCAGTGCTTTCCAACCCCATGAACTGCAGCACGCCAGGCCTCATCACCAACTCCCGGAGTCCACACAAACCCATGTCCATTGAGTCAGTGATGCCATTCAACCATCTCATCCTCTGTCGTCCCCTTCTCCTCCTGACCTCAATCTTTCCCAGCATCAGGATCTTTTCAAATGAGTCAGCTCTTCGCATCAGGTGGCCAAAGTACTGGAGTTTCAGCTTCAACATTAGTCCCTCCAATGAACACCCAGAACTGATCTCTTTAGGATGGACTGGTTGGATCTCCTTGAAGTCCAAGGGACTCTCAAGAGTCTTCTCCAACACCACAGTTCAAAAGCATCAATTCTGCGCTCAGCCTTCTTTATAGTCCAACTCTCACATCCATACATGACCACTGGAAAACCCATAGCCTTGACTAGATGGACCTTTGTTGGCAAAGGAATGTCTCTGCTTTTGAATATGCTGTCTAGGTTGGTCATAACTTTCCTTCCAAGGAGCAAGCGTCTTTTAATTTCATGGCTGCAATCACCATCTGCAGTGATTTTGGAGCCCAGAAAAATAAAGTCAGTCACTGTGTCCACTGTTTCCCCATCTATTTACCATGAAATGATGGGACCAGATTCCATGATCTTCGTTTTCTGAATGTTGAGCTTTAAGCCAACTGTTTCACTCTCCACTTTCACTTTCATCAAGAGGCTCTTTAGTTTCTCTTCACTTTCTGCCATAAGGGTGGTGTCATCTGCACATCTGAGGTTATTGATATTTGTCCCAGCAATCTTGATTCTAGCTTGTGCTTCTTCCAGCCCAGCATTCCTCATGATGTACTCTGCATATAAGTTAGATAAGCAGGGTGACAATATACAGCCTTGACATACTTCTTTTCCTATTTGGAAGAACCAGTCTGTTGTTCCATGTCCAGTTCTAACTGTTGCTTCCTGACCTGCATACAGATTTCTCAAGAGGCAGGTCAGGTGATCTGGTATTCCCATCTCTTTCAGAATTTTCCACAGTTTATTGTGATCCACACAGTCAAAGGCTTTGGCATAGTCAATAAAGCAGAAATATATGTTTTTCTGGAACTCTCTTGCTTTTTTGAATGATCTTAGACCATTGCTAAAAACCAATTGATCATGAAGTGTGGATTTATTTTTGAACTCTCAGTCTAGTCCGTTGGTGCATATGTCTATCTTTATGCCAGTACTACAGGGTCTTGATTACTGTAGATACGTAGTGTTTTGTTAAACTTATTCTAACTGTTTTACTCTTTATGATGCTGTTGTAAATTGAGTTGTGTTCTTAATTTCATTTTCAGTTGGTTTATTGCTGTGCTGTGCTTAGTTGCTCAGTCATGTCTGACTCTTTGCGACCCCATGGACTGTAGCCCACCAGGCTCCTCTGTCCATGGGATTCACCAGGCAAGAATACTGGAGTAGGTTGCCATGCCCTCCTCCAGGGGATCTTTCCAACCCAGGAATTGAACCTAGGTCTCCCGCATTGCAGGCTGATTCTTTAGCATCTGAGCCACCAGGGAAGCCCAAGAAAACTGAAGTGGGTAGTCTATACCTTCTCCATGGGATCTTCTTGACCCAAGAATTGAACCGGGGTTTCCTGCATTGCAGGTGGATTCTTTACCAGCTGAGCTACCTAGGAAGCCCCAGTCTATAGAAATACAATAATTTTTAGTCTTACATTCTGAAAACTTGCTGCACTCATTTGTTAGTTCCAATAATTTTTTAGTGGACTTCTTAGGATTTTGTACATACAATATTGTATCATCTGTATGATAGTTTTACTTATAGAGATAGTTTTACTTCTTCCTTTCCAATATGTATGACTTTTATTTATTTCATTTTCTTGTCTAATTGCCCTGGCCAGAACATTTGGTAAAATGATAAATAAAAGTCGCAGAGTATACATACTTCTGTTGTACCTTATCTTAGGGGGAAAGCATTCAGTTTTGGTATCATTGATATGTTAACTGTAGGGTTTTTTGTAGATATGCTTTATCATGCTGAAGAAATGCCCTTCTGTTCCTAGTTTGTTGAGATTTTTATCATGAAAGCTTGTTGGATTTTGCTAAATGCTTTTTCTTCGTCCATTGAGATAGTAGATTTTAAAGAATTCTATTGATATGGTCTGTGTGCATGCTAAGTAGCTTCAGTCCTGTCTGACTCTTTGCGACTCTGTGGACCGTAAACTGGCAGGCTCCTCGGTCCATGGGATTCTCCAGGCAAGAATGCTGGAGTGAGTTGCCATGCCCTCCTCCAGGGGACCTTCTTAACTGAGGGATCAAACCTGTGTCTCTTGTGTCTCCTTCATTGGTAGGCAGGTTCTTTACCACTAGTGCCACCTGGGAAGCCCAATTAATATGGTATGTTATATTAATCAATTTTCAGATGTTAAATATCCTTCTTATTTCTGTTCCATATTTCCATCTTATTATAGCACTTAAATTTTATTATAGTCTATGTCTCCCCAGTAGAATATGAGCCTGATGGAGGGAGATACTGCATCTACAATAGATTCTTGACTTTCAGGAGAGAGATCTTTGTGGATCCTGAGATATCTGAATCCCTCTGCAAAATGCCACTGAGAAAAGGGAGAGAAAAACAAATTTGGTAGATCTTGTATTCTGTGTAGTTATGGGACCCAATCGCTAGAGAAATGTCTTTTTCTTGCATAGCAATCTTCAGGCAAGTAATTCGAATTTGTGCTTCGCAAAACAACAAACCGGGAACCTTCAGAATCACTCTTGATAGCATACACATTCGTTGCTATGCTCCCTAGACCTTTGATGTACATCTCTACTGTATCTGGCGTGTAGTGGGAGGGCAGAAAAAGTTTGTTCATTTTATTAGGACTGTGGATCTGTGCTAGGCACTAGGTTAGTTGTTGAGATTATAGAAATGCATAAAATAGAGTTCTTAACTGAAGGAGCTCAGAGTCAGTTGGGGGAAAGAGACAACTGAAATACGGTGAAAATGGTATGATGGTGCAAGCACCACAAAAGAAGGGAGAATGAGGCTTCCTGTAGCAAGTGGGTTCTGAGCTTTCCTCTCACCACCTTAACTGGCATCTTCTGACCCAAGTCACCATCAGCTCTCTCCTGAAATAATGCAGGAACCTCCTAAATGACATCTCTGTGCCTACCTTGCTACCCATGCAGTCCGTCCTCAGTACACCACTCAGAGTGCTTCTGTCTCTCTTTTACTTGCAGCCCAGACTGCCTGCCAATCTTTACAGAGTTAAAAACCAAGTTTCTGCCTTGGTTTACAAGTTCTACCTGATCTGACTCTCCACTATTTCTCTGATTTCTTCTCCTACTTTCACTCTTGATAACTCCACTGCACAAACTCTGATCTCCTGCTGGTCTTCCAACATCTTAGACTCATTCTGCTCCCACTTGTGGCCTTTGTATTTGTGAGTTCTGCTTCTGGAATGCTCTTTGCAGATATCATTCCCTTGCTTTCTGCACGCCTCTGGGAGGCCTTGGGAGAAAAGCCGTGGGGAGAAAATCATCTAAATAGTCTACAGAAACCAGTAGACTCTTTTCCTGCTCCCTTTCTATGTGAACATGCCTATTTTCTTCTGTACCACTCACTCATTTATGTTTATTGTCTGTATTCCCCAACTAGAATATAAGTTCCATGATGTCAGGGATATTTTTGCCCATTTTGTTTTTACTCCCATTGCTTAGCATGCTTCCTAGAATGCAGTAGGTACTCATTAAATATTTGCTGACCCAGCTAATATACTGCCATTCCAAAGGTTGAGTGAGAGTGACTTAGAAAGAAGAAATGAGCTCGGCTGGGAGGTAGGTAGGGTGTTTATTGAATTCATTGATTTAATATCTCCATGTGTGGGGTTTGGATTTTGAGCTAGATGGTTGCTGATGCCCGTTTTCATCCAATCATCTCTGAAATAACACAACAAAATGGCAGTTTTGCAGCCCAGAGTAGACCAAGAGTTGTGTGAAGGCCACTGATAGCTTTAGGCAATCTGAAGGTGTGTGCTACGCTATGTTGCTTCAGTCACATCTAACTCTTTGCAATGCCCTGGGCTGTGGCCCCCCAGGCTCCTCTGTCCATGGGATCCTCCAAGCAAGAATACTGGTGGGGTTGCCATGCCTTCCTCCAGGGGAACTTCCTGACCCAGGGATTGAACCTGTGTCTCTTATGTCTCCTGCATTGGCAGGCGGGTCCTTTACCACTAAATCTGAAGATGTAGGGGTGCCTAAATGTTGGTAACACCAAAACCTATTACCAGGCAGTGAAGATGGCTCCTGAGATCACAGCTAAATTATAGATGCTACCCAGTACTGTTTAGGAAGACACCTGGTTCTCTCATCTCCAAGATAGCCCTTGCACCAAACTACGAAGCTCAAAGTTTATAAAAGGCATCCCTAGCATAATGTATAATAAATGTCATTTATGGAGTGCTTCCCCAGTGCCTTGCTCAGTGCTGGGAGCTTTATAATGTTCTCTCTCATAACCCTCTGAGACAGGTACTATTGTCATCTCCATTTTACAGATTAAAATAAGAGGTGCTGAAAAAATTCATAACTTGCTTAGGGCCATGGGGCTGGTAAGTGGCTAAGCTAGTAAATTTTAACTCCAGTCTGATGGAGTCTAAAACCTATGTTCTCGGTCACATTGTGTGTTCTCCAGATCAGCCACCTGCAACAAATATGTTACCTTTGAGGGCAAGAACACATCTCTCCAGTTTCTGTACTTTTCTGCTTTTGGAAATGAGGTTTGGGATGTTCCAGAAGCTGCAGGTGTGTATTTACCCAGGAGCTTTGATAGGATGAGGGCAGAAGGACAGTGTAGGCCCAGATGCTGCTCTATCAGTTATGATTTAATATATAATACTGTCAAAACTCAATTAGGGAAGTCATCAGGAGTGCAAAGGGCAAGGCAGATTAAGAAGGTAATGCTTCTTAGGATAAATATATTCTTGTCTAGGAAATGTGTTTTCTGTAATTATTTTGGGAGTCCAGGCCCCATAAGCTTTATTGGAAAGAGCCTGATATATACTGGAGACAGAGTTTGGAATAGCCCAAGTCCCCTTAGGGAAAGAGCAGGAGATGTGTACTGAAGTGTAATGGTGAGTTTCTGTAATTCTCCTGCAGAGAATTAGGGGGCTAGAGGGGAGGGTGTGAACCTCAGAAAAAGAAATGCAAACCTCAAGGGACTGTGGGTTTTTCAGAGGGTTTATAAACACTGTTTGCAGCTCAGATAATAGCATGATTCTTCCTTTTGAGGGCTTGTGGTTCTTTTTATGGGTGGTTAGGGAGGGGGCTCAGACCACAGAGACTGTTCTCGGAATTAAGGAACCCGGATTTTTAGAAGTTTCTAGTTGTATCATGGGCAATGTTGTGACACCTCTGCATCATGTGGTGGGCAGTGCTGCAAGACCCCTTGGTTTTCAGCACACCATGAAGCACTGTGGAAAGAGCTGTGACATTTGGAGTTAGAGAACCCCACATGGGGGACCTAACAAATCTTAGACCCAGTGTAAGTCTCTCTATGTATACTATCCTATGATAACCTCTACCCATGGGATGATCCTTAGAGTCTTGGCTGAGGCTGGAGGGGGAACCCTGGAATTATTGAGAAAGCTATGACTTTGTCCAGCTTTCAAGGAGTTGCCTCTAAGCTTCTTCTTTTTTTTTAAATTTTATTTTATTTTTAAACTTTACAAATTGTATTAGTTTTGCCAAATATCAAAATGAACCCGCCACAGGTATACATGTGTTCCCCATCCTGAACCCTCCTCCCTCCTCCCTCCCAGTACCATCCCTCTGGGTCGTCCCAGTGCACTAGCCCCAAGCATCCAGTATCGTGCATTGAACCTGGACTGGCAACTTGTTTCATACATGATATTATACATGTTTCAATGCCATTCTCCCAAATCTTCCCACCCTCTCCCTCTGCAACAGAATCCATAAGACTGTTCTATACATCTGTGTCTCTTTTGCTGTTTCACATATAAGGTCATTGTTACCATCTTTCTAAATTCCATATATATTCATTAGTATACTGTATTGGTGTTTTTCTTTCTGGCTTACTTCACTCTGTATAATCGGCTCCAGTTTCATCCACCTCATTAGAACTGATTCAGATGTATTCTTTTTAATAGCTGAGTAATACTCCATTGTGTATATGTACCACAGCTTTCTTACCCATTCATCTGCTGATGGGCATCTAGGTTGCTTCCATGTCCTGGCTATTATAAACAGTGCTGTGATGATCATTGGGGTACATGTGTCTATTTCCCTTCTGGTTTCCTCAGTGTGTATGCCCAGCAGTGGGATTGCTGGATCATAAGGCAGTTCTATTTCCAGTTTTTTAAGGAATCTCCACACTGTTCTGCATAGTGGCTGTACTAGTTTGCATTCCCACCAACAGGGTAAGAGGGTTCCCTTTTCTCCACACCCTCTCCAGCATTTATTGCTTGTAGACTTTTGGATTGCAGCCATTCTGACTGGTGTGAAATGGTACCTCATAGTGGTTTTGATTTGCATTTCTCTGATAATGAGTGATGTTGAGCATCTTTTCATGTGTTTGTTAGCCATCTGTATGTCTTCTTTGGAGAAATGTCTATTTAGTTCTTTGGCCCATTTTTTGATTGGGTCATTTATTTTTCTGGAGTTGAGCTATAGGAGTTGCTTATATATTTTTGAGATTAGTTGTTTGTCAGTTGCTTCATTTGCTATTATTTTCTCCCATTCTGAAGGCTGCCTTTTCACCTTGCTAATAGTTTCCTTTGATGTGCAGAAGCTTTTAAGGTTAATTAGGTCCCATTTGTTTATTTTTGCTTTTATTTCCAATATTCTGGGAGGTGGGTCATAGAGGATCCTGCTGTGATGTATGTCAGAGAGTGTTTTGCCTATGTTCTCCTCTAGGAGTTTCATAGTTTCTGGTCTTACGTTTAGATCTTTAATCCATTTTGAGTTTATTTTTGTGTATGGTGTTAGAAAGTGTTCTAGTTTCATTCTTTTACAAGTGGTTGACCAGATTTCCCAGCACCACTTGTTAAAGAGATTGTCTTTAATCCATTGTATAGTCTTGCCTCCTTTGTCAAAGATAAGGTGTCCATATGTGTGTGGATTTATCTCTGGGCTTTCTATTTTGTTCCATTGATCTATATTTCTGTCTTTGTGCCAGTACCATGCTGTCTTGATAACTGTGGCTTTGTAGTAGAGCCTGAAGTCAGGTAGGTTGATTCCTCCAGTTCCATTCTTCTTTCTCAAGATAGCTTTGGCTATTTGAGGTTTTTTGTATTTCCATACAAATTGTGAAATTATTTGTTCTAGCTCTGTGAAGAATACAGTTGGTAGCTTGATAGGGATTGCATTGAATCTATAAATTGCTTTGGGTAGTATACTCATTTTCACTATATTGATTCTTCCAATCCATGAACATGGTATATTTCTCCATCTATTAGTGTCCTCTTTGATTTCTTTCACCAGTGTTTTATAGTTTTCTATGTATAGGTCTTTAGTTTCTCTAGGTAGATATATTCCTAAGTATTTTATTCTTTCCGTTGCAATGGTGAATGGAATTGTTTCCTTAATTTCTCTTTCTGTTTTCTCTTTATTAGTGTATAGGAATGCAAGGGATTTCTGTGTGTTGATTTATATCCTGCAACTTTACTATAATCATTGATTAGTTCTAGTAATTTTCTGGTGGAGTCTTTAGGGTTTTCTATGTAGAGGATCATATCATCTGCAAATAGTGAGAGTTTTACTTCTTCTTTTCCAATTTGGATTCCTTTTATTTCTTTTTCTGCTCTGATTGCTGTGGCCAAAACTTCCAAAACTATGTTGAATAGTAATGGTGAAAGTGGGCACCCTTGTCTTGTTCCTGACTTTAGAGGGAATGCTTTCAATTTTTCACCATTGAGGATAATGTTTGCTGTGGGTTTGTCAAATATAGCTTTTATTATGTTGAGGTATGTTCCTTCTATTCCTGCTCTCTGGAGAGTTTTTATCATAAATGGATGTTGAATTTTGTCAAAGGCTTTCTCTGCATCTATTGAGATAATCATATGGCTTTTATTTTTCAATTTGTTAATGTGGTGTATTACATTGATTGATTTGTGGATATTGAAGAATCCTTGCATCTCTGGGATAAAGCCCACTTGGTCATGGTGTATGATCTTTTTAATGTGTTGTTGGATTCTGATTGCTAGAATTTTGTTAAGGATTTTTGCATCTGTGTTCATCAGTGATATTGGCCTGTAGTTTTCTTTTTTTGTGGGATCTTTGTCAGGTTTTGGTATTAGGGTGATGGTGGCCTCATAGAATGAGTTTGGAAGTTTACCTTCCTCTGCAATTTTCTGGAAGAGTTTGAGCAGGATAGGTGTTAGCTCTTCTCTAAATTTTTGGTAGAATTCAGCTGTGAAGCCATCTGGACCTGGGCTTTTGTTTGCTAGAAGATTTTTGATTACAGTTTCAATTTCCGTGCTTGTGATGGGTCCGTTAAGATTTTCTATTTCTTCCTGGTCCAGTTTTGGAAAGTTGTACTTTTCTAAGAATTTGTCCATTTCTTCCACGTTGTCCATTTTATTGGCATATAATTGTTGATAGTAGTCTCTTATGATCCTTTGTATTTCTGTGTTGTCTGTTGTGATCTCTCCAGTTTCATTTCTAATTTTATTGATTTGATTTTTCTTCCTTTGTTTCTTGATGAGTCTGGCTAATGGTTTGTCAATTTTATTTATCCTTTCAAAGAACCAGCTTTTGGTTTTGTTGATTTTTGCTATGGTCTCTTTTGTTTCTTTTGCATTTATTTCTGCCCTAATTTTTAAGATTTCTTTCCTTCTACTAACCCTGGGGTTCTTCATTTCTTCCTTTTCTAGTTGCTTTACATGTAGAGTTAGGTTATTTATTTGACTTTTTTCTTGTTTCTTGAGGTATGCCTGTATTGCTATGAACTCTCCCCTTAGGACTGCTTTTACAGTGTCCCACAGGTTTTGGGTTGTTGTGTTTTCATTTTCATTCATTTCTATGCAAATTTTGATTTCTTTTTTGATTTCTTCTGTGATTTGTTGGTTATTCAGCAGCGTGTTGTTCAGGCTCCATATGTTGGAATTTTTAATAGTTTTTCTCCTGTAATTGAGATCTAATCTTACGGCATTGTGGTCAGAAAAGATGCTTGGAATGATTTCTATTTTTTTGAATTTACCAAGGCTAGATTTATGGCCCAGGATGTGATCTATCCTGGAGAAGGTTCCATGTGCGCCTGAGAAAAAGGTGAAATTCATTGTTTTGGGATGAAATGTCCTATAGATATCAATTAGGTCTAACTGGTCTATTGTATCATTTAAAGTTTGTTTTTCCTTGTTCATTTTCTGTTTAGTTGATCTATCCATAGGTGTGAGTGGGGTATTAAAGTCTCCCACTATTATTGTGTTATTGTTAATTTCTCCTTTCATACTTGTTAGCATTTGTCTTACATACTGTGGTGCTCCCGTGTTGGGTGCATATATATTTATAATTGTTATATCTTCTTCTTGGATTGATCCTTTGATCATTATGTAGTGACCATCTTTGTCTCTTTTCACAGCCTTTGTTTTAAAGTCTATTTTATCTGATATGAGTATTGCTACTCCTGCTTTCTTTTGGTCCCTATTTGCATGGAAAATCTTTTTCCAGCCCTTCACTTTCAGTCTGTATGTGTCCCCTGTTTTGAGGTGGGTCTCTTGTAGACAACATACATAGGGGTCTTGTTTTTTTATCCATTCAGCCAGTCTTTATCTTTTGGTTGGGGCATTCAACCCATTTACGTTTAAGGTAATTACTGATAAGTATGATCCCGTTGCCATTTACTTTATTGTTTTGGGTTTGAATTTATACACCATTTTTGTGTTTCCTGTCTAGAGAATATCCTTTAGTATTTGTTGGAGAGCTGGTTTGGTGGTGCAGAATTCTCTCAGCTTTTGCTTGTCTGAAAAGCTTTTGATTTCTCCTTCATACTTGAATGAGATCCTTGCTGGGTACAATAATCTGGGCTGTAGGTTATTTTCTTTCATCATTTTAAGTATGTCTTGCCATTCCCTCCTGGCTTGAAGAGTTTCTATTGAAAGATCAGCTGTTATCCTTATGGGAATTCCCTTGTGTGTTATTTTTTGTTTTTCCCTTGCTGCTTTTAATATTTGTTCTTTGTGTTTGATCTTTGTTAATTTGATTAATATGTGTCTTGGGGTGTTTCGCCTTGGGTTTATCCTGTTTGGGACTCTCTGGGTTTCTTGGACTTGGGTGATTATTTCCTTCCCCATTTTAGGGAACTTTTCAACTATTATCTCCTCAAGTATTTTCTCATGGTCTTTCTTTTTGTCTTCTTCTTCTGGGACCCCTATGATTCCAATGTTGTAGTGTTTAATATTGTCCTGGAGGTAAGATGAGGAAAATTCTCAGGATTGTCATGAGGCTAAAAATGAGTTTTTGTAGGCTGTTAAGTCAATTGCCAACAAGTTCAGCAGAGTGGGGAATTGTGAAGAAAGGCATGCTATTTCAGTCCCTGTTTCAGATTCTTCCTCTTTTCACTTGTGCTGGGGCTGTACCCAGTCAGTCATGTAAATTCCAAGGTGAGTCTGGCCAGCTTAGGCTCATTAGCTTTATCAGCAGCCTGTTTTGTGGGGGAAACATACTGTGTCTGTGTATGTGTGTGTGTGTTTAGAAGTTTCTGGTTATATCATGGGCAATGTTGTGACACCTCTGCACTATGTGATGGGCAGTGCTGCAAGATCCCTTGGTTTTCAGCACACTGTGAGCCACCACCAGAGCAGGTGGGAGGAGTAAAAGCACATGAGATTCTGTGAGGCTATTGCACTACCTCCGCATGGCGTTGGCACCCCACTTCAGGGCGCACTATGTCTTTCTTCTGAGCTGTTCACCTTAACATGCCCCCTGCCCCCGTTCACCCCAGAGCCAGCTGTCCACTCTCCAGGTTCATTTTTACATTTTCCTATATCTGGACTTGAGCTGGGTTCTTCTATCCAGTGTCTTGATTGAGTTCCCCTTTGATTGAGTTCCCTTATTCCATCAGAAGTTAACTCTCAAAGAAAGCTATCTGACATACCATTAGCACTCCTTAATTTTCATGGTACATTCTAATGGCTTTTTGGAGACAATGTCTCACTCCATGGAAGAACTCTAAAGATGACTGCTGCAGTAGTCATGGGGCAGACCAGTGGTCCAGGCTCATGATTCCCTGACCATGGAGAGGAAGATCTGGTCGGAGGAACCATGGAACAGGCAGGAGGAAAGCTGCATTGTGTGGGAGATGCTGTTGTGCAGGGGATGTTGGGTTCTGTGTATGTATCACAAGCTAATTAGGAGAATAGATTAAGCTGCTTTGGTGTCAAAATAGCTGTGGGGAAAACAACCTTAATAGCAGGTTGCAGATGAAAGAAAATGAAATGGGAAAGAAATGAGGAGCATTTAAAAGAAAACAATCAGGCTGGAGGGAATGAAGAGAGGAGGATACAGCAGAGCATTTAAAAAATTAAAGAAGTTGGTATGGGGTGGCATATGCATTTCTGATGAGCACCAGGGAAGAGAGCCTAGTCCCACATTTTCTCTGCCTTAGTGTTTGTCATGTTCAAAGCCACAGAGTTCCTCGGGGGCAGGAAATGGGAGAATGGAGGTGGTAAGTAAATTTGGGGCTCAGCCAGGAGGGGCAGCTTTAGCTGGCTAGACTGTTCCCTGTTTCTACTCAGTCTCAGCTCTCCTACTCTCTGTGATTCTGTGCCTGGTTTTTCTCTTCTCATTCCTTGCAGTGAGATTCCTGGTCTTTCCATCCATCTTAGGGCTTTCATCGCCATCCCTTACTGCGTGACTCTCAAACCTGGGTTTCCAGTCCAGGTGGATCTCCTGAGTTCTCCAGCTGCTACCCACCCCATCCTGCATTGTCTCACCTCACACGATGACAATGGACTCATTCCTCTCCCCATGATGCCCATGCCTGCTTCTCCTCCAAACTTCTCCATCACAGCAGTAGTGCCACCATCCACCAGAGTGAGAACACTAGGAACCTTTCTTGATTCTCCTCTTTCCCATCACTCACTGCATTCTGTTAACTTTGCCTTCTACACGTAGCTCAAATTAGCTCAGCATTTCTCTTCACCTCATTGCCCCTCTCTTGGTCATCACTTACCTACACAACAGCAGTAGTCCAGAGAATTGTTCTGTTCCATTCTCCCCACTCCCCACTCCCTGCCCCCCAACATAGCCCCTTCCATAACACAGTAATCATGTCACTCTCCTTCCTAAAAACCTTCAGTGCTCCTCTTCTGTTCTGGATATTTATTGCTGCATAAAAATATTATTCCAAATCTTAGTAGCTAAAGAAAATAGCCATTATTTATATTTCATAAACTTTGAGTCAGGAATTCAGACATGGCTCAGCTGGGCAATTCTGTTCCACGGGGCATCAACAGAGGTCATTTGGTCATATCCAGCTGGTAATGGGCTAGCCTAAAGCCCAAGATGGCTCCACTTATATGGCTCCACATATATGGCACTTTGGTGGAGAAGACCAAAGTTGGGCTCAGCTGGGACTGTCAGCTGGAGCACCCATGTGCGGCCCCTCCAGTATGGTGGTCTTAGGGTAGTCGGTCTTACATGGTGATTCATGGCTCCAAGAATCAGGGTTCCAGTGAAGATGGTAGAAGCTGTATGGTGTTTCATGGCTTAGTCTCACAAATGATATGGCATCATTTTCCATAGTGCTATATTGGCTGAAGTAGTTACAAGCCTGACAGGTTTCAAGGAGAATGGACAAAGACCCTACCTCTCAGTGTGAGGAGTACAGTCATGTCTTCAGAGGATGGCCTTAGTACCATGGTGTGTGTGACCCTTCATGGGCTGGCTCTTGCTAGCCTCCTCTCTGCTTACCATTCTCTAAACTCATTGGATCTTGTGCCCCAAAGCTTCAGCCATCCTTAGAAATTTATAACTTCTTGAGTAATCTGAACTCTCTTTCACTGTTGGATTCCTACCTTTTTTTAGAGTGGCCTTCTTACCCCTTCTTCATCTGACAAATTCCTGTTTCCCTTCAAGTCTTAGCTTAAGTTCTACTTCTTATAGGAAGCCTTCCATGAATCTTTTAATCTAAGTTAGGTGGCTTCCCATAAGGCCAAATAAGACTCATTACAAAGTATCACAATTGTTCATTTAACAGCCTACATCTCTCACTGAACTGAAGACATCTAACACAAGACCTGGCATGTACTAACTGGCCAAAATGTTTATTGAACCTCATACTTTCTCTAAGTCTCGGATTCCTCATTTGTAAATTTGGAAACCAAATAGATTTATCCAATATGTTATTGTCTTGATCAGTTGCTTTATCAGCATAGAATTGAAAAGGATCCTGAAACTACATCTGGTCTTAGCAAAATGGGGGATTGTGATCCATTAGTGATGTCTGCCATGGGCACAGCTTGGGGAAGAGGTAGTTTGTATGCTGTGCATTTGGCATACCTAGATTAGATTGCTTCCAGCTTTAAACGTCTGTCAATAGCACTATCTATCTCACATCTACCTAGAATCCCAGACTAAGAGCTGGAAGTTTCCCATGAGATCACTCAGTCTAGTATTCTCAATGCATACGTGAAAAAACTAAGACTCAGATAGAAAGTGATTCACCTGAAGTCAGAACCTGATTCCAGGGTGAGATCTAATATATTGAGCTAATTTGTAGTCACATAAACTGTGCAGGAATCAGGGTTTAGTGTCTAAGATAGTGGCTGTTAACCCCAGCTCAGTGTTAATTTCCTCTCTTGTTCATTCTGGGGTTTCAAACAATTTGCCAGTAGAACAAGCCAGGTTTGGTTTTTGAGCACAGTCATTTCATAGCTGCCTGTTCTTGAAAAAATTACTTGACCTTTTTAAACTTAAGCTTTCTCTTCTGTATTATAGGTAATAGTAATACCTACCACATAAATGAGATATTATAGGGAGAGCCCTTTTTAATTGTTTCTAGAACATAGTTCCCATGTCTGAGGTCAGGGGCAGAAGCTGGGAGGACCCCATGCCCAAAGGGCGGCAGCCAAGAGGAGTTACTCCACGTCCGAGGTCAGGGGCAGTGGCCGAGAGTGCCAGGCTGCAATGGTGCAGGAACGGCCGAGAAGAGTTACCCAAGTTCGAGGTCAGGGGAGGCAGCCGAGAGGAGCTACCCTGCATCCGTGATCAGGGGCTGCGGCTGAGAGGAGTTACCCCACGTCCGAGGCCAGGGGCGGTGGCTGGGAGGACCAATCCCACGTCCAAGGAGCAGTGGCTGCGTGGGCGCAGGAGGGCCTAGAGAAGCTATCCCACGTTGAAGGTCAGCAAGGGCGGTGATGAGGAGATACCCCTCGTCCAAGGTAAGGAGCAGCAGTTATGCTTTGCTGGAGCAGCCCTGAAGAGACCCCACGCCCAAGGTAAGAGAAACCCAAGTAAGATGGTAGGTGTTGCAAGAGGGCATCAGAGGGCAGACACACTGAAACCGTACTCACAGAAAACTAGTCAGTCTAATCACACTAGGACCACAGTCTTGTCTAACTCAAAGAAACTAAGCCATGCCTATGGGGCAACCCAAGACGGGCGGGTCATGGTGGAGAGATCTGACAGAATGTGGTCCACTGGAGAAGCGAATGGCAAACCACTTCAGTATTCTTGCCTTGAGAACCCAATGAACAGTATGAAAAGGCAAAATGATAGGATACTAAAAGAGGAACTCCCCAGGTCAGTAGGGGCCCAATATGCTACTGCAGATCAGTGGAGAAATAACTCCAGAAAGAATGAAGGGATGGAGCCAAAGCAAAAACAATACCCAGCTGTGAATGTGACTGGTGATAGAAGCAAGGTCCGATGCTGTAAAGAGCAATATTGCATAGGAACCTGGAATGTCAGGTCCATGAATCAAGGCAAATTGGAAGTGGTCAAACAAGAGATGGCAAGAGTGAATGTCAACATTCTAGGAATCAGCGAACTAAAATGGACTGGAACGGGTGAATTTAACTCAGATGACCATTATATTTACTACTGAGGGCAGGAATCTCTCAGAAGAAATGGAGTAGCTGTCATGGTCAACAAAAGAGTCAGAGGTGGCAAGAATACACAGAAGAACTATACAAAAAAGATCTTCACGACCCAGATAATCACGATGGTGTGATCACTGACCTAGAGCCAGACATCCTGGAATGTGAAGTCAAGTGGGCCTTAGAAAGCATCACTACAAACAAAGCTAGTGGAGGTGATGGAATTCCAGTTGAGCTCTTTCAAATCCTGAAAGATGATGCTGTGAAAGTGCTGCACTCAATATGCCAGCAAATTTGGAAAGCTCAGCAGTGGCCATAGGACTGGAAAAGGTCAGTTTTCATTCCAATCCCAAAGAAAGGCAATGCCAAAGAATGCTCAAACTACTGCACAGTTGCACTCATCTCACATACTAGTAAAGTAATGTTAAAAATTCTCCAAGCCAGGCTTCAGCAATATGTGAACCATGAACTTCCTGATGTTCAAGCTGGTTTTAGAAAAGGCAGAGGAACCAGAGATCAAATTGCCAACGTCTGCTGGATCATGGAAAAAGCAAAAGAGTTCCAGGAAAACACCTATTTCTGCTATGTTGACTATGCCAAAGCCTTTGACTGTGTGGATCACAATTAACTGTGGAAAATTCTGAAAGAGATGGGACTACCAGACCACCTGACCTGCCTCTTAAGAAATCTGTATGCAGGTCAGGAAGCAACAGTTAGAACTGGACATGGAACAACAGACTGGTTCCAAATAGGAAAAGGAGTATGTCAAGGCTGTATATTGTCACCCTGCTTATTTAACTTATATGCAGAGTACATCATGAGAAACGCTGGACTGGAAGAAACACAAGCTGGAATCAAGATTGCCGGGAGAAATATCAATAACCTCAGATATGCGGATGACACCACCCTTATGGCAGAAAGTGAAGAGGAACTAAAAAGCCTCTTGATGAAAGTGAAAGTGGAGAGTGAAAAAGTTGGCTTAAAGCTCAACATTCAGAAAACGAAGATCATGGCATCCGGTCCCATCACTTCATGGGAAATAGATGGGGAAACAGTGGAAACAGTGTCAGACTTTATTTGTTTGGGCTCCAAAATCACTGCAGATGGTGACTGCAGCCATGAAATTAAAAGACACTTACTCCTTGGAAGGAAAGTTATGACCAACCTAGATAGCATATTCAAAAGCAGAGACATTACTTTGCCAACAAAGGTTCGTCTAGTCAAGGCTATGGTTTTTCCTGTGGTCATGTATAGATGTGAGAGTTGGACTGTGAAGAAGGCTGAGCTCCAAAGAATTGATGCTTTTGAACTGTGGTGTTGGAGAAGACTCTTGAGAGTCCCTTGGACTGCAAGGAGATCCAACCAGTCCATTCTGAAGGAGATCAGCCCTGGGATTTCTTTGGAAGGAATGATGCTAAAGCTGAAACTCCAGTACTTTGGCCACTTCATGTGAAGAGTTGACTCAATGGAAAAGACTCTGATACTGGGAGGGATGGGGGCAGGAGGAAAAGGGGACGACAGAGGATGAGATGGCTGGATGGCATCACAGACTCAATGGACCTGAGTCTGAGTGAACTCCAGGAGATGGTGATGTACAGGGAGGCCTGGCGTGCTGCGATTCATGGGGTCGCAAAGAGTCGGACATGACTGAGTGACTGAACTGAACTGAGAACATAGTTAGGAGTCAACAATTATCTATTATTAGTAACAATTTATTATTAATATCGTGACCACCGGTACTATCATTACACGGCTTTAACCTGGCTTACTCCCTTGAGTAGGCACAAAGGCTAGACGGACTGGGTCACAAGGCACAGGGCACATGTTATCTGAATTCACAGGGCTGACTTGAGACTTGTTAAGGAAAATTTGAAGAGTCCCATTTTCTCCAACCAGAAGGCTTTACAACTGAACCCAGTGACAGGTTGTGGTTCACACCTGGGAACTGTCTCTATCCACTATCACAGCAGAGACATTTTCAATCAGTATTTCTGTAAGGGAGAAAGACTGGCTCATCTAACAGGCCAGATGCTTTATCAGATCTAAACAGTGTTGTCTTTGGGGAAGAGAGGGGATAAATGGTAAAAGTCAATACAAAACAATTGACTTCAGACAAATTTTACACACACACGTTTAGAGAGAGGCTGGCACTGTGATGAGGACTTGGGGAGAGGCAGGAATGGTTAGGTGTTGATCTAATTTTTGAAGGGCTAATGCATGGAGCTCTCCAGGCAACAATGGCAAATGCACTTCTAATCATCTCCATATTAAATTTAGCATCAAGGAGAGGGGCACTTCTCTCTCTTCAATTTCATAGGAATGTGATTAACATGGATATAAAAAAAGTTAAAGGAAACAGAATTTGATTTGAACTTCTAGTCTATTTCAAAGTGAAAATTAAGATGCATTTGCAGAGTTTTCGTGGATAAGTTTCCAGGGACTCTAAACTGTGATTGAACCAAGTTCATCTTGTACTTTTTCTCCCTCCCTTTCTTCTTTCCATGAGGTTTAAGTCTGCTGGGAATGAAGCAAGAGGAAGGAAGAAATAAAGCAGTGAAGTGCCAGGAGGATGCCATGCTGGGGGTAGGGAGGGGAGGTACTTTAGCAACACCAGTCTAAAGGATTTCACGCTGGTGTATCCAGGGGAAGAGAGCCCCTTGGTTGGTGATGAACCCTTTGTCAGCATGAGAGTAGGGCTCTCTGAATTTGAAAGAAGCAAGTTGGACACAACCAAGAAGGAGCATCTGTAATCTGTAAATCTGGTGGTTGGCGGTTGTGTTCAGTGCTGACATGGATTAGGCTGCAATTCTGTTGACAGTCATCCAAGCAGGGGACAACTCCAAATTCTCTTCTTTCTTTAGTCCCTCTCCCTCACCTTTTGACTAAAATGTTTTGAATTTAGACACTGAGAACTTTAAAAGTTCTGTGGGCATCTGCACCTGGAAAGATCTCCCTGAATTTAATAATTTGGGCGAATAGTGAAGGAAAAGAAAGGGGAGAGAAATGGGGCTCCTCTGGCTTTGATAATGAAGGCACCTTTAATTTTCCTGCCTTAAATCATTTACACATGCTGTGCTTTGTAGCTCTCAACCTATGGTGTTTGAG
Source organism: Bos taurus (assembly GCF_002263795.3). Taxonomy (NCBI): domain Eukaryota; kingdom Metazoa; phylum Chordata; class Mammalia; order Artiodactyla; family Bovidae; genus Bos; species Bos taurus. Next base: position 49,010,739 of record NC_037334.1, on the reverse strand, counting down.
ATTTATTTATTTTTTATTTAAATTAAAAAAAATTGGAGTATAGTTGATTTACAAAGTTGTGTTAGTTCCAGTTATACAGCTAAGTGAATCAGTTATACATATACATGCATCCACATTTTTTTAAAATATTCTTTTCCCATATAGGCTATTAAAGAGTACTGAATAGAGTTCCCTGTGCTATACAGCAAATTCTTATTAGTTATCTATTTAATATATGGTAGTGTCAGTTTTCATTCCAATCCCAAAGAAAGGCAATGCCAAAGAATGCTCAAACTACTGCACAATTGCACTCATCTCACATGCTAGTAAAGTAATGCTCAAAATTCTCCAAGCCAGGCTTCAGCAATACATGAACCGTGAACTTCCTGATGTTCTAGCTGGTTTTGGAAAAGGCAAAGGAACCAGAGATCAAATTGCCAACGTCTGCTGGATCATGGAAAAAGCAAAAGAGTTCCAGAAAAACATCTATTTCTGCTATATTGACTATGCCAAAGCCTTTGACTGTGTGGATCACAATAAACTGTGGAAAATTCTGAAAGAGATGGGAATACCAGACCACCTGACCTGCCTCTTGAGAAATCTGTATGCAGGTCAGGAAGCAACAGTTAGAACTGGACATGGAACAACAGACTGGTTCCAAATAGGAAAAGGAGTATGTCAAGGCTGTATATTGTCACCCTGCTTATTTAACTTATATGCAGAGTACATCATGAGAAACGCTGGACTGGAAGAAACACAAGCTGGAATCAAGATTGCAGGGAGAAATATCAATAACCTCAGATGTGCAGATGACACCACCCTTATGGCAGGAAGTGAAGAGGAACTAAAAAGCTTCTTGATGAAAGTGAAAGTGGAGAGTGAAAAAGTTGGCTTAAAGCTCAACATTCAGAAAACGAAGATCATGGCATCCGGTCCCATCACTTCATGGGAAATAGATGGGGAAACAGTGGAAACAGTGTCAGACTTTATTTGTTTGGGCTCCAAAATCACTGCAGATGGTGACTGCAGCCATGAAATTAAAAGAGGCTTACTCCTTGGAAGGAAAGTTATGACCAACCTAGATAGCATATTCAAAAGCAGAGACATTACTTGGCCAACAAAGATTCGTCTAGTCAAGGCTATGGTTTTTCCTGTGGTCATGTATGGATGTGAGAGTTGGACTGTGAAGAAGGCTGAGTGCGGAAGAATTGATGCTTTTGAACTGTGGTGTTGGAGAAGACTCTTGAGAGTCCCTTGGACTGCAAGGAGATCCAACCAGTCCATTCTGAAGGAGATCAGCCCTGGGATTTCTTTGGAAGGAATGATGCTGAAGCTGAAACTCCAGTACTTTGGCCACCTCATGCGAAGAGTTGACTCATTGGAAAAGACTCTGATGCTGGGAGGGATTGGGGGCAGGAGGAGAAGGGGACAACAGAGGATGAGATGGCTGGATGGCATCACAGACTTGATGGGCATGAGTTTGAGTGAACTCCGGGAGTTGGTGATGTACAGGGAGGCCTGGCGTGCTGCGATTCATGGGGTTGCAAAGAGTTGGACACGACTGAGCGACTGAACTGAACTGAGTGTGTATATGTCAACTGCAATTTGCCAATTTATCTTCACCCCTTATCCCCTGGAACCCACGAGTTTATTTTCTCCATCTGTGACACTGCTGCTGCTGCTGCTTCAGTTGTGTCTGATTCTTTGCAACCCCATAGACGGCAGCCCACCAGGCTCCCCCGTCCCTGGTATTTTCCAGGCGAGAACACTGGAGTGGGTTGCCATTTCCTTCTCCAATGCATGAAAGTGAAAAGTGAAAGTGAAGTCGCTCAGTCGTGTCCGACTCTTTGCGACCCCATGGACTGCAGCCCACCAGGCTCCTCCGCCCACAGGATTTTCCAGGCAAGGGTACTGTAGTGGGGTGCCATTGCCTTATCTGTGACTCTACTTTTTGTAAATAAGTTCATTTTGTATATAAATTTATTTTATAAATAAGTTCATTTGTACCTTTTAAACTTTAGATTCCACATACAAGTGATATCATATGCTATTTGTCTTTCTGTGTCTGAGTTCACTCAGTATGACAATCTCTAGGTCCATCGATGTTGCTGCAAATGGCATTATTTTGTTCATTTTTTGTGGCTGAGTAGTATTCCATTGTATATAGGTACCACGTCTTCTTTATCCACTCCTCTGTTGATGGACATTTAGGTTGCTTCCATGTCCTTGGATTTGTAAACAGTGAACACTGGGGTGCATGTATCTTTGAAAATTATGACTTTATCTGGGTGTGTGCCCAGGAACAGGACTGCTGGACCACATCATAACTCTATTTTTAATTTTTTAAGGAACCTCTATAATGTTCTCCAATAGTGGCTGTACATTTACAGTCTCACCAATAGTGTAGGAGAGTTTCCTTTTCTCCATACCCTCTCCAGCATTCATTGTTTATAGATTTTTTGATGATGGCCATTCTGATTCCTGTGAGAACCTTATTGTGGTTTTGATTTACATTTCTCTAATAATTAGTGATGTTGAGCATCTTTTCATGTGCCTTTTGGCCATTGTGTGTCTTCTTTGGAGAAATGTCTGTTGAGATCTGCCCATTTTTTGATTGGTTTATTCATTTTTTCTGATATTGAGCTGCATGAGCTATTTGTATATTTAGGAGATTAATCTTTTGTTGGTTGGTTTGATTGCAAATATTTTCTCCCATTCTGAAAGTTGTCTTTTTGTTTTGTTTATGGTTTCCTCTGTTGTGCAAAAGCTTTTAAGTTTAATTAGATACCATTTATTTATTTTTGTTTTTATTTTCTTTATTCTAGGAGGTGGATTAAAAAGATCTTGCTGTGGTTTATGTCAGAATCTTCTGTTGTAAAACAGCTCATGCAAATGGTAACTATGGTGCCTGGCCAGGGTGAGCAGTTTCAGTCCGTGTGCTTCCCCTAACAGCTTCAGCTCCTACTCTGGGTGATTTCCTAGCACGGGATCTGTCTGCATTGTCCTGGATCACTGCGGTGGGTCCTGGCACCCACTGGAGGATTTCCTAGTAGCAGAGTTTTCTGTACCCTCCCAGGACAGTGGTGCAGGTCCTGGTATCTGCTGATGGAGTGCCTAGTGGGGGAGTGATCCATGCCCTCCTAGGATAGCTGGGTGGGTCCTGGTACCCATCGGCAGTTTCCTAGTTGTGGGAGCTATCCGCACCCTCCCTGGACAGTGTAGGCAGGTCTTGGTGGAGTTCCTAGTGCGGGGAGCTGTCTGCACCCTTCTGAGTCAGTGGGGGTGGGTCCCGGGGCACACTGGTGGAATGGCTAGTGGCTGGAGCCATCTGTGCCCTTCTAGGTCAACAGTGGTAGGGCCTGGCATCTGCCTGTGAGTTGGAAGAGGCAGCCAGTGGTGGCCTCTGGAGCCCAAGATGGCAGCAGTGACTCACACTGCAGCTGGAGCTCCTGTGGGGAGAGTCTTATAGTCTGGGAGCTCTCACAGGGAAAGAAATTCCTGTGGTGGTCCTGCCCCTCTCCTTATGCACCTCCCAACAACGGTGCCTTGTCTTTCTGGCAGGCCAAGGCTTCTTCCTAGTCCATCCTGAGTTTCGATGGCCTGACCTTTTCAGGCTGTTTCCACACCTAACCTTGGTTCTGTCCCTGGGACTGAACCTCAGAGTCTGAACTTCAGCCGCTGACCCCCACCCTCACTGACAGGAGTATCTCAGGTTGTGGGCACCTGGTGGCAGTGCCAACCCTCTGTACAGGTTCCTCTCCATTTTGCCCTCCACAGACTGGTTGCTGCTCTCCCCTCGGAAGTTTCCAAAATTCTCCCTCCATCTAGTCTAATCTCTCTGCTGGTGAGGAGCCTTTCCTCCTTCACAGCTCCCTTCTTGGGGTGCAGGCCTCGGTCTGATTCCTTCTTTTTTCTTTGTCTTTTTTTTCCTACCCAGTTATGTGGAGGTTTTCTTGTCTTTTCAGTCCTCTGAGGTCTTCTGTCTACATTCAGTAGCTGTTCTGTGTGAATCGTCCCACCTATAGATATAGTTTCAGTGTGTCTATGGAGGGAGGCAAACTCTGCTTCCTACTCTTTTGCCATCTTGGGCTTGACCAGGATTTATTTTTTCTAATGGATGCTTTTTGGGAGTATGTTTACAAGTTTATCACCTTCTTTAGGGAAGGGCCTTCTTTGAACATGCTCTTACCTTTAATAAGTAATTCAAGAAACATAGTCTCTTGGTCTGGCTAAACGTTAGAAAACTGTGTAATCCCAGGGAATGTATTTAATTGGGAAATTGACCCAGAACCCAATTTAGCATCATCATCTAGGCCAGACAGGGCCAGGCTGACGTCAGCAGGAGTCTGGCTGCCTCAGGAGCTGCGGACAGAGCTTGCTTGATTAAGATGTTTCCTGGGAAATGGAATTAAGCCTAATGATTTCCAATGGAAGGGACTGCTAATTGGGGAGGCAATACTGCTTAATTGGGACACCTGCAGGTAATTAAAGGCTCCCTCCTGATGGCCTTCTCTGTACTTACGACTCTGGGAGGTTAAGACAATGTGGAGGATGTAGGTGCCCTCAGCCCCTCTGCTATGTCTCGGCCTTGACCCTCTGTCCAAGGCCTTTCAACCAGGCCATTTTTCTACTCCTTGACAAAAATGCTTTGCATGAGGCCTTCTATGGACTTTCAGGGGCTTGAGTGAGCTATGGTATCTGATGTTAACCTGCTGCTGGGGAGTCTAGTGAGCTCCCTGGAAATGGGAGAAAAAGGCAACACAGTAACATGGCAGCCCTTGACATCAGACCCCAGAGGCCTCTGTATCAAGTGACTCTGACGAATGGGACTTAAGATTGAAGATGTCACCTTCTGCAGAGATGGACAGGCCCAGCCCCATGTGGGAAGGGAGCCCTGGTGGAAAATCCTCTGGATTAAGATTTGGATAAACTGATTTTTAGATCCAAGTCTACTGCCCATGAGCATTGTGACTCACCTCTTTGGGCCTCAGTTTTTTCAAATGTAAAATGAAAATGATTCTAGTTATGGATAAGGACAAGGTAAAGATCCTTTCACTCTAGGTGCTGGATAAGGGACTGGAGAAGGATAAACTTTTAAAATCTATGTTCTGGGGAACTTAATCTGGTGGGGTAGACAAACCTGTAAATCATCACTTGCCACGTGGTGTTATAGGTCATACTAGACAATGCAGGAGCAGACCTGTTATCAGACAAGAACAGACAGCTTTAGAGGGAGGGAACATTTAGGTGAGTGTTTATGAACAGATAAGGCAGAGGGAGAAAGCATCCCAGGCAGGGAGAAGGTCATGTGTAAAGGCCCGGGCATGCAAACCTCATGCAGGCACAACCCAGGAATAGTCACTGGTGATGCATTTCTGTTGAGTGGAAGGATGTGCATCTTGGGGAAAGAGAAGAGTGAGGGGAATATGGCAAGTCCCCTACATACAAGGGAGCTCTGTTCCCAGAGCATGTTCATAAGTCCATCAGAGTTGGCCTAGGTACCCAATTGGCTGCCACAATAAGCTATATAGTACTGTACTGTGATAGGTTTATAATACTATTCATTCAAATAGTACATAAAAAGGAGACAAACAATAAATAAAACATTAAAAAATTTACAGTACCATGCCTTAAAAAGTACAGTAGTATAACAGCTGGCATACAGCGTCTGGCATCTAGTGAACAGGTAAGAAGAGTTACTGACTGGAGGAGGGAGAGGAGGTGGAGGATGGTGGAGCTGAAGGACCATCATCAATGAGAGACAGAGGGCAAGCTGCAATTTCACTCATGCCTGATGTTGATGGAACATATGTTCACATCTTTGAGAGTCTGCAACTTAAAGGTTTGTATGTAGGGTCTTACTGTATGAGACAGTGCAGGTCACAGGAGATCATGGATCATGAAAGACCATCTGCATTACTCCAGGGAGCTTGGTTGGACTTTTTCTAATAGGCAGTGGGTGGTTGTTGAAGAGTGTTCAGTGTGGGAGTGACAGAGTCACAACTGAATTTGGGAAAATCACTCTGATAGAAGTGTGGTCCTAATGGGGGAGCTAGATTAGAGAGGCCAGGCTGGAGGCAGGGAAGCTGCTACAACAGTCTGGAAGAGGAGTGGCGAGTCCCTAAGTTCAGGCAAAGCCAGTGGGAAGTGAGAGGAGGGAACAGTTGGAGTTTGTATCATGGATTGCTTTGTATGCTGCTATTATGGCAGAAAGTGAAGAGAAACTAAAAAGCGTCTTGATGAAAGTGAAAGTGGAGAGTGAAAAAGTTGGCTTAAAGCTCAACATTCAGAAAACAAAGATCATGGCATCCGGTCCCATCACTTCATGGGAAATAGATGGGGAAACAGTGGAAACAGTGTCAGACTTTATTTTTCTGGGCTCCAAGATCACTACAGATGGTGACTGCAGCCATGAAATTAAAAGAGGCTTACTCCTTGGAAGGAAAGTTATGACCAACCTAGATAGCATATTCAAAAGCAGAGACATTACTTGGCCAACAAAGGTCCGTCTAGTCAAGGCTATGGTTTTTCCTGTGGTCATGTATGGATGTGAGAGTTGCACTGTGAAGAAGGCTGAGCGCCGAAGAATCGATGCTTTTGAACTGTGGTGTTGGAGAAGACTCTTGAGAGTCCCTTGGACTGCAAGGAGATCCAACCAGTCCATTCTGAAGGAGATCAGCCCTGGGATTTCTTTGGAAGGAATGATGCTAAAGCTGAAACTCCAGTACTTTGGCCACCTCATGCGAAGAGTTGACTCATTGGAAAAGACTCTGATGCTGGGAGGGATTGAGGGCAAGAGGAGAAGGGGATGACAGAGGATGAGATGGCTGGATGGCATCACTGACTTGATGGACTTGAGTCTGAGTCAACTCCGGGAGTTGATGATGTACAGGGAGGCCTGGTGTGCTGCAATTCATGGGGTCGCAAAGAGTTAGACACGACTGAGCGACTGATCTGATCTGATTTGTAGTTTTAGGTTTGGGGGAACTCTGTAATCTGCCCCGGGAAAGTGCTTGCTTCCCTTTCAGCCAAAGGCGCCTTGTTTGTACTTCTTTACCTGCTCTAACCCTTTGCTCTGCAGAGAGCTTCCCAAGACTCAGTTTTCCAAAGGAGACTTTGGCAAGGCTTGGGATACCCTACTCAATGTCTGCAGACAAGAGGAGTGAGACAGGACAAGAATTTGAGGCTCTGACTTTCCTAGGATGTTTAGGAAAGAGAATTCTGGCAACAACACACAGGAACACAGCCGAGTGCTCAAGTTTCAGTAGTTTTGGAAAAAACACTTGATTGAAAAGGTGCAGAGATGAGGAAGCACAAAGGTGAGCTGGAGCCATGAGTAATTGCAGTTTTCACTGTGACAGTCATCTCAGGTTCTCTCCTTTTGTAGCCAGCAGTTTGGGTAATAGACACGGTATTCGAGCCACAATGGATGAGGTAAGGGCCCATTTCCAATTTAAAAAAAAAAAGCTATTCCCAAGGGTTGGGTCGACTTAAAGGCTTGGTACAGGCTGTTGGTGCCAATGCAAACTCTTGGGACTAAAGCTGTTACCTTCTAGGCCCCATCAAAAAATATATTCAGCGTTGAAGTTTTTTGAAGTGTTCAATTATGATTCTCTATGAAGTGCTTCTTTGAATAGCCCATGTGCAGAGTGTGAGTTAATGGGGCTGAGGTAAACTAGCAGGGGATTTTCTTGCTTTTCCATCTGAAGAAACAGAGACCCATCCCTCCCCTCCTAATTCTTACAATACTGACTCTCAGGACCGCCCCTTAGCAGAGAATGCCTTAGACTGAGCTTGGAATGTATGTGTCCATGTAAAAAGTATTACTTGGTACATTTTCAGAATTCTCATTCTTAAGTGAAGTTCGGTTCCTTTCAGCTTGTTTTATTTCTTTTTGAAGTCCTAAGTTAAAAGAACCCCATTAGAGCAGCATGGGAAATAGATGGGGAAACAGTGAAAGCAGTGTCAGACTTTATTTTTTTGGGCTCCAAAATCACTGCAGGTGGTGACTGCAGCCATGAAATTAAAAGAGGCTTACTCCTTGGAAGGAAAGTTATGACCAACCTAGATAGCATATTCAAAAGCAGAGACATTACTTGGCCAACAAAGGTTAGTCTAGTCAAGGCTATGGTTTTTCCTGTGGTCATGTATGGATGTGAGAGTTGGACTGTGAAGAAGGCTGAGTACCGAAGAATTGATGCTTTTGAACTGTGGTGTTGGAGAAAACTCTTGAGAGTCCCTTGGACTGCAAGGAGATCCAACCAGTCCATCCTGAAGGAGATCAGCCCTGGGATTTCTTTGGAAGGAATGATGCTGAAGCTGAAACTCCAGTACTTTGGCCACCTCATGCGAAGAGTTGACTCATTGGAAAAGACTCTGATGCTGGGAGGGATTGGGGGCAGGAGGAGAAGGGGACGACAGAGGATGAGATGGCTGGATGGCATCACAGACTCGATGGGCATGAGTTTGAGTGAACTCCGGGAGTTGGTGATAGACAGGGAGGCCTGGTGTGCTGCGATTCATGGGGTCACAAAGAGTCGGACACGACTGAGAGACTGCACTGAACTGAGAGCAGGGGTCTGAAGGGGCCTTTCTTGTTTGGGGAGCCATAGGCTGACCTGGCTTTTCTTTCCAGCCTCTTGAGGTCAGGAGCCTGCGTTCCTCCCCTGTGGCCTCCATGTGCCCAGGCAGTGAAGCACCTAGAATTTCTTTAGGGCTGTCCCTTCCACTGACCATGTGACACTGATTTCACCCATGGTGTGGGAGAGTCAGTCTTATCATCTTAGTATATACTTATTCTGGGAAAGTGTTTTCTGAATGGGAAACTGCAATAAAGTTTCCCAGTGAAGAATGAAAGTGGAAGTGTTAGTAGCTTAGTTGTGTCCAACTCTTTGCAACCCATGGACTGAAGCCTGCCAGGCTCCTCTGTCTATGAAATCCTCCAGGCAAAAACATTGGAGTGGGTTTCTATTCCCTTCTTCAGGGGATGTTCCCAACCCAGGGATCGAACCCAGGTCTCCCATGTGGCAGGCAGATTCTTGACCATAAACCACAGAGGGCTGTCCTGCCTAAGTAACTTCCCATTGGGCCTACACGACTGGCCATAATTCAGCCTCTCTGGACTGCTGTGGCCTCTTTTTGCTTTGTTGTCTCTGTGACAGCTGTACTAATCACTTGTCTTGGTCCCACCTTAGGGACATGGCACAGACTGTGCCTGTGATGGGGATGCTCTTTTTCTCCACATCCAGGTAATTCTTGCTCATCCTTCATTTGGCCCTACGGAGGTCTTGTCTGACCCTTAATCTAAATCAGGTACCCTCTCTTCACTCTACTATCCATCCATCACTCCCAATTCACAGCCCTTATTAAAATTTGCTGGGCCATGTCTGCATGTTGAAATTACTGACTTTGTCTGCCTAGACTCTAAACTCCCAAGGGCAAGTACCTTGTCGGTCTTATTCTCCAGTAAATTATAGTTTATCATGCAGTGCCTGGAACATAGTAGGTACTTAACAAGCATCTTTTGAGGAAATGAATGACGGATGTAAACTTTTGGTCCAGTGTGGCAGCCAAGGTGGGCAGAGCTGGAAAGCATAAGCCACAGTGCAGAAGGTCTAGGTCTGGTCTGTCCAGAAACAATGATGGACACACTGCTTCTAGGACTTCACTGCGTCTACCCTGTAGGGGCCATCAGAGTGGGGCAAAGAGGTTCATGCCTGGGCTGCGATGTTTCTGACTCAGTAGTAGTTCTGCTTTGGTGTGTCCCATCTTCTCAAAGTCCTGACAGTGCCCTTGGTGTTTTCTTCCATTCCTGCTGGGTTGGGTGGTTTGATGGGCTGGGAGCCAGGGTGGGGATGGAGAAGGGTAGAAATTGTGGCCAGACTGGAGGCTGGCGGAGCTGTTTCCTTAGCAGGATATCTGTTGATGAACTAGCTAAGAGCCATTGTGAGAGGTTATTAATCTCAATTAAGCCTGATTAGGATGTGATTGGATTTGAACTGAGGCTGTCCAAGTCAAGCCTGGCCCATTTGGTAGTCTACTCAATAGCAGGCTTATATCACACAGGCTGGCTTCCACATCAGGGCAGAAGGAGAGCCCCTGGCACCTCTGGGAAGGAGGGTCCAGATGCAGTGACTATTCAGGACCCCAGCCCCAGGAGGCATCACAGATTGTATGAACCTAACTGCTGCTGACTTCTTGGGAAGATATGACATTCACAACAGGGAGATTATTAATTGTCACAATTATGAGATTATTACCTTGCAAAAAGACATTTTTATCATGTTCCTACTGAGGATGTATTGGGAGAGGACACGATACTCAGTGTTGAGCCAGGGTAGCAAGTTGGTCTGAGCAGCTTCCTGGCTTCTGCTGAGGGGCAGGTGGTTTCTTTAACAGCAGGAGTGTTGGCTGGGCCTGGCAGGCTGCTCAGGGCTCCAGCTGTTGAAAATCATGGCTCAACTGTTGTTATCATACAGAACAATGAATGAGGTCATTAGCATGTGGGCCAGACAGGTTGGGCCAATCATGAAACTATTAGTCCAAGCCTGGACTGCAGAGGCCTGGGGAACCATTAGCTACTGAATAGTAGGAAAATCAACCCACTCCAGTATTCTTGCCTGGAGAATCCCAGGGACAGAGGAGCCTAGTGGGCTGCCGTCTAAGGGGTCGCACAGAGTTGGACACAACTGAAGCGACTTAACAGCAGCAGCAGCAGCAGTAGGAAAATGTTAGCAGTCATACCCCTGTTTTTGTGTGTAACATGTGTCTGAACTAAAGTCAAAAGTGACTAGGTGGCCATTGAACAATAGACATGTGTTATAAGAGTGTGTTTGTTCTCAGAGAACTGAAACTATAACAAAATCCTTGAAGCTTCTTAACATTTAAACATATTATTAAATGACATGGTCATGTTTCATATGTTATTTTAAAAAATAAAATGTACTTTTATCAAGATAATATGTACTATGCCATGCTCAGTCACTTCATTCATGTCTGACTCTCTAACCCCATGGACTGTAGCCCAACAGGCTGCTCTGTCCATGGGATTTTTCAGGCAAAAATACTGGAGTGGGTTGCCATGTCCTCCCACATGGGATCTTACCCACCAAGGGATCAAACTCACGTCTCCTGCATTGAAGGCAGATTATTTACCACTGGGCCATTTGGGAAGCCCCAAGGTAATATATGCAGTCATTAAATACTTAAAATGAAAAGTAGCAGTCAAATGTCCCTCCCTCATCCCTTTTTAGTTATGTCCCCGAGTCAGCTGCTTTCCACATCTTTAATATTTTGGGGGGAACTTAACTCTGTTTTTACAGATAATATATTAACACTGCCATTTCTTTCTGTTTATTTATTTATTGAGATAGAGAGTTAAGGTGCCATATTATGTTACAGGTGTACAAACAGTGATTCACAATTTTTAAAGGTTGTACTCCATTTATGGTTATTATAAAATTGTCTATATTCCCTGTGTTGTACAATATGTCCTTGTAGCTTATATATTTTACCATTTCTTAATGTCCCCACTTTAGACATCATTGCATTCTTTTCAGCGTCTGGGTGGGTTTGGAATTCTCACACACAGTCCTCTACCTACCGTCCACTTCTCACCACACTGCTACCTCCCCATCCTTCCAGTATGATTATGTAGTACATTTTATTTGAATTTGAAATCAATGGTTACATGACTATGATTAGTTTATGGACAAGCTAAGTACAGTACTACAGTTGTTTTCTTTTTGGAGGAATTTTTGTTTTGTTTTGTTTTCCTAGAGTTAATGTCTCCCCCCTCCTACTTTTTACTTGCAGAATTTTCTTTTTGCATAACCTTCATTTCTTTTTCATTAGCAACCTCTACACTTCTATCACACTTTTTTTCTAAATACACACATAGATAGCCTATCAATTCTGTGATGTTGGTTTTCTTCTGGAGTCTTCCTTTCTAGAAGCTTCGATTATCTTGCTTCTTCTAAACTGATTATTCTCTAGGCCTGTGGCACAGTGTCACCCAGAAATAGTAACAGCTTTCCTGCTTCAGATCCCTTGTTTAAGTTTTGAGTTCTTTCAACTCTGAAAATGAACTTGTTTATTCTCACATGAATGATAGCTTAGCTGGTTAAGAAATCTCAGGTTAAAAACTTATTTGAAACCATTAATCCATTATCTTTTGCATCCCATGTTCAATTATCTCCCTTTCTTTGGTCTTTATTTCTAGAAAAGAGGGAGGAAGCTAGGTGAAAACTCTAGTTTTGGGGTAAATCCTTTGTTTTCCAAGGTTTTTATTGATTTTTATTTGAGCTATCTTATTTTTACTTTTAGATTTCTTTTTTTTTTCAACTCTGTTCTCTTAACAAAGAGAATCTTATTTTTTTTCTTGGATGTAGTATCTATTTTTTATTAAAATTTTGACATTTGTTTCTCTTGATTAGCTTAGTTTACCTGTTCTTTACTTTTCTCTGTTTGTTTTGATCTACTTTTCATATCAGAAAAATTCCTCAAATGTTAAATGATCTTTGGTTGGGTATTATTGCACAATAGGGTCCTGAAAAAGCTGGTTACTGTGTGTGTGTGTGTGTGTGTGTGTGTGTGTGTGTGTGCATGCATGTGATGTATGTCTGTTAGTACACTTCACTCAAGTGATACCAGGCAAATGTAGAAATCTGGACATCTTTTCTTTGGAAATGAATCCTCTAGTCTCCAGCCTGTGAGTGGAAAGCTTTGTTTTCAGCCTTCTGAGAACAGAGTGGAGGAATGGGAACTGCAGACTTAAGCTACGTTTATCTCTAATATGCCAGCTGTTCTTGAGTCCAAAGCCTGTCTGGATGGATTTCTCCAGAGAGTAAACCTTTGGCAACTGGGTGGGTGGACTTAGTCACCTGGCTCTTTGGGGTTGTGAAGGCACAATAATTCTGTATTCTGACTTTTCATGAGTCCTCTTATTTTCAACTTTGTACCTCACGCTACCCACCTACTGCCTTTGATGGCACCTAGAACCTTAAATTCGGAGGCTTTCCAAGGTCTGTGCTGGGGTGAGGGAAGAAGGGATTAGCTTGTATATCATGAGTGTCTCTATTTTGTGGATGCGTTGCTGGTTGGATGCGTTGGAGGAATTTTTATTTATCTACATAGCTCGCCTAGCTATGTAGATTATCAACCCTGTGTCTACTTGCTGTCTTCCCCAAATCTTAGAAAATGTTTATTCTCTGGTACCTCCATTCTCATTCTCTTTTCCCTTGGTAGTTATACTTAAAATTTACTCTGCTATTATTTTAGTGGGGTTTTCAGAGGAAGAAGAGATAAATGCTTGTGATCAGTGGGTTGTATTTAACTGGAAGTTTTATGTTTATGTTTTTGTTCTTTTCCAAATTGAATATGTAGTTGACTGGCTTAAGTCCAGGGAGTACTGTGGAGACTAAAGATGTACTGCTTTGGGCTCACAAAATAGTTTTCCTCTTTTTCCAAACTGTACAAAGTTTATATGATTTTTTCCCCCTCTTGTTATAGGCTTTTGGTTTTTTTTTCTTTCATAAGCTAATATTGAAGTGTTTGTAAAAATAAGGAACTACACACAAATGAAGTAAACCTTGTAAAGCTGCATTATTGTTTAGGGAGCAAGGTCAGCCAGTAAGAGATTGAAGTATTTGTCCAAAAGTTAGGAAAGCCCAGCTTTGGGCTGTGAGGGCAGTCTAGAGATAACAGTGTATAACATGCAAAGACACAGACGTGGACAAAAAGGGCTCTTGGTAGATTTGTTGTTGTTGTTTAGTTGTAAGTTGTGTCCAACTCTTTGTGACCCCATGGACTGTAGCCCACCAGGCTCCTCTGTCCATGGGATTTCTCAGACAAGAATACTGGAGTGGGTTGCCATTTTCTTCTACAGGGGATCTTCCTGACCCTATGTCTCCTGCCTGGCAGGTGGATTCTTTACCACTGAGCCACCTGGGAAACTCCCCGTTGGTATTAACAGGTAGAAGAGGTTAAAAAAATGAGGTTGGCACTGTGCTTCTCACCAACTTCCTTTCTTTCCAGTGTGTCTGGAGGGTTCTAGCAACCACACTGATGGGGGCTCTTTACAACCTTCGGCACTCAGTCTAGATAGCTCCTCCACTGAGAAACCTTCCTTCTTCTGGCCTCTGTGCGTGTGTGCGCATGCTCAGTCATGTCCGATTCTTTGCGACCCCACGGAGCCCGCCAGGCTTCTCTGTCCATGGGATTTTGCAGGCAAGAATACTGAAATGGGTTGCCATTTATTCCTCCAGGGGACCTTCCCAACCCAGGGATCAAACCCACATCTCCTGTGGCCTGTGCATTGGCAGGTGGATTCTTTACCACTTGAGTGACCTAGAAGCCCTCCTTCTGTCCTGGTCAGGGCTAATTGCTTCTCAAACAATTGGCCCTTGAATAATAAGAGTCTGAACTGCACAGGTCCTCTTGCCATGTGGATTTTTTTGATAGTAAATACTAAAGTACTGTGGGATCCACGGTGAATTGAGTCTGCAGATGCAGAACCCCAGATGCAGAGATACCCCATATACAGGGGCACTATGAATACAGAGGGAGGACTAAAAACTTTACTTGGGTTTTGCATTGTGTGGAGGGTTTGAACTCCTAACCCCACATTACTCAAGGGTCAACAGTATATTTTGACCATGTTTTCTTTTTTTTTTCCCCAACCCTCTTGTGGTAGTTTCCAAATGCTCTTCTGTGACCCATGGAGGCTCTTCTATGACCCGTAGGGGCTCTTCTGATCTTCTGGGTCCTTAGAAAATACTCAGTACATGGATGAGCTGGTCATACTCTCTGGCCACTGGGTTAGGCTCAAGGGCTTGTCTGAAGGGGGTCAGCATTCCTAGCATGGGGTTCAGGTCTTGGCATTAATGTCATCATGGCACATCTGTGTTGAGGCACTTCCCCGCCCTCCCACCCCACCATGCTTTCCTATGGAGCACGGCCAAGCTTGGCAGCATCATAGGGACCAGCATTCTTCCAGAGCTTCCTCCCAATTCCTTCTCACTATAGAAAATATCCTCTCCTTGCCTCACCCACTGAAATGTGAGTTCCTTAAGGGACCCTATTTGATTTATCATTACAACCTCACTGACAAGGAGCCCAGTGCCTGAAACATAGTAGGCACTTAGTCAGTGTTTATGGAATGACTTGTAAATAATTTTGCCTAAAACTTTTGTAGTGCATAAAATTAGCAAGGGCCTCCATGCTAGGGCATGCAAATTATAGAAACAAACAAATGAACATTGGGAAGGTTGCAAATCATATATCTTAAGAAATTTACAGATAGCCTTATTAATCTTGTGAGCCTCTTAAGATTATATGCAAAATCTTGTGTATTTTTGGCTCGGTTCAGTTCAGCTCAGTTGTGTCTGACTCTTTGCGACCCCATGGACTGCAGCATGCCAGGCTTCCCTGTCCATCACCAGCTTCTGGAGCTTCCTCAAACTCATGTCCATTGAGTTGATGATGCCATCCAACCATCTCATCCTCTGTCGTTCCCTTTTCCTCCCGCCTTCACTTTTTCCCAGCATCAGGGTCTTTTCAAATGAGTCAGTTCTCTGCATCAAATGGCCAAAGTATTGGAGTTTCAGCTTCAGCATCAGTATTTCCAATGAATATTCAGGACTGATTTCCTTTAAGATGGACTGGTTGGATCTCCTTGCAGTCCAAGGGACTCTCAAGAGTCTTCTCCAACACCACAGTTCAAAAACATCAATTCTTTGGTGCTCAGCTTTCTTTATAGTGCCTTTTTCTGGAGACAAGTTTTCACAGCTTTATCTTCAAAAGGTTAAGAACCACTGAGAAAATGAGGCTTGGAGTTATGCACCCGTACATCTGAGTATGTGCTTCAAGATGGGAAGTGCTCTATCGGTGCCTGGCATTATTTTTGTGTCACCTGCTTTTTTGTCTGTCAGTGTCATCCTTCTGAGCTGACCATCCTTTTCCTTGCCATTCTTTCTTGGAAAAAACATAGCTTTTGGATCTATGGATGCAAGATATCTTTGGGTCTATGGTTACTGGAAATTAATGCTGGAATCAGATTCAGAGTCTCTGAGTCTAGTGCCTGAGTCTGAAGCTCCAGGTGACTCAAGGAGACTTTTAGGTTAATAACTTACTGGATTAGATAGAGCATTTTGTTTCACAAACATGAACATAATTTGTTCTTATTTACTTTTAAATTATAAATGATTATTCAGTAGTTTTTTCTCTTCGTTTTAAACAGGTTCTTGAAAACATTGCTTTAATGAAAAATAAAACCTAAAAGCAGCTGCGGTGTTGGTATGTAATGATTGAAGTATAATTAAGAGTTATAATTATTCCCAATTAGGCATTTGGAATGCCAAAGTAGGGGCCCCAATCAGTTGAACCCAGGCAAGGTAGCATCAGGCCCGAATCAGGGACAGGGCATGGGAGAGAAAGGGGTTGATTTGGGGGCCCCCTGGGATGGGACCCTAGGGATTGATTCCCTGTGTGCTGTGGGTTGGAGGAGGCATGGTCCCAAACTCCCCAAGCTCTGGGAGGAAAGAAAGCTCTGCTGAGTGGAGGATGTTTCTGAATAATGTTTCCCTCAAAACCTCTGAGTCTTACCTAGTTGAGAACAGACAGACATCCTGGCAGAACCTCCTCCCCTAATGAAAGTGTAACTGACTTGAGGGCATACCAGGGATCAATATTCCCCTCCCCTATTGCCCTCAGAGGTCCCATGGCCTGGTGGATCTCCATGCTTTAGCCCTCCTACTCTCGTAATTTCGCGCTGCCCTATCCATAGTCACCTTCTCATGGCTCTGCCAGAAACCGTTACTATTAATATCACCACCTGCTTTTTTTTACAGTTGCCATGGCCAAGGTTTCATGATCCCATGGCCCTGCTTTTAGCTTATGAGTGAACCTGAGCTGTGACCCAATTTCATGGTCCTAACTTGGAGAGTAGGGAGTCAGTGTCTAAATCATCTGGTTTACTGGGCTGGTCCTCCTGCGATATTATTTCTCCTTGAGCCCTTCCTGCAATCGGGTGGTATTGGTGCCTGGATGGGTGCGGGTAGGAGGCACCTCTGAGAAGTGACACACCTGGCAGACCCGTCAGTTGCCGCACAGGCACCCATGGCAGAGCCACGCTCGGATGTGGCTGGTGAGGCCCAGTTCTATCAGGTCACAGAAGTGGATTTGCCACTGGAGTTTCATCTACCAGTGTAGGCCGGTGTGGGCTCCCTGGGGATTTTGAATAGGGAAGAGATCTGGCCAGAACTGGGCTTGGGAGGATTTGTCAGGTATCCTATTTGTGAGGGGTCGATAGGTGGGGAGAACCTGGAAACAGAAAGATGTATGGAGACCACTCCTGCAGTCCAGGGGAAAGTGGGGATGAACTGGGGGCAGGCTGGCTGTGGGCCAATAGAGTGGTGAGGCTGAGAAGTAGGGTGTGGGAAGTGATAAGAGAGCCAGGTGACTACCAGGATGATATGGTGTGGGGCCTGGGAGGAGGCAGCCAGTCAGCCATGTTGGGGCTGGGATATTTTGAACTTAGTTAATTGGAAACATTAAGACAGAGAGGAGGAGGTGAGACTGGTGATAGCAGGGAGAACATGAGTTTGGGATGAGTCATGATCTGAGAATGTCCATTTGCAAGTGTTCAACTAGCATTACCAGTATGGGGTCTGGGTTGGGGCATCCTTGGTGAGAGGGCAGGGTAGAAGTAAAAGAGGACTGGAGGCCAAGTCCCTGGAGGATGCTGTGTGAACCCAGGGCCAGAAAAGACCCGGGGGCGGGGGGTGGGGGTGGAATAGCCCTACTACGTGACCTAATGGTGACCTGATGGCTTTCTTTGGATCTTCATCCATATGGACTGGGAGTAACTGTGTGAGTTGGGTCTGTGGACTTACTGTAACTCTTGTCTCTCAGGCTATGATGGGAAGCTACTGTGCTGGTCAGCAGGCTCTGACCTTGGAACTGGGTAATCCGAGTTCTCATCCCGCCTTTACCACTTCTAGCTGTACAACACTGGCTCATTTATGTAAGCTTCTGGATGAGTTTCCTTACCTGTAAACCAAGATCATGACTGGACCTTCCTCACAGGTTCAGGTAACAGATATTTCCTGACCAGCTTTTGTGTGCTGAGCACCATGGGTTTACAGGGATGAGATGTGACACAGACTGTGCCCTCAAGCCACTCACATAAAGAACCCCAAGCACAGTAACATGTGGTGGGTGCTACAGAGACTGGGCTAGGGAGTGTGTGTGTGTGTATGTATGTGTATGTGTGTGTGTGTGTGTTTACTGAGAAAGAGAAAGAGTGGGAGTGGGGAGAGAGGCTGTTTCCTGATTCCTAGAGGGGATGTTTCAGATGAACTTGAAGACTGACCTAGGAGTGAGTCCAGGACTTTTTAACCCCTGGCTGTGCCTGAGAATCACTGGGAAGTCAGGACCCCATAGTGACCAATTACATCAGATCAGGGGCACTGGGGGCTGGGCATTTTTAAGGCATGTGACTCTAACGTGCAGCCAAGACTGAAAACAACAGCATTAGCAAGAAGAAGGGGGAATGGGGAAGAGAAAGGAAATTCCACCAGAAAGAACTGCTTGTATTAAAATATCAGAGGGACAAGAGGAAAAGATGACTCAGACTTCAGTATCCCTCTTGTATGTTGTTTTACAAACTGTGGTTCATGACTTGTTAGTGGGTCACGAAATCCATTTAGTATGTCATGACCAGCTTTAAAAGCAAATAGAATAATCTGGAGTCAAAAACATTAAGGGTTATATATGTTAAGGATCAGCATTTCTTGAAACCTGTGTCTCAGAAGCTTGTGTGGATGTGTACACTGGGTCTCCTGAAAAACCTGTCTCTTGCTGTGAGCACAGTCCCAGGTTTGTGGGAAACTCTGGTGCAGCTGGACTGAGTGTTGGAGTGGATGGTGGGAGAGACGGGACTGTGAGAGGGACTTGGGCTTTGTTCCTAGACTGGTGGGAGCCTTTTAAGGTTGTACACAGAGAGCAGTGAGGTCACGACTGGGCCTGCAGTCTGGGCAGTGTGAAGTGGGAGGTGAGACTGCAGTAATGTTCCACATGACAGGTGGTCAGAAGACTGCGGAAGGAGCAGAGAGCTTGGGAGATGGAGGAGAACCCCAGGGGTGCACTGAGGAGACTTGGCCTCAGCCCTGGACTTCCCTCAGACTTGCTCCTTCTAGGGCAGGTCTCTGGTCTCTAGCATAGGTGCAGACTGTCCCTGCAGGCCCAGTCACAAGGGCTAATTTAGGACCACTTGATGGTGACTGCAGCCATGAAATTAAAAGACACTTACTCCTTGGAAAAAAAGTTATGACCAACCTAGATAGCATAAGGAAAAGCAGAGACATTACTTTGCCAGCAAAGGTCCGTCTAGTCAAGGCTATGGTTTTTCCAGTGGTCATGTATGGATGTGAGAGTTGGACTGTGAAGAAAGCTGAGTGCCGAAGAATTGATGCTTTTGAACTGTGGTGTTGGAGAAGACTCTTGAGAGTCCCTTGGACTGCAAGGAGATCCAACCAGTCCATCCTGAAGGAGATCAGCCCTGGGATTTCTTTGGAGGGAATGATGCTAAAGCTGAAACTCCAGTACTTTGGCCACCTCATGCGAAAAGTTGACTCATTGGAAAAGACTCTGATGCTGGGAGGGATTGGGGGCAGGAGGAGAAGGGGACGACAGAGGATGAGATGGCTGGATGGCATCACTGACTCGATGGACGTGAGTCTGAGTGAACTCCGGGAGATGGTGATGGACAGGGAGGCCTGGTGTGATGCGATTCATGGGGTTGCAAAGAGTCGGACACGACTGAGCGACTGAATTGAACTGTCCACTCTTGATGTTTCCATCTAGAAACTCAGCATCCCTTCAGTGATTCAAACAGGGAAGAGAGGAGCTCTGGAATCTTCTTCAAACTGAGGCACAGTTTGGACTTCCTACTTCCCCAGATGCAGAAATAGAACAGAGGTAACTCACCCTTTGAGACAAAATTTCCTTTGTGCTAGTGTCGAACATAAATGTTGGACCCAAAGGTGATGTTCAGAAAGTTCTGGGTTGGAAAGTACCCATTTTATCTTGTTGAGGTTTCGCCATTCCATGGGTCTTCTCTCTGAGCAGGGTTTGTGGGGTCTTACTTGTGCTGGAGGCTAAGGTCTGGGGTAGGAGCTGCCGCACTGGGCCTGCCGCTCACATTGCCCTCTGGGGCTGGCATGGGCACAGGTGGTTGTGCTCCCAGAGCACGAGTGGATGACAAGTGGTGGCGTGGTGTAGTCCTTCCGCCTGTGGCCCTCCCTCCACGTCAGCCACACTGGCCCTCCCTCTCTCTGGCAGACTCGCTCCGGCCTTAGGCCTTTTGTGCCTGCTCTTCCCCTGCTTGGAATGCTCATCTCAGATCTTCACAAAGTCTCTGCCCAAATGTCACCCATCCTGCAGGTGACTGTCTAGATATTTTCTCTTCTAACATTTAAACATTTTCTCTTGCTTTACTTCTCTTTATCTGTATTGATCCCTAGCTGAAACAGTTTATTTGTCAGTTTTGGGTGGTCTTCTCCCCGATTTAGAGGGCAAGCCTCATGAAGACAGGGACTGTGTCTGTCCACGTCTACCTGGCTCCTGCTGTAGCTCTTGTGCCAGGGCATTTGCAGGGTGTGTGGCACGTGGCAACGGGTGTATAATGAATACTTCTTGAGTGGATGAAAGCTTCAGGTGGGGCCTCACTGGTGGATTGACTCATTTATTCATTTTTAAAAGTTGTTGTTCTTCCTTTGTGAATTTTCCTATTTATTTACATGTAATAGGGAAATTATGTATATTTCTTGAGGTATAGTTCATTTACACGGAGAAGGAAATGGCAACCCACTCCAGTGCTCTTGCCTGGAGAATCCCAGGGACGGGGGAGCCTGGTGGGCTGCCGTCTCTGGGGTCACACAGAGTCGGACACGACTGAAACAACTTAGCAGCAGCAGCAGCAGTTCATTTACAATATTATATGTTTCATATATACAATAGAATGATTCATAATTTTTAAAGGTTATAGTCCATTTATAGTTATTACAAAATATTGGATATATTCCTTTGTTATACAATATACACTTTACCATCTGAGCCACCAGGGAAGCCTCTGTGCTTTACAATATATACTTGTAGTTTATTTTATACCCAGTAGTCTGTACTTCCTAATCCTCTGCTCCCCCTGCCCCTGCCCCCTTTCCTCTCCCCAGTGGTAACCACCACTTTGTTCTTTATATCTGCGAGTCTGTTTTGTTATATTTATTTATTTGCTTTATTTTTAGATTTCACAGAGAAGGGATATTGTACGGTATTTGTCATTCTTTGACCTATTTCACTTAGCATAAGTGAAGTGGACATGCTGCACATGGCAAAATGTATCTCTTGTTATGGCTGAGTAGTATTCCATTGTATTTATAGCCCATGTCTTCTTCATCTGTCGATGAACACATTCATCTCTTGATGGACACAGGTTGCTTTCATACCTTGGCAACTGTAAATAGTGCTGCTGTGAACATTGGGGTACATGCACATTTTCCAACTAGTATTTTTGGTTTTCTGTATATATTCTCAGGAGTGAAATTGCTGGATCATATGGGAGATCTATTTTTACTTTTTTAAAGAAACCTCCATATGGTTTTGCAGAGTGGTTGTATTAGTTTACATTCCTACCAAAAGTACACACCCGCTACACCCTCTCCAGCATTTATTATCTGTGGATATTAATTCATTCTTGATTCAGCCATGTGCTCAGCATGCTTCTTGTTGGTGAAGGGGGACCTTGTTCCTATCCTGCATGTTTTGTGGGCTACAGCTACTTACAGCATGACATGCCATGGTTTTGTACCCTGGTGCCTTCTCTGGGATAAGAACTCTCTGCTCAGAAGGTGCCTTGCTTCCTTGGGGACTTTAAGTGGCCTCTAGTGGTTTGTTCTGGGGACTGACAATAGGTTCTGGGCACCTGTTGAGACCGGTAGAGAAATTATATCCAAATGGGTGCTGTGGTTTCATAAGCAAACCTAATCCACAGACCCCAGGCTTGAGACACACTCATACCTTATTCTCTGCTCCTAGAGCCTATGCTGCAGCTTCCTCCCACACGTTCTCAATCCCTCCCTCCACCACATTGAGGATGACAATCTACACTTTATTTCTCTGTCATTCGTTCAGTTGGATTTGAGGCCAAGGGGAATCCCAGTGCACAGGCTCAGATGTGAGATATGTTTCATTTCTGTAAATCTGAGTTCCCATTCTACCAGGCTGGTAGAGGCTCAGCCTTGGTCACTCCTGGGTCCTGTCTCTCCCCTGGGAAGTGCCAAGGTCCCAGGTTTTAGGCAGTGCCAAGGGTTTGGGAAATCCCCAGCCACTGGCCACTGAGATGCCTATCTTCCCAGCCACATAGTCCGCCAGGCCTGTGCTTCTGCTCTTTCTTTGCCATCCTTGGAGCCCCTGAGTCTCACGTCCAGAGTGTCTTCTGCATGAGGTGGCCATTCCTACACCTACCATGGGTTTTTGTAAAGAGAAGTAGGAGGCCCTATTCTGTCCTGAGGGACCAGCCTGTTTAACTGCTGCTCACAAAGATCTCCAGGTAGAAAAGGAAAATAATAATTCAAGGAAGCGGACCAAGTATTAAAAAGACCAAGGACCCCAGCAGCTGGGAGGAAAGTGAGAACGGGGAAGGTTGGAGACTTGGTGGAGGGCTCCCTGGTGGAGACAGAGGTGAACCTGAGACTGAAAGGTGGGCTGACTCGAGAGTTCACTTTGAGGAGAAATTAATTCCCGTACACGTGCAGTGCCCAGTCAGCCAATTCCATAGCCCATACGAGGTGACTTTACTCTAAGAAAGAGCCAACTTGAACTACTGAACTCTGAAGGACTCGGAAAAAGTGTGGTTGGCAATTTCCGCATCAGTATTCTCCTCCCAGGGCCAGCCCGGCCTGATAGAGCCGGGGATGGGATGCGGCCACCCTGGAAGGCTTTGCCTCTTTTTCACACAGTGTGTGGCTTTGAAATGTAATGTGACAAGGTCGCCTGTCACAGGCCTGAGAAGTTCCTCAGCTGTCGCTCCCAGCTCTGCTCCAGCTGCAAAGGGGCCACGTTAGAATCCAAGCCCAGAGCGAATGAATCTGGAGTTCACTGAGGTGGCAGGTGCTTTTTATAGCTTTCATTGGGTTTTGAGTGGTGCAGGGAGCTGACAAAACACCTCTCAAGGCAACGGCTTCACTGGACACCGTGTTTTGAAAAGGATTCAATTACATTTAAATGATGGCATTTTGAGTATTTTTCACATTCTGTACCCTCTGTCTTCCTTTTTATTTTCTATAGGAAAAGCACACATGTGAATTAAAATTGCCTGGGAAAGTCTAGGCATAAATATTAAAATGTTTGACTGCTGGTTAAAGGGAATTTAGGTCCGTATTTTCTCTTTGTTGCAGAAACTTGCTTTTTAGTTCTTCCAGGCTTCAGAAAATGTCCTTCTTGGTGCTTTCCCCCTCTTTCTTTAGCTATCCCTGTGCCCCTCCATTCTGCCCCCACCTCCGAGTTTGGTGGTCTTGTGAACAAGACCATCACATACAAAGCAAGGGGTCAAACTCCAGTGCCCATAGGGCCCAGCAGGCAAATAAATGAGTGACATAGGCTGGGGCCTGGAGTAAGCTGGAGGGGTCATGCCTGTCTGGAAGGACAGAGAGCCCTGTGCCACTGATGGTGGCCACAGGAATGCAGTCCCCAGGGGGCCAGGTCTCCAGTGGGTTTTAGAATGCAGGCAGCTAAGAAGTAATACCACTCTTTAAACTGAATAAAAACCACTAGATTCAGCTCAGAGACTACCTGTTTGCAGCCTCTGCCATTGATGTGTTGGGCTCATGATGAACTGGGGTTGCCTGCCTGTGTTCCCTCTGCTCGCAGACTTGTTGGGCCAGAAACTGTGTGTTCTGGGGAGAGTTTTAGTTAGAAGCAGTGACCTCATCCTGTGGAGGGAAGAGAGGCACAGGAGCTGTCCTCTGTTCATGCTCTGCCATTTCTGGGGCTGAGTGACTTTGAGCAAGTCACACCCCACTGGCCTCCATGCCTCTGTTCTTTCAAATAAGAAAAATTACATCAGAATTACCTACTGGTTCCTGAGGTTTTTTGTGAGACAAAAAGGAAAACATCAGTAACACGATCTGAAGAGTATGAATGCCCAATTGCTGTTCTTTGTGTGGACAACCTGTGATATGAAGGGATTGTGAATGTGAAAAGTATGGTCCTTTTCAGGCCTGTGCAGGTTCCAGCCTGTTCTTCATCCTGACTTAAACCCAAGGGACATGAGCCTGGAACTTTCTGTCCATATCTATCAGCGTGGTTTTGGCACAAAGTTGGCATGGCCCAGACCATGGGAAGGAAGGGCAGGGGTGGGGCGGACAGGAGTCAGAGCCTGGGAACAGCAGATCCTTCTCACCCCACTGTTTTGGTTCAGAGCATTCTTGAAAAATTGTGGGTTCACTAATCTGTTTAAATAGGATATTTAAAAACAGAAACCTTACCCAGAATAATGTTTCCCAAACTAGTGTTCTAAGATACACTATTCTTCTTAGGATATTGAAAGGAATGAGAAAAAGGATTCCATATTCAGGTAAATTGGAACACTGCATTAAAGTTGAATGAATACTTTTCTTTCTTACAACACTGCTTGGAGTTTTTTTATTTTTATTTTTTAAGATTGGGATATAATTGCTTGACAATGTTGTGTTAGTTTCTGCTGTACGGCAGCATGAATCAGCTATATGTATACATACATCCCAGAGAAGGCAATGGCACCCCACTCCAATACTCTTGCCTGGAAAATCCCATGGACGGAGGTGGCTGGTGGGCTGCAGTCCATGGGGTTGCTAAGAGTCGGACATGACTGAGCGACTTCACTTTCACTTTTCACTTTCATGCATTGGAGAAGGAAATGGCAACCCACTCCAGTATTCTTGCCTGGAGAATCCCAGGGACGGGGGAGCCTGGTTGGCTGCTGTCTCTGGGGTCGCACAGGGTCGGACACGACTGAAGTGACTTAGCAGCAGCAGCAGCATACATACATCCCCTCCTTCTTGAGCCTCCTTCCCACCCACAGCCCCATCCAACCTGTCTAGGTCATCACGGAGCACGGAGCTGAGCTCCCTGTGCTGCACAGCAGCTTCCTGCTAGCTAACTGTTTTACACGTGGTCGTATTACATGCTGATGTTGTTGTCTGAGATTGTTACTACATGCCATGAGACGAGAGTACACTAATGCTCACACTGGGCATCTGTTTGAGCATCAGTGTGCTCTGAGCACACTGATTGTTAACTGAGCAAATGGGATCTTCTTAAGACTCAGTTTGGGTAATGCATACCTAGGGCGGCCACCCGAGTGCCAGGTACAGGGGACAAAGTGGTTAGTAAAAGCAGACCTAGGCTCGACCCTGTGCTCATGATGATGACAGTCTAGTGGGGGAAACCAGCATTAACCAAGTAAGCACATGCTGGAAGTAAAATGACAACAGGAGAAAGTGCGTGCAGGAGAGGACTGTGGTTCCACCTGGGGATTTGCCCCTCTGTGTGACTGAAGGAGAAATGAAGGATGCAGGGCATTAACCAAGCCAGAGGCCCTGAGCCGGGGGGGGGGCGGGCATTTTCTAGAGGTGGGGAGAAACCAGTGTGGCCAGCGCTCTGCGGGGGAGGTCTTGTGGGGGTCTGATGGAGAAGACAGGGGAGCCACTGAAATTTCCCTTCCCCGTGACTTGGTGCAGCTATCACCTGGGTGGGACTGGGGGGTGCCATGTAGGAGGTCAGTGTCTGCAGAAGGCGAGCTCCCGTTCCTGACCCGGGTGCAGGAGGTCTCCGTGGACTGGGCGCACAGAGTAACAAGCACATGCTGGCTGCCTGGGGGCAGTCCTGCATTTCTTGCTGCCGTGTCTGAAGCCTTGACCTGTGGGGGCCATCAGCTCTCCATGCAGACAGAAGGACATGGCTGCCTGCTGAGAAACTCGTGCTGGGGCCTCCAGCTGCTGACTTACTTCACAATTTAGATTCTTCTTGCTCCTGTTTGCTCTGGAATAAAGAACTTGTTGATTATGTCTCCCTGGGGACTAATAGTCTCCTGAATTTCATGTTACGTGGAGTGGGAAGCAGGACAGCATCAGTTAGCAAATAGCAATGCCTTCTGTGTGATCAAAATGTACTCCGTAAATATTTACTGAGTGACGTTTGGGACACTGGAGGTAGAGGGGGTGAACAAGATAGCCGGGACCCCTGCTCCTTCTCAGTTCTCCTTTGGTGGGAGAGAGGACGGATTGGGGTGGGACAGACAAGGCTGGAGAGACTGAGGGCTATGAGAGGTTCGGGGGTGAGTGCTGGCTAAGGTGAGACCCAGAGGAGGATGTATTAAGAGGGTGAGGTCAGGAAAAAGAGAACAGGAGAGGGGACACAGATCTAGAGGAAGGAGACTGCGGCTCAGTCACCTTCCTGGAGCAGGACTGGCCAGGGCACTGAGATTTCCACTTCTTCTGGCTCTCTGGAAGATGCTTCCTCGGACTTTGGCAGGGGTCCTGAGCAGTTTTGGTCACAGTCATCTAATGCAATTGTATTTTCTTCTTCTGAGCACATCAGGTCCCAGACACACGAAACCTGGCTGTGTTCCTCAACTACTGCCAGTATGAGGGGATGGCCACACTGCGATGTCACAGGAAGTAATCACTACAAACTCCTGGAGCACATGTCCATCTGAGAAGCCTTTGTGTGGATGCCCTGAGCCCGGCACCAAAGAACTGATAGAACTGCAGTCACAGGGACAGCTTTTTTCATTTGATGAGAGGGATGGGGGTGGTGGGAATATATCGGCTGCAGTGACCTTTCACGGTAGGCAGAGACGTGCTGGTGCTGAAACAATTATCTCAAGTGCCCGTGGGTACCAGCTTCCTGTTGATAACATGTGGTGCTAATTACCTTGAAGCATTCAGGGCAGATGTTGGTGCTTGGAATGAACAGGCCAGCAGAAGGGCCGCGCCTGGCTCAGGACCAGGGGTTCAAGGTGGGGCAGCGCCGCTGTCTCCCATTCCCCTCTCTCCTCCAGACTGCCGCTGTGGTTCCTCTCCTCCTCCAGACACTGTGCTTTACTGTGCAGTCTCTTAACCTTTTCCATGAAGTCAAAATGTGACTGGTGGACCAGTCACCCCTCTCTGTTTAATAGCCTTCTAGACCTGCGGGGGAGGAATAGGATGACCAGTTAATCAAAATACTCTGTGTGGAAAAGGTCAACATGGTGGGGCTCCTACCATATATTTTTCTGGGAGAGATATTGACGTTCTGCCTTGTCCTTCCTTTCAGTACTGCCCATGTGGTCAGGAGATTGCAGCAGTGCTGTGGATCCTTGATGACCACGATTTTACTGAAAGAGAGTGATGGTGGCAAGTCTGATGATATTTCCCTTTACCCTATGGGGCCACTGTTACTGGAAAGGTAGGCAATGACCCTGCCGGGAGCTCCCAGGCTCTGCTCTCTAAGCTCTCTTCGTTTACACAACTCACTACACATGTAAGTGCTTGTGACAATAGTAATTAACCTTCATCTGGGGCTGCTCCGTGTCAGGCTCTGTGCCAAGCATGTCACATGCATCATCTCATTTAATCCCCATAGCGACTCAGTGAGGGTTATTATGCCCCTTTAACAGCTCCTTTACCAGTGGGGCTTCCCAGGTGAGGCCAGTGGTAAAGAATCTGCCTGCCAATGCAGAAGATGCGGGTTCGAACTCTGGGTTGGGAAGATCCCCCCAGGGAGGAAATGGCAATCCAGTCCAGCATTCTTGCTTGGAAAAATCCAATGGACAGAGGAACCTGGCGGGCTGCAGTCCATGGGGGTCACAAAGAGTCAGACATGACTCAGCACTCATGCAAGGAAAGGAAAGGAAAGGAAGAACAGGGAACTGAAGGCTGGAAAGGTTAAGCCATATCCCCACGTAACCCAGTTGGTCAGCGGGATGCCGGGACATACATGCAGGGAGTTTAACTCCAGAGGACTTTTGTTTCAGTCCCCTCCCCCACCAGGTCCATGAAGATGGGGACAGTACCTGTTTCGTTCATCTCTACACCTTAGTTCCCGACGGAAGCCAAGCACACAGGGGAGCTCAGTAAGTATTTGTTAAGTGAATCAGTGATCAGCCTTGTTTGGGTGTAAGAGTGGGGAAGGCAGGTGTGAAGGAGAGGATTAGGGCTCAGTGGGTTTACTGGTCCACAGGGCTGGAGTACATAGGGGCTGGCCAGAATGGTGGGGGTGGGGGTTGGTATTCTGGCAGAATCAAGAGCAAACTGCTTCCATTAGTCAAGGGAAGCTCGAATGGGGAAGTTGTTATCATTGTTGGTAGGGAACACTACAGGCCATTTGGTATCCTTTCTTATTTTCCAAGATCTTTGGCTTTGGGAATTCTGGTCCATATAGCTAGCTAACCCCCAATTGAAGAAAACTCCAGACACAGTCACTGACCTTTCACATAGCCTTTCACTCCAAGTGAGTGGGGTATATTCGCTGCATGTGTGTCTGTGTGTGACAGTATCTCTGTTACTGAACTTAGCACATTGAATTTTCTGCTGTGATTGCCTCTCATTTTTATTATAGAAAGAGGTTTCCTTTTGAAAATATTAAATTGTATAAACAAAATGGAAAAGCATGAAGGATAAAGTAAAAATCACCTGAAAACATACCACTCAGAGCTAACTGGTAGATAATTTGGTGAACATCCTTTCAACATTGGTGTGTATATGAAATATAATTTTACAGAGAGCAAAATACCATAACTACTGTTTTGCAATCTGCTTTCCCCCCTCCATTTAATACACTGAAGAGATTTTTGCCTGTCAATAAATATGGGGCTGCATCATTCTTTGTAATGGGTATATAGGACTCTATTGTATGATCGTTTCCTGATTAATTTAACCTGTCCCTTATAATGTCCATTTATCCACACTCGGACAACACTATAATTATCCATTTAATCATCTGTCTCTCCCTGGAGGCGGTGAGCTCATTGAAAGCAGGGACATTTCTGAATCCACAAGCATCCAGTAGATGTCTAATAAATTTTGAATGGATGGAGGAGAGAGTGAGATGGAGAGGAAGAGGTTTTGTTTTGTCGTGGCTGTGGTTTGTTTCCGGCTAAACCTGTGTTCTGAATGGCAGCCTATTAACCCGGGGCTGGCAAGGGCATTTTAGCGATTATAAAGCTGGACATTCACTGTTCTTTTGGTGTCATGAGTTTAAATCTTGGTGCCACCAGGAAGTATTTCTGACACCAGTCAGATTAAATTCTGATCTTGAAGCAAAGTGGTTGGTTTCTTAACCTTGTGGGTTACTTTCCCTGCAGTGACAGCCTCTGCTCTGTTCATCTCTTCCAAAGCCACACTGGCTGCCCAGGAGAAACGCCTCACACACATTTAGGGAAATGGGAATATGCTTTTCTAGGCGAATTGGGGTGTAATGACTTACCCACCTTCTTGTCTTTCTTTAGAGTCATGAGCTGGATGCCTTAGTCCCATTCTAAGGGGATAGAATGTGCTAAAAGATAAAGATGAAAAATAAAAATAATCCCAACCATTCAAGACCATTAACTTAAAATTCTGGATGCCTGCTTCTAGGGAGAGTGAAAGACGTTGTTAAGCTGGGATTCTTCACCTGGCAGTACACCAATAGGGGGCATATGGGTTCCTTCACTCTATCTGCTCATCCCATGAAATAGGATGCAGGACTTTGTATTGCAAGCATAATATGCACCATAAGAAATATATTACATATAATACACATATGTTATATTTCTTATAATTTTTAAGCACATATATTTTTCTGGATGAGAGGTCCGTAGCTTTTGTTAGATTCTCACAGAATTTTGAGACCTCAAATAGGTTTAGTGGAAAAATAAGGAAAAATAATAGGTTTGGAGGAAAAATAATTTAAATATATGATCTCATTTTTCCTATCTGTAAGATGGAGCAATAGCTCCTACCTCACAGAGTTGTGTGAAGATTGGTAAAATAAAGTATTCAAAGGGTCTGGCTCAGGTGCATAGTAGATGGCCACTGTTACTGGTGATCACGGGGTAATAGGACATGACTTTGCTTATGGGTGACTGTCTACCCCAGCATCGCAGTGGGCATGTGGAATGGGCTGTGATCAGAGAGGTGATTTGGTGGCTTTGCTCTCACTGAGCTCTGGGCCAGCTATGGACCAGAGGGAGAGAGACAGAGAGAGAGGAAGGCTGGAAGCCAGTGAGGGGCTGTCTCATTGTCCAGGTATGAGGTTTGTAGAACTGGGGCCAGAGGAAGAGAGCAGCAAGCAGGAAAGACTGGTTAGGACTTGGTGACCAGGAGTGGAGTTGAGAGAAAGGAGGCAAGAGATCTCTGAGGGTCTGGTTACCTCTGGGGAGAATGAGAATTTTGCTAGCAGACACAGACAGGGGATAGTGGTAGGGAGGAGGCTATGTTTGCAGGAAGGGTTCAGTTCACCCATATTAAACCTGAGGAGAGTTGGGCCATATGAGTGGCAATTATCTAGCAGGAAACACAGGTCTTGGACCTGCTTAGTTCTTTATTTGCAGGAGTTACACTTTATGTGACTTTTTGGATTTTGCCTAAAAGGAAGGAGCTGACTTCTGGTGGCCAGAGCACCTGGAGCAAAGTAAGGAGAGGACAAGGGTGGTGGAAAGGATGCTCTGCAGCCTGGTCTTAACCCAGTTCTTAAATTTGATGATGAGAGGGCTTAGGGATGGAAGCAGAAGTTACTATTTGCACAAAGGACCCCATGAGTCATGACAGTGCTGGAGGATGCTCTGGTGCCCACAGGACAGAGTAATGCAGGCTCAGGGAGGGGCGTTCTCCCTTGTGGTTGTGGAAAGCTGGTGGCTCTGTAGGCGCTGGGAGGTGTCTGGAGAGAGCACTTATGACATGAATATTGTCACGAATCAGTGCATTCTGAAGGGTGCTGTCAGAAGCAAGAGGGCTGAGGCTCTCTTTGTTGTAGCTCATGGTGAGGACGTTGATAAAGCCGAGGGGGGCTGTGGAGGTCCTGCGCAGTGGCTGCTAGGTGATAGATGGGCCTATCACCATGAGCCTGTAAGGGACACTCCTCAGGGACTTGTTAGAGGTGGAGGATCTCCAAGGGCTGAGGACTTTTGTAAGTTGGTGGGGCAAGAGTAGGGTGAGCTTTTAAGATCTATGTGCCTTCAACTCTATCCGTGAGCTGTAGAGGCTAGGTGAATTTTGGATAGTGAAAGTAGCTCTCTGAATGTTGAATTCAAGGAAACTCAATTCAAGTGTCTGGGGACTCAACTGATAACTTTCTTCCTTTTTCTTAGTATCAGTGAGTCCTTTGGGAAAAGCTTTCTCTATAAGTGGGAATCTGCACTTCACAGCTGTGTTCTGGAAGGAAAAGCTCATTGCTAGGGAGCCTCCCAGTTTATCTGGCTCGCCAGTGCAGATCGATCTCTCGTGGCTTCATCCCCTCACAGTCTTCCTCAAGTGTGTGTATATGTTCCCCTGGAATGTGATCCTGTGGATAGACATGTCTGGAAGTCCTCTATTGAGAAGGGTCCATTCATTTCCCAATCATATGAAATTTGAGCTCCGACAAGGCTTACTTGTTGGAGGCGTCCAGTCAGCTCTGAAATCCACTGATTCTGTTTACACTGTGGGCAACTCCCAACAAATCAGGGCTGGACATATACCTGGGGGGGTCTTGTGAGGTTACTAGATCATACTGTAGAATTATTACTGTTTTAAAGCTCTTGATACCTGCTTTCACTAACAATACCAATTGTTGGTGACAGAGGAATGGGAACTCTCCTGCATTGCTTATGAGAATGTGAAATTGTCAGTTCCTTGAAAAGTTAAATAGGCACCCACCATATGACTCAGTCATTCCACTCCTACGTTTTTACTCAAGATAAAAAGAAATATATGTCCATACAAAGGCCTGTACAAGAACATCAATAGCAGCTTTATTTATAATAGCCCAAATTGGGAAATATCTCCAATCCCTTCAACTGAAAAATAGATAAATAGTGAAATATCCATACAATGGAATACTATTTAGCAATAAAAAGAAATAAGCTATTTCTATCTGAAACAACATGGATAAATCTATTTTTAAAAAATTTAAGTATAGTTGATTTACAAAGTTTTAGGTGTACAGCAAAGTGATTTAGTTATATAT
The DNA here is from genome assembly GCF_002263795.3 of Bos taurus. NCBI lineage: Eukaryota > Metazoa > Chordata > Mammalia > Artiodactyla > Bovidae > Bos > Bos taurus. The sequence goes on along the minus strand of NC_037334.1, from coordinate 48,978,540 downwards.
GTGTATGTATTCAGTTCAGTCAGTTCAGTCACTCAGTCGTGTCTGACTGTTTGTGACCCCATGAATTGCAGCATGCCAGGTCTCCCTGTCCATCACCAACTCCCAGAATTCACCCAAACTCATGTCCATCGAGTCGGTGATGCCATCCAGCCATCTCATCCTCTGTCGTCCCCTTCTCCTCCTGCCCCCAATCCCTCCCAGCATCAGAGTCTTTTCCAATGAGTCAACTCTTCGCATGAGGTGGCCAAAGTATTGGAGTTTCAGCTTTAGCATCAGTCCTTCCGAAGAAATCCCAGGACTGATCTCCTTTAGGATGGACTGGTTGGATCTCCTTGCAGTCCAAGGGACTCTCAAGAGTCTTCTCCAACACCACAGTTCAAAAGCATCAATTCTTTGGTGCTCAGCTTTCTTCATAGTCCAACTCTCACATCCATACATGACCATTGGAAAAACCATAGCCTTGACTAGACGAACCTTTGTTGGCAAAGTAATGTCTCTGCTTTTGAATATGCTATCTAGGTTGGTCATAACTTTCCTTCCAAGGAGTAAGTGTCTTTTAATTTCATGGCTGCAGTCACCATTTGCAGTGATTTTGGAGGCCCCCAAAATAAAGTTTGACACTGTTTCCCTATCTATTTCCCATGAAGTGATGGGACCAGATGCCATGATCTTTGTTTTCTGAATGTTGAGCTTTAAGCCAACTTTTCTACTCTCCTCTTTCACTTTCATCAACAGGCTTTTTAGTTCCTCTTCACTTTCTGCCATTAGGGTGGTGTCATCTGCATATCTGAGGTTATTGATATTTCTTCTGGCAATCTTGATTCCAGCTTGTGCTTCTCCCAGCCCAGCATTTTTCATGATGTACTCTGCATAGAAGTTAAATAAGCAGGGTGACAATATACCGCCTTGACGTACGCCTTTTCCTATTTGGAACCAGTCTGTTGTTCCATATCCAGTTCTAACTGTTGCTTCTTGACCTGCATATAGGTTTCTCAAGAGGCAGGTCAGGTGGTCTGGTATGCCCATCTCTTGAAGAATTTTCCAGTTTATTGTGATCTACACAGTCAAAGGCTTTGGCATAATCAATAAAGCAGAAATAGATGTTTTTCTGGAACTCTCTTGCTTTTTCCATGATCCAGTGGATGTTGGCAATTTGATCTCTGGTTCCTCTGCCTTCTCTAAAACCAGCTTGAACATCTGAAAGTTCATGGTTCATGTATTGCTGAAGCCTGCCTTGGAGAATTTTGAGCATTACTTTACTAGCGTGTGAGATGAGTGCAGTTGTGCGGTAGTTTGAGCATTCTTTGGCATTGCCTTTCTTTGGGATTGGAATGAAAACTGACCTTTTCCAGTCCTGTGGCCACTGCTGAGTTTTCCAAATTTGCTGGCTTCTTGAGTGCAACACTTTCACAGCATCATCTTCCAGGATTTGAAATAGCTCAACTGGAATTCCATCACCTCTGCTAGCTTTTTTCGTAGTGATGCTTTCCAAGGCCCATTTGACTTCACATTCCAGGATGTCTGGCTCTAGGTGAGTGATCACACCATTGTGATTATCTTGGTCATGAAGATCTGTTTTGTATAGTTCTTCTGTGTTTTCTTGCCACCTCTTCTTAATATCTTCTGCTTCTGTTAGGTCTATACCATTTCTGACATTATCGAGCCCATCTTTGCATGAAATGTTCCCTTGGTATCTCTAATTTTCTTGAAGAGATCTCTATTCTTCCCCATTCTGTTGTTTTCCTCTATTTCTTTGCATTGATTGCTGAGGAAGGCTTTCTTATCTCTCCTTGCTAATCCTTGGAACTCTGCCTTCAGATGCTTATATCTTTCCTTTTCTCCTTTGCTTTTCTCTTCTCTTCTTTTCACAGCTACTTATATATATGTGTGTGTGTGTGTATGTGTATATATATGTATATACACATACACATTTATATTTGTATATAAATGTATACATTTATATATGTATATATGTATTCTTTTTCAGCTTCTTTCCATTACAGGTTATTACAAGATATTGAATACAGTTTCCTATACTATACAGTAGGTCTTTGTTGTTTATCTATTTTATATATAGTAATCAGTTCAGTTCAGTTACTCAGTTGTGTCCGACTTTTTGCGAACCCATGAATCGCAGCACCCCAGGCCTCCCTGTCCATCACCAACTCCTGGAGTTCACTCAGACTCACGTCCATCGAGTCAGTGATGCCATCCAGCCATCTCATCCTCTGTCGTCCCCTTCTCCTCCTGCCCCCAATCCATCCCAGCATCAGGGTCTTTTCCAATGAGTCAACTCTTCACATGAGGTGGCCAAAGTATTGGAATTTCCGCTTTAGCATTCCTTCCAAAGAAATCCCAGGGCTGATCTCCTTCAGAATGGACTGGTTGGATCTCCTTGCAGTCCAAGGGACTCTCAAGGGTCTTCTCCAACACCACCATTCAAAAGCATCAATTCTTTGGTGCTCAGCCTTCTTCACAGTCCAACTCTCACATCCATACATGACCACTGGAAAAACCATAGCCTTGACTAGCAGACCTTTGTTGGCAAAATAATGTCTGTGCTTTTCAATATGTTTTCTAGGTTGGTCATAACTTTCCTTCCATGGAGTAAGCGTCTTTTAATTTCATGGCTGTAATCACCATCTGCAGTGATTTTGGAGCCCCCCAAAATAAAGTCAGCCACTGTTTCCATACGTATCCATTAATCCCAAATTCCCAATTTATCTCTCTCCTGCTATCCCTTTTGGTAACCATAAGTTCATTCTCTATGTCTATGAGTCTCTTTCATGTATATCATTTTTTTTAGATGCCACATATAAGTGATATCATATGATATTTATCTTTCTCTGACTTACTTCACTTAGTTTGATAATGTCTAGGTCCATTCATATTGCTGCCAATGGCATTATTTCATTCTTTTTGTGGCTGAGTAATATTCCATTGTATACAAATACCACATGTTCCTTATCTATGCATCTGTTGGTGGGCACTTAGATTGCTTCCACATCTTAGCTATTGTAAACAGTGCTGCCATGAACCCTGGGGTTCATGTATCTTTTTGAATTAGAGTTTTCATCTTTTCTGGATATGTGTGTGCCCAAGAATGGGATTGCAGGATTGGATAGTAAGTCTGTTTTTAGTTTATTAGGGGACTTCCATGCTGTTCTCCACAGTGGCTGCACCAGTTTACTTTCTCAGCAACAGTGTAGGAAGGTTCCCTTTTCTCATGGATGAATTTTTAAGATTACTATGCTGAGTCAAAGAAGCCAACCAAATAAGAGCACATTCTCTATGATTCTATTTACATAAAATTCTAAAAGGTAAAAACTAATCTAGCACAGACAGAAAGCGTTTTAATGGTTGACTGGGAATCAGCAGGTGGGATGAACGGCTAAGGAGGGTTTACAAAGGGACACAAGGAACTTTCTGGTGCATGATGCATATGTCTGCATCCTGATTGTGATGATGATTTCATAGGTATGACAGATTTTTATCAATAATACACTTCAAATATTTATCATTTGTTGTATGTTGATTATACTTTGATGAAGCTATTTTTCAAAGAAGGTCTTGTTACATATGGCCAAATTTCTTTCTAGAATATAGTACCAGTTTATATTCAAACTAAAAGTATGTAAATGTCTTTCTTGGTAGGTTCTTGACATTATTAGGTATTACAATTTTTAAGCATCTCTGACCAGTTGGATAGGTGAGAAATGATATATAATTGTTTAATTTTATACATGTTTGACTTGTGCTGAGTTTGTATTTTATAAAGTGTTTATTGGTCATTTGTACTTCTAGGCATTTTATTCATGTCCTTTATAACTTGGGGGCTCTCTGCTGTCTTATACATTAAGACGTATGTCTATGTGTGTATGTGATGTATACACACACCCAAGCCTTTATGTATTAAGGTTATTAAACCTTTTGCTTATGTTTATTTTCCCAGTTTGTGATTTTAATTTTTATAGAGAATTTTTGACTCACAGGGACTTTAAAAGTTCTATAGTTGAATCAATTGAGTGTTATGAATGTTCTTTATATTTTTCCACATTACTGATTTGTAACTTTTGTCTCTGGAAAACAATGGGTAATCAAACTTCCTGAGATTTCTTACTAAGTAAGAGTCACTGAGGCTATAGTGTGGGCCTGTGACTTTTAATTTTTTTTTTTCCTACATAGTAATGCATGTGAGTTTGGTGGCAGCTGTTCCAGCCCTGTTGAGGTCACTGCTTTCCAAGTTGATTGTGTTTATGGACTCTTTTTAAGGTAAAAACATTGTGGACCCCCACATGAGAGTGATTTTACTTTTAGGTCTGTGGATGGAGAATGGCCAAAACCTATACTATTCAGTTACTTTTAAATATGAATCTGCATTGTGTTAATCACCCCAGCCCTGACACACATCTGAGAAACAGCACACCCGAGAAGCATGAATTCTGTCTACAGACAAAATCTGGTGTGCATGTAGATGCTGGCTGCCTCTGTAGTAATTCTAAGGCCTCAGATTTGGGAAGTTCTGTGGGGAATCACATTTTGTTAAGTGATTTGCCTATGCTGAAGCCTGCCTCTTCCTCTAAACTGTGTTTAGCTGGCAATTGTGAGGACATGGGCTTGAGGCTCCTGGGAAGCCTGGATTTAGGATGAGTGGCAGTACTGAATGAATGAATGAAGTTGCTCAGTTGTGCCTGACTTTTTGTGACCCCATGGACTATAGCCTACCAAGCTCCTCTGTCCATGGGATTTTCCAGGCAATAGTACTGGAGTGGATTGCCATTTCCTTCTCCAGGGTGGCAGTATTAGTAGGCTTCTAAAACATTTTGTTTTCAACCCACCTTTTTCAACTTTGAAGGGCTATCTTATATAGATGTCCTGGGAGCAGGTGAGAAAGACGTTAACGATACTCTTCTCAGCAATTTTCTTTCCAAACAAAGTGTCTTCACCAAGGATAATGGGCTTGTGGTTTTTCCTGGTCCCTTTGTCATTTTCTCTGGGAGAATTCAGAGCACTCCTGATGCAAAGCGATAAGACACGCCAAGCACCTAGCACAGGGCCTGGCCCACAGTTCACACTGGAGGAATCTTAGCTCTCTTCCTGCTCTGACAGCACATTTCAAGCTCATTTGCAAATGTAGCATTGATCCCACTACAAATATGTTTTGGCTTAGCGATGAGTCCACTCAGAAGAAGGGAGAGAATTGTTTAAATTATTGAAACACCTTAATCCATAAGCTCACATAAATATTGTTTTGAACTAATAGATTTATGCACTTTGCTTCTGTATTCCATCTTACAGGTGGTTAATGTCTCTTGCTGTCACCTACTTTAAAAACTCAGGCTTTAAAAATTTTCTTTTGTGTTAAACTTGCAATGGAGTATTGGATTCCTTGGTTCATTTGAAAATAAGAGGCCTTTATCAAAATGTTAAGCTTGGTTAATTTGCATAAAATATTTCCTCTGCAATTTACTCTCTATTACTTTTGAAAAGCAAATTGCCTCAGCTGCAATGTGGGGTGGTTGTAATGGCAGGCAAGCTATTAGAGCTCATGGTTGTAGGCAGTGAACATGTCTCAGGTTTGGAGCTCAAGGAAATAAATTGGAATCTGGCCTCGTCTCACTCCCTTGGGTCATCTGAGCTCATCTGGAGAAGAAAAGGAAGAAAAGGAACTCCGGTTGCCAAGTAAGGGTTCACAGCAGGTAGAAGTGTGTGCTTGGGAGCTGGGTGTGGCTGTGCTCTCAGGCATGAAGGAGGGAGGAGGGAAAACGTGGTGTGTCTCCAGGAACAGGCTCAGTGAGGCAGGTCTAATGGGATCCACACAGCCTGGTTCTTCCACCTAAAACACAACTCCTATCCCACTATTCCTCTGCCTCTGCTTCCTTCCCACCAGCCCAGAATCAACTCTACTTTTGGACAGGGAACCAGAGTAACTTGCAGATGTCAGTGCTGGAGGAAATAAACGAGCTTCAGAGCACCATGCAGGTTTTGGGAAGCCAGAGGCTGAGAGATTGTCCTGGGGACAGGGACCAGGATGGTCCTACTTTGCTCAGAAACGTTGACTTTCAGCCCGGGCCTCAACTCTTTCTGTACAGGGCAGTGGAGTGGAGCCTTTTGGCACTTAGTAACAACCTCCCATTAAGGCAAAACTGCTCAGCCTGAAAAGCACTGATGTTCATAAACAGCAGATGGGCAGGTCAGGCTGCAATTACGCAGCTGCAGGCTCCTCACACCCGCTTTCCCTAGAAAGGGAAAGACTCACAGAAAAGAGGGAGGGCTTTCTTGTTGGGGAGAGGTCTTCCCTTTGCACACAAGGAACTCCTTCCCTAACTCACCCTAGGCTTTTCTCTGAAAGCTCCGAAAGAGCTAAAGTTAGTAGGAGCGAATGAATGTATGTGGTGAAAGGTGAGGTTCGTGTGCAAGGAGATGGGGTTATATTTAGACCCACGTAATTAAAGATCCATTTATGTCTGAGCATCCTTAAACAGACGAATATAAAACTCATGAATACCAAATTCTATTTGGGTAACTGGCTGGAAGCACACACACTCACACGTACATGCTCCAAGTCTGACTCTATTCAAGTGGAAGAAAAAGCCACCATCAGTCTTGACTCAGGTCTGATGAACTTCCAGCCTTACTCCTTAGGGTCACAATAAAAAACTTTGTATTTCTGGCTCTTTCTACTCTCTCTGGTTTTTAAAGTTTGATTCCTTGTTGCAGCATGAAACCCTAGATGATTCTAGATTGATCCTGACAAGGGAGAGACCAACATTTCTTCTGAGTTGCTTTTCTCTTGGGACCCAAGTAGATGTGATGTTTAAACTTTTAAAAATAGAAGTCAGTGATTTGTACCTGTCATATAATAAAATATATAACTGAACTTTGAGCATGTGCTGGGAAAGATTGAGGGCAGGAGGAGAAGGGGGCAACAGAGGATGAGATGGTTGGATGGCATCACCGACTCAATGGACATGAGTTTGAGCAAACTCCAGGAGATAGGAAGGGTAGGGAAGCTTGGCATGCTGCAGTCCTTGGGGTCACAGAGAGTTGAACAAGACTTAGCGACTGAACAACAAATCGTATTTGTGCCTGGTTCCAGCACAGGGCTCTTGAAACTCTTGGCATTTCCTGAATAATAGGAAGTGAGCCCCTTTCAACCACACCTGAATTTACACTAGTAAAGTGATTGTTGATGGGCTTCAGGATGGGCCTGTTAGCCAGAGGAACTAGCCATTAGAGGATTAGAACTTTCAGGTCAGCACCTGACCAGGAAGAGCGGCTGGAGGTTGAGTTCAATAACTAATGGCTAATAATTTGCTCAATTATGCCTCCTTAATAAGGGGCTTCCCAGGTGGCTCAGTGATAAAGATCTGCCTGCCAATACAGGAAATGCAGGAGATGCGGGTCTGATCCCTCAGTCAGGAAGACCCCCTGGAGAAGAGAATGGCCACCTCCTCCAGTATTCTTGCCTGGAGAATTCCATGGACAGAGCTGCCTGGCGGGCTGTAGTCCATAGAGTCACAAAGAGTCGAACACAACTGAGCAACAAAGCATGCACACATGTCTCCTTAATAAACTTTCATAAAAACTGCCAAACGTGATGTTCAGAGGGCTTCTGGGTTGGTGAATGCACTGAGGTACCAGGAGGTGGTACGCCTGGAGAGGGCATGGAAGCTCTGTGCCCCTTGCCCCATCCTTGCCCTATGTACCTCTTCCATTTGGCTGTTCCTGGATTGAATCCTTTATAATAAACCCACTAACAGTAAGTAAACCGCTTCCCTGAGTTCTGTGAGTTGTTCTGGTGAGTTACTGAGCATGAGGAGAGGGCCGTGGGAACCCTCAGTTTATAGCTTTCTGGTCAGAAGCACGATGGTCTGGAACTTGCGCCTGGCACTTGAAGTGGGGGTATGGGATATGATGCCAACCCCAGGTGGTTAGTGTTGGGATTGAGGTGAATTGGAGGGCACCCAGTTGGTGTCTGGAGAATTGGTGGGTGTGAAGGAAGAACCCCCACAGTTGGTGTCAGAAGTGCTATGAGTAAAAATAGCACCTAATGTAAAACAATTAGCTTTTCACCTAAAAATACTTCACAATGAAGAAAAAAAACCCATTTACCTCATCTCTCAAAAACTCAGCCAGCCTAAGAAACGGGTAAAACGTTTCCATTTTCAATCACTTCATGGTAGTGAGAGAAAAAACACTGATAGCTGACTTTCTCCATCCAATATCGCATCAGAGATAATCATGTAAAATTACTGCAGTTGTGTCGTTTCCCTAAAAAGTAGGCACAGGCACATCTTTGGATTTTAAATGTGCTGGAGTTTGACTGCTGTCTCCTAGCAGGGACTCTTCCTCCTCTTTCCTCTCTCCCTACCACCACGGGCCACTGATGTGGGGACAAGTTCCACACAATTCTATCCTATTCTGTCTTGGGCTTATAGTTCCTGTGATGAAGGATCTGAAGGAGAGAGAAGGCAGCCAGGGGAATCATGACTCTGGATGTCATTCTGAACCACAGAAGGGGCTTCATGTGAGTAGTGGTGCTGGAGACTATGGGGGCGAGTGGCCACATCCTCCCAGAGACTTCTTATCAAGGACTTGGGTGAGGACAGAGAAGGTCCACTCATCAATTTGTAGATGACAGAGATGGGAGGGTGACTAATACACCGAGTGACAGATGTAGGAGTCAGATCTTGGCTGGATGGAGCCAGAGCCTGAAATCTCATGAGGCAAATCTAATGGGGGCAAAGATGAGGCCTAAATTACCAAGGGCACAAACATGACACGGGTAGGGACTTGGCCTGTGTGGATGTAATTTGGGGTTTTAGTTTATGGTGAGGGCGTTCTGAGTCAACAGTAGGACAGGGGATGCAGGATGGCAAGTGCCCTGTGGCAGTGTTACTAGAGTCATGATGGCTGGAGTGAAGGCGCTGAGGAGCCCTCTCTAGTATGGCCCGGTCATGCTGGGGCATCCTGCTCAGGGTAGGACCCTCGATGAGAACTTCACGGACAGATGATGGGGGGAGGGGGGTGGTGTTAGAAGAGGATTCCAACAGAGGAACTGGAGACCATACCAGCGAGAAAGGAAGAAGTTGGACTTTTTTGATTCAGAGAATAGAGAAGTTGTTGAATTTATCTTACAGTATCTGCAGGACTGACCTGTGAAAGACAGACGTGACTTGTTTCGGGTGGTCTAATGCAGGGGTTGGCAAACCAAGGTCTGCTGGCTGCCTTTGTAAATAGAGCTTTATCAGAAACAGCCACACCTATTCCTTTATACCTTGTCTATGGTTGCTTTTGTACTCCAATAGTGGAGTTGAATTGTTACCAAAGAGAATGTATGGTCCACAAAGCCTATTTACTATTTGGACCTTTCCAAAAAAACGTGTGCTGACCTCTGGTCTACTGTATGGGAAGATGATCTAGTTTGGAGGATTTGACCGTGAACACTTTAAGAAGGCCCATTTTATACAATGAAAGGAAGAAAAGCTAAATTTAAGATATTAATTGAATGTAAGAGTTGAGTTACCTTCTTGGTATGATTGATATAAAGGTGATTTAAGAAGTGGTAGGTGTTTGGACTCCCTTTTCCATTTTGGAAGTACCTGATTTATTGCCTTGTGGCATTTCTTAAATTACTTCTGGGTTTATTTTCTGACTTATTTCAGATATGTCTCACCTCTGCCCTTGCCTGTACACCCCTCTCTCCGTGTGCACACAGCCCACATCTCACTCTGCTCTGTAGCTCCTGCTGGAGCTCACTAAGCTCACTTGGCCTACTAAGTCTGCCTTGGACTCACTCTATGTGTGTTTATAATGGAACTTGCAAGAGGGATTCCTCATAGGAGAGTTTAACATACAAGGATATACAAAGGCAGGTATTTCAGGAGTATTATTGTAACAACAATCTATGGAGGGGCATGGATTAAAAATAGTAAAGACCTTAGAACCAGACAGCCTTGGGTTTGAATATCAGCTGTATTATGATATTGTTTTTCTTTCTTCCTTCCTTTTCCTTTCTTTTCTTTTTTTCTCTTCCTCCCTCCCTCCCTTTCTTCCTCTTTTTATTCCTTTCCTTTTCTTTCTTTTTTAATCTTTCTTCAGAAGCTACTGTGGCCAAGCACTATTTCAGGCAATTATATCAGTGAACAAAAGCATAAAAATTGCTGCCACCGGGGAGCTTATAGTTTTTTGGAGAAGACAGATAATAAATAGTAAACATGATAAATACAGAAATTATATGTTAGAAGGTTACAAGTATTATAGAAAAAGAAATAGCAGAGCAAGGGGCTTGCAATCTTAAAAACAATGGTCAGAGTAGGCCTTAGTGAGAAAGCGAAATTGAATGAAAGTCTAGGAGGTGAAGGAAGTGCCATGGAGATCTCTGCGGAGGGCCCTGTTGTGGAAGTGTCCCTGGTGGATTCAAGGTTGAGGAGTACCATGTGGCTGGAGTGGAGGGGCAGGAGGGAGAGCAGAGGGGAGGGAATCAGAGAAGTCATGAGGTGTGAGAAGTGGGGCGCAGAGCCTCCGAGGATCCAGCTGATCATGAAGGACATGGGGAGGTACCTTAGGAACTTCCCTTATGAACCCAAGAGTGATCAGCTCTGATTTACGATTTAAATGGATCTTCTGGCTGCTGGTTGAGATTAGACTATAGGGGATATATTAGGTTCCTGTGGCTGCTACAACAAATTATCACACACTTGGTGCCATACAACAACAGGAACATATTCTCTCACAGTTCTGCAGGCCAGAGGTCAGAAATCAAGGTGTTGGCAAGATGCATTTCCCTAGGATTCCAGGGGAATCTATGGTCCAGTAAGATGCATCAGCTTCAAGGGAAAGCAGTGTGTGGAACACGCTTGGGAGAGAAGTGACCCTAAGTCCTTAGTACCAGTCTTTTCACAGCAAGGAGTCCTTGTGCGGGTTCTTCTCTTCTTCTAGGCCCCTTTCTCCACCTTCTTATACAAATACTAATACAATTTTCATAGCTCTTAAGGATCTGTGGACACCTCAGATGAGTGGAGTAAGTTTCTTAACAGATAAAATGTGATTTCTCTAAGTGTTAAAGTTTGTATTTTAGAAGGCAAGTTTACCTTTTCCTCTCATAGTTCAGAGATGTGTGTGCCAGAATAATCCATAAATCCTTGTGCTGGTGGCGAAAGGACTTGTTTTACATGCTGTCTTCTCAGAGGCTGGCTTATAGCCTAAGGACAGAAGTACCGAAGTAATTCATTTTAACCTGTGATTTAAGAAATCCAATTTCAAATATTTGATTTTTTGGAATTGTTAATAGGTATGTCTTGGTTTATATAGGAGACCCATTTCAGAAGATTTCTCCTCAACTACAACTTTTATAAATTAAGTTGTATTTCCCCATTAACCTTTGTAGTCATTACAGAGACATTTTGCCTCTGTTTCCGAGTAAGGCACAAGCAGAATGCATCCTAGCTTCTCTCTGGTAAATCAATAAAAAATAAGAAAAATTAAAGTTTTATTTTTATATATTCTTTCTCTGGTACTTGTCATTGATTTATGTAGATAAAAGGTTTTGGCCTTCCATTTTTCTTCTCTTTCAAGAATTTCTTTTTAACATTTTCTGCAAGGCAGGTCTAGCAGAATAAATTCTCTTAATTTTTGTTTATCTGAGAAAGTTTTTTTCCTTTACTTTTGAATGATAATTTTGTAGGATGCAGAATTCTAGGTTGGTGGTTTTTTTACTCTCAAGATTAAATATTTCACTCCATTCTCTTCTTGAATGAATGGTTTTTGAGAAATCAGATTTAATTTTCATCTTTGTTCCACTATAGTAAGTAAGTGTTAGTTGCTCAGTTGTGCCGACTCTTTGCAACCCCGTGGACTGCAGCCCTCCAGGCTCCTCTGTCCATGAGATTTTCCAGGCAAGGATACTGGAGTGGGTTGCCATTTCCTTCTCCAGGGGATCTTCCCAACCCAGGGATCAAACCCAGGTCTCCTGCACTGCAGGCAGATTCTTTACCAACCTGAGCTACAAGGGAAACTCCTGTTCCACTACAGGTAAGATGATTTTTCCTCTGGATTCTTTCAAGATTTTTTCTTTTATCTTTGACTTTTTTTTTTTTTTTTTAGTTAGAATATGATATACTTAGGTGTAGTTTTTTTGTTTTTGTTTTTTTTTTGCATTTATTCTGCTTGGTTGTCTCTGAGTTTCCTGGATTTGGGATTTGGCATCTGACATTAATTTGAGGCAATGTGAAAGTTGGATCATAAAGAAGCCTGAGAGTTGAAGAATTGATGCTTTCCAACTGGGGTGTTGAAGACTCTTGAGAGTCCTGTGGACAGCAAGGATATCAAACCAGTCAATCCTGAAAGAAATCAACCCTGAACATTCGTTGGAAGAACTGATGCTGAAGCTGAAGCTCCAGTACTTTGGCAACCTGATGCAAAGAACTGACTCATTAGAAAAGACCTTGATGCTGGGAGAGATTGAAGGTGAAAGGGGAAAGGGGCAGCAGAGGATGAAATGGTTAGATAGCATCACTGACTCCATGGGCATGAATTTGAACAAACTCCAGGAGACAGTGGAGGACAGAGGAGCCTGGCGTGATACAGTCCATGAGGTCACAAAGAGTCGGAAATGACTTAGTGACTGAACATCAACAACCAATCAATATTACTTCTCGTATGGCTTCTGTTCCTTTCTCTGTTTCTTTTCCTTTTGCTATTACCCATTATGTGCATTTGTCCTTTTGTAGTTGTCCTACAGTTCTTGGATATTCTCTTCCTTTTAAAATTTTTTTCGGTCTTTCTTCTAGCTTTTTCAGTTTGGGACACTGCTATTGACATATTCTCAAACTCAAAGAGTCTTCCCTAAACTTTATCTACTAGTAGCCCATGAGAGGAATTCTTTATTTTTGTTACAGTGTTTTTGAACTCTAATATTTCTTTTTGATTCTATCTTAGAATTTCCACTTTTCTCTTTATATTTTCCATCTGTTTCTGCATGTTGTTCACTTTTTCCAGTAGAGGCCTTAGCATATACATCATAGTCTAAAAAAATTCTTGGAACTTCGCTGGTGGTACAATGGTTAAGACTCCATGCTTCTATTGCAGGGAGCATGGGTTTGATCCCTGGTTGAGGAACGAGATCCCACATGCTGCATGGGCCAAAAGAAAGAAAAATTCTTGGCCCGATAATTTCAATATTCCAAAGCCATATCTGACTTTGGTTCTAATGCTTGTTCAGTCTCTTCGAACTGTGTGTTATTTGCATTTTAGTATCCCTTGCAATTTTTTTTCTAATAGCCAGACATGATGTATTGGGTAAAAGGAACTGTGATAAATAGGCCTTTAGTGATATGGTGGTGAAGTGTAGGGGAAGAGAAGTGTTCTATGGTCCTATGATTAGGTTCCGGTCTCAGTGAATCTGTGTCGTTGAACTGTGAACATCACAGTGTTTCTTAGAATTGTTCCCCCTTCATGTGGGACAGGATGGTTAGAGGGGGCTCAGTTGTGTATTTTCCTTCTTCCATGGGGAAGGCTGGAGCAGGTTAGAGTTGAATGTTTCCTTCGCCCAGATTATCTGAGCTCTGATACACCCCAGTATGTTAGGCTCTGGTAAAATAGTTTCTCTTATGGGTAGGCCTTGTGAGAAAGAACAGAATGCTCTGGTGTATTTCAAAATGGCTATTTCCCTCTATGTCTGCTTGAAGCATGAAGGCATTTCTCTTCTGTCCTCACTGTGAGCTTACCTGGAGGCAAAACTCACAAGTATGAGGATCTTCCTTTGCCTGGGCCCTGCCAGAGTTTTTAACTCTCAGACTTGTCCTTGATGAACCTTCAGTAATTCATTACTTATAGTTCAGGTTATCCTATCCCAGTACTGACTCCTGCAGAGGTTTTTGCTTGAGTGTTTCTATTCCAGTAAACTATTTCCCCCAATTTGGGAGGCAGTTGTTTGACCTATGACTTTACTTCTCTGATGGATCTAAAAAGAGTTGTCGATTTTTCAGCTTGTTCAGCCTTTTAGTTGTTAGGACAGAAGTGAAGATTCCATACTCTTTACATGCCAGACCAGAAACTGGAAGTCAGAGGAAGGCTGTGCAATGTTAAAATGAGTACAGTTCTGGGCAAACCAGGGTGGTTGGTTACCCTACTCTGGAGTGAAGAGACCTGAGATCTTTTCTTGGCTCTGCAGAGTCCCCTTGGGCATGACATTCAGTGTCTTGAAGCCTCTGTTTCCTTTTGTGTGAAAAGAGAGAGGGTTGACTTTGGCCTTATATCCAGTCTATAGGATTTGATTTTCTTGATGTTAGGTATTTTTAAGGCAAGTCATTTCTGGACCTAAACTAATGGACTCTCCTTGCTAGGAGATAAATCGTAAGTTCTCTTGTTAAATATCTTTTTCCTTTTTTGACTTGGAATAATCTTGGTTTGGAAGGCACAGTGACCCTTTGCTCTCAGAGAAAGAGCTTTCCTGCTGCTTTGAACCATTGGGATGTTTGTCACAGAGCAGGTTTTTTCCCCAGAGAAGGCAATGGAACCCCATTCCAGTACTCTTTCCTGGAATATCCCATGGACGGAGAAGCCTGCCTAGTGGGCTGCAGTCCATGGAGTCTCTAAGAGTCGGACACGACTGAAGCAACTTAGCAGCAGCAGCAACAGCAGCAGCAGGGTTTCCCCCTCCTTTGACACTATCTATTTGAAAACAGAACAATCCCTGTTAAGAATGGACTTAGGATCTTCCGTCCCTTTTGGTTGAATTTGACTTAAAGGAGTCAAAGTAGAAGTAGGAGTGAGGTGGGGGCGTGATATGAAGGTCTGGCCCAGCCTGTGAGCTGAAAGCACAAGTCTTGGAGGATGGCTTCTGGTTTATTTCTTTCCAAATAACCTCTCTGTCTCTGCTTCTCCAATTATTCCATGGCCCTCGATTCGCCCAGCAACATAATCAGAAACATTAAGTACATCATTATCTTCCCAAGTCCACAGCTGAGAAAGAGCTAAGACAATTTTTATGGAATTGTAATGTGCCCACTTGAACACAAACCCTAATTTCCTGAAGTCTAGCTCTAGTTTGAAGAATTGCCTGATTTATTTTAAAATTGAATTTTGCTGTCAGGGAAGCTGCCAATACTCACTGCCAGCGTTGTTATTTTTCTTTACGTATTTTAGTCTTAGCTCTTGAGTATAAAAAGCTCTCTGTCTCCTTCTTTTCCAAGAGTTGAGTTTCAACTGCGTGACCAGATTGTACAATTTTGTATGGGTTTAAGGCTTCACAGGGAAGTGGGAGATGCTGCTGGTTCATTGTCTCTTCTTACAAATGACAGATTTTCCAGTGGCAAAGAGACAGGGGGAGATTAAAAAAAAAAAACAACTCCCAGAAGTAGAACGGGCCTGAAGAGGTTTCCGGCTCCAGCTCTCTGTCCACTGGCAGGACTGTTTCCAGGCCATTCCAGGTAGAAAAGAGGGTTTCACAATGTCCTTTGACAATCATTTCATCCTCCAAGGTCTTCAATTTCAAGCCAGTTCAGTCATCAACTATGATGTCCTCCGAGAGAGGACAACACTATCTAACAGCAATGGTTTCAAGTACTTGTGGTATAGCCATGTGCAGGTTTTCAATAAGAAACTCCAGGATTTGTGATATCAAGAAAATGAAGCAGGGACGTGTGGTAGAGAGGCCTAGGGGTTGGCACAGCTTTCGAGGGAATAGGCAAGTGAGGGTTGGGTTACGTAACCGGTGATATTTAAGATGAGACCTGGATGACTGTCATTTAGCTTCTATCCTATAGACAGCTGGGAACCAGCTAAGCTTGAAATTGGGTTACCACATTGCAGGGTAGTCAGTAGTCTATTACCACACCTAGAGAAGTGTGCGTGTCTCATCCTAAAAGAAACTGTCAGATAACCATTATTTTCATTTTACACATAAGAACACAGATTCGAGCACCCCCAGTGACCTTGTCCCTGAGGGGTCTTAAGTTCCTAAATTCTTTTGATTTCAAACATTGCAATTCCTTTTCCTTGGCTCATTCCTTTCCTTTGCCCAGAGTCGCACAGATCATTGAAGGAGCCGGCCCTTTCACACGTGTTGCTCTTTGACCTTAGGTCAGGCACCTTTGGGACCAGTTTGCCCATCTGCAGGTGGACGAGGTGTCCTTAAGAGACCTCACAGACTTGAGGTATTTTGAGTTTGAAGTTCAGTCTTACACTGTGCCCCTGTAGTGTGCTGCGCTAAGTCACTTCAGTCGTGTCTGACTCTTTGGGACCCTATGGACTGTAGCCTGCTAGGATCCTCATTCTATGGGATTCTCCAGGCAAGAATACTGGAGTGGTTACCAGGCCCTCCTCCAAGGACTCTTCCTGGCCCAGGGATCAAATCTGTACCTCCTATGACTCCTGCATTGCAGATGGATTCTTTACCACTGAGCCCCCCTTTTAGGTCCACCTGATCAAATCGTATCACTCCTTGCTCACAGTCCTCTAAAGTTGGTTTCATAAAATTCACAGGCCTTACAGTGGTCACAGAGTCCTTCCGAATCTTGTTCCTCCTTTTTCAAAAAATTATTTGACTGAAGTACAGTTGATTTACAATGTTGTATTAATTTCTGCAGTACAGTAAAGGGATTCAGCTATACGTGGATTGTGTGTGTGTACATGCCAAGTCGTTTCCGTTGTGTCAACTCTTTGCACCCCTGTGGAGTGTAGCCTACCCGGTTCCTCTGTCCATTGGATTCTCCAGGCAAGAATACTGGAGTGGGTTGTATAAATATATATGTATATATATAATATATGTTATTTGTATATCCTATTTATTTATATATAAATAAGTGACTTCACTTTCACTTTTCACTTTCCTGCATTGGAGAAGGAAATGGCAACCCACTCCAGTGTTCTTGCCTGGAGAATCCCAGGGAGGGCGCAGCCTGGTGGGCTGCCGTCTATGGGGTCGCACGGAGTCGGACACGACTGAAGCGCCTTAGCAGCAGCAGCATATATTATATATTCTTTTTCATATTCCTTTCCATATGGTTTATCACAGAATACTGAATGTAGTTCCCTATGCTATCTCTTAGGACCTCGTTGTTTATCCGTTCTTTATATGATAGTTCGCATCTGCTGATGCAAAACTGCCAGTGCAAGCCTCCCGTGTCCCCTCCCCTCTGGTGTCTACATGTCTGTATGTCTGAGTCTGTTTCTGTTTTGCAGATAAGCTCCTTTGTGTCATATTTTAGATGCTCCACATGTAGTGTCACACGGTATTTGTCTTTCTCTGTCTGATTTCACTTAGTATGATAATCCCTAGGTCCATCCATATTGCTGTGACTTTGTCCCTCCTTCTGAACTCACCTTCTATCATCCTCTTCCTCGTCTAGCCACACTGGCATTCTTGCTGTTCTTTGGACTCACAGGTTAATCCTTCCTCATCACCTTCACACTAATGTTTCTTTCCCTTGGAGGACCTCCCCTCTTCCCCCACCTACCCTGACTCCAGCTGCATGGCTTGGTCTCTCCTTTCATTTCTCTAGTCCAGTGTCACCTTCTCAAAATGGCCTTTCTCGATGACCCTATTCAAGTATCTACACCAGCCCCCTCCGCACCACTTCCCCTCCTCCTACCTTGCTCTGTACTTTCTCCATGGTCCATGTTTCCATTCTCACATTTGTCTGTCTTCTACCTCTCCCAGCATGTCAGCTCCATGAAATATGCAACCTTCTCTGCTTTGTTAATTCTGTGTCCCAGAACACTAAAAAGTGCTGAGCATATATGGGCATTCCTATTCATTGTTCTTGAATACATGTTCATATTTGTGTTTTCATATCGTAGTGATAAACACTTAAAAGAGAAGGCTCTGGAGTGAAACTTCCCTAGTTTCTAAAATGAGTTCCAGTTGAATTATTTCGGGTATTTTACTTAACACAAGCCTCAGTTTCCCCATCTGAAATATGGGAAAGAATAATACCCACTTCATAGAATTATAGTTGAGGATTCAGTGAGATAATCCAAGTAATGTACTAGTCACTATGCCTGCACATAGTATATGATCAAAAAATTATTTTATGTAATTGATGTTATTCTTTTGGTTCCTGTTTTTCTTTTCCTTTGGCTTGATCTCGTTTCATGTACACAACAGGTAACATCATTTTTTAAGGCTACAAGATCTCTGTCCTAGTGATCTGTACCAGTTGGCTTAGCCACTTCCCCGGTGGACAGTTCCAGATTTTTTTTTCCCCTTCATTACAGTGTTGTGATTTTCCCTTGATACACATTGGAAATAGGTACTTTTTACTCATCATTGTTAGTGTTAACTGCTGAGGGATAAGTGCGGAGGTGGTTCTCTGGTCCTTTCTCTGTTTGGTGGACCCAGCTCTCCTAGTTTCTTTCAAAGACACCAGCTTGACACATGTGCCCCTGCTCGTGTCTTTTCATATGTTAGATGGAACGTGGATATAGAGCAAGACACAGAGGAAAAGGAAGGGTCGGAGGGTAGACAGTGCAGACCCTTCCTCACTGTGGGATCTCGGTCAAATTACTTAACCTCTTTGAACTTTAATTTTCTTGTTTAACAAAGGAGACTAAAGCAATCTACCTTAAAGGGATGCTGCGAGGGTTGGAGATACAGTTAGAGGGGTGTCTAGTATAGTGCCTGGCATGTAGTAAGTATGCAGAAAGTGTTTGCTACCAGTGTGTAGCTGTTCTTTGCTTGCAGGCAGACAGTCTCTGCTCTGTAGGAATTTGGTTATTATGGGGAGGTGGGTAGAATGTGAAAGTTGCATAAGAACATTAGGAAGTGATAGTTTGTCTAGCTTCTTGGTACGCTTGAGGATTGGTTCCCTCTGCCACTTTTCTTTGTGGAGGATGCGCTGACTCAATGAAAACCATGTTGGTGGCTTTCCATCTAATGTAACCCTTCCTTTCATGTCCTAAACTTTAGGTGTCTGGAGCCTGTGCCTTCAGGTGTCTTGTCCAAGACTCCTGAACTGTTAAGTGGCTACCATGAAAACACTGGCCATGGCAACTTCTGGTTGCTGCTTCTGTTAGAATAAACTTCCAAGTTTCACCTCAGAATGATTATGCAGTCTTATCTTTTCACCATCTCTCTCTCTGTCCCTCCTCTTTTTTTTTTTTTTTTTTTACTGTTTCTTTTAGAGCTTAGAGAAAACTCAGAGCCTGAGTTACAGAGGCTTCACTTGTGTGACACTTGGGGAAGGGAGCAGGCAGGACGCTTGATTGCTCTGGGGAAAGGTGAGCTTCGTGAGTGTTGTGAGGTGTGAGGTGTGAGGTGTGAGGTGAAAGGGAAGACCAAAGAAGTGAAAGAGGATAATTAAAAGAATCAGGAAGACAGAATTATTTACAGTGGGGTAACAGAGTGGTCTATCAGAGATAGATCTGGGTGCTGAGATTTCAAATAAGTGATATATATATATTTTTTTGGCCAGAAAACCTCTTTAAAATTATTTACTCTGTTAATAAGTGTTAGAAACCCAACTAAAACTGGGTTAAAGAAAGACAGGAAGAAAGAGAGACAAGAAACATGTTGACAAATGGTTGGTCACCATTTCTCTTAGCTCTCCATCCCCTGCATGGACCTCATTCAGCATCTCTTCCAAGATGCCAGTAAGATGGGCACCCCTGATTCTGGGTTTACCTCCTATCACCTTAGTATCATCCTATAAAGGAGGAGCCCCTATCCTTCCTAATAGTTCCAACAAAAGTCTTAGAAAGGAGCCTCACTGACCAGCTGGGGTTCTGTACCCATGTCTGGAACTAGGGTGTGACACCTGCCCTCCTGAATCATATGGGCTATGAGAAGGAAGGAGGTGGTTTCTTAAAGTAGAATCAGAGTATATTTAGCAGAATGAAGAGTAAAACATACTGGGCAGGCAAGAACTGCGGGCCTTTGCTCCACTGATGATGTGCTGATGTTTACTCCACAGAACATTTTCCTCTGTGCAACTGAAAGGGTGCCCCATGAATGACTTGTGTCAATGACAGCACCCAACCTTCCTAGGAATATAATGATAATGTTTCACCTTTTGTAATTTTCCTACAACCTTTGAACATAGCACAAATGGGGGAATTGTACATGACTATTGCATTTGAGTTCAATAAAGGATTTGTACCATCTGAATTATACCTCGACACACAAGATAGGATACATTAACTTAATTACTGCTGGATTCAATAACATAGGCCACTGCCCTGGGAATTTATCTTGTGCTGTACCCAGAGAGAGAAACTGGGCATCATTTCTAAAGACAGTCAATTTCCAATTATCCATGCTAATGGAAGAACACAGCATGCAGAGATTCTAAGTACAGTTTCTGTTTGGTTCAGGGAGCAAACATAATTTTTAATTTTTCTACCTGAGTTATTTGTTTTGCTTGGGCTTAGGTAACACTAAAAAGAATTTTCATTGCCTGGGCCTACACTTTCTTTTCCTTTTCCTTGGTTTATAAAATGTGAAGTATATTTTATTTTTTGATGTTTATTTTTTTAATTTTTTTTTCATTTTGAATTAATTTGAGGCAGAATGGATTGTTGCCCTTATGTCCTTTACCCAGTTTGGGCATCCGTGCATGCTCAGTCACTTAGTCACGTCCAACTCTTAGGCAACCCCATGGACTGTAGCCTGCCAGGTTCCTCTGTCCATGGAATTCTCCAGGCAAGAATACTGCAGTGGGTTGCATTTTTTCCTCCAGGGGATCTTCCCGACCCAGGCACTGAACGTGCTAACCCGTGTCTCCTGCATTGCAGGCAGATTCTTTATTGTAGTTATTTAACTAGTCCTATTTCTAGATGTTAAGATTGTTTCCAAGTTTCACTATTATAAATAATGCTGAGAAGGGTAGCATGTTGATAAATCATTGTAAACATTCTTAACTATCTTATTAGGTTAAATTGTTATGGGTCAAGTTGTGAAGTCAAAGGTCACAAACATTTTATGGCTCTTAATATGAACATCATGAACTTGGCCTCCAGGAGGACTGTGCCAGTTAATGAGCCCACAGTATAGGAGGGTGATTTTTCCTCATATCTGCCAACTAGAGAATAATGAACTTTAAAAGTGTGCAAATTTGATAGGTGACATTATTCTAATGTACTTTTTTTGGTTATGAGGCAGTTGACTGGTATATAGTTTGGCATTTGTATTTTGGTGAATTGCCTGCTCAAGGCCTTTGCCTGTTTTCCCATTGATGGATATTCTTTCTCTCATAGATCTGACTCTTTTAACTGATTCAAAGTATATGGAAGTTTCAATTGTTAATGTCAAGGGCACCTCACTCCTCCTCAGAGTAGAGTGCTGGAGCAGAGGTGCTGAGTTTCCTTCCCTCACTTTAGAGGAGGAACAGAGTCCTAGGGCCAGGCAGGAAAATAGCACATGAATTGGGCTTCCAACCCAATTCCCTCTACTATCTTCATCAGAAGTGAGGATGGAGAGGAACTGACAGAACAGCAGCCACTGTTGGCCAGTGCCCGCTGATAAGGAGAAGAGAGCCTCTACTTCTTCAGCTCAGTTCAGTCGCTCAGTCGTGTCTGACTCTTTGCGACCCCATGAATCGCAGCATTCTAGGCCTCCCTGTCCATCACCAACTCCCGGAGTTCACTCAAACTCATGTCCATCGAGTCAGTGATGCCATCCAGCCATCTCATCCTCTGTCGTCCCCTTCTCCTCCTGCCCTCAATCCCTCCCAGCATCAGAGTCTTTTCCAATGAGTCAACTCTTCGCATGAGGTGGCCAAAGTATTGGTGTTTCAGCTTTAGCATCATTCTTTCCAGTGAACACCCAGGACTGATCTCCTTTAGGATGGACTGGTTGGATCTCCTTTCAGTCCAAGGGACTCTCAAGAGTCTTCTCCAACACCACAGTTCAAAAGCATCAATTCTTCAGTGCTCAGTTTTCTTCACAGTCCAACTCTCACATCCATACATGACTACTGGAAAAACTTATACTTACTCATTTAATGGTAATTGAGAACTTAGAATATGTTGGATGTGGTATTATCTTCTCAAAATCATGGTGCATATATGCTATCATTACCTCCATCCTACACATAAGGAAACTGAAGCTCCAAAAGAGTGCAAAAGTTATGGGAACAGCCATTAAAGTTGAACTCCAAATCCCAGTCTCTCTCACTCCAGAGTACATGTTCTTCACAAAGGTTATAGTGTTTCTGTTATACTTCCATAATGAGATATCTGTGGAAGAAGAAAAAGAACATTATGCACAGGTTGCCCCTAACACAGTCACTGCCAGTTCCCGGTGTATTTCTTTCCCTCTTCCCTCCTTCCTGCTGAAATCATTCTGTACATCCAATTCTGTAACTTGATTTTTTCCACTCTGTGTTTCTCCCTATTGCTTCATGGATTTTATAGCCATCATTTTAATGATGTGCATAATATTCCTTTGTTGGGCAGATGCTAAATTCTTGAATTTAGTGTTCTCCCACTGCAGATCTTGGGAGAACTTCTGGGGACCCCTGCTGTCTTCTCTGCAGTTCTCTCTGACTTGATAGCTCCCTTTTCACTTCATGCCTTGAATGAAATGATACAAATTTAACTTGCAAATTGCCTCAGGATGTCTTTCATAGTTGTAGGCATCTGTGAATTATATACGAATATGTATGTAGCCAGGCAAATTCTTGCTAACACTTTGACTTTAACAAATATCTAGTGGAGAGAAGTGTGTAAGTGATTAAAATTTCTTCTCTAAGTTTCTCAGTTTTTAAAGGGGTGACTGACCTGCTTATGTGAGCCTCATATGTGAAACTTTAATAAGACATTGCTGGGTGAGTTGTAAAACATCCTATAGGAATGGCAATGACACCGCTGCACCGTATTTATAGTGCTTCTCATGAGCAGACACGGGAGTTTTACATACCTCTTAATCCTCCCCACAGCCTTGTAAAGAAGGCACGACATTATTATCCCCGTTTTACAGGCAAGCAAATGGGTCTAAAGGGGTTAATTGACTAGTGTGAGAGTCTGTAGCTGGTAAGAGGCTGAGCTGATGTTTGAGCCAAGGTCCCCAGAGCTTCTGTACTCTTGGCATTAGCACAGCCATAGTTTGAATCTTCTTATCTAGCTGTCCAGGCCTCTGAGATGTCTTGCCTTTAAATGATGCCTTCTTAGATTTGTTCATTCTTGGGGGCATAAGCTGGTTCAATTTAGTGTTTAGGACCTGGTGAGCCATCTGTATTCCATTTCAGAAGCTGTGATAGGAAGTATTTACAGGAGACTTGGTTATGGTTCAAGTTAGTTTGCTGGGTGGTTTTGGAAATCCTTTTGTGTTAGATCATGCTGCATTCAACAAGACTGTTAATGCTCGGGCTTCTCTTGGGACTGGGTGAACCAGTCGGGTTCACTCTGTGGTGTTTCCAAGCTTCACCTGGCTCTGTGTGCCTGCTCCAGCTCCAGTTTTGCTCTCTGGTTTCCATCTGAGTTGGAGAGCTTCTTCCACAAGGAACCCTGTTTTGCTGCCAGTCTTGGGATCCTTGTCAGGTCCTCTTTTGGGAACCTTGTTGTCTGGAGGCACAGCTAAGCTCTCTGTGGACCAGGCATTCTCTGGCCTCCACCTCCCAAACGTGTGAACCCACATCAGCCTAAATGGAAGCCCTTCCAAAGGCAGAGATGTGGCGCTGACCCTGAGAGGAAGGAGGCCCCAGCCAGCCAGTTCTGAATCTTTGCAGTAGAGTGTGGAGGCTCATGCTGACACGGGGATGCAATGCTCCTCTTGAAAGGAACATAAAAATGAGAACAGGAGAAAGAAAAGGAGCTTGGATGGCTTTTCTGGGAGAGGAGAAGACAATTATCTTCTAGTCTCTGCGGGCTTGTTATTCAGTCAACAGAGGGCAGGTGTCTTCATACTTTCCATCACAGAGCATCATGTACATGGAAAGAGTGAGGCAGCCCCACACTGAGGTGTGGACGTGGACTCGGGAGCCAGGATGCCTGGGTTCAGATCCCTCATCACCTTGAGCAAGTCATTTAACCTCTCCTGACCTCAGAGTCCTTAAACACAAAGTGGGAGAACTGAGGCATTTGGTTCACAGGGTGGGGTGAGGAACCTTTAACAAGCAAGCACTTACATGGCATTTATCATGTGGAAGGAACTTTCTAAGCACATCACAAATATAAACACATTTAATCCCCTATGAGATAAGCATGACATTGTCTTCTTGGGTCTGAGATGAGTGCTGTGTTAACTTCTCTGAAATGGGATGCGGCTGACAGCTGATAGTCCCACAAACTAAGAATTGGGAGAACATTCCAGGCCGAAGGATGTCTTAGCTTTGGGGAGCCTGCAGGAGCACAGAGGAATCAAACAAAGACAAGTGCTTTCCAGCTGGCCAAGCACACTTGCCTGCAGTGCTGCCCAGAAGTGCTGAGGCCCTCTCTGCTAGAGAGAGCTCCATGAGGGCTGGGCTCTATCAGTCCCACCTCCCTGTCGTCTTCCCAGCGTCATCTAGCCTGGCACAAAGGGCCTGCTCCATAGCTGATTGCTGAATGGGTAAATGAAGACTCTGCCTTCCCCAGAGCAACCCAGGTGGCTTCCCTCCCCAGTGTCTTTCACAAATACCCTGGTCCCCAGGAGTCTCTCTCCCATGATCCCTGGCCACCTCATTAGGCTCTACCTGGGGGACCGCAGAGGTGGGTCAAGACACCACCTCGTCTCATTTACCAGGTGTCGTGTAAGCAGCCATCACTATTAGAGGTAGCGAGCATCCCAGTGTTCCTGGGGGAGGACCAAACATGTGGCCCTTGGCAGCCAAATACTCTTTTACACTTAATGTGACCCTGTGTCATATTAAGTTTTTTGCTACTATATTCAATGAGTCACAGGTGCCAGTGCCTTTTGCAGGATATACGATCACAACCATAATTAATTTAGTATTATTTTCCATTTAAATCTTGCTGACTAGACCATACATTCCATGGTAACAGACACTAAACTTCATGACGACAACATACATTGTGTATAAACAAATTGGTAACAGCCCATTTGCATCAGAAGGTGCCCTTCCACTAGTGTGAAATTTATCGCGGGAGGTGAGGGAAATGGGGCAGTGAAGGAGACGTCAGCTGTGGGGTTGAGGGCTGTGGGAGGCCTTTGCCATCAGAGTGGCCAGTTTGAGTCCTGGCTCTTCCATTTACTCACCGAGGGATCCAGAATGAGTGACAGCACAGCTCTGGGACTCAGTGTCTCCAGCTGTGAAATGGGGCTTATCTCAGTGCCAACTTCCTAGGGGGTTGCAGTAAGGATGACATTATATGACACACAGGACTATGGTATCTGATCTGATACATTGTAAGTGCCCTGTACACATCAGCAAATGTCACTGGTATTGTCACACTGGTGATTCTTTGACCCTCTCTACTCTGTCCCTGGGTAATTACTTGGCCTTTAGGCTTTTCTGCCAGTTATTTTCATTTATTTGTGAGGTATTCATTTGCTTAAAATCAATTCCTCCCAAGCTAGGCTGCCCATACACCATGGCTCTGCACGGGGGGAGGAGAAGAAAGCATGAAGGTACATGTTGGGGGTAAGGATGGCAATGGAGGATGTGGGAAGGTGGAGTGAGCCTGGTTCTGCTGAACACATATAATCAATAGGTGAAATCGACGTGTTTGTGAAAGCTACAGGCCCTGCTGGGTGAGCTGTTTTCAGGGATGCCAGGAAGCGCATCTATTTCATTGTTCTCTTCATGGGGCCAGGATGGGTTCCAGCTTCATCCTCAGACCTGTGAGTGGAGAGGTCAAGTCTTCCTCCACTGTTACCACCTTCCATCCATGGAGTGTTGGGGTTAACATGTCAACGTAAACCTGGGAGCTCCTTTGCCTCTAAGGAACTAAATGCATTGAGCTGTGAGCATCCATTGATTTGTTCAATATTTATTGTGTACCTAGCATGTACCAGAGGCTTTTTTAAGCACTACGGGTTCATCAGCAAATAAGACAAGACATGCACAGCTGGACCCTGTCCTGTGCCTTGAGTGCCTGGTGGGAGCTGGGCATTACACAGCTGGGATGAGTGCCATGGGTTGTTGGGGTCAGGGGCGGCTTTCCTGAGCACTTGGAGGGAAGCTGTGAACTGAAGTGTGCATGGGGAGGGTGAGGAGAAGGCAGGGAAGAAGGAGAGCATCCAGGCTGTAGTGAGCCCCCCACAGAAGGGCCCTGAGGTGGAGGGTGTAGGATGCAGGTGATCAGAAGGGGAGGGGGAGGGATATGTGGGACCAAGGAGGGTGGCAGCCCCCAGGCTTAGCGGGTGCATAGGTCGTCATAGTGGGGTGCCTGATCGTCACCCTGAGAGCTCAGGAAGGTCAGTGAGGAGAGAGAAGTGACCACATTTATGCTGAGATGGGATCACTCTGGCATCTACATGGAGAATGAACTACACATGGCTGACTGAGAGGCGAGACCTTTGTAAGGGGCCCTGTGGAGTTGGGGGTGAGAGGTGGCGGGAAAGTATAGCAGTGGAGGAGGGTGGGTGGAATTGGAAATAACTGCAACGGTAGACCTGACAGTTGACTGATTCATTTTTTTTTTTTTTGAGCCATTTCTCCTCGTTTTTATTTTTTGACTGATTCATTAAAAGTGGTGGCTGTGAAGGACGTCAGAATGACACTAGCATTTGGCGACCACCACTAGCATAGTGGCGGTTGCTTTCCCATCGGGGAGGTGGGAAGGGGAGCAGGTTTGCTGGGGGATACAGCTCAAGCATTCAGTTTTGGACACAGTGAGTTCATGTGGCCAGTGAGACAGTTGCCAAATGGAGATGCCGTGTAACAGGTAGGTATATGAGTGTGCAGCTAAAAATAAATCTGGGTTGATGACAGTGTAAGTGTTACAGGTCCCTCTGATAAGACGGAGGTATCATGAAGTTGGGGGGGGCACCACACCTAGAACTTTCCACTATTAGATCCATCTTTCTCTCTCTCTCTGCGACCTTCAGCAATTCATCTAACCTTTCTGTGTGTCCCTGTTCCCAGCATAAAATGGTGATAGTTACGTCTGCTTCAGGCTACCAATAGCACATGTTTGAGGATCCATTAAACTGAAAATAAAACATGTGGTGCTCTTTGGAAATAAGAACTATGTTAAAACAAGGAGTTATTATAGTTGTGTGTAAGCCAATGACAAGCAGAAATACAGCCCCAAGGCTCAGTATTGATTTTGGTCCCGGGTGCTTCCCACGGCCGAATAAATCTGACATCCCTCCTCGCCAAGCCGGCTGGGCTGATGGCAGGTCTCCAGCTTCTAGCTCCTTGCCCTGGCTCCAAGGTTACGTCCTTTCTCATCTCAGGCCAGCTTCAGCAACCCCACGCCTGCCTCGGCTGCTCTGAGTGCCCTTCCCACCCTGGTGGGTGGTTACAGGGACAATTCCAGTTGTGGAACTGGAGCCTGGCCAAGAGCAGATGCCCTCTGATTAAACCAGGGACAGGGCTGGCCAGAAAAGCAGAGATTGAATCTGCAGAGCAAGGGGTTTAAGGGTGACCAGAGGAAATGTCTCCAGACAGTTAGGTTTCAAACTTTAGGGTGAATTAAGGGTTATGGAATTTGCTTCACTCATTCATCCAATTATTGGGTAAATATTTATTGAATGCCCATCAGGCTATGAGTTAAGCCTGGAGATACAGGCATGAAAAATACATTGTTTTTGTTTTCCTAGAATTACTATTTGAATTGCAAGACAGAGAATCAAGGGACAAAAAGGGAACAACCAAATGCAAGGATGGAGAGTATTGATGTGGCTGGATGGGGAGGGCCTATTTTAGATGGGTTGTCAGGGAAGACTTTGATGAGGTGGTACATCTGAGCAGGCTCCCAAGAAGGAGCTGACCTTTGAAGAGGAGGGAGAGGACCATTCAGGCAGAGGGTATGGCCAGTGCAGAGGACCAGAGGTGAGAACATGCTTCATGTGCATGCAAAATCGTGAGCAGGAGTGTGGCTAGAATTCAGGGAATCACAGCATAGGAGAAGGGGCCAGATGGTGCCGGGCTTTATGGATCACAGCAAGGAGTTTAGATTTTCATTGCGTGTCATGGTGAGCCATTGAGCAGTTTTATAAGATGAAGTAATAATCTGTTTAAAAAGATGGCACTGACCCCTTAGTGAATAGTGGGTTGGAAGGGAAAGGAAAGAATCAAGGAAACTAGCCAAGATGCCACTGTAGTCTTTCAGGAGGGCGTGACAGTCAAGAGGACCTGGTGGTCCCATGGAGGTGGAAGGATGAGGATGAGTGGGAGGGGAGTCTGAAAGTGGAGGGGATTGGCTTGCTGAGAGATGGGCAGTGAGGGACCAGGGAGATGGAGGGATTGAAGGTGCCTCGTGGGTTTCTGGCTTTAGCAGCCATGTGGGTGGGGAGACATTTACTATTATGGGGAGGACTCAGCACAGGTTTGTGGAGGAAAATCTAGACTTCTGATTTGACATACCCCTGGGGCATCTGGAGGACTTGTCGATTATAAAACTGGATATACAGCTGGAAGTTATCAGACAGTTCTGGGCTGGAAATGCAACAGGAGCATCTCAGCACAGGACAGGATGGGAACACCCAGAGAGGGCAGACAGCTTTGGCCTGAGCCCAGAGAAGCAATGGCGTATACACGTGGGTACATCCAGCCAGGAGGGAGAGTCCCATGGGGCCCTAAAGGGACGCTCAGAGTCAAGTATGGGAGGATTCAGGGCTGCCCACTTGGAGGAGACTGCTGATGTGATAAGTCATGTCAGTCAGGGAAGATGAAAGGCAGGTTAGAGTGGATGGAAAAAGGAATTGGAGCTGAACTTACTTGGGTTTCCATGAGAATGTAAGAAATGTACTCTCCATCATATGTAAATTTCTCTCCTGCTCTGACACCACCAGGACATAAAATGAAAATACCTAAAATATTCCTGTGACAACCGCAGTCCCCGGTATAATAGTTGTGACTCCACTCTTTTCCTCCCTTTCAGGAACACTTCTAGGAATGTAAATCAGTCACAGTAATGCTGGGATAAGCATCTGCTACTTTTTTTAGGAAAAAATCATAATCCAACTTCTACATGCAACCAAATCACTTGCAGCACAATCAGTAGATGACCACCTCACATATGTTGGGGCTCAGTGTCGGGAGCTTGGCTCTGGGCACCGTGGGCACTGGTGAACAAGCCAAACTGGGCCTCTGCCCTCACGGAGCTCACTCCAGGCACGCGGAGACACATACTTGGAATGAGTGATTTCAAGTGATCTTGTAGCTGAGAAGCACTGTTCTCAGGGGAAAGTCACCAGCATCCTGGCCTCATGCAGCATCCTGGCCTTCAGTTTAGCAAGCCTGTCTGAAGCAGTCAGGGTGAGTAAGCTGAGGGCTGAAATCAATGAGGCTGGTGTTGGGAGCAGGTGTGGTCAGCAGTCCAAGTAGAAGTCACCACCCACCGCTAGTCCCTAGGATAGCAGCCCAAGTAGAAGTTACCACCCAGTGCTAGAGGGAGCTCGCATCCACTGAGACCCATACCAAAGCTAGGAAGTCAGGGAAGAGATGAGGTGGTGTGACAGGCAGCCAGAGAGGCCAAATGTGCAGGGTTTGGAGCCCCAGCCATGAGTTTGGTCTTTATCAGGAAAGCAAACACGAAGAGATGTAAGTGTGTATTGAGGGAAGATGGGTGACTATCTCAGACCTGTTCTAAAAGCATTCAGCCATCTGCAGAATGGGCCGTGGTTGTACAAGGCAGCAGGTCAGTATGCCCTGTCCTTTTGATCAGACTTGCCTGAGGATCTGGAATGCCAATGGGGGCTGCATCTCCTGCCTCTGTGTCCTGTCCCTGAGCCTGGCCTAGTTCTCCCTCTCCTGCTCCCTCCCCTCTAGGAAAACCCAAGAGGCTGGTGCTGCGGCCAGTTCCCAAGGGGTGGGGACAGAAACAGATATGGACCTTGCTGTGTAAGAACACCAAGGGATGCCCACAGGGTCAATGTGGTGACACCAGGCAGAAATAGGTGACAAATGATAGAAATGGGGGCCAGAAGGACTGTCTTAAGGGACTGACGGTAGTTGTCATGGTACAGGCCATGGATGTGCAGAGACGTGGGGGGGTGCATGACCTGGGGTGGGCAGTGCAGAGATTCACTCACCTCAGGATGCTCTCCTAAGGCACGCTGATTCAGCGAGTCTGGGGCGTGAACCAGGAGTCCTGATTTTTAAAAAGTCCTCCCCCGCCCCCCCACTAAGATGATCCTGATTTAAGTGGTCCAACGACCTTGGTTTTGAGAATGCCTCAACGTTAGCCCTCCTCTTGGCCTTGATCCTCAGTTCCCTAGCTGTCGCTCGCCAGCCTGGGCCTGAAAGCTTATTTCAGCCCTGCGTAGAGATGTGGATAACCAGGATCTCCAGCTGCAGGACCAGGGGCGGCGGGGCGGTCGGGCGGGCCGCACAGCGGCGCGCGGCCGCCAGGGGTCGCCAGAGGCCTCGGCTCGAGCGCTCGGGCTCCTCCGCCCGCGGACGCCGCGCCCGAGCGAGCCTGCGAGCGAGCGAGCGAGCCGAGCCAGAGCGCTGCGGGCTCACAAAGCGGCAGGACGCGCGGCGGCGGGTGGCAGGAGCGCTGGGGAGCTAGCCAGCCGATTAGCCTTCCCGGCGACCGCGCCACAAGAGCTCGAGCAACTCGGACGCGGGGACCCGGGCCGGGCCCCAAGGTACGTTTCCTGCAGAACCCCGCGCCCCAACTTGGCGTAGTTGGGACACCTCCCCGCGGCCACCGGGGGTGGGAGCTGGCGGGGGTCAGGGCCTGCCTTGGGGCTGTCTCCGCGCGCCCCTCTTTCCCCGAGGCGGCGGCGGGGGCCGAGGGGAGACACCCCCCCACCCCGTACGCAGGTATATCCCTCATTCAGTGGGAGCCTGGACTGCTGCTCGGAGCCCTGTTTACCCCCTCCCTACCCCGAGCTCTGGGCGCAGTGTCTGGGAGTCAGGCTTGCGGAGCCAGGGCTCTCCGTTTTCGGGGAGGGGTACTGAAGCCCCTATCCGAGAGCGGCGGTGCGTGGGGCGCCCGGACGATAGGGGTCCTCTATAGTTTGATAGCGGCCCCTAATTTGTGACGCAGCCTCTTCATTTGAAACCGACCCAACCCCCCTCCATTCGTGAGAAAGACCCCTGGGTCTGTAGATCCGCCGCAGGTGTGCCCAGGGTTGACCCTGGCCCCGCGGGGCGGTCCCTGCTTGCCCCGACGGCGGGGGCGCGCGGCCCTGGGCTCGCCGCCCCGGGCCTCCCCTTACCTCCCCCGCGTGCCCCTGCCCCGCAGATGCCAGCGATCGCGGTGCTCGCGGCGGCTGCCGCGGCGTGGTGCCTCCTCCAGGTCGAGAGCCGGCACCTGGACGCGCTCGCCGGAGGCGCGGGCCCCAACAACGGCAATTTCCTGGACAATGACCAGTGGCTGAGCACAGTCTCTGAGTACGAGCGGGACAAGTACTGGAACCGCTTTCGAGACGTGAGTACTCGGGGGCCCTGCGGGTGGCGGGAGAGCCTCAGAGCCAGAGGTGGGTGGTGGTTGGGGGGGCGGTGCGGTGCGGTGCCCCTCCTTAACGTGTGGGAAAGGCGCTGGTGCAGACTTCGCAGGCAGCTTGTGGGGTCGGGGTTCATGGGCTTCATCTTGCCTGAGAGGAACTTTAAAGACAACTTGGAAGGCTTGATGCTCTTCGCCCCTGTTACCTGTGGTCCAGGTGTGTGTAATTGGTACGACTGGGGGAAAGTGACTGCACTGAACACGTTGTTAACAGCGAGCAGCTGCGGAGACAGAGGCTCCTTAAGCTTTCGAGTTCTCCTAATGCTGCTGGTTGACTTTATCAAGCCCCCTGGAGAACCTCCCTGGGCAGCAGTGACTTAGACCATCTCTGGCAGGGGGCGCGGTGGGGTGGGGGGTGTCCAGAAGAATGCCTGCTGCCGAGGTTTAGGTTTGGAGTGAGCCCAGCTCGTTGAGTAGGGAGCCAGGTGTCCAGGAGGTTCAGAGAACCATGGCTTTAATACATGCTCCTCTTGGGAGGGAGCATGGGGGTTTGGCCCCTGGGAATCCTTAGAAGAAGGGAAAGGGAGCAGGCACTGGTGAGTTGGTCCGCCACCCTGAAGGGGAGCCTGAATGGCAGAGGATCGCTCCTCTGAGGGAGCCGTGGGAGGCGAGAAAGTTATTCCTGGGC
The DNA here is from genome assembly GCF_002263795.3 of Bos taurus. Lineage (NCBI taxonomy): Eukaryota > Metazoa > Chordata > Mammalia > Artiodactyla > Bovidae > Bos > Bos taurus. The sequence goes on along the minus strand of NC_037334.1, from coordinate 48,946,406 downwards.
ACCCAGAGGCAATCTGCTGCCTGTTTCTGCCCCAGGCTGGCGGCTGCTCCCCAGGTACGCCCCGAGGATGCCGGCCCAGAGGCTCCTGATGCAGTCTTTCCAGCAGATGGCATCCCCTCTGTGCTGTGGGAGGTGCTGCCAGCTCTCTCAGAGGCTGCCCCAGGTGGCTGGGACCGTGTGCTTCTAGGGGACTAGGGAACACTTGGATGATATTTAACACTAGGAATTCCTGCCCTGGGGAGGGACCCATACCACGGAGCCCCTGGTCTTGGCACAGGACTCCTTGAGTGGGAGACATGTGGGAGTCACCCCCTACCCTGGATTCCTCTTACCCCATGCCGGACATGCCCAGCCATTGCAAAGGGAGGGCCTGAGAAATCCAGTTAATCCAGATGTCTTCTAGTACTTTCTAAAGAGCATCTCTCCAGGGCCCATTCCAGAGGCGCTAAGGCCTTGAGTGGGGACTTACTTATCTCTCTCCTCTCTGTTCCTCTTCCCTTTCCCTTTAGTTGATGGTGGTCTTTTCCTTGAAAGAGACTTTCAAACACTTGCGGTGAACAAGCGGTATGAGGCCTTACTGCGCTCCTCCCTGCTCCCCCCGCCCCCACCACCTGGCACCATGACATCTCCTGTTCCTGATCTATTCTGTTAACCATCTTCCATCCCCTTTCCGTTCCTCCCCAAAGAGCCCTGTACAGACTACCTTTGCCTGTGGCTGAAAAAGATGGCCAAGCTGCCTGAAAGATGCCCCACGGAAGCTTCCATTCCCAGACTCACACAGGGTAGAAATTATCTTGCTTTTTTCTTACCTTCTTCATTACATTTTAGAGTTGAGGAAAGGGGTGGATGCTTGACTCAGCTAGAGCTGGAGGACTCAGCCCCTTCTCCTTCTGCACACCCCCTCTGGTTCACGTGGCAGCTGGGTTGGATGGAAAGCGACTGTGCTTATTGGTCTTCCGTGTGGACAGGTTTACTCTGCTTCTGTATCTTTTTAAGGCTTTCTAGTCTTGGTGTATCATGCATATGGCATTATTCTTGTTTCCCATTCAGATTTAAATTTTGAAAGATTGGGCTTTTCTTCATTTCTCATCTTTCTTGCAAATGGTGACATTTTAAATTCTTGGATCAGTGTTTTTACAAGCCTAACTGATCATGAAGCTCTCACCTGGGGGGCTTGTTAAATTGTAGCACCCAGACTCACCCCTTTCTCCTCAGAGATTCTAATTCTATAGTTCTGGGATGAGTGCTGGAAATCCATATTTTAAAAGAACATTCTAGGTAATCCCTAGGATGACTAGGAATACTTCCTGTTGAAAATATCCTAATCTTAACAAAAAGAGAAAACTTGTATTCAAATGTATTGCTTTTTTTGTTTCTGAAGCAATTTTAGGTGTTCAACTAATATTTTTTAGCAGTATATATTCTTTAAAAATGATAATTTAATCCAACGTACCATTAAAAACATCCAAAATGTTTCAGAATTCCAAATATCTTCAATCATCAACCATGGCATTAATATATGCTCCATGGAGTCTTCTGATGCTAGCCGTGGGTCAGACATAATTTAATGCCATTAACCTCTTTAATGTGTTGCGAAACTCAAACTAGATTCTCTTTTAGGCTGAGTCTGAGTGTCTTTAGTTGATTGTTTTACTTGAAATAAGCACAAAACCTCCATCCCCTGGGACCAGGGACTAAAAGATTGCTTCCTGTAGAAGCAATTCAGTGGACAGCTGACAAAGCCTCAGCTAAGGGTGCCAGGGATCAGCCAGCCTGGTGATTTTCACCGAGCCATCACTGTTTCACTGGTCTCGCTGGAGATTGACAACGCTCAGCTTCTCTCCTGATGTTTCAGTTTTGTGGAAACCCCTGATAACTTTGAAAGACCAGGCCCTGAGACTGTTGTTATGATATTGTTATGATGCTTGTCAGTTTGTGATAAAGTCACTTTTTTTCTTTTACTTTGTGAAAGAAAACTTTTTGCCCTTTCCCTTGACTTGTTTTCTTTTTTTTCCTTTGTCTCTTTTCTTTTTTGCACTCAAGGGAAGATATATTAAGAAGTGGCTTTTGAACTTTTGAAACTGAAAACTAAGAGCCCCTTTTAGAGAGTTGATAATACCCCTTGGTGGACGTTATTGGCTAAATTTGAAGTGGAAGTGGGTGGCGGGCTGTGTGCTCCTTGTCCTCTTGCCTGTTGAATGTGCTGTGATGTTGCCAGAGAGGACCGGTCAGCCTCTACTTAATACTTTGAAGTGGTCCTGTTATTCTAGATACACAAATAATGCTATCTCCTTCTTTCCAGAAGTAAAACTTTCACAGCTACTCTTTGCTCCAAAATGTAGTAGGAGCCTGTTAGTGTGGTGGTCATTCTTCCTTGATAAATACTAGCAATTGGGGTGTTTTGGCCAGATGGAGACCTGGACTTCTGCACAAATACAGTATGAAGAAGGAGAAGATGAAGAAGGCAGATGTTTTTGTTAAGTTGTATGGTTATTTCCCAATTCCAGCTGCTCCCACTGGTGTGCTTTTAGCTCCTCTGTGGTTTCAGGTTGAGGGGTGAGGATGCCACCGCCGTTTTCCTGATCTTTTTCTGACTCTGATTTGGCTTTCCATACAGTTACGGTAAGGAGATTTTCCTCTGTTCATTCCTACATTCATTTGTAATCTGTCCATTCATTCCAACAAATATTTGACTGTCTAACATGTGCTAGGCAGTGGCTAGAAGAATGAGTAAGATATATACATGTGATCCCTTCTCTCAGGTAACTGCTTGTCTGCTGGCTGGAACTTTAACTTCCGCAGTCGGTATTGCTTCCTTGTTCTGTTCTCTTTGAACAGAATCTTTATTCATTTATTTGGCTGCACCAGGTCTTACCAGTTGTGGCATGCAGGATCTTTGGTCTTCATTGTGGGGTGTGGGATCTAGTTCCCTGACCAGGGATCGGACCCCAGCCCCCTGCATTGGGAGCTTAGAGTGTTAGCCACTGGACCACCAGGGAAGTCCCTGTTTTCTTTTTTTAAAAGTTTTTTTTCTTGTAAAGGTAATATACACAAATTGCAATTAAAATAAAACATTGCAGAAATAGTGGAATCTAACATTTATCCTGCACTTAGTGTGCTAGCCATTGTTTAAGGTAGTTTACATATATTATCTCATGTAATATTCATAACCATCCTAGGAGAGAAGCACTTTTATTCTTATTTACTAGGAGGTGAAGTCTCTTGCCCACAGAGCTGGACTGTGAAGGAGCTGGGCTGGACCCAGGCGGTCTGACTCCAGACTCTTGCAGCCCGTTGAGAGAGGAGTGGATTTGGGCTGTGAGTCGCCACTGGTATTACACTGAACGTCTTTGCTGCTTTCTGCCTAAGGGAAATCAGTGAGGAGCCTTAGGTTGAGACCGAGTGGAGTGGGAAGCCAGGTGGACACAGCTTATGGTAGAGGTCACATCAGGGCTTCTCTTCTGCTAATAATGAGCTTCTGATTTGATTAAAATAATATTGTTGCTTACACCAAACATGACATTTTCTTTCTTTTGCACTCACGAAACTAGCCCTGACATTTAACTCTGGGATAATTGCCTTTAGCAGGCCCGAAGACTCAGAAGTGTTGCCTTGGCTGGCATTTATCTTACTCCAGAGTGACCTGAGTTTGTAATTCTAATGAGACCACAAGGACCAGCCTGCGTGCTTTCTCTTTCTCCTGCACACGCTGTGGGATTTGGTGGTCTCTGTAGCAGGACTGGGGTGGCACGGAGCATCTGATCTGCTCATTTGATCTCAACGTCTCAGCCATAATGAGTTTCAAGGGCAAGGGAGGCTTATTGATAGAATAGTGGCTGCTTCAGTCTGTGGGGTCGGTGACAAGAGAGGTGGTGTGGCTTAGTGGATCAGTCATTAATCTGTCACCACAGAAACTCGACTTGTAATAGAGAGTAGCAGAAAATCATTTTGATTAAACAGGTTCAAGGAGAATTAAATGAGTTTGTGATCCTGACTTTCCTTAATGAACCCACTATCTTAAATCCCCTATACTAGATGACCACCAATAGAAATAATTATTTCACGGGAATCGTTACAAAGGGACAGTGTAGAAATTGATAAGCCTATGGCCATTCTTGTATTTTCTGCCCTTTCAGTTTACTCTTGTAGAGAGAACCTCATTTTTGCCTGGCAAGGATGGTACAGCTTGTGCCCCAGTCGACCCTCCCAGGCTGAGTTCCCTTGTGTCTCCTGGTCCTCCCAGCCCTGCCCCAACTGTGCTCCAGTGGAACTGGATTGCTAGGCGGATGAGTACTGTCCTGTATGCTGATGAGATTATTTTCAAAAGCAAGGACTGGTTTCAAATGGATCATCGGACCCATACCCTTCCCCTGGCAGAGTGGGACATAAACATGAGCACAACTGTTTTATTGTGCTCAGGGAGACACAGTAATGTTAGAAATTAAATATTTTAAAATGTCATTTCTTACTCATTTACTCACTGTAGTGTATTTCAAATTAAACATGCTTAGTGTCTAAACTTGAGCACCTTCAAGATGATTCATTTTACCTTTCCTCTGGGGAGGTGACTGTTTATGTTCCTTAGGAAATTCCTCAGACTCAAGCTCATAGATGGTCTCATCTCCTCGGGTAAGATAATTACAAAGGGAAGAAATTTTCTATAAGAGACTAAATAATTTGCCCAAGGTTACAGGTATTTTTTGGTTCATATTTTCTCCAGTATAAGATGCCGTCAATTGTAGGATGTGCCATTTTTGTGCTACTCAGAAAGAAAGCAGTGTTGAGAAGGAAGAGTTTAATAGAGCCATAGATAAAGCTAGGACTCCAGAGGATCCCCTTGGTGTGAAGGTAAACGAGAAATAAACTCACAAGGCAGAAAAGGGACCATAGCAGAGTGACTCGTGTGTCTCTACCTTGGCATTGGTGGATGAAGGGGAAAGATAGGATCTGGGCGATTGGCAGGCTGGCTCTTGCAGATTTCTGGCCTGAGTGCACACAACCATGGTGGTCTCCCCGCCTCAACCTTAGACAGTAAATTCAGTCTCAGGCTGTTTGTCCTCTCTGAATCCCTGACTTCTCGTTGGGTAAATGTGGGGTGATCACAGTGTATTGGTGAGGGCTCCAAATTGCAAGTGACTGAAACCTGGTCCACACTGACTTAAATGGAAAAGAAAATTTACTTGTGTAACTGAAAATTCTGCTGATAAGTTCTAGATCTAGAAAAGGCTGGCTCCATGGGCTCGGGCTGCACCACCAGACTTGGGTGTGTTTGTTGGTCATTTTCTTACCACTTCCCCAACTGCCCACCCATCTTTGGACTCTATTTCCCACGTGTTGGTTGTATTCTCAGGTTGATTAGTTCCATGTAGTGACTCATGGCAATTACACATTTCTATTAAGTGAAAGAGGAGAGTGAAAAAGTTGGCTTAAAGCTCAACATTCAGAAAACTAAGATCATGGCATCTGGTCCTATCTCTTCATGGGAAATAGATGGGGAAACAGTGGAAACAGTGTCAGACTTTATTTTTTGAGCCTCCAAAATCCCTGCAGATGGTGACTGCAGCCATGAAATTAAAAGAGACTTACTCCTTGGAAGGAAAGTTATGACCAACCTAGATAGCATATTGAAAAGCAGAGACGTTACTTTGTCAACAAAGATCCGTCTAGTCAAGGCTATGGTTTTTCCAGTGGTCATGTATGGATATGAGAGTTGGACTGTGAAGAAAGCTGAGTGCCGAAGAATTGATGCTTTTGAACTGTGGTGTTGGAGAAGACTCTTGAGAGTCCCTTGGACTGCAAGGAAGTCCAACCAGTCCATTCTGAAGGAGATCAGCCCTGGGATTTCTTTGGAAGGAATGATGCTAAAGCTGAAACTCCAGTACTTTGGCCACCTCATGTGAAGAGTTGACTCATTGGAAAAGACTCTGATGCTGGGAGGGATTGGGGGCAGGAGGAGAAGGGGACGACAGAGGATGAGATGGCTGGATGGCATCACCGACTCGATGGATGTGAGTTTGAGTGAACCCCGGGAGTTGGTGATGGACAGGGAGGCCTGGCGTGCTGTGATTCATGGGGTCGCAAAGAGTTGGACACGACTGAGTGACTGAACTGAACTTAACGTACTGTAGTTTTTATGTCTCAGTATTGCCACAGAAGTCCCAGAATTGAGACTTGTCAGGTTTGCCTGTGTTGTACCCCAGTTGATCACTGTGGCCACATTGGTGGCATATGTGTTAACTGGCCAGTCTTGGGTACACGCCCATTCCTGGGGTGGGACCTGGGACCTGGGTGGTGGGGACTCCATCAGGTTACATGGTTGAAGTAGGTTGAAGGGTAGTTTCTTAAGGGGAAATGGATGCCTTGTGGGCAAACATCACAGGGGTCCACTGTGTTGATCAGCCCCACTCGGTTGGCATGGGGAGGATAAATTGGCTAATACTGGTGAAGCTGTTAGCAAAGTGTCTGGCTTAATACTAAGTGGAGGCTATTAATTTTATTAGTATTAACAACTCCTGTTATACTTACATATGCATTTTTCCTCAATTTATGGTTGTATGTATTTATGTTTTAGCTTCTTCTGTCGTTAATTCTTCCTGAAACGAGAGCCTGCATTTTATCATGCCTTGCATGCAGTAGGTGGTCTGTTAGCATTTTATTGATTTGAACTATTACTTAAGCACACCTCTTGATGAATCTCTGGGAAAGGAAAGCCTGTAGAATTACTGGTGCATATTTTTTGGTAGGTGAAGATTCTAGATTACACACACATTGAAAAACATCTTTTTTTTTTTTTTCTTTCAGTCTAACCCCCATCTCTAAGTAGGACCTTACAACTTTTTAACCCCTTTTAGGATATCCTGATGGACAGAGCTCTTTGTCCCTAGACCTTTCCCATTGAGCCCAGTGCAGAAATCTGCTTAGTAAATGTTTGAATGAATTTGAGTGAATGAAGGAATGAAGGCATGAACTCTTCCGTACCAGGATTTTGCACACTTCCACGACAAGGAAGCAGATGTTCCTTGTAGAGGGCTGGCCCCAGGACGCCATGCTGGCCTTGGACTTGTGTCTCTCATTCTGTTAGTAATTGACCATGATGATGGATACAAACCGATGGGCATGCTGTAGAGAGGCAGGGGAGCTTGACTGAGAAGCTCACCGCCCCCCTTCACAATCTGGGTGCGGTCCCTGAACCTGTGGAAAGCTCTTCATGGTGAAGAGGCCCCTCTGAGCCTGGGCTCACCTTCCAGTCTTGTTGTGGATGAACTTGGGTCTTGGCTGCAGCATCATTGTCCTTATCTGCAAAACTAATGATCGCACCTCCTGTGGAGTTTTGGGAGCATGGAGTGAGCTTCTGGCACAAAGTAGATCCTTGTGATCTTTCAGTGCCTGATATAATTACCTGTGATTCTGATATCATTTCCGAGGGTCACTTTTATGTCCTGGGAGCATAAGTGAGTTGCTGGCACACAGCTGTAGATGTTGCTTTCTGTCTCATGTCTTAGAGAAATGTTGGGGAAATTGGTTCCATTTTCCTTAAGCCTGTCTTTACTCCATACCTTGCTGGCTGGGAGGCTGTCTTCAGTTCTATATGGTTTTTTGAAAGTTAAATTTTTTCTGATTGTAGGTCCTGGCATAGCCATCTCTGTTGTGTAAATTGCCCTTGCCCTGCCTCTCCCTTTAAAAAAATTCTTCCTCCTCCTCTGGGGTCTGGGGCCCATGAGTTTCTCCTTCCCTCTGTGGTCAAGAGTCCTGGGCTTTAGAACTCCTCCAGTTCTCGCTGCTCTTTAGAAATCAGGGTGAGATAGAATTTCTTGGATAGAGAGATTTGTGAAGTCTCTATTTAAAAAATGAGACTGGTATTATATGGACTATTCCTTGACGTCCTGCCCATCCCTCCCTCCCTTTTCTGAGAACCAACTGGGCACCAAACCTGGAAGCTAAAGATGGAAACCAAGATTTCCACCCACAAGTGTCAGAGTTCAGACATACCTGCAGTTGGAGTGCTGAACAGTATGAGGCGTCATTGCCCCTGGGTCCGGATCCTTCCAGTGTCCTTATGACAGATGTGAGGATGTTGATTTATCTTGGGGCCAGAAGTAAGGTGTGTTCAGGACTAGTGATGCGAATTACTGGGGATACTCCTGGAAGGATAGCACTGATGTCCAAATTAACTTGATTGGGTTGGTATTCTTAGGATTCTGTGCAAATATGTCCTTCAGGAAACCCTCTCCCTTGATCATTTAGGGCCAAGTTTTCTTTGGTGCAGTGGCGAAGGAAGGAAGGAAAGACATGTTATACATTTTGTTGTAATACTTTGCAAACTCTTCTTGGGTGATCTGTGACATGTCGCACTACAGAAGACACTGTCAACATTCCCCAGCATAATTATGTGGTGGGTAAGCAGGAATTTATGCAAAGTCCATGGGCGCCTATGATTGAAGCAGAGAAGCAGAACTTACTTTAGGTGTTCCAGGCAATCTTTGCAGAGATAAAGCATGGAGAAAACAGGCAGAGAGCAAAAGGCTACACTTTCCTATTGTAGCTCTGCCCTTACTCTTCCAGTATTTAAGTGGAATCACTTTGAGTTCTAAGAAGGGCCAGGCCAAGTTGCTGATGATGCTTCATGGCCAAGGCAAAAAGAAAGATGCCCAGAGAAAGGTGTTAGAGCAGTGGTTCTCAGACTTATGTCTTTATAATCTTGAAAAAAAAAATCACTGGCTTGTTTAAAATGCAGATCTCAGCCAGAGCAGTCTTGAATAGGTCAAGAGTGGCACCCAGGAACCTGCATTTAAAATAAGCAATCCAGGTGATTCTGATGCAGATAGTTCTCAGACTGTATTTTCAGGAAAACCATGGAGAATTATTATTTGTCCCCAATAGCCAATACCACTAGCACTAATGAATAATATGATTTTAGACAAAATGAGCGTTTGAAGATGCAGAGTAAATTATTATGAGTGCTGTATTTTCTCTTGAGGCCAAGAAGGCTATCGTTGACATTAGTAGAAAGAAAGGGCTTGCTTTCTGGTGTATGTATGTGCATGGGTCTCAGCAGAAACCTTGTCATGAGGTGTTCCTAGAGTGGGGTGACGTTTGACTTGTCACTACTCCTAGGGCATCAGGGCTGCTTATGCACATGAGCTCAGTGGAACTGATGTGGGACCTTTCCCATGACAAAGTCTGAGCTGATGAGCTCAGCAAATTTCCTGTCTCCAAAGGGGCCTAATCACAGCCAACTCTGGTCTGACTTTGCATCTTCTCTAGCAGGACTGATGATGTTTTGTGCACAGATAAACAGGAGGACATTGACTCTGACATTGGCACTGGTTTATGGAGAAGTGGGTATTGAAGATGGTAGATGTAATAAACAGTGTTTACTCTAGGCATAGAGATGCAGATATTGTTGTCCTTCGATATCAGCATACGGTTGGTTCCAGAACCCCTGTGGACACCTAACCCCAAGGATGCTCTAGTTCTTTATGTAAAATGTCCTAGTACAAGTTCCCCCCATCACATCCAAGGGTTCTGCGTCCATGGCTATAGAGGGTAGACTGTATTGTCAGTTGGGAACACAGAGAAGGTCTGAGGGCTATGGCCTGGACTCTCTTCTTGGTGTACTAAATCTTCATGCTTGATTGGTCAGATCATTTTGGAAAGATCAGAGAACAATAAGAGCAAAGACTAGTCAAAGTTTGGAAAATTTATGAGGATCAACAAGACATAGCAGTAATTCCTTGGGGCACACTGAGCAAACTCTGAAACTCTGCTTTACTCTGTGTTGGCTGAATTTCCTCTAATTAATGGCACTGAAAATTGACAAAACTATTGCCAAGAGGAAGAAAATAGTTCAGTGTATTGAACAGACTTGAGAGGCTATTTGGAATGTTTCAGTCACCCCATTGTTAAGGGATAATTGGGTAGTTTCCAGGTATTTCTGTACTCGCTGGACATGTTGAATTCCTCTGTGGCTTTGGTGGGCTTGGTTGGTTGGTGTCCAATACTTTCATCCCATAAAGGCATCACTTCCCACCTGAGCTTGCTAGCCTTGCTGTGACTCTGTACCTGGTCTGTAACCTTCGGCAAGCCATCTTGAATGAGGTAAAAGGAGTGAAAGTGAAAATGCTGTCCATGGTAAAGATAAAATCACGCTGTCTTTCCTGGTGTTAGATAATTTTTTTTTTTTTAATAAGATGAAATTGGTTTAAAAATTCCTCTCTCCTCAGAAAGACCTTTGCATGTGCTTAAAAAAAATATCTTTTGTTTTTTTCCATGGTCATCCTGAACCTAGATCCTTATACCTTTCTAGTAACCAGAGCCTGGTGCACAGATTCAGTAGTTTGTTTGTTCGTTCATGTATTCATACCACAGATACTCACTGTCCAGGCTTCTGTGTACTAAGCACTATGCTGGGCAATTAGATGTAGCAGGGAGCAAAATATCCTCTCTCTCCTCTGGCATCCACAGTCTTCTTGTCTGAGATCAAGCGAAGAAACAGAGGTGCTTGGTGGCCAGAGAAGCCTGTTAAGGATTCCTCTGCAAAGGGAAAGGCCTGGTCTATAAAGGGACAAGAGAAATCTGGGCAAGGTGGACATCCAGAGGCCTTGGGACCTGGGAGAAAGTCACATAAGACTTTATCTCTGAATCTGTCTGGTGGTCAAGACCCTTGAACTTATTGCAACTCTTACTGACATAGGTGGTGGCTCCTGCTATTTTACCTGAGTTTAGGACCCAGACACTGACAGCAGAAGGGTATGGTCTGTACAGTTGAGGTGGAGCATTTAGGATACTGGCCTGGATGTGTATGGAGGCTGAAGTCCAGAGAGTTGAACATTGTCAGGGCTCCAGGTCAGGGCCAGTAGCAAGTGGAGAGAGAATTGCAGAAGAGTCCTGGTCCTTAACAGCCTGGCACGGGTGGGGAGTGTGTTTCATTGGAGTGGAAGATGTGCAGAGAGAGTGAGGGTTCCAGTCATACCTGATGCACTTTCACACACCATCCACCCAGCAGCCCAGTCAGGGGACAGGATGTTACCAGCTTCTGAAAAGTCCATCTTGTGACTCCCATACTCACTGTCCCCCTTCCAGGGAAGAGCTCTCCTGAGTTACAACTCTAAGGTTAGTTTTGACTGCTTTTATACTTTTATCAATGGCATCATAAGAAGGTATTTGTGTGTGTGTCTGGCTTCTTTTGCTCAGCATTACCTTTGTGATACATTGTTGTTTGTGACTGTGGTTGGTCCATTCTCGTTGCTGTGGGGTTATTCCACAACTTACCTCTTCTTTTGTGAAGGAGCACTTGGATAATTTCTGGGTTTTGACTTACAGAGTAGCAATCTCTTGGACATGTCCTCTGGCGCATCTACGTGTACATTTTTTTCAGATGCATACCTAGTTGTGGAATCCGTTGCTCATAAGGTAGGTGAATGCTCAGTGTTTAGAGATGTGACTCCATAGTTCTCCAAAATAGTTCTGCCAGTTACTCTGCCTCCAATAGTATATAGAAGTTAACTGGGAGCAACATTTTTGTCTCTAACTCATAATCCAAGTCAACCAAAATGTGCTGAGCATCAGTTATGTATCAAGTACTTGCCTACCCTTATGGAGCCTCTGTTCTGGTTGAGGAAGAAAAACAGTATGCAGACTGAGGTACAATAGTTGGTTTTTAAGTGCTAAGGATAAAAGCAAACTAGGGTGACTCAATTGGAAAAGTAGTCTCTTCAAGAAATGATGTTGGGAAAACTGAGTATTCATATGCAAAAAAATGAAGTTGGACCCCTATCTATCTTACACCACTCACAAAAATTAACTAGAAATAGATTGAGGGCTTACACATAAGTTCTGAAACTGTAAAAACCCTTGAAAAAAACCACAGAGGGAAAAGGTCCTTAACATTGGTCTTGGCAGTGATTTTGGGATATGACACCAAAAGTGTAAGCAGAAAAAGCAAAAATCAACAAATGGGACTATATCAAACTAAAATGCTTCTATAACAAAAGAAACAATCAATAAAATGAAAAGGCAACCTACAGAATGGGAGAAAATACTTGTAGACCTTCGATCTGATAAGGGATTAATATCCAAAATATATAAGGAACTCATATAACTCAATAGCCAAAAAATAAATCCAAATAAAAACAGAAAAGGACCTGAACAGCCATTTTTCTAAAGAAGATATACAAATGGCCAAGAGGTACATGAAAAGATGCTCAATCTCACTAGTTATCTGGGAATTGACCCGGTAAATCAAAACCACAATGTGCTGTCACCTGACACCTGTTGGAGTGTGTGTGTGTGTGTGTGTGTGTGTGTGTGTGTGCGCGCGCGCGCGTGCACTCAGTCATGTCTGTTTGCGACCCCATGGACTATAGCTCCTCTGTCCATGGGATTTCCTAGGCAAGAACACTGGAATGGATTGCCATTTCTTTCTCCAGGGGATCTTCCCCACTCAGGGATCCAACCTGCATCTTTCACATCTCCTGAACTGCAGGCAGATTCTTTACTGCTGAGCCACTGGGGAAGCTCCTACCATTAGAGTGGCCGCCAACACAGCCATGAGTGATAACAAGTATTGGCGAGGATGTGGAGAAAAGGGGGCCTTTGCTCAGTGTTGTTGGAGTTGAAAATTGGTGCAGCCACTATGAAGGTTCTTCAAAAAATTAAAAGTTGAACTATCACATGATCTAGCGACCCCATTTCTGAGTATATATCTGAAAAAAATGAAGTTGCTGTCTTGGAGAGGTGTCTGCACCGCTCTGTTCACTGCAACATTATTTGCAATAGCCAAGACATGGAAACAACCCTGGTGCCCCTAGACACAGGAATGAATAAAGAAACTGTGCGATATATACACAATGGAATATTATTCAACCTTGAATAAGAAGGAAATTCTGCAGTTTGTGAGACTATAGATGAACCTCAAAGGTATTATGCTAAGTGATATAAGTCAGAGAAAGAAAATTACTGTATGGTATCATTTATGTGGAGTCTAAAAAAGCCAGACTCAAACAAACAGTAAAGTGATGTTTCCCAGGGAGTCGAGGAAATAAGGAGATGTTGGTCAAAGAGTACAAATTTCCAGGTGTAAGGCGAATACCTTCTGGGAATCTTCGTGTAGCATGGTGACTCTAGTTAAAAACACTACATGTATACTTGAAAGTTGTTAGGAGAGTGGACCTTAAGTGTTCTTACCATAACAACAGCATCACAGTGGTAATTTTGTGAGGTCATCTATTGTAATTGGTAATCATTTCACAATATGTGCCTGAATCAAATCATCACTTCGTGTACCTTAAACTCACACAATGTTCTCTTGTAACACTGAGGGCTAACTAGGCTAAAAGGAATAAGAAGGGGATATATTTATGCTCTAGTTGTGAGTTTTTGTTCTTTTGTCTTTAAATTGTTCTTTTCCTCGTTGAGAGCTAATTTGGAAAGAGGACTTAGCTGAAGAGAAGAGAAATCTCTTCTGAAGCTAAACAGAAGAAGAGAAATAATTTACTTCCTTCCCATATGCAGTTGTTGTTAACTTCCCAAAGTCTTGTCAAAATTTTTGTGTTCGTGGTTGATATCACTCTGTGACTATGACTTGGTTTTCTCTCTTTTTTTTTTTCATGTAATGACACAGCATGAACATTTTGTTAGCATGATCATTTTAGTATACTATGATGCTGTTCTTTGTAAATGACACTTAAATGGTATAAGTCCACTGACTATCTATACTGCAATATACCAAACTAAAATATCTAACAGTGAACACTTAGCAGTTTCCAGTTTTCCTTAATCTAAATAGTTATATGATGAATGTTTGAGTATATGAGCCTTTCAGCAGTTAGATTTCCTTACCATGTATTCCCAGAAGTAGAAATACATGGTGTAATGACATGTATTTTCAAGGTCACTGATGTATGTTACCATGTGACTCGATCCCCAGTATTATGGAAGGTATGTTTTATTACATCCTTGCCAGCTTTGGCTATTAGTGACTTTTTGGTAAAGAAAGAGAATATGATAGAAGCTTAGCATGCCAAGATATGTGCAGGTACTGAGTCAACAGAGGTAAGATGATGCCTGCAAGAGTCCCAGGAGGGAGGAGGGTTTCTCTGATCCCTCCTGAGTTTGTCAGGGACCCCGGTGTGAGAGGTCAGCAGCTGACCCAGGTTGGGGGGACAGGAGCTGCGTCCCCTTCTCTCCTTGGTACGTGGCCCTGTGAATGCATGGCAGAGCCCACTCTCTGAAGAGCCTTTGAACTGGTTGTGGAGATATGAACAAATCTCAGCCTCGTTCATAACAAGGAGCAGGAGCAGATGCTGCAAGCTGCATTTCAGGTGAAACTGCTACTCACGGATCCCCTGCTCCTGATAGAGCGTGTAGATGCTTTCATGCCCTCGCGGTGGAGGAGGGTGAGAGGAGATCATTAAAATCCGAGTCCATCCCCAGCACAGTGGTAAAATGGTTTCTCCTGTCGAATACCGACAAGGCCAGAGCCTGCGTCTCAGGCTGCATTTGTGTTCAAGACATCTGCTTGACTTTCATCACCTAGTATTTCCTTCACAGCCAGCCTTCTGGTGCTCTCGCCTCCGAGGAGGCAGGGAGAAGGGTTTCCCCTGGCTGCTGTCTCAGCATCATGCTGGGGATGGGAAACACGAGTTCTCTGTGTCTGTCAGCTCCCTGGGCACTGTCTGTAGGCCTGGAGCAGTGATAGAGCGGTGATTCCCAACTGGAGAAGGGTTTGCCCCCAGGGGACGTTGGGCAGTGTCTGGAGACATTTTTGATTCCCACATGGGGCGGGGGTGCCGGGGGATGGTGTTACTGGCATCCAGCGAGTAGAGGCCAAGACTGTTACTAAACATTCTATCAAGCACAGGTCTCCCTGCATGTCCTCTCCACCCGTATAATGTCAACAGTGCCAAGGTTAAAAATGCTGGCCTTGGAAAGATGGTTGTTCCTTTTATGATGATGATTTTATTTATTTATTTAAAATTTTTGTTTATTTATTCACCTTTGGTTGTGCTTGGTCTTCACTGCAACACAGTTGCAGCTAGAGGGACCCACTCACTAGTTGTGGCGTGTGGGCTTCTCATTGTGGGGGCTTCTCTCGTTGCAGAGCACAGTCTCTGTGGCACCAGGCTCAGCAGCCATGGCTCCTGGGCTCCAGAGCACAGGCTTAAAAGCTGTGACACATGGGCTCAACTACTCCACAGCACAAGGGATCCCCAGACCAGGGATCAAACTTGCATTTCCTGCATTGGCAGGCAGACTCTCTACCACTGAGCCACCAGGGAAGCCCTGTGATGGTGATTTTTTAACGTGAGGTATAGTCTAGGTGGAAGAGTCTAGGGTGAAGGGCATATGGGGAGTTGTTCTTTCTGTCACTCATTTAAGAAATCAGTGTGACAGGGACTGTCCCAGACCCTGGGACATAGACAACATTCTCTGTCCCAGTGGAGCGCACATTCTAGGGCATGAGCTCCTCAGATTTCCAGGTACTTGACTTTGCTGGAGCCAAGAGAAGAGAGGATGAATCAGACACATACATTATTATTTTATATGTTGAGGAAATCTGATGCATTATCACAGCCAATCAGGTATAATAAAAATCATATGACTTTTGTTATTATTTTTGTCAAGATAAATGGCCACAGGGAGTTTTTGTGTGAGATGTTGTGTATTTACCTGTGAGTCACGGTAAATTGCCTGCACTGTGAATCAGAGAGACTGTTTGATTTCGTTTCCCCAAGGAGCAGAAAAATGCACCATGAAAATATTTCTGTTCCTCCAAAGAGTTGACAGGCTCCAGATGGACGGACTGGTGGCTCTCCCCTGAATCTCGTTTCACCACACGTCTTGGGTAGTGGCCGTTGTTTCCAGCAAGATGATTCTTGTTCACAACTCCCTTCTTCCCTAAATGCTGCACAGCAGATTTTAACGACCTGCTCCTCTGGGTTCTGTAGCCATGACAGCCCGCACGGCAGAGCTCCATACCAGAGTGCGTATTCCCCACACGGGGTTCTTGTTTTGTCTGTCGGAGGTGCACCTGGTTTGTGAGCTTTTGTATTCTAGGACCTTGGCTCTTGAAGTCTGGTCTCTCTGAGGCTTCCACATGTTCATTACGTGTTTGAGGATGTATGGAGAGGCCTTTTCTGTTTCCCTTGTAATGGCAGCACTTTAGGATGGGAAAGGGGGCAAAGCCTGTAAGAAAGTGATCAAGCCCATTCAGCTTCCCAGAGGCTACCTGATCAAGCCTTTACTGCTGCTTCGAGTAGTCTGCCGGTCTGTTCTGAGTCTAAGTGGTGGTGGGAAGAGGGGAGTAATATGTCTGAGTACTGTGTTTTGACTGTTTGCCTGTTTCCATGGCTGCTTCTCAGGAGGTGGAGCTCAGGTCAGGAGGATGGTGTGCCATGTGCCCTGTCACACTGGGCCTTGCCACCATGTCCCCTTTCCCCATTAAAAAGTGCCCTTCTTTTCTCCTTTATTCTGCATCCCTTCTCAAGGCCCATCAATTACTGGCCTTTGCATCCCCCGTGCATTGCTGTCTCTGCCCTGTCTGGTCTCACTCCTGGGTAACGTTGGGTGTCTTAGGCATTGAGTGTGGAGAAAGATCTTTTCTTTGGTCTGGTCTCAAGGACCCTTTCTTACTTCAAAGGTTAACTTCTCACCAACATAACTCATGTGTGATGCTAAGCTGAAAATGTATTATTCTCCTTTCTGGCCTTGAGTTAACATCAGAAGTCTCACTGATGTCCTAGCTGTTGTAAATAGTGCTGCAGTGAACATTGGAGTACATTTGTCTTTTTGAATTGTGGTTTTCTCAGGTTATATGCCCAGTAGTGGGAATGCTGGGTAATATGGTAGTTTTATTCCTAGTTTTTTTTTTTTTTAAGGAATTTCCATATTATTCACCATAGTGGCTGTATCAATTTACATTCCCATCAATTGTGCAGGAGGGGGTTCCTTTTCTGTACATCTTCTCTAACATTTATTGTTTGTAGATTTTTTTGATGATGGCCATTCTGATTTTTATGAGGTGAAACCTCATGGTGGTTTTTATTTGCAATTCTCTAAGCAGAGACATTGCTTTGACAGCAAAGGTCCATCTAGTCAAGGCTATGGTTTTTCCAGTGGTCATGTACAGATGTGAGAGTTGGACTGTGAAGAAAGGTGAGTGCCGAAGAATTGATGCTTTTGAACTGTGGTGTTGGAGAAGACTCTTGAGAGTCCCTTGGACTGCAAGGAGATCCAACCAGTCCATCCTAAAGGAGATCAGTTCTGGGTGTTCTTTGGAAGGAATGATGCTAAAGCTGAAACTCCAGTACTTTGGCCACCTGATGCGAAGAGCTGACTCATTGGAAAAGACGCTGATGCTGGGAAAGATTGAGGGCAGGAGGAGAAGGGGATGACAGACGATGAGATAGTTGGATGGCATCACTGACTTAATGGACATGGGTTTGGGTGGACTCTGGGAGTTGGTGATGGACAGGGAGGCCTGGCATGCTGTGGTTCATGGGGTCGCAAAGAGTAGGACACGACTGAGCGACTGAACTGAACTGAATATGAGCAAGGTTGAACATCTTTGCATGAGTTTGTTGGCCATCTGTATGTCTTCTTTGGAGAAATGTCTGTTTAGGTCTACCACCTATTTTTTGATTGGGTTCTTTGTTTTTCTGATATCAAGCTGTATGAGCTGCTTATATATTTTAGAGATGAATCCTTTGTCAGTTGTTTCATTTGCAATTATTTTCTCCCATTCTGAGGTGGTCATTTCATCTTGTGTATAGTTTCCTTTGCTGTAAGAAAAGCTTTTAAGTTTAATTAGGTAGGTCCCATTTGCTTTTTTGTTTTTGTTTTTATTTCCATTTCTCTAGGAAGCAGATCAAAGAGGATTTGCTGCAATTTGTGTCAGAGAGTATATTGCCTATGTTTTCCTTTAAGAGCTTTATAGTTTCTGGCCTTACATTTAAGTCTTTAATTTATTTTGAGTTTCATTTACCTAAATGTCCATCGACAGATGAATGGATAAAGAAGATGTGGTACATATGCACAATAGAATATTACTCAGCCATAAAGAGGAGCTAGTTTGAATCAGTTGTAGTGAGGTGGATAAAACTGGAGCCTGTTATAGAGTGATGTTAAGTTGGAAAGAGAAAAACAAGTATCATATATTAATGCATATATATGAAATCTAGAAAAATAGCACTGATGAACCTGTTTGCAGGGAAGGAATGAAGGCACAGATAGAGAACTTGTGGACACAGCAGGGGAAGGAGAGGGTAGGATGAACTGAGAAACTAGCATTAGCATATATACACTATCATGTATAAATAGCCAGGGGGAAGCTGCTGTATAACACAGGGAGCCCAGCCTGACCCTCTGTGATGACCTAGAGGGGTGGGATGGCAGAGGGGAGGGAGGCTCAAGAGGGAGGCGATATCTGTGTAATTATGACTTATTCATGCATGGCAGAAGCATTGTAAAACAGTGCTTCCAATGCTTCCAATTAAGAAATAAATGTTCAAGAAACTCAGCTCACTGAGTTCTCAGGTGTACTTTCGGGGGCATGGAACAAAGAGAAGAAAACGCATGTCGTGCATCTCTGCCCACTTCTCCACAGCTCTGGAGCACCCCTTCCATTGTGGCTTTGATCAGACCTGGAGCAGACTTGGCCTCTCTGTTAGTAGTTGTCTAACATGGGACCTTGACACATAAACTAATCTGCAGTAATTTTGGGGATCCTTTTTTTTTGGTCATAGTTTTAAAATCCTACACTCTGTCCGCTGTCCTCCCCGCTCCACAGAGTTAATATTTATGGGAGATGTTTTCATAGAACATAGAACTGACCTGCAGAGTCGCTGAGCCAGAGATGCTGGTAGACAGGCAAGAAACTCAGCTTGTGTTATATGGATAGGGGAGCAGGTAAGAATCACTTTCCTCTCATTATTTTGGTCAAGTAAATTTTTGAGCTCAAGGGAGACTAGATCATCTTAATTATTGAATACCTGTGTGCTAGGCATGGTGCCAGGCTCACGGATGTGGAAATTCAGTACTAAATCTTGGCCCTAAGGAGCCAATGCTCCACTTGGATAAACAGAAAAATAGTCATAAGACAGACAATATAAGTAAACACAGGGACACACAGGATGTTATGGGAACCCCAGTGGGGATCATCCGACCGACCCCACACAAGAGGTCAGGGAGACTTGTGGGGAGAAGGATGCCTGTTCTGAATTGTGCCATGCCTTTTGGGGAGGACCAGATAAAGAGGGCAAGGGGAAGGATGTGGAGGGTCCAGAATTTCTGCAGCAGTTATCTGTCACCCAAATCTGTGTGTCCCAGGGCTCCACACAGTCAAGGCTTTGTTTCAAGTCCCATTCACAGACGTATAGTTGAGCAGCCAAAGGATTTCAGAAAGAATTTCAGTTTGTCTTCTTTCAAAGTGTGTTTGTTAGCAGGAGCATGCATGCTCAGTTGTGTCTGACTCTTTGCAATCCCATGGACTGTGTAGCCAGCCAGACTCCTCTGTCCATGGGATTGTCCAGGTAAGAATATTGGAGCCATTTGCCATTTCCTACTCCAGGGGGTCTTCCCAACCCAGGGATTGAACCTGTATCTCTTGTGTCTCCTGCTTTGCAGGTAGATTATCACTGTGCCACCAAGTGTGTTAGAGAAGACCCAATTCATAACCTGCAACTATATTCTCAAAAGCTTTGTTCTTTGTGTTACTCAGGAGTCTTGTACATGACAGAGCCATGAACCTTTCCTCTTCTTTCTCTTCCTCTTCTCCTGACAGCTTGTCATGTAGTTTGACTTTTGTCTCTCCTGGCTGAAAAGGTGGAGTGAAGAATCTGAAAACCTTTACATATTAATGGGTCTCTTCCCTGTAACACCCCATGTCCACTGTTCAGTGTAAACCCTTCTCAGTAGCAATGGTTGGGCTCTAAGCCACTTCTCTCAGACGCGTTACTTCCTGATATCCTAATTGTTTCTCTCTCCCTGTAGGGTGTACCTTTTTTTATGTGCAGAGAAAAATAACTCTATCTCTAAAAGAAGCAGAAAGGCCCCATAATAGGATTAGTACACCATGGCTGGTAGGGCCAATTAGAGCTGATCGTCTTGGGGCAATATTGATTGTCTTTTTCGGATTATTTCAGTACTGTGTGTGTTTAAAGGGAATGTGAACAGCTGCAGCTTTCAGAGACCAGTCATAAACACATGTCCCTGTTTACCAAACATGTATGGGCAACCAGCTTATTGAGGAGCTTCAGTTTGGGAAATAAACAGGAGACAATTTTGTTTATTTTCAATCGTTTCTTTTCCTTAATAACATCTTGGGCACATTCCATGGTTCTCCATCATTTTTAGCTTTGAATCTAAGGCCATTTGAGTTTAAAACTTGCATCTCATGACAGATTTGGAATTTTCTCTTTCGCTTCGCCTGTGTGGTCTAGACTTTGTGGCTTGAGGAGCTGGTGTAGTGGTGAATGTATAATTAATTGTCTCATCCCTTTCCTCCCAGGGTTGGCATCAAGGTGGGTTCTCTGGGGTTGGCGGGGGGCAGACTGTGGCCTACCTACTACATAATTCCTTGATGGGGTGGCTTGACTCCAGATGAGCCTCTTCCTCCCTTTTGCCTTTTTGTCAGTCAGGATGGGCTAGGTTAGAGAAGGAAATGGCAACCCACTCTGGTATTCTTGCCTGGGAAGTCCTGTTGACAGAGGAGCTTGGCGGGTTACAGTTCATGGGGTTGCAGAGTCGGACACGACTGAACGACTGAGCACAATATAGTTTATGCTCCAGTAACAGATAACTCCAAAAGTCATATTTATGGCTTAAAACAAGGATTTATCTCTCCCCCCTGCCACACATCTCTCATGGGTTGGTAGGGCTCTCTCTGATCTGTGCTGTCCATAGGGCGGCAGGCTAATGAAGACTCCAGCTCCGTGGGTTCACCGTCACCATGGAAGGAGGAAGTGTGTGCTGCAGGACATGGTGTTAGCAGCTCAACTGTGTTGTTGTTGTTGTTCAGTCGCTAAGTCATGTCCAACTCTTTGCGACCGCATGGACTGTAGCACGTCAGGCTCCTCTGTCCTCCACCATCTCCCAGAATTCACTCAAATGCTCAGCGCCGCTTCTCAAATGAGGCCTTCTTTTGAATAATGCAAGTCACGTGGCGAGACTCCACATCGGTGAGGAAATTAAGGGTAATCCTACCAGGTACCTGGAAGGAGGGGAAGACACCTGTTTGGCCAGTGATGTTAATAACATCCCGAGTGTCCTCTCCCAGCTGTTGAGCCCACAGCCTCATGCTGATGAGGTCGACTCAGCTGGTGGGTGGTCCCCATGCAGGGATGCACACACGGGAGCTCCGGCTGAGCTGCCTTTGACGTACTTTTGTTCTCTAAGCTCTCATCTGCTTGTTCTACTAATAATGGGGGCACATGCTTCCCCAATTCTATTTTCTGTTTGGCCAGTCCTCTCGAATTCTCTCTTTCCTGTTCAGTTAGTCACAGGACAGATGAGCAAGCCCATTGCTTGAGAAGAATTCCCACTGGGAAAATGAATCCTCTCCACTTGGAGGTGCCCCCAGTTTTTGAGCTGTTTTCCTATAACAACTGACTATCAGGGCCTGATTTAAGGGACTTAACCTTCTTCTTGGTAAAACAGTAATTCATGGGTAAACAGGAAGTCCTACTAATGTATTCACTTACTAGTTTAAATTAATAGGCTGTTTAAACACCCTCTAGACTGCACCCTAGCTTGTATTGTTCAACACGGGAAACTTGGCTGAATGCAATTGTGTTTTTCTTCTTCACATTAACTGGGGACATGGGAGAGAGTTTAATTTCTTAAAACAAACATTTTATTGGATTATTAGTTTATGTTCCATTTAAAGTAAAACCAGTGGTTATTTTAGATCTTATGTCCCTGATATATGTGGGACTTGGGTGTGATTTTTTTCGTCTAATCCAGTGACTTCTTCCCTTTTTGAGATTCCAGTGCCAGTCTTATGTCCTAGAGACGTTGAGAACAGCCACAGGTGATTGTGTCTCACTCTCTCATGTTTGCTTCCTGGTCTGTTGGGAGATGACTCTAGCTAACTAATCTTTGCTCTTGCAATAGTAACAACTAATATTTATTGAGACTAAGTATCAGCCAGGTGCTTTTCTAATGTAGCCTGGTCAACATTTTGCTTTCTGTTTATCCATTGTCTTTCTGTGAATGTGCATGAAAGTGTTAGTTGCTCAGTCGTGTCCAGCTCTTTGTGACCCCATGGACTCCTGTGTCCATGGAATTCTCCAGGCAAGAATTCTGGAGAGGGTGGCCATTCCCTTCTCCAGGGGCTCTTTCCAACTCAGGGATTGAAGCCAAGTCTCCTGCATGGCAGGCACATTCTTTACCATTGGAGCCACCAGGGAAACCCATGCATACTCACACGTAAACTAAGCTTCTCTGCCATGTACTCTGCACACAGCTCGTTTCATCTTCATAGCTATTTTCCTAGAGATCCCTGAGGAGCCTGAGTCTCAGAAGGAGTAAGACACCCAGCAGTAGATCTAAAGAAGAGAAGGGGGAACTTCAAATGCAGGTTGTACCCCAAACCTCCATTCTCAAGCATGCTGTGCCGCTGGTGGAAATAAACCTCATTCTATTAACTGGCTCGGCAGCCAGCAAGTCGACAGAAACTGGGGCTTTTTCAGCTTTATTACATGAAGCGAAGCGTCCATCTCTCCAGTCACAAGGATATGCTGATGTGCAGGAGCTGCTTTTGTCAGCTTATTACAGGGGTCCTTAGCTTCAGGTGCTGTCTGAGCTGACACGTGGAGCTTAGCAAGGGGCCGCGGTGGAAATGAGGCTACGTTTGTCCCTCAAGTGTGATCCATCCCCCCCGGGAGTTGGCGGGAAGTGCTGTCATGGTCCAGTGGACGTTGCCCTACTCTTGTGCAGGGCTGTTCTGAGGGGTTGTCGGCAGGCTGACAGGTTTGCTTTGCTTTCCTAGCCAGCAAGGTGGTTCCCCGCCCTTTTCCCCTTCCACAGGTTATACTGAAAAATGTTACAGGCACTAGAGATGTAAATTGGTAGTCCCCAAACTCTCAGTGATCTTCGTGTCTCTTCCTATACTTGAAATTGGTGGGGAAGGTGTCTGGATTGTACCTCTGCAGAAGCATTCTGCACAAGACTTTTCTAGGCCTACTTACAAAAATAAATTCACTTCTTAAAAAATTAGAGTTATGAAAATCTCATCTATTGAGGAAATAAACAGAAAAAAGAAGTACCTATAATCCCATCACCCTAATATAGCTATATTGGTTTGTGCATTTCTTATACCTACATGTATATAACTTTAAAAGAAATGACAAAATGCTGTGCTCTTTTCACTTTAAAATGCTATATGAATGTCTTTATGTCATAGCATATGCTTTGACCACATCTTCCTAGTACTTCTGTGGGTAGAATTTTTTTTGTTTTCATTTGGACTTTTTTTGTTTTTCCGTATTATGACAGTGTTGTGATGAACATTTTTTGGTGATTAACTCTTTGTTCATCTTAATAATTATTTACTTAGGATAAATTTTTAGGAAAGAATTACTGAATTTTCAGGCAACATCTAACACTTTGGACGTGTTTTGTTGTACTGCACACCTGCTCTACCCCCACTCAATCTGAGATGACCGTGTTTTCCAAAACCAAGGACATATTGAGACCTGGAGCCAAAGGTCCCTAAGTTCTCTCACTGACCTTCCATTTTGTAGGTCTTTTTTTTTTTTTTTCTTCTGAAAAACCATGTTCAGTTCTTTTGGAGTAGATAATACCTACTCATGGTTCCCAATATTTTAAAAAGTATACACGGTGCATGTACTTGGCTCCCACCTCCATCTCTCGTCTCTCGTGTTCTCCTCCTTGCTCCTCTTTGCTACATGCTGCAGATAACCACTGGGTTTAGTTTCTTGTGTGTCCTTCTAGAAATTACATGTGCACGTACAAGTGAAGGTTGCTGCTGTGAGGCACGTGTTACATCAGGATTCGTGATCTCTGGAGGGGAGGATTTCAGTCCTGGCTCAGGGATGAGGCTTGGCTACTTGGAATTTTTTTGTGCAGCAAAGTTTTACTAAAGTATAATAGAGATAGGGAAAGCTTCTGGCATAGGCATCAGAAGGGAACAGAGAGAGTGCCCCCTTGCTAGCTTTTAGCCAGGTGTTTTATGTCTATTGGCAAGCTGCTAATCAGATGAGAGAGACACCTCAAGGCTGAGGGAGTTTCACCAGGCCCCTCTCCCACAATATGCACTTTTGAGATAGGATGGTGCCCTGGCCATAAAACAGTTGACAGGAATCCTGGTTTGTTGAGCTTTTATCAGCCCAAGATTTGAGAAAAGAATAAAAGTTAGCCATAGGTGGAACCATTTTGAAGAAAGGCAAATTCCAAAGCAAATACATAGTTTCATTAATACAGCTTAAAAACGTTTTCGTAAGAAAAACGCATCGGTTAGCTCAAGGCAGAACCTGGTGTTGTCAACTCAGAATTAAAAGAAGCCTTTTTAAATTTTGTGTAGAGAAGGAAAAAAAAAAATTTCTGCCACTTGCAGCTTATTTCCTCAGGCCGCCTGGGGACCCTCTATCCTTCCTGCCTGTTACCCTCTCACAAGCAAATAAAGCTGTATGTTTCCCCCGCTTACTCCACTTTTTAAGCCAAGGAAGAATTCTTTATACACTGTTACATATCTTGCCTGTTTAATGTAAAACTTACCTTTAATACAATAATGTTAGCTGGTCTACACTAAGCCTTCTCCTACTTTCTAAAGACACTGTTACAGCTCTTTCTCATTCCAGGAACTAGTCAGAATTGAATATTGAATTTGGTTGTCGTGTCACAGTCTGTCTAGGAAAGAGGAGTGCCTCCACTTTTTTGGGAGTCATTGAAGACATTGAAATATTGGGAGTTAGGACCCATTATTCTGTTGAACGTTTTACAATCTGTTTATCTGATTGTGTCTTCACAGTTAGATTCAGATCAGACATTTGGGCTAGAAGACCATATGGATGATGTTTGATACTTAGCACTGTATCACATAAAATGTCCAATACCAATTTTTCTTACTGTTGGGGATGCTTAATTTGATCATTTGGTCTAGATGATACCTGCCAGTTCCCTCCCTGTAAAGGTACCTTATATCCTTTGTATTTAATAAACAATCTGTGGGGTGGAATTTTGAGACCATGTGAATGCTGTGTTCCTAAAAATCTTTTGCCTAATGGTTTTAGCATCCACTGATGGTCCTTGCCTGTATCAGTTACTGCATTGGGGATTGCAAAGTGACGGTTTTCCAATTATACTCTTTCTATATTTTTTAGCAAAGAAGCGTTACTTTTTAGTAACACCAGGGACACATGGATTTTTTAAAAAAACAGAATGTGTTTTTAAAACCATTCAGTGTGTTGTCATCCTTATTCCTCCTGATGCTCAAATTGTCCCAGATTTGACTGTGGGAACCAATTCAAGCTTCCTTTTATGTCCTTTTGGGCACTCTCCTGCTTTCTGGCATAGTAAGATGTTCTGGGATTACCTTATGTATCTCCCTCCACAATTCTGGAATCAGACATTTATTCAGAGTCCTGGTTCTTTCTAGTGAGAACTGGTATTTAGAAACCAAGATCTAGGTGCTGGGGGTGCTCATCAATGCTGGAACTTGGCATTGCTTTTAGCCTCTGTAAGTGCGTGTCGGTAGGGATTGGGTAAATTACTTGCCTTACCAATACTTTCAGTGTAAACTGAACACTACATTTCTACATGCTATTAATCTGTTTTTTCCTTAAGTGAGAACCCTGATTCCTAATAATAACACAATTATTCATGTATTTTATTCTCCTTCGTACACGAAGAGTCTAGGAATTACAGCACCAATGCTACGACTCACAACAAACCTGCTAAGTAAGGTTCTAGCTTTGTTTACAGTTCTTTTGTCCTTAACCCATGCCCTGCTAAGGGTTTGTAGTCAGAGTAGTATGTTCAAGATTTCTCAGTGATTTTGTTACCATTTAAATAACCATTTAGGTTTATTGTTTGTACTCAGCATTGGACTTTGCTTTTTTGTCATTAAAATTTTGTATTAAATATTACATTTCAAAATCAAAACTATATAAAAAGGATTATTTAGAAATTTTACTCCTTGCAGCTGTACATTCCTTTCTGTTACACCGACCTACTAGAGGTAGACATTTTCATTAGCTTATGGTTTTTATTTCTGTGTTTCTTTCTATAAGTGCACATATGTGTATGTTTTTATTTCCTTCTTTTTTTTTTTTGGTGTGTGTGGATATACAGATATGTACTTTTGCACCTTGTTATTTTCACTTAACAGCATACCTTGGAAAGAGTTCATAGCAGTTCATCAAGATTTTTCTCATTCTTGAATATTGCTTCAGAGTTTTTCCCACTATGTGGATTTATAGTAGTATTCAGCTAGTCTTCTGTGAAAGTACATTTAGGTTGTTCCAGTGTTTTCTGGCAAATTCATGAAGGCAGGTGAATAACCATGGGCATCTGTTGTTTTGTGTTTGTGGAGTTCCATTTTGGGAGTAAATTCCTGAAAGTGGGATTACTAGTTCAGAGTAGAAGTATATGCAGTTTTGTTGGGTGTTGCTAACTCCCCTTCCATGGGGTTGAATCATTTTGTATTCCTATCATGGACAGATGACAGAGCTGGTTTCCCAACAGCCTTGCAGACAGTATATGTGATAAAGCTTTTGAATTTTTGCAAATATGAGAGCCAAGAAATGTATAACAATAGTTTTAATTTCCATTCCTCTTACAACAAAATCAAGTAGAGCATCTTTTAATATATTTTATCTGTCTTGTGGACTGTTTATAAATTTTGCTCATTTTCCTCTTGGGTTTTAATTATTTTTTTTTAAGTTGCATAGTATTCCATTGTCTGGATATATGTACTTTAGTTACTTAGTTTCCTGTTGGTGGAAGTTGGATTCATTCCTGTATGTTGCTGCTAAAAATAATACTGCAGTGAATGATTTATGGAAACCCCATTTCACTCATGTGCAGCTGTATCTGTAGGTTAAATTCCAGAAGCAGATTTGCTTGGTCAAAGGGTATATGCATTAATAATGTTAATAGGTTTTGCCAAATTATGCTCCCCTCCCATGTATGCATGCGTATGTGCTAAATCACTCAGTTGTGTCTGACTCTTTGCACCCCTGTGGACGGCAGCCTGCCAGTCTTCTCTGTCCATGGGGTTTCCCAGGCAAGAATACTGGAGTGGGTTTTACTGTGCCCTTCTCAAGAGGATCTTCCTGACCCAGGAATTGAACCTGTCTCTTGTGGCTCCTGCATTGCAGGCGGGTTCTTTACTACTGAGCCACTGGGAAAACCCTCCTCTCCCATGGGTTGCCCCAGTTAACACCCTCACCAGCAATGTTTGTGAGTGCCTGTTTCCTCCCAGACTGGGTTATGGCTTTTGTGCTTTGGTCTTGATAGGTGAAACTTGAAATCTCAGTGAAGTGTTAATTTGTGTTGGCATTTTTCATACACTTCAGATACTTGTATTTCTTTTTCTGCATTGTATCACCTACGTCCCAAGGTTTACTCACCTTTTTTCCTGGCAGATCACCCTTCTACCTGGACAAGGGGAAGGGGGTGTTAGAGGGAACGAGTGACAGGGACATCTCTTGTCTGACCAGGAACTCTTCCCCTGGAGAATTGCAGCCGCAAACCAAACCATTCCTGAAGTCTCCCCGTTCCTCAAGTCCCCTGTGAGCATGCATGTGTTCTGCTGGTGGCCCAGCCCTGCTAGATGGTATACCCTCACATGAATTCCCAGCAGTGAGTCCCCGGCCAGCTTCTCTCCAGATGCATTGCTTGGTGGAGAAAATGCCTGCTGCCAGGACTGCAGCTTGAATGTTTCATCACCCTCTCTCTGTTCACCTTGTCAGCTGCCTGCTTCCCCTCTCCTGCTCAACCTACTGGGGCTGAATCACTGTGCTCCATTATTTCCCATGCCCTCATGGCCCACGGACATATGATTACCTGGTACTGATTGCCAGGCATCAGAGCTCCGTGGTCACTTAGTTCTCAGCCTCTCATTTCCCCACTCAGAGGTGGAGAGAGGGCTGAGGCCCCTCCTGCTCTGAGAAGGAGGAGCTCCTTTTCCTACTGCTGCGACTCTGCCCTCCTGCCTGGCTGCATTTGCCCTGGTTTCTGGTCTGCTGACTGCTAGTCCTAGGAGCCATCTTTAGGCTGGGTGGTAATGGATCTGCTTCTGAGTTTTCATGTGAGCTCAGAACAGCCACCAAGGCCTTGCAGTTTCCAACCGTTTGGTTAGCCATGCTATGGCAGCAGAAGACATGGTGGTGAGTCTTTCTCTTGATTCTAGAGAGTATAGCCACACAGATAGTAATAGCAACTACTGTTTATTGCATATTTCCTATGTGGTGACCATTTGATACATATTTCCATTTAACCTTTGCAGCAACAGTAGAGAATCTGCCTGCAGGATACCTGGGTTTGATCCCTGGGTCGAGAAGATCCCCTGGAGAAGGTCATGACAATCCACTGCAATATCCTTGCCTGGAGAATCCCATAGACAGAGGAGCCTGGCAGGCTACAGTCCATAGGTTTGCAAAGAGCCATACACAAGTAAGCAACTAACACTTAAACACTTTCAACCTTTGCAGCAACAGAATAAGGTATACACTATCATCATCTATATATATATATATAAATATATATATATTATGTATTTATATTTTTAAATATAATTTATATTTTTTAAATATAAAATAAAAAATATATTTTTATTTATATAAATAAATATATAAGATGAGGCAGCTGCCCAAGCCTTCATAGCTACTAAATGGCAAAGCAAGAAAGTACACAAGTAATTTGACTCTGGGAAGTATTATCATCTGATGGGGAAGGCAGTAAAGTTTGCCAATCTAATTATGCAAAAAATAATTTTTGCTTCTTGAGGATATGTCACTTAACTAGATCAGGCCTGCATCACCCACTGTGGCTATGGGGCCCTCATCTTGGGGTGGAAGGTTGAGCAGAGCAAGGTCTTGCACCATGAGGACCACAGTTAGGGGATGTGGTGATTAGTTAGAAAGGCCAGCGTTCAGTGAACATTTACTATGCACTCAGTGTGGGCTGAACACTCTGTGAGATTGTCATATATTCTCACAACTTTATGAAAAAGAAACTGTTTTCTCCCCAGTTTACATATGAGGAGACAAGCTCAAAACACTAACTGAATTTCTCAGTATAAAAAATATATATAGTAGTTGCTTGGTTGTGTCTGACTCTTCACAACCCTATGGACTGTAGCCCCCCAGACTCCTCTGTCCGTGGGACTCTCCAGGCAAGAATACTGGAATGGGTTGCCATGCCCTCCTCCTGGGGATCTTCCCAACCCAGGGATTGAACCTGAGTCTCCTGGGCCTCTTGCATTGCAGGTGGATTCTTTACCACTGAGCCACCAGGGAAGCCCTAAAGACAGTGGTAAATCACAAGAGAGCCATGATTCAGACCTGGGTATCCTGTCCCCAGATACCCATGCTCGTAACTATCATGAGGTATCACCTCCCCCTGGGGCTCGGCAAGTCTCCCCAGACCTCTGGGCAGTGCCACCAGGGGGACCCTCCCTGTGGATAGAGAAAGGAGGGAGGCCAGGATCTATAGCTGTTCGTTGTTAGTGAATTCCTTTCTGCCTGCGGTGAGCCTGTGCCAAGGTATCTCCAGGCAGTGCAGAAGGCATGGCTCTGGGGCAGCATGAGCCCCCAGACTGGATTTGGAAACAGCTGACCCCATCAGGTCTTGCTGGGGTCTTGGGAACACCATGCCCAGCAGCCAGCACTTGAGAAGCCTTTTGTTGATGTCCCTGTTACCTCCTCCACCTCTGTTCCGGTTTGGCCTTCTTCCTGATAATCCCCATCCCAACAGAAGGGCTCGCCTCCCCCAGTCCTCAAGGATAAGACAAACAGCACAGCTCTCATCTCAGGGGGGTCAGTGCTGGACTGGCTGACTTCTTTTCGTAACAGCACCCTGCATTTTAATTTAAATTTGAAAGCCTGTGTTCTCAGTGCTGCAGGGGAATACAAAGTCTCTGTCTCCATGGAGTGCGTTGTTTAGTTGAGGATGTGCCTACAAATCCTTCCACAAAGAAACAGTCCACGAGAACAGTAGTCATAACAGGAAACACAGGAAGTGTCATAAGGCAGTGCCCAGGTGAGTGCCAAGAACATCTTGCAGGCCATCTGTGCTCTGAGTGGAGCAGGAAAAGGGCAATGTGGTCTGGAATCTTCCTAAAGGCAATGTGGGCAGGTGATACTTTGCAATGGAGTTTCATATGGAGGTTGGAGTATTTTAGGTCCCGACTGGTTTTCCTAGTCCGCCTCTGGGTTCCACTCTGAAGGTTGTGCTACCCAGAAAACCCCTCCTTCCCACCCCCAGCAGCACAGTCAGTCATACAGCATGATTAGGGCGGTCCAGAGCTGCCATCGTGACATAGCTCGTTGTCCAAGGGTGGCCAGTGGCGGGAAGGCATTTTCTGCGCAGCGCTTTGTCCTCATCAGCATCTCATTACAATGACTCAGGTCTATGATAAGACATTTCTGACTCATCATTTACTTAAGGAGAAAGGGAAGCGTACAGCACAGTCTTTCCAAAGTACATGGTTCAGTTCAGTTGCTCAGTCATGTCTGACTCTTTGGGACCCCCTGGACCAGCACTCCAGGCCTCCCTGTCCATCACCAACTCCCGGAGTTTACCCAAACTCATGGTATAGAACCTTAATCCCATGAGAAAAATAATTCTCTGGAGAAATATATCATGTCTTCTTGTAGATGCTCACAGTGCACATCAATTTTAAAAAGGCTCTCAGAAGTCCAGTATTAAGGAATCCTATTTAATTTTCAGTCCATTATTTCTAAAACTTACTGACCATGGGGCCACCCAACTTTTTAAGGCAATAATTAATATAAAGCAGAACCTGTGTTTGTGTGTGTTTAAACACTTCGGAAATGCTGAGATAATAAGTTTCTGAAAGATTTTCATCTTAAAAGCACTTAACTGTTAAAAGCTCTTATACTTAAAGCTTTAATTCTGAACTCACTGAAGACCAAGTAACCAAAAGTCAATCCGGCAGGTTCTGGAAAGCTGAGGTTTTATTGCTTGTTTTTCATCTTGAGTTGAAAAGTGAAGTTCCTTGAGGGCAGCAGAGGAGACTTAACTCCCTTTGTGTCAACCCCTAAGCCTGATCAGCACTGACCATATAGTTGCTACTCAATAATTACTTGCTAATTGCTTGATTGAAGATGTTTGCTAAAGGCCAAAAAGTTAATTAGTTGAGGCTGGAATCCAGTTCTTTCAACTTCTAGCCAGAGGCTTGTTTTGCCAGCCAACAAACTCTAAATTTAGGGCCCTCTAGTCTCCTGCTGGTTCCCACAGCTGCTTTAAAAGCTTACTGAACTCTCTTATTAAGTAGTTTTCTCCTGGTCTATCATCCTTGACTCTCTTTCCCCATGTTATTATGGCTGAAGCTGTCATTATGCGGGTGACTAGACAACCTGTGGGAGGTTTTTTATTTTTATGGGCAGCCCTCCTCCCTCAGTTTTCTCCCACGACACCTTCTTGCCCCAGGAAAGCATACAACTTTGATTTGGTCTGCTTTGTTCTGACTGTGAGTCGTACCTTAGAGACTCCATCCTGGTGTTAGGTTCGAGGGGAGTGGGGCTGGAGGGATGCTCTTCCCAGAGCTAGCTTCCAGTGCACATTGTTTTTGAGCATAATAAACATGTCACCTTAATTGTGTCATTATGTGTGGACTGACTACTGACAGTGTACTAGAAGTTATCACAGCCTCCTTAGAAAAGATGGTCCTTTGTCAAATAGGATTACAATGGAGGCCGTTTACCATAAGGATCTCAGCCCAGGGTAATGTGCATATAATGAGGATCTACGGATTTCTTTACCTGTGTTCATGTGTCAGATTTCAGGTGCACTGAAACGTCCTTTTGTGGCTGTTGGACACTTGAACCCGCAGCTTGGTGCGCAGGAGAGGGCACTGAGCAGAATTTGAGCGCCTGAAGGAAAGTTCTTTATTTAAACTCCCACTGGGCTGCATCTGTTTCTGGGTCTGTTCTCTAACCTTGGGAATCAACAGAAAAGCAGCTTTATTTCGAGTGTTTTAGTCTACCTCAGCCATGGATCAGCATTCCCGTGTTCTCTTTAACTCCAGGAGTCATTTAGCAGCATTATTTATGGAAAAATTGATTGAATTTAATGAAATGGAATGAGAGGAAGTCTTCATGGGTCTCAGTGAGTGCTTTAGGTTAGCAATAATTCATCAGAATGAGATATGATTTTGGTTGGGGGTAGTGTGTTCTTTATGAAAGCCTGTCTTCATGGATGAATTATGAAAGTAACCCTAAGCATTCAAAACATCAGAGGTTTGAATTCCCTAGTGGTCCAGTGGTTAGGTGCTTGGCCCTTTCACTGCTTGGCCTGGGTTCAGTCCCTGGTGGCAGAACTAAGAACCCATCAGCCGTGCAGAGCAGCTTAAACCCCTCCCATCTCCCCCGCACCCCCCAAAAACCCAAACAAGACATTGGAGGTTTAAAAGTCTGCAAATTTGAGAACAAAGTGGGTTTTATTAATTGTTTCTGCAGTATTTTGTGGATATAACCCTAATCATAGAGGGCCAGCCTCTCTGAATTGTATTTTGCAAATTTAGTTTAGTTGAGAATAGGGGCCAGTTAGAAACTTGAGTGCTGTTTGGCCCCTGTCCTGCCTCCACCCCTCCATTTAGGGAGCCTGCCACCTGCAGGGTCTGCTGACCCACCTACAGCCTTCCTATTCCCTTGCCTGTGTCTGGACCTCTTTCCCGGCCTGGCCTGTTACCTGGTTAACTACTCGTCATCCTTTTGGGTCTCAGCCTGGCTCTCTTCCTCTGAGAAGCCTTACATGAATTGGAGTAGATTCCATTCTTCCTGAAATTTTACACGATGTATTTTTCTCTTCATGGTGCTTGCCACGATTTTAATTCAGTAGTAATCTGTCTTATTTCTTTAATGTCTCCTGCTAGATTATCAGCTTCCTGAGAGAAAAGGTATATCTCTGTTCTGTAATATATTCTCAGGGCCTTTGTGCAGAGCTTGGTACAAAGTAGGTGCTCAAACATTTGTTGAAAGATGGAAAGAAAGAGTTGGAAGCTTATTGTGAAGAATTTGGCTCTTCACATTGTAGTTGGCAGAGCTCTGAGATGGCCCTCAGTGATCCCCACCTCCTGGGGTTCATGTCCTTGTGTGAGCTCTTCCCCTCAAATGAACCGTGTAGTGACTCATTTCTGACACGTGGAACATGGCAAGAGTATGGGATGTCACTGGTGAAGGGAGGTGGCGTAGAGAATGAAGCTTCTGTCTCGTGTGCCCCCTTCTGCTGTTTGCTTGTTCTGATGGAAGCTGCCTGCCGTATTGAGAGCTGTGCAATGAGAGGCCCAGGCCGCGTGGCCAGGAGCTGAGGCAGGCCTCTGGTCACCAGCTGACGGAGGCCCTCGGCCCAGTGTCCTGGGAGGAACGGGATCCCGCCCACAACCGCCTGTGTGAACGTTGAAGCAGGTGATCCGTCCGCTGAGCCTTCAGATGAGACCCTGGCCCTTAAGTCGACCGCAGCCTGTGAGGATCCTTAAGGCAGAGGCGCTGAGCTAACTGTGCTGAGATTCCTGGCTCACAGAAACTGAGATAGTAAATGCTTGTGGTCTTAAGACACTAAGTTTTGGGGTAATTTAGTTAGAGAGTCAGATCATGAATACCCAGATTTTTCTCTGTGAGGTTTTAGATGATATTAATGATGATAATGGGAATTTACTGTATGTGTGTGTGTATATATATATATGCCAGGTCTTGTGCTCAACACTTAATATGCACACTCTTATCTGTTCCTCACGTGAGCTGTCTGATGTAGGTTCTATTATTATCTCCAGTTTACAGATGAGAAACATGAGGCAGAGAAGAGTGGAGTAGCTTGTCCAGGGGTCTCAGCAGAGCACAGGCAGTGTAATCCTGGAGCCTGTGCTGAAGGCAGATTAGAACCTGAAACACTTTGGGGCTCCTTCCTCACATGAAGACCAGGGATCCTAACTCTGAGTTTCCAGGACTCAGTGCAATGGGGCTGGGGGGTGCCACGGTTCAGGATGAGGGTTTGGGTGGTGGCTCAGCTTCGACCTTGTCTCTTTGAGAGGAATGAGCCCATCTAGAAGCGATCCAGCTGTTCTCTGATAGAGGCTTGGCTTCCTAATGCCTTGTGAATTGGCATGCTTAGTGTGGAAGCCCACTCCTCCTGTGTCCAAGAATAAAATCCAATCAGGAAAATAAAAGATGGTGGCTTTTGGAAGAAAATGAACAGCATCCACCGTGATTACAACTTGTTTTTCAACTTCTGCAGGATGAAATTAAATTGAGTAATTGTTTGCACATTTAACCACATGACTCAGATCTGTCTGCGGCAGATTGTGGCATTGTGAATATTTAAACCGGTAATAAAGCCCTTTAAGCTTATGTCCCGTTTTATCACATTTATCTATAGACCTAAAAATGCAGTGCAACAGAACAGAAGATGTGTTGAGGGCGAGGCTAACATGCTGTAAGATCTCTATAAATTGAGGTTCCGCAGTTCCAAGGCTTTGTGCTGGGAATGATTTTTGTATGCACAATGACTCTGAGCCTGGAATTCTGGAATAGATGTTCTTTCAAAAAAATTTTGGAAGACCGTGACTGCGTTGTTGTCCATTTTTCTGTCCTGTGGTGTGCTTGTGTACCTCCCGCCTCAGGATCGATTTCTGCCCACTTCTTGAGTACTGTGGCATTGCATCATAATTGCTCGCTCAAATAGATTCACTTTGAATGATGGACAAATAACCAGGCATGTACAGATTACAAATAAGTGTTGGGTAAAAAAAAAAAAAAAAAGGATGTTGACTGTGTAACTATTTGAAATGTTGCCTGAGAGAAGACCTCGTATTCTGCAAACAAACCCATGTGTCTGATAGTAAAACCCTCTGACAGTTCAACAGAACTTTTCTAGATAAACAATAATCAAGTTTGGGCTCTTATGAAAAGATCAGTTTACAATTTGTCAGGAGTATATGCTTGTACATTGGTCTTAATGGTGTTATGCAAGGGAGTTTGGATGGAATTTGGATTTTATGTGCACAGCTCTGTTTGGCCTCCAGTGTTCAGCTGTCATGATTTGAATTTGTTTTCAGCTGTCATGATTTTGGCAGCCTTTTGACACTGGAATTGTTTTCTAATGTGAGTGAGATCACAAGTGAATGAAATGAATGTTTGATTTGGTATTCTGTTCAAGTATCTACATTTGGAGAAATGTGTTCTTTATACTGGTAACTTATATTTTGCTCATGAAAGGATATACATATACATATATATAAAATGACTCTAAGTAGAATGGAAATATATATATATATTATGACTGTAACTAAAATGGAAATATATATATATATTATATATATATCATAACTATAACTAGAATGGATGGCCGTGGTACATAACAGTTGCTTCTTCCCATTCAGCCATGACCCTGGATCCTAGCATCACCTGATATCTGCCATCTTTTCCCTTGGCTTCTGCAGCACTGTTCTCTCATGTTCTGACGTGGCTTCCCTGACATCTCTGGCTCTTTTTGTCTGTGTCCAGTTCTTCCTGTCAACCTTTAAATATTAATGATTACCCAGAGTTCTGTCCTCAAGCATCTTCTTTATTAATCTCTCCTGGATCTTTCCATTCACTAGGGAAGTTTTTACACACACATAACTGCTCCACCCTTTAAATAGATATCTCCAGCCCAGGTCAGAGGTTCACGATACTGCTCGTCCAGTTGTTCAATGACATTGGCGCTCGTGTGGCCTCACTCCTGTGAATTTGCAGTCCAAACTCAGTATATGCAAAACTGAGCCCATCTTCCTCCTGCTGCTTGTCACAGAGAGTGGCATTGCCTTCTATCTGGTCAGCCTGGTCTATGTGCTGCTGTTACCCCTGAATTACCTATCCCCAAACCTGACCATTATACCTCTGATGCTCTCAAATCAATTTTTCTTTCCCAGCTTCCCATGAGTCCCTTAAATTAGTATTGCCTTCCCCCAGCCCCACATCATTCGTCCTTCTTATTACACCATCTTTAAGCCAGCTGGTTTCCAGTTCCATATTTCTGCAACTGACATGTAATCTTGTCACATCCCTGCTTAAAACACCTCAGTGACTTTCTACTGTCCTCCAGGTAAAGTCCAGATTCTTATTGTGGGTTATTGATACCTCT
Organism: Bos taurus; assembly: GCF_002263795.3. Lineage (NCBI taxonomy): Eukaryota > Metazoa > Chordata > Mammalia > Artiodactyla > Bovidae > Bos > Bos taurus. Next base: position 48,910,082 of record NC_037334.1, on the reverse strand, counting down.
CTGTGATCTGGTTCTTGCTCATCCCTTTAACCTCACTCTTTGCCATTCCTTAAATTGTCCCAGCTCTCAGGCACGTCATGCTAGTCATATGTAGTTCCCGAGACCTGTCATGCCATTGCCAGGGTGCTGTGGGCATGCTCTTCCTTTAGTCCAGTGGTTTTCAAACCAACCAAGCCCTGGAGTTGGTTTTTCCCTCCAGGGGACATTTGGGAACGTCTGATGGCATTTTTGATTGTCAGAACAGGAGTTGGCGGAGAGGAGTTGCTACTGGCACATGGAGGCCAGGGCTGCTGCTGAATTTCCTACAACACATAGGACAGCCACAAAACAGAGTTAACTCTTTCCATGTGCCTGGAGTGCCAGGTTGAGAAAGACTGCCGTGGTGCTTGGTGACTTCTTTTGCTTTGGCCAGGTCAAGACCAGTTCACTTCTGCAGCCTTTGACTAGCTCTGTGACCTTAGGCAAGTGACCTTGCTTCTGTCTCAATTTCCTCATATATAAAATGCAAGTAATGATTATTCAATGTCTTATGTATGTTGCGAGGATTAAATGAGTGAAGAATATGTTAGGACCATGTATGGGAGGTAGTAATTGCTCAATAAATGTTAGTTTTTTATAACATTATTACTACTTGATCTGTTATTTAACTAAAAATGTTTTTTTACCTACTCAAGCAGAATGGATCACTCCTTCTTTATGTCACACATAGACTGGGCACACCATGAGGAAATGATCTGTGACCTCATCTAAATCTCAGCGCCTGGCATAGATGAGGCACCTAATAAGTGTTTACTGAATTAATGATTTCATATATTCCTATATTGTAAATTCAAAATTCTCCTCCAATGTGCAGAGCTTAATAAATGTTAGGTATTGCTATTAATATTTAATTATTAATATAATTTTATGTGCTGGACTATACTCATTTGCTCAATTGTGTCTTATTCTTTGTGACCCCATGGACTATAGCCTGCCAGGCTCCTCTGTCCATGGGATTTTTCAGGCAAGAATACTGGAGTGGGTTGTCATGCCCTCCTCCAGGGGATCTTCCTGACCCAGGACTTGAACTCATGTCTCCTGCATTTCCTGCATTGGCAGGTGGATTCTTTACTACTAGCGCCACCTGGGAAGCCCAATATAATTTATAGTTATGTGTTATTAGATAAAATATAGTTCTCTCCTAATATAATTCTTAATTTTCAAACACCTGAAATGTTTTGATGTCAGCCCTTTGTTACAAGTGAATTTCCCCCATGTAGGCTGTGTGGCTTGGGACACAATCTCGTAGCGGACCATTGGTCCCTGGAGAGCTTGGTGGTTTGCTGGAGGAGGCTCCTGACATGAGGTTGTCACAGGGATGCTCGTGCTCCTTTCTTCAAGCAGGTGGATGAAGACCCAGGTTCTTCCATCTCACATGGCAGATATCCCCTGGGTGCTGGAAAGCCCCTGCCCCCTGCTGTGATGGATGGTGGTGGGGGGGGTCTGAGTTGCTTGGATGAACTGTATGAGTGCTAGGCTCTAGAGAGACTAAGTGGAGGTTCAGAGCTTAAAGAGAGTTATCACACTGTGTGGCCCATGACACAGGAGATCATCTAATTTGACATTATGGTGTCCTCTGGGACTTCCGCTGTGGGTAGCACTTCAAGTCAGATGCACATTTGTTCTCATCATTCCCTGCCTGGGGCATCCTTTCTCAACCTGGGAAATTCCCACTCATTCTTCATGGCTCAGTTCAGTGTCCAGTTATTGGTTCAGCCAGTTTTTTGGTGTATCTGCCCTGTGTTAGGCCCTGTTATAGGCCCTAGCAAAGCAGTAGTGAATAAACATGTCCCCTTCAGATGGGTGGTTGGGGAAACCTCTCTGAGAAGGGGACATGGAGCCAGTCATGGGAGGAAGAGGGCATAGCCCTTGCCAAGCAAGTGCAAAGACCTTGAAACTGCAGTGAGCTTGATGATCTCAGGAACACCTTTTCTGTCTCTTCTGATGAGTTTTTGGTTTTGTGTTTGACTCCCAAGCTTTGTCCAGCTCTCTGCAATGGTGCTAAGCACTCCACATTCTAACATGAGTCCGTGTTTCTTCCCAGCGCTCATGCTTTGCAGATTCTTTTAACCTTTCAAGAACATTGTATCTGAAATGACAGCAATTAATAGCAATAGCCAACATTTCTTAAGCCCCTGCTTGACAGTGGTAGACACTGTGCTAAGTGCTTTGCAGGTGTTTTCTCCCTTTATACTCACTGTAAGCCCCTGACATCAGTACTGTCATAAATCTCATTTTTCAGATGAAACTGAGGCACCAGCTAAATCACTTGCCCTGGGTCATGCAGCTGGGAGGTGACCCAGCTGGGGTTCCAAGCCAGACAATCAGGCCACAAAGCTGCCCGCTGACCAGCACATCCTCCCCGTCCCAGGACTGTGGCTCACAAGAATCGTTGTCACCTGAGGGTGTGAGCTGAGGCCTTGTCTGTGTCTAGTCACAGGCTGCCGCCAGGGAAGCTGCAGGCACAGCAGTGATGGCCTTTCCTGGTTCTGGTTGTTGGGGAGAAATGAACGTGCTAGAAATAGTTGGAGGAAGCCATGCAAACAGCAGATTCCAGCAGTGGAAAATAAGAGAAAATAAGAAGGCTGAGTGCCAAAGCACTGATACTTTCAAACTGTGGTGTTGAAGGAGACCTTTGAGAGTCCCCTGGACAGCAAGGAGATCAATCCAGTGAATGTTAAAGGAAATCAATGCTGAATATTCATCGGAAGGACTGATGCTGAAGCTGAAGCTCCAATACTTTGGCCACCTAATGCTAAGAGCTGACTCATTGGAAAACACCCTGATGCTGGGAAATATTGAGGGTGGAAGGAGAAGGGGGCAACAGAGGATGAGATGGTTGGATGGCATCGCTGACTCAATGGACTTGAGTTTGAGCAAGCTCTGGGGGTTGATGATGGACAGGGAAGCCTTGTGTGCTGCAGTCCATGGGGTGGCAAACAGTCGGACACGACTGAGCGATTTGGGGCAGCCTGGGTGTGAGCCTCCCCGTGCTGGCCCAGGAGACCGAGCACAGGTCCCTGTAGGATGACCCCAGGTGCTCACACGCCTACCTTCAGGAATTGTGGACTGGGTTGGGAGTTCCTCCCTCTGCAGGCACAAGGTCCTGACCCCGTTCTCCCTCCTGTCTGGGACTCAGGAAAGCCTCCTGTCTTGTTGAGCCTCAGTTTCTTCATATGTAGAATGCTGATGATGGCCTTGCGGGGAGTGTGAAAATCACAAGAGATGGTAAAATGTGAAAGTGCTTCATTAGTGATCCCATGCTACAGAAATGGCAGCAGTTTTTGTTGTTCGATCATAGAGAGGTTTGCTGGAAGGTATTTTTTGAATTATCCGAAGGTTTCATTTGTTGCTTCTCCGCATCATTAGTCCCAGTAAGTGAGACTTGGCTGCATTTTGGTATTTGTAGGTTAGGATGAAAGTTTCTTAAAAGGTAGCTCTTCTATTCATAAAGCCTCATTAGAGCCCAGACATGGGAGCAGAGCAAGATGCGGGTCTGGGACCCTTCCGGGACTTAGGGCCTAAGGCTTCCGGATTCTCTCCTTTCAGTTGTGGTGAAATGCCAGCCTTCATACCCCCTTTCCCCACCCTTAACTCCACAGTTAAGGGAGTTTTATTACTGACAGTGGCAACATTTCAAGGGGCTGCCCCTACAGCTGCTTTGTTAATGAAGACATTTCTGAAAGTTTCTTTTTCCCACTGACTCTGTGTTCAGCACATTCCCCATTGCTTGCCCCATTTGACGTGAACACATATAATACCCAGCTGCCAGTGTTTTGGATGCAGATGGTTTAAAGGAAACTAGAAACTCTAGAGCTCTAGTCTGTTTAGGATATGCCTGAGCATCACATTCTCTTAGCTAGATTTTCTGCTCAGAGGGGGAAGTGTCATGGATCTCCCAAGACATGGATTGATTATTTCACTTACTTGACAGATATTTATTGAGCACTAATATGTGTCAGGTACTCTTATAGACACTAGGGAGACAGAATTGGACAAGAGTGAAAAAGTCCCTGCTTGTCTAGGAACACAGACATCACCCCAGACATTTAGATAAATTAGAATCTCTGAAAGAACAGAAGTTGTCACAGGGTGATGAGATAGGTGTGCTGGTGTGGAGGGTGGACCACCCTTAAATGAGGGTGGTCAGCAAGGTCTTACTGAGAAATGAAAGTCAGGTGGAGGCAGGTTAAGTCTGGGGAAAGGTGTTCTGGGTGATGTGTACATGCTAAATTGCTTCAGTCATGTCTGACTATGATATCCTATGGACTGAGCTTGCCAGGTTCCTCTATCCATGGGATTCTTCAGGCAAGAAAACTGGAGTGGGTTGCCATTTCCTCCTCCAGGGGATCTTCCTGATCCAGCGATCAAACCCATATCTCTTAAGTCTCCTGCATTGGCAGGCAGGTTCTTTACCACTAGCGCCACCTGAGAAGCCCCCATGTGGAGGCCCAGAGGTGAGAATGAACATGGCCTGTTTTAGGAACAGGAAGTGGTATGTCTGGAATATGTTCAGTGAGCAGCAGTGTGATGGAATAAGTAGGCAGGGTTCTATATATCATGCAGGGCCTTGTAGACAGGTTAAGAAGTTGGGGTTTGCTTGAAATTAGATATCACTTCTCTACTCTTCAAGTGTAACAGAATCCCACAGTGTGAAGTTGCCTGGAGAGACTTTGTGATCCTGTGTTACCCGCTTGTCTACTGGGGACGGTCACCATGGTCCTCCCTGTGTGTGCAGGATCTGCCTGGGGGCTGGCCTTAGTCTACTGGCTGACTGGCAAACTGGCTATCTTCTGTGGGGTTGGGGCACATGGGGGAGAGTTCTAGGTTCTTCTGTGTCCTTTGAATGCTCTACACTGACTCCTTGCCTTATTCCTTGACCTAGAAGATTCTTTCTGGAACTTCATATCCTAGGGGCTTGCTCCCTTGCCAGAAAGATGGTTAAGCAGATGGGACTGTTAATGAAACTTAGGTCTGGCTGCTTGCCTCTTCAAAGCCAATATTTAAGAGGCGGGTGCTGGTAGAAGGGAAAGTTCACTTTATTCTGGACGCCAGCAACCAGGAGGGGAGGGCAGACTCCAAAGGCCAACTCTCCACTGCTGATCAGTGGGCAAGAGCTTTTAAAGGGGAATCTCAAGGTGTATTGGCAGAGGGAGGGGGCTACATGCAGAATACCATGGATGGTGCTGACAGTCGTCTTGAAATCGATCATGCAGTGGTCTCATCAGCAATGTCTTGATTATTTTAAGTACAGTTAATCTTCAGTTCCAGAGTTCATTCGTTCCCATTTCTTTGAGGCCAGTTTTTGGAATTGTGGCAGCTTGTGTCATGGCCAGTCTGGTCATCATGTAGTTAACTTACCACCTGGTGGGGGTTTCAGTATTTATAAAACAGCTCAAAGGATATGACTTTCAATATTATCTATAACCCTTGAGGAGGAACTAAGGGTCCTTGAGTTTGTTTGATGACTAAGCTATTACTATTTGGTCTTGATTGACTGTTTTCCTTTGCTTCTGTATTTTCTCACTTCCCTGATTAAATTCATTCTTTGGCTAAAGATTTTCTACAGTCAAAAGGCAGGTGCAGGCATTGGTGGGGGGTCAGTCCTGGGAAGGCCCCAAAGGGTCCTGCTGCATTTCAGGGCAGGGAGGTTCAGAAGAATCATGGTCATAACCTCTTCAGCCCTACAGATGCAAGAGCCAGCTATCCTGGACTTCCGGAGTCTTTCCTGATTTTTCAACACAGGCTTTCCCCACCCCAGACCACAGTATGGGGGGCTCCATATTAATCTTCCATATGGCATTTAAATGTACCTGCTTGGGTGCTTTCAAAAACAGCCTGCCATTGACGAATTAAATCCACCCTCCTAACCTGGCAGTTTTGTCCTGTTTACTGCCCTGTCCTTCTCACTCTTCTACATAGATTTGCCCTCATGGCAGACCTGTTTATTACTTGCAGTCTCTAGATACCACTTGTACTTTCTGGCCTCATGTATTTGTGCAGGCCAAGCCTGTCCCCTAACACACCTTTCTATCATCTTAACACCCCAGAAGCACCTTGGATTTCTAGTTCAAGCTTGCCTCTCCAGGAAGCCTCTCCCTGTTGCTTTAGTTAATGTAGATCTTTTGTGTACCTCTGAACAACTCAAGTGCTTATAATTTTCAATTGTCATACCTCACAAAGTGGTTACTTTTTTGTGTGTGTCTCGCCCTTCCATCAGCTCCTGAAGGAAGCGGGTGCCTTATTGATAATGATGATGATGATGATAGAAGGTTGAGGGAGGGTAAACATCTGTGAACAAGCTGGAGACCACATGCATCTCCTAAAGCTCAGGCTGGGAGTCTAATCCAGATGAACAAGTCCACAAAGAGGGAACAGCCGTGTTTTAAGTTTCCAGGCAGTCTTGGTTAGCTTTTCAGAAAGGACCCCTTACTGAAATGTCTCTCCTGAACTATGGCCACGAGGAAAGATGATTTATCTCGCTGTAGCCTTGAATTAGCTTTTATCCCATGTAGAGGGCAAGGATATCTTGCTCTTGGAACCAGTTCTTCGTTGATGGGAAAACTCCCTCCAGGCTTGGAGTGGAAGGTGCCTTTTTCATCTGGGGAGGAAGGTCAATTCCAGAGTTGGTTGAGCCTGGTCCCAGGGACCGTCTTCTTGCTTCTGGCAATGATTTGATAAATGTTCTTGTCTCAGACCTCAGGGAGCTTCTCTTGCCCTTGAATTCAGTAGTGAATCTTGTTTCTAGGGGTCCACAGGGCACGTACATCCACACCCGCTCATCTTGTTCACCCTTCCTGTCTATCATGCCAGTGTGCTCGCTTGATACCCGGGCCGCGTGTTCTTGGAGCTGCTTACCCACACTTCATTGTGTGAGTGGCTTCAGTGAGGAGTGGCACGGTGTGGCCAGAGTTTCAGAGCGCGTACTCTGCACTCGTGTGCATTCTGTTTCTCTGTTCACAAACAGCATTTCAAATAGGCACAACCAAGTTTGTGGTCTACCCTTATGGGCTGAGAGATAGTAAAACCATCCAAATCAGCTTCCTCTAATATTCTTTTGGCGTAAATGTTTCTAAGTATTGGAAACAAGTATTTTATATTACCCGGAGGCTAATAGGTATGCTTTTGTGTGATGGCCAAGCGTTTCTCTTTTACCCACAGATCACATATGTTTTCTCAAAGGGACAATAAGATACACTCAAGAAAATTAAATGATTTCCTGTCTTACTGGTAAAAGCTAAAAACACACACACACAAGAAATGAAACTCTTACCCCAGGAGAAATTTAGGTGGGGGAAAATAAGATAATTGAATAACAGAAATGTTTTCCAAATTTCATAGCACAGGAGTTCTAACTATAAAAACTTGACTGAAGGCCAAGGCTCACTAACTTTTTCATGAAGAATGACTTATTTTGCAAAGTTAAACCATCTAGGGCCCAAAGATGTTGCTTCAGGCAATACTTAGTACCCTTTTTTTTTTTTTTTTCTTAAAGTAGTATTTCTTATTGTAGAAATAGTAAATATTTGCTGTCTGAAATTTAGAAAATAGAGTTAACTCTTGGTTTCTTTCTGAGACTTTCCCAGGGTGGTCAAGATAACCTGATCTTGGAGCTATTTTCGGAAATGATGACACTCTCTTGTAGCTTTTTCAGGATCATTTTGCTGGTTCAGTGCCTGTGTCTTGAACCTTACAGAAGAGTGTGTCTGTTCATGTAGATCCTTTGCCAGCTTCAGCTTACTCATGCTGTCTTCCCTTTGAAATGTGCTGCTCTGACCTGTCAAGGGGACAGCCTCATTTAGAACGAGGAACCACTGAAAGGATGGTGCTTAGTCCTCAAAGAAACAGTCTTTCTTTAGAAGACACCCCAGCATTTAAGTACCTGCTCGTATTCCCTGGCAATCAACTGACCGCCACTGTTTCATTTTCAGTGACCACTGAATGGAAGTGAGTCATTTCTGTGGATTTTCTCATTTTGTGTCTTTTGGTTTCTCTCCCACACACCGTTCTCACTTTGTTTGGAATCAAAGGTGATTTGGTTCAAAGGCACAAATTTGTGCCTTGTTCAAGGCACAAATTCCTCTTTTTTGTTTCTCTGAGGTAATTAGAAAAACCAGCCTATTTTTGTTGAAAGACCAGTGATATGATAATTCTGTGAGTGCAGACCCCAAGTACCGTTCCATCTTTGCATCCCCAGTGCCTTTCAGACTATTTAGCACATAGTAGCTACTCAAAAATGAATTTCAGTTAAAAAACAGAATTAAACATCAACACACCCTTATTGGTTCATTTCCTTGATATAAGGCTGTCATGCTGTGTAACCCCTGGGACATCCTTCACATGGGTTGTCCCGCTTGTGTGGCCGAGTGTGTTGGTCTTGTCTACAAGCTATAGTCAATCCAGGGTATGAGATTTGATTAGCTGCTTGATTCATAGTATTTTTTTAAAAACAGCCTTTGTGAGTGGCACTGGGTTGGCCTATTTGGAGCCACCCGTGCTCTTGCCCTATTTCACACTATGTCCCAGTTGCCTCCTTCAGCTTTGGAACCTTGTATTCTGCTCAAGTTCACCCTGAATGGATAGACTTTATCTAAATTCCAATCCATGCCAGCATTGCTTCCACTTCATATCATTCTGCTCCAACCCATTCATGTCTATTTTCTCTTTGATCTTCCTCTGAAAAATTCATACGAACCTCTGCAGGTATCTGCTTGTGAGTGGATTTCTGCTCAGAACCAGCCATATGTGAAACTCCTCCTTGACAGTGAAGCCGCATCTTACCTAGTGATTTCCCCCATTGGATGAGTTGCTCTTAAATTTCAATTTTCTCTTTCTTGGATATCAAGCTAAACGGAAAAGCCCTAGACCGTTAAGTGGATGAGTAGTAGAAGACACTAGTAAGTCAACAGCTTGCAGACTTATTTCAGATTTGTTACGTAGTCTCTCGAAACAAAGGTTAACATACCCACTAGCAGTGCAAAGTAGTTGGTAGTGTGTCACCAGTGAATTTCTTTTATAGATGTCAAGCTGTCTTATGTGGAAGTAGAATGTTTGGTATGCTTATTATAGTCTCATTGATGACATAAAATTTGTATAGGTTTCCCATTGGCTTTAGGTGGCCAATTATTGTTTGAATCCACCGTCACATCCATAATAGACTTCTGTTGTAGTTCCTTTGGAGCATCATTTTACTGGCAATGGGTTCTTTCCCCAGTATTCATTATTTTCTCCTTGATGACATGAGTCCACCGTCACATCCATAACAGACTTCTGTTGTAGTTCCTTTGGAGCATCATTTTACTGGCAATGGGTTCTTTCCCCAGTATTCATTATTTTCTCCTTGATGACATGAGCAGTCTTTTTGTATGCATTCCCAGGGGTGATAATTATGCCAGGACATTTCTATTCAATAAGTGTTAATCAATTGAATAAATGTATCAAAAGTCTTAAGCTGGTGGATCAGAACACCTTTGAGTGATTGGGTATGAAGATCCCATTGGAGTTGAGGGGTTATTGAGATTGTTTAGCAGTTCATATGGTTGGAGAATCAGTGGGAAGTCTGAGGGGCACGGTTCCTCTCCATGTATGGAAAGGAAAGAAGAAATCATATTAGTGAATATTAAAAGTTGTGTAAGAAGCTACATAAATTGCATGAGATATTGGTAATGTTAGTTTTGAGGTACTATAACATAGTTTTCACTCCAGTTAAAGCTAGAACTATGAACACTGGATTGGGCAGAATCACCAGTGTCTGAAGATTTGGAGAATCAACCGAGTATCATGGAGCAGTGCAGGTAAGGACTCTGGACAGCCACAGGGTTCTCAGGCCATCCTGTGGCCCCTCATTTGACCACTGTGATGTTTCAATTAAACTGAGGAAATGAATTAGCCTCTGACTTCTAAGCCATGAGAAAGTTGGTGGCTGCCAGGAACGAATGATCTCATATTAAGAGCGAATCTGCTAAGTATCTCTGAGTTCTGGGGCTGCAAGTACCCAAGCCAAGGAACAACCTGTTACTGTGGACCGTGTCAGCCCACACACTCGAGGAGAGTGGTTCCTGCTGTCCCAGGCCATCTCAGGGTTGTGACTTTGACCACTGTAGCATTGTCTTCATTTAGGATCCCACAAAGCAGCTCTTTCTCTCATACACCCGTTTAGGCCAACGTGGCCCTGTCTCCTAGGAGACATGCTCAGTATTCTGGGAATAGTTACCTTTGTTTGATACAGGCAGCCTGATGTCTATTGGGCTGCCTTGGAAACAAACCCATCTGTAAGGAAGGATCCTTCCTTCTTGATGAGTTACTGTGGACTCTGGACAGGTCCCTTAACCTATTCTCATCTCATATCCCTCTTCAGATGGAGAAAATAACTTCTGTATTGCCCTTGTAATGAGGTAGTATCTGCCAATCGATTCAAGTCTTTTGAGGAAATATATATTCTGGATGATGATAGGGAAGCAGTGTTGTCATTATGAAAAATGGGTGCATTCTCTGGTGTAAGATACAAAATCTGTGGTTAATGCCTCAAACCTTGGTTTCATTGCTCCACAATTTCTAGCTGAATGAACTCATCATATAAAGGTTTAAGAACTGAATATGAATCTGGAGAAGCTCTTTAAGACAATGGAGGTCTGCTTTGGTGATACATTTAATTTGGAAAGAAGAGATTATTTTCTAGTATATTATTTTCTCTGGGTTAAAAAAAAAGAAATTTATGCCTTATCTTCAAATGCTCCAAATTATATGTGACAGCTTTTCAAAAAGCTGGTATCTAAAGGCAAAAAACCAGACTCTTTGCATATATATGACTTGACAGCATTCTTGGCCTGGGACTGTAGAAAAGCTGTCGTTTATTGCTGTAATTCAGCCATGGTGATTAATTGTTCAAGGGCCTTCATTGTACTTTGCCAAAACAAAATTAAGGGGAAACAACATTCTCATCATGAAAATTATGTAACTTTCATGTTTATTAATTCTTCCATGGAGGAATCAATATCCACTCTTGAATGAGAGTCCTAATCACTGTGAACCCTTCTCAAACATTGCTGGGAGAAATCATTTTGAATTTTTCTAGGGGACTCACCTCATTATCCCAACAAGTTAAATCTCTCTGTATACTTCTCCTGTGCCACAGGCTTTTGAGGTTTTTCTGTGGATTTACAGGGATGTGACATTTGCTTCAGAGTGTACCAGTCATGTGAAAGAGATTTTAAATGCTCCTTCATGTGATTGTTTTTGAGCTACAACTAAGAAGCAGCTTAATGATCCTCTGAGTGTATTTCCACTCTCCTAGGTATTTTGGAGGGTCCTTGCGGTTGAATCCACCTGGTGACTCCAAGTATTGGTGTTGGACCTGTCTCTTGTTGGACCACTCTAAAAGGGACAGACATGATCCTATTTTATCCTACTCTATTCCTGAATACAGTGGATGGACTCAGATTTTGTTTCTCCTACATTTTCCCCCAACCCCAAATACATCTGTCTGCTATTGTTTGTGACATATTTATGAACCATAGTTATTTACCAATAGGGAACATGGTATACGTTGGTTTTAATCCATGTACAAACAGCTGAATTTAGCTTAGAGAAGTGAAACCCAGGGTGATGTCATGTTAGAATTCTAAGACCTTGATTTTTCATTTATTTTTTTGCTCCCTTCTGCCGTGTTCTCTTCCAACAAAACAGGGCAAGATAAAGCAGACAGTGACAATATTATCTCTTTTCAGTCCACTCCCTAATTGCATCACTGTTGTGATGTAGATAACTGTGTGAAAATATTTATGCCTCGGCAGCTCTCCTCTGAACTGTCCATGGTCCTGAAAGGCTTACAAGGAAACTTCTTGAGCAAGAACATAGCCTTGGATGGAATCAAACCTTTGGCTCCTTGAACTTAAAGCTGTAGATTCCCATGGCTGGATTTTGCCATACTGAAAGAAGTGGGGAATTGAGGATAATTGTTTCATTGGTTTGCGCTAAACTAATGCTTTTTTTTTTCCTGTTTGTACATTGATTTTTTTTTGTTTGTTTGTTTTAAGTTCTCTTGGTCCTAGATATTGAGAGAGTTTCTCACTTCTGGACTGTTTCTGGTAGATACAGCTCATGTTTTCATTTTTCCTTTCTTGAAGTTACCCCAGAGGATCACAGAGAGAACACAGGGAATTGACAATTATTTTTAATGAGAGGTGTATGTGAAGCGGCTTCTTATTCTGAATTCCCTGCACTTCTTTTTAGTGGAATCAGGGGCTTTGGGATGTGCTACTAGTGCTGTTTGTATTGACAGTGAGTTCCATAATCATTTTCTGGCAAGACCAAATGGGCTCTGGTTTTGAGTATTATTTCAGGAGCATGTCTTCCTATCCTAAACAAATCAACTAGTTGCAATATTTGAGGAAAACACAAGCTGTCTAATATTTGTCTATGTTTGAATGAAAGTGAAGAACACTGTATGGTGTAAAGGGATTTAAAAAATTAAATACCGCCAACTTTTCTTTTCCTAAAACTCAGATTCATAGGCTTGAAGGTGTCCTGGATTTGTAGGCTACTGATGCCCTAGAAGATTCCCAGGAAACAGGGAACACTTTCAAGAAGAAAGTGTATCACCTACATAGCTGTGCTGCCTTGATACCAACACCAGGATCAAAAGTGATATTCAGTTATGTGTATATTTTTGGTAGCTGGCCCCTCATACAGCCAACAGTGCAGTAGAAAAAACAGACATAGGATAAGTAATTGTCCATGTACTAAGGATGCCACATAAGCAAAGGGTGAGACTTCATGTTTGCATATGAAATGCTAGCCATAACAATACACATAGCATTGTCAGGATTCTTCAGAACTATGTCCTGGGAATTTTTTCCCACTAAAAATTATTGTATGAGTATCACATGGAGCATGTTACCCATGTACATTACAATCTCAATTATTATGATGTCTCCTAGATATACCCAAAGTAAGAAGGGGGAGTTTTATTATGTTCTCACATGGCAGTAGGCTGTAGCCAACTCAAATGGAAGAAAGGAGAACTAAATCACATGGGGTCAATAAGCCCTACCCTTTCAAAATGACAGCTTTGTAATAACTTGGAAAAACATTCTATTTAAAATTCTTTGTTTTTTCTTTTTTTACTCTGTGTAACAATAAAATTGCAGAACTGATACAAAAATAAGCTTCTTGGCATTAGCTTGTCTAATCAGAATACCATTGTTGTGATACAAAACACACATCTAATAGTGGTGAGGTTATGTACTGAAACTATAGATCATTAGGTCTTGGTTTATTTTACAAACCACATGTACAAGGTTCTCTATTAGCTAGTGATCTAAACTATGCAGTCATTATAGTGTCTGAAATTATCTAATCTGTAGAATTAGAAAACATGCATGCATAGTTACTTTGCTAAAAAGTTATGGGACTTACTGGAAAAAACTCATATAAATGGATGAGGCAAATCAATGGATTCTGCTGGCAGGATTTCATACAAACCAGAATTAATGTTCTGCAATGGGATTAAGATTTTGAATAGAGGCATAAAGTGTGTGCACAGGACCAAACACAGCCTGAATGGGCTAAATCCATTTTTTTTTGTTTTGTTTGTTTTTTGTTCCTACATAGATCAAGAAAGAGGTTTTCCAAGATGATGCTTGTTAAATATTCAAATGAGAAGTAGATTTCAGTGGGTGTTGGAGAGAAAGCACATTAGCTGGATTAGTGAAGATCTTTTATATTACTTTGAGGTACATTTCAAGAGTCTGTTTATGCTTAATGTAATTCCTCTGTGTTTATTGTCAAAAGCAAAAGGAAGGAGAAAATAAGATGACAGATGTCCTGCAAAATTAAATATGGTATAAAAAGTACTGTGATAGCATTGAGTTCACCCCTGCTAAGGCTGAAACATGAGCTTAGGGCAACGCTGAAAATGTGTATTGTGAGACGTCACTTCTAAAAATTTCTGCATTGTGCTGGAGTGCTTCGCAGAAGGCAGAGATGAAGTGGCTCAAGCATGGATTCTGACCTCAGGGTGTATATAGTATAGTAAGGATGGTACATAAATCAGAAAGAGGGTGCATCCAGGAGGGAGAGGGGACCTTACCCTTAGCCTGTGGCTTCCTAAAATGCTGAAGAGTCCTGGGCAGGTTGGGTCCGTTCCTTGTCTGGGCCAGGGCTGGGGTGGTCAGTAGCTATACAACCACAGAGCTACTGCACTGGGAGAGAGTGAGCCACTGGGATGGGCAGTGGGTAGGAAACTGCTGTGACTCCTCTTGCCTGGGTGAGGTTCATCTGGCATGGGTGAGCAGGGTGGTTGAGTGAGAGAAGAGCTTGGAGGAGGGAAGAGGAGTTGGGAGGGTATTTTAATAATCCAGGTGAGAGAGAGCAGTTGAGCAACCATAATGGTGATGGTGAGGAAGCTGTGGACACAAGGTTGGAACAGAACTGACCGTGCCTGGCAGCTTTCATTGTGGTGGAGTGCGGTGCTGGTGGGGTGGTGGGGCTTGTGGGTAGAGAAGGGTCTATGATTCCAGCCTAGGTAATGGGGAAGAGAGTGGCTGTTGTTAGGAATAGAAGAGTGGGTTCAGGAGAAAAGGTAAATATTCTGAAAACAGAGCTTGAGATGGGGCTCAAAGCATGGGCTCTGGTGAATGCACAGGTACTCCCTGTAAAGTCAGCCCTGATTGAACAGCGGTGCACCCCACGTTCTTCCTGGGCTCCTGTTCACGTGCCTGGGAATGTCCAGTGAGGAACAGAGCAGGACTGTGCTCACTGGTGCAGGGATATCATGGTGCTGAGAGGAACAAGAATTACAGCCATCTCTGCATGGGGTGGTTATCCCCATGGTCATTGGTGATAAGCTTCTTACCAGATGTGATTAATTCCTCAGAACAAGTGGGGACCCAGAAGTCTGACATTTTTCTCAGTTGAAATGTGAATAAAAACTATGAAAGCTGAAGAACTTTTAGAAGGCTCCCCATCTTTTTGCTCTTTCTCCATACCAAGAGCTCACTCTCGTGTGCATATTGCCCAGACTCCCTGGGCATTTTGGGGTTGGGGAAAAAAGATATTAACCTTTTTTTCCCTCCCAGATGTCTGTCATATTTGTGTCAGACACACTCTTCTAGAGAGCATTTATGAATGCTAATTTTTTTATATGGGCATTATTATTTTATCTGTATTTTACAGATAAAACTAAAGTTTAGGGAGGCAAGAGTCTCTAAAACTCCATAGCTCCAGGCAACAGGATCTGTCTCTTCTCATGATGTTGCCTTTCTTTACTGGTCATGAAAACACAAATAGTTGAGCTGCTCAAGATTTTTTTAAAAAGTTGTGGCAGAACTTATGTTAAAACTATTTTCCGAGGAATCAACTGGGTTTTGGATTCAGGGCCCTAGAGAGAGGAGAGGCTGAGACTGTTCTGGGGTAAAAATCAGGGTCAGGTGGCATTGCCTCTGACACAGTGGCCCTGGAGGCCTCTAGTCTGTTGGAGGACACGGTTCTCTTTTTGTCTCACTGGGAAGAAGTGTCTGGCCCTTGAGTCATTTGAAGAGAAATCATCTTCCAGTTTGTAGATTCTGACCTGCCAGCAGGCTGGAGGGAACATCAGGGCAACTGGTCATCCAGACACTCTGGGGGCCCAAACCAGCCTTCTCCTTCCTGGCTTTTCAGCTGCTCCAATGCCTGGAAGCAGAGCCCGAGGGAGGGAGATGGGAGGGAGGTTGTGGGGGAGAAATCAGCACCTGGGTAAGAAGGGCCAGTCTCACAGCCCTTGGCACACAGCTGACGGCTCTGGGGGAAGGCAACTCTCAGGTCAAATTCCTGCTGCACGTCAGACCTTCTTCCTGAAGACAGGCTCTACCTGGAGCTGAAGGGGTAACACTAGGAGGGGGTAGAAAGCGGAGCAGCTGTCAAATACCGGATGTGTTTGTACAAAGTGTCTGCTAAATCTACGGATGTCAGAACAACGGAGAACCCGATTGTTTTGGAATCTGAAATCCATCACTGAATTAATTCTAAATTAGTGATTCACACTGACTGATAGGAAAAAGGGGTCCTTCAGTGTACTGCTGTTTGAAAACTTCAAGTTCAAGGATATCTGAAAACTTCAAGTTCAAGGATATCTCACTAGGAAAATTGAAAAACATGTCTGATTTTTTTCACTTGCACATTAGCTTGGCTGTTTTGGGGGTTCTCTATGGTGGCAGTATCTGATGAAAGCGGGTCGCAGACTCCCAGCTCCACTGGCCCAGGTTTGTGGGAGGGGCTCATTTTTTTGCTGGCGGGCTCCACAGGTGGTCTCTGCGGGGGTGGGGGGGGTGGGGGGGTTTAGGGATTGCAGGCTGCACTTCACAGTGGAATTCGTCCGTCCCAGTTTTCCTCATCCCAGGAGATCTGAGAAAACTGCCAGGTTTCTAATCAAATGGTTTTGTGTGGTTCCTTGCTCTCAGAGTGAGTGCCTCTCCATAGCGTGAACATGAGGTCGGGGTGGTTCTGACTGCAGTGCCAGTGAGCTTGTATTGTTTGTTCTGTACTAGAGCTTAAATCCTACTTGATGTGAGAGACTGAAGATGAATATAAGGAAAAAACCAGACGTTAGGCTCCTGGCTTTTGAAAGGTTGTGTTGTGTACCTGAGTTATTCATGTTTCAGGCTGGCTTAACAGAGGCGGATTGTTTATTTAGCAATTTTTTGCAGGCCTAGGTGGTACCCTTGTCATTTCTCTTACAATTATGGGTGACAGCTGCCTGAGTGGGTGGATAAGGGTGGTGTGGGGAGGCGTTTTCCACCCCTGGACCTCGAGTCCCTGGCTGGGGTGGTGGCTGTCGTATGGTGGCGTGTATCATCTGTGGGTGGTTTCAAGCCTATGACCCCTTATGCCCGTCATGCTTTGCTTATATTGTTTATATATATTAGAGGACACCATCGATGTAATGCAACAATTAATTTTAAACTCCTCTAAATTACTAATAGATTTTTTCATTGTGTCCTTTATTTAAAGACTTTTTTGCTGTTTAAAGGAGCAACTCTGTTGACTGAAAAAGTGCATAGCCTAAAAGTTGAGAGTTACATCTTATTTGGCAGACAAAACTGAGGACTTAAGCCCAGACACAGAATCTCAGACAATTCTGAGAGACTGCTCCATAACATGGGAAATCAGGATACGTAGAAGGTTTTACAACGATGTTCAGATAATCAGAACATCAAAAGAGTGCTGTTAATTAAGGAAAACTAAATATCTCAAGTTAAGGAATTTAGTGCTTTTCTATGTATGGGAGCTGTGGTGTTGGAGAAGACTCTTGCGAGTCCCTTGGACTGCAAGGAGATCAAACCAGTCAATCATAAAGGAAATCAGTCCTGAATATTCGTTGGAAGGACTGATGCTGAAGCTGAAACTCCAACACTTCGACCAGCTGGACATGAGTTTGAGCAAGCTCCAGGAGTTGGTGGTGGACAGGAAAGCCTGGCGTGCTGCAGTCTGTGGGGTCACAAAGAGTCGGACACGACTGAATGACTGAACTAGGACTATGTATGGGGAAACGCAGGAGTCTGGGCTCACTGAAATCATTCCTTTGATATGCACTGCAGCTATCTGAGACCAGTATCCTGTGTTTTCTCATCCTGAGTCTCCTCAGGGTGCACCATCCAGAGCTCCTGTCAGGGCAGCGGTAATTTGATGGCTGGATGGCTGCAACAACCTTTGTTTACTGATACAGCAGGAAGTTATTTTCATTCTCATTGTATACAAACAAACGAACAAACAGAAACACCAAATAGGGGACCACGGCTTTAGGGAAGAGCTACTGCCCCTAACGCTGGGCCGTGATGGTACATTTTAGGAAGCACTGTGACGTTCTTCTCTTTGCTGCTGAAGAGCTGTATCAGCTCCTTCCCCCTTCTTCTCCACCTTAGGCTGAGAGGTGTGATAGTTTATGTTAGGAAACAGTAAAAAAAAAAAAAAAAAAAAATTGGCTGACTTTTTGTGTCAAAACAGACTTTTCAAGGGAATTCCCTGGCAGTTCAGTGGTTAGGACTTACATTTTCACCACCGAGGCCCAGGTTCAATCCCTGGTCGAGGGACTGACTAAGATTGCACAAGCTCTACAGTGTGGCCTTAAAAAACCTTCCCAGAGCAAAAAACGAGCTTTTCAATTTAGAAAAATCTACGTAAAAGAACCATTGCCACATTCATACAGCCAGGATGTCATCAGGGCTTATTCATAATGACTAAGAGGTGAGAGCTACCTAGGTGTCCACTGATAGATGAATGGATAAACAAAATGTAGTATACACACCACGGAATGGTATACAGCCTTAAAAGGAAGGAAACACTGAAATGTGGTGTGACATGGTGAAGCTTTAGGACGTGGTGCTATGTGAAATAATCCACTTACAAAAGAAACCTTATAGACGGTTCCACTTATATAAGGTATCTAGGGTAGTCAGACTCATCCAGGCAGAAAGCTGAATGGTGGTTGCCAGGAACTGAGAAGGGAGGGAGAAATGGGGAGCTGATATTTAATGGGCATAGAGTTTCAATTTTGCAAGATGAGAAAGTTTTGGAGATCTGTTGCCCCAAAATATGAATGTATATACCATCACTGTACTATAGGCATAAAGATAGCAAAAATGCTAAATTTTATGTGACATTTTTTTTTCACCCTAGTGAAAGAAAAATAAAAGTAATTTTTTTTTCATTCTCTAAGGCATGCTGATCTGTGCCTGTCTTTAGTCTCTTCCCTGGTGTTGGCACATTTTTAGTTTTCTCTTACTGTGCATCTCACATACCTTCCTCCTGTGGGAATTCCTCAGAATCCAGGTTGGACTTACTTTGGGATCTCTCACCTGTGGCCTCCTACAGAGATCAAAGCAAAGACTGCCTTCCCCGCCAGGGCCCTCCCATGATGGTTTCTGCTTGTCATCACTGGGTATCACCTATGATCTGTTTCTTCCTGGCCCAGCCAGTCTCTTGAGATCCAAATGCTGTGTTGTTGTTTTTGCAGCTGCATCGAAAAGTTGTATCACTGGGTTTGGTTTAATTGCTATTACTCTGCTGCTGACAAATTTATACAAGGTACAGCAGGAAAAAAGTCTTTGGGTACTTCCATTTTCCCCAAAGAGAAAACGTAGCCTTTTTCTTGCATCATTTGAATTTTTACTGCTAATAAATGCCTGCTACTGCTTTTTGGTGTGATATTTAAGTCCAAAGGGATATTGTGGAGTCTGCATGTACATGATTTAATGTAGAACGTAGAATTTTAGTGTTGGAAGGGATCTCTGAGGGTTTTTATTTCAACCTCCTTGTTTTATAGAGGAGGAATTTGGGGTTTTGACTAGGGAAGTGGTCATGGCACAGCCAGAACCAGGCCGAGGTTCTGGTTTGTATTGTGGCCTCCTTGTGTTCACCCTCTTGGAATTTATAAAACTGAATTTAGTTCCACATACGCAAACATCATCCTTTTCAGAGCATAATACATCTGTTAGCTTGAAGTAAGTGTGTGCTGAGTCCGAAAGCTGCGAGAAGTGACTTTCTACCATGTCTGAAACCCTCCATAGATTGTTCTCCCTTTACCCAAAAGAGTTCCTCTGGATGCCATGTGCAAAAATCAACTTTTGAATTTAAGATTCCAAGGCGCTGTTAGAAGATTGTTGGATTAAGTCATTCTGAAAATGGAAAACTTATTCTACAACAAGAAAAAAAAATCACCCTCTATTAATCCTTTTACGGGAAATAATGTTTGCATTCACCTTTGATGCCCTCTTACCTTTACTCACCCCAAATTGTATGAGATTCTTTAGAGACCTCGTAAGTTACTCCCTGTGCTCTTATAAGCTTCCTGAGGTCCTCCTGCGGCTTCTAACTCATGGCCAGTGCATAGGAGGGGCCCTTTAAATATGGTTGTACTGAATTTAAGTAGACTACACAGGGTTGAGGAATAAGTATAGTTAAAAATAAAATGCAGTTTCCTTAAGTAATGTGAGGAGAGTTTGGTAACTGGGTAGAATCAGTCCTACGAGGCTTCACCAGTGAGGTGAGATTTGGTCTTGGTTCTGAAGGATGGGCAAAAAATTCATGAAGACAACTCTAGCAGAGCAAAAACAGCCTACTTAGGAGGAAGGGAATACAGAGAGGAGAGGAAAAAAAGCAAGCTGTCCAGAGTGGAGACAGGCAGCGCATTTTCTGTGGACTGTTGACCTAACTCACCATGAGTCCTCTCATTCCCACACTTATAGTAGTGGGCCCCTCAGCAGCCACTGTCGTAAAGCATCTCCCTGATGCATATAGCTGATGGACCCAAGGATGGGCCCTTGACCCAAGATGCTTCAAACAGTCTCTTTCCTGGGAATTTGGATTAGGAACTGGGAGAGGAACTTGGGTTGCTGGGTCTGTGTCATGTGAGTTTGGGAGCTGGGAGGTGGACACCTGGTACCTGCTTCAGAGGCTGTGAAAGGGGAGGAGGATGGCTAGCAGAGGAAGAGGAGAGAGTTGAGAAGAGATTGGGTGGTTTTCCAGTCTTTGGGACCCAACCTTGTCCTAGGGCCAGGCTGTAGCCCTGCCTGCCCACCCGCTTCAGTATCCCTGTGGTTTCTACTTAGTTCAGCTCTGATGTGTAATGATGTGTTACTTGCATCTAAAAGAGTGCTGAGGAATAGAGGGAGCCTCAGGGAGAAGAACTAGAGTTCTGGTTGTATCTTACCAGCTTGTTGGGGAGGTCGGGTTTGATCTCCTTAGCAGCCAGGCTTAGTGACTTGGTCATAATCTGTCACCTCTGCCATGGCTTGGCACTCTTGTGTGACCTGGTCTCAGAACTGAGAGGGGAGATCATTGGCTGGATCTTACATATTCATTTGAACCTTGGGTATCTCTACTGCACTAAATGCAGCTCTTACCCACAGCCAGAGGCCGGTGGGAGGAACATAACAGTGCCCTTTACATTCTTAGAAGTGTCCAGGTCGATAATAAATTAAACCTTCGTCTTACTTGTAGGTTGCGGGATCCACTGCAGTATGTAATGCATCAGAATGGCAGGGTGAGGTTTCGAGTTGTGGAGATGATTCAAGAGGCAGTGGAGAGAATGGTGGGGTGGGGAACACAGTTGGAAGCAGGGTTAGTGATAATGGACTGCAGCCAGCCATGGTAATGGAATTAGAAGAGAGAGTATTAACGGCAAAACCAGCAAAAGGAACAGACTGTAGGACCATGTGAATCTGTGAGGAGGCTGCTGAGGGTAACTGAGTAAGAACAGGCTTACTGGGTATACTGAGGCTGTATTTTAGATATGTAGTTTAGGGGCCTAGGGGTGGCCAGATAAAAAAGTCAAGCAGGGAGCTGGAAGTAAGGGTCTGGGAACCAGAAGAGGAGACTGGCCTGGAGATAGCAGCTTGGGAGTCATTAGACTGTGGGTGATCTTTGATGCCATCCCCATGAATGTGACCATCCAGGGAGAGAGTGTGTTGAAGACGAAGTCAAAACTATTCTGGGGATGCCAGTGTCTAAGGGGAAGGCAAGAAAAGGTCTACAAAGGACACCAAGAAGGACTAGCAGGAGATATAGGAGGAAATGTGTTATCATTAATCATTATTATTAAGTGAAGGTCTAGTATGACTGAGGCACCCTCCTGGGGACTTCATGAACCTCACTCTTGAAACCTGCCACAGCCTTGCAAGTGGGCATTAGTCATGATTTATAGGCTTAGAGTCTAAGTAACGAGCCTGAGATTAGCTGCCCAGCCAACTAGGTAGGCCCAAGTTTTTTCAAAGACCACGTTCTTTTCTACCCCATGGGAATGGTGGTTGCAGTACAGATGGAGGCACCAGAGTCCAGAAAACCCTTCTCCTCCAGGGACCCCAACAATTTGGGCAGGTGTCAAGTTCAGGGGACTTAACCACTGCATGTACAAGTCTGAGATGGGGGCCACTGACCTCCTTTCTCATTGTGTAGGTCATATAACGGACACCTGGACAAGGAGTCTGTTTAAAATGAAACATAGAAAACAATGCCAGTAATGTAATTGCATCATGAATTGAGGCCAGAGAAGGAACCTAGCAACAAACTCATTTTCTGTTGGGCACAAGACACAGAGGACCTACTATAATTAGTTCTGTTCTTTTCTTCTTGTTGGCAAATGTCTCTTTAGTTTTTCCTTCTTGAGTACACCTGATGGATCAGCTTTTATCTAAAGTCTCGATGTTGGAATCGTCTTGCTGGGCAGTGAAGTGTTTGTAGGGTGGTCCTCAGGTTTCATGAGTATGGGTACACACCTATATCTGACATTTACTGAGTACTTACTGTGTACAAGAGAATATACCTGAATGTTGTCCCTGTGTTATCTTATTTACCTGTTGGTGCAACCCTGGGAGTTAGGTAATATAATTATCATTTTTCTGGTGGAGAAATTCTCCTGAAGGAAGTTAAGCAGCTTTCTCAAGATCCCATGACAAATGGTGGTGAATTAGGGATTTGAATTCAGCTCTCTGGCCTCCCCCCAGTTATTGTCTGCATATTCCCTTGTTTGTTGTGGGCTGAGCATCTTGTCCAGTCAGAGTCTCCTTGGCCTGAGTCTATGTGTGTGTGGTTTTTTTTTGGCCTGTAAATATGATTGTCCTGGAGGACCCTGCAGGGCTAGTAAGGTTGTTGAAGAGGTAACTGGTTGAATGACCTGAAAGTCACTTGTGCGGAGGTTGGAGTAGCAAATGCCTGGGAAATAGCTGGAAGCCCAGGAGAACTGGGCTGCGTTCTTTAGACCATCACCAATTAGTGAACACTGCAGGCCCATTGCCGACAAAGCTTTGTTCTGCTTCTTTAGAAGTGGAACGAGGCTGTTGGTGAGACTCTGGAAATTGCGATGTGATTGAACACCCTGTGGCCTTTACGAGCAATTCTGGGGGCCCCTCATTCCTGCCAGGAGCATGCTGGCAGCTCCACCTGCTGGCTTGTGACTAGGTAACTGCTCATCCCCAGAGACCTGGACTGAGTGACTCTTGAGAGCCAGTGTCTTAATACTTACAAAGATTTCCTCTTGTTGAGACCTCTTGCTGATGGATTTCCCTTCTGTCACTAGGGTGGCCTTGTGCTCTCTTGCTAATGAATTGTCCAGGAATCAATGGCCCGGGCATAGTGGACGGACATTGCCATCCCTGAGGCATAAGACACAGCTGCCAGCCCTGTGTAACTGGGAACCGAGTTCAGAGCCCCTGAGGTGATTGCAAAGCTGCACCATTAGCCACCTTCACATTTCCTTCCTGTGCACAGGGAGCCCTGCAAATACGCCTTCACTTGCTAGCCTTTGGTGAGCAGTGGTTTAGGCCTGCCAAGTGGCTAAGCCTTCTGATTGCATTTATCTTCCTAAGTATTGTGATTTGATAAACGTTTGAATCATGGACTTAGGGAACTGAAGGAACCTTGTTTTAATCCTTTTATCTTGTAAGTGAGAAAACAAAGGCTGGAGAAAGGAGGTCCTCTTTTTGGCTTGGTTTTATCAGAGCTCAGGGAAGAAAGGGAAGAAAGCTGAGGCAGTCCCCTGACCTGTGCCCGCAATTTTTCTGGGTTGCTGCTTCTGGATATCCCCAGGGAAAATGCTTCTGAGGCTGATCCTGTTGGCTGACAAAATGGGAGGAGAAACCTCATCAGTCTTCCAGTGGACTTGGATGGTTTCTTCTTCATGCTCTAATGTTGAGCATTTGATTTTGTTTTGGTTATGTCTGTCCACAATCATAGGAATAGTGGTGGTGAATGCTCAACCACTCTGCCAGGTGAGCGAGGATCAGTTGTCATGTTAGAACACTCCCTTGCTCTTCAGGTTATTAAAGAACTATTAGTGCCGTCTGACAGGCATGTAATAAATGAAGCCTCCTGAGGCTTAAATAGCAGTCATAAGTGCCTTGTTTGCACCTAAGGATTCGCTTGCTCACTCAGCAGGATCTGCGTCAATGGACATCATTTTCATAAGACATTTATCTTTCTTTTTCATGTTAGACAGGCTTATTATTTTTTTTTTCTGGAATTTGCCTTAGGGGCAATAGGCTTTTGGGAAAAAATAAAACTGGCAGATTATAAGAATAAAGCTTGAGTCCAATTTAGGTATTATAAGACATAAAATGTGACTTCCAGGGAACCAAAGCACTATACCATTTCCATTTCTATCAACCCTTCACCATAATGAGGTTTAGATTCAAAATTCAATTCTGAGTTCTGTAAGATGACTGCTCATGAGGAAGGATGTAGATTGGGCCACTAGTAATGGTGCTTGGAGGGCTGGAGAGGGCGTGTAAGGACGGTGATGAACAGCAAGAGGTAGGGGTTGGCCCCTGACACAGTCAGAAGATTCCACATGTGAGCGTCCCCCTTGCCTGTTCATTCCTGTTGATCTTGGTCTTGCTCTTTTTTTTTTTCTCAGTGTTATTGGGGAATAGTGGACTTACAGTGTTTTGTTAGTTTCAGGTGTATAGCAAAGTGAACTGGTTCTGTGTGTGTGTGTGTGTGTTTTAGATTCTTTTCCCATATAGGTTATTATAGAAAATTAAATTGAGTTTCCTGTGCTATACAGTAGATCCTTATTAATTATCTGTTTTATATATGGTGGTATGTATGTGTTAATCCCAGCCTCCTAAGTTATTACTTTCCCACACATTTCCCCTTTGGTAACTATAAGTTTGATTTCGATATCTGGGAGTCTGTTTCTATTGTATATTGGTTTTGCTCTTCGATGAACATCCTTCCAAAGCTAGGTGTACATATTTTGTCCCAGAGTTACATTCTTGGGTCATGTAAATGCTCTTCTGTCTGCATGGACTGAATTGTGTCTCCCCAAAATTCAGATGTTGAAACCCTGACTCCCAATGTGACTGTATTTGGAGACAGAGTTTTTAGAAGGTAATCACAGTTAAAGGATGATACATCTTAACATTGATAGCATTGATGACCTTAAAAGAAGAGGAAGAGAGATTTCTTTCTCTCTGCCACATGCGTACACAGGGAGAAGACAGCCATTTGCAAGTAAGAAAGGGACTCTCACCCAAGCTCACCCATGCTGGCACCCTGATCTCAGATCTTTGGCCTCTAGAGCTGTTAGAAAATTAATTTCTGTTCTTTAAGCCACCCAGGCTGTTGTATTTATTTATTGTTGTGGCAACCCAAACTGACCAATATTCATCCTCCCATCCTCTTCCTCCCTTCCTTCCTTCTTATTTCATGCTGGCAGTTCCAGCTTAGGTCTGTAAATGTCACTTGTTTATAAGTGAATCAATAGGCAGCTATGGATGCATTTTGCCCTGGAAATAACATTACCAAATGGCCCTGAAAAATCTGTGTAGCCATGGTGTGGCTAAATAGCATGTTACGAGGTATCACACGGTATTTAGAAATGGATAGCAACATTCACATTGTTCAAAAAGGTCTAAATGCAGAGTTTCATTTCTGTCCTACCCACCATCCATCCCATTTCTACTGTTGCCTCCCCAGCTTACCATCCTTATTAGTTTGAAAATACACATGTACATAAATTTAACTTCCCAAGACCTTTAAAAATTTTTTTTCCAGACGGTCTTTTATTGTACTGTGATATTAATATTTTATAGTTACAATATCTTTTTTATCCCTCTGAGGATGTTAATCGTAATTATTTTTGCTTTTTTCCCTTCCTGTAGAGTCTTTTTTTTTTTCTTTTAAGTTTCTTGCTTTAATTTCTCCTCTGTTTTGACCTTTCTCACAATCATAGCTTTATTCCAGTGTCAGATAATGTTTAGTTATTGGTTTGTCTGGATGAGGGGCTTTGAAGCTGTTTGGAGGCTTTTGTGTGTGTGTGGGGCTTGTTGACGCTGAGTCTCCCTGTAGGGTGTTCTGGCTGGGATGTCTGATTAAAGAATCCGTGTTGGCTGAGTAGTATTCTGTTGTCTCTGTATAGACCGCATCTTCTTTATTCCCTCTTCCATCAGTGGGTGTCACGTTCTTCAAGACCAGGACACTTAGGTTGTATTCGTATCTTGATTACTCTTAATAATGCTGTGATGATCATAGGGATGCATGTATTTTAGATGGTAAAGAATCTGCCTGCAATACAAGAGACCCAGGTTCAATCCCTGGGTCAGGAAGATCCCCTGGAGAAGGGAATGGCTACCCACTCCAGTTTTCTTTCCTGGAGAAATCCCATGGGCAGAGGAGCCTGCCAGGCTACGGTCCATAGGGTCTCGAAGAGTCAAACACGGCTAAATGATAGACACTAACAGTGTCTTTGTATTCTTTAGATAAATACCCAGAATTGGAATAGCTTGGTCACACGGAGTTCTATTCCTATTTTTGGGGGACTTTCCATACTGTTTTCCTTAGTACCTACTGGGTGGTGGTGATGCATAGACACGTGAGCACACATGTCCAGAAGTTGAAATGTCATGTTGTACACACGAAATGTATATAATATTATAAACCAGTGTAACCAGAGAGTCAGTGCTACTGTCTCCTGCTCTTTCCTCTTGGGCTGCTCAGACTCTCCACAGAAGACTCTTACCATCTCCTCCCCGGAATGTGAAGGTCAGACCATCAGAATTACTGATGGCCAGTGGAGAGGAGAGGGTTGGGGTGTGTGTATGTGTGAGATGATCTCAGCATCCTCCTTTGTGTGCTTAACCCTCTATTTTATGTGATTTACCTTAGCCCTCAGGCTTCCCAGGTGGGTGGCTCAGCAGTAAAGAATCTGCCTGCCAGTTCAGGAGATACAAGAGATGTGGATTCAATCCCTGGGTCAGGATGATCCCCTGGAGAAGTAAATGGCAACCTACTCCAGTATTCTTGCCTTGGAAATCCCATGAACAGAAGAGCCTGGCAGGCTACAGTCCATGGGGTCACAAAGAGTTGAACATGACTTAGCAACTAAACAACAACAACAGCCCTAGCCTTCATCCTATGTGGGGGTCCCTCAGTGAAGTGACCCTCTAATATCCCCTGTCCTTTGATAACCTCCTGTGTCTTGCCTTGGTAGAGAAAGTGCAGTGCTCAGCTCTGCAGAGTGGCAGAGGGCATCTGGGGACTCTCTTGCTTCTTGATCTGAATTTCAATGAACTCTTCTTTAAGCCCTTACACCATATCTCAGGAGGAACCTCAAAAGGAGGAGTTTCTCGGCCTTTTGGTATTGAAATGGTTATGGGTTGGTTCTTAGCTTTCTCTGTTGCTAGTTTTTTAAGGCTGTTTATCAGGTCAGCTGAGACTTTAATGAGTGAGGAAGCCCAAGGCAAGAGAGGAGAGTCACTTGTCTGTTGTCATTTAACTATTTAGTACAAACCAGAGGAAAAACTAGATCTTTTGACTCCTTGTCTAGCCCTGAAACCACCCAGTGAACTCATTGTTGTTGGTTAGTTACTCAATTGTGTCCAACTTTTTGTGACTCCATGGACTTCCCTGTCCTTCACTATCTCCCAGAGTTTGCTCAGACTCATGTCCGTGGAGTTGATGCTTTCTAACCGTCTCATCCTCTGTCGCCCCCTTCTCCTCCTGCCCTCAATCATTCCCAGCATTAGGGTCTTTTCCAGTGAGTCGGCTCTTTGTCTCAGGTGGCCAAAGTATTTGAGCTTCAGCTTCAGTCCTTCCAACAAATATTCAAGGTTGATTTCCTTTATAATTTTCTGGTTTGATCTCCTTGAAGTTCAAAGGACTCTCTAGAGTCTTCTCCAGCACCACAGTTTGAAAGCATCAGTTCTTTGGCGCTCACGCTTTTTTATGGTCCAACTCTCATATCTGTAATGACTACTGAAAAAAAAAAACAGCTTTGATGACATGGACCTTTGTTAGCAAAATGATGTCTCTGCTTTTTAATACACTGTCTGGGTTTGTCATAGCTTCCTGTAATGCACATACACGCACATGTACACACTCACTCACACTCTTCCCTCCTCCTCTCTGTTTCATGTGAAATCACCCACCAATCCTTTAAGGTAGGCTTGAATATCTTGATTTTATAAACAAGGAAATTGAAACTCAGATAAATGCCTGGATTTGTCCATGACCACAGAGCTATTTGGCGGTAGAGCCAGTGTCAGATTCCCAAGTGCGCAGTCTTAACTCTTACATTGAACCTTCTTAAGTCATGTGTTGGGCATTGACTGAAATACCAGACTATCTGTATGCCTTACTCACTCTTGTGATGGCTTTGATAGCCAACCTTGACTTGGGAAGCCATAGGAATCACACTCTTCCCTATGATTCAGTGTGATCATCTGGTCTATGCCTTACTGTTCCCTCTGCAAGGCAGTGGCATGCCCTTTAATTCCTTTTAGCTGAGAGAAGACTCTTTATCTTTCGTTTTAATCTTTTGGTGAGAATTCAGATAAATCATCAGGTTGAGCTCTGTGGCTTCTCTGTATGCATGTTCATGTGAGTGTGTTCTTCTAAAGGAAATCCTGATGAATGAAGTCTTCTTATAAAGTGAACAGTGGTGGTAAACTGACCAACACATTTTAGGAAAATTGCCTGTGACACTCCGTGTCAGAGCAGACTCAAGTTCACTGAGATGAGGTGCTTATCCTTCTTCTTGGGCTTGTTTAGGTGTAGCTCCCAGGGGCTGCTTGGCTCCATATTTCCCTTCCCTCTTAAATCTGTCCTGTGCTGATTTCCATCTCTCAGGTACTCAAGGTATTATCTGGAGTATTCCTCTCTTTTAGTCCCATATCACATCCATCAGCAAGTCCTGTCATCCTATCCTTAAGTATATTTCATTAACCCAAAATATACCTGACTGCATCTGGATTCTCTGTCTCCCCATCACTGCTGTAGGGCAGGCCACTGTCATCTCCTGTCATGACCAGTGCAGGAGCCTTCCAACTGCTGGTCTCTGCCTTTTGTCCCTGTATCTCTCCTTGCTTCTCCCTCCCTTACTCACTGAGACAGAAGGTAGAGTGGTGGTTGCCAGGGGCTGGGAATAGGGGAGAAATAGGGAATCACTGTTGAATGGGTATAGAGCTTTGCAAGGAGAAAATGGTTCCAGAGATTGGTTGCAGAACAATGTGAAAATATGTAACACTTTTGAACTAGACAGTTAAAAATAGTTTACATGGTAAATATGTGTATATTTTACAGTTTAAAAAAGGTAAAAATGGCTACAGGGCTTCCTTTTGAGGTGATGGTTGCACAATTCTGTGTATTAAAACCATAAAGTCATACACTTCAAGTGAGTGAGTTGGATGGTATGTGGATGGTATCATTAAAATGATCTGTTTTTGTTTCAAACCAGTTTTTTAAAAACTGGTACTTTAAAAAGTATTCATCGGGGCTGACACCATCCTGACTCAGTTTCAGTATCCTTCTGTTCAAAACTTAAGTCTCCTAGAAGGACGTTGACTTGCTTGTGCCCACGCCTTGGGGTAGAGTGGAATGTCAGAAGTCTTCAGGAGAGTGTACCATGATAGAAAGAGCTACCAGAGATAGTTCTATAAATATTTTAAGATGATCTCTCTCTTTAAAAAAAAAAAATATGATGTGAGTATTGATCATGATAGACCTGTCACGAGCCTGCTGTATAGTTTAGCCAACTCAGTTCTTCCACATCAGGGCTTTTGAACCCACTTGTCATCCATTTGCTATTTGTCCTTTCATTCATTCGTGAAATGATGAGCCTCTCTGTCAGAGTTTGGAGAGACAAGTGTATCCTTCACGACGTGGTGCTGAAATTGAAGCACATTATTTCACACCATCCTTGCTTGGTGTAGTCTACTTATGAGTAAAAATAAATAAGACTCATAGAAATAGTGTAACAAGAAATGTTGGAGAATCTGTGTGAAGAAAATCACAAAAACATGTTGACTGACAAAAAGAAGGCTTGAATAGATGGGGGTGAGGGCTGCCGGTTTCTCCCGGTGTGATGAAGATGTCAGTTCTTCCCAAATAATGTATCATTTCACTCCAGTCCAATCAACATCATAGCTTGGAGTTTCTTTCTTCTTTTTGGGGTATTGTGTCAAATTATTCTCACACGCTTAAAGAATCAGCTGTCTGGAATTGCCAAGAAAATTTTGAAAATGATGTATAATCAGAGGAGATTTGCATTTCCAGATATAAAATGTACTCAGTTCAGTTCAGTCACTCAGTCCTGTCCGACTCTTTGTGACCCCATGAATCGCAGCACGCCAGGCCTCCCTGTCCGTCACCAACTCCCGGAGTTCACTCAGACTCATGTCCATCGAGTCAGTGATGCCATCCAGCCATCTCAACCTCTGTCATCCCCTTTTCCTCCTGCCCCCAATCCCTCCCAGCATCAGAGTCTTTTCCAATGAGTCAACTCTTTGCATGAGGTGGCCAAACTACTGGAGTTTCAGCTTTAGCATCATTCCTTCCAAAGAAATCCCAGGGCTGATCTCCTTCAGAATGGACTGGTTGGATCTCCTTGCAGTCCAAGGGACTCTCAAGAGTCTTCTCCAACACCACAGTTCAAAAGCATCAGTTCTTCGGCGCTCAGCTTTCTTCACAGTCCAACTCTCACATCCATACATGACCACTGGAAAAACCATAGCCTTGACTAGACGGACCTTTGTTGGCAAAGTAATGTCTCTGCTTTTCAATATACTGTCTAGGTTGGTCATAACTTTTCTTCCAAGGAGTAAGCGTCTTTTAATTTCATGGCTGCAGTCACCATCTGCAGTGATTTTGGAGCCCCCCAAAATAAAGTCTGACACTGTTTCCACTGTTTCCCCATCTATTTCCCATGAAGTGATGGGACCAGATGCCATGATCTTAGTTTTCTGAATGTTGAGCTTTAAGCCAACTTTTTCACTGTCCTCTTTCACTTTCATCAAGAGGCTTTTTAGTTCCTCTTCAGTTTACAGACTTTACTAATTAAGACCATGTGGTTACTAGCCCAGGGACATACTATTGAATGGAACAGAATAGTCTAGAAACAGAGCTTAATGTGAGAG
Organism: Bos taurus; assembly: GCF_002263795.3. Taxonomy (NCBI): domain Eukaryota; kingdom Metazoa; phylum Chordata; class Mammalia; order Artiodactyla; family Bovidae; genus Bos; species Bos taurus. The sequence continues at coordinate 48,879,162 of NC_037334.1, read as the reverse complement.
GGGGTATAATGCATTAAGGGGAAGGGGGAATTGTTTAATGAATTCTAAATTAATTACTGGAAAAAATATGATCATAGCCTTTCCTCATACAATATACCAAAATAAATTTTGGTTGGATTAAAGAGTTAAATGGAAAACAATTAACCACCACAAAAAATAGAAACAAAGAAGAATTGTACTTGATGCTGATATTAGGAGAGAAAATTTCAAAGGAGGAAAATTATTGCTTTACATAAAATTAACATTTCTAGAAGTCAAAACTTCCCAAAGAAAACAAAAATGCCAGTTTGAGAAAAAACTTTTGAAAAACATACTCAACAAATGATTAGTTTCGCTAATGTATAAATAAACAAGAATGATAGTAGGAAAATTGGCAAAGGCTGTAAACCAGGCTGTTAACAGAATAGGACATACAAATAGCTAATAAAAAAAAAAAAAATCAGCCTTTTAAAATCCCTCCCCTTACTTATAGAAATACATTTTATGTTATGGTCAAAGAGTATTCACTAAGAGAATCATGTTTTCAAAGAACCTTTAGGGTTCCAATGTTACTTGTAGTGTTATTTGAAAACAGGACAAAGTAATATATCAAGATTTATAAAACAGAGAAGCATGCAGAAAGAATTGGCAAGGCATTCACTGAAAGTTTAATAATATTGGAAAGGAAAAAAAAGACAGTTCTCAATTTTGGGTATTCATTAAACTGCTGGTAGAAATGTAGATTGGTATAACTTTTAGTTAAAGCAATTTGGCTATTCTTATTAGGAGTCTTAAAACGTTAATGAACATTGTCCCAGGAGTTTGTTTCTGAGAATGCCTCCTAAAGAATGAATCAGAGCTGCTGATACAAGTTTATGTAAGTGGATATGAATCAGTTTACTGATGAAGGCTTGAAACTTGGGAGCAAACTATAAATGCAGAAATAGATTGTTTTAAAAATTATGTTAAATGTGCTTGAAATAATGTTTGATGATACAATGGGATATGACTATACATATAGCATGTTTACATTGTGATAAAAATATGTATGCTTAGAAAATACACTGGAAGGAGAGAGGCCAAAATGTTAATTGTGGTTAAGTATGGCGGTTGGTGGGATGGTTGGCAAACTTTAATTTTCAGTTTTGTACCTTTATGTGTTTTCTGCATGTTTTTTCCTTTAAGCGTTTACTAGTTTTTTAATCAGAATCTTAGTATTTAAACAAGCATTTCACTGAGACCTCAGGAATTATAGAACTTTTTGAGGCTATTAATATTTGACTGTTAATGTTCTTAAGAAATTGAAGAAGGAAATCTTTTTTTCCACCACTTAATGACTTGCACTTTCTTCCTTGAGGCCTGAGATAGTTTGGATGTAAGACTTGAAAGGTAAGGAGTGGAGTTGTTTCCATTTATTCTGGTGATCTATCGAAGATCATTAGAATGGGGGATATGGTATAGGAGTTGAAGTAAATGCTATTGTGAAGGACTGAAGATCAATAGAGAAATGTCTCTCTTTTTTTAATTTTTTTGAAATGACAGTTGAGGAAGAAAGATAGATCATCACTCACTGCCTATTTGGAGGCTGTTCACGAACTGCTTTTAAAAACCAGTGCACGGTTCAGCAACTTAGCCATTTCTTCAGCTGGCCAGTTTCGGTGGATCTATTTAATTAGATTTCAACACGGCATCTGTAGCCCCAGTAAATTCAAATAATTAAGCCTCATGATTTCCTGTGTGTTATAAATGTCGCTAAAATTGCCGTTGCAGAACAGATCATTTCTTTGGTAATTGCAATTTCTGTCATGAATTGTTTCATCACTTACAGCGATTAGAACTTTGAAATAATTTCTTAAAATTGGACTCAATTGAAATTTTTTTTGCATTGATTCTCCTTATCCGTGTTTTTTTTTTTTTTTTTCTTTTCTCTCTTAATTATTTGTGCTAGTTTACTTGCCTTCCAATAGAGAAGGACAAGGGCCAGTGCTCTCCAGGAGCCAGATGCCTGGGTTTGGAGTTGAGCTGGAAGTGGGCAGTGTCCCTTTAGAAGGGGAGCCCTTCGCTGTCTGGTGGTGTTGGCCCCTCTGGGAGCATGCATACTAAAGGCCTTTGGGAAGCTCAGACTGGCCTGTGGTGTCCTGCAGTAACTGAGGTCTTTGGAGGTGATCGTGGTGGCTCCTCACTCTTTTTGGAAGTAGCCTGAGAACCGCTGTAGGAGGGATTTTGTCAGCTGAGTGGGGTCTTCCCACTCTGATGACCAGTTCTAGTCATTTGGAGCATCTGTCCAGAGGCTGCAGTCCACTGAATGAGTTGACAGTTTTTGAGGACTTGCGCTGTGCTTAGAATAGTCTTAGGTGCTGTGGATCCAAGAACATTTATCTCAGTCCTCCTCTACTGAAATAAAGATAATGGCTGCCTTCCTGGTGCTCAGGGCTTCGTTTGGCTCTTATCTTTCCTGTTCATCCTAATGCATGATTCCCTCTAACCAGACAAATGCTCTGTCACCTCTGCTCATGTTGCCGTTATTGCTATCTGGAAACATCTTTAAAACCACTTCTGTTTCAGCAATAAATGTTCTTTATCTTCACATCTAGCTCCCCGTGCCATCTCTACTTCAGAACTTTTCTCAGACTCCAAAGCTATGAGCAGTGGCTCTGACCTGTGAAGACCCTGCATTGTTTCTGCCTCTCTGCAGGGCAGATGTTAAATTCTCCTTTGCACGGTGGCTATTTGTGGATACCTTTTTGACTGCCTCAGGGCAGGAAGCCAAACAACTTCTGTCTGACTTCCTGCAGAGGTAAAGAGTTGTGTTTACTTGCTGCAGGAGTGAAATACCTTTTAGAGGCTTAGATTTGGGGCAAATCCACAAGGGACAAATACTGCTGGACTTCACCCAGGGTGGTGGTCCGCCGTGGTGTGGTCTGACAAGCTGTGAATTCATTAGGATGGTTTTTTGCATTTTATTTATTTTCTAAAGTTATTTTTTTGTAATTTATTAATTTAAAAATGTGGTAAAATAAGTATAAGATTACCACTGTAGCCCTTTTAAAGTGTAGTTTAGTCTCCTTGAGTATAATCACATTAAGAGGACCAGTCTTCAACATTCATCCCCAAATTTTTTCATCTTGCAAAATGGAGACACCAATCCCCACCTCTGTAGCTCCTTACAACCACCATTCCACTTTGTGTCTAATGAATTTGACCAAGCTCCTCAGTGAATAAAATCATATAGTATTTGTCTTTTTGTGACTGGCTTATTCACTTAGCATGAAGAACATCTGTGTTCTTTATATGGTTCATTTACATTGTAGAATGTGTCAGAATTTCCTTCCTTTTTTAAGGCTGAATAATACTCCCTTGTATGTGTACCACATTTGGTTGATTCATTTATCTGTTGATGAACTCTTGGATTGCACAAGTCTAAGACTCTTGAGAGTCCCTTGGACTGCAAGGAGATCCAACCAGTCCATTCTGAAGGAGATCAGCCTTCTTTGGATTTCTTTGGAAGGAATGATGCTAAAGCTGAAACTCCAGTAGTTTGGCCACCTCATGCGAAGAGTTGACTCATTGGAAAAGACTCTGATGCTGGGAGGGATTGGGGGCAGGAGGAGAACGGGACGACAGAGGATGAGATGGCTGGATGGCATCACCAACTTGATGGACGTGAGTCTGAGTGAACTCTGGGAGTTGGTGATGGACAGGGAGGCCTGGTGTGCTGCGATTCATGGGGTCGTAAAGAGTCGGACACGACTGAGCGACTGAACTGAACTGATTGTGTATAATGCTACTATGAGTGTGGTGTACAAATATCTTTTTGATTTCCTGCTTTCATTTTTTAAAAAATACCTACCCAGAAGTGGAACTATAGGATCCCCTGGTTATTTTATGTTTAATTTTTTGAGGAGCCACCATACTGTTTTCCGTAGTGACTGAACCCTTTTACATTCTTGCCAGCAGTAATAGTATTTTCATTTATAGAAGGTGGAAACTGAACTCTGAGGAATTAAATAACTTGTCCAGACTCATGTGGCTTGTAAGTGAATGAGTGGGTACATAAACCCAAGTGTGTCTAGTTTAAAGGCATGTGCTCAGTCATGCCCTGAACTATGTATTCCAGGACTGTGTGGCTGCAGGTAACAGAAAATCTCTGCTGCAGTGGTTTAAACAACCAGGACTTGGTCTTTCTTACTTCGTACGAAGAGTAAAGGCATAGAGCTGCTGAATAGAGCTGCTGTCATTGTCTCAGCAGCTTAACATTAGCAACAAGAATGACTCTGACTCTCTGAGTCTTTCCCTTGTGACTTGCTAATTGCTTCCTGTTTGCAAGTTGTCTGTTACAGCTCCAAGCATTACATTTCTGTGTTGTGAAGACAGTAACGAGGATTAGGGCCAACCTAGCTGGGACTCTCTGTTCTTGTAATCAGACCAAAAGCGTTCCTAGAAGCTCTGGAACAGATTCCTACAAATATTGCAATGGCTGGAACTAGGTGATCCCTCAGTGAAAAGGAGGCTGGCAAGCATCTGACTATTTAGCCTCTGTTGTGAAAGGTAGCCCAGGAAAAGGGGGATTGCTGTGGCTTTTGGACAGCCACTCAACAGTCTGTCCACTGTATGTTTCTAGAGGAATCTTGTCGATTTGTTCCTCCCTACTTAGAATTCTTTAGCTGAAAACAAGGGTAATTAAGCTCCTCTGCCTGATTTTAACTGAAAACAAATTTGACATCAAATTGTTCTCAGACCAAAGGAACCATAACAACAATAATAAAAATACCAGGAATGATACATAAAGGTTTAAGTGCAATCACTTAGTAGATAGTAAAATACTATGTAAATGTAGTTCGCAGGACTGTGAGCTTCCTGGAGCAGAGGCTGTGTCTCATCATTGCTGACTCCCCAGGGCCTAACACTGGTCCTGAAACATCATGGGAAAAAATAGGTAATTATAGAATTGACTGAAACATCATTTTAATATGCTAGTGGTGTAAAAGCTTCCAGGACACTGATTTCCTGCACACAGCCGAGGCTGTCTGGGCATTGGCTGAGTATGAACTGGAGTGATGGATGGTCTGGTTTGTCCATGTGGAAATCAAGCCTTTGGTATATTCGATAATAATGCTATGAGCACATTTAAATCAGAATTTAAATTCCTCATAAACACATGGCTGGCAGAAATCAGTTAGCTGGCAATGCCATAATTTTAAGACAGATCACTTGCTACGTGGCTCTGTGTGCCCACTGTTGAACACACATATCTATGTGGTAGGATTGGTGGGCCTGTGTTTATCATCTTCCTCCATCCCTGTTTGGGGGCAGAGGACAGTGACTGCTCATTAGGAAGGGTTTCCTGTCTTCCTAAGGACTTGGCTGTTGTGGCCTGATCAAGATGACATGTGGAAATTGAAGAACAGACTTTGTAAGTTGTGCTAAAATAGCTGAGATTAATAGATTATATGTGCCTGATCCTGTGCCTATCACTGTATATACACCACTTCATTTAATTCCTGTCACAACCTTGTAAGGTTTAAGTGGCAAATCTAGGACTTGAATACAGGTCTTTGGTCTCTGTAGTTTAGATTTTATTCTCTCCTTTGGATCATGGGTGGATTGATCACTAAGTGTTAGAGCAACTTAGGTGTTAGAGCAGCTTAGGTGTCAGTGTGGGCTAAGGATTAAAGAGTCTAGGGTTTGAACTACGGCTCTGATAAAGTTAAAAAGACTTATGTTCTCTGGCTTCCTTTTTTTTTTCATCTACTACATAGGCGGGTTGAATTGACTAAGCCGTGTTAACGTACTGAGTGTCTACTATGTGCGGGGGTACTGGACACAGTATGAAGAGGCCTCTGTGTGTGAATGGATGGCTTTTGATCATAGATATTCTTGTTGCCTATGAATGTGTAAGTGGGCATTATGAGTTATAAACTGGTCTCATGTTTGTTCAAAAGGAATGAGTTCTTAAGCTCATCTCCACTGCAAAGCTGAGCGCCAAAGCTTGCTTCAGGTCACCTTTTGAAGCTCAACCAGAAAGAGTCCTTATTTCTTTTGAGGATGTCAGCTGCTATCCAGGATATAGCATAAAACAAGTTGAACATATTCCTGCTTTCATGGAGCTTAGATGCTGGCAAAGGAGACAGCTATTAAAGAATTGTCCAAATAAGTTTATGAAGTTAAAAGACTTCTTGCTCCTTGGAAGAAAAGTTATGACACCATATTAAAAAGGAGAGACATCACTTTGCTGACAAAGGTCTATATAGTCAAAGCTATGATTTTTCCAGTAGTTTTGTACAGATGTGAGAATTGGACCATAAAGAAGGCTGAGCACTGAAGAATTGATGCTTTCGAACTGTGGTGCTGGAGAAGACTCTTGGGAGTCCCTTGGATAGCAAGGAGAGCAAAGCAGTCAATCGTAAAGGAAATCAACCCTGAATATTCATTGGAAGGACTGATGCTGAAGCTGAAGCTCCAATACTTTGGCCATGTGATGTGAAGCACCAACTCATTGAAAAAGACCCTGATGCTGGGAAAGATTGAGGACAGGAGGAGACAACAGAGAATGAGATGGTTGGATGGCATCACTGACTCAATGGACATGAGTTTGAGCAAACTCCGGGAGATGGTAAATGACAGGGAAGCCTGGCATGCTGCAGTCCGTGGGATTGCAAAGAGTTGGACGTGACTTAGTGACGGAACAACAACAATTACAATTATTATAAATAAATAATTATTATAATAATGTTACAGAGGAAAAGTATAATGGAATTATATGTTTTTCATACATGTAATTATTTCCTTTATGTTATATATATAGTCTATTTACATATATTCAAAGCACAATGTAATGTATACCATATGTAATGAGAGAATTGATGTAGTGGGGGTGGGTGGGCTGGGAAAGCTCCTCTGAGAAGTTGGCTCTCTCCTCCACATACAGCTGTAGTGTAGTACACCTCTGGGTTGGTGGCCTGGGAAGCCCTTGGAGATTGTATCCTTCATAGAGATATCAGCATTCTCGAGGTGCTGCTGGGGTAGAACATTGCAATAGAGGGGAGCCACGAGGGGAAGGATTGTGTGTAAGCTTGTGTATTTTACTCCCAGAGATTCCTAGGAATAACTGGATGGGACTTCTGGAAGCTGGAGGTCTTATGTCTTGTTGGGGAAGACACTGGGGAAAAGCCTGTATGTTGATAAAGTTTGAGGAAACTTGGATTACATGTAATGAGAATTTTCCAGTGTTTTGCTCGGGGACACTCTCCACGTTCTTTAAGTAGAAATATTTTTGAAATGTAGGAGAATAACTCATCAGGCTGCCATTGTTAGAAATATCCTTTGAAAGCTTGTCATTGCCTTGGCTCTCATTCTCTACTCATAAGGCAGGCTTTTGCTGGGTGCTGTGGTGTCCTGGGAAGCCCCATTCAGCATGAAGAGGCCTCTTTGTGTGAATGGCTGGCTTTTGATCATAGATATTCCTGTTGCATATGAATATATAAGTGGGCATTCTGAGCTATAAACTGGACTTATATTTGTTCAGAAGGAGTGAGTTAATTCTTAAGCTCATCTCCACTGCAAAGCTGGGCACCAAAGCTTGCTTCAGGTCACCTTTTGAAGCTCAACCAGAAAGAGTCCTTATTTCTTTTGAGGGTGTCAGCTGCTATCCAGGAAGTATACTGTGTTTGAGTAAGAGTTCTTGAAAGACTGTGCTTCCTGACTGGGTGTCCAGAATTCTTAGAGTGAATAGTCAGTAATCTCTGGAGAAGGGTACTCCAGTACTTTTGCCTGGAAAATCCCACGGACGGAGGAGCCTGGTAGGCTGCAGTCCATGGGGTTGCTAAGAGTTGGACACGACTGAGCGACTTCACATTTACTTTTCACTTTCATGCATTGGAGAAGGAAATGGCAACCCACTCCAATGTTCTTGCCTGGAGAATCCCAGGGATTGGGGAGCCTGGTGGGCTGCCGCCTGTGGGGTCACACAGAGTTGGACCCGACTGAAGCGACTTAGCAGCTGCAGCAGCAGCAGTCAGTAATCTATTACTGAATGGATTGGAGCTGATACACAAAAAGTTTGTGCTGTGGGATATAGGAATTAAAAAGCATAATAAGGCAACAATGATGATAAGGCAGCTAACATTGATTGATCATTCACTATTGGCCAGGCATTGAGCTGGATAGTACTTTATAAACTATGTACTATCGGCATCTCTCTTTTATGGATGTAGGAAAAGAGATAGCTCTTTTCCTGGTAGCTCTTCCAAGGTGCTAATGTAGATTTGTGGCCAAGCCAGGGTTGGTGTCCTGGCTGTTGGGTCTGGCACCTGACTGTATAGGCACTGAGGTGGAATGACTTGGTAGGGGATCAGGGACATGCCAAGAGCTGGGTTTTCTGATCTCTGTCAGTTTAATGGCTTTAGTCATACTTTGGTTCTTCTGGCAGCCTTTTCTTTTATTTTTTTTCTGGACAATATAGAAAAGGGAACACATACCTTAAAAGGATTTGAAGATTTTAGAATTAAATCTGGAACTGCTATTGCAGGTAAGAAATGTCTTGAAAGTGTCTTTTTAAAAATCTTAACCAATTATGTGAATATTGCTTTCTATTCAGTAATATGGCATGACATTTACCCTAAAAACATTTTCTCCATTCTAAAGTTCCATATAAAATTGATGCGTCAGAAAAGATACACCATATTATTTTGTTGTTTGCTGTGCTTCCTAGTAAAATGCAGGGTGCTGCTTGGGGTAACCACTTCCCAGGTTGAATACCTTCAATAGACATTGGCTAAAAGATGTCTCATCAGCTTTCAGGAAGTAGGGTGTGAGTATGACGGCCTGGGCAAGTCACAGTGCTCTGCAGAGCTGAGTGGTATTGTAATTCATCAATATCATTATGGTTGCTGTTTGGTTTGCTTCAGAAAATGCAGACATATTTCTTCTTCATTTTTTTTTTTTTTTTGGAGGTGAATTAGGTAGCAAAATTCCAGGTCATCCTGTTTTGCAGGACATGTTAGGAAAGATGTTTGCATGGTAGCATAGACAGGAAGATACACATGTGAGCAGAAGATGTTATGCAGTGAAGTGTATTTGTGTTGAATATTTCTGCTGTGTCTCTAGCATCATACCAATGGCTTTATGGAACTCTGGAAAATAAACAACCATGGCAGATCAATAAGTACATTAGTAATAAATGTGTCTCCACTAGGTAAGGCCATTCAGTGTGCTAGTCCAACCTTGAGTGTTACTTTAAAATATTAGCCTTGTGAAAGCATTCTAGAAATAGTCGATAGAAATGAGGGGTAGCCCAGCATCTTTATATCTATAAATGTGATCTTTTGTACTTAAGAATATAGACAGACTCTTGGGTAAACTTGAAGAATAGAAAACCCATACTGATAACAGTGAAGGCTGCTTTTCAGAAATCAATTTTGTTGAGGAAAAATTTGCCTGCAATACAATACACCCATTTTGAATGTTCAGTTTTAACGAATGTACACACCCATGTTAAATACCACCACAATCGAGATTTAAAACATTTCCATTACTGTAAGTTTCCTCTGGCTCCTTTGTAATCTGTCCTCTAGCCCCAGGAGACCTGATCTACTTTCTTTCACTGTAGCTAAACTTGCCATATAAATGAAATAATATGATGTTTAGTCTTTTGTGTCTGGCTCCTTTCTCTTAGCATAATATTGTAAAGATTTCTTCATGTTATTGTGTGTTACCAGTGATACATTATTTTTTATTGCTAACTGCTATTCCATTGCATGAATATAGCATAATTTGTTTTTCCATTCACCAGTTGGTAGACATTTGCGTTATTTCTATCTTAGAACTATTATGAATAAAGTTGCCATGAACGTTCATGTGCAAAGCTGTTGTAGACATATCACTTAATTTTGTTGGGTAGTTACTTAGGAGTGTCATTGCTGAGTCATAGATCAGTGGAACAGAACAGAAAGTCTAGAAACAGGTCTCCACATGCATGGTCAGTTGTTTTTAAAAAAACAGAAGTGCCAAGTTAACTCCCTGGAAAGGGGCAGACTTTTCAACAAACGGTGCTGGAATAGCTAGATATCTATATGAAAAAAATAAGCATATCACATACCACATGAAAATAACCTTTAAACGGGTTACACGCTTAAACATTAAAGCAAAATGTAAAGCTGTAAAGCTTCTAGAAGGAACATAGGAGAAAGTGTTTATTACCTTGAGGAGGCATATCCTTGAGGATATTTTAGATAGGATACAAAAAACACTTGTCATAGAAGAAAAAAGTGAATGGGATCTTATCACCATTAAAAACTTAGGAAATGGGCAAGAGGTTTGAATAAAAACTTCACAAAAGGACATGTACAGATGGCCAGTGAGCGCATGCAAAGGTATTCATTGACAAAGATATTCAGTACTTTAAAGACGCTGCTCCTTTGCTTTGTTTCCATCAAGAAACTTTTTTCTTGTTTGTTTTGCTTTTCACCTGTTACTCTGTATGTAACCAGTAGTCACCTGCTGAGTCACTTCAGTCGTGTCCGACTCTGTGCGACCCCATAGACGGCAGCCCACTAGGATGCCCCATCCCTGGGATTCTCCAGGCAAGAACACTGGAGTGGGTTGCCATTTCCTTCTCCAATGCATGAAAGTGAAAAGTGAAAGTGAATTCGCTCAATCATGTCTGACCCTCAGCGACCCCATGGACTGCAGTCTTCCAGGCTCCTCCATCCATGGGATTTTCCAGGCAAGAGTACTGGAGTGGGGTGCCATTACCAGTAGTCATCAGGGAAATGCAAATTAAAGCCATAATAACATTCTGTTTCACATCCATTATACTTGGTAACATTGAAAAGACTGACAGTACCTAGTGCTGGTGAGCGTGTGTGACACCTGGAACTCTTATGCATTGCTGACAAGAGTATGAAATGGTACAATCACTTTCAAAAAGTGTTTGGCAGTTTCTCATCCATGTTATTATTGATAGCCTTCTGAATTCTTTCAGTGTGTTATAGGTTCCTGCTGTCACTGTATATGGAGAAGGCAATGGCACCCCACTCCAGTAGTCTTGCCTGGAAAATCCCATAGATGGAGGAGCCTGGTGGGCTACAGTCCATGGGGTCGATAAGAGTTGGACACTGAGCGACTTAACTTCCACTTTTCACTTTCATGCATTGGAGAAGGAAATGGCAACCCACTCCAGTGTTCTTGCCTGGAGAATCCCAGGGATGGGGGAGCCTGGTGGGCTGCTATCTGTGGGGTCACACAGAGTTGGACATGACTGAAGCGACAGTCACTATATGTTTTATTTTATTTCCCCCAATTTTATAGCTCTTTAGGGAGAGTAATACATTTTCTCAAGTCTTGATATCATTATCTTTGAGCAGGATTATATTGTTATTACTTTTGCTCTTCTACTTAACCCAAGGCAATGTCAAAGAAAGCCATACTATATAGGTGGGAGTTAAAAGAATAAAACACATGTTCAACAAGATAATTATTCTAAAGGAAGCAGTTAATATATATGACAATGTTGATTCTGACAACCCATGTAGTTTCTACTTCCAGAGCTCTTTATATCTTTGTGTAGATCCATATTTACATCTGCTGTAGTTTTCCTTCTGCCTAAAGTATTATTTAACATTTATTGTAGTTTAAGTCTGCTGATGAGGAATTCTCCCAGCTTTTGTTTGTCTGAAAAAGTCTTTAATTCAACTTTATTTTTTGAAAGATATGTTTGCTGGGTATAGAATTATAAATTGACAATCTTTTCTTTTAGTATTTTTAAAGATACTGCTCCTTGGTCTTCTGTTAGTATTGTTTCAATAAAGAAATTTTTTTTTTTCCTTTTCACTAGTTTCTCTGTGTGTGTGACATATATTTTCTCCTGGCTATGTGAAAGATTTTCTGTTTACCACTTATTTTGAACAGCTGATTAAGATGTGACTTCAGATAGTCTTCTTCATGTTTCTTGTGCTTAAGGTTCATTGAGGTTCTTGGATCTGTAGGTTTATAGTTTTTATCTACTAAGATTTCTGTGAGTTTAACAAGATGACCTGAGATTTCAGAATATTCAGGAATATGTGATTTTGCAGGGTTGCTAAGGTAACAATCAAGTATGCTAGCCAATGAATTTTCATTCAGTTGAATTAGCAGGGAAATAAGTGGCTATGGTTTAGTAAGTTTCTACTTCTACACCAGAAGTAAGGTGGGCTTGCTGCCAGACTCTAGGCTAAGAAAATGAATTTTCCTAATTAATGAAATTAAAAGAAATTTAAATTTTGATTCATCTGGGTAGTTGACTGGTTAAAGATTTCCCATTTGTGGCTTTGTGGCTTGACTCTTGGGGTAGAACTTCTAGGATGCATTGAATGGCTTGTCTGGACTCAGAACTGATTGACTATTTACCCCATGAGGGGTATCCCGGTGATTTACATTATCCTTTATAGTGGAGGGAGAAGGCAAGACTTAGCTGTCACCTCGATCCCATCCTTGCAGACCCTTCCTACTTCCTGTGGTGTAAGTCATTCCACCCTAGGCTTGTAATGGCCACAGTTTTCCCCTCAGCTAGTAGCCTTCAACAGCTGCACAAAAACACAGGTTGGATTTATTCTTTTTCTCTCACAGTTATATTTCAAAAGTCAGCCCAAGGGGTTACAGTAACGTTGATTCAACTGAAAAGTATCTGTAAACTCTTAATAGGAAAGGACTTCCTTTCATGATTGGAATATCAAAACATTTGGGACCTTGTTTATCTATCTTGTCTTTTCCCCTAATTCAGGAATTATTCATAAATACCAATATATGTATTTATCCTGAAATACCATTTTCCCCCCTTATCTAATTGGAATTTAACCCCCCCCCAAATGCCTCATATCCTCAAAATAAGACTTAAAAGCATCAGCTTTTATAGTCTCTTCTGATTTATTTATAACTATGCTAGCTCCTAAATCTAAATGCTTCTATGATCCTATTTGAATGCTCATTTGTGGATTTAGATCAAATTCAGAATTAAGGAGGTCTTTGATTGACTACTCTTTGACCAGCAAACTTGTAGCATATGAGGCACAAGATGTAATATCCTCCAGTTAGTAAGGTGGTTGGGATAGGGAAATCCTTGGGATCATCTGTGACTCCTTTTAGCACCAGAATATACAGCATTTGAAGCACTGAACCTTAGGGGTTAAAACATGAGATCTTGGAAAATATTTTCTAACATCTCCCAGGAACACAGAATGCTTATTGCAGGAATTACTGAAAATGTAAATCTCTGTTGTTTTCTTTTTCTAGTGATGTAATTGATAGCTAGACACATAGTCTCATCCCAATTTAATAAAATTTCTCTAGCAATAAATCATGACCAGAAGGGTATTTTTGATGTTTTGCCACCAGCAAGAGAATGTCTTCCATTTAGTATAGGGAAATGTAAACAGAGCAAGCATTCCCATTTCTTCAGGTTTTAAAATCATTAATAAAGATGTCTTTACCCTTGAAGGGAAGGGTGGTGAGCAGTCACATTTTTATTATTCTACTGAATAAGTGAATTTACCTGGCACATAAATTAGCAAATGCATTTTCTCCCTGCAGCACATGTTGACATTTTCCTGCAGATGGCTCAGCAGAAGGAAGAGGGGGATGAGAAAGGTGGTTAGTGACAAAGGACGGGCATGTTTGGTCACTGTCTTTTACCATCCAGGAACACTGGCCTACTTGCTCCTCTTACCTGACCAGGGGGTTTGCTGGGCAGGGAAGGGCCTGAGATTTCAAGTACTGTGGTGAAGGACAGAGCACGGGTAGGAAGGAAGTCAAATCTGCTTGACTCCCTAGAAGGAACTTTTCTATATTAAATTTGTTCATACTGTTATGAGTTGGACAAAGCATTTTCTGTGTTTTCTTTCTACTTGGAATCATTTCTCATAGTTTGTCTAGAGATGATCTTTTCTTGAACCTTTTGTTGGAAAGCAGCTCTTTGATTTGCAGAGTGCTTACATTGAGCTTTCAAAAGAATTGGAGGCAGGATTTGTGGATAACAAGAGGGTGGAGAGAGCATGATCTCTGTAAAAACTGAATGGATGCAGAGATGAGTAAATACAGCCTCTTGTCATCCGTACACCTGGTGGTCCCAGGTGATTGATGAGCTGGTTGTTTATGGAAACAGGTAGAGGTTCTGTATGGTATTTTTGCTATTTAAGTACTGTGAGGGGTAAAGTATTCGAGTATTTGGGACTGAAGTTTGTCTAGAGGCAGCATATTTCCATATAGGACTGTGAAATCTGGATGTGGCACAGCTCCCTCCAAAGGTTGTGGTTTCAGAGATGCCAAGAATATAGCTCAGGTCTTGGTTGGAGGGCTATGATTTATGCCTGGGTTGGATGAAGCTCAGTCTAGGAGCTACGAGTGAGTAGGTGTGGCAAAGAACAACCTTCAGGGAGGCAGGCCAAGATCAGCTGGAGCTACCCAGATGTGTGAATATGAATTCCAACCATCTGCCCACTCACCCATTGATTATCAACTTATTAAAAATATGAAGTAGCAAAGTCACTTTTGAAATAAAGGAAGTTAATAAAATCATGGGTTATGATGTATATGTGTATATTTTCTTGCTGGTGTGAGTGGTTATTTTTCTACAAACAAAAGAGAATTAGTGTTTGTGTGTATATTTTAATTTTTTTGAGATTTAATGTTTAGAATGAAGAGTGTTCTTGGGAGAAAAACCTCGGGATAGACTGAGTGCTTGTACTCATCCATGGGAAACAGTACAGTTCTGTATTCAGCAAACTGTCTGGGAGAATTCTGAACTCATGTTCTCAGTTACAAAATGAGGTAATAGTAGATACCTGTCCCATAAAGGTTTAAATGAGATGATGATGCCTGTAAGTATCTTGATGTAACACCCCAAACAGTGAACTCTTAAGAATTTATAAGAATAGGATATTACTAAACACATTGTGTTCAAAAGTACTATGTTTTCCATTTAATGTCAGATTTTGGTCAACTTTCTATGCTGGAATGCAGAGATCTAATCAAAGTGTGCTTAGAGTCTCTTGTTTTCCAGTTTCTTTTGAGATTTAGGTCTCCTGTGCTTGTTTCCCTCACAAGCCTCTTGCTTGAGGCCTTTGAAAAGGCAGCACACACTTCCTGCCTTGGGCCCCAGGCCAAGGTGAAGACTCCACGGATGTTCCCAGGCTTCCCCTGATGTGGGGAACTGGGGAAGAGTCTGCCCTCTTCCTGTGCCTGGGCGGGGATCTTAGTGTCACAGAATCCTTGAGTGCCTCTTGTCCCGAGTTCTTCTTTCTCCTTGATGGCTGCATTAGTCGTGCAAACCTCCTCTTTCTTATGAACGTGAGGACTGGAGAGAGCAGTGGAGGCTCCCACTCAACACTTATTTCTGTTTTTGGATCTAAAATAGATTTTTTTCCCTGGAGAGGCTAGAATGATGGGATGAAGTGAGACTTGGGTGTTCTGGGGATGGTCATGATCACATTGTGTTGGTTTGACCCACTGTGGTTCACACTGCTTTCCTTTGATGCTTGGAGCTTCACATACCCTGGTGAGGCCATCAGGGTCTGGTTTTGGTTCACCCTATTTTATGGATGATGAAGTGAGGCTCGGGAGGGGAGGCAAGTCATCCGAAACCACACGGCTGGCAAGCGGCGGAGTGTGTGCAAGTCCGGGCCTCCTTGCTCTGAGTCCAGGGTTCGTTCCAGAACCGCATGTTAGTTACCAGTTGTCTTCATTGTTCTTGAAATCCTCCAGGACTCTGTGTTGTTCAGAGTAGAGTCCAAACTCTCAAGGAGCTGGGCAAGGCCCTGGGTGATTTGGCACCACCTCTCTTTCTGCTTCTCACAGGCTTGCTCCAGCCATATGAACAAACTCTGTCCTGCCTCCTGCCCGGAGAACATGCTCATCTCTCTGCTCCGCCCCGTTTCTGTGGATGCTCTTGACCCATCCTTCAGGCCCTGGCTCAGAGTCCTCTTGGTCTGGGACCATGTGTGTGCTCAGTCACTCAGTCATGTCTAACTCTTTGCACCCCTGTGGACTGCAGCCTGCCAGTCTCCTCTGTCCATGGGATTTCCCAGGCAAGAATACTGGAGTAGGTTGCCATTTCCTGCTCCAGGGAATCTTTCCGACATAAGGATTAAACCCATGTATCCTGCATTGGAAGACAGAGTCTTTATCACTAGAGACACCTGGGAAGCCCAGGAAAGAGATGCTGTGGCATGGGATATCTTTTTCTAACCCATCCAAGATGGGCAGCATGAGTTAGTACCATCTTCTGGGTGTCTTTGTGAATAGCCAGTGCTAACTAAACTTAATATCCTTTGAACAGCAAATTAAACTTGAAGCCTTGGCTAAATCTCAGTCTGGGTTAAATAGGTCTCTCAGCTGCTTGTGCAGCACCCTGTTGTGTGTGTTGGTGTGTGTCCCCAGCTGTGTAGCTGAGCAGGACCCTGTGGGGCCTTCCTGGGATAGACCCCCCTCCATGTCCTCTGCTGTAGCTCCTCTCTGAAGTACCCAGATAACAGTATCGGATGCACATTTTCCGAGTTGTCTTACAGATACTAAAACCCCCACCAAATGGAAGAAATGAATTACTTGGTGGCCATGAACACATAGCCCTCAGGCCTACTGGCCTCTGAAGATTGATGATGTTCAATTAACCACCCTGTTATCTCACCATCAATCAGAGAATTGTGCACAAGCTGATCACAGACCCTGGATGCTAGTCCCTCACCTGGCCTTAAAAAATGTTTTGCTGATAGCCTTTGGGGAGTTTAGGGTTTCTGAGGTGTGAGCTACCCATTCTTCTTGCAGAATCTTGCGATAGAGCTTTCTTTGCTCCAAACTCTGACGTTTTGGTTGGCTTGGCCCCACTGTGCATCTGGCACGTGGACTTGTGTTCAGTCACAGCTGGACTTTGATGGCAGGGACCTTGCTGTTCTCCCCTGAATCCTCAGTATCCCCAGCACTGTGCCTGGTCTGTAAGAAGGGGCCAGGTAAGGACCTTCCTGTTGGAATCCATGCTGCCACTGGTACCAGGAACAAGGGCATTTGTGACTGGACTGTGGAAGATGCTAGGAAGCACCCTTCTGTGGCTTCTGAACTTGGTGGGATTGTCTGGGAGTCTGGTGTCCTTCTCAGGCAGCGTTTCTACCTCTCCCACCCTGTGCACCCTTTTCTCCCTCCCTCCTCCAGTCACGCACCTCTCCATTCTGGCCTCTGAGGAGAGAAGAGCGCCCTCCTTTGTGCCGGGCATGTCTCTGATTGTACCCTTCAGAGTGCTGACCCACACATGCCCTTCCTAACTAGAGCTTATGGTGAGGGCCATGGACAGCAAAGGCAGCACCCACTGTGCATGCCGGCTCTCTGGAATGTGCCCTAGGCTGTGTGGGGCTTGGTCTCTAATACTTGCTGGCTCCGTTTAAAAAAAAAAAAGAGAGAGACATTTTTGTAGGCAGTTATCCAATGAGCACAAAGCAGAACTTGTCTGGAATAATGAAACTAATAACAGAGCCCAATGGCAATGATCCATGCAGCCACTGAGACGGTTATCGAAAAGCAGCCTTCACCCTGCCTCCTGCAGCCAGCCTGCTTATAACATCTTAAAAAGGCCTGGTTGTCATGATAAACCTTCATGGCCATCAGTTCCCAAGGGCTGGTACCCCTTAACATCTTGATAAGTTCTTAAAATTAATTATCATCGGGAACAAGCGAAATGATACCTCGAAATGATCTTTTTAAACACTAACAGGCACGATGGTGGAGTTCCCAGATAAGAGGAAATATATCAGCTGGAAGATGTTGTAATAAACCAGCCCAGCATCTTGATTAAGTGCCTGTGAACACTGAATATCAGGGGCATGAAAATCAGGGTATAAAATGGGAAGACTTGAAAAGGTAGCTATGTACTGATGTGATGATTTGAGGTGTGGTGGTGCCAAGGGAGGCAATGAAGGCCCCAAGGGATAGCAAGCAGCTCACAAGGGTCCATTGTAAGACCATCCTGATCTGATTCAGCTTGGCATCCCTTCCCCTAATCCCCTGGCCTGAAATGCTGAACTGGGCTAAACTGTGTTTTCATTCACCCATTAGTTCCCCAGGGGCCAGGCAACTCTTAGTGAGTCTGCTGCTGCTGCTACTGCTGCTGCTAAGTCGCTTCAGTCGTGTCCGACTCTGTGTGACCCCATAGATGGCAGCCCACTAGGCTGCCCCGTCCCTGGGATTCTCCAGGCAAGAACACTGGAGTGGGTTGCCATTTCCTTCTCCATTGCATGAAAGTGAAAAGTGAAAGTGAAGTCGCTCAGTCGTCTCCAACTCTTAGCGACCCCGTGGACTATAGCCTACCAGGCTCCTCCGTCCATGGGATTTTCCAGGCAAGAGTGCTGGAGTGGGGTGCCATTGCTTAGTGAGTCTAGAACTTAGCAGATGTTGAACCACTGAGTGAATGGGGTTCAGTTCAGTTCAGTTGCTCAGTCATGTCCAGCTCTTTGCAATCCCATAAACTGCAGCACTCCAGGCTTCCCCGTCCATCATCAACTCCTGGAGCTTGCTCAAACTCATGTCCATGAGTCGGTGATGCCATCCAACCATCTCATCCCCTGTCATCCCCTTCTTCTCCTTCCTTCAGTCTTTCACAGCATCACGGTCTTTTCCAGTGAGTCAGCTCTTCGCATCAGGTGGCCAAAGTATTGGAGCTTCAGCTTCAGCATCAGTCCTTCCAATGAATATTCAGGACTGATTTTCTTTAGGATTGACTGGTTTGATCTCCTTGCAGTCCAAGGGACTCTCAACAACTTCAACAGTCTTCTCCAACACCACAGTTCAAAAGCATCAATTCTTCGGTGCTCAACTTTCTTTATAGGCCAACTCTCATATCCATACATGTATGTATGGATGTATGGGTATGAATAGGGTACTTGCATGTACAAACTTCTAGACTGACAGAGAGACAGAGGAATATGAAAAAGCAGAACAAAACTAATGTTACCAACCCAATGATGCTAACACGACCGCTGGTCTTCCTTGGGCTGCTGCTCTATGCCTCTTATCCATGTAGTTATTGATTGTGTGCTGAGTGTTTTGTGTGCATCAGCCCAGCCCTCACAATGACCCTATGTGGTGGGTACTATTATGCCATTTTACAGAAAGGAAAACAGAGCCTCACACAGTGAGGATGTGGCAGATTTGGGATCTGAGGCAAGCTGTACTCCGAGTCACTTGGACAGACCACCTCACCTGATGTCCTCTGGCCTTCAGTTCAATCCCATGAAGGTTTGGGAGCCTCATGCCAGTGTATTTAATGCAGCCTGCCTCTTGCCCTGTACACTGTTTGTGGATCTAGATTTCCCTGAGCTCATGCTTTTGTTCAGCCCTTCTCCTCAGGTGTCCTATGAAGGGGATGACGAATAGGACTTGAACTCACCCTCACCCTCTTGGTGTTTCAACAGTATTGCCTCCTTCCAGACTTTGAATGAAGAAAGGGAACTCCTCTTGAAGGAAGGGGAGGTGGTTGGACCATGTCTGGTGTTTCCTGGATGGGGTTGGGGAGACTTATCATGACACTTTGGGGGTCTGAAGGTAGCGTGGGTCCCCTCAGACTTGGAAGTTCCTGCTCAGGAGTCTAGTTGACTGTGTTATGAGGTACATCTTTGAGAGAGGGTTTGAGGAGGAGATGGGACTGACCTTGCTTGAACATAAGCTGTGTGTCAGGCACAGTGGTGGACCCACTATGTACCCATCCATCTACTCACCACCCGGGGAGGGGGGTGGATTTATCCTCCCATTTTACAGTTGAGGACGCTGAGGCTCAGAAAGTCTAGGAAGCATGGCCAAGGCCACACAGCTAGTGGAGTAGGGATGGAATGTCCCCCCATCTGTTTCATGCCAGGATTCATGTTTTTTTGTTTTTTTTTTTTCTTTGACATATTGTTCTGCTTTCCAGGGGAATCAGTCCTTGGTGGGTTTACCTGGTATCCTCTACCACGATGCAAAATCAGAGAATGTATGAGCCGCAAATGACCTTAAAAGTCACGCAGTCTGAAAAATAAAGTAAATAGGATCCAGAGAGTGTCTTCCTTACATGTTGGCCATAGCTGGGAGCTCAAAGCCTTTCCCCTCTTCCTTTTCTTATTTTTTTCCAAAGGTAGGTTGGAGTCAAATATAAATTCTTCATTGTTGAGGAGGAGGGCAAGGATTGATGCATTTCAAGGTCAAGAACACTTAGGAGTTACTAGTTTCCAGAGGTGGGGCTTATATGGTGATGCTGGTCCCAGCAAAGGGGCGTGCTTTCTCTTCTTGGACATCAGTGGACTTGGGACATGGTTGACATATCCTCAGTGGGCCTGAACAGGATTTAGGTATCCCTGGGTCACTGTCTGCTGGGACCAGTGCGTCATTCCCTAATGTGATCACCATTTCCCTTGTCAGCTGCAACACCTAGTAAATGCCTGCGAGAACCCTGGGGGGCCTGGGTTCCAGGCAGGTGTAATTTTTACTGTAACATCCTGCCCTCTGGGTTAAGCCTGTCACTGCTGCCCTTTCTCTGGCTCCTGTCTCTTCCTAAGTTTTTCCTCAATTGTGAAATGTAGCTTAAAGCACAAAAGCACAGTGTTGTCACCTTGCCCTAGAGAAAAAAAGATCAATGGCTCTGAAAGGCCCATTCTCCTTGGACAAGAGCTGGCTTAAAGTGACAGCCCTGGAGTTGAAGTCCAGATCTTATATGTCTTTTCCCAGACTGTGAAAGTATGCCCTGCACCAGTACATATTTCACTGATATAATTAAGCTGTTAGTGCTTCTTGAGTGTATTTCAACCCCATTTCAGCAGCATCTCAAGATGCTGTTAACGTTTCACAGTGGTTAAGGGCGAGACCTCAGTTCAGGACCCAGCTCTGCCACTTACTAGCTTTTTGGCCTCAGGAAAATTACTTTTCCCCATGAGCTTCTGTTTCCTCCGTGTAAAATTGATATAACAGCAGAAGCTAATGGTAGGTAACATTCATACTTAGGCTATCGAAGCACCTACTTGAATAATTCATTTAATCCTTATAACAACCCAACATGGCAAGTACTGTAATTATTTCCATTTTACAGAGATGAATACTAAGGCACAGTTCAATCACTGGCCCAAAGTCACTCAGCCAGAAAGTATCAATAAAAGACCTGGGATATGATACCACAGCCTGTGTTCTTAGCACCTAACTAAACCTCCCTTGGAGACATCAGTGGAAAATGTGAGCTCTGCCCTAATCACAGTGCCTGCTGAGTGTTCCGCGCCCTTCCTGAGTCTGCCTCTGATTCTGAAGAGTTGTCCTCTTGGAAGCCTTCTAAGTAGAAGGGCAGAGGCTTTGAATCCAAATGGGCTTTCTGCTGATGGCGACAGTCCCTTGGCACCTGATGCTCAAGATGGATTGCATGCTCAGCCAGGAAGCACTGACACAGTAGAGCTGTCTGGAAATTGGTGATCTGTCATGGCTCCCAGTCGTATCAGCTGCCTTCAGGAGGGTGGGCAGGCATCCACTCCTGCTGGCCTGGCTGCTCCTGGTGGAATCTGACATGCTTCTCAATCCCAGGTTTAATACCTTCCTGCAGATGTCTTTAGCACCGATGGCAGCTGGCACAGGCATGGAGCACCAGGGCCGATGCCACTTCTGTGTCTCTAAGAGTGACTGCCCTGGGAAGAGGCTGTGTTTATGAGGACGCCTGGCCTGGGGCTGCGGGTTCCTATCCGTGGAGAGTTGCTGGGCGCCTGCAGTGGGTAAACTGCATCTCCTCATTTTGCCTCCTGGAACTGTGGACGTCTTCTCAGTAGGAGTGGGGCAGGAGCCTGGAGGGCAACAGCTTACCGGGGTTACTGAATTTCAGGGGTGATGGGGTCAGGATCCTGCCTGGCCATAGGAGCATCTGTTTTCTCTCTCCTCTCAGTGGGGCCAGATTGGGAAACACAGAGCTGGGGCCCGGCTCTTGCAGGAAGCCTGTGGGTGACTTGGCTTACCTGATCTGTGCTCCCGGAGGCGTGGTGAGGCTGCATGGTTGATCCACAGCACAGCTGTGTGTTCCTTGCTTTTCTAACTATGAATAAAGATGTGTCCTCTCAAATTAGGAATTTTACTGTGTTTGGCTAAACTGGGAAAGGAATTAGCCAGACTTATGTCTTTCCTTGGCCTCTGCAGTGTGGGCCTTGTCAACCGGCTTGTTCCTTGTGGTTCTTTTCCCTGGGTTGTTGGGGGGAAATCTGGCCCCCCCTCCCAGGTGGCGGGGGGCAACAGGAGGAGCTCCCTTTGTACCAGTGGGGATCAGGGCAGCTCCTTGGCTTGTTCCTGGTGAGAAGGATGGGATGGGGGGCGGTAGGGAGGTGGCACTTGTCCCTGCTTTGCCCTTGGGAAGACCCCCCTTTATGCCTGGAGGGCAGGCCATGTGAGAAACAGTTGCCATCTGTCTGTCTGCCTTCTGCCTCCTTCCCTTGGCCCTTCTACAAAGCACACCTCAGGCTTCTCTCCCCTTTCAGAGACGTGATGACTTGTAGTTCAGCTGATTTATGGGACTAAAATAAGCTCATTATGTGCATTGTCAGTAATTATATGAATTGATGAGGGGATTTCCCTCTTCCTTCCCATGGATGCTTGTAGAGTCATCGCAGGTTGATTTTGCATTCTTGACCTGACAGCGATGGATTTAGACATTAGCTTCTTTCAGTTCAGGATAACTTCTGAGCTCTGCATCCAACGCTTTGTAAAAAACTTGTCTTAGATGAGGTTTCTGATGATGTGTTCTAGCATCGCATGTGACAGAGGCTCCTTGCATCTTTGGTAAGATTGTGATGTCTTTGTTTTCCTAATTATCAAATATTTATTAAGAGCATTACCTCAAAGGACTTAGCCTTCTGGTTCCTTTTGTCAGTGCTTGCTGTGTGTACAGCCAGGTTCAAAGTGACTGATGGAGGTATTCTTGACGATAAAACTGTGAGCACCTGGAAATGTAACTGTGTGGAGAGTGCTCATGTGGTGTAACTCTTCAGCTGTTATTTGGCCAGTTTTTCAGTGACTGTTTAAACTGCTTCTGTCAGTGCACCAGAGGTGACAAACCGATGGGTTACGCCCACCTCTCAGATGTGTTCTTTTGGACAGTATATTAAAAAATTTTTTTAAAATCAGATATTAACATTAAAAAATTAGAAGATGCCATCCAAAACCCTATGTATCTGGATTTCCTGTTTCTCTTGGAAAATCCTCGGACATGGCCTCAGGGGCCTGTGGTCCATTAAGGAGATAGTTGGCTAGTGTGACTGGCCACCCCTTCCAATGGGGCATGCGCACCTTCTCTGTCAACTCACTTCTGTTTCCACCTGATGTGCTTTGCTTAATTCATCAGTTTGGCCCCACCTGGCAT
Source organism: Bos taurus (assembly GCF_002263795.3). NCBI lineage: Eukaryota > Metazoa > Chordata > Mammalia > Artiodactyla > Bovidae > Bos > Bos taurus. The sequence continues at coordinate 48,855,821 of NC_037334.1, read as the reverse complement.
TTGAGTTTGTGACCCTACAGCCACAGTGAGTGGAGGTATTTATGCCCAGTGATTGACTGCCTGTCTGTTCTTGTTACTCCTGTCCTGGCTTGAGCTGATGTCTTGTCTCTGGGCTACTGCAGACACCTTCCCACAGTCCTTCCTGCCTCCTTTTCCTTTGCATCCTCGCTGCTCCCTTGGCACTGCTCAGCTCCGGAGTCAGACTGGTCCTTTTAAAACACAGCAGACCATTTTACTCCTTCACTCACAGTGTTGCAATCTCTCCACATTTGTCTCCGAAGAAAAGCCACAGAGCTCACCATCCTACAGGCCCATCATGATCTGGCCTCCTGGCCTCTCTGAGCTGGTCTCCTCCTCTCTCCCTCACTTATTCTGTTCCAGCTGTACTGACCTCCTTGTCCCCTGAATGTGCCAGATCTCAGGGCCTTTGCTCAATCTCTGTGGAAGCTCTTTTCCAAGATACCTCTTGGCTACTTCCATCACTTCCTGTATATCTTGGCTCAGATCTCACCTTATTAGCAAGACCTCCCTTTACCATGTCATTTATTATTGCATCTCACCCTTGCTCACCTTCTGTATTTGCTCACGACTTACCTGGCTCCATATTTTTCTATAGTACTTATTCCATTTAGACACAATATATGTTTTCTCTAACACGTTTATTATTTGCCTCCTCTCTCTGCTGAAATGTGTATGCTGCAATGACAAGGGTCTTTGTTGTGTTCACTATTTTATCCCAGGCATCTAGAACAATGCCTGGCACACAGCGAATAGTAACCAGTGTCTGTTGTTGGATGCTGCTGAAATCATGGCGTGTTTGCCTTGAGCTCTGAGGTGCTTAAAACTAAGAATGGTGGAAATGGGGAGTGGTTTTCCCATCTTGGTGAGTTCCACCCGGAGGGGAGCTCACCAGAGGAAGTGGCAGCCTGGGTGCAATGCGGCCTGAGGTGGGAGGGCCAGGATTCCAGGACTTTCCCCTGATCTTGTTTCCTACATGGTCTTCTCACTTGGTCTTGTCACTTTCTCTCTTCCTCTGTTACTGAGGATGAAGGGGGTAGCGTCCTTATTCAACATAGCAAAGAGGAAGTGGGGAAAGAGAGGGGATGGGACACATGCAGGTGGCTCCAGTTCTGAGTTTATACAGCTCTGTCACTGCTTACACATTTCTGGGCTTCAGTATCAGCAGCCATAAAATGAGCCTGTGGTTTCAGACCCTCTCTGAGGATATCTCAGCTCTTTATTGCTGTAGTTCTGACAAGGTCTTGGTCCACACTGAATGTATTTCCCACTTTGGAGGAGAATCTCCAGGTAAAATCATTGGGCCTCTCCCCTGCACTGTACTGTTCCAAGTCGTTTCCTGAACCTGGATCTGTATTATTTAAAATGCATTTTTTCTCGTTTGTCGTATTTCCATTAGCAATTTCTCTTGGAATCGGACACTTTTCTTCTTCTACTTGCTGAAATACAATGTGATTCCCAAGTTCTGCCTTACTCAGTGTGGTTTCGTGTCATCTCTTTTGGGGACATGCTGAGTTCTTACCCCCTCGGGCTCTGTTGGGAGCCTAGCGTTCACACTGTGGTGTCTAGTAGGATTGTGTGGCTTTGCACCTCCATCCCTACTTACTAATAGAAAATTAACTAGTCATATGTGAAATAGTACGGGCCAACCATCACCTCGGCCAAGTAGCATAAAACACACCTCATCTCCACTCCAGATGGTTGTCAATAAAAAGCGGCATTTAAAAACGCTGACTAAATTCCAACCTGCGAAGTGCTTTCTTCCTTAATTTCATTTTGGGGGGCGATGTTTGGGTCTGTTTTGTTATAATGCCTGTAAGCAGATTAATCTCACAAGAACTAGAATATGTTTTCCTAAAAGCTTTTCCAAGAGAAACCAAACAGCTTCTCCTGAAACAAATGCAAACCCCCTCTGACTCAGGGGAACTGAGATAAATGGGTCTATTTTCTCGTAGACACAACAGCATGGCACTTGTAACCTGTCTTCCTGAGTTTTTCTGTGCTGGCCTCAAGGTGAAATCTTCATGAACAGATGGGACTCCTCAGAGCTCCTGGGGTAGGAGATAGAAATGCTTCTGAGAAAACACTAAAAAATGTGCTTCCTCATAGTGCCCCTTTCTTCCCAGACAAACCTGAAGCTCAAACCTTAAGATCTCAGAGGGTTAGAAGCCATTCTTGTGTGGCCTTGGGCAAGTCATATAACCTCTAAACCTCCGTTTCCCAGACAAGAATGTTAATAGCAGCAGCTGCAGGGTCATTCTGAGGATTAAATAAGGTGATGGAGGTGGAGCCAGTGCATGGCTAGCACAGGATAAATGTTGCTTTTATTAGCTCTCATTTTGCCAACTTTCCCCTGGCCCCTTGGGTTAGCCTGTTTCTTCTCTATTAGAACAATGAGAAGATATAAACTCCTCCAGCACTGCTGCTTTTTCTCCAGCCGTAATGTTCCCACGAGTGGGACTGGTACACACCTCCCCTGGTGACTGGGCCTTCTAGAACCACCGGGGATGGCCTCTGGTTCCCGGCCCCTGGTTCCGTGTTGGGTGTGGTGCAAGGATGCTCTGCAGCCTCGACGGGAGACAGATCCTCTCTTCTCTTTGCCCCACACCCACCCACTGACTCTTCCCAGCAAAGGCAGCACACTAGGGGATGGGTGGGGTGAGGTCTCCAGCACGGGCTCCCTTGGTTGAGTCTGTAAGCAGCTGTGCAAGGATCTCCCTCTGGGAAGAGGGAACACCCCTGATTTATCTGGAGCTGGACTTCCTTCTTTTTGATCCATTCCTTTCCTCCCTCTTTGTCAGCTGTTCTTGGGAGCATCTGAGCTTGTGTGTTTGCCCACATAGCATCCAGCTCCCTGGCTGGGAGTGGAGCCTAAGTCTTCTCAAGGGCCCTCTGAAATTGTGAGTGCTGTGCTGAGGGTTCCTGGCCACCACAGTGCTCACCCTCTGCACTCTCTGTGAAACCCAGTTATGGTAAAAGCTCTTCCTCTTGACTCCTCCAAGTAGGAGTAATGGGTTGTAACTCAAAGGCCCTCCTTCCTAGGAAATGCAGTGCATCTTGCAGATGGGCTGTTTTGGCTGGATGGGATGGACAAGGCAGGACCAAGCATCTCTTGGGCACAGGTGGGGGTCAACCCTCCATGTAGCTTCCTTGCAGACCTCAATGGTCCCTTTGTCCATTTGAGAATCTTGTCATGCAGAACTGGCTTGAGTGTTTGCTCTGTGGAAGCTCCAGTACTAATGAGGCTCTTTCCCTTAGTCATTTGCCTGTATTGTGGGAACCTGCAGGCTGCCTGGGGTTACCATAGGCTCCTGGGTGCAGTCTCTGCCCCTGGGGACAGGCACTGAAGATTGGCCTACGCTGGGGCTGCATGAGGAATAGTGTCCTCTTCCACCCTGTGAGTGGTAGATAGTCTGAGCTGGCTAGAGGCTGCCAGGTACATTGCCACAGCCATGTGACACACAGTTGCCAACAAAGAGGCGAGAAGATCATGCCCACCTTACAGTCTATGTGTGCAAACCAGACCTTTGCAGATGAGCCAGCTTATCTGTAGTTGGCACCCCAGTCCAGTACTGTTGCCTGGAAAATCCCATGGACGGAGGAGCCTGGTAGGCTGCAGTCCATGGGGTTGTGAAGAGTCAGACATGACTGAGCGATTTTACTTTCACTTTTCACTTTCATGCATTGGAGAAGGAAATGGCAACCCACTCCAGTGTTCTTGCCTGGAGAATCCCAGGGATGGGGGAGCCTGGTGGGCTGCCGTCTAGGGATTGCACAGAGTCGGACACGACTGAAGCGACTTAGCAGCAGCAGCAGCAGCAGACAATTCTGACAGATTGGAAAGTTATTCTGTTGCTTTCCAGGGAAAATTGACCTCAGAGATAGTGGGGTCAGAAGAAAAATTAGGTGGACTTTCCCAGAGTTAGCAAGTATTGTGATGTCTTTATTCCTTATTAAAAAAAATATATATTTTAATATAAATTTATTTATTTTAATTGGAGGCTAATTACTTTACAATATTGTATTGGTTTTGCCATACATCAACATGAATCCACCACGGGTGTACACATGTTCCCCATCCTGAAGCCCCTTCCCACCTCCTTCCACGTACCATCCCTCTGGGTCATCCCAGTGCACCAGCCCCAAGCATCCTGTATCATGCATCGAACCTGGACTGGCGATTCATTTCATATATTTTTATAATAGCATGTTGATTTGAAAAATGCAGTTTGAAAAAGTTGACTTGTAACCCCTACACAAAGCTTTCCTCTGTTGTTGTCAGGATCTTCCCTCTCCAGTGCAAATGGTCTGTGGTCTTCACCCCAGACCACAGCCGGTTGGGAGCTCTCTATTGGTGGTGGGCTTCTGCACAGAATCGTTTGTCAACGCTGGCAACAGAGGCACAGTTTTTTGTTTTTTTGTTTTTTAATGTTTAAAGAGGCAGTATAGCCCAGCAGTGAAGAACCTGGGCTCTGGATACTTCCTGGTAGGTTTGCTAGAATTAAAAGAGCTCTTGGTTTCCACACACAATACCTAACTCTCAGTAACTCTTAGTTATCATGGTTACATTATGCAATCTTTCCTTGACATCCTCACCCCTGGTTTATTTCAAACACTTTCTGGCATCACTTTCAGCATTCTATGTGGGCTGCTGTGCTCAGAAAAATAGAACTTTTAGGGAAAATCAGCAGTTTACTGAAATATTGACGATACGTGTGTATCTCCCGGCACACATGCATCTTCTCCATACCTCCCGTGTGTACCCTTTGGGTTCACTGGTACACAGATGGCCCTCCCCCACCCATTCATTTGGCTAAAACCTCTGGCCGTCTTGGGTTTCCCCAGCTGTCTGCAGTGTCAGGCAGTAGGGAGAGCCACATGGTTTGTTGCACGGTGCACCCACCAGGTTGGTCTCTCTGTTCTGTCCGCAGTCTCCAGGTTATTGCAGGTTGGTACATTTGGAAGCCATCATTATGTGTTTTTAATGCTGTTCATTCATTTTCAAGAATAAACAGGTGCTGTAGTATTAGCTTTTTATTGATCACTTAACCAGTAAGAAATTATGGAAATATTATCCATTAAATCACCGTGAAACCCTGTTAATCTGCCAAATTTCCAAACCAGAGAATCAATTAGATTTGTGGAGTATTTGTTTAGCTTCAGTCTCCTGGTGACTCCTGCTTTATTTACTCTTATAATTTCCCCAAAGATTTGTTTCTGTCTTCCTGATAGAAGGGTGTGTTCTGCATATCCTATGAGAAGCTACTAGAGGGGATAGGGGCACAGAAATGAATTAAGCAAATATTTCAGATTTGTTACTGTATTTTCATGAGCCATATAAGTTAATGATCCAAGGCCAGAGACATTGCTTTATGCCAGACACAATCATGCTGAATTCTGCTTTTCCTGGGGGAGCTGGGGATTGATGGCAGTTCAGGTTTCCCTGGCCTGTCTCCTGGGGTGATGGGGACCTGCCTTGTGCCACTTTATCTTGAACTGAACACTTGGTCTCCAGGCACCAATTATTTCAAAGGCACGAGTTATTGTCATGGTACCACCTTGTTGCAACCCATCAGCTAATGAGGCTGCCTCACTGAGGTTTGCACATACCCAGAAACTGCAGGCAGGTCTCACTGAAAGCCTCATAGGTAGCAGAACGAGTCCCAGTGTCAGTGAAAGAGGCAGCCCTCTACATCCGTGAGCTGGTGGGGAAAGGGTGTCCTGGGCAGGCTCCCCGGGCTACCGAAGATCGGCCTTCCCACTGTCGTTTCAGTAGGTCATCCTTCTTCTTTTGGGCCTTGAGGATTCTCCTTTCTTTTGGAAATTCTCATTAAATATTGACTGGCTAAATATTTATGGAGCTACTGCTGTGTGCCAGGTGGGCCTCCAGCCCACTCTCTGTGGGCTGGAGGGTGGATGTACCCAAAAGTGCTTCTCAGTCCCAGGCAGGACAAATCCAAGGAGGAACACACTGGGACACATCGTAATCAAACTGACAACATTTACAGACCAAGATAAAATATTAAAAGCAACAAGGGAAAACAACAAATAACATACAAGGGAACTCCAGTAAGGTTATCAGCTGATTTCTCAGCGGAAACTCTACAAACGAGAAGGGAATGGCAGGATGTATTTAAAGAGATAGAAGAACCTACAACTAAGAATTCTCTATACAGCAAGACTCTCATTCAGACTTGATGGGGAAATTAAAAGCTTTCCAGATAAGTAGAAGTTAAGAGAATTCAGCACCACCAAACCAGTTTTACAAGAAATGCACTTCTCTAAGCAGGAAACATGAGAGAAGGAAAAGACCTACACAAAATAAACCCCAAATAATTAAGAAAATGGTGATAGGATCATACCTATCAATGATTACCTTACCGTAAATGTAAGTGGATTAAATGTACAAACCAAAAGATAAAGACTGGCTGGGCAGATGAAAACACATGCATGCATGTACTTCCATTTACCACATCACTCACCTCCCAAACTTTATGTAATTATTTTATATTGTTAGGTTAATCATGTTTCCATTATGGCTTGCAATTATAAGGATCTTTTATTTTTTCATCTGGCTATTGATTGTGAAAACTGATAAACGTCTTCTATTATTGAAAAAAACAAAAACCAAAAATGCTTCGTAGAGGAGGCGATGCCTGAGCTGAGTCTTGAAGAATACTTAAGAGGCAGGTGAAATGACTCATGCTGATTCTCTCAGTTGGACCCCTTACAGTTGTGAGCAGTAAGGCATTAATGTTATTTCCACTTGGAGGAGGAACTGACTGACAGAGAGGGTGAGTGACTTGCTGGAGGTCAACAGTTGGTGCCTGAACTTGGAAGTCTGTCTCCAAAGTCCTATGTAAGCTGGGGGAGATGAGACTTCAAAAGGCTGTGTTTAGCATATGTATGTGGGCTTGGACAAGAGTTTGAGAAGGACTGCATTATGGGTGGTTTGATCTGTGTGTAGAGATGAAACTGTTGTGTTTCTGTACTAGCCCACCTAAGTCTTACATAGCAGTGATAGGAGCACATTAAAGGGTCTGGTCCGTGGGACTTCCCTTGTGGCCCCGTGGTTCCACTGCAGGGGGCATAGGTTTGGTCCCTGGTTGTAGAACTGAGATTCTGGCCAAAAAAAAAAAAAAGGGTCTGGTCTTTGGCCAGGAAAAGAGGATCCAGAAGTAGTGATGACTTAGTCAGGATGACTAAGGAAAAAAAAAAAAAGAATGACTAAGGGAAAGAAACAAAGGATTAAAGAACTATTTTGTGTTTTGATGAATTAATGTGTTCAATCTATAAATATTTATTGAATACTTAGTAGGCATAAAGCACTGTCCTGAATTTAGTGAGAGATATACAATATGTGACATTCTACTTGTCTCAATAAGTTTTTCATCTCTGAGCTAAGATTAATTCATTCTTTCAATGAATCAATCACTCATTCATTCATAGATTCACTTTTTTAGCTTTACTAATGCACTAGACATGTGACCCTAGACATTAGGATTGTAAAGATGAGGGGAAGCTCTGAAACTAAGAGTCATGAGGGACTTCCCTGGCAGTCTAGTGGTTAAGACTCTGAGGTTCCACTGCAGGAGGCATGGGTTTGACAAGTCATGGAACTGGGATCCTGCAGGCCATGCAGTGCAGCCAAAGAAAAAGAAAAGAGGGAGGGAGAGAGTCATGAAAATACATTGTAAGAATGTTCAAGAAGAAAGTATTTAAGTGAGCATAGGGAAGTGTCGAAAGGCTTCACAGAGAAGATAATATAAATGAGATGGGTCTTAAAAGATGAGTCAGACTTTGATAAGGGGCTTCCCTGGTGGTTCAGCGCTAAAGAATCTGCCTGCAATGCAGGAGATATGGGTTCAATCCCTGGGTCGGGAAGATCCCCTGGAGAAGGACATGGCAACCCACCCCAGTATTCTTGCCTGGAAAATCCCTTGGGCAGGGGAGCCTGGTGGGCTACAGCCCATGGGATTGTGGTAGAGTTGGACATGACTCAGCCAGTAAGCAAGAGTCCACGTGCTCATCATCGTAACTTCACGGTGGACAGACAGGCAAGATCCACCATCTGACTCCATGTTGGCAGGGAAAATAAGGAGACGTTTGTGATGAGTGAGCGGACAGTGAATAAACCTCACAGCCTTCAGGGCTGTCATAGAGGAGAGCAGCTTGAGCTGGCAAAGATGGCTTGATCCCCATCCTTGGGAACTTAGGATCTAGTTTGAAAGACAGAGCTGAGAAAGCCTCTGTGGCTCACTTTACTGGGCCACCTTGGGCAACTTGCTCACCACCTCTGGGCCTGTTTCCTTCTTGTGTCAAAGGAAAGTGATACTGTAAGTTTAAGTGGATACTGATGGATGTGAAAAGCTCAAGTTTAAAAGTATAAGGCTCTTTGCAGAGCACATTCTTAATGTAATACTTTCTTATTCTGTGCAGTGGGAGGGAATAATTCACCACTGAGATGCCCTCTAGTATGGCAATACATTGGTTCAACCACATTTTCAAGTCAGATGACCCAGTTCATACTCCTGGGATTATAAATCTGTTACTTTGGACATCTGCATTGCCCACTGTGTTTCTTTCCTCTTTTTTTTTTCAGTTAAAAGTATTCATCAAAGTAACACATGTGCATAATTTTAAAATAGTACAATAAGTCTTATAAAGAAAAAGATCAGTTTCCCCTTTCTTCTCTATCTCCTATACTCATCCAAGAGGCAATTACTTTCTACTCTCTTAATGGTTTCTTTTGATGTTTACCTGCATATTGACAAAAATTAAGTTTTTACCACTATTTTCAAATATATCAATTTCACATTATTTCTAGACTTCTGTGATAGCAGTTTAGGCTCCATCCCTCTTCTTTTGTCCATGCTACCTTCTGTCTCCCAATCTTCCCTACAATTATTTCATAATTTTTGGTTAAATCAGTAATGACTGTGACATAATTTTGATTAAGTGAATAATTAGTGTTTTCACTGTCTGAATTCATAGTGATATGTAAACCTGGTTGCTGGTATTCCAGGTGCAGGAGTGAGTTCACTCTGAAGTCTTTTATTTAAGCCATTTTATTTAGTTAGTTTTTTGCCACATTTGGTTCCTTGCTACGCTTGGCTTACCAGAATTTTGAACCTTTTATGTTTGATTTCCATTGAGAATAAACCTCCATCTCTGGTGTGGGTGGAACAGGGAGCCTGGTGGTGGGTAGGGAACCCACCTGGTTCTTTGGGGATGGAGTTGGTGGCGGGGCGGGGGGGGGCACCAGGCTTCTAATTGAATTGCTCTGTCTCTAGACTTGGATTCCAGGTGTGTGCGCTCCTTTTCTGAGTATCAAGTGAGGAGACTAGTTCTGCTTTGCAGGATCATTGTGAGAATTAAACGAGATGGTGCCTGAAAGGTGCCTGAAGTCTGCAGAGTGGCTGCTCAAAGAATGTTTTGTTTCCTTCCCCCATCACAGCTGAGCTGTGGTGTGTGCTCATCAGCGGCTGCAGGAGCAGTGGGTGTGGATCTCCCAACTCACCTCCAGTCCTGTGTCTCCCAGACCTGTGGGTACCAGGTCCTGATTTCTGCCACATTTCCAAATACCTGAATTTATTTAAAAATATTTTTTTCTTTAAGTCAATTCTTTTTTCCCTCCAGCTTGGTGTTGGTGAAATCACAGGTTTAATATACATAACAAATTCCTTAAAATCCTCAGTGGTGTAGGTGCCACACATAGAAAAACATGGTGCGGATTTTATTCATTTATGGTAGCTTGGTGCCTATTCAAAGTATTCTCTCTGTTACTTCTCATGAATAAAGAGTGAGGTCATGTTGGAGGTTGGTTGGTGAGGGAAGTCTTTTATTGAGGGAGTTTAAGGAATAGAACTGGCTGAATTGCAGTGGGGAACTCCAAATCCATTTTGGTATTTGCATCCTCAAGTTTAAAATCTCCATCTCTTTCTGGATGTTCAGTGCTGTGCTTAGTTTCTCAGTTGTGTCTGACTCTTTGTGACACCATGGACTGTAGCCCCCCAGGCTCCTCTGTCTATGGGGATTCTCCATGCAAGAATTCTGGAATGGGTTGCTATGACCTTCTCCAGGGGATCTTCCCAACCCAAGGATCAAACCCAGGTCTGCCTCATTGCAGGCAGATTCTTTACCGTCTGAGCCACCAGGGAAGCCTCTTTCTGGATAGTAGAACCCCAGAGTCTTATCTGAGGTAGTCCTTGACAAAGTTACAAAATACTGAGGAATATTATAGGCTGCCAAAAAATGTAACTTGTGTTGGGGAGACTTTCAGAGCTCTGAATGGGCACCCCTAACATGAAATCATAGCCTTCCAATGATGTTGAGGGATGTGGGATCCTTTTGGAAGGAAGCTAAGTGAATGACCTCTGGTTGACATTCCTTTCCAGACTTTTCTCAGGGTACAAGTGCACTCCCTGGGATAGAATCCTACCATGCTAGCAGCCTGCCTTTAGGCTGGCCCCCTTGGCTTATTTCCTTACCTCCCAAGAATTTAGCTCCATGGCTTTGCAGGGGTTGAACTTGTATCTCTGTCAAACTGCACTGCAGGCATGTTACTTCTGCTCCATCACCCCTCTCACCTCGCCATAGCCCTGCCTTCTCCTCCTCTCCACTGCACACACAGAGTAGCTGCTGCCTGCAGCTTGGCCAAAGATGGGTGATTATTGTCATTATTAAAGGTCAGCATTGGGAAGGAGTCCCCAGGCACTGGGTGCCAGATGTGGAGTTGGTGAGATGCAGGGAGGTGGCAGGCCTGGCTGGAGTGCCCTCCTGTTCACCATGCTGCTTCCTGACAAAGGGCTGCTCATCCCAGACTGATGAAAATGCATCCTGTTTGTCAGGACTGCACATTCATTCTTTTCTGAAGAGAAATGTGGTTTTAATTTTGGAGATCAGACAGGATGACTTGTGTTCATATGGCTGATAAATCATTTCAAAGAAAATTAGTTTGGCATGCTTGACATTTGTATGGATGGCTGATGAATTAAAGGCATGGATCCAGATCACGTCAGAAATATTTTACCATTACAAAAAATTGTGGTCTGCGGAAAACAGATTCCGATAAAGCTATAAAGCTGTCTGACCATCCTTCTGAGTTGTAGAAATGCAGCATTCAGGGACGGTGTCATCAGCATAAATATGCCACATGGTGGGCAGTTTGTAATAGAGAGATGGCCCGTAATGGAAATGAGGAGGCCTGGGTTCTGGCCCCAGCTTTGCCCACTCCCCACTGTTCACCACTGGGCAGAAGGCATTGTGTTTGGCTGGACCTCAGCTTAGCTGGGGGTTACTCCCCTTGAATATCTGATGAACACTGTGCCCTCTCCCTGAGAAACAGATGCACATTCAAAAAGTGATTTCCCACAATTCCAGGGCTTGGTGGACCTCTCCAAGCCCATTATGGGCCTCAGGTGATTGACTCCCAGACCCAGCGAGCCCGCCAGTCTCCCCCTGCCCTTGAGACCATCTTGAAGCCTACCTGACTTGGGAACACTCTCCTCTAGTGGAGGAGAGGGAGACCTGGCCCTCAGAGCAGGCCGACTCACTTCCCCTGTGCTCAACTGCCTGGTTCATTGCAGGGAATATTTATTGAGCACATTTTGTATGTGAGGCAGGGGGCTGGATGTGGGAGTACCGGAGTGGATGGAATACATCCCCAGTCTCCTATGGGAGTAGTTCTTGTGGTCACGAGCTTTGTGGGGAGTGAAGGCCGTGAGGGTGCTGCATCGACTCTGGGGAGGGAGTCAGGATTTGAGCTCCAATTCTGGCCTTGCGAAGAGTTTGGATTCTGTCCTTCATGAGTGTAGACAGTCTACTGGGCATTGGTTTCTTCTTAAGTACAATAAGGTCAGTAATTCTAGAACCTTGTGTGTCTTAGCATTACTATGAGACTCCAATATGCTCATGTAACAATTTAAATAAAGTCAATTGTTAACTGCTCTGGGACTGTACTGTTTAAACTGGTTAAATTGTAAAACTTTTGTTATTAAGGGTTTTGCTATTTACCCATGGAAAAAGACTTTTGCCAATAAAAAGGCAAATTAAAAATGTAAGACTAGAAGGAGAGGGTGAGATGAATTGAGAGAATAGCCTTGTCGTTTATACACTACCATGTATAAAATAGATAGCTAGTGGGAAACTGCTGTATAATATAGGGAACTCAGCTTGTTGCTCTGTGATGACCTAGATGGGTGAGGTGGGGCGGGGGGCGGGGTAGTGGGTGTTGGAGGGAAGCTCAAGAGGGAGGGTGAGAAGGTGCTTAGTCGTTTGGTTGTGTCTGACTCTTTGTGACCCTTTGGACTGCAGCCCATCAGGCTCTTCTGTCCATGGGACTTCCCAGACGAGAATACTGGAGTGCGTTGCCAATTCCTCCTCCAGGGGATCTTCCCAACCCAAGAACTGAACCCTCATCTCCTGTGTCTCCTGCATTGCCAGTGGATTCTTTACTTGCTGAGCCATTGGGGAAGCCCCAAGCTGCTGCTAAGTCACTTCAGTCGTGTCTGACTCTGTGCGACCCCATAGACGGCAGCCCACCAGGCTCCACCATCCCTGGGATTCTGCAGGCAAGAACACTGGAGTGGGCGGGAAGCCCCAAGAGGGAGGGATTAATGCATACTTATAGCTGATTCACATTGTTGTATAGCAGAAACCAACACAACATTGTAAAGCAATTATACTCCAATAAAATTTTTCCAAAATGAAAAAAAAAAAGTAAGGCTGAATGCCAGCAGACACAGACTTAGGAGAGAAAAGGCATAACCTGGGGTTTGGCTGACCAAGGAGGCCTCTGCCCTGAATCCAGGGTCTTCACCTTGAAGGATTTCATTTGAACTCACAGTCCTTTATTATAGAAATCATCATGTAAATTGTGGAAGAATAGAGAATGCTGCTTACTAAAAACCAAAAAACAAAGCTAAAGCACATGCCACCTGTTGTGTTAACAGTTGGAGGTAACTACTTTAGATCATTTGGTATAAAACCTCTTTGAATGCGTGCACATACATGGAAATTCACTCATTTGTTCATTGAATAGTATTTATTCAGAGGATACTAGTTTCACTAGCCTGGAGTTATGCACTTAAGTCTATAATGGTAAACATAGTGAATGTGGTTCCTCCAGGACATAGTTAACTAGGCTGAGAGACAGTTAAATAAGTAAATATTACAGCTGTGTGGCTTTCTGTGAACACAGGCACACACTCACTCTCTCAGCTGGAACTGTGCCCTGTTACTGCTTTGCTGTCAGTCACTTTTCCTCTGTAAAGCGTTGTTATCTTTTCACCATGCTGGCTAACACATGGATCAGTTACCTGGTGCCTGTCAGACGACCACAGAGCTGCATCGCTATCCATGAGCATTGGTATCTGGAGTTGGCTGGGCCGGGCTGGTCTTGGCCAGTCTTGCTCGCTGTGGGTCCACTAGCTGTCAGCTGATCTAAGATGGTCCTGGCTGGCACCACTCCACGTGTCTCGTCTCCCAGAAGCTGGATCAGGCATGTTCTCTTGGTCATGGCCAAGGCACAGGAGCAGAAACTGAAATGCTAGAGTACAGTGTCAAACCTCTGCTTGTGTCATGACTGCTAACAAGTCACATGGCTGGGCCCAGGGGCAGAGTGTGAGGGAAACCACTGAAAGATGGTGTGGTCAAGGGTGTGGAGACAGGAGAGGAGAACTGGGGTCTTTAATGCAGTTGATGTACTACAGTCTGTGTCCTCGTTACCCTTCCTAGTTGCTGCCCAGATTCTGTGTTGGAGACAGGTGGGATTTTACACACGGGGCACTTTCAGCAAGGGTGCAGAGGCGGCACTGGGGGTGTGACTGGCTCTGCCCACCTACTGGGCCCAGAGGGTGGAGAACATTGTGCCAGGAGGAGGAGGCTGAACTCATCTTGTCAGTAACTGGAGATGATGCGATAAAAGTAGGATGTCAGAAGGTAAATCTGAAAATGGTATTTGACATGCGTTTAGGTGACTAGAGGCTGGAGAAAGAGAGACAAGTCGGCATGTGTTGGGATAATCTCAGTCTGGGCCTGGAGGTGGAAGGAAATGGAAAGGGAGGGATGGACCAGGATAGTTGAGTTAATAATTGCAGCCTTCATTAGTTGAATTCTTACCGTGGGCCACCACATCCTAGACACATGTTTTGTGTCGTCATCTGAGATTCTTAGAACAATCCTATGAAATAAGTACTTATATTATCCTCCTTAACAGTCTGGGAAACTGAGGCATAGCAATGAGGCAGCTGGTCTACCTAAGGTTCCACAGCTCCTTAGTAGTGATGCCAGGCTGTGACCCTGTACAGGCTGTCTTCAGAGCCTGCGTCCTTTGCTGTGACTCCAGGAGTCACCTTGATAGCGGAGGGTACTGTTGAAGGAGATTTTCTAAAACTCAGTAACAGTTTATGGAGGAAAGTTATGGAAATAATTGACTGCCCTAGTCATAGGACTAGTATTCTTGACAGAAGCAGGAAAGCTCGATGAAAGGCATCTTGTATGTTGGAGTTGGGGTTTTTGAAGTTGCTGAGGTTGAGATGAAGTTGGATGTCTGTGGATGGTGAGTGGAAGAAGTGGGGAAGTGGTGGTCCTGCGAGATCTGGCTGAGAACAGGGGCATGTGAAGGGTGGTGGAGCCTGGAGGCCAGTTTGCAATGGGCAGTAGGAAGGGGAAACAGAGCCAGTGAAGGAGTGATCTGAAAGGTAGATGGAGAACATGGGTAGAATCGACTTATTCCATCCAAACTTTCGGAGGAGAGTGTCGAGATGGAGGGTGGTCTGGGGTCTAGAGTGGGAAGGGCAATTAGGAGGCAGAAAACTGAGATGAGCGGCAGAGTTTGGAGATGCAGAGGTCAGTGCGGGCATTGAGCAGAGGGCTGCCTGGATGGAATGACTGAGGACAGGACTTTTGTGTCCCTTTAGAGCCTGTGCTGAAGGCATTGGGCAGCCAAGCCAGGCCCACTGTGGGGGGTGGTGCCAAGGGCTCCTGTACATCACAGAGTGCAGTGGGAGGAGTGTCAGGAGGAGATAGCTGGTGATGCCTGAGAAAGTGAAAAGTGAAGTCGTTCAGTTGTGTCCAACTCTTTGCGACCCCATGGACAGTAGCCTGCACCAGGCTTCTCTGTCCATGGGATTTTCTAGGCAAGAGTACTAGAGTAGGTTGCCATTTCCTTCTCCAGGGAATCTCCAATCAAACACAGGTCTCCCGCATTGTAGACAGACGCTTTACTGTCTGAGCCACCAGGGAAGATGCCTGAGAAGGGAGAGCTAATCAAGGGTGCAAACCCCAGGAAGGGACACATGGCGGGTAGAGATCAGGGACAGGCAGAGGAGAGGGGATTAGCCGTGGAGAGGAGGGAGGGGTGGGTAGAAGCGACTTGGGAGGCCTGTGCCTGGGTTTGATGTTAGGCGGAGCTGGGAGGAAAGGTCACCACATTCAGACAGAGCAGCAGCAGCACCACTGTATCTTCACTTTGCTTCAACTTCCCTGTGGTTGCCCACTTTCCTCAGTGCAACCAGTGGCTATTTTGAAAAGAAAACCACTGATGATGCCCGTGACCTCAGAATGAAGCCTTCTCTCCTTGAAGCAGCCTGCATGTCAGGCGCCCTTCAGCAGTCCCTCAACCCCATTCAGCCGTACCCTCACCCAGGACTCCCACCCTTCCTGTCCCATTGGCCTTGGGTGCTCGGCCCTACCACCCCTCACCAACCAGCTCCTTCCCTTCTAACTCCAGGCTTCTGTTCTGACAGCTGACCTCTGACTTCCCTCCTGCATTTCTGCTCTGGAAAGGGCCTTGATCTCTGCTGATCAAGCACTCAGCACCATGCCTGGCACACAGAGGGGCTCAGCACAGTGTTGCTGAAGGAAACCGGGACGAGCAATAGGAACACACCAGACAGGAAGCCCTCACTGCCTCTGGTTGCTAAGACATCTCGGGAAGGTGGGGTTTGTCTGATATTTCTGATGCTCACAGGGAGAACTACTGTGTATTTTTCCAAGCCTGACCCACTGCCCTCTGCCCTGAGAGCCTCTTTTTCTCTTTTCTTTTTTAAAATGGAAACAGAACAGGCAGAGTAGACCTCACAAGGACCTTTTTCCTTTAGACAAATAGCTGGTATTCCTATTAAAATGGTAATTTTCTCTGTTTAAAAAGGCAGATGTGGTCAAATTAAGCTAATCTAATTTGCAATTTTTCATTAAAAATATATAAGAGTCAGGCTGGGAGGCTGTTTGGGTCCCAGGGGTCATTGCGTTAGCAGCCATGGGAACAAATGTCCTTTATCTGCTTATAGATACATGCAGCTTCCTGCAGGCATCATTTCCTCACGGTGACTTCTCCCTGACCTTGTTTCAGGCCACAGGGGGTTTCTGTCTGCCAGCTTGTCTTCTGTTTCGCCCTTTTTATTAAATAGAAAATCCCCAAGTACCCCTATGTTGCAGAGTCCCTTATACTGAGAAGAGGAGGAATGGTCTCCTCTAACTAATAGGAATTTGGGACAAAGACATGAGGTTTTATTCAAGAGCGAGGAAGAAGACAAAGTCCTGAGTGAAGCCAGGAGGAGGTAGGGGTGCCCCGGACTCAGATGCATGGGTCTGGATGGGCAGGACGCTGGAGGGGGAGTAAGGCAGAGGCCGTGGTGTCCCTGTCTGTTGAGTGGGCGTGTGACATTCTCACATCTCAGGATTTGTTGGTACCGTGTATAGCCTGAGGCTTCCCCCACAAAAAGCCATTAAGCATGCCTGAAACCTACACCCCCTATCTGAACCCTGATGAGAGCTCATGTGCAATTAGGACAGCCTGGCTTAACTGTGTGGAAGCCATGATGTTGTGCTCAACCAAGATGATGCAGTCTTTCTTCCACACTCCAGCCCTGAGGAGTTTGGGTGAAATACATCCCTTAGCCTTCGTTCTGGCATCTCAGAGACCTGCCTCTGAGCCTCAGCCTTGCCTCATGCAGCTCTGTGACTCCCAGTCTATGAGGTGGAGATGCTGTCTTCATCACCGGTGTCTCTCACCACCAACACCAGCTTTGGGATTTCTTGTCAAGTGTTGGGACCATGCATGGTAAGTCTTCAATTCCAGCGCGCCCTTCTGCTTCCCTTCACCTTGGCAGTGACCCCCTGAATCCTGATGAAGCTGTGGTCCAGCGATTCCTTGTGCAGTGAGAACTTAAAAAAGTCAAAGTAGTGTTAGAAAACAGAAACGGAAATGTTTGGAGTCCACAAAGGCAGGCAGTGAGTGGGTGACAGAGGAGAGGGCTTCTGAGGGCAGACTGGACCTGGGCAAAGTGTTCTTGGAAGTCTAGAAAGCTCTTGGCCTTTCTTGTAATCCTGTGTGACTCTAAAGCATGTGAGAAATTGGAGGTGCTTCTATACTATTTTAAAGAGGGCTGATAGACTTGGGACTGCAAGTTTTATTTGGATTATCATTTGTAAGCCTGTGATAAAAAACCATCTCCCAGGAAGTGTGTGACAGTGTGCTTCATCGGTACCTCTTACATCCTCGTCTTTGGGATGACCCTGAGGTATTTTGCTGTCATTGGCCTATTTTCTTCCCTCCCTAAATTATGCCAGTTTGTGCAAAGCATGCTATATGATGGCAAGTGAATGGTCTGAGGCGAATTCTCTGCTCTGCAGCCTTTTCCTTGTCAGCGTCCCAGCTGTGAGCATTGGCAAGTCCTCCAGATAGATTTTCTTTTCCTCTTAAATGTTTGTCTGAAATTAATTTTGACTGTTTGGAAGAGGTTGTTGAGCAGTCAGAGGGCTTTGCAGAGCAGAATCTGCAGCCCTGGCAGAGGAGCTGAAAGCTGCATGTTCAGTGGGTGCGTGAGTGTCCCACCAGCATGGAGACTGGCTCCACTTCCTTGTAGAGCTGAAAAGTCAGAGATGCTGTCATGCCTCTGAGCAGATCTTGAGGTTGGAGCCTTAAATCTGTCACACTGTGTGGAAGTCAAGGGCAGGAGATGGCATTGGTTAGTGTCAGCCTGCAAACTCTGGGCACTTGGCTGCGTATCAGGAAAAAAGAGTTTTGGAAACATACAATTTTGTGAACTTGCTTTTTCTCTGCAGTATCTTGTGAATTGAATGGCAACTCTCTCCATGCCCCTGGCCCCCAGAGATCACATCAGAGAACACAGCAAGAACTTAGCCCAATATTTGAAAAGGATGTCTATGTTGAGTGGGTTTCTTTGTGTTCTGTGGGTTTGTAGACTTTGTGTGCCTTCCATTAGCATCTATTAATAGCTCAGGGCTTTCACCCAGGAGATGAGGCTCTCATCTACTAGGGTGTGGGCCGCCTAAGGGCTGGGTCTGCTTTGCTTTTTGTTGCATCTCTACTGTCTAGCTGAGGCCTGGCACACAGTAGGAACTACTTAAATACCTGTAGAATGTGTGTGTGAACAGACTCTTTTGATTTGTGGGTTGGATTTTATATGACAAATATTTCCTCTGAGCCATCGACAAATAGTTTATTCCTATTTTTCTCCCTTTGGTTTTAAGTGTACTTAAATTTTGTTTTTATTTTTAAAATTAAAAATTTTTAAGTAAAAATTTAAATTATTATACAATCTGTAAATGTTACTTTCCGTTTACCCATTACTGTAAATTATTAGCTGCGTTCCCCGTGTTGTACACTACATTCTTGAGCTTATCTTAGACCCCGTAGTTTGTACTTCTACTCCCCTACTCCCATATTGCCCTGCCCCACTGGTAACCACTGTTTGTTCTATCTATGAGTCTACTTTATTTAAAAAAAAAATTTATTTCTTTTTGAGTGTGCTGGCTCTTCATCGTGCTGCACGTGGGCTTTCTCTAGTTGCAGGGAGCGGGGCCTACTCTCTAGCTGTGGTGCATGGGTTTCTCATTGCTGTGGCTTCTCTTATCGTGGAGCCTGGGCTCTAGGTGCATGGGCTTCAGAGGCTGTGGCGCGTGGGCTCGGTTGCCCCGTGGTATGTGTGATCTTCCCAGATCAGGGATCAAACCAGTGTCCCTTGCATTGCAAGGCAGATTCTTAACCACTGGAATACCAGGGAAGCTCCTGTGAGTCTGCTTATAAGTGTACTTTTAATCGATCCTGAATAGACCAGGTAGGATGCAGTTCAATAGCATGGAGTCTGTTCTCTACTTGTCTCCTTCTCTCTGTGTGGATGCTGAGTCTTACTTGTTTGTATATCCTCAAAAGCAAGGTCACAGCCTATGGCCCAACACCTGTTTTTTGTAAATAAAATTGTTCTGGAACCCAGCCTTGCTCATTTATGTGCGCATTGTCTGTGGCAGCTTGCATGCCTTGACACAGAGTTAAGTAGTTGTGAAAGAATCCATATGGCCCAGAAAGCCTAACATCTTTACTCTCTGACCCTTTCCAGAAAGGTTGCTGATCGCTGCTCATGAGCATCCACGAGGTGCTTGGCACAAGGTAGGAACATTCCTGGCAGAGCCTGTGTTCAGTGAATGCCTGAAGGACAGACGAAGGGAGGGGTTTACCCATCTGTGGGGGATGGATGTGTGTGTTCATTCCTAGGGCTGTGCAGAAGGTGAGGTGGTGGGCTCAGTGTTGGCCCTGCCCGTGAGGTCTGCACAAGAATGTAGATTGGCTTAGTGTGATCTGCTGCCTTGACTGGACAATGAAGAGGAATGGCTGGTGGCATCCATTTATTTTGTGATCGAGTGTTGATTGAACTGGGGAAGACTGAGAGCAGGAGGAGACAGGAGAGGATGAGATGGTTGGATGGCATCACGGAGTCAATGGACATGAGTTTGGGCAAACTCTGGGAGATGGTAAAGGACAGGGAAGCCTGGTGTGCTGCAGTTAGGGGGTCACAAAGAGTCGGACACGACTTAGCAACTGAACAGCAGCAGCAGTTTATTGAACTGGACGGTTACTGAGGACCAGTGGTGCATTGTGACTCTAGTTACAGAGAACATACTGTTTGCTGGTCACTCTGGGTTATGTATGTGTTATCTGAAGTGCTCATCACATTCCTGCATAGCTGTAATATTCCTTTCCTTGAGATGGTAGTGGTTGATCCCAGACATGGATACACATATCCAAGGCCTTATCATGAGAGGTTGGCAGGGCTGAGTTTCAAACACAGTTCTGTCTCACCTGAGAGCCTATGAGCTCACCACTGAGACCATGTTCCCCGACACTTTTAGGACTGCTTGGGAAGTAGATTTCAACAAGCATGGTCCCTGCTCTAAAGGAGGTTGTTATCCAGACAGGATATCTGAATTGTCTCAGGTTCTTTTTGGTATCTTCCTGAGGTATCAGGAAGGCTTGTTGCCTTTTCATACTCTTTGTGGGGTTCTCATAGCAAGAATGGAGTAGTTTGCTGTTGGAAGGACTGATGCTGAAGCTGAAGCTCTAGTATTTTGGCCACCTGATGTGAAGAGCTGACTCATTGGAAAAGACCCTGATGCTGGGAAAGATTGAGGGCAGGAGGAGGAGGAGACAGAGGATGAGATGGTTGGATGACATCACCTACTCAATGGACGTGAATTTGAGCAAACTCCCGGGGATAGGGAAGGACAGAAGGGCCTGGGGGCGTGCTGCAGTCCATGGGGTCGCAAAGAGTTGCACATGACTCAGCAACTGAACAATAGTGAAAACCAGGAAGGCTTCCTGGAGAAGGAGATAAAGATGACGACTGTGACAATAGTAACTTGTAATGTTTATTTTTTTACCTTGTGCTCTCTCTCATGCAACACATGTTACAGATATTCTGTCTTTTAATCTGAGTAGCCCTGTATGATAGGCAGATATTATAGGGTTGAATTATTTCTCCCCCAGAAGATACACCCAAGTCCTAACCTCTAGTACCAGTGAATGTGACCTTATTTGGGGATAGGGTCTTTTTGCTGCTGCTGCTGCTGCTAAGTCGCTTCAGTCATGTTCAACTCTGTGCGACCCCATAGACAGCAGCCCACCAGGCTCCGCCGTCCCTGGGATTCTCCAGGCAAGAACACTGGAGTGGGTTGCCATTTCCTTCTCCAATGCATGAGAGTGAAAAGGGAAAGTGAAGTCGCTTAGTCGTGTCCGACTCTTCGCGACCCCATGGACTGCAGCCTACCAGGCCCCTCCGTCCATGGGGTTTTCCAGGCAAGAGTACTGGAGTGGGGTGCCATCACCTTCTCCGAGGGTCTTTTTAGGTGTCATTAATTTAAGGATCTTCAGATCATTCTGGATTTAGTGTGGGTTCTAAATCCAGTGACTGATGTCCTTATAAAAGAAAGAATGAGGGGATTTGATGCACAGAGATGCAGAGGGGAAGGTCACATGAAGACAGACCAGCAGGTGGAGGAGGGAAGGCAGGGTTGTCTCCAAGGGCTTGTGGAGGGAGCATGGCCCTGTCACCACTTTGAGTTTGGTATTTCTGGCTTCCAAAAAAAGGTGAAAAAGAGAAATTGAAGCCACCAACTCTGAGATAGCCTGTGGTGGCAGCCCCAAGAAACAAATACAGGCCCAATTATCACCCTGCTGGGAAACATTGAGTAGCTGCCCAGAGCACACAGCTGGTGCTGCTGGAGCCGGGACTCAAACCCATGTCAGCCTGCTTTAGCCGCTGGCTGGGGCTTGAGTCTGATGAGCAGACTACTGTTGCAGGCAGAGCCCCACTGGTCAGCTCTGCCATCCTCTCCGAGTGAGCATCTGCAGTCATTTCTGAGACACCTCTGAGATGCTCCCGGTCCAGAAGAGAAGGCACCTCTGTGCTCCCCGTGTCCCCATGGAGCTCTCCAGGCCATATGTTCCTGCTGTGCTCATAGCCTCGGCCATGGCCCTCGTGCCTGGAACAGGGCCCACGTGGCTTGTGCCAGCTGGGGACAGAGGGCAGCCTGGGAAAATGTGGCCTCCTTCCTGATTGGCTCTCTGAGGCGCAGGACACAGAGATGCAGGAGAGGAGGCCTCTGTGCTTGAGCTGGGGGTGGGGAGGATGGCATATGCCTTCTGTGGCCCTTGAGAGAGCAGTGACCTTGTTCTGGTGAGGAGGAGGGACCTGGTGGCTGAACTTTAGTGGGGACTTTGTTTAAAATTGCTGCTGCTTCAGTGGTCCTTGGGAGGAAGGAAGTTAGACTAGACCCCAAGGCCTGAAAGACTGAAGGCATTTCCAGAGAAGGAGCCGGGGGCTGACCGTCTCCCCAGCCCTGCGAAGGTGCCTCCTGTCGCAGAGAGAGGGCAGGGTGATGCCTGAGGTCTAGACTCAGAGGCGTCGGGTGCATCCAGTCTTGTCATTTCCATCATGGTCAGCACTGGCCTGGCTTTAGGCTGCTCCCATCTGCCCTGAGCCTGTGTGTTGCCTTCTTTAAAAAAGAAAAAAAAAATTTTTTTGGCTGCATGGCATATAGGATCTTAGTTCCTTGACCAGGGATTGAACCCCCTCCCCGCTGCAGTAGAAACGTGGAATCCTAACCACTGGACCACCAGGGAAGTCCCTGGGCTGCCCTCTGGGGTCCCGGCCTGTGTTCTCTCCCTGGTCGGAGGGAAGAAGTCAAGTTGCCCTGAGAAGGCGGCTTGCATCCCTGGGTGTGAGGAGCAGGATGAGGGAGATGCCAGAAGCTCCCCCAGACTCCCCTCCCATCCCCTCTTGGGGAAGAGGAGTAGGTAAAACTCAGCTACTGATGTTGACAGAATTCATCTATTCATCAGGTCAGCTGTGGAAGCTGAGGGCTAGGAGGGTGGGAGAAAGACAGCTGGAGCTACCGTTTGGTGAAGCCCTCCATGGGCCAGGGAGTGTGCTGAGAGTTTTAAAAATGTCTGCATGTTTCTATAATTTGAGCTTCACAGCAGCTCCTTGAGAAGCTGTCATACCCCCATTTAACAGATGGGGAAGGAGGCTTGCAGCTTAAGTGGCTGATTTAGGACTCACAGTAAGAGGCAGTGCTGTGACTGAGCCCAGCATCTTTCTGACTCCAAGGCCATGCTCCTCAATGTGCTTTGGGAGCGCAAGTTGCTGTCATGGAGGGGTAGGCCCAGGGTGGTCCGTGTGGAGACTGGAGGAAGGACAGAAAGACAAGGGGACCATCTTTACTTGTTTCACAGTGTTAACCAGTCCTGGCCTAGCAGTGAATCAAACTTCTGAGACATAACATATAGTCATGTTGTATGTTTCCATTTTAAGGTGACTCTATTGGGCTTCCCAGGTGGCGCTAGCGGTAAAGAACCTGCCTTCAAATGCAGGAAACATAAGAGACACGAGTTTGATCCCTGGATTGGGAAGATCCCCTGGAGGAGGGCATGGCAACCTACTCCAGTACTCTTGCTTGGAGAATCCCATGGACAGAGGAGCCTGGCGGGCTACAGTCCCTGGGGTCACAGAGTCGGACACGACAGAAGCGACTTCACAGGCACACATGGATGCATCAGGTTGGCCAAAAAAAACCCTTTTGGGTTTTCCTATAAGATGGTCTGGAAAACCATGAATGAACTTTTTGGCTAACACAATATAATAAGCTGCTTTCTACCCTTGGGCAGTGCTCCCTACTCCCTCTCGCTGGCATCTGTCTCCCTGAGCCTCAGCCTCTTCCAGAGGCTCACACCCACATATTAGATACACACACAGACCATTTCATTACTCAATTAGGCATACACACCCAGAAGACTTCACCAGTGGAGTAGTTGTGTTAATGAATCTTGTGTTGAGTTTTGTCCATTCCTGACTTTGGCTGTGGTCGAGTGCGTCACACTGCCTCTCTGTGCATTTTCCCCTCCCTCAGTAGCCCACCCTCTCAGTCCTCACCTCTCTGCCCTTAGTGAGTCCGGCTGGTGGGTGGTTGCTCTCTTACATGGCAGATGGTGCGTGATTCACGCATACGACGCTGGTTCTGCCGAGCTGTCGGTCTGCTGAGTTTATTTGGTGTGGGTCTTAGGGAGTTGTTATATGAATATCTTAGAGGGAAAAGAGGGGAATGATGAATGCTGGGAGCGCTCTTCCTTGACATTCTAATTCTTACTCACTAAGTGTTCAAGTGGCAGTATTTAGTCTGATGGTGCAGTCTGTGCTGGGAATTGGTTTTAGTGCTCTCACCACTGGGGCTCGTGAATTGATCCAGCATCAAGGTCTGAATTACCTGAGAGATGAGTTTATTTGGACTCTGGGAAGATAAGATAGTTTTCAACTCCACTCATCCCACAGCCTTTGACGGTCAGGTCCCGGCCGCCGACTTGTGCGATGGTACCACCAGATGTGTCTTGACTTACTGAAGGAAAATTACACATTCCAATCAGATGCTAACTTGATGCATGATTTATAGCTATTAAGCCAAAGCAGTGAGTAAAGAGTTTAAAATTGTGGGCTTGTCTTATGTGATTTTTAAGTAGCACCGGTACCCTCCAGTGGGCAAGGCATGCTGCTCAGTAGCATTGGCAGCTTCCTTGGGAAGCAACCAAAGTCTTAAGGGGCCTTGTTGCTTGAACAATGTCTTTCTGAACATGAAACCCTCCTGTTTGGTTAGTTAAAGCCACAGGATGGCACAAAAATGCATTCATATATTATCCAAGATTTTTTTCCCCCTTTGCATAAAGATAAATCTGTGTATGTTTGATCTCTCTTGTGTTTGAGGGAGATTAAAATAGATTCATTATGATGAAGCTCTTTTTAAATGGTTAGCCTGTCTTTGTTGTGATGGAAAAGCAGAATGAGTTTCCCTGCCAGCGGCTTCAAAACAGTATCCTGACATGGTTAAGTCTTGGGGTGGGGGAGGGCTGACAGGTGCTCCCTGCTGACTGACCACCAGACACTGCCTTGCATAGTAGCACCCCCAGCCTTCCAGGTTAGACTGTGCAGGGAAGGGGTGCTGGGCTCTTTCAGGCTGCTGGGAGCAGAGGCTTGCTCAGGGCAGGAGAGCGGGCTGTCCTGCATGGCTCATGTGGGAGGGGAGAGGCTCAGGGAATAGTCTCAGTTGTGCGAAAGGCAAACCCCACGGCTCAGGATGCAGCCGCAGCCTCTGTGGGCATTTCAGTGTCTGAGGCTGCCTTTATGCCCCTCAGCCACTTCTGTCTTCTCTCACCTGGTTGGAGAGGGCCCACACTCCAGCTCCCCAGGAGGAACTGAGTTGCTTCTCCAGCACATGGTGGCTGGCTGGTCTGTGCAGGAGAGGCTTTGCCTCGGGCACTGGACCCTGATCTGGCCCAGGAGGAGGACTCCGTGGTCACAGACACGCTGACCCCGTGCACCTGATCCTGGAGCCTGTCTGGCCACTTTGCTCAGGAAGGGGCTGTCTGCTGGAACTGTTTGCAGCATCTTAGTCTCCTCTCTGGCTCACTGGGGAGTCCAGCCTCATTTGCATGAAAGGCCTTTGGGTTCATTCCTGTTTCCAGCTCCAACTGAAGCCATCCGTGCCCGAGACAAATTGCTGCTGTTCCGCTCATCCTTCAAAATTGACTTGGATCATCAGCCAGCCAGTCTACATCTTATGGAGCTGGGGTGGCTGTGTCTGTCCTGTATCCCCAATGCCACTTCGTTCTCCCCTCCCCCTTAGCTGTTTTCTCCTTCCTCCAGCCCCACAGCACAAGCATCTGCCTTGGTCTATCCCAGACTGAGCGTCCATCAGGCAGTGATTCCCATGCAAAACGAAGCTAAGAAAACAGAAGGGAGGAGGTGATTGTCTTGTGCATCTTCCAGCTCTGTCTCCTGATTCTCATTTATTTAGTCTTGCCTGATTTCTTCCAGACTCCCGCTAATTTCTCTTTGGGATGAGGACTTCTTTTCAGGACTGATCTGGTTAATTTGTGGACTTTGGAATCTGTCCAGCATTGGGAATGTCAAGGGGTTTCTTCTGGGCCGATTAGAAGAGGATCCTGAGTCCTGCTACAGCTGGTGGTCATGTGGAAGCAGAAGCAGTAGCCCCGCCCCCACGATTGATCTGTCAGCTTATTTAATTGCTGATGTCTTGCCTTGTTCCAAAAACTTAATTTATTATTCCACAAGTAATACATGTTCCTTGTAGAAAATTTAAAAAAAAAGTAACAGGAACAAATTGTTCCTTGATACTTGGAGAGCAAGACATCACACATTAAAAATTTTCCCTAAAGTTAAATCAACTTTAAGTACAACCTGCTGAGATAGATGAGAGACCTGGTACTAGGCATTGCTCAAGGCTCCTTCCCTTGAGAGAGGCTTGGGAGACTGAGGGCCTGGTCCACACAGGTGCCGCCTCCACCAGGACCCTGGGACCCAGAGGAGTCAAGCTTCCCCACCCCAACCTGGGAGACCTCTGCTTGCTCGTCTCTGTCCAATGCAGCCCCCTTTATGAGACTGTTCCCTGACTCAGTGCTTGAGCCCAGACCAGCATCACTTGCCATGCGGAGATCCTCATACAGATGATGTTCCTCACTGGGCCAAGAAATTGAAAACAGAAATTGGAGGAGAGCTTTCAGTTCCTCCCTGCTTCATTCTGCAAGCCACACATAATAACATCTACTCTTCTGTGGAGCACAGAGAACCCAGATCTTTAGAAGTTCAAGCTGGACTCTTCTTCATGGGTTAGGGAAGTGAGGCGCCTTATTGGTGAGAATATGCAACAAAAACAAAGGGATGAACAAAAAGATACCGATACAGTTCTGGATAATATACCCTTTTATGAAGGTGCGTGCGTGTGTGCCAAGCTGATTCTGTGCCACCCTACAGACAGTAGCCCACCAGGCTCCTCTGTCCATGAATTCTCCAGGCAAGAATACTGGAGTGGGTTGTCATTTCCTATTCCAGGGGATCTTTCTGACCCAGGAATCAAACCCGTGTCTCTTAATGTCTCCTGCATTGGCAGGTGGGGTCTTTACCACTAGTGCCACCTGGGAAGTCCACCCCTTTTATGAACAAGTACACACACACGGGAAGGCTCAAGTCATCCTTGAATCTGTTCCCTGGGGTTCACATTTTGTTCACATTTCAGTGTTCCCTGGGCTTAACATTTTGTCGTGGACCCAGTATTTTTTCAAGGCACATACTTGGACGGAGGAGCCTGGTGGGCTGCAGTCCATGGGGACGCTAAGAGTTGGACACGACTGAGCGACTTCACTTTCACCTTTCGCTTTCATGCATTGGAGAAGGAAGTGGCAACCCACTCCAGTGTTCTTGCCTGGAGAATCCCAGGGACGGGGGAGCCTGGTGGGCTGCTGTCTATGGGGTCGCACAGAGTCGGACTCGAGTGACTTAGCAACAGAGGGGTGTACCAGAAAGGGTGGGGATAGAGATACAGTGTACAGCAGCCTCTAAAAAAATAAGAACAGATAGGAAAACAAGGGCATGAAAACAACAGGAATCTGGGGCTTATTTTCCATGAAGCTTGTTTGCTTCCCCCAGCACCAGAAGGGGTTTTATGTGGGGAAAAAAAGACTTCCCTTTCCCCAGAGAGTTTGGAAGGGAAACCTGTATGCATGGTGGGTCAAATTTCCCTTTGATAAGTTCCTCCCTCCCCCAGTCCCACAGGCCTCTGCTGACTGAGGACCTTGTAATTGCTGAACTGCAATTCAAATCAGAGTGTGATTGTGATCAAACCCAGTGACTCTCATTACTCCTTAGCTTCTTACGTCAAAACCGCTCACAGTGATGGTAGCAAAGGCCAGCACGCTGGCCTGTGATTCGTGGCAGGCCTGCTTCGAGTTGAGTAAGGGGCAGGAGCTGGAAAGAACACGAGGGAGAGGGACTCTGCTAGGGGAGGCTGCCTGGCTCTGGCCTTGCGGGAGGGGCGAGGCTGTGTCTGTGCTGCTCTCTTCCTGGGACCAGAAGTCCCCAGGGCCCTGGGTTGCTTTCAGGGGGCTATGACTGGGTGGGGTCCCCGGCTCTTATGCTAAGTCCAGCTTGTTCCCAGCCCTGGAAATAATTAGAGGCAAGTGTGCCCAGAGAGGTCTGGTAGGTGTGAGAGCCTGGTGGCTGCTGACTTCCTTTTGTCACAGATGCCCATGTCACCTCATGTACTTGGTTGCTGAGATGGCCAGCGACAGTTTTACTGCATTCAGCACTTTTAAGATTGCTTTTGAGTCTCTTGCTGTGCCTTCTGAAAGGGCCTGATGCTCCTGGGTGCAGTGAAAGGGAATATTCTTCCAAGCCCCTTTGAAGTGGTGGGCACAGGTTTTGTTCTCTGCAGCTGAGTCTTTCCAGAATCAAACTGGATCTCCCCAGCGGGGCAGGCGGGGAGGTGGCTGGAGGTCAAATATAACCTGTGCAAACCTGGAGCATGAGGCTCCCCCTGGCTAATTCTGCTGCTGAGTGTTTGATTGCTGTGGCTGATGTTTTGTTTGGGTTTAAAAAAAAAAAAAATCTTTATTTTTATCTTAACAACCAAGGTAGGCAATGACCTTCTTTCTTAAAGAAGTCTGGGTTCGTTCTTACCAAAACGCAGGATTCTGGATTAAATAACTTATTGTGATTTTCATTTTATATTTTATTGAGGTATAAGGCAGAAAAGTGCACACATCTTAAGTATACAGCTAAATAAATGTTTCTCTCTAATATTCCTCTGCAGTCTTGTCTAGATTAAGATATAAGAACATTTGCAACACCCGAAAAGGTTCATGCTCTTCGCATGCTCCCTTACCAGTGGTAACCATCATAGTGACCTTTACTGCCATCGGTTAATTTGGTCTGTTTTTGAACTTGATATAGAATGAGTTCATCTAGTATGTATGCTTCTGTATCTTTTACTCATCATGTCTGGGAGATTACCTTGTATCCAGAAGTAGTTCTTTTTCACTGCTGTGTAATATTCCATTACTTGACTTTATTATCACAATCTAGTTATTCTACTGTTGATGGGCATTTGGCTTCTTCAGATTTTTAAAATCCTTATTTATTTTTTTCTTTTTTGGGGGGCCATGCCACACCACATTTGGAATCTTAGTTCCCCAACCAGAGATCAAACCCATACCCCCTGCAGTGGAAACGTGGAATCTTAACTACCGGACCACCAGGGAGTGTCCCACGACATTTTTAAAAGCTGGGCATATAGGCTGTCCTTTGATGCTGGTCATCATTTATTCAAATGATTTTTTTTTTTTTTTAATAGCAGTGGAGCTTTCTTTTTCCCCAAGTGCAATTCCACATGGAATTTGTACTGAGGAGCTAGATTGAATGTACTTGCTTCAACTGGTTGGTGGCTTTGGCTCCACCTCTTTGCCTTCCCTGTCCCCTGGGGTGACTGCTGGAGGGGAGGCTTAGCTGGTTGTTTCAGGACCTGGCCTCTGGAGTTGGACCACCTGCCTGGTTTCCCTTGTTGTGCATCCTTGGACAAATCACTTAATCTGTTTCTTTATGTACAAAATGGAGGTTGAAGAAAGCGGTGCCCTCATACAGTTATTGAAAACATTAAGGCAGTGAATGCAAAGCGGCGCTGACACCTAGCCAGTGCTTGCTGAGCGGCACGCTACGTGCCGCTGCCATCCTCGCAGGCACCCGCATCTCCATCTCGCAGGGTCCTAGTGCTCCCTGGGGCACCATTACAAGGCTATGAATTCATGCCACTGGCAGGATTGCAGCCCTTACCGTCCCTCCAGCCCCATGGAGATGCAATACACCACAGCACGTGGAGTGGCTCTGAGGTTCTCCTCCCTGCTGGTGTGTGAGCACCAGTGAGGCAGGTACGTGGCTCCCTGTGGAGCCTGGCAGAAAGCTGGCCCTCCACCGGGCAGTGGAAATGTACCCCCCAAAGCCCCATCCAGGCTCACCTTTGCTGTGGACCTGGGCTCTGTGGGACTGTTGTGTTTGCTAAATGAAGCCTGTCTGTCTGGGGCTCTATCCTTGTGGCAGGATGTCCTTGTGGCCTGAATCCAGAAAGATGTTAGGATGCGGAGAATGGAGCCCCGCCTGTCAGGCTTTTATCCCACTTTGGCTTCCAGCCAAATGGGATTTTTGGAGCCAGGCCCAGATGTAACTGAAAGGATTAGATGTAACTGTTATTACTATTCATAATAACAGTATCTTACATTTATTTAGTGTGTGCTATCTGCATTAGACATGCTTCACAATGGCCCTGTGAGGTAAGCACCATTGTTACATTTGTTGATACATGTTGATCTGCCCACTGGGTACCTCCTTCTCCAACTAGAATTAAGTCCTACCGGGGAGGGATTTTTTTTTTTTCCTGTTCTTCACCATTATATCCCCCTGAAACTAGATAGTCCAGAACCAGTAAATATTTGTTAAATGAATGAGTAATTCTCTCTTTTAAAGAAGAAGACATGGGAGCTCAGAGAAGTTAGATAACTCAGCCAAGGTCACACTGTGAGAGCCGAGTATGTGTGATGCTGAGCTTCTGCTGATGACTGTGGCCTGTGCCGGGGGTGGCGGCCCCACTCAGAGGTCAGAGGTCCAGGTTTGGGGACCTGAGCTCAGGGTTGGAAGATCTCTCTGGTAATGAACCCAGTGTGTGTCATTGAGGAGGTGTCCTCTGCTACCCAGCTGGGGTCATTCAGGACCTGTGGAGGGGTTGAGGTCTTGGGCGCCCCCATGTGGCCTGACAGAGCTGAAGCTCAGTGGTGGGCCTCAGGCTTGGCTCTTCACATGCTGCAGATGCTGGGGAGGCATTTCTGTCCTGAATCAGTCTAGAGGAAGGCTGATGGGGACTGGGGGGCAGGGCAGGAAGTGAACCCACCCTTGTCTGACAGGGACAGTGGTTCAGTTTTGTACTTTGTGTGCATGCTAAGTTGAGTCAGTCATGCCCGACTCTTTGCAATGCTATGGACTGTAACCTGCCAGGCTCCTCTGTCCTTGGGGATTCTTCAGGCAGGAATACTGGAGTGGGTTGCCATTTCCTTCTCCAGGGGATCTTCCTGACCCTGGGATCGAACCCGGGTCTCCTGCGTTGGCAGGTGAGTTCTTTACCACTAACGCCACCTGGGAAGTCCAGTTTTGTGCTTAGCTCAAGGCAAAGCAGTTCACACTTGGGAGTTTTCACCCTCTTTCTCTTTAAGCTCTGGGTATTCCCAGAAGCTCTGGACTGGAACCTATGCTGAGGCTGAGCATGCCATCCTCAGGGAGGCCTTTCAAGTCATCTCAGTTCTTCTTCTTCTTTTTTTTTTTTTCCCTTTAAATACTTATGTATTTATTTGGCTGTGCCAGATCTTAGTTGTGGCACTTGGAGTCCTTGATCCTCTTTGCTGCCTTTGAGTTCTTCAGTTGTGCAAGCAGGATCTAGTTCCCTGACCAATTCCTCCTGCATATTGAGAGTGCAGAGTCTTAGCCCTTGGACCACTCAGGACATCCCCATCTTGGTTCTTGAACACAGTTTAACTCACAGCACAGTTGGCAACAAGTGATGACCATGATGCCCTCATACCACACATTGCAGCTGCCGAGAGTTTCTGAGTAATTTCCATGTTTGTGAGGAGACGACTCAAGACTAGATCCTGGCTGGTAAAGGGCTGCTCACCTTTGGGCCTCTTCACCGGCTGTTCATTGCTCCTGTTCTGTCTCCAGTGAAATACGTGCTTACCTGTTTGTGGTTCAGTATGTATCACTACTCTGTGGACTCCTTAGTTTTCTGTGTGAGCATTGTCATTTCCTGGTATTTTACTTAGGGATCCTTACCCACTCATAATTAGTCTCTTACATACATTCTCTTCCGTTTCTGAGAATTCCTGATACAGACTTGGACTCTTTTTGGGACGGTTGTGAAACTGATGTCAGTTGGGTGCTGCTTAAAGATGTGTGTTTCCCCTTCTTAGCTGTTTCTCACCCTGGGGTCATTTTTAGCAGGTTTTAAAGAAGGTGGCTTGTCAGAATCTTTTCTTTAAAAAGGTGCAAAAATGAAATTGCAGGTGTCTCCGTGGGTTTTTCCCCTTAGCACGCAGGAAGGAATTTGTAGCCAGTCCTTGGAATGAAGAACGAAGACCGTATTTCTTGGCACATGTGGTGGGCTGCGGAATGTGGAATTTAATGGGTTTAGCAAGCAGGAGACAGGAGAGCATCGGAATTAAGAGCTTGGCTCTGGATGCCCTGCTTGAGCCCATGTGGGGCCTGGGCCAAGCTTCTTCATGTCATTTTCTCATTCTCTAGACCTGCATGGTCCACCACAGTGACCACCAGCCAAGTGTGTCTACTGATTGAATTGAGATGCACTGTGAGTGTAGACTATGCAGCAGATTTCAAAGCCTGAAATGAAAGAAAAGAAAAGTAAAACTGATGATTTATTTTTTAAAATACTGATGACATGTTGAAATAATATTTTGGATATGTTAGGTTAAATAAAATATTTGCTAAACTTAATTACACCTATTTCTTTTTACCTTTTAATGGGGCTGCTAGAAAATTTATGTTACTCCATGGCATATGTGTGTGTTCACATTATATATCTATTGGGCAGAGCTGACCTAGGCTGGTAGAGCCCTTCTTCATGAGTTCTTGTGAAGATTAACTGGGCAGATAGACAAAAGAGCTTATTTTGGTGCTTGGCCTGTAGCAAGCATTCAGGGAAACTTCGAGGCTATCACAGTCACCGTGGCCGTCATCTTGTCATTAAGGGTGGGAATCTAAGCTAGAATTTGGAGATGTCTGAATTATGGTTCTGCGTGAATGCTCCTTCCTCCAAAGAGGTTGTATATGATTTAGGGGGTCTCTAGTGATGTAGAGATTTCTGCTCCCCTTGGCTTCCCATCTGTGTGTGTGTGTGTGTTTCCGGCTGTGTGGCGCGACATGTGGGATCTTAGTTCCCTGACCAGCAATCAAACCTGCGCTCCCTTCATTGGAAACTTGGAATCTAACCACTGGACCACCGGGAAAGTCCCTCCATTTGTGTTTTTAACGGAAGATTGTTTGTGTAATTCATGGTGAACCTGTTACCTAAAAGAATGGCCTCTTGACCCATTGAAAAAGACCCTGATACTGGGAAAGATAGAGGGCAGGAGGAGAAGGGCAGATGATGAGATGCTTGGATGGCACCATCGACTCAATGGACATGAGTTTGAGCAAACTCAGGGAGACAGTGACAGACAGGGAAGCCTGGTGTGCTGCAGTCCACGGGGTCACAGAGAGTCGGACATGACTTAGTGACTGAACGACAACTCACTCAAAGTGTTTGTTGAATGCCCTACCCCTGACCCCCGTCTCCCCACCAAGGCTTCCTTATTTACTCAGCTACTTTGACTGTTGTAAGGAGTGACAAATGCATTTTTACTGAAATCAGTGATAAGAGCTACCCTTTATGAAGTGCTCACCACATGCCCAGCCCTGTGCTGAGTGCTTTCTATACAGGCTAGACCTCCCTGTGGGCATGGAAGCAAAGCAGCATTGAGGATAAGGCTGCACTCAAAGTTCCATAGCCGGCAAGGGAGACGGCTGGGTCTGGTATCCAGGTCTGCCTGATGGGAAAGTCACTACACTCTTTATTCTGCCTCATTAGCACTCCAAGCAAGTCTCTCTCAATCAGGAAACCCAAAGCCGCTGCAGACTGAGTGTTGCAGGATGTCTGGGAAGCTGGAGAGACCATACATACGTCTGAAGGCACAGGAAGCCCGGAAAACAGCTGAGCATCCTCAGGCCATGGCTGAGCTGGGTTCTAGAACCAAAGTGAAGGGCAGGGTGCCCAGTGTTGGGTTGTGACCAGGTACGATGACCAGCAGTCAAAGCAATATAGCCCTGGTCTTGGACTGTCCCTCCCTCCCAGCCAGGTAGTTGTCCTGTGATTCTCCCTTAGGCCTGAAGTCTGTCAACCAGAGAGGCTCTCCTGAGACCCCGCAGAGGGAGAGAAAAGCTCAGCCCCACCCAAGGCCGCAGTATTTCTGGGAGAAATTTCACTACAGCTAGAACTCTAATGACCGCTTTGTGTCAGAAAAGGACCTTATCTTTGGTTCAGGCCAGATGTAAATTTACTGGTGACTTTACTGCAGTTAGCTAAATGCCAGGAAACATCCATGTCAGGGAGCTGGGTGTTTCTGTTGCCTCAGGACACTGAGCGGCACATTCTTTAATGAGTGAGTGTCACTGATTGGAGCAGCTGCCTCTCAGGGAAGCCGTTCCTCGTGAATAAAAGATTTCTATTTAGTATCCCGGTTATTTCCTCTTTGACCCTCACTCAGTCAAAATATGCAAGGCTCATTCCTCACCTCTTGACATCCGTTGCCTGTTAGAGCCTTATTAGCATTTGTTCTCATTGATGTTCATTGCATTTTAAATCCAGCAGGGACGTGATTAAGAGGTGGAAAATCGCCGGACTTGGGTCCGCGTGTGACTGTCGGATCGTGGCATGATGACCAGCTCAGCATTTAATCACATCTCTTGTGTGTTCCATCTCCTTTCATACCCCTGGAGGGAAAAAGTTCAATTCCAAGTCATGCTCTGGTCATGCTCTGGTTTGGCAGGGAGAGGGAGGGGCTCAGAGGGGGCTGGAATCTGTTGGTTCTGGGTGTGCGGAGGGGGGCCTGGGAGAAAAATTCTGCCTGCTAGTTGCCTGAGGCACCAGACCCACGCCAATCACTGCTAGAACCAGCGTCTCAGGGCAGTTCCTTGGTCTAAGTGGTGGCCTCATGAGATCCCAGTTAGTTCCCATGATAATTCTATCGGGTTGGGCCCTAATGACAGGATAGCTGTTCTTTTTTTTTTCTAATTTTTCGATTTACTTATTTATTATTATTTATTAATTTATTTTAATTGGAGGACAATTACTTTACAATGTTGTGATGGCTTTTCCCATACATCAGCATAAATCGGCCGTAGGTATACATGTGTCCCCCCGCTCCATCCTGAACCCTCCTCCCACCTTCCTCCCCACCCCATCCCTCCAGGTTGTCACAGAGCATGAGACTCCAGACAGCTTGCTGCTTCTCTCTCTCTCTTCCATATGAGGACATGGTGAGATGCACCCATCTACAAGCCCAGGGGTGTCCTCACTGGGGAACTCAGTCACCCAGGTACCTTGACCTTGGACTTGTAGTCTCCAGGACTGTGAGATGGAAATTTCTGTTGTTCAAGCCACCTCGTCTGTGGCGATCTGTTGCAGCAGCCTGAGCTTCTAAGGCAGTGGTCCTAGTTCCTTTTACCTTACTAGGTAAGTTCCGCTTACCTAGTTCGGGTAAGCGTGGAGGCACTTACCCGAGTTGCCTGGTCAGTGCCCCAGGTCAGTCTGGGCGGTGATCTGCTGTGTGGCCTCCCTGGCTCCTCTTTCCCTCTGGGAAGTGGCTGAGGATGGTGCCCGTGGGAGTTTTGCTATCTGCACTCTCCGTAAAAGGGCTTCTTATGGTGGTGTCATTTACCTCTGAGTCAACCGCAGAGTCTGTGCAGAGCAGCCACTGAGAAGATAACCAGCAGAGTGAATGAATGACTAGGGGGAAAGAGTGAATGAATAAATGAGTATGACAGCCTGGGCTGGAAGCCAGCTGAGAAGAGAGACAGATGGAGAGAACCGCGAGTCCCTCACCTCCCTTCACTCAAGCCGTGGGCACCACTTTCCATGACACCTCCCCTGCTGCATGTGGTCTTCCCAAGACACCCACCCATTGGTGGGAGGGGGGCATTTCTGTGGTCATCTGGAACAGTCCCAAGTGGTCTCATATTGTTCTGTCCCAGCTCTGCCTCCTTGTCAGCTTGGCTGACACCGTCCCGTGGGTGCCCAGACCTCTGCTTCCACCCGAGCCTGGGGCTGGATGGGAAGGAAGGGGTTAAAGCCTGCAAGTGTGAGTCAGTGAGTCTGTGGTACAGAGCAGCAGCATCTAGGTCATTCCTCCAACACAAAAGAAGTGAAATACAGCTCGCCCAGCTGCCGCTTGTCGCATGAACCCCACTGCTCTGTGCAGAAGAACAACAGGCGGGCACCAGGCCGTTTTAATAAGATACAGCAAGATTAATAAGGGAGCAGAGCACACGCTCCCAGGGAGCATGCTCTCTTGTGTGAGGCAGAAGCATCAGAGACTGAGGGCTTGGGGGTGGGTAGAGGGGGCACCCGGGGCAGCAGCCCCACAGGAGGCCAGCCCAGGAAACATGCTGGGAGGAAGGGTAGCCCAGGACAGGGGTCCCAAACCTGGGTCTGGCCTGAGTGTCTCATGGCATGTGGACACTCTGGGGTCAGGTGTGGAGTGCCCAGGTGGGACTCCTTTCTTGGGGGGCAGTTTCCCTGATGCCTACTGTAGGTGTCAGGTGCCTATCCTTCACTCCCAGGGGCCCAGGCTCCCCTCCTTTGGGGCACTTTGCACAGGTGTCCCCTTGCCCCCGTTTCTTTGGCTTGTCTAGTTTATTCTCCCACTTCACTCAGTCAACTGAGATTCTCTTCTGGTTCATTAGTATGTTCGTGTCTAAAAACTCTTCCCCCAGCCCAGCATCATCTTCTGGTTCAAAAGTCCATCGTTAGCTAACTGCACTTCGAGGGAGGGATTGGTTGGGGATTTGAGCTATGGAGCATGTCTTCTGGGGTCAGTTGTCATCCCGATTTAAGCAGTGTTATGAGGACAGGGTCATGAGCTAGAGAACAGCCTTTGAGGGAGTCGGGTAGGGTAAACCAGATGGGGACGGGCATATGGGCTGACACCCCCCTGCAGTTTCCTGACTGGAGGTGGGGCTTTGCCCCCTTTGTCTGCAACTCAGCTGTAGCCCTTTTTCCTGCTTCCAAAGCAGTAGCTTCTCTGCCTCCTGCTGTAGACTTTCCAGGTAGCGAGAGGCTCTGTATCTTTTGTGGTGGTTTTGTTTTCTTGTTTCCTTTGTGTTGAAGATACTGAAGTATAGTTGATTTATAATATTGTGTTTCTGGTGTAGAGTGAAGTGATTAAGTTATTTTTATGTATATGTCTATTTCAGATTATTTTTCATTCCAGATTATTACAAGATATTGAATATAGTTCTCTGTTCTATACAGTAAAACCGTGTTGCTTATCTGTTTTGTATGTGTAGTAGTTTGTATCTGTTAATCCCGTACAGATTATCCTGTATGGGATAATCCTGTATCTGTTCATCCTTCCCTCCCTGCTTCCCCTTTGGTAACCATAAATTTGTTTTCTATGTCTGTAGTCTGTTTCTGTTTTATAGATAAGTTCATTTGTGTCAAGTTTTTAGATCCCACGTGGAAGTGATATCATATAGTATTTGTCACTCTGATATTCCTAGGTTCATTCATGTTGCTGCAAATGGCAATGCTTTTCCTTTTTATGACTATTATTCCCTTTTACATACACACCTGTGGAGGCCTTACAAATAGTTGTGAAAACAACAAAAACATGTGCACCACGTTCTTTGGTCATCTCCTCATGGACACTTGGGTCTTTTCCATGTCTTGGCCGTGGTGAATAGCGCTGCTACGAACACTGGGGTGCATGTATCTTTTTGAATTAAAGTTTTCATCTTTTTCAGATGTTTGCCCAGGAGTAGGATTGCTGGACCATATGGTAGGTTTATTTTTAGCTTTTTAAGGAACCTCTATTCTGTTTTCCATAGTGACTTCACCAATTCACATTCCTGCCAACAGTGTAGGAGGGCTCCCTCTTCTTCTCACCCTCTACAGTGTTTACTACTTACAGACTTCTTGATGATGGCCATTCTGACTGGTGTGAGGTGACACCTCGTTGTAGTTTTGATTTGCACTTCTCTAGTAATTAGCAATGTGGAACTTCTTTTCAGGTGCCTGTTGATCATCTGTATGTCGTCTTTGGAGAAACGTTTATTTAGGTCTTCTGCCCATTTTTGGATTTGAATTTTGTTTTTGGATATCGAGTTGTATGAGCTGTTTATGTATTTTGGATATTAACCCCTTGTTGGGTGCATCAATTGCAAATATTTTCTCTAATTCTGTAAGTTGTCTTTTTGTTTTATTGACAGTTTTCCTTGCTGTGCAAAAGCTTTCAGTTTAGTTAGGTCCCACTTGTTTACGTTTGCCTTTATTTCTCTTGCCTTGGAAGACTGAGCTAAGCAAATGTTGCTATGATTTATGTCTGAGAATGTTTTACCTGTACTTTCAAGCCATTTTGTCCAGCTTTCTCAACTCTGCTGTTGGCGAGGTTGTCTTTTCTCCTTTATATATTCTTGCCTCCTGTGTCATAGATCAATTGATTGTAGATGTGTGGGTCTATTTCTGAGCTCTCTCTTCTGGTTCATTGGTCTGTATGTCTGATTTTGTGCCAATACTGCACTGTTTTGATTACTGGAACTTTGTAGTATTACCTGAAGTCTGGAAGGGTTATCCCTCCAGCTTGTTTATGCTTTTTTCTCAAGGTTGAGTTGTTCCAGTTCTGTGAAAAAATGGCACAGGTATTTTGGTAGGGATCATATTAAATCTGTAGATTGCTTTGGGTAGTATGGCCTTCTAAAGAATATTAATTCCAATTTCAGAGCATAGGATATCTTTCCATTTCTTTGAATCATCTTTTATTTCCTTTATTAGTGTTTTGTAGTTGTCAGTGTGTAGATCTTTCACCTCCTTGATCAAGTTTATTTTTAAGGTTTTTTTAATGCAATTTTAAATGAAATTGTTTTGTTTTACCTTCTTTTTTAAAGAATATTTCTTTGCTAGTATAAAGAAACCCAACAGATTTCTGTGTGTACGTCTTGTATGCTATTATTTTCCTAATTCATTTATTAGTTCTAATAGGTTTGTGTGGAATCTTTAGGGTTCTTTATGCAGAGTATCAGTCATCTGCGAATAAAGGCAGTTTTACCTCTTCCCTTCCAATTTTGGATTTCTTTTATTTCTTTTCCTTGTCTGATTATTGTGACTGGGACTTCTAATGCTACGTTGAATAGAAGTGATGAGAGTGTGCATCCTTGTCTTGTTCCTGAGTTTAGTGGGAAGACTTTCAGGTTTTCGCTGTTGAGTATTATGTTGTCTGTGCAATTGTTGTAAGTGGCTTTTATTATGCTGAAATATATTCCATTTATGCCCACTTTGGTGAGAGTTAGTATCATAAGTGTATATTTAATTTTATCACATTAAAGCCTCTGTCATAGGCTTTATCTTAGCATCCCAAGAGCTCAGCAGAGTTCCTGACAGGTAGTTGGTGCTTATAGGTATTTGTTCAAACAATGTGAGAGGAGAAGATCTGTAAAGAGACTGCCAAACGTTTTGTGCTGAGAAACTTTGGATGTGTGGTTTATATAGGATGGCATGAAGGACTGTGGGCAGATAAAAATAGGGAGGAAGAGGAGCTTAACACGGGATAGCAATGGTAATAATAGGTCCCATGTGTTGGCACTTCTGACATCTGCTCACCTTATGCCTCTTATCTAATGTACTGTTCTTAGGCATATTTCTAGTTAGAGTTATTTATATTTTCCCATTAAGCTGTAAACTTCTTATGTAAAAGTGTCTCCGTGTGTTTAATCAGGGGCCGTGATCCCTTGGAGCTGCTCTAGAAATGCCCAGAGAGTTGATTTCTTTAAAATTCAGCTTTCTTTTCTTTCCCGAAGTGTTCCAGTGCTGCTTCCTGCTGACTGTTGACCACAGTGTAGGGTGTGATGGTTCAGGGATGTTGGAGGCTTGGGGGGGTCCAAGAGAGGCCAGGCTGCTCCTCTGCATCACAGGTTTCTCACCAGTTGTTGCTGATGAGTGACTGTCAGTGGTCCGCTTTGGGGAACAAAGAAGAACCTTGGTCCGGGATTCGGTAGAGGGAGACAAACCAAGAAGGGCAGGTAAACCTCCTCCCTTGTATCCGCATTGATAGAAAGTCAGAGTAATTCAAATCATTTTATTTCATCTACTTTAAAATATATTGAATAGGTGAACAAACAGAACAAGACCTCTCCAAGCATAGAATCACCGCCATTTGACTCATTTGTCAAAGCTTGTGCTCTCTCTCCCCGTCTCCCCCTCTTTCTCTGCCCTTCTCCTTTTCTTTCTTCCTCTGTCCTCTCTTCCCTCTGTCCTCTGTGCCTCCCCCGCACCCCGGTCACTGGCTCAGCCGTGAAAGCAGTCTCAGGTCTCCTGCTGTTCTGTTCATTTACTAGGTCTGATATTGCTTTGTTTTGTTTTGCTGCTGGTTGGTTCACACATAGCTGAAGCATCTCTCTCCCTTCCTCTCACCTTTACTTAGAGACATGCTCCTTCCCCTCTGGGTCTCTCCTGAATTCACTGGAGGTTGGAGATGGGTTCCCAGTCCTAACTGTTCCTAAATAAACTTCTGCTCAGTCATGGAGGTCTCAGCCTGACTCAGCGACGTGCCCATCCAAAGGAGCTGAACTATTTTGATAAACAGCTGACTGGTGG
Source organism: Bos taurus (assembly GCF_002263795.3). Taxonomy (NCBI): domain Eukaryota; kingdom Metazoa; phylum Chordata; class Mammalia; order Artiodactyla; family Bovidae; genus Bos; species Bos taurus. The sequence goes on along the minus strand of NC_037334.1, from coordinate 48,815,702 downwards.
TAAATGGCAGTTACCCTTCACTTGCTTGTCATCCCACACAGTGTGGATAGGGGTGGGGCGGAACTCTAGCTTTGACTTTCCAGGTTTGGGTAAGGAGTTAGGACATGAGAGTTGTGGTTGGACAGACCTCTGCTTCTAGCCTGGCTGTGCCACTCTCTGGTGTCGTGGCCATGGGCTAGTTGTTAACATCTCTGTCTTTCTTTACTTATCTGAAGAATGAAGATGATATTGCCCATCTCATAGGATTATCATGAAGATTAAGGGAGATATCATTCTCTACGCTATTTAGCACAACACTTGGTAGTGTTCAGTAAAGAGCAGCTACTTACGGAATTATTATCTAGTTTATAGATCTTGATGAGAGGTTATTCCAAATTTTCCGTTTTAAAAACATCACACCGTTGGGTTGCTCCCATGACTTTCTGGACCTTAATAAGACTGAAAAATACTATCTTGTCCTTGGAGCACTTGGAGAGCGCTCTTGGAGAGAACTTGGTGAAATTCTTGATTAGCGTACAAAAAACCCAGATCTTTGTTTGCCTTCCCACTCAACTTCTGTGCAAAGAGCTCTTCTGGGGACCTGTCCCCTGTCTCTGCCTCCCGTGGCATCCCTCGGGAGTCTGTGCCATGCTCAGAGCCTTTACTGCTGCCTCGAGGACAATATATGAGGACTCCCTTTTTCCCAGTGCTGCCAGAAGTTCTGGGACTGCACTTTTGTGTGCCATCGTGTGCAAGTGGCGCTACAGAATACTTAATAAGGTCAACCGTAATACATGTTTGAAAACTGTCTAAGTTGAGTTAGGAAAACAGCTTTGATTGCATGAGTAATATTTAAAGTGCCTGTTAAAAATGCAGTAACTTTTCTGTCAATAATAGAAAACCTTTGGCGCTCTGGAGAGATTTTTAAAGCAAGATCCAGTGGCTCTTGCCTGTCTTGGTAAAAGTTACCTTTAAACAGATGATTCATGTTACGAGAGTGGAATGATTAACATGAATTATGGGGAATTTATTCTAGGAGTTGAATGTCTGATTTATGAATACATTAGGAGGCAGATTGTTCTACAATTAGCTTTCTTGAAGGAAGACTTTAGCTTACTATACTGTCAAAGGCCCTCAAAAAGGAGGTTTGCCCCAATATTGGTGTTACTTTTAAGGGGCTATCTCAGTGTCCTTTATTTAAAGAGGGAAAACCTGTTTGCAGGGGAGGAAGGCCAGCCACTTATGTCACAGACTCCAGAATTTCTCCCAAACGTGACTTAATTAGTAAGGCTGAGGTCAGAACTTCCCCTTGAGGTGTGAACTTTTGAGTCCAGGGCCTTGTGTGGAGGGTTGAGAAGAATCCAAGATTCATTCAGGTTGGCCAGAGACGCCTCATAAATGAAGCAAAAGGCTGAGGCTTTTTTCTCACTAGCACAACACTGCCCCCAAGAGCTCTCTTAGCAGAGAGCTCGGGCCGAGCAGTGCAGCCAGGGGCTGCAGTTGAGGGCAGCAGCTGAGAGCTGAGTAGGGGGGCAGCAGCTGAGAGTTGGGTCTTCTGCAGAGGCAGCCTATAAGTTTGCATGAGTGTCTGCATCAAAAGCATGACCTGTGCTGAGCACTTGGACACTGAGTGGAACCTCTCATGATTTCTCCCTGGGAGGCGCTCCATTCTTTCAGGGACCACAGGGGAGGGGATGGCAGCTGTCATGCAGGGAGCACTACCAGGCAGACTGCATGCATCGAAATCACTGGCCCTGACAGTGCCTCTTGGAAGAAGGTGCTGGTGTTAGCCTCATTTTACAGAAGAGGAGACTTAGGGCCATGCAGACAGTGGTTAAGTGGTGGAGTCATGCTCTGAACCCAGCTTTGTCCAACTCCAAATCCAACCTGGTCCTAAGTGTAAAACTGTTGGGTATGGTCCCAACAATATAGGCCCCAGGAGTGGGGGTGGAGGGAAGGTCAAGATCCTGCCCTTTCTATACTCATCACTGTAGGTGTTAGTTGAGTGAGCGAGTGAATTTGCCCCATTATCTCTTTGCCAGATATCATCAGGGCTGTGGGACCTTGGTGTAAAAGTTCTTCATGTCTGCAGTCTTCTGTGTATCCACTCCTCACCCAAGTGCTTTATAAAAATGACTCCACTTTTCTTTAATTTTTTTTATTGAAATATGGTTGATTTACAATATCATCAAAGTTTCAGGTATAAGCGTGGTGATTCAGTTGTATATTTTATAGATATACATTTTCAGATTCTTTTCCCTTATAGGTTATTACAAAATATTGAGTGTAGTTCCCTGTGCTGTCCTTGTTGTTGATCTATTATACATATAGTAGTACATACCTGAACCCACTCCAGTGTTCTTGCCTGGAGAATCCCAGGGACGGGGGAGCCTGGTGGGCTGCCGTCTATGGGGTCGCACAGAGTTGAACATGACTGAAGCGACTTAGCAGCAGCAGCAGCAGTGTATACCTGTTAATCTCAAACTCCTATTTTATCCCTCCCCTACCCGCGTTTCCCTGTTGGTAACCATAAGTTTGTTTTCTATGTCTCTGAGTTTCTTTCTGTTTTGGAAATAAGTTCATTTATGTCTTTTTTTCTTTTATATTCCACATAAAAACAGTAACATGTATTTGTCTTTCTCTGTTAGTGTGATAATCTCTGGGTCCATCCATGTTGGTGAAATGGCAATATTTCATTCTTTTTATGGTCAAGCAGTATCGCATTGTATACATGTACCACGACTTCTTATCCACCCATCTGTCTTTGGACATGTAGGTTGTTTCCATGTCTTGACTGGGGTTTCCCTGGTGGCTCAGATGGTAAAGAATCTGCCTGCGATTCAGGAAACATGGGTTCGATCCCTGGGTCGGGAAGATCCCCTGGAGAAGGGAATGGCAACCAACTCCAGTATTCTTGCCTGGAGAATTCAATAGACAGAGGAACCTGGCAGACTACAGTCCATGGGATCACAAAGAGTCGGACATGACTGAGCAACTAACACTTTCACATTCCATGTCTTGACTATTGTGAATAGTGCTGCAGTGAACACTGGAGTGCATATATCTTTCTGAATTATGATTTTCTCTGGGTATATGCCTAGGAGTGGGATTGCAGGATCATATGGTAGTTCTATTTTTAGTTTTATAAGGAACCTCCATACTGTTCTCCACAGTGAGAACAACTTACATTCCCACCAACTGTGTGGAGGGTTCCTATTTCTCCACACCCTCTGCAGCATTTATTGTTTGTAGGCTTTTTGGTAATGGCCATTTTGACCAGAGTGAGATGGTACCTCATTGTTGTTTTGATTTGCCGTTCTCTAATAATTAGTAATGCTGAGCATCTTTTCATGTACCTTTTGACCATCTATCTGTCTTCTTTGGAGAAATGTTTATTTAGGCCTTTTGTCCTTTTTTTTTAAATGGAGTTTTTTTTTTTTTTTTCTTCATTGAGCTGTATAGTTTGTTTATATATTTTGGAAACTAATCTCTTGTCAGTCACGTCATTTGCAAATATTTTCTCCCAATCTGTAGGTTGTTGTTTTGTTTTGTGTATGGTTTCCATTGTTGTACAAAAGCTTTTTAGTTTGATTAGGTCCCATTTGTTTGTTTTCATTTTTACTCTAGGAGGTGTATCCAAAAGGATACTGCTGCAGTTTATGAAAAATGACTCCACTTTTCTTTGGTGTTGTGTGAATTCTTCATTCACGTCACTTGAGTAGCAACTGCAGATAAACTGAAGTGGCATTAGCTTCTAGAAACGAAATGTACAAGTTTCAGTGTGGAAATTGCAGAGTAGGACTGTGCTATAATCTGAAAAGAGGGTGGGCAATTTGTAATCTTCCTTTACAAGAACTTACCATGGGTGGTAGATTTTATGGATATGTGCAATGCTTGTGCTAAACTCAAGGAAGATGCTATTTCAGCCTCCTGTCCCGGGAGTATGTGTAGATGGTGGTTTGTTTGTTCATTCATCAGATTCAATTGACTACCTGCTCTATGCTAAGCATTGTGGGAAGTGCTTGGGTTTAGTAACGTAGAAGTCAGGCACAGTTACTGCCTTCCCAGAATCCACTGTCCTGGTTGGGAAACAAACCACAAGAAAATAATTATCCATCACTTGCCCTTAGATTACAAACGCTATGAAGGAAAGACCTGGAGCCACAGTGGAGGAGAGAGAGGTGAGAGTGGAGGGTTCATCTGGGCCTCTGTCAGGGGTGGTGGCCAGGAAGACTTTCCTGAGCAAGTGACAACTGAGTACTACAGGGTGAGCAGGTGTTAACCAGGTAAAGAGAAAGGGGAAGAACACTCCAGGGAGGAGGAGCAGCAGCTTCTTAGAAAGGAGAGCACTGTGGCTAGAGTACAAAGGACAAGGGGGATGTAGGGCAAGGTGGCATTGGGCAAAGGTGAACTTGAGAGCCCTTGGGCTCAGATAGAGGTGGATTTGCCCCCTACAAGCTGTGTGACCTTGGGCTGATAACATAACCTCTCTGAGCTACAGCCCCCTCTTAAAACTGTTGATGAAAACACACTCAGGGTTGCCATACAGAAACAGTCACGGAATTTGTGTGTTTGGTCCCTGGGCCCTGGCATACTGCAGATGCAGAAAATGTCACCTTTCTTGCCCATTCCCTTGCCTCTGGCTTTGGGAAGTTGATGAAGCAGCCATAGATGTGTAGATGGTGGTTCAGAATTAGGGAACATGCTTGCAAATCTTCATGTTTAACCCTTGAGTTCTTCCAGTTTGGCAGCTTTCCAGGGGGACTTGTGGAGGGTCAGGCTGGGTTGTCACTCACCTGCTTGCTGAAGGTTAATAAGGTCAGAGTTTATTCTAGAGTAGGGAGCAGGAGGTGGGCGGCTTAGGGAAATAAACCAGAGACAGGGGCTGATGGCAGAGCCAGGCTCCTGGAACCACAGGCCATTTGAGATGGGTAAACAGAGGACTTGCTGTGCCCTCACCGCTCACATTAACTGCCATCCACACCCGCCTCTGGCAGAAAGACACCTCCTGGGCTCACTCAGAGGGTGCATTTGTGTATCTCCAGGCTGGTCCCTGGCTCTGCAAGACAGCTGTGTCTTGCTTCCCATGCTAGTCCTATTTTCCTGCTTGACTTAGTTATTTCAGAAAGCCTCCATTTTAATTTCTCTTACTTCCCTTTATGGATCTTATTTCCTATGATCCTGATGTTGTGGATATGATGATGGAAAAGATAAACACAGGCCCTGTCCCCCATCTGGTGTCCTAACATCCCTGAGACAGTCAGAATTCCTAACTCGGCTTGCAGGGGAGATGTCTGAGGCTTAGATCATATGCTCAAGGTCACGTAGACCTGAAATTCCCATCCAGGTCTCTCTGACCTCAAGTCCTGTGGTCTTCACCATGAAGAAAAACTGTGACCCGGTTCAGTGAATTTCTGGTAAGCATTCCTCAAGCTCTTTGTCTCTTGGCTTCTACCCTCATGACTTACAGATGTATGAACCAGTATGTAAAAGCCCCAAGTGAGCTCACATCCTAGCAATATCCTTTGTAGAAAGCATGAAACCCTTTTGTAAAGGAATTGGTACATCAGTGTATATCTTCACTGTGGGTGTTAGTGTTCCCTGATGCCTCTTTTATTCTGTTGGGACATCCTTGTATTAGGGAGCAGGTGCCAGATCATTACCTGTGGGGCAGGTGCTCATCTTAAATTTTGAACTTTGGAAGTCAAGGTCTGACTCTCACTCATCCCTGGGTCCCCACATTGAGTATAATGTGGGCATAAGGATGTGCTCAGCATGGCCTCAAGGTAAAGAGCAGGCTCTTAGGAGTCACACTGATGTGGAGTTGAATCAAGAACCACTGCTCTCTGATGCCCTGATTTGGGAAAGTGACCTATTTCTCAGAGTCTGTTTCCCCATCCTAGGGTTGTGGGAAAGAAATCAGAGGTTTAACAGTGCCTGCCATGTGAAGTCAGAGGTTGGCAAACACTAGCCCTGGCCAAATCTGGTCTGCTGTGTGTATAGAGTCTCATTTGGACACAGCAATGCGCATCCTTTTCTCTGTCATCTGTGGCTGCTTTGCACGACAATAGCAGAGGTAAGCAGTTGTCATGGAGACTCTGTGACCCTCAGAACCAAATATATTTTTTTCTTTTTTTTTTCCTGGCTACACCACATGGCATGAGGGATCTTTGTTCCCCAACCAGGGATCAAACCTATGCCCCCTGAACTGGAAGTATAGAGTCTTAAGCACAGGACCGCCAGGGAAGTCCCCAAATAAATTTTCTACCTGGCTTTTTACTGTAGAAGTTTGTGGACCTCCATGTTAAGCACTGTACAGATGGTAGCTGTAGTTGTTACAACAATTGCTATCATTACCTGTAAGTTCAACTACTTCTGCTCCATGAAAAAGTTACCTTCAGAGCATTGACCTTCCTCTGTTCCTTAGAGCTTGGGAGGATCTCTTTAATTACGTGGTGAACAAATTTGCGATTCCCTTAGTCTTGATCTTCATGGTTCTCAAGATTTGGGTCAGCTTCTTTCCCCATTCTTTTCTCCTGGTTTGATGCTTCCTCATAGTTTTTGGTCTGTCCTCAGAGGGGGCCTTTATTCCATGTCCATCTCTGGATAGCTTTCATTTCTGAATGATTGAAGCCAAAAGAACACAATGGGGAATCCCTCTGTGAAAAGACGAAGGCTGCGTGTGAGGCTCCTTCATGCTCCTGAGAGACCTGGAAAGGTGTGAGCCCCAGGCTCTGGGCACACGTATCTGCCAGAGTCTGGGCGTCCCCCGCCTCAAGTCTTTCTGGTTTTAGAGGAGAAAGTCTCCAAAATGTGGAGACATTCGGTAATTTTTTGTTAGTAATTTCCTTTTTAAAAATGTAATCTTATTTTGGATCATAAATGTAATACATGCAATTTATGGAAACATGGGAAATGGAGAAAACTGCAACAATCAATCCTGATCGTACCACCCAGAGATAACTGCTATTAGCATTTTTAGCGTATTTCCTTCCAGATCCCTAATCATGTGTAAATGTTTACATAATTGAAATCACATTGTTTATATAATTTTATTTCCTGCATTTTTACTGAATATGTCATAAGCTTTTCCTCCAGCATTGAATGTTCTTCAAAACCACAGTTCTCATCTATGCATGTACACGTAAACCCACTCGCCCACCCACTGACTCAGGCACGCACCCATCCATCCATCCAGCAGATATTTCCTTAGTGCCCCTTACATCCCAAATCCTGTACTAGCGGCCAGGGATGCAGTGATGGGCACACACAGACCTCATCACTCCCTTTACAGAGATCAGCCTCATAGGGAGCAGAGAGAGAGTTAATCATTATAAATTGTCTTAGCTTGGAGTGCTGTAACAAAATACCATAGACTGGGGGGGTTAAACAACAGACATTGATTTCTCATTCTTCTGAAGGCTAGCAGTCAGACATGAGTGCCAGAATGGTTGCGTCTGGTAGGACTCTCTTCCTGGCTTACATATGGCTGCCTTCTGATTGTCCCCTGACTCGGAAGAGTGAAGAAGCTCTGATGTCTCCTCCTCTTCGTATAAGGACACTAATCTCATCATGTTGCCCCACCCTTAGAACTTCCTCTAAACCAGCCGCACCTCCTGACACCATCCTTGGGAGTGTGAGGTGAATGTGAATTGTGGGGATCACAGACATTCAGTCTGTAGCCAGCATCATGTGATTGTGCTTTAATGTGGGGAAATAAAGGATCATGGATAGAAGAGACCCATCATTGAACTTGGGATGGGGCAGAAGACTTTTCACAGTAAGCTAATTCCAGTTATCTCTTTGAAGGAGGCCTGAGGAATCCTGATAAATAAGCTCTCCTTGGAATGATAGCAAGTCTTCTGAGATATGTGCACTTGAATGGGATGGAGGGAAAGGAAATTAGTAGTTACTGTTGGTGGTGGAAGCCCCCCAAATGTCTGTACTATGGAATTATCAAGACTGTCTTCCCAGCATGGGGAACTTTAGAAATCAGGTGAGCTACTGCTGACAAAGGTCCATCTAGTTAAAGCTATGGTTTTTCCAGTAGTCATGTATGGATGTGAGAGTTGGACCATAAAGAAGGCTGAGCCCTGAAGAACTGATGCCTTTGAACTGTGGTGCTGAAGAAGACTCTTGAGAGTCTCTTGGACTGCAAGGAGATGAAAAAGTCCATCCTAAAGGAAATCAGTCCTGAATATTCATTGGAAGGACTGGTGCTGAACCTGAAGCTCCAATAGTTTGGCCACCTGATGCAAAGAGCTGACTCACTGGAAAAGACCCTGATTCTGGGAAAGATTGAAGGCAGGAGGAGAGGGGATGATAGAGGATGAGATGGTTGGATGGCATCACCGATGCGATGGACATGAGTTTGAGCAAGCTCCGGGAGTTGGTGATGGACAGGGAAGCCTGGTGTGCTGCAGTTCATGCATACAAGCTAAGTTGCTTCAGTCGTGTCCAACTCTGTGCGACCCCATAGACGGCAGCCCACCAGGCTCCTCTGTCCACAGGATTCTCTAGGCAAGAATACTGGAGTGGGTTTCCATTTCCTTCTCTGGTGCTGCAGTCCATGGGGTTGCAAAGAGGCAGACACAACTGAGTGACTGAACAACAACTGCAGAAATAAAAGCAGGCAAACTTATTTGTAGATTCTCAGCTTCTTCTTGAGACAGGAGGCAGTGTTCCAAAGAGAATCCCCTCCATAGACTTAGGGCTAGAATGGGTAGTATGTGGAGAGGCTCTTGTGCTGTGAAGACTTGGCAGCACTGTAGAGAAATCTGGCTCCCGTCTGCTTCCTGGTGCTGATGGAGGTGCTCCAGACCCCTGTGGTCCTGATGACCATGCGTTAAGTGTGGAGAAGCCTGTGTGCCTTGTAAAAGATGAAGTGACACACGGCATTTTTTGCAAGGTCAAAACTCAGACCATGTGCTCTTCCAGAGCTCTGAGCACACACTTGCTGTTGCCTCCTGCCTTTTGTCTTGATTCTTGTGTGTGTTTTTACATTATTTCCCCTGAGGAAGAACAGAGTGAGAGATGGCTGTTGTGACAAACTGGTTGCAGATTGAATTGTGCACATGTGTGTTTGACAGCTGAGCTGGGCCGTAGAGCCATGCATTTACCGAGGGAATAGTGGCACCAGTTGCTGTTTTTCTTAGATCCTCCCTGAGCGATTGAAATGGAAGTTGACTCTCTTTGTTTCTTGGATATTCAGGGGATGGAACTGGTCAGGGGGGGCCCTGGTGGGTACTTAGTCAGTAATGCATTTGTCACCTCAAGGACCTCTGAAGTGACGATGTGGATCTGTGGGTCATAACCCCCTCCCAGCAGTGGACAGGGCAGCCACACGGGTGTGTAAGTGATGTGGGGAGAGTTCAGTGCTATGTTAAGCCCATCACAGAAGGGAAAAAAGTCCACTTCAGGAGGTGTATCAGTCTGTGTACTTCTTTTTGGCTTTTTATCTTTATCCAAGTTGGGCAATGATAGAAAAATGCCAGCTGCATTTTCTCTTTAGTATGGAATGCAGTGTTTTCTAAAGAAGTGAAAATAAAAATGACTTTTCATTAACAAAGGCCTGCGAGCAAGACAGAAACTAACAAAATTTGCATTTCCTCACTTTCGTCTGTACAACGTGGGAGTTATCACTACCCTGTGGGGTTTGCTTTGATATTAAATTAGAGAGCACCTGTCCTGGTGTATCGCAGGTACTCAGGAAATGGAAGCTATTATTCCTATTGGTATAATAGCTACATTTCATTCAGGGTTCAAAGTGCTTTCTGTGTGCCAACTCTTGGCATTGATAGTGTATGCTCTGGATTACCTGTATTTTGGTTTTGAGTCCTAGATGGAGCTGAACATGAGGATGGCATGAATGTGGCTCACCTATCTTTCTGGGGGTTGCTACGGTCTTGATGATGAAAAATCAGAAAGCTATCTTTCAATCAAATGAGAGTATCTTCTGGATACAGATTTCCAGTTCAACCCTTAGGTTACTGTCTATACACATACTATAACATCAGCCAAAGTTTCATTCCTAAGAGGGACCCATGCCCCAGTTAGAGGGAGAATGCTTACCTCATATGGACACGATGCTCAAAAGATTGTTCCTAATATAGGCCTTATATTCCTCTGGCTCCCCAGTGGGCTTGATTTATTTAGGCTTCCTTTGAGGCTAACTGGCTGTGATAGACAATTTTTAGCCTTCATCCCAGAAATGATACCTTAAGAAGCTGTCCTCTGTTCTCCCATACTGCAGGCTTTGTGATGCATTCATACCTTCAGCACCATCTGAAAGTGCCTATTAAATTGGAGTTCAGGGTTTCTAGATTCTTGATTTGATCGTGGAAGTCTTGAAATTTTATCCAGGAGGCATAGAAAAACCCTTCAAAGTTTTGAGTGTTTAATCTATTTGAACACATAGTCTCAGAGAGGGTTTAGCCAAGGAATATCAAACTGTGATATAAACAGTTTATCAAAAACTAACAGAGACTTTCCCTTGAATACCCAAGCACCTGGAGCACTCAAGTTTCAGAGGAGACAGATGAAGAACTTCCGGATGGATTCAGTTTCTTATCCTGGTTGGTGGAAAGCTACAGCTGTCTGGAGAGATGATATTGAGGGAGAGAGCAGGTCTTTGTCTGTCTGTCCATTTGTCTTTTGGATTTGTTGCATGAAAGTGAACAAGCCAAATGCAGTATGAAGATGAAGGGCCAAAGCATCATGCTCTGGGTCACCATTATGTCCCTTTCTGTTGAGGGGACAGTGGTCTTGGCCAAAGCTGCCCTGGACATAGTGCCTTGTGCTCGGCACACTTGCCAGGCATGAAGGAAGGCAACAAGATATTTTACTTTGGGAATACAACTGGGCTTAGTCTGTCGTTGCCTTGTGATGTCTCTCATGGACACACAGCATGCAGCTCCCAAGCGCCTCCAACCTGCAACTCTCTACGAAGCAGGTCTAATTGGGTCACTTGCTCTCTGCATAGAAAAACCATCAGGATTTTCAGTAACCAGTGTATAGTCTTCAGGGGAGAAATAGGGCTTCAGAAGTCCTTGTTGGCAGAGTCCTTTCTTTCACATCTGTATCTCAGGATGGAGTGAGTTTGACGGTGATCTCTTGGTTGCTAGGAAGATCCATAAGGTTTGAATGCAGTGGTATCCTAGAGTCAATATTTTACTCTGGTGAGGGGTGAGTTATTAACAGAGGTTGAGAAGAGGGGCCTGCAAGGGAACCAGTTATTCTGCTGTGAAAGAACGAGAAAAATTCCATCTACTTCCACCTTCACAAAGACTCTGTGAGAATCATTCATCACAGATGAAGTGGAAACACACTGACCTCTTAAAGGAAGAACACACGTACCTGCCTGCCCCACCCCCCCGCCGGCCCATGCTGCACAACTCGAGGCTGCGTCTCACCCTTAAAGTATTCATGTTGTTCACCCACCTGCAGTTCCCTCTGTGTGCTGCAGCTACCTGACTGCAGCCTTTGCACACGTCAGCCCTTCTTCCCAGAATGCCCTTTCTCCTTGTCTGCCTAGCAAACTCCTATTCATCCCTCAAGACCCATCTCAGGCATCTCCTCCTCTGTGCAGCCATCTTTGACCCTTTCCCTGTGGGAGCAGAACTGATCACAGAATCTTTTGCATCCCCACTGACCTTGAACGTGAATTCGTTGCATACAGTTCTCATCTCCTCGGACTGCACCTAGAATAAAGTGGACCTCCGATCTAATTTGTTTTGTAGTGCTCTATTTGTGTGAGCATCTTGCTTTTGGTCTGTGAATGTCCTAACAACAGGGGATGTATTCTATTCATGTCTGTGCCTTAGCAGATAGTATCATACCTGGATCATAGTAATAGACGTTCAGTTAAGATTACCCAAATGGATGGATTTGTCATAGTGGTATAACAGAAGGACTTACTGGTGTAGGAAGGCGCACTCAATGAATGGTCCCCTCTTTGGGTTCCACTGTAAGCTCTTATCCCCTTTTTAGGGGAGCTTTGAATATTGAACTGTGGTTGAGTGAAAACTGGTTCTTTGTATCAACTCAAGGGGAAGAGAGAAGTCTCTGCTGATGACCAGGTCAGCAGTAGGTGATGGTACCCTTTGTGTTCTTGGGAGGCAGGATGGGCTCCTGTGACACAGGTACCTGAGGCTGTCACGGAGGAGGAGCATGGCAGGGATTTGGGGAGGGAGAGGGACTGGGCAAGTAGCCAGTCTCAGGATGGGCAGCTCTTGGGTGGCTTTAGGTGAGGAGGGTGGGACCCATCTGCTCAGGTTCCTGGTAGATAAAACAGCAGCAGCAACAACCGAAGCGAAGACTCTGCTCACTGATGTGATGCTGGGCACATGCCCGCTTCCCTTTTAAATGTCCCGCAAGTTCCCTAAGCGTCCAGATGGCAATTTGCAGTGAATAATTTATAATAAGATATCTTATGCATTATGCAGGGTAGGTTTAAATTATGAATTGACCTCACTTGGCAGTGTACCTTAGTTAATAGGTGGACTTGGTAGTGGGGGGCTTGAAAGGCCAAATCGGGCCTGAGTTACCATGAGTGAGATGGAAACAGGGCATCTGGCCTCTTCCAATTGCAGCAGCGAGATCGAGCAGGAGGGAGGAGGGCCAGAGCTTGGGCTGCTTTGGCTCAGAGGGGGCTCTTCTGTGAGTGTGAGTACACAGCTTCCTTCCCACGGGAGGATGAGGGGAGAGTGGAGCTGCTCTACAAGCCTGCTTCCTTCCTGGGGGAGCTCACTGGCCCCAGGCCGTGTTTCACGGGCTGAGCTCCAAAGCCCAGCCTGGATCTGCATGGTCTGCCATGTTCTAGACTCTCTCTGAGCAAGGCGTCTAGGACCCCACCTGGGGGATAGGGTAGGAGTGTGGAGGGTGCTGGGAGCACAGCCCAGAGTGCTTCAAGGTATATTGAGCAGATCAAGTCTTTAAAGCAAACCGGGAGTGAATGAGGAGGGGCAGGAACCCTGTGACAGTGGCAGCCCATCCCCAGGAGGTCACTGTGGATGTTTCCAGCGTCCAACCCAACCCCAAGCCCTGGGCCGGCATCATCGCTTCACTGGCACCTCATGACAGCAACTCTGGGAGAGGGTGTTGCGCACGGTCCTCCCAGTTTACTTAGACGGGAATGAAGGTGTAGAGCGAGTCCCTTATCCACGGTGACACAGCCGATGCCTGGCAGAGCTGGGACCTGAGAGTAGATCACAGAATTAGTAAAACATTCACTAACTGTCTCCTGGGGACTGGCTGCTCCCCTGGATGCTGAGGGGCTGCAGGGACCAGGCAGACAGGGCTCTCTGCTCAGGCAGGATAACTTGTAGTGGCGTAGACAAAAAATAAAGCTATCAGCAGGCAAATACCGATACCGGTGCTGCTGCCAGGGCCCTTGTTCTAAACATTATGCTGTATTGATGGATGAGATAGTATGTTTAGCAAGTATTGATCGAAAGCCTGTAGTGTGTAAAGCTTGAGCACCACGAGAGACATATGCAGAGGTGATGAGGACTAAGTCCTGCCTCTGAGGATCTCCAAGCTGGGGGTGATAAGGAGAATCAGAGCCCACGGTGAGGGCTGGAGGGAGGTCTGCTTCAGGCAGCCCTTGGCGGGTGTGGAAGGGCAGGGGTTGGGGGACAGGGCTGCATGGCCTGCTTTCTGGGAAGGTCTGGCTGGAGTGAAGGGTCTACGTGGAGGAGTGCAGGAGACTGGACAGGCGGGGGCCACAGTCCAGATTTGTGCTCAGTATGGCTAAGTGGGGGGGGCGGGGAGCAGCTGTCAGATTTCCCCCATTGGTGGGTGGGTTGGAGGCAGGAGTTTGGGGTTGTCATTGGGAGGTGACTAGAGTCAGGGAGGTCTGATTTCAGAACTCCTGAAGATCTGGATGGGAGTGAGGATGCTGGGAGTGGAGAGAAAATGGCTTTAGGAGGCAGCCTCCTTGAGATATTTTACAGAATGTGGTTGACTCAGAGAGGACCCCAAGGGTGCCTTGAACACACATTGAGAAGTCCCGCTGGCAGTGTGGCTTGGAGGGAAGAGGTGGTGCTTAGCTTTGCCTTGTGGTGCTAGAGAGGCCAGCAGGTGTCTGTGGAGGGAGAGGTGTGCAGGAATAAAAGCCTGGAAGGAGACAGGCCACTGCGGAGAAAGATGTGGGGCAGAGAACTGGGGAGGGGCTTCCCCTGCATGCCTCTGCTTGCCCTGTCGTCTAGGAGGGGGTTTTAGGTCATGAACTTGTGCTCACTGAGTGTGCTGTGTTCTGGGGACCTTTCATTCACAGGTGGCTGTCCTGCCTGCTAGTGGGATCTGGCTGCGTTAGGGCCCTGGTGGACTGAGTAACCTGTGTCTGTTTCAGGGGCTTTCTCTTCTGATCAGAAGCTATCTGGTGCTATCTGGTCAGAGACATCTGTTTCTGATGTGTAGTGATAACCCCACCCCTGGGGTGTTCGGTGGTGGGTGTGAGGCCAGCAGTGGGCCTGTGATTGGGCTGCCTTCTGGTTTACTGGGAAGAAGCCAGTGGGTCTATTTCTTGTCCTGTATCACTTTCAGCAGAGTGTTGGCTGAAGTTCTGCATATTTGTCTTCTGTCAGTCTGTCTGCTCTGACTTGACCTGAACCGCGGTCCTACTAGATAAATCCAGAACTACAAAGCTGTGTGCCCTATAAATGGCCTTCAGGAGGACTTGTGCACTTTTTTTTTTTTTTTTGGTATATACAGAAAATATAATAGTGTGCATATGTGTGAAGAGAGAAGAGAATGTGGAAATAGGACATTGCCTTGCCCACCCCTCCAACTACACACGAAAAACCATCCACTCCACCTTTTCTGTCTTCATTTTGAACTAGAAAAGTTACGTCACTAGCATTTACAAGCAATGCTGAGTTCTCCTTGGCTAGTCTATCAGTGTCCGTATGTGGTGCAACTGTTTTTCTCCAGGGACTTTCTGACTTGAGTGTCTCCTCTCCTCCACCTCTCCTTGTTGAGCTCCTATGAGTGCTGAGCTCGACACCCTCCCAGCTCTGTGGCAGATGTGGTCCTTCCAAGGCTGTCCCTTTAGTGGATGCCACTATCACGTACATAAAAAGATGATTCACAACTTGATGAAAAATACAGAGCATTCCTTTCAAGTCATGTGACTAAGACTGAGCATCTTCAGCCCTCTTGACATTCCATCTACCTTGAGGTGTGGGGCACCATCCTGCATCTAGTTTTTCTCCTCTACAGTATTTGACTATATTAGGGGTTCATTAAATATTTAATGTGTGATTAACAGAGATGTCTTTTTAGATGAAATTTACTTCTCTGCCTTGACAGAAGAAAGCTAATCTATTAAAATATTTACTGGTACAATAATAAAAGTAGCAGCTGCCATTCATTGAGGCCTGCAATATATCAGCTCTCATTGTAGATATCTCTCTTGCCTTTTATCAAACCTTCTCAGCAGTCCAGCAAGCCTGGGTTCAACTCATGAGGAAGAGAGAGGGCACAGAGGAGTCGAGAGACTTACTTCAGGTAACACAGCCAATAAGTTGCAGAGAGGGTTCCAGTGTTATTCTGTCTGATTCCAGAATCTGAGCCCTTCATGTCCCTGCTGATTGCAAAAGTCCCATGGCCCTTTGCTGGTTATTGGCCTTCAGCTCTTCCAGAGCCTAACTAAGGAAGCTTCTCATCAGCATCTCTGCCCTGCCTTCAAGAGCAAAGCCTGATGAGAGGCTGAATTACGACTATTGGTTCCCTATGGCTATCATACACTGTTGATTTGGACAGGCCCTACTCATATCAGGGTTCTGGAGATTTTCTGATCGAAATGACAAAAATATGTGTCCTCTAAGTGTCTTGAAAGGTGCTGCTGTATAGGGAGCTGGTGCTTGGCATGTTGGGGAACTTTTATTTCCATGTACTACAGCAATGTGTGTGAGATTGCTGCCCTCTGATGTGGTCACCTCATGCAACTGTCATGACTCTGTGCTCAGAATACTAAATGTCAGGCCTTTTTGCACAGAGGGTGGCTGGTGGCAACACAGAACTGGGAGGACCTGGAGGGCATGATGAAGGAGCTTCTTCTTCCCAGGAAGTGGAAGATGGATAATTCCAAGCTGGATTCTGGCTCAACTTGCACTCTCCTGTTGGGAGGAAGTGGACAGGTGGATTGAGGAGGACCACTGGACCATGACAATGAGAGTATCTTTGTAAAGGATGCTCTCCACCAACCAGCCTATTATCATGACCTCCTAGAGAGAAGCTGCATTGTGTTTCTATGTGATCAGTGGGGAGGCTGAGAACTGAGTGCCTTGCTGCAGCTACAGCACCAGCCATCTGGCCGAGCTCTTTCTACAGCCTGCTGCTCCGGCTGATGTTCTCCTTGCTGTTCTACCTTTCCTGGCCATCCTGTTTCCCTCCCAGCATCCTGCTTCTTTGGTGCTTTGGTCTTTATCCAGATTCTTCTCCACCTGAGATCACCTCAAGTGCAGTGGCCTTTGGTTGGGTCGGGAATGTTTTTGTGCCTGTGTTCTGGAACAGATGTGGTCACTCACTGAACCTGCTGCTCAGCCCTAGTTGGTAACTGTGACCATCTGCATTCAGCTGGGTCCTGATGGAGTCAGCTGTCTTGACCTAGAATGAAATGTGTCCTTCATATAGTGCTCATGGGAAGCATGCCTATTGATAAGATAGAAACTCACATCATTGGCGTGAAGACTGATCAAACTTAATGCTGTCAGGGTAGTGGTAACTTTCATGCTGCATTGATACCAACTTTTATATTTTTTCACTTTTGATTTTTAAAACAATTTTGATGTTTGACAATGTAAAATGATTCAACTGTGTTTAAACATGTAACTTCATTGTCTAAAAAGCTTTTTAAACCAATATATTTACATAACTTGCATGCATGCGTGTGTGCATGCTTGGGCATGACTGACTCTTTGAGAACCCATGGACCCAGAGAAACTGCCATGCTTCTCTGGGTCCATGGAATTTTTCAGGCAAGAATACTGGAGCAGGTTGCCATTTCTTTTGCCAGGGGATCTTCCCAATCCAGGGACTGAACCTATGTCTCTTACATTGGTAGGAAGGTTCTTAACTTAGATGCTATGAATAATAGTAATGCCTGAATAAATTACTCTTACCTCTAATGTACTCAATAGCAATGATGGTCTCATTGAGAGAGCTATTTCTTTTCTGTTTTTTTAAAATTTATTTTATTTTATTTTTTTTACTTTACAATATTGTATTTGTTTTTCCATACATTGACATGAATCTGCCATGGGTGTACATGTGTTCTCCATCCTGAACCCCTCTCCGCTCTCCCTCCCTATCCTGTCCCTCTGGGTCATCCTAGTGCACCAGCCCCAAGCACCCTGTATCATGCATCAAAACTGTACTGGCGATTCGTTTCACATGTGATAATGTACATGTTTCCATGCCATTCTCCCATATCATCCCACCCTCGCCCTCTCCCACAGAGTCCAAAAGACTGTTTTATACATCTGTGTCTCTCTTGCTGTCTTGCATACAACATTGAAAAGCAGAGACATTACTTTGCCAACAAAGGTCCGTCTAGTGAAGGCTATGGTTTTTCCAGTGGTCATGTATGGATGTGAGAGTTGGACTGTGAAGAAAACTGAGTGATGAAGAATTGATGCTTTTGAACTGTGGTGTTGGAGAAGACTCCTGAGAGTCACTTGGACTGCAAGGAGATCCGACCAGTCCATTCTGAAGGAGATCAGCCCTGGGTGTTCTTTGGAGGGAATGATGCTAAAGCTGAAGCTCCAGTACTTTGGCCACCTCATGGGAAAAGTTGACTCATTGGAAAAGACCCTGATACTGGGAGTGATTGGGGGCAGGAGGAAAAGGGGACAACAGAGGATGAGATGGCTGGATGGCATCATCAACCTGACGGATGTGAGTCTGAGTGAACTCCAGGAGTTGGTGATGGACAGGGAGGCCTGGCGTGCTGCGATTCATGGGGTCGCAAAGAGTCGGACATGACTGAGCAACTGAACTGAACTGATACAGGGTTATCATTACCATCTTTCTAAATTCCATATATATGCATTAGTATACTGTATTGGTGTTTTTCTTTCTGGCTTATTTCACTCTGTATAATAGGATCCAGTTTCATCCACCTCATGAGAACTAATTCAAATGTATTCTTTTTAATGGCTGAGTAATATTCCATTGTGTATATGTACCACAGCTTTCTTATCCATTCATCTGCCGATGGACATGTAGGTTGCTCTCATGTCCTGGCTGTTGTAAACAGTGCTGTGATAAACATTGGGGTACATGTGTCTCTTTCAATTCTGGTTTCCTCGGTGTGTATGCCCAGCAGTGGGATTGCTGGGTCATATGGCAGTTCTAGTTTCAGTTTTTTAAGGAATCTCCACACTGTTCTCCATAGTGGCTGTACTAATTTGCATTCCCACCAACAGTGTAAGAGGGCTCTGTTTTCTCCACACCCTCTCCAGCATTTATTGCTTGTGGACTTTTGGATCGCAGCCATTCTGACTGGCGTGAAATGGTACCTCATTGTGGTTTTGATCTGCATTTCTCTGATAATGTGTGATGCTGAGCATCATTTCATATATTTGTTAGCCATCTGTATGTCTTCTTTGGAGAAATGTCTGTTTAGTTCTTTGGCCCACTTTTTGATTGGGTCGTTTATTTTTCTGGAATTGAGCTGTAGCAGTTGCTTGTATATTTTTGAGATTAATTCTTAGTTGCTTCATTTGCTATTATTTTCTCCCATTCCGAAGTCTGTCTTTTCACCTTGCTTATAGTTTCCTTCATTGTGCAGAAGCTTTTAATTTTAATTAGGTCCCATTTGTTTATTTTTCTTTTATTTCCAATATTCTGGGAGGTGGGTCATAGAGGATCCTGCTGTGGTTTATGTTGGAGAGTGTTTTTGCCTATGTTTTCCTTTAGGAGTTTTATAGTTTCTGGTCTTACATTTAGATCTTTACTCCATTTTGAGTTTATTTTTGTGTATGGTGTTAGAAAGTGATCTAGTTTCATTCTTTTACAAGTGGTTGACCAGTTTTCCCAGCACCACTTGTTTCCCAGACCATATTGTCTTTTTTCCATTGTATATTCTTGCCTCCTTTGTCAAAGATAAGGTGTCCGTAGGTGTGTGGATTTATCTCTGGGCTTTCTATTTTGTTCCATTGATCTATATTTCTGTCTTTGTGCCAGTACCATATTGTCTTGATGACTGTGGCTTTGTAGAAGAGCCTGAAGTCAGGCAGGTTGATTCCTCCAGTTCCATTCTTCTTTCTCAAGATTGCTTTGGCTATTTGTGGTCTTTTGTATTTCCATACAAATTGTGAAATTATTTGTTCTAGTTCTTTGAAAAATACCGTTGGTAGCTTGATAGGGATTGCATTGAATCTATAGATTGCTTTGGATAGTATTCTCATTTTCACTATATTGATTCTTCTGATCCATGAACATGGTATATTTCTCCATCTGTTAGTGTCCTCTTTGATTTCTTTCACCAGTGTTTTATAGTTTTCTATATATATAGGTCTTTTGTTTCTTTAGGTAGATAGATTCCTAAGTATTTTGTTCTTTTCGTTGCAATGGTGAATGGAATTGTTTCCTTAATTTCTCGTTCTGCTTTCTCATTGTTAGTGTATAGGAATGCAAGGGATTTCTGTGTGTTGATTTTATATCTTGCAACTTTACTATATTCATTGATTAATATAGTAAAGTTGCATTGATTCATTGATTAGCTCTAGTAATTTTCTGGTGGAGTTTTTAGGGTTTTCTATATAGAGGATCATGTCATCTGAAAACAGTCAGAGTTTTGCTTCTTCTTTTATAATTTGGATTCCTTTTATTTTCCTGCTCTGATTGCTATGGCCAAAACTTCCAAAACTATGTTGAATAGTAGTGGTGAGAGTGTGCATCCTTGTCTTGTTCCCAACTTTAGGGGAAATCCTTTCAATTTTTCACCATTGAAGGTAATGTTTGCTGAGGGTTTGTCATATATAGCTTTTATTATGTTGAGGTATGTTCCTTCTATGCCTGCTTTCTGGAGGGTTTTTATCATAAACGGATGTTGAATTTTGTCAAAGGCTTTCTCTGCATCTATTGAGATAATCATATGATTTTTATCTTTCAATTTGTTAATGTGGTGTATTACATTTATTGATTTGTGGATATTGAAGAATCCTTGCATCCCTGGGATAAAGCTCACTTGGTCATGATGTATGATCTTTTTAATGTGTTGTTGGATTCTGTTTGCTAGAATTTTGTTAAGGATTTTTGCATCTGTGTTCATCAGTGATATTGGCCTGTAGTTTTCTTTTTTTGTGGCATTTTTGTCAGGTTTTGATATTAGGGTGATGGTGGCCTCATAGAATGAGTTTGGAAGTTTACCTTGCTCTGCAATTTTCTGGAAGAGTTTGAGTAGGATAGGTGTTAGTTCTTCTCTAAATTTTTGGTAGAATTCAGCTGTGAAGCCATTTGGTCCTGGGCTTTTGCTTGTTGGAAGATTTCTGATTACAGTTTCAATTTCCGTGCTTGTGATGGGTCTGTTAAGATTTTCTATTTCTTCCTGGTTCAGTTTTGGAAAGTTGTACTTTACTAATAATTTGTTCTTTTCTTCCAAGTTGTCCATTTTATTTGCATATAGTTGCTGATAATAGTTTCTTATGATCCTTTATATTTCTGTGTTGTCTGTTGTGATCTCTACATTTTCATTTCTAATTTTGTTGATTTGATTTTGTGAGAGCTGTTTCTTTTCAAGAAACGTATACTATCCTCTAGTTAGCTGGGAATATGCAGATTTTCTTCAAGATTTTTCCCCCCCTTCTGTGGTCTTAACCATTTTAAAAGCTTTATTATTTTCGAGTTAGAACAGGCTTATTCCCTAACTCCTTTTATGCCCAGGCCATCCTTCCAAAAGATAATGCTGGTTTATAAAAATAGCTACCAGAGTGCCTCTGGGGAGAGAGAAATGGATGTGTATATTGCTTTTCATAACAAGCCTTGTAGAACTGATTAAGTCATAGAGACCATATAATGGATGATTAATGTGTGCCAGACTCAATACTAAGAGATTTTACCTGGTTATCTCATTTAATCCTTTCTTTTTATTGTGGTAAGACCCTTTCACATGAGATCTATCCTCTTAACAAGTTTTTAAGTGTATATTATTTTTCTTTAATGACACCTTTTCCTGCTTTTTGTAGAATTCCCACATTTTCATTTTGCATCTGAAGACTGCTTCCACTGGGACCAGGAGGATAGAAAGGCACAAGCCAGACAGAGCCTGCCCTTGAGACCATGCGCTGCAGAGGCCGTGAGTGGGCGCTCTGCAGGACACATGTCACCGGGTCCAGCCATTTCCCCTGTCCATCTCCCACCCCTAGGTGCTGACATGACAGGGAGCAATATTGGTGGACCCTCCAGACCAGTTCACCCCCTAGGTGAATACCACACGGTGACACCCATTGGTCCCACATGGTACAAGAGCATTGCTCAGCCAAGCCCCACTTAGACTCCTGCCCATGGAACTGAGAGATAACAGGTGATGTTGCATCAAGCTGTCGAGTTTGGAGAAGTTAGTTGTGTAGTCATAGATAACTGGGATTTCCTAATGGAAGCAGTGACTCTTCTTCAGACCTTCTTTTCTCTGAAGCTTGGCAATGTTGCCCTCTCAGGTCTTCTCCCACCGCCTTGGCAACACCTCCTCCCTTATCTATCTCTGAAGAGCACTACTTCTGGGTTCCTGCTTGGTGCCCCTACTCTCTGAAGCACTATAACTCCTCTTGGGGCAATCTCATTCATGCCATGGCTTTAGCCACACCACCCTCACTGAGAACCTGACCTGACCTTCTAATGTCTGTTTCTGTTTGAACCGATACATGAACATATCCTCTTAACCTATATCTATCATTCAAATTTTTCTCCTGGTCTAAACACCCATGCATGCCCAGGAAGCTCACCCTCACCCTGCTGAGACCTGGGCTTACCACCTTCCCTTTCTTCCATGGTAGACGGTGAATTGTGTCCCTCAAGAAGGATGCATTGAAATTCTTGCCCTTGGGACCTCAGAATGGGACCTTATGTGGGAATAGGATCTTATAGAGGTTAAAATCAAGGTAAAATGAACTCTTAAGCTCTTAATCCAATATGAATAGGTCCTTATACAAAGAGCAAATTTCAACACCAAGATAGATGTGCACAGGGGGGAGATTGTGGGAATAGACACAGGGAGAATGCCATGTGAAGATGAAGGTAAAAGTCGGGGGTGATGAATCTACAGGTCAAGGAATGCCAAAGATGGTCAGCAAACCATAGGAATCTCAGAGAGACCTGGAACAGATTGTCCCTCGTATCCCTTGGAAGGCACCGACCCTGCCAACCCCTTGGTCTTGGACCTCCAGCCTCCAGAATTGTGAGGCAATATGTTTCTATTGTTTAAGCCACCTAGTTCATGGGGATTTATTATGGCAGCCCTAGGAAGCTTATATATTCCCTGCACCACAGTGTTGTCAGCTTGCTCTTCCTCTTGTAGTACTTGTCTCAGCAAATGGCTCCTCCATCGCTTCACTTGATTAAGCCAGAAACCTGAATTCTCAGCACTAAGAACTGGGCCAACTTGAAATTAGGCACTCAATAATATCGACTATTTTAATAGATGCCCTCCACTATAGCAGGTCTTTTGGCAATTACAGATATTACCCTGAGGATGTGCAGAATTGGAATTAAAAAGAGATACAAACCCCAAACCCCTTTTGTATCCTTTCTGTCCCTCTGTACTTCAGGTTTCCTGTGAGAAACTATTGATTTCTTCTTTCCGCCATGGGGCAGGCATATATCGAGAGCCACACATATGTAAATAAGGACTCAGCCGCATGCTTGCCTTTCTATTCTTCAGAGAAATATCGATTTTGACTTTGAAGAGTTACCTAAAAATTCCCTTTTCACCAGTTCCTTCTTCATTGTGTACAACCTGAACTGGTGTGTTGAGTTCTACATTGTGATCTTTGTAAGGAAACGTGCAAGTTGGACTGAGTTCTTTGGAAGGCTTAGGGCGAGGAGGGCAGCCTTCTAGCTGTATTGATCTGCTGCCGGTTATTGAAGTTGTTGCAAATGCTTACCTCCATTTTCCCCATTCAAAGATATTGAAATCATTGGTCTGTAGAATCTGAGAGTCTGGCTTCCAAAGAGATGTTGTGCTACTTTTCTCTTGATGGTGATTTATACAAGTCCCAATGCGTCATCCTTTCAGATCACCCTTGGCAACGGAGGAGCAATATAATTGTTGCAATTTCATTTTATATTGAAACGACTTCAACACATTTTCTGTACCGGGTCTATGCAAATTGTGTTTTTTTTTTGGCAAAGAAATTATAGTTGTGTGTGGAAGCCCTAAGCAGGGCACAAAGACATCAAAGTCGGCCATAATCATAAAAAGCACATGCAAATCTTTCACATTAATAATTCACAGTTAAGTACAGGCGCTGTGGCCCCCTGTCTGAGATTGCAGCAAGTAGCAATTTGTTTAGCTTTGGTAAAGGGCACAAAATCACTAAGTTCAGATGTTCTATTTTGGTCTTATACTTGCTCTGTGGATTGGATTTGGGTGGAAAGTCAACTTTATAAGTGGATGCTTATATATTTGTCAGGAAGGTCTGATTTGTAAGGGGCAGTATTAATTTTGTGGACATTGTCCACATAACTGTCTTCTATGTCTCCAGTGAAGCTATTATCTGAACCCCAGACTCCTGAGTGTGTGTCTCCATCCCTTCCATCTTCCGTATTTATTCATTCTGTCACAATTTGTTGAGTACCAGCATGTGTTAGGTTTGGGCCTGGAGCTAGGGATATACAGTGAACAAGATGAGCATGGCCCTGCCTGATCCATCGTGGACTATCCATGGTCCACAGCCCAGCAGCAGCAGCAACATCACCTGGTAGCTGGTTAGACATGCAAGGTTGCAGGCCCCACTCCAGGCCTGCTGAATCCATTAACATAATCTGTGGGTGATTCCTATTCTGTTTAGAAGAGGAAATGCATATTCCATGGGTAATTATAATATGAAAACATTCTGGTATGAAAATGTTCACCTATTCTGCAATCTGAGAGGGCTGAACAGTATTACCTGTGCTAGAATGGGAGGGGCTCAGGAAAGGCTTCAGAAGGACCAGAGACTGTTACAGCTGCTGAAATCATATGGCGACAGGAGCATGAACCAGGCAGAGACTGAGTGGGAGTGTGAGAGACAAGTCCAGGGGGCAGCCCTAGGGCTTCAGCTCTGAGGTAGTGAGTCCAGCCTGCCAGAGGAGCTCGGAGCACAGCAGGAGGCTGTGAGGGGAGGCAGCGAACTTTCTAGAGGACTTCACACTGCAACTGAATCTTCCCCAGAAAGTCACAAGGAGCCACTGGGGCATTTAAGTGGGGTTAGATTTCAAACTGTGGCAGATTATAGAAAGATGACTTCCTCTGCAGTGTTGGGGAGGGATGGATTGGTGTAGGGGAGAGTAGAGTGCTGTCCAGCCAGCAGACGATGGGCTTGACCGGATGAGACAGTAGGGGGAGGTGAGTGGATGCCTGTGAGGTGTGCCTAGGGGCCAGAACTCAGAGGGTCTGGGCAACCTCTTCTGCCTCTGACCTCCTGTAGACCTATGTCATGGGGGCTTGGGGAATCTCCTCCCCTTTTCCCCAGATCATCAGCTTCTCGAAGTCAAGGCCACGGTCTCACACCTTTTGGTTTTCTTCATGGTGCTTAGTGCCAAGTTTGGCACTGGTGCTGTGTGGAGTCCTCATCTTGAGCTTTTCCCAAGACCTTGCCTTTCTTCAGTTGCAGAAGGTGATTCTCAGAGGGTTGGCTGGAAAAAGCTGTGTTTCCCTGTTGCTTCTGTGTAACGTGAATGATAACTCCTGTTTGTGTGGTGCTTTCCCTCGCAGACAGCATTTTCATCACCACCGTCTCATTTGTACCATCACCATCTCCCTTCACTGCCCACACCCCCACCCCGCCACCCCCATCTTTGGAGAAGGAGGTGCCTCTCAGTGTAAATCAAGGGCTGGTTATCTTGGTCCTCCTCTCCTCCCTGTTCTGACTCCTATCTTTAGACTTGGAAGTTGCAGCTGGAAGCAGGTTGGGGTCAAGCAATGCAGAGTTGAGATAGATTGTCTCCATGTGAGTTAGACATCCAGGAGGAAGGATGGGCAGAGAAGAGTGAGGAGGGGAACAAGTTCCTGCTCAGGCTGTGATTCAGGCTCCCATGTGACTGGTAACCAGATCCGAAGACTAGAGCAGACTGTGAGACAGTGCAAGCTCACAGCCTTCCTGGGCTTCAAAGTCTTAAGGGTCTCTTCTGCTGTGCCCTAGGAGAGGAAACTGAAAGGAATTCAGTGCATGGAAAGGGGAAATTGAGGCCTTACTGAAATTGTCTCTCACATGTCAAACGAAGAAAGGGGCTTTGAGTGCAACAGACATGAGTTTGAATCTGCCACTCACTAGCCCCATGGTCTTGGGCAGCTGAGTAGGTGTGTTTACTCATGTGAGAATCTCTTTTACACAGGTGTGCTAGGATGAGATGAGGCTAAGATGAGTGCTCACAAACAAAGTGCCCTGGTTTTGGTGGAGTGCCTGCAACAGTCTGTGCATTTATGTCCACCCAGCTCCCCGTCCGTTGCTCTAGAGGATGCTCCTACCAGACAAGGGAGGGCATCCTTTCCTATAAGTGGTTTCCATAGAGAAGGTAAGGGTTCTCAACCTTCATGTTCAAAAGGATCAACCTGGAGTTTGTTAAAGTAGACAGTCCTGGACCCAGCTCCCCCAGGGTCCCATCAGTCTGGAATGGTGCCTAGGTGATTCTGAGAGGGATGGCATTGTGGGAAAGTTGGGAATGGAGCCAGAGCTGGAGTGTCTTCCGGCCTTGGGGCTTGCTCAGAGGGGTGCTCAGCCCCGCTCTGGACCTGCTGCAAGGGATTCTCCAGGAGGAGGTCCTACATTTTTTACCAGGTCCCAGGTGATTTTCAGGATAAAGCAAGTTGGCAACACTGGGCTAGGGATCCAGGTAAGGCCCACCTCTGTGGGTTTGTGCAAGATGTTCAAGCAACTAAGGATGTGTTTTTAAGGCATACATGTCCAGCCCATAAATGGGAAGAGCCCATCAGGGAAGGAACTCCATATCTTCCCTGAAGTGCTGACAGATGAGACTCTGGGTGGGCACAGCCTGGCAAGGTCACAAGCTCTAGAAGCCAGGATGTCCTTGTCTGTTAAAATGAGACTGTAGGACTGGATGTCTTAAGTCCCTCCATTTCTTAAGTTGCTTGACTCTAATAAAATATTCAGTTTATGTTAACTCAGGCAGAGGATAATATTTGTCGGCAGGGTGCCCCCAGTGTTTGATGTTTGCATTCCTTTTAAGTATTGCACTATATTATGTGATTTTATTCAGTTTCTATATTTAGTCCATGTTGCTCCTTAACTGTGGTTATGAAACAAAGCATATGTGTTTGTGAGATTCTTCTTAAGAACTTTTGTGTGGTTTGTTGCCCAAGCTGAAAGGACTGCTCCCTGGTGGCAGCTTCTGGAATTGCAAGCCCATCCTTTTGAGGTGTTAGCAAAAACAGTGGAGAAGGAAATGGCAACCCACTCCAGTGTTCTTGCCTGGAGAATCCCAGGAACGGGGGAGCCTGGTGGGCTGCCGTCTATGGGGTCGCACAGAGTCGGACACGACTGAAGCGACTTAGCAGCAGCAGCAGCAGCAGCAAAAACAAACCGCTTGAGGAAAGGAGTGAGTTTTCTGTGTTGTGTTTTCTTTTCTTTTTTTTTTTTTTGCAAATTCCCATCCCAGACTACCTGAAACAAAGTCTTTTGGAGAGCGATCTGGAAACCTGCGTGTAGAGTAAACCCTTCAGATAAACCTTATGCCCAGAGTGGTTTGAAAACCCATTGTTCCACATCTAGGTTTCTTAACCTTGACACTGTTAACTATTTGGGCTGGAAACTTCCTGTGAGAGGCTGTCCTGTGCAGTTAGGATGTTTAGCTACATTCCTGGCCTCTCCCCATTAAATGTCAGTAACCCCTCCCCACTCCCCCATCTGTTTCAATCAAACTGTGTCCAGACATCGGCCACCGTCCCCTAGGGGCAAAATCACTCTCTCTTAAGCACCACTGCTCTGATGTGTACCATGAACATCCAGCCCATTTCAGAGACAGCACGTGTCACAAGGTCACTAAAAGCTAAGATATGTCAAGTGTCTTTACAGGAGGCTATTAATGCAAATGTGGGATGACTTCTGACTTGTAGTAGAATAAACATGCTGGCTTTATGACCTATGTTTTGATTCTGAAACAGCCATAGAGGAGAGTCGTTCATGAAGGATGTACTGGCATTAATGACTGTACACTTGGACAGGGGCATCTGATCACACCCGCCGAGACCACCCATGTACTTTCCCAGGCTCACATGTTGGCTAGATGCTGCAGGTGCCTGGAACACTTGGAGGAGGGAGGGAGGGACGTGTAACTTCATTTCTCTTAGAAGCTTTCTGAAGTAGTTAAATTCTACTAGCTTTTGAGAGAGGGCTCTTTATTGTGTGAAATATCCTTCTGTACTGCAAATACCAATTCCAAGAGCGTTACGGATGACACTTTCTGTGAGACAGAGAATGCACTGGGCATCCATGTGGACCACAGTCTGGTTAAATGAACACTGTGAAGTCTGTTCTGGGAGCTAGAGTTGAATTCTCCAGTGTACACCTGTTGCATCCAGAGATCAACACCTGAACTGAACACCTCTAGTGGGAATCAGTGAGCCAGGGCAGGCCCCTCTGTGCTCTTCATAGCAGCCAGAGCTGAGCCTTCTGGTCTTCTTATACTGGGACAGTATCTTGTTGGCAGCCTGGTATCCAGGGACCCACCACAGGGTGAGTCCTTAGTATTGCAGAAGGGATTGACGGCTTGTTGTCTGAAAGAAGAGGGTTGGCAGTGGCCCTAAAGAAGACCTGTGTGTGTGTGCTTCCTGTTGGAGTTGGGGTTTCACACAGTGGGGCTGAGAGCCTGGAGCCTCCTGGGCGGCTATGATGGGGGTTTGAGCAGAGGCAGCTGAGGTGGTTGGAAGCAACACTTCCAACCTTACAGAAAGCAACCAAGTGCTTTCTGTAAAGCTCTCTGTTGGTCCTCTGAGTGACCACCCAGGGAAGCCCCTTCCCTTCAGTCCTTGCTTCTTCCCCTGCTGGACTGGAGTGTTGAACTTGAGCAACTCCACTGTGTGTGGCTCTTGTGTAGAGATGGACTGTGACCTTTGCATTTCTACTGCTCTGGGTGAGCCTGGACTACAGGATCCTGAGCAGGGAGGGGAAGGAAACCTTTTGTGATTTCTGATCTCTGTCTACTCTCTGCTCTACCCCCCAACTCCTCCTCCCCGACCCCTGAGACTCTGCAGATACAGCTGGGCGTGGACACAGAGGCTTGACCTGGACCAGGTATGAAGAGCCTCTATTCACCGCTCCCTTTCCCCTGATGATTGGTGCTCCTGAAGCATCTTCCTCTGACACCTGTGGAAGTGGATAAACTTCATGATGTACTTGAACTTGGTCGAAGGCACTTCTGCTCAAAGACAGTTACCTACCAGCTCTCTGATGTCTAAAAAACCTGCTTTGGGAGTGTGGTTCTTTTGCTTTAATACTGAATCTAGGACAAATCATTTATCTGGTATGAGTCATTACATTTTGGTGCGAATGCAGTGGAGCTTATTTCCTGAGATGAGATTGTGCTGGGAGAGGTGGGTATAGATATTTCACTCCCCAGAGGGGCAGGCCAGCACAAGGAGTGGAAAAGAAAAGCTGGGAGGAACTAACAGGGCACATGACTTGGAGACCAGAGCTGATAGAAGAAATTTCCACTGTTGTCAGGGGGCAAGGTTTTCAGACACCTTCCTCAGCCACAAATTGTGGACTTTGAATAGCTAAGCATCTTCCATGTCAGCCTGCTCTGCTCTTCAGGTCTGAAACTCTAGTAAGAATTGTTTTATTGTAAATAATCCGTGAAGGTCCTCATTTCCTTGCGGGGCCTCCAGTTTCTGCTGCTCTATGGCATGTTTGTTCATTACTTCCATTGGACACTCTTCATTGGAAACGCAGTCCTGAGTAAGTGGCAAGAAGGTCACAAAAATGCCCCTTGAGATCACAATTATTCCAACCCCTAGTGGATGCAACAGTGATTGGCTGGGCCACTGAGTGAATTTATTTATGCTGTCACTCATTCATGGCGATGAATTTTATGGGATGAGCTGAAAGAAGTACCCAAGATAAGATATTCTTTAGTAACCTGAGGAATAATATGCCATTCCAATTCTTGTATTCAATTTTATTTTCTTTCATTGGAAGAAATTCTTATTCTGAGAGAAATACAGGAGCGTACGGGCATACTGTGATGGCCTAGACAGGTGAACAGGGATCAGGTGGTGCAATTTTCTTGCCATAGTGGGTCTACTTCAGCCACCATCCTTGATGGCAGTGTTTTTACAAAGTGCTTTCCCTGGAACGCTGGTTCATCCAAACGTCCTATGGACAAGAGTTTGTCTGATCACGTACGTTTTTGCAAACCTGTGCTTGCCTTGTGGGGTTGGCTGGGCCCTGTGTGCCCACTGCCCTGGTGCCCCATTGGCAAGTGACCAAGCACATTCCTGAGGTTAAGGGCAGGAGACATTCTTCAGGGAAGAAACTGGTGCACCAGTTTTAAAACCAGCCCTCAACTAATGTGGCCACAGAAGCTTTTTGTTTTCTTCCCTCGACATCTCATTAGAAGGAGCAAGTTTTTCCAAATGTTGCTACATGAAATGGTTTTCTCTTGGGGTTAGCTGTTCCCACATCACTGTGAACGCACAGTTTTAGTAAACCCGTTGGTGCCACTGGCAGGGAGTGCAGGGCTCTGGGAGTTGTCTCTGCTCTCCAGAATCAAGAATCAATCAGAATCTCTCGAATCAAGCTGTCTTCCCATGATGACAGCTGAAGTTTCTAAGTCCCTTAACGGTTCACCTTCTCCTGTGTGTGTTTTATCCAAGTTTTTTTTTTTTTTTTTCTCCTTTGAAGCAGTTAGGAAAGTAGAATTTATGAGGAGCTTCCACGCTGTGCTGAAGAGAGTGTGGCCCTTATATGGAGAGCAAGTCCAGTGCCATTCTGTGCAATAATAGCACATATCCCACCCAGGTGGGAACATGCATCCCAGGGCTTTGGGGTTTGTGTGTGTCTGGTCCAGCTGCTTCTTGAGGCTGGTTTCTCTACAGTCCACAGTGAATCCAGGCCTCTCTGCTTGCCCCCACCTCTAACCAGCTCCACATCCTCTCCGTGCATCAGTCAGGACTCTGCCAGTATCGGGAGACACAATTCTGACTTCAAATTGATTGGGGAATAGAACCCATTAAGACAAAACCAAGGATTCAGGAGGTCACTGTGACTTGAGGTTTAGCTCAGGGCAGGTCGACAGGGCCTGGTTTTCTGCCTTCATCTCTGAGTTCCGTTCTGTGTGTCGCGTCTGTTCTCAGGTACTCAGTGTCCTTGTGGCAGTGAGCTGGCAGCAGTGGCTCCAGGCCCCTAACCTCTCGCGCTAACAGGTCATAGGAAGTGTTATGGCAAATATCTTGCCTTTCATTGACTCCGACTGTGTCATGTGCCCATCCACATGGCCAGAAAAATTCAGTGCATGGAGGGGCGGAGCTTTGGATCACATGCTGTGTCCTTCACTGGAGTGACCTAAAGCCAAGAACTAAATGTAGGAGAGAGCTGGTTCTCCAAAGGAACCCAGAGAAGGGGAGGTGGATGCTGGTGGCCATGATATAAAAACCATTCACTGCACTTGCTGTTTTGGTAGATGTCTTTGGCTCCTAGTCACTGGCCATTCCTGTAGTTGCATGTGCTGCTGGAGGAAGGCCTCTGTGCGTGCCTGTGACTATATTCCAAAGGCAGGTCCATGGTTGTACCCTGGCCCCTGCTCACACTGACGTGACAGCTTGCTCTGAATAAAATCAGTTACTTAGGGTCACAGCTACCACTTACTGAGTCCCTGCCATGTGACAGGCACTGCTAGACTCTCTGCATTCTCTGACTTCATCATTGAAAATAACACTGCAAAGGAGTATCACTGGCCCATCTTTAGAGATGGAGAAAAAGACTCTGGACAGTGAAATGCCTTGGAAAGTCACATAGTTACTTGGATTAATTAGTGGAGAGGCCACAGTGAGAAGTTACTCTTGTCTAGTGGCTGGTACTCTTTCTACCAAATCACTCACCCCTCCTGTAGAACACATATTGGAAAGATAATTGGGTATTTATTAATGCTTCTTGCTAGACAGAAAGCAGCTGGAAGGTCCCTTCACTCAGGAGGTTCAGGATTCCATGCTGTTATCAACTGAGTTCTCTCTGTTGATAGAATGGAGCGAGCTGAGCCACTGGTTTTCACGTGAGCTTACACTTGTTCTCTGCCTTGAGCCAGATGGCTGCTGAGGCTGACCTGGTCTCTCTTCTCCGTAACTTTAGCTGTTGGGTGCCTGTGGTCAGACGTGGAGGATACTGGTGAGTCTGAGACCATATATGTCTTGGTACACTCAGGATTTTCATAGCACATAATACAGAAAGGGAAGAGGCTACAAAATCTTCTGGATAAGTAGGAATACCTAGGAGGTAGGGTGATGAAACAAAGTAGGAAGTGTGATTTAAGAAACCACTGTGGAAATGACTTCCATTCTGTAGGTATTTTAGCTGTGGTGTGATGTGACCGGCAGATGAGTCAACTTGAAGATTATTTGTTTAACTTGATACTCAAGGCTTTCTCTCTTCAGTCACAATCTGCAGACATGCTTGGCATTTCCCCCAGGTGGGGCTGTTTCCTGCTCCCTGACAATGGCTCCATCTTGGGATATGGAACTTCTGGACCCTGTGCCTAGAATGATTTTTGCACAAAATAAATGCTCACTAAGTGTTTAGTCATCTACTAGTGAGTTCCGAGGGTACTCGTTGAGCCCCTTTTATGCTGCAGATGCTGTCCTGGGTGCACGAGATATAGTGGTGGGCGAGGCAGGTGCTGTCCCTGGTTCCTGCCCTTGGGGAGTCTATTCTGATCCACTGAGTGAACTGATCATCCTGGAGGCTCTAGTGGGTTTCCTGCCTGGACATCTGACCTGGGAGCCCCTTTCCGAAGAACTTGAATTTGAAGCTCTCTGGGCCTTCACTCCTGGGGAGGAAAGCATTATTTTTTCCGGCTCTCCCTTTGTTAATGACTCCAGGCAGACAGCCCAGGGAAGTAGTTCCTATTTTCAGAGTGGAGTGTATCTTGTACCTTCTTTATCAAAGGCTCCTTTGGATGTGAGTCACAAAAACAGACTAATTTAAGCCAAAGTCTGGAATAAAAGAGTAGTTTGTACAACCTGAGAGCTGACCTCATGGAACTGTCTCAAGGACCTAGCTGACTGTTGGAGATTTAGAAAGCCACACTCACCTTCTCATAGCTGTGTTCTCTGCTGTCTCCTGAACTTGGCTTTACCTGCTTCCTCTGGTGCATTGTTGGGACACGGCTGCCCCAGAGCTCTGGAATTTATAGATCCATATTTCAAAGGACCAGTGGAGAGAATAGCATTGCAGATCTTGGTTCTAATGTCAGGAGAGAGGATACTTGGGCCAGAATTTTGCCCACAGCCCCAGGAGCTGTGGTCTGAGAGGGGATGCTGGACTCTGTGGTGCAAGCCAGGCTGCAGGGCCCATCCCTGTGACATGTGGGGGGCCATTCTTGGAAAAATGCTGACCAGCTGAGGATTCCTGCTGGGCAGGTTAAGGAAACATGCTATTTGCTTCAGTTGAGAACACTTCTTCAAACCAGCAAATGGAAGGAATGGCCTCAGCTGACTCTTGTCCTCAATCTTAATACCTCTGATGGAGAAGCATGGTCTAAAGTGTTTATTGTTTTAGAAAATTCTGTATCAGCAAAGTACCTCGGGATCCAGTGTGTGATATTAATTCTGAAGGATAGGAAATCATTAGTTGGGGCCAGTAAATCCTCTGTTACACTGAGGCTGTGTGTTCCAAGAAAATAAAGAGCCCTTCTCATGGGGAAAGAAAAAAGCCTTTGTACAAATAGGCTGTGCTGTGAGCTGGGGACAGGCACCTCAGGGCTCCTACTTGCTAATGTCATTCCAGCTACTCTCGTCCACATTTAATTGAATTGAACACATTGAAATTTGTTCCAGCGTATTAACAGGGAGCTGGTGAATGCGTGTGCAATATGTGACTTAATTAATGTTTGCTTTCCCTGTGCTGACCCCCTTCTGAGAACACACACTGAGGGCTCCCTGAGGAGAGAGGGATGTGTTGACTCGAAGAGACAAGCCTTAACTCTTTCAAGCCCCTGAGTTTCAGCAACAGCCAGGGAGTTAGAGTGTACTCAGTTGAGGGGGCCCAAAGTGGCATCTTCTTCAATATTGCTGTGAGCTCTTCCGGTTATGTACGCTGGGCTGATGACTCATGCCTGCATAGTTGAACGCATTCATGTCTGAATTATGAGAGTAGTGCATGTTCATGGTCAAAATTTGGAACATACAGAAAGTATAAAGAAGAAAAAGTCTAATAATATGTCTATAATATCTCATTACATAGAAAAAATTACATAGAAAATTTATAGTGATTTATAATCACTATAAATGCTTTGATATATCTTTTTAATTGAAATACAGTTGAGTTACAATATTTCAGGTATACAGCATAGTGTTCAATATTTTTCTAGATTATGCTCCCTTTAAAGTTATTAAAATAATGATTATATTTCCCTATGCTTTATAATATATCTTTCTTGCTTACCTATTTTATATGTAGTAGTTTGTATCTCTTAATTTCATACCCTTGTCTTACCCCTCTCTCCTTCCTCTCACCACTGGTATCCACTAGCTATATTTATGACTCTGTTCATTTTGTTATATACTTTTATATTCTACATAGAAGTGATAACACATTTTGTATGTTTGACAAAGTAATATACGCTTGTCTGACTTATTTCTCTAAGCATAATACTCTCTAGGTCCGTCAACAGTGTTGCAAATGGCAGAATTTCACTCTTTTTATGGCTTAGTAATATTCCATTGTGTGTACACACACACACATCATATCTTCTTTATACTTTCAGCTGTCGATGGGCGCTTGGGTTGCTTCCATGTCTTGGCTGTTGTGAATAGTGCTGTGAACCATAGGGGTGCATGTATCTTTTTGAATTAGCATATTTCTTTCTCTTATTTCTACTATGCCCTTGTGTGTACCAATATGTGTTTTCAGTAATTTGTCATGTTATTTGATAGTATTCTGTTCTGTTGTTTTTTACTTATCACATTTCTATATTTTTACTCAATGAATGCAATTTTTAATGGTTTTATAGAGGTATTAATATAACATTAGCCTGTTTTAAGTGTATAGTTCAATGCTGCTGCTGCTGCTGCTACTAAGTCACTTCAGTTGTGTCCGACTCTGTGCGACCCCATAGATGGCAGCCCACCAGGCTCCCCCCGTCCCTGGGATTCTCCAGGCAAGAACACTGGAGTGGGTTGCCATTTCCTTCTCCAATGCACGAAAGTGAAAAGTGAGAGTGAAGTCGCTCAGTCGTGTCGGACTCTTCGAGACCCCATGGACTGCAGCCCACCAGCCTCCTCCATCCATGGGATTTTCCAGGCAAGAGTACTGGAGTGGGGTGCCATTGCCTTCTCTGATAGTTCAATGAGCTATAGTAAAATTTTAGTGCCGTGCAACTCATCACCACAATCCAGTCTGAGGACATTTCCATTATCCTCCCAAATCCCCTGAGTTTCCACTTTTACCCCGGTCTCTTTGTTTCTATAAACGTACCTATTGGGAACATACTGCATGAATGGACTCCCATACACGTGGTCTTTCACATGTAGCTTCTTTCCTTGAGCAGAATGATGGTGTCCCCATTGCTGAGCAGAGTCCTACGGAGGCAGCACTGGCCTGCAAGCCCCATATAACCAGTGTTTGGTTTAACGAGCAGTGGTGACTGAACGGTGAGCCCATCTCTCTCTTTAGGGAAAGGCAGGACAGCACAGGTGTCTTTCTTCAGGATCGAGTTGGATTCTTGCCCAAGTGCCAAGAGGGCAGCCATTATAAATGTTGACATGATTGTGAGGGAAAAAAATGAGGTGTCTATGTCAGCATCCCATTGACCTCAACAGGGGACCTCATTGTTGGGCCAGGGTTATTGCTTCATTCTGAACCAAAGACTGTGTTACAGCTATTGATTTTCACCATGAAGGTTATCTTTGAAACCAGAAGGGCCAGAAAAGCATTGTCTGCTTTGCAGAGAATGTGGGTCGACAGGGCAAGGAGTGCAGGGACCTGAATGAAGACAAAAATCTTTCCAGCACCCAGAATTGAAACATTTTTGTTTTCTCTTTGTGCTCAGCTAATTGGAGAGACCTTTCTCAAACCATTTCCTTTCTTACCTGGAGGTTAAAGGACTCCCCCCAAATCTTGCTGGAATGTTTACAGCCTGTCTGCTTTCAGACAAGTAGAAACAATGTCCTTTTGTTTGGCTGGAACCTTGTTCATGCCTTCCAAAGAGGGAATCTTTTAAAAAATTACCTATTCTATGTATTTTAGCATAAAAGGAAATTGTTTGGATGTTCACACACTTCCTCGTTTGGAGTCCAAGTTATGTATCTGTTTTGTTTTGAGGCAAGTCTATCTCACAGAATCTGTGTACTCTTGTAAAGATAGTCAAATTTTCATAACTCACAGTGTGAGAGTGGTGGAAGGAGGCAAGAAAAAAGGGCTCCCTTGGCAGAGACCCCACCCCTCCGGAGAGAGAGGTTCTGCTGGGCTGTAATGGGTCCTCTTTTAAATGCCCAAGTCAGAATTAAAGACTAACCACTGTGCTTCACTTTAATAGTAATGCTTTGGATATGATGTTCATACATCTCCTCTCTCCTGATTTCTCTTTTTTTATTAAATAGTAGAGATCGTTGAGATTCATCACCAACAAATGTGTGTGTTTAGAAAATATTGCACTTACATTTAGTGTTCACAGATATCTTTGCTTATTTATAGATGCAGCAGGCATGTGCCAGCTTTCTTCTGAAAAGCAGGCTTTGACTAGATCACAGTTACTATTTATTTGTTTCCAGGAACTTAGAGTACTGGCACAGCACACATCTCTGCTAAGTAGCAGTGCTTGGGCACTTAATTCTGAAGGATTTCTTACTCTCTCGGCCTGCAAATAAGATTTTCTCACTTGTGCCTTGAGATCCTGTGTGTTTCCTTGTCAGAGCATCCTCAGCCTGGATTTACCAGAAAGGTCAGGGAAGATGCCTTGGAAGGAGCCTTGGTGTTTGTGCTTGGTGGTGGACCCGTGGTAGCTGCCTGGTGAAATCCTGCCTGGGGTCCTGGGGACAAGGGAGGGCTGTGCTGGCCCACAGTCTGCTGGAGCCTTCTGTGACCCACTGACCATCCTCTCTGTTCTCACCAGCTGTCTTCCCCATCCTCCTGAGCTGTTTCCTTCTCTTTCTGGAATATTTCCATGTCACTCCTTTATTTCCAAGTCCTTTCCCCTAGAATCCAGACCTAGTTCTTGAACCTGACTTTCAAAGCCCCTGGCTATTAGCCCTAAGATGTATTTCCAACTTTTAATTCCCTTCATTCAAGGTTCTTCTAAGTTACTGTCCTACCAACAGTGTTGGGTGCCACCAGACCCTTTTGCCTGGTGATCTTCTGTTTAGCTGGGTGATTCATTGTTGTTCCATTGCTAAGTCGCGTCCGACTCTGTGACCCCATGGACTGCAGCAAGCCAGGCTTCCCTGTCCTTCACTATCTCCTGAAATTTACTTAGATTTGCTTAAATTCATGTCCATTGATTTGTGATGCTATCTAACCATCACATCCTCTGCCACTCCCTTCTCCTTTTGCCTTTAATCTTTCTCAGCATCAGGATCTTTTCCACTGAGTTGGCTCTTTGCATCAGGTGGCCAAAGTATTGGAGCTTCAGCTTCAGCACCAGTCCTTCCAATAAAAATTCAGGGTTGATTTCCTTTCGGATGGACTGGTTTGATCTCCTTGTAGTCCAAGGGACTCTCAAGCGTGTTTTCCAGCACCACAATTCAAAAGCATCAGTTCTTTGTTGCTAAGCCTTCTTTATGGTTCAACTCTGACATCCATACATGACTACTGGAAAAACCATAGCTTTGCTAAACAGACCTTTGTCAGGAAAGTGATGTCGACTGGATGATTACTTTTCTTTAATGTGCATCAGAATCACCTGGGGATGTGATGAAGTGTGTCGGTGCCCAGAGCTTAAGCCTGTGAGTCAGAGGTGAGGCTTGGGTGTGCTGGCATCGGTTGACTCCTCCTGTGATCACTCCTGCAGTGGGGCCACACTTGAGCTGCTCTGGCTATTGATATCTCTGAGTCTTTACCTCTTTTGGGGCCTGGTGGGGGTCCTGTTTCCCTGGGAAGCCTCCCTGGTCCCTCTGGTACTCTCTCACCCTTTGTTTGTGAGGCTTACTTTTTGTACTTAGCATGTTCTGCTTGGACTGTGATTTAAGTATTTGTCAGAGATGTAGTTTCACACTAGTTATGTATATCTAAAAGAGCTGCCACGTATTTGCATGGCAATTTATAGTGTGGAAACACTACTGTGTGTGTAACTTCACTCCTACAGAGCAGGGAACTTACTTTACTGCAGGGGTCTCAGCACCATCGCCAACCCACCAGGCAGCCAGAAGGAGCTGAGAGAGACCCTTGAGACGGTCTGGCCGTTTGCAGCAGCCAGCAGATAGGGTTGATTGAGATGAGCAGCGTCGTGCTTTTGGATGTTCAGCGAGTCTTCACTGAGGCTGGCTTTGTGATGGGCACTCTATGGGGTGCAGATGGCAGGTGAAGCAGAGTCCTCAGCGGGGGAGTCTCAGCAGAAAAAGGACTGATTGTGTTCTCTGCTGAGACAGGGAATACTCAGCCAGAGGGACTCTCACAGGAGGGGACCTGCCAGCCCAAGCCTAGAGGACAGGGGAACTGTAATGTGGGGAATGGGAGAAAATGATTCATGGATGAGCAAGGGCAAGAGCCCCTGGTGAGGTGGGAGGAGGAGCCAGGCCTGTGGTTCCAGGGAGGGACCAGGGGCCAGCGCGAGCCCAGGGGCTTTCAGACCATGCCCAGGGTTTCCATCAGCCATGGTTGGGGGATGTGATCTTTAGTGTAGGGGAGTGATGTGATCTGATTTTGTAAAACTCTAATATGAACTACAGTGCACTCTATGGGCAAGGGAGGTGAACTTGGACACGTGGGCAGCCAGGGCTGTGTGTCTGATGTGGCTGTGGCTGGGACAATTTTTCTGGGGTCAGCTCATCCCTGTGTGGCTGCCTGCCAAGGCCTGGCGGTGGGACCATGTGCCCTGGGAGGGAGCTGGAATCCCTGGCTGCACCTTGGCAAGTCCTCCGGTTGTGGGTATTCAGAGACCCTGAGGCTGGAAGACATCTTTGGGTCCCCTTATCCCACTCGGTCATTTGACAGAAGACAAGACTGACTCAAGGGAGTCGGGGGGCAACTCTTGGACCTGCAGCTACAGTCCCACCCTTCGCATAGCTGTTCTTAGAGGAGTCAACAATTCCCAGCCTCAGAGACAAGTGGTGTGAAGGTGATTGTATGGTTGAGTGAGGAGCAGGCCTCCTTTGAACCCCTTGAGAGTCATAGTGCATGCCTACAAGGAAATGAGCTTTGCCGTCAGACAGATGAGGAATTTGAATCTTATCTCTACCACTGTTCACTGGTTTCATGGCTTTGGGCAAATCATTTAACCTCTCTGGCTCTCAGCTGTAAGCTAGCAGTGCTAATACTTACCTTGCAGAAATGTCAGGTGGATTAAGGGGTATAATGTGCATAGTACTTGTCACATGTCTGACTCAGGTGCTCAATAAATGAAATGATGACAATTACATATGGCTGAGTTATGTTTGGCATGTGACTCCCTTAGATGAAAGCTCAATTATCAGGATGAATTGGGCTGGGCAGGTCTCTGCACAGACTCACAGAACCCTTTCTTGGCAAATGGAGGGAGTTTGGCAGAGTCCATGAGTGAATGGTGACTCTTAAAGTCCCTCAGTCCCCATCTCTGTGCCTCCATGAACTGTGCCTGGTACAGAGTCCTTCCTTACCAGGTATTCGTTGAAGTGTTGCATGGATGAATATTTTCCTGTCAAGAGCTTACAACAGGCTACATAATCAAGTACCAGCCCTGCATTTACACTCATTTTTAAATTTCTGCTTCTAGCTTTCCATGTGATTTTTTTACAGTGCATCTGATGATAGATTTGGAGCAGATTCATGTCTTGAGATCTGAGAGACAGGTGGCTTTAGAATAAGTGATGATGTATTTAAAAAGTGAGTTCATCTGGCTTTATCCTAATATAAATGCAGAGGTGGTGTCAGTTTGCATTTTGATTGAAGCTGGTGGAAGGAGCTGGGAGATGTTAGGAGCATTGTAGGAATGTAGCCCTCATCTTCTAAGTTGCCGGTGATTGGGAATTGCTGTTACATTTTCCATGGCCACAATGTCTAGGGACCTCTGATTCAACCAGTCAGAGGTACTGAGCAGAGATAGAAGGCAGGGACATACATATTGTGAATTGGGCCTGCAGGTCATCTCTTAACTTCTATGCTTTTGGATAGCTCGTCATGATGAAGGAGCTAATTTTCAGAAGCAAAGGCCTGGTGGGAGGCCTGGCAGGGCAGAGGTGGGGTCCCAGATCTGTTTTCCATGTAACGTGCCACAATGGCTGATCTGCCTCCAGCTCCATTAAAGATGAGTCCCCACTGAGCCTAGCTGGAGGGCCAGGGCAATCTGTCTTGTCCATGGGAGAGAGAGAGAACTTCAAAGGAGGTTCTGACTTAGCCATGACCTGTCCAGACTCTTCAAGACCCTTCTGTAGACTCAGTGAGTTGAGGACACCTGTGGGTGCTGCGCTTCTCGAGCTTGCTGTATGGGGTGGTGTGTGTGCTCAAGGGGACACACTGTGCTGGAGGAGCCAGTGGAGCAGCACTAATGTGGGGAGTGCTGAGCAGGGGCATGGGGGCGCCACTCTCCTACACCCCTCCTCTCTCCCCCTAAGTCCTTTTCTTCATATCGCTTCCCATTTTGTTTTCAAAGCAGCATTTGTTCAGGTTGGACGTTTACTTAAGGTTTAGTTTTAAAACCTGGGCTATTGGATGCTTAATGTCTCAACAGCCCATAAGAAAGCTCCACTGTTAACAAAGGCTTTAGTTGGATTTAGGTGATACTTGGCTTCTGTATTATCCAGGATTCTCCAGAGGAAGAGGACCAGTAGAGTGGAGATAGGTAAATTCATGCAATAGGCAGTAATAGCTGATCTGACTCAGCTGATTTGAATAGCCTGATGACTGATTAATTCCCATCGAGCCTAGTTTGAGAGCCAGGGGAGTAAATATAAACATAAGAATAAGGGAGCTGAGAGGCTCTCTTATTTTGAAGGCTGAGAAGTCCCATCACCTGCCGTCAGCAAGCTTGGGACCCAGGAGAGCTGACGGTGTAGTTTAGATATGGGTCTGAAGAGCCTGAGAAGCAGGCGAACCAGTGGTGTAATTTCCAGTCCAAAAGCTGGCAGTCTTGAGCTCCGAAGAGAATCAGTTTTTCCATTTAGGTAGTAGGGCAAGAAAAGCCCAGTGGCCCAGCTCAATTAGGCATAAGAAATTTTGTCTTACTCAGCCTTTTGTTCTATTCATATCTTCAGTTGATTAAGTGAAGCCCACTCATGTTAGGGAGGGCAATCTGCTTTACTCAGTCTACTTACTGGAATGTTCATTTCACCCAGAAACACCCCTCACAGACACACTCAGAATTATGTTTGGTCAAATGTCTGCGAACTCCATGGCCCAGTCAAGTTGATACACAGAATTAACCATCCCAGCTTCCAGAGTCTAGCAAGGGTGAAGCCTTCCAGTTGAAAGCCGTTCATGACTTGATAGATCATTTTCAAGTCCCCAAAGACTTTGACCTAGCAGAACTATTGTTCAAACATCACATGGGCTATGAAGATGAGATAGTTTAGAGGTAGTGATGCAGAAGGCTTGGGTTGGTTGGTGGTGTAGCTCTGAACCACTGCGTGACTGGTGGGTCTCCTAGCTGCTCTAAGCTTCACTTGTCTGAGCTGGAAAGTGAATGATCATAGCACGTGCTCTTTAGTGTTGTTCTGAAGAGTAAATAAACACAGCATGAAAACACGTAGCATCACACTGTGGCCCGTGGCGTGCTGCTATCCTTGTCACTGTCTTCTGTGCTGAGGATGAAGGGGGTCTGTATTATGAAGTCAGCACTGTGTGCCTGGTCCCATTCTCAGTGCTATCCCTGCCAGGACTCCCCCGTGGCCTGTCTGCTTGGAAACTGGGTTTGGGTCTTAGTATCTGATCTCTTCCCTGTAGACCGCATGGGTTATTTTTTTCTTTTCTGGAATTTTCCTTTTATCATTTAAACAAAAGGTTTATTTTGGGGGGGGTGAGGTCAGTCATCCTTTGGATGGCCTTGGCCAACTGTCACTGTCCCCAGGCCCATCTTCATGTTGCTGGCCCTCTGTCCAGAGTGCTGAGGAGGTGGGGGAGGGCTTGGAGGCAAGGGCCCTGAAGGGGGCATGGCCGAGGGATCAAGGTCCCTGACCCAGGGACCCCAGCATGTTTGGCCATCCAGCTGGGCAAGATACACAGGTTCTGTAAAATCTCAAGGTTGTCCTTCAGGAAGGTTCCTGGCTCATGTTCTCTGGTCAGTCCAATCATGTTCCATGGTTGGTCCCCCACTAACCAGAAAGAGATTCAGTTGCCAACTGGGTGTTAGCACAGAAGGCTATGATGCGCTGCTGCCCTGAAACGGTCTCACAGGTGGGCACGGACAGTGGACGGCTCATTCCAAGGGGTGATCTTAAGGATCTGAGGGGTCTCTGCAGGAATGATACATTCATGGTCTTCTTTCTTGCTAGGACATTTTCCTCCTGTTTCTTTTGCTTGAGAATCTGGATGATTTCCCAAGTTATAAAGACTCACTCTAGAAAAAGCAAGTGGATATTCCTTTAGAGCAATTCATCAAGCTGGCAACACTACACGTGGGTGGTGGGACTTGTACACTGATATACTAGTTCATTTTCTTCACAGCAACTCTGGCAATTATGTATTTTTATTATTCCCCACCCGATACATGAGGACTCTGAGGCACAGATTGGTTATTTGCTTTGCCCAAGCTTCCGCAGCTTGAATATAAAATTGAGGGTTTTACATTTAAGGACTGTACTGCGCGATTGGGTTAGGAAGCCCTGGGGCCCTGTACGGAGGTCTGTGGAAGGCTGGGCATCTGTATGGCTTTCCTTTTCGTTGGTAAGAACCAAGTTCTCAACCACTGGTGTCTTTATCGTCCTGATGGCAAAATGAATGTGGTTGTATTGGCTTTTGCCAGTGTCACAGGGATATTTAAGACTTCATTATGTTATATTTAATAATTATTTTAAAATTTATTCTTATAGATTAAGATTATGAAAATATACTGATATTATTTTCATGTCAGAATAATACCTCTGAGTTATCAAAAACTTAGTTACATGTATTGGCTGTTATCAGTCTGCATTATTGGGGCACACCACACAATAATACTTGCACCTGACAGTTAACTCAGCACTTACTATGGGGCGGGCAGCTTATTAGCTTATGGGATCTTGAACCCTGTTCCCATTTTACCATTGGGAACTCAGTCTGCCTCAAGATTTTGTGATCCATCCCTCTCACAACAGAAAGCAAAATGCTTGGGCTCTAAGCAAAGTTCTATTTAAGTCAGTGATGAATACAAATGATTATTTTTCAGAATTTAGGTGAAGTATATTTAGAGTGAGACTCTTTTAGACAATGTCTCATCCTAAACAATGAGGCTTAATGAAATATGTGTTAAAATGCCCCCCTCATTGGAGGATAAATAAATGCTCCCCTCAAGATAAAGTACTTGGTTGATTTTTACAATGGGCATAAACACAGTGGAATGATAGACCACATGGATTCAGGTAATGTCTAGATTAAAATTCTGAGCAGTCAAAGAGCATCTTTTGCAAAAGGTTGGATCTCCTGATAAGCTCCAAATTATATTCCCATCTTATTTAAGAATATGTGTTGGCAGGTTTAACAAGATCTTGGCACATTCTAATTTGAGATTTATTACAAGATGTGTGCATTCTTAATAGGGACTTAATTATTCATATCCACATCTTCCTGACAGTAACTTACTTCAGCTGTAGATAAATTCCTGGTGCATTGGGAAATACTGGCTTCTACTGTTGAAAAAAATCTAGTGAAAGGAAGATTAAATGCATATGCAAGAAATTACCCAGGATAATCAGCTCCAGTCAGGCGGGAGCTCTGAGTGAATAGGTTCCCGTGACCTTTGTATGTGCCCCATGGTACTACCTAGAGGGCTCTTCTGTACCCCTGGCTGGAAGGCCCAGTGTCACAGAGAGTCCAGGCTCTGGAGCCAGGATTATTAGAAGTCAGTTCCAGTTATGTCCTAAGGTTTGAGTGCCCTTGGCCTGATTTCCCAAAGTCTCAAGTCCTCAGCTCTTTTGCATGCAAAAGAGGGTACCTTATGCTTTTCTTTTGAATGGTTGATCTGAATCAAAACACCTGTTAATTGAGGTGCAAAGTGCATGGTCTGGCAAGTACCAGATGGAAGCTGCCTTCCTTTCCCATTCTCCCCTCCCATCACCCACTCCTCTGATTCCATCTAGCCAAAGCTCCGGTTGTCATTGTTTTCTATAGAATACAAAAGTAATATGGTTAAATGAGATACTTGTGAAAATGTGGGGAAAGAGGCACTCCCGGACGCTGCTGGTGTGTGTGAGTTGGTGCAGCCCTTTTAGAGGTCAACTTGTTGATACCCATCAGAATAAAAGGCCTCAGAGCCTTGGCATTTGCTGTTTCCTCTGTCTGCGGCACTTTACTCACAATTGCCTGCATGACTGGCTCACTCTTTATTTGAGGCCTTGGCTCTGGCATGACTTTCTCGGAGAGGTGGTACCCTACTGTCCCATGTAGACCAGCACCACTCATCACTCTATAGATTATTGTCCCCTTCTGGTTTCCTCCAGAGCCCTTAACTGTCTGTGACCATCTCCAAAGGAACTCACAAAGGTGAGTCCCAAGAAGGCAGAGTCTTTGATTTGTTCCATGCTGTGTATCCAGCACTGACAGCAATGATGCATCTGGCACAACGTGGGCACTTGATGAATAACTGTTGAATAATATAACCACAAGTTATTGCCTTGAAGTTCTGTTTGGGTAAGCATTCCATAGAGCTGGGTATCACCTTGGGAACCACATACGAACTGTTACTTTGAGCAAAGACAGGTGCTGAGTAGTGTCTGTACATGAGGTCTGACTCCCTTGACAAGG
The DNA here is from genome assembly GCF_002263795.3 of Bos taurus. Classification (NCBI taxonomy): domain Eukaryota; kingdom Metazoa; phylum Chordata; class Mammalia; order Artiodactyla; family Bovidae; genus Bos; species Bos taurus. Next base: position 48,771,291 of record NC_037334.1, on the reverse strand, counting down.
AGTGGATGGACTACATTGTCCTGGTCTCAAGGAACTAAGGGCAGTGAACTCAGTGCCCAGAAAGGGTGTGGATTGTCACTGATAGGTGAAATTTCCCTGGCTTGGAAAGGTATGTCATGCAAGAGAGGGCTTAGCTGTTCTTATGTACCAGTGACATATATTGAGAGAGAATGCCACAACCAATTGATAGTGTTTTTAATCAGGAAAATTTATTTTGTTTATTTAAAATTACACAAGTCATCACCATTTTTCTTTTAGAAGATTCTAATATTACAAGTCTAAAATTATCTGGACCATCTCTAATCTTCAGTTGCTCCCTGTCCCCCATTTCCTCTTGGAATATCAGTGTTATTATTAGCTTGCCATCTCTGTTTCTAGGCATATGTTTGTGGGTTTACATATGTGTATATGAAACTGAAGGTCTGCAAGTGGATTGGTAAATGCTTAGCTTCCTGGATGACATTGACCCCTCATTTTTCTTTGGGGATTGTGCCATCAACTTTTCTGTATGGCTTAGTGATGATAGCATTTTGCTCTTGTTCCTTTGGAAGCTAAATTTAGGATGGAGAAAACTGCTTGTGAGATTGTTTGGGGTTCAGATTCTTGTGAGACTTTAGGCTTAGACAGGAATTATTATTTTTATTTTTTTTATTGTGCTGAAAGTATATAACTTGAAATCTACCTTATAAATTTTTTAGTATGCAGTGCAGTTTTACCTGTATGTGTGTTGTTGTACAGCCGAGCTCTAGAATGTTTTTATCTTCCATGAACATTGAACAGCAACTCCAATTTATCGCTTCCTCCAAACCCTGGCAACTGTGCTAATTCACATTTCTAAGGTTTGACTGTTTTAGATACCTGCTAAGTGGAATAAAGGAGTATTTGTCCTTCTGTAACTGACTTATCTCACTATGCATAATGTCATTAAGGTTCATCTCACTAGAGATGGTCATTTGACTTTTGTCCTTCATTCTGTCAGTCACATTGATTGGTTTTCATTTGTTGAACCATTCTTGCATCTAAGGGATAAATCTCACTGTATATGATCCTTCGAGTGTGCTGTTAAATTCAGGTTGCTAGTATTTTGTTTAGGATGTTTGTATCAATATACATCAGGAACATTGGCCTATAGTTTTATTTTCTTGTATTGTCTTTGTGTGACATTGATATAGGGTAAAGCTGGCCTCATAAAATAAATTTGGAAGTGTTCCTATTCAATATTTTGGAAGAGACTGAGAAGGCTTGGTGTTGATTCTTTTTTAAATGTTTAGCATTCTCTTTTGAAACCATCTGGTTCTGAGGCTCTCTTTTGGGGTAGGTTTTTAATTACTGGTTCAATCTTCCTATTCAGTATAGGTCTTTCAGATTTTCTATTTCTATGTGATTCAGTCTTGCTAGGTTGTCTGTTTCTAAGCATTTTTCTATTTCATCTAAGTGGCTTATAAGTAGTCACAGTACTCTCTTCCTATCCATTTTATTTCTATAAAATTAGTGCTAATGTTTCCTACCTTTATTTCTGGTTTTAGTGATTGAGTTTTTGTTGTTGTTGTTGTTGTTCTAGCTTATGGCTCATCAGGGTTGTTTACCTTTTCAAAAAACCAGCTCTTAGTTTCATTGATTTTTAACAAATTGTTTTCCTCGATGCTGGGAGGGATTGGGGGCAGGAGGAGAAGGGGACGGCAGAGGATGAGATGGCTGGATGGCATCACTGACTCGATGGACGTGAGTCTCAGTGAACTCCGGGAGTTGGTGATGGACAGGGAGGCCTGGCGTGCTGCGATTCATGGGGTCGCAAAGAGTCGGACACGACTGAGCGACTGATCTGATCTGATCTGATCTGATTTTGTCTATTTATGCTCTAATACTGATTTCCTTCCCTCAACTAACTTTGAGCTTAGTGTTTTCCTAGTTCCTGGTGGTATAATGTTCAGTTGTTTATTTGAGCTCTTTATTCTTTTATTTTTATTTTATTTTATTTTATTTTTTTTACTTTACAATATTGTATTGGTTTTGCCATACATCAACATGAATCTGCCACGGGTGTACACGTGTTCCCAATCCTGAACCCCCCTCCCACCTCCCTCCCTACACCATCCCTCTGGGTCTTCCCAGTGTACCAGCCCCAAGCTTCCTGTATCCTGCATCGAACCTGGACTGGCGATTCGTTTCTTATATGATATTATATATGTTTCAATGCCATTCTCCCAAATCATCCCCCACCTCCCTCTCCCACAGAGTCCAAAAGACTGTTCTATACATCTGTGTCTCTTTTGCTGTCTCGCATACAGGGCCATCTTTATCATCTTTCTAAATTCCATATATATGTGTTAGTATACTGTATTGGTGTTTTTTTTCTGGCAGATGAATGGATAAGAAAACTGTGGTACATATACACAATGGAATATTACTCAGTCATTAAAAAGAATACATTTGAATCAGTTCTAATGAGGTGGATGAAACTGGAGCCGATTATACAGAGCTCTTTATTCTTTTAAAATGTTGGCATTTGCTGCTATAAGCTTTGCTCTTAGTATTACTTTTTTTATACCCCATACATTTTTGTATGCACTTTTTGGGTCTCAAAGTATTTTCTGATTTCCCTTTTGATTTCTTTGACCCAGTGTTGGTGTCATGTAATTTCCACATATTTTAAAATTTCTCCATTTTCTTTCTACTCTTGACTTCTAATTTAATTCCATTGTGATCAAAAAAGATATTTGATATGATTTCAAACTTCTTAAATTTGTTGACTTGTTTTATGACCTACCATGTGATCTATCCTTGAGAATATTTCATCTACCCCTGAGAAGAATGTGTATTCTGTTCTTGTTGGGTAGAATGTTCTATATGTGTCTATTACGTTAATTTGGTCTTTAGTGTTGCTCTGCTCTTCCATTTCCTTATTGATCTTCATTCTGGATGATTTACCCATTATTGAAAGTGACGTATTGACATATCTTCCTATTACCACGTTGTTACCTTTTCCTTCACTTCTGTCAGTGTTTGCTTCATACATTTGATTGCTCTGATGTTGGATGCATATACAGTCATCCCTCGGTATCCATGCACTCCTGCATATTCCAAAATCAATGGATGCTCAAGACCCTTAAATAAAATGACAGTACAATGAATACAGTCGGCTGTTCATATCTACAGGTTTCACATCTGCAGATGGAACCAATTGTGGGTGGAAATTTCAATCCATGGTTGGGTTGGTTGAATCCATGGTTGGGTTGGTTGAATCCATGGTTGGGTTGGTTGAATCCATGGATGCAAGCAAGGAGGGCCCACTATATGTTTATTGAAAAAAATCCCTGTATAAGTGGACCCATGTGGTTCAAACCTGTTCTTCAACAGTCAACTGTATATTTATAATTATTATATCTTCCTGGTGAATTGACCTTTTTATCATCATGTAATGTCTTTGTCTCTTGTGACAATTTTTATCTTAATGTCTATTTTGTATGATATAATTATGATAGTCCCTGCTCTCTTTTGGTTGCTATTTGTGTAGAATATATTTTTCCATCCTTTTGCCTTTGGTCTATGTATGTCCTTAAATCTTGAGTGAGTCTGTTTTAGAGAGCATGCTGCTGCTGCTAAGTCACTTCAGTCGTGTCCAACTCTGTATGACCCCATAGATGGCAGCCCACCCGGCTCCCCCGTGCCTGGGATTCTCCAGGCAAGAACACTGGAGTGGGTTGCCATTTCCTTCTCCAATGCATGAAAGTAAAAAGTGAAAGTGAAGTCGCTCAGTTGTGTCCGACTCTTCGTGACCCCATGGATTGCAGCCTACCAGGCTCCTCTGTCCATGGGATTTTCCAGGCAAGAGTACTGGAGTGGGGTGCCATTATCTTCTCTGAGACAGCATGCAGTTGGATTTAAAAAAAAATCCATTTAGAGACTCTTTTGATCAGTGAGTAATTACTCAGAGTGTAGGGCTTAATATTGTCACTTAAAAATTGTTATATTTCTTTCTTGTAGCTTCTTCATCCTTATTTCCCTGTTTTTCCCTCACTGTATCCCATTTTTTTTGTGTTTTTTTTTTTAATTGGTAGTGATAGTCTTTGATTCCCTTCTCAGATAATCTCTGTGATTATCATGAGACTTAAATAAAACATAGTTGTAACAATATGTTTTGAGCTAATATCTTCAATTACATATAAAAACTGCCCTTTTACTTCTCCCCCCATGCATTTTGTATTATTGATTTTACAAATTATATCTTTTTTTTTTTTATCCACTAATTTTAGTCCTTTTTGTTCTTTTGTCTTTTAATTGCTTTACCAGAATTAAAGACGATTTATGCAGCACCATTACATATTATAATATTCTATATTTCTGTATATATTTACTCTTGCCGATGAGCTTTATACTTTGATATGCTTTCTTCTTGCTATATAGCATCCTTTCATTTCAACTCAAAGGACTCCTTTTAGCATTTGTTGTTGCACAGGTCTAGTGGTGATAAACTCTACTAAGCTTTTGTCTCAGAAAGTCTTTATTTCTCCTTCATTTTTTGAAGGACAGTTTTGCTTGATATGATATTTTTGGTTGGCAGTTTTATTCTTTCAGCTTATGAAATATGTCATCCAACTTCCTTCTTCCCTGTAAGATTTCTATTGATAAATCTACTGATAGTCTCTCAGGAGTTCCTTTGTACCTCGTGAGTCACTTTTTTCTTGACACTTTCAAGCTTTTTTTTTTTTTAATTTTACTTTTTGACAATTTTATTATAATATATCTCATTGTGGATTCCTTTGAATACATCTTTCTGGGATCTATGGACTTCTTGAATCTGAAGTCCATCAGTTCAGTTCAGTCGCTCAGTCGTGTCCAACTCTTTGTGACCCCATGAATTGCAGCATGTCAGGGCTCCCTATCCATCATCAATTCCTGGAGTTCACCCAAACTCATGTGCATTGAGTCAGTTATGCCATCCAGCCATCTTATCCTCTGTCATCCCCTTCTCCTCCTGCCCCCAATCCCTCCCAGCATCAGGGTCTTTTCCAATGAGTCAACTCTTTGCATTAGGTGGCCAAAGTATTGGAGTTTCAGCTTTAGCATCAGTCCTTCCAATGAACACCCAGGACTGATCTCCTTCAGAATGGACTGGTTGGATGTCCTTGCAGTCCAAGGGACTATCAAGAGTCTTCTCCAACACCACAGTTCAAAAGCATCAATTCTTTGGCGCTCACCTTTCTTCACAGTCCAACTCTCACATCCATACATGACCACTGGAAAAACCATAGCCTTGACTAGACGGACCTTTGTTGGCAAAGTAATGTCTCTGCTTTTGAATATGCAGCTGCTATTTCTTCAAATAATGCTTTCTGCTTTTTCTCTTTTGGGAATCCTACAGTGTGTTTATTAATCTTCTTCTAGGTATCCCATCACTCCTTCAGCCTTTCTTTACTCTTTCTAATTTCTTTTTTAACTTGTTCCTCTAACTGGGTAATTTCAAATGACATCTCTTTAAGTTCCTGGAGTTTTCTTTTGCTTGATCAAATCTATTGTTGAACTTTTCAGTTCATTTATTTGGTCGTTCACCTCCAGATTTTTGACTTGGCTTTTCTTACAATTATCTGTCTCTTGTTGATAATCTCATTTTGTTCATGAACCATTTTCCTGAGCTTGTTAAAAATGGCTGACATGGTTGCAATGAAATGAATTTTATTACCTCGTTTAATGCATTTGTTTTGGTCTTTGAGCTTGCCAAGGGTACTACAAGTTTCTGATTGATTTATGGAGTTATTATAAAGGTTTTTTGGACCATATACTGTTCTTTATGATGGTTATATTGAATTCTTTTTTAGGTAATTCAAATTCATATATCTCTGTTATTTGAGGCTTGGTTTCTGGAGATTTATTTTCGTCCTTTGATTGGGCCATGTTTCCTTGTTTCTTCATGTGACTTGTAGCTATGTGTTGGGATGTGTGCATTTGGAAAAGAAAGTCATTTCTTTCAACCTTTACAGATTTGCATCATACAGGGAAAGAACTTCATCAGTCAGCCAGGCTAGAGATTTGGGGAGCCTCTCAAAACTTTTTTGGAAATGTGTAATCTCTGGGCTTGTACATGTGTTTTTCCAGTGAGAGAGGTTTGCCTGTTTCTTTTTCAGGACTTTCTTGTCTCTTGATCCCTCTGGTGTCTGTCCATGGCACTGCAGATTGTTTGGCACTGCTAAAAGTCACTGAGTTCTGGTTTGTTCTCTGTGGCCCCCAAGTACTCAAAGTTTGCCATCTGTCAGTGCTCTGAGTCACCTGAGACATAAACCAGTTCCTCAGGCAGCCCTCCACAAAGCTAGAATGTTTGATGCAGGGAGGAACCACAGGCTGGGCACCTTCTCCTAGATGCAGAGAGCTGTGCCAGTTTCTTTCTGCAGTATTACAGGTTCTCTGGTGTTGCCACAGCTGCTGAACTCTTTTTTGTTCTCTGCTGCCCCCAGGCATCCAAGGGTATTCTGGTTCCTCATCAGTGCTCTGCATCTGGTGAGACAGAACCACTTCCGTGGGCAGCCCCCTGAAAAGTCAGAGCACTGATGGATGTTCCACTGTTCTCTCTCCCTTCCAAGGGAAAAGCTGCAAGTAGGGATTTTCCTCCCATTGGTGAGTAGTGCCAAGTTGAGGGAGGGACTGACATGGTTGCAATGAAATTAATTTTACCACCTCGTTTAAGGCATTTGTTTTGGGCCTTGAGCTTGCCAAGGGTACTATAACTTTCTGATTGATTCATGGAGTTATTATAAAGGTTTTTTGGACCATATATTGTTCTTAAGTTGGATTTTCTGCTGGGGAATGAAGCCTTGGGACTTTCTGTTTTGCCATCTTGCTGATGTCACTTGAACACAAAGTATTGTTTTATGACATTTGCTGAGATTGTAATGCTGCATTACTCAACTGGTGTCATAGCTAGTTTTATAATTGATGTCTTCTAAGAAACCATTTTATAAGTATTAAAAGGACTTTCTCTTCAAGGGGTGTCAATCTATTACTTATAATGAGCAATAAACATATCGGAAAATGTGTTGGATGAAAGAAAGTGGTAATAAATGGCTTTAAATTAATAGGTATTTCATCCAGCACTAGGCACGGAGTATTGCTTGCAAATCAATTAAAGGCCAAAGGAGAGCTGAATCATTGAACTCTCTCTGGGTTTTTGCTCACAGAGGTTTTCCTCCAAATGTAGTTTATCTGGGAAATCATGAGTTCTCAGGTCTCCAGGGAGAGGCAGCTTAAAATTCAGCTGGGTGGTTTCATGATGTCTCAAACAGGCTCCATAACCTTCATGATATACAACCTTGGAATTTGTGTGCACCTCGTCTTTTCTCTGAGGCAGAGATTCAACATATTTGAACTGCTGAGGTGGAGAAAGTGACTTATTAATGTTTCTTAGCCTACGACTGTGTCTGTTGGCAAATGTTAGGGGCAGAAATGTGACTTGCGTGCCCTAGGTAAAATGGTGTTCATGAGCCCTCCTTTGTGACTGAGCAAGTGTGTAAGTGAAGTTTTATTTCCTGCAGAGAAGCAGGTGAATCAGTCAGCACATCCACATCACTGGTGTCTCTGCCCTGGGTGGCATGCCTTGGGGTTAGGAAGAAATTCTGTCACAATCAGGCGAAATATCCAAAACAAGCCTGCTCTGTGATTTCCCATGAATGCTCTTGTTTTCTGAGTCCTAGCTTTCCCCCTGTGAGCCCTACTTATGACAGAGGGAAGATTCACCAATGGGCAATGCTTGTTTCCTCTTTAATTTCCCTTTTTGTCAGGGGGAGCTTTTCTTAGTGACATCCTGAATCTGTTTCTTTTCCCAGTTCAGGTCCACTTGACCATCTAAACAATTATCTGGTTCATCACTCAGAAGAAACCTAGTTATAGGGAGAATCACCTTGAGCCCTCTTCCCTCTTCTTAAGACACTGAGAGCAGTTCCTTGGGGAGAGAAATGAGTGTCATGATGATCAGGTGGTCCTTTACTCCTGCTGCCTGGAAATAAGAATTCTGCTTGCATTCTAGACAATAGAGTGATAAATTTTTTAAAAATATAATTTAAAGACAGCTCTTTCTTTCTTCTCAGGTAGTCGACAGCTCACAATTTAAATGAGCTAGGTTTATGGATGGCTGCAGAAATCCTCCTCACTCAAACCCATATCTATCCATCAGGTACCATGCATCACTTTACTGGGGAGGCAGCAAGGGGACAGCTCATCAGGATTGCCCCAGTGGAATGTTATGATAGAAAAAGAGAGGAATAGATTACATATTTATGTGGTCTTTGAAAATGCAGTGGGACAGGAAGATTGCTTGTAACGTCTGCAGTTACATTAAGTGCCTATTAACCTTCACTGGTTGCGAATGTCTGGCGAATACGTTTGTGCCTGTGTGTGTTGTGTGGCTTGAAAAATTAATGAGACTCTTCAAATAATCAAATTAGAAGTATTTGTTACCCTCAGTTCTGGTGAGCTATCAAAACAGAACTGTGTACAACTCAAAAATAAAGTGTCTGCCAAGAGAAAGAAAAATATAAATTGCTGGGTAGGATGGGGCAGGAAATTATACTGTACAGATCTTGGAAGCTGGCTTCATTTGATGGAGTAAAAAAAGAGAAAATATGCCTATTGTAACTCGGTTTCGTTTGCGGATCATGGTTGGTAAATTACCTCTTTTGTCATAAATGCATCACACTGCTGGAAGGAGGTGCCCTTTGTAGTAATGTTTTATCTTTGTGGGTGTCACACTTTTCCCCAGCCCACTGACTCATCAGGTTGGTTTGCTAGATAAAGATACGGTACGTGCTGAACCAAACCTTCACTTCTTGAATGAAACAGGATGTTTTGAAGTTGCTCTTTGGATAAAGACAGTTTGAACTGGTTGCTTTTTGTTCAGTCACACCAGTAAACGCTTTAATTTTGTAAACAGTCCCACCTGACTTTCATAAATCGCCCTCCATTCATTTTTGAAACTTACTCATTCCTGATGAGCTGAAAGCCATGTTGTCCCTAGGATTCTGCACTGCATAGGAGCAGTAGCCCTATAAGTCATCAATGAATCCTTGGAGTCCCTGAAGGTTGGAGACCATGAGTTCTCTCTGCCCTCATTTTGTGGCCATGAGATGGGAGGGAGGAGGAGGTACTGGATTCTAGCAATTTCACTGTAGGACCAGCAATAGAGGCCCTTTCTGCTTTGATTTTAACTTTTTTTTTTTTTTTTTACAAAGCCTAAAAATTTATCTGGCTGTCGTGGAAGCTGGAGAGGAGACAAGAGGTATAGATTGGTGAGTGGGACTGTCTGTAGGAGCTCAGTATTCAACTCTGCTGGCAGAGCTGCCCCTCTGCCTCAGCCACACAGCCCAGGGAGGAGCAGGTGTGTTGTGCCCAGAGCCCTCAGAAGACAGGTGGGCTGCTTGTTCTGCCCAACTCAGTGACCATTCAAAGCCCTTATCAGTGTGGAAAAAAACATAATCCTCAGAAGGATGCAGAGTGTCCCCTGTCTTCTGTGACAAGGCACTGCAGGGGCTCTGGCCCTTTCATGGATCTTCTCCAAAGGCAGGTGGGTTTGCTCTCTAGTGGGACACAGCAGGCCCACACTCAGCCCAGAAACCGTGTTATTCTAATAGTGAAATGAGAAAAACGACATGTGGTGAGTTCAGCTAATTGATCTGCGGAGTTCTGGTTTCCTGCAATTTAAGACTCCGTCCGGAGCATGAATGAAATATGCAGAGGGCAGAGGAGCTAGAGATGAAGCCTGCAGGGAAAAAAGTCTTTAGAATGGGGCTCAGCGTGTACAGTTCTGAACTCCAGGAATTTGAAAGCAGCGGCAGCTATTCGTGCCTCTGTGGCTGTGGCCAGGTTGTTAGGGGTGAGCTGTGTGAACCCTGGGTCCTGGCTGCGACTGGGAGTCCGCAGAGAGGGGAGTAAGCCTGGGGGCTCCTGGCTTTGCAGGGCTGAAGCTTCACTGTCTGATTTTTTGGAATCTTAATACCAAGCATCAGGAGATGTTCTCATGACATAGCTGAGAGAAGGGACAACTCCAAGTGCTTAGGCATGAAAAACAGGTTGTTTTTTTTTGAAAAGAAGAGGATTAGCTCAAGCTTGCTGGGCCCCCAGCGACTCCAGTCTCACCTCTCAGAGCGTGCCCTGCTTTCCAGCCGCCTCCACATCACCCGGGGGGCTTATTAGAAATACAGACTGACTCTAGGCTCTAGCCCTACTGAATTAAAATCTGCATTTTAAGCAGCTCCCCCGGAGATCTAAAGACCCCGTAAAGTCTGACAGGCACTAAGGGAAGGGCAAGCCATTGCCCTCTGGCAGCAAATTTTTATGGAAACCCAGCCTCGCCTCGGTACTAGTTCTGGATGCAGTGAGAGGAGGCAGACTGGTGCCTGGTCTTCGGGAGTTTACTGTCTAGAAGGAGGTGGCAAATAATCAAAAGGAGATAAACTGTTCTCATGGGTGTGTTCTGGGAGTCTCAAGCCTTCAAGGCAACAGCAGGGGGGCCACCCTGTGTGCTCTGGTGGCAGGTGTCCTGGTGTGGAGGACTTCTTTCCCTCTGGTGTAGAGCAGAGGGACCCCAGGAAGGGCTAAGCCCCTCCCAACTTCTGATTTCGTATGTACAAAATGCAGGGGAAAAGCAGTGTCAGCATCACAGGCTAAGATCACTCAGTAAGAGTTTGTTGACTAGCTACGATGTACTGAAACCTCACTTGGTGTAGAGTTGAAGACAGATCACAGCTCACAGCTTCAGGGGGTTGGCCTCTGGAGTGAAGAGGGAATTACTGTCCTGTGGAAACTGAACTGGGCAGGGCCCCTGAGGACTGACATAGAATTCTGTCTGGGAGCATCCTGGAAGGCCTCCTAGTGGAGACAGATGGATTTTTAGTTGAGACGATTCAACTATTCATGGGCCTAGCTCCAGCTCCAGCTTCTGAGAGTCTTTGCTTCTCTCAGAGCTGTGGACGGTCATTGCTGAGCTCTTGCAGGGGGGAGTTGGGCCTGATGCAGTTGCCAGGGGTGAGCAGACAGAGGAGGGATCTGATTTGAGAGAAGCTTCAGGATTTCTTGTGTGGTTGGGTTTGGTGCCTGACAGCAACATACCCAAATGTTCCTGAAGGCAACTCATCTTTGCTGGGTGTTGAGACCAGGCCAGTGCATGTGGATGGACAGATGACTTTCAGAGATGCTGACCTCACTCAGGCTATTTCAAGTGTGAGACAGGCTGGGGTTCTCCTGGGAGCCTTGTTTGTGGAGTGCCTGCTTGGTGCTGTGCTCAGGAGGAGATGGGGTTAGGGGAGTAAAGAGGGAAAACATTAACTGTGACAGGATCTGTATGTATTTTTAAATAAAGTGAAAGTGGCTTAGTCGTGTCCAACTCTTTGGGCCTCAGGGACTATACAGTCCATGGAATTCTCCAGGCCAGAAGACTGGAATGGGTAGCCTTTCCCTTCTCCAGGGGATTTTCCCAGTCCAGGGATCAAACTCAGGTCTCCCACATTGCAGGTGGATTCTTATCCAGCTGAGCCACAAAGGAAGCCCAAGACTATTGGAGTGGGTAGCCTATCCCTTCTCCAGCAGATCTTCCTGATCCAGGAATTGAATCGGGGGTCTCCTGAATTGCAGGTGGATTCTTACCAACTGAGCTACAAGGGAAGCCTAAAAAATAAATAATCAAAGGCTTTTAAGTAAAGCCAGGGTATAAATCAATAGCCAAGGATTCCACCTGGGGAGAAACAATGGACATGTGACAAATTTGAATGCTAACTATCTTTCATAGAGAATGGGGTGTGCTCTCTGTACCTTTTGTGTGGTATTCCTAATGAATTTTTTAAAATCCCCAAAGCAGCTTTGATTATCTTCAATGTACAGGTGAGGACAGTGAGGCTCAGAAAGAATGTGAGGGGCCAAGTTGGGATATGAACACAGCTTTGTCCCATGGAAGGTTCTGTCTTCTTCCTGGTGTATCACATGTCAGTTTTCAATCAAGCCCAGAGAAGCTGGTTGGGGTTACTCTAGTGCAAAGATGGGAGTGTTGGTGAGGCTAGATTTTGGAGCTCTTTGAACTGGGGAAGTTAGGAATTTCCCAATGTTATATGAGGGAATGATGCTTCCTTGTCCTTTATTTACCAGTGAGCAGTGATGGGAGTGGGTGCCTCGCTAAGTGAAGTAAGCCCAGTAGGGGAATGAGGTGGGTGCTGCTTGTTAGGAGCAGAGAGGCCCTTCCAGGCCTTCTGATGGTAGGCTTAGGATCAAAAGAATCAAGCCCCAGGGTGGAGAAGCCTGAGGGGTAGGGCTCCGAGCCTGAAGCCAGACCAAACTGAGAAGATGTGGGGACCAGGAGTCCCCGCTGAGAGAGAGGCTGGGTGTCTGCAGTTGGGGGGTGGGGGGGCAGGATCCATCTGAAAGGACAGGTAGCCAGCTCTGCATCTCCGGTGAGGTGCTTCTGTCAGTTCTCTTGCTGCTCCCTTCCATGGGAAGCATTTCCAAGTGGTGGTGGGTGTCTTTCTCCCTCCACCCCCACATCTCCCCCCGCTGAGTCTTGCAGTAAACAACTCAAGAGAGCAAGGAGAACCGTTCCTTTCCCTGTCTTGCCCAAACATAGCCCCTCAGTGCAGGGAACTGAGGCACCTGTGGGGGCAGCCAGTAGGGCAGAGTGGGCTGCTGGCCAAGGAGTGGACTACAGCTTGGATAGACTCGAACCCTTCTTTCCCAGAGCCTTAGTATGTATGCAGGGCGGCAGTTTGTTCTGGGAGTTCAGAGGAAGAAATGGAGTCAGGTTCCTTTTGAGGGGTTGGAGCTGGGGCCATTGGTGACCATCGCATTGGTTGGGTGGCCCAGACACCCAGCCTTCTCTCCAATTATTCTGGAACCGGTGCTTGCAGCAGGCGAAGCACCGTCTGCAGCAAGATGCGAGGCTGGGCTCTGCCCTTTCTCTCTCCTGCCTCATCCTCCGGCAAAGCCTGCCTCTTGGGTATGGCCACACCTCATCCCTGCTTCCAGCTGGAGGAGGGAGTGTCTTGCAATGCGCTGAGTGGACTTGTTTATTAGGGACTGGTTGATGTGTTACCTCTTCAATTTCAACAAAGCATTATGTTTTATACTTAGTAAAACTCACACATTCCCACTGGGTTCTTAGCAGAGACTCTAATGGTGGGGAGTTTAGGTGCTTTGGGGAACAGATGGAAGGGACACATTTTGGTTCAGGATTCCTAGGCCCCGTAGGGCTTCCCAAGTGGCTCAGATGGTAAAGAATCTGCCTGCAGTGCGGGAGTCCCAGGTTCGATCCCTAAGTAGGGAAGATTCCCTGGAGAAGGAAATGGCTACCCACTCCCGTATTCTTGCCTGGAGAATCCCATGGACTGAGGAGCCTGATGGACTACAATCCTTGGGGTCACAAAGAGTCGGGCACGACTGAGCGACTAACACCTAGGCCCTGCCCTCTGTGACCCCATGTAGCTGGACCATGTTCCCCTGCTGGTCCAGCCTCTCTCTAATCCAGGATGCTTCAGGGGAGGACATTCACACAGGTCCTCAGGATTGGAACTTAAGCCAGCTGATGGTGGAAACACAGGCCTGGCCCGGCCCAGGAGTCACCATTGTGTGCGTGGCTCCAGTTGTATGGATCGTCTCATAAGTGGGCATTTCCTTTGCAGAGTATTTGCTCCTCAGTGAGGTTCTCCTACCACAGCGGGACCTTCTGTTGGTGGAATATTTATCAGATGGGGATGGTGAAAGAGAGCATGGGGTGGGAGTTTGGAGCTAAGAAAGTGTTTGTTCTCAGATCCTCAAGACTGGAGCCCCAGTGGACCTCTGTGTTGCCTCCTGGCTGCCAGACCAGGGGACTCGCTGGGACGGGTTCAACTTCCCAACCCAAACCACCCTAGGCTCCCGGTAGCTGTGGGCTCCTGTGCTGGCGCTTCTTGGCATGGTCTACATTACAACTTAGTTTCTGAATTTGGATTAGGAAAAAAAATAACAACAATAAACCTTGCACCTTCCACTGGTATGGTGACAAAGGGCCCTGAATGTTGATGCCTTGGTTTTCCCAAGGCAGTCAGCAATTTTATGCTTTATTCTCAAAGCCTCCTGGAGGAAAGACTCATTGCTTGAAGGATGCTACTCTCATTTGAGTGCTTCTTGGATGAAACTGCGGGGATCTGTGATTCTCTGAGGTCACGAGCCAGGTCAGGGCAGAGCTGAGGCCAAACCTGGTGTCTGGAACCTGCAGTGTTCCTTTTCTCGTCACCTCTCAACTCTGACAGAAGGCCGTCCTGAGCCTGGAGGTGGAACACTCTCAGTGCTGTCTTGCTCTTGGCGATTTAAGGGAGCTGAGTTTGAATATGGAGCCACATCTGAGGGGGTTTCCAGGCAGTTTTTGCAGAGAGATGTGTCTCTGATCCCTTTGAAAAGGAAGTACCCTAAAGAAATGACATATTAATGCAGCGACATGACAAGTGATGAAACAGTTTCCACACTTCCAAATACCTGAGTACCTGCTTCTTCCAGCTTGGATGTAGAAATGGAAGACTAACTTTTGTCAGACAGTAACACCTAATTAATTCAGATGAGCTGGTAAATGAGGGCGCACACATACCCTGGGATCCTACATAACTGCTCAGATGATGCAGTATAATACTTAATGACATGGGGAAAAGTTCATGCTTTAGTAAGTATAAAAAGCAGGCTACAAAAGAGTAGGTACAGAATTATCTTATTTTCTTGTAATGTAAAAAAAGTGTAGATGGAAACCGATGTTTCTGTCACATCAGGCCTCAGATGTGAATGGTGGCTTTTCCCAGAGTTCACTTTGCAGGTGATGGTTGTTTTTTATCTCTGTATGTTGGTTTTTTTTTTTAGTATACATGTGATAGTTCTCAAATAAGAGGGGAAAAAAAGCAATAAAAATAGTGTGTCTATAAAGATTAGGCTTGAGAAAAGAAGGGAGTTGATACTTGGAACTTAAAAGTTTGTTGGACAAATGACTTATATTTACCGATGAAAAAGCTGAGTGTCAGCAAAGGGGGAGTAACCTCATCTGTTCTACAGGCTTGTTGAAATTATCAAATGAGAATGTCTCTGAAGAATCTAAGACATTCATATTATTTAATATTTTCCAGGTGCTTTTAATAGATAGGATCAAAAGCCAGTCATTAGCATGGAGCTCAGGAATAGACATCGATTTGGCCTATCTTCTTTTTCCAGCCCCTCCCCAAATAATCTAAGTGTTAGTCACGCAGTCGTGTCTGACTCTTTTGGACCCTGTGGACTGTAGCCCACCAGGCTCCTCTGTCCATGGACTTCTCCAGGCAAGAATTCTGGGATGGGTAGCCATTTCCTTCTCTAGGGGATCTTCCCGACCCTGAGATTGATCCTGGGTCTCTCACAATGCAGGCAGATTCTTTACCATTGGAGCCACCAGGGAAGCCCAAATAATCTAAGGCAGTGTCTAATACATAGTAAGTGCATAGAAAAGAGTCAGCCATCATTTTCTGAAATCAGGGTTTTACCTCTGATTACAGTAAAACCGTGATGTTCTGCAGCAAGTGGGAAAAAGAAATGACCTTGAATTTGTGCCTTTGGATTCGTTATGTTTGTTAAACCAACACCAGAAGCTCTGTTATGGCCTGAGAGATTAGTATCCACTTTGAAACATATGCTGTTTAAAAGGAAAACAGCAGAAGTTTCTAGACCAGCCTGTAGGAGATTTGTTCTTGAATGAGCAGGGGGCTTGCCCCGAGGCCTGTCCTCTCAAGGAATGCCTCTGGGAACAGAGTGGCTCTTCTGTTATCTTCTGTTGTTCAGTTACTAAGTCTCATCTGATTCTTTGAGACCCATGGATGGCAGTGAGCCAGGCTCCTCTGTCCTTCACTATAACCTGGAGTGTGCTCAAATTCGTGTCCATTGAGTTGGTGGTGCCATCCAACCATCTCGTCCTCTGTCGTCCCCTTCTCCTCCTGCCCTCTGTCTTTCCCAGCATCAGGGTTGCTTCCGTTGAGTCAACTCTTCACATCAGGTGGCCAAAGTAGTGGAGCTTCAGCATCAGTCCTTTTAATGAGTATTCAGAGTTGATTTCCTTTAGGACTGACTGGTTGGATCTCCTTGCAGTCCCTTGTACTAATAAGTGCCAAATTGATTTTAACACCATGTCTTACCTGCATCTGGGGGAGGCAGCCCTTTCTCATGTTCAGCCTCATAGCCTCTCATTTCCTGGTTGCTTTTGCAGTATTTCATGGACATTATTCAGTAGAAAATAGCCAGTAATGTTTGTTAAATTATTAATTCATTAATAAACCCATTAAACTCTTGCTGCTTTGCAGTGATTCATGATGGGGGCTCCTCCTCCACTGGCTCTGTCATTCCCAGGCATGGATTCCCCTGCCATGGAGTGGAGCAGGGTAGGGCTGGGGGAGATGCTGATGAATTGTTGCATGACAGAGCTTTACAGTAGATATTTTTTGCAAATTCTTCTTTTATCACAGGAAGAAAGCTCCACGGAGGAGGCCACCTCATCAAATGTATGTTACTGTTTTGATGATTAATGATTCCCGTGTGTTGATCCACCCTATTTTCTTCAAAACAATTATTTCAACTGTAGTCTCCCCTGGGGAATTGCTTCTTATAGTTAATAAATCAGTCGACAATATAAAATTCTTAAGTGAAAATGACACTGGTGTGATTCCACCTGGGTGCCGTTAAAAAATTATGCCGTGGTATTTATAATTGCAGCAAGGTTGGCTTTTTTCATGAGTTAAAAAAAAAAAAAAAAGACTTAGTGTCAGCCACTTAAATGGAAGGGATGGAGGCTAATATTTGTAGAGCCCTCTTGTGCTAGGAGCTATGAAGCACTTGGTAAACATTTTCTCCTTTAATCCTTATAAGAATTGTTTTAAGGAAGTTAGTATTATCTCCCTGTAGAGAAGTGACACAGAGAGGGTCAGTCACTTGCTTGAGGCACACGGCTACAAGTGGCACACAGCCTGAATTTGAACCAAGGGCCCTGTATCCAGTTAGGTTTTTGTGCCTCTGGGGTTATTGTGCAAAGAGGCAGGCATTTTCATATGAGGGTTCCTTGATGACAAGATGAACGACTTCTCTGTGTACAGGGGACATTGAATAACAGCTGTTTGCAGAGTGCCTGCACTGTGTTGGCCCCATTAGTGACAGCTGGACCTGCGAATGGTAGGGGAGCCCAGTGTCCGACTCCCTACTGTGGGACAGCTTTAACACCATGTGCTTTACCTGAGTTTTCTTATTCAATCTGTGTGATAATCCTTTGTGATAACTGTCTTGAGGACACACATATTTGAAGTGGCAGAACCAGGATTTGGACTCAGAAGGGAATGGCAACCCACTCCAGTATTCTTACCTGGAGAATCCAATGGTCAGAGGAGCCTGTAGGCTACAGTCCATGGAGTCTCAAAGAATTGGACACGACTGAGCGACTAACACTGGAGCTTCTTATGAACAGATAATTACGGTTCGTGGGAATCATGCCATAACATGGTCAACACAAGGAGAAGATCAGTGTATTTAGCAAACACGTATGGTGTGTCTTTTGCTTGTGCCAGGAATAAAGGGAGCAAGTATACTTGGGAAAAGTAATAGCATTGGCTGAGAAGGGTGGGGAAGGCTTCTGGAGAAGGAGCTATCTGATTTGTTTTGTTGGAGGGAGCTGGAGGAGAAGTGGCTGATGAGGTCAGAGTCCTCAAGACAAGTCTGGGGCCACCAGAAGAAGACCACAGAGTAGGTACATGGTCCCTGTTATCTGAGGAGGAATTCTGATAACTCTCTGCCACCCTTTCTCATGGCTCACACCATCCTCCTGTGGGTTCCTTGCTTCCCCTCCTCCTGCCAGGAACATGGTTGGAAAGCCATCTCCATGAGGAGTCTGACTGAGGCCCAGAAGACAGACAGATGGCAGTGGGATAGATGATCCTTCACTTCTCCCTGAAGATCAGTCTCCTTTTAGGTGATATTTTTCCCCACAATAGAATTGCACCCCCCACCTTTTGGCATTCCAATAGAAAAGTAATTCCTACTTATTACAAAAGAATCAGACTCACCAGAGAAATAC
The DNA here is from genome assembly GCF_002263795.3 of Bos taurus. Classification (NCBI taxonomy): domain Eukaryota; kingdom Metazoa; phylum Chordata; class Mammalia; order Artiodactyla; family Bovidae; genus Bos; species Bos taurus. Next base: position 48,753,227 of record NC_037334.1, on the reverse strand, counting down.
AAGGAAGTTAAAAAACCATCATCTCACCACCTGGAGATAACCGTAATCAAAATTTCATGTATATTTAGGTTTTTAAAATGCATTTTTCCAGTGATTAAGTGAACTTGCCTCTCACTGTTTTTCCCAAAGTATAATACTATTTCATAATCTTCTTTTTCTCTTAACCTTAGAGTCACTAAGTCATCTTTATATGTCTATACATTCAGGTATATGTATCATTGTTTCTGCTGAGTGCTCCCTTGAATGGATGTGTAATGGATTCTTCTGAAGATGGTGTATCAGTCAGGGTCCAGATAGGAAAAAAGGAATCACATATGGTATTCTCAGTGGAGAAAACCAAATATAGAATGTTGATTACATGGGAGCTGAAAGCGTTGAGAAGAGCAGAAAGTTGTTCCACTCCTGGGCTAGGAGACACGTGGGAGGAGGTGGCAGAGCCAGAGGTCAGCAGCCAGGACCATGGCGAGGGTGGCCCTGCCTGAGCTGGGACCACAGCAGGTTGGGTCGTGGCAGAGACAGAGTGACTGTTGTGATGTCACTGGGAGCAGGGGAAGATGGGGGGAAACACCTCAGCTTCTCCCATTCCCTGCCCTCCAGCATCCCACCTGTACCTCTCGTTGGACAAATAGCCTTGCTGCAATAGAGGTCAGAGGAGTGGAGGAATGTCTGCCCGGGATACAGAGCAGAGGAAGAGCAAGGAATTGTTCTGAGATCAAACGGGCCAGTGACTGGCATGGATGGGAATTGGGCAACTTGGTCCAAAGGCTTTTTTTATGAGTCTGAAAAAACTTGGTAGAGTCAATCGAGTGCTGTCTTTTTAGCACTTTTGTATGCCCTGCACTGGCAGAAGTCCAGCTGGGAATACAAAGAACTCTAGGCCATTACCCTGCTCAGTAGCAAAGTTGAGCAGGGGGCGTAATAAGAATTGGTAACAGCTGATGCTTTGTTGAGCATTTACTAACCACCAGGCACTGTGCTCAGCACTTTACGTATATTATCATTTTAATCTTCGTGGCTCGTAGAACAGCATTCCATTTCTTCTTAACACTGATCTCATTCTATCATTACGTAAATGCAGACCTTGTTTAGTGCAGGATGTGTTCCTGGAGAAGAACGTGATCACTGAGTCAGCACTAGGCAAGGCTGCTGTACGCAAGGCCTGTGGCGCTGTGTTCTAGGCTTCAGCCGCCTGCCGTCACCCCTCAGGTCAGGCTCCCCAGGGTCGTGCCAGGTGCCCATCTGCTCTTACTCCGCTCCCCATTCCTGGCAGCTGTGGGCTGGTCCGCCCAGGCTGCAGTGGCTGTTATGACGCCTCCCTTAGTGTCCAGTCCTGAAGGGTCTGCTCCTCTTCGCTCCTTGTTTTTTGTCGCTTTCCTCTGTCAGCATTGCATTTTAGTGCCATATGCCAGACTCTTCCTTTGCTACATATCTTTCCCCAACCATTATGGGTGTCACCCACAAGGAATAAAAATTGAACACAAACTCTGTGATGGTGGAAAAAGAGGCCCCAGCAGAGGAAACACACTGCAAAGTAGAATCAACTCAGGATCGTGTGGTGGGGCATGTGCTGGCTGAGAGGCTTAGCTGTCCAGTGAGCTGTTCATGTTTCCTCCTGCCTGGAGCATGAGAAGCTCTTGGAGAAATAAAAAAAAAACAGATGCATATTAAAATTGTACCGATGTGTCTGGTGTGTATGTATGCTTGGGGTTGTTAGGGAAAGATTTCAGGGGCAGAGGTTAAGCAGATGGACATTAACAAACGCCTGCGTCCCTCCTTTCTCTGTGCCTCATGATAAGGACCACACCTTTGTGTCTGTGATTGCTTGTGATTTTATGTCTCATGGCTAGTGCACTGCTTTGGAAAAGCAGCAAATACACACACACACACTTGGGTCTGAATGTATAAATTGCCATATATACTATCCCCATCTTATAGCAAAAAAAAAAAAAAATGAGTCTTGCTTATCAAAGCAGTTGGGTAAACATCCACTGAGCGATAGAGTTGGATACAAGCAGGGGGTCTGTCTTGACCCCTGAGTGGTCCTGCTCGAGGATCTGTGTGTGCACAGTGCGTTCTGAGACCACTGGATTTTCCAAAGAGAAACAAAATGCAGAGATCCACAGTAGTGGCAGCCTGGGGCAGATCCAGGTTTTGTGGGGTCTGACATTTATACGGGGGGGTCCTCTTTAGGAAAAACAGCACAGAATTATATATATGTACAAATTTAAGAATAAAATGATTTGTTGTTTAGGCTGAGAAAATAAATCATCACAAATTTACAAATTCTAGAAAGCCTAGATGACCTAGCCCAGAAAATAGCAGATTTATATTGTCAGTTAACTGCCTGACACGCCTCTATAATAAATTTTCCCTGCATGTTTTTTTTTGCATGCCCTTTGGTTGTCTCTTTTTATGACATTAATTTTGTAATATTTTCTACAGAGAGATTAGAAGGATAATTCAGGCTTTCCTCTGGCATGGCTGGTGAAATTTTTTTTTTATTTTTGATGATTGGATGTGCCAAGCACACGACTTCTCCTGCAGATCTCTTCAGCCCACTGTTCATCATGTTGTACCCCTGAAGCACAGGGCTTCTAATTAATTTGATGTCATGTGACTCCCGCCAAGAAAAAGAGGAATTAAACTTGAGCATCATAATTGTGTGTGTCATATTATCCAGGCTCCCTTCTGTTGGGAGAGAGCTTCCATTTTGAATAGACCTTAACAAGCTCTGTCGTATGCATCTGATTTCTTACTGGAGGACTGTGCCATCCTGGGTTCTGTCTCTGTAAGTTTCAGATCTTGTTTCTTCTCCACTCACATACTTCTGGTAGGACCTGTTCCTATATGGGTGTGACTTCCGACCCTGTTCTTGTGTGTCACCATGACAGGGGGTGAATGGCGTCATTCCTATAAACCATTCTTATACTGTGATGGCTAGTGATAATTTTGCCTTCCCATAGAAGTGCCCACAAACTACACAATCCATACCACTGAATTTTCCCTGCATGTATTTCCACCCAGTTCTTCCTGGCTGGATTCTGGTGGTAACTGGAACCAGGTGGGGTGTGACAGTGATGTGGAAGGAGACAGGGATCTTAACTGATGGTTAAAACATTATACTTTGGCACATCTTGTGCAAAATGTGTATCTATGTGAGCACATTTGCTAGGCCCTTCTCAAGGTCTTGGAAGGAGTCGGTGCTAGGAGGGGCCGAGTCTTATTGTCTTCACTGCGTGCCTGCCTTTAGCCAGGGGGGAACTCTGGGTCCCTGGGGCTGCCTTGACTGTAGAGGTTTCCGTGGAGGAACTTGATGTGATCTGGGATGAAGGTGATGGGACTGGGAGCAGCCTCAGGGGAGGAGCCATGTTTTATAGCAAAGGTCATAATTAGGGAGTCAGTAAGGAGTGCAGACAGTGAGGTGGAGTGAAATAGATGTTGGGAACTGCCAGCCTGAAGTCTGCATGATGCTGATCAGTGTCTCTGGAGCTGCCAACCTTCACTAAGTACTTCCTGTGTCCAGGTTCTATACTAGAGCCCACTCAGCCCCATCTCAGAGAGTCCCTCAGTCCAATTGTGGCCTCCAGAGAGCTGTGCTGAGGTTCCAAACTCTGGTATCTATGAGTGCCCTGATTTAGAAAAGGGCCTTTGCAGACACAATGAAGTTAAGGTGAGGTGATTAGAGTGGACTCAGTCCACTGGTGTCCTCATAAGAAGACAGACTCACACGAGGGAGAAGCTGTGTGATGACAGGGGCAGAGGATGAAGCGCCGTACCTGGGAGCTGAGGAGTGCCAGGGACTGTTGGCAACCACCAGGAGAAGCAAGGAAGGATCCTCCCCGCAGGTGTCAGGGGCAGTGCAGCCCTGCCAGCACCTCGACTTTGGATTTCTATTATTTCTCTTGTTTTTAAACCCCCCACTTTGTGATGCTGTGTTACAGCAACCCTGTAAAGCGATGCAGTCCCCATCGACCATATGAGGAAAACAAAACCGTAGGCCCCACTGGCAGCTGGGGAATCTGAGGCACAGAAAGGTGAAGTCAGTGTTGGGGGGCACACAGTTGGTCACAGTGTCATCTGGTCAGCTATCTCCCCTCTGCTCTGGGAGAGGCTGTCCTGTGGGTATTCCTGCAATGAGTGGATTGCCGACCCAGAAAAGGGAGTGGATTTTGCTCCTCTTCAGACCAGGACTTGCTGCCCACTCCACCATCAGGATGGGAGCTGCTCCCTGGTCAGCCCTCCTGGCTCCCAGTGGCACAGACCCCACCACAGTGCCTCTTTCGCGGGGGAGGAGGGGATTCAACTTCCTGCCACTGCAAAAATCCTATTCCTGACTGTTCCATGTATTCTGCAGTTTCTGTCCCCAGCCCTGCACAGCTTCACTTGTATCTCCCCACTGGACACGCTTGAAACTGCAGAACTTGGCAAATCAGGTGCCTTCCTTTTGAGAGCCCCTGGAGGGCGAGGGAGGCCAGAGTGTTGGGAAGCCTGGAGGAAGTGTGCTGCAACGGACCTTGTGGACAACTGTTAACAAGGGTTTATAGGCACCCTGCTGTGTGTCAGGGCCCGCGTGGGGGCAGAGGCAAATACAACATTGTCCTCTCCTGCTTTCGGTGTTACGTGTGCATTCACGCCATAGAACACCAAAATCTATTTTCCTGTGGGTGAGATATTTCAATAACCTTTTAGTATTAATATCAGCAATGCTGTCTTTCCTGTTTTCAGTTGGTAAAGACTTTTTAATGTTTCACCATTTATTTATTTTTGTTCTCCTTATTTGAGGCTTGTTTGCTGATTCAGTATTTTCAACCACATGTGTTTAGTGAGCATCTACCTTGTACCAGCCCTGTACCTGTTCAAAGCGATGAAAATAAGGTGCTGAAAGTGACTGTAACTCTCCTAGTCTTAGAACCCCCGTTTTTATTCACCGAGATGGAGTGACAGGGTGGGAAAGGAGATGTACTGTGGAGTTTCTTAACCCTGAATCTTGAACTTCTAATGACTGTGAACATTCATGGGCACTTTCGAGTGTGTTCCAAACCCCTGAAATTATCTGTAATGTATGTGTGTGGATATATGCTTTTTAGAGAGAGAACTTATCATTTAAATAGACTTTCAATGGGATCTAAAGCAAATTTAAAGGAACCCCAAGGTTAACTCCTTTTGTAAAAACGAGTCTTCTACAGTATGCATGCCTTCCCACAATTTACTTGTTCAAAACGATTTAAAATCTAACTTGACTTTTGTCTTTGCCTTTACATTCTGATTCTAAAAAGTCTGTGAAGGAGGGCTAGCCTGAATTTCTGTTGGTCTGTTTATAGATCCTGCAGTATTATTCAGTAGTAAGTTCAGATCATTTATGAGATGCCTGTTCAAGAGCCAATTCCATTTTATAACAGTTGGAAGCATATTGTTTTAGAAACGTCATGACCCTCGGCCTTACAGGTCGCCTGGACTTGCTTGTGGATGTCAGTCACTGTACTCATAGCGCTTGCCATCCTCCCAGCACTTAAGTTATTCACCTGTGACTCTGAAACAGTACTCTTTAGGGAAAATTTGTGAACCTGGACCTGTCAAGATATACATTTGAAATCATACTGATTTCTTTCGTTGTCTAGATTGTCTCTACTTATATACAGGAGGTTGTGTAAGCGTAGAGTTGTCTTGCCAATGTACATTTAGTAGATCATGTGATTCTTTGTCCTTCTATGCCTTGAGTCCTTGCCTAAAATGAGAACACACTTAAAACAATGATGAAACATTTAATAAGTGTATTTGCTGATAGGGCTTCTAATGGTCTGAACCAGACTTCATACCCAGCAAAAGGAGATGAGGAGATAATGCATTTTATTGTTATAGAACAGACCAGGGGAACTGATGGTGGAGGAAGGAGGCGGTTCATGTGGGGCTTTCCCTGTTTGTCAAGGAGCTCTGGGGTTGGCAGAGAATAACTGCCTGGAAGCCTGCCTAGTATGCCCTCTTGTGGTGGCCCCAGGTACACATAGTAGGATTGTCAGGAATGCTTCTTAATTGGTAAATTGCTTTTCTAGGCAAGAATACTGGAGTGGGTTGCCATGCTCTGCTCCAGGGGATCTTCCCAACCCAGGGATCAAACCAGGTCTCCTGCATTGCAGGTGGATTCTTTACTGTGTGAGCCACCAGGGAAGCCCAAATTGCTTTGAGTAATAGCAGTTACTAACTGATCAGTGATAGTCGTGGGCAGCTTTAGGGATCTGGTCTCTGATCAGGCATCCAACAGCAGATACTGATAGTGTGAATAGAATATAACCATCGTCCTTTGCTAGGGAGGGAGTGAATTCTGGTGTAGACCCTGGACACCCCTGGTAGGGTTTGCAAGGCAATGAGTCAGAGGAGGCTAGGATAAAGAGACCCAGGGAAACTGGGAGTTTCCTGAGGATATGTCTATTTCTTTCCTGTTTGGCCAAGGATGAGCCTTTTCCTTTATCGAGACCTCGTTGTAGTCTTAGACCAGAGTCCTAAAGAAGTCTCCTCTCTTTGAGGAGCAAATCCATTGGTTTAGGTGTGCTAGAAGTAACTAGAAGAGGATCAACCCTTCAAAGAAAAGAACTGCACTTGGTAAAACTTTTCTGTGGCTTTTTGCTTGCAGTTCCCTGGTAGTCACTGTAGCATGGGTAGTCAGAGGTCAAGCAGAAAGCTGTGTTGCTACTGAATTGAGGAGTTGGAGGATGGAGTTCAGAGCTTCCAGAACAGCTGGAAAGCGAGGGAAGATATTTAAGAAAGGAGGGAACTGCAGGAGGAGGAGGAGGAGCACGAACATCATTGTAAACTTTGCCCAGATCATTGATGCCTGAGCTCATGTGGATGGGGGAGACACCAAGGTTCCCAACAAGAGCAGCAGCTTAAAAGTTGAGGAAACTGAGACGTTTAGCTGCTACCCACTGCAGGGAAACTGAATTTGGAGTTTGAGTCTAGCCACATTCACTGCCTGCCAGAACAAAAACATAAATATGTTTTTAAAAAGATAAAATAATTTACTCCCTCTGCAGTGTCCCCTACACAATATCCACTATGCTGTGCTGTGTTATGTTGCTTCAGTCATGTCCGACTCTCTGCCATGTGAGAGGGGGAGAGAGAGCCCACCAGGCTCCTCTGTCCATGGGATTTCCCCAGGCAAGAATACTGGAGTGGGCTGCCATGCCCTTCTCCAGGGGATCTTCTCAACTCCGGGATCAAACCCACATCTCATTATGTCTCCTGCATTGGCAGGTGGGTTCTTTACCACTAGTGCCGCTGGAGAACTCTACAGTATCCACTATGCAATAAAAATTACTAGAGGAAACAGAAATGTATAAGCTATGGCTAAGAGACAAAGCAATTAAACCTCACTCTGAGATGATCCAGGCAGTAGAATTAGGAGATAAGCACTTTAAAGCAACCATTATAAATATGTTCAAAGACTTAAAGGAAAAAGTCTTAGTGAATAACGGATTGAGGAGTCTAAGCAGAGGAATGAAAGCTATTTAAAAATAAAAACTCTAGCATCAGAAAATGTAGTGTCCGAAATAAAAAGTTTATTAGATTGGGTTAAGAGAAGATTGGAAATGGCAGAAGAAAGAGCCACGGAACCTGCAGTTAGGTCAATAAAAAGTTATCCAGTCCGAAAAACAGGAAAAAAAAAAGATTGGAAAAAAAATGAACAGAGCATCAAGGGACAGTGGGACAATATAAAGCCTAATATATATATAACTGGAATCCAGTTATATATATGGAATCCAGTTATATATATATAAAACTGGAATCTCAGAAAGAGAGAGGAAGAGAGAATGAGGCAGAAAAAATATTTGAAGAAATAAGGGCCTAGCATTTCCTAAAATTGGAGAAAAAATCAACTTAAAGATAAGAGCAAACTCAGCAAACCCAAAGCAGGAAAAATACAAAGAAAGCTGCCTTTAGGCACATTATAGTTAAAGTGTTAAAAACCAAAGAAAGAGAAATCTTGAAAGCAGCCAGAGTGAGGAAAAAGACAGTATATATAGTGAAAATGATACTAAAAAACTGGCTCTTTATTAGAAAGAATGGAGACCAGATGAAAGCGAAATAACATTTAAAATAGTAAAAGAACACTAAAAATCCCTATCACTTCTTGAATCTGTATCTAACAAAAATATCCATCAAAAATGAAAGTGCAATATTTTCAGAGAAGTAAAAGCAGAAAACTTGTCACCAGCATGACTGCTCTGCAGGGTATACTAAAGGAAGTTATTCAAGCTGAAGGAAAGTGACACTGGATGACAATATGGATCTACAGGAGTAAATTTTATTTATATATGTAGGACTGTTATGTATATATGTATTTTTTTAAGTAAATTTTTTATTTTTAGATAATTTTTAAAATCTAAAATTTTTTATTATCAAAGTAAATGTGTATATTTTTTATTTTGACTGTGCTGAGTCTTTGTTCTACACGGGCTTTCTTGGGTTGCTGCGAGTGGAGGCTCCTCCTCGTAACGGTGCACAGGCTTCTCACTGCAGTGGCTGCTCTTGTTTCAGAGCACGGGTCTCTAGGCCAGGGGGCTTAGTTGCCCTGCAGCAGGTGGGATCTTCCCAGAGCAGGGATTGAACATGTGTCCCCTGCATTGGCAGTTGGATTCTTAACCACTGGACCACCAGAGAAGTCCCTAGGTATATATTTTTCTTTTTTTATTTAAAATCTCGACCTATTTAAGACATACAGCTATTAAAACCTAAGTATACCACCATATTTGGTTTATAATGTATGTAGATGATGTGTATAAAATATATTGTATGAACATCAACAATAGTTCATAGGAACAGAATGGAGGAGGGGGAAAATGTGAGACTGGAGTCCAACCATATGCACTATTATTAAATGTAAATAAACATTAATTTAAAAGGTAGAGATTGCCAGACTGAATAGAAAGGATAGACAGCTAAATGCTATTTACAAGAGGCCCTCTTTAAATATGGAAGGATGGATAGGTTGAAAGTAAGAGCATGGAGAAAAGCATGTCATGAAAAAAATAAGCTTCCTTATTGTAACCAGAAATCGTAACATTGCTTTCTCAGTAATTGGTGGAACAACCAGGCCACCAAATCAGAATACAGATCTGACAAACACTGTTAGCCATCTTCACCTAATATAGATTTTTATAGAATACTCTAGCCAACAGAGGGGTATCTTAAACTTTTCAGATGTGTATGGAATGTTTGCTGAGGAAGACCATCCTGTGTCATAAAATAGATTCCAAAGAATTGAAATCTTAGAGTTCTCTGACCACAATGGGCTTGAATTAGAAATAAATATCAACCAAATCCCAAGTGAGTAGAAACTACATCATGCTGTGTACGGTCCCCACAGACCCCCATTCAGTGTCTACAACAGGACCCCCTGTTCTTAGGGTTGGGTATGGCCAGCCCACCACAGTGAGAGGGGAAGATGCTGACATTCAGTAGGTCCTTACTGCACACATGACTGTGTTAAAAGTGCTTCAAATGCACTAATTCATGTAATCCTCACACAGTTAACCCTGTTGGAGAGCTGAGACTGAAGTGACTTGCCCAAAGTTTCATAGTCAGTGGATGGGGAAGCTGATGATGCGGCTGGGTCTGTCCGACTCGAGGCCCTTCCCTGGACCACATTAAAGTATGATCTCTCAATCACACTTGTATACTTGCATTTCCTTTCCTGATGAGATTTTTAGAACTGTGGTCTTTTCTGATGTAAATTTGTCCATTGTCTACCCTTACAGCTTATCGCCATACTTTTTCTATTTCATATAATTATTCTGTTTTTGTTGAAATTAAGTGTGCACAGAGGTCATCCTTTTGCACCTCAATTGAAGGTACCTACTAACCTCCCTAGATGTAGGTGAGGTAACCTTTGACATGTATGTGTAGGTGAGTACGCACATGTATATGTGTGAGTGTATATGCACCCACACACTTGGTATACGTACGTATATAATATATATCATTCAAATAATACATGCAGGTTATGTATATGTGTGTGTATGTGTATAGTTTCTTCTGTCTTTTCTTGAGGTTCACTCAAACTAAAATTCTGTAAGCAAATGTATTACAGTTTACTGGGGTAGCTGTGCCACTCACCGTTTTGGTGGAGGGCCCAGGAAGCCTGCTGTGCAGGTCTGTGCCCTTCCATCTGGGTGCTTCATCAGATTCTGGGTCCCCAATTCCTGCCATCTGAGCTTGTGTTGAGATTCTTTGTGGTGCTGAGTGCACCTTTTAACCTGTCTGCCTGGGATGATGAATTATCCTAGCAGAGTGTCAGGACACCTCCAGCAGCCCTTTCAGAGGAGAGCCCTAAACTGGGATTTATCTGTACTTGTCACAGATGAGTGCTATTTACTTATGAGGCCTGCATTAGTGTCAGGCCAGTAGGAAAGCCTTTCCATCTACTGATTCACCGGACTGCACTTGTCAAACACTAATGTCCATAGGCAGAACCCGGAGCACAATTTCACAGCCTGGATGCTCCTTAGTTCGTATTCAGTTAGCCATTTCCCCCCTTCATAGCTGCCCATCATAGCATCTCTATTGTCTGGACACCCTTCCTGGGTGCTCTGCTCATAACTCTCATAGCTACAGATTATGTTCTTTAACTCAGCTCCACCTGCATGAGTGTCTACCTGCATGACTTGGGACACGAGAGAAGTCATATTGCTTTTCTTTGCTTTAGTTTTCTCAGCTTGACAGGAACACAAATAAAACCCATCTTACTGAGTTGTTGACCAGACTCAATAAGGTGATGCATGAGGAAAAAGCTTTTTGTAAAATAAAGGGAGACATCACGTGCCTTTATTGTTTTATATTTGATGCAGCTCTGCTGATACCTGATTGAGATTGATCGGAGACCACATTCAACAATGCTTTTTTTCCCCCAGTAAATAAGGCATTTTCTAAGCATGCTTGGTTAGTGAGGCTGAGTGCACCCCCAACTTCCTAATGCTAGCATTATAAACTGTTTACAGTTGATCTTTATTGGGGGAAAATCATGTAGCTATTTCAGCAAGTATGCGACTCTCTAATTCTTAGCCTCTGATGCAATTGTAAATTTGTCAAGTATGCAACCTTCTAATTCTTAGCCTCTGATGCAATTGTAAATTTGTCAGAAATGATGCAGTTATATTTTTAAGTGAAAAATATCTAATATGATTTATTGGTTGGCCTCTGTGGTTAGGCTCCTTGGATTCAGCAGTTATGATGAAATATAGACATAACCATCTCTGTTTCAAGGGGGTCTTAGCTCAGTGCCATCATTAGTGGAGCTTGGAGAAGGACGGTGGGGAGTAGAGGCAGGTATAAAACTTCGTGCAGGTGTGATGGCATTAGGGCAACACTAAGACAACTGAGTAGGATTATGTGAAGATAATTCGTTGAATGACTTATCAATATATGACTGCTAGGGACATAGATGTTTATTGTGGAATATTGGGTAAATATAGAATTGTGTAAAGAATGAAAAAATAATACCTAAATTGCAACCATGCAAGAAAACTCCTGTTATAAATTTATGTATTTATCCAGAGTACTTACTGAGTGCCTCCTGCAGGCTAGGTGGTGGGACACATTAGTAAGCAAGACAGAATTACTGTCCATCACAGCTTCTATCCCAATCGGAATAGAGAAAGATGATAAACAAGTGATAAATACTACAGAGAAAAATAAAGGGAGAGAGTCAGTGCCAGGAGTAGTGACTTGTGGGAGTGGAAAGAGGAATTAAAAAAATAATAATGGTGGAGGAAGGACTTACTTTTAAAGGACAATTGAGCAGTGTTCTCAGGAAAGAGCAAGTAAGCCATGTGCATATCTGAAGACAGAGTATTTCAGGTGAGTGGACAGTGAGTGCAACGGTCCTGAGGCAGGAGAGTGCCTGCTCTATTCACGCAACAGTGTGGCTGGAGCAGAGAGGAGAGCTGGAGAGGATCAGTGAGGGCCATATCCTGCAGTGTGTGGTTGGCCCTGGAATCTTTTCCTTTCTCTGTGTGATGCTGTTCATAGAACCCCCTGCATGGGAATGCCAATTGAAGGCAGAAAACCGATGAAAACTTTCAGGAGTTTAAGATGAGGGAGGTGACACTTCTATTAGTTTCCCTCTGTGTTTTAGGTTGAGCTCATATACGAGGAGGCAGCATGTTGTAATGGAAGCATCACGGTGTTGGAATTGCACAGATTGGGTTCAAATCTTGTATTCTCTGTTATATCCAGCCCTGTGACTTCATTCAACTTCCTTATAGAACTTAGCTGATAGAGTTTTTGAGACTAGTAGGTACTCAAGTCATGCCATTTTGTCTATGTTAAAGAATTTGCTGGCAATTTGCTGAAGATAGAAAGGAATATGTTCTAACATAGTGAACCTCCCATTTTTTTCTCAAATGCTGCTGTTTTATTGAGAGCTGCATAGTTCAGTAAATAAGCCAATAGACACATGTGGCCATTTAAGTCAAAATTGATTGAAATGAAATGAAATTAAACATTCAATTCCTCAACCCTCCTACTTATATTTCAAGTGTTCATTACCCACACGTGGCTCCTATATGAGCCATGAAGACGATAGAACATTTCCATCATCACTGGAAATTTCACTGGACAGTGCTACTGAAGAACAAGTGCCAAACCCTGACTAACTCTGAGCTCCGAGGCATGTGTGTGGTGAGATAATACTTTCTTTGTGGTGGCATTCAGAACGCTGTCCCTGAACCTCCACAATCATGGCCACTTGGAAGAGGACATGGGGTGGGATTTCTAAACCCCGTGGAAGATTTCTGGAATCAGAATTTCTGAGAGTAATGCCCAGAGATCTGCCTCTTAGTCATGTCCTCTGTGATTCCAGTGCAGGGTAAAGCGTGCAATTTGGGGTGCTAAAGGGCACTGTCAGAATTAATTAAGGCATGCTACATATCCTAAGATGCTCTGATGGTGCAAGCCACAGCGCTGCAGAATATTATTACTAATTGCAAATTGCTTTGGTGAATCAGTTCCCTTTCCTCCTGGTCCACTTGAGATTAGACTAATTTGTTGGGCTCTGTTAGTTCCCTGCAGATAGCATTTCATGTATTCTCATAAAAGCTTCCTACGTCTTATTTGTACTTTCAAAATATTCCTGAAATAAATGGTACTTGGTGTTGGTTTATTAGATTTATTAAAAAAAAAAAAACCACAATACCCAACAGCCTATAGTGTACATTGAAAAAAATTCCACGAAGCAACCATCAAGTTGAATTACACAATAGTGGCCACAGTTTTCATATAGGAACATGCCAGATGGGCAGTGGCCACAGGGGATTACTAGACCAAGAAGATAAACAAGATTAAAATGGAATTATTTCTCATTCCAAATCAGGATTTTCCACTGTGTGTGCAGCAATGACTCTGGGGGAAATAACCGCCTGCAAAGAGTCTACTGTCATGGTGCCTGTTGTGTGTTTGTGCAGTGATAAATCAGTGGATTTATGGATTTAATTTCCTCTTATTGCTAGCCTCCTTCCTATCTGAAGATATGAATTTAAAAGGTAAGGTGTGTATCTACAGGTAGTAAAATACCGTTTTGATTGTTCTCGCTGGCTGAGTCTTGTATGGAATTAAAATCTCAAGAAAAATCTTGTTAAAGATGGGTCAATTCATTATGTCACAGAGATTCATTTGTTAGAGACAAGCCTGGCTTTGCATTCAGTTCTGCTGCAGAAGAGCTTAGTTCTGATAGCTGTTTGTGCCGCAAGATGATGAGTGACTCAGCTGTTTCAGATCACATCTGCATCCAGGGTAGCTGCCCCAGCATTTTGGTCTGGCTCCCATTCACTTTTTTTTTTTTTTAAACTATACCAGTGAATGGGGACAGCTTAGTTTTCTCATGACGCCATGCTGCCTTCCTTTTTTGGAAGCTAAGTAGGGGTTTTGGGGGTTCAGCCTAGGCTGGTTCCCATTTAAAATCCTCCTTGGAGGTAGTTCACATGGCTTGGCTTCACCCCATCCAGTCTGGCCACCTCTTGCTTTGAAAAATGTCAATACTCTACATCATACCTTATTCAGAGACCTCTGCTGTGTTAGGACCCTTAGGATTGCAAGCCAAAAAAACCTGATTTAGATGAGCTTAAGTACAGACCCAGTTATGGTCCACAGAATTTGGAAATCCAGCTGTGGACTTCAGGCAGGGCTGCATCCAGGGCTTGCTCTCACTCTCTCCTCATCTCTCTGCTGCAGTGACTTTGGTTTGTTGGCTTTATTCTCAGACACACTTTTCTCAGTGACTGGGAAGATGTTCTCTGGCAGTTCCAAGACAACCCTTCCTAATGGAGAATCCTGTCTTTCCTGAATCCATATTCATATCCATGGAGGACTCTTATTAATCTATGGGATCATGTACCCCTTCCTGAGTGGATCCCTGTGGTGTGGCAAGGAAAGAGAACTCACATTGGCCATGCTTGAGTCACGTGGTTCTCTGTGTGGTTAGAGAGTGTGGTCAGCTAGGCCTGAACCAGAAGTCAAAAGTTCTCTTAGAAGAAGAGGGGAGCCCTGTGGGCCAGACAGAAGATGTTTTCTTCACCATGCTGGGTGAGGCATCTTCAGGCCTCCCTCCAGCTTTGGTTTGTGTAGGGATCCTTGCACCTCATTTCACCCATCTCCCAGCTCCATATTTTCTAGCTGATTTGGCTCTGGCCTTGGTCTCTGAGCTATGGGCTTCTCTGGTGACTCAGCTGGTAAAGAATCTGCCTGCAATGCAGGAGATCCCGGTTCAGTTCCTGGGTCAGGAAGATCTGCTGGAAAAGGGATAGGCTACTCACTTCTGTATTCTTGGGCTTCCCTGGTGGATCAGCTGGTAAAGAATCCACCTGCAATGTGGGAGACCTGTGTTTGATTCCTGGGTTGGGACGATTCCCTGGAGAAGGGAACAGCTACACATTCCAGTATTTTGGCCTGGAGAATTCCATGGACTGTATAGTCCATGGAGTCATAAAGAGACAGACACTACTGAGCAACTTTCACTTTCACTTCACTTTGGGTCTATGAAGCAGCCACAGAGGCATGAGCTTTGCTTTCCATATTTCACTTCAGTGGAGTGTCCTCCTGGAGTTACCATGGAGACACCATGATATCAGGGCCTATTCTGTAGGATCTTGGAGACCACTGACCGTTAGGTGGGGGTTCAGATCCTGTTTGTGCCCTTCACTGGCGATGTGAAGTTAGTTAAATTTTCCCAGCCCATTTTCTTCATCTCCCCAAAGGGATAATAATACTAGATACTTCCTAAGGCTTTTGTGAACATTAAACCAGATTGGGCATGAAGAGAGTACTTAGCCTAATGCTTGGCACATAGTAGATACTCTCAGAGTGGTGGCTTTTCTCCCCCTGGCCTCCAGCTTCCCTCTCCCCATCACTGGCATGGATGCGTCTGCTGAGGCAAGGTGGTTGGATCTCCTTTTCTTCCTAAAGTTGTTAGGTAGTTTAAGGAGGTGGCACAGCATGTGGATAAGTCTGTGGATTCTGGAGCAGGAACTCGTGGCCTGGATCCACACTCTGGCTCTTGCCAGCTGTGTGACCTTAGATTGGCCATTTAACTTCTCTCCGCTTAGTTAGCTCATTTGAAAAGTGAAATAGGGACTTAGGAGGATTATATGAGGGTTTAAAACAATACCAGCACTTAATAAGTGATTAATACATTTTTTATTATTTGTGCCAATCTTAGGTTTCCTGTGTGCCTTTCTGGCTTCCCAGACTTGTCAGGGTTGAGACTGGAATCGTGCCCCTCCCTCGCAGTGACAGTGAGGTGTCCCCATCCAGCAGTCCCCCTTGTGTTAGTACAATACATTCTGCCGTGTGAAAGTTTCCCTGGATTGCCTGTTTCTGGTTCAGAGCAAACATGACCCTTGAACAGTGTGGGGCCTTGGGCGCCAACTCTCTGTGCAGTTAAAAATCCACGTATAATAGTCCACATCTCATCATCTGTAGATGTGGTTTCTCTGTATTCACAGTCCCTTATGCATGGATCGAGCCAACCCTTGACAGTGTAGTGTAGTGCTGTGCTGCTGCTAAGTCGCTTCAGTCATGTCTGACTCTGTGTGACCCCATAGACGGTAGCCCACCAGGCTCCCCAGTCCCTGGGATTCTCCAGGCAAGAACGCTGGAGTGGGTTGCCATTTCCTTCTCCAATGCATGAAAGTGAAAAGTGAAAGTGAAGTCGTTCAGTTGTATCCGACTCTTCGCAACCCCATGGACTGCAGCCCACCAGGCTCCTCTGTCCATGGGATTTTCCAGGCAAGAGTACTGGAGTGGGGTGCCATTGCCTTTTTCATGTAGTGCTGTAGTATACGTATTTATTGAAAAAAAAATCCACCTATCAGTGTACCTGCAGAGCTCAAACCCGTGTTGTTCGAGTCAACTGCATCTCTTTATTTTCACCTAAGCAGTGACCCAGCTGGATGACATAAATACAACAGAATAGACTGGGTCTGTTTCACTCATTTCTTAAACTTTTATATTGGAGTGTAATATGCATATAAGGTGCATAAATAGAATAGACCTGTTAGCAAGTGCGCATCCCCATGTGACCATCCCCTAGATTAGGAAACAGGACGTGAGCAGCACCCCAGAAGCCTCACGCATTCTCCCCTAATCTCAGTACTTCCCCCCTGGATTCTTTCTGCTCCCTCCTTCCCAGAGGTTACCATTAGTCTAATTTTCCGTGTATGCTACTTTCAGTGTATGTCAGTTGCCCTTTCATGAGTTTCATGTAAATGACCTATAGTTTATACTCTTATCTGGCTCTTTTTCAGTCCACCTTAGGCACGTGGTCTCACCCAGACTGTATTGCGTAGTAGTAATTCACTGGTTTTCATTGCTGTCCAGTATTCTATTGTGTGAACAGACCTCAACCTATCCATTTTGCTATTGATGGGTATTTGAGTTGTTTTGAGGGAAGATTATTTTGAGTGTTGCCACTTATGAACATTCTGTATCCATCTTTTTCCTATGCCTGTACTCATTTCTATTGGATATATTCCTAGGGGTGGGGTTGCTGGGTCACAGGGTTCATATGAATTTCTTCTGCTCACGCTGTCCAGTGGTTCTCTGAAGTGGCTGTACCCCTGCAAGGCTCCACTCCTGCCAGTGGGGCAGGACAGTTCTAGTTGTTCTCTATCTTTTTTTATACTTGATGTGGTCAGAGTTTACTATTTTAGCCCTTATGGTGTATTTTGGCCTTGGGGTATCATATTTTGTAAAATGCCTGTTCACATATCTTGCTTTTTACTTTTAATTGGATTGCCTGTCTTTTCTTAAATTGATTTATACAAACTTTTTATATATTCTGGATGTAAGCCATTTGTTGGTTTTAGATGATACAAATACCTTTTCTCCTGCTATGGCTTGTTTTTTTTTTTTTTTTTTTCACTCTCCTTATGGTGTTTTTTGATGAGAAAGATGCTTTATCAGTTTTTGTCTTTGTATCCCATTTCCCTTGCATATTTTAAAGAAGCATCCAGGAAAATGTTGCCTGCTCTTCTTCAGCAGAATGCAGAGCTTTCTGTGGGCTTATTCTGGTTTCAACCAACAAAGACATGTGAATTTTTCATCCTGAATTGCTTTAAAATAGAACCACTTCTTCTTACCTTTGCCTCTGGCTTACGTTAGGTTATTTTCCCCCCCTTATTTTTAAAAGACTAAGTCATTGACTCTTTGGACCTGTTTTCAGACCATGGAGCCAGAAAATACTGTGTTTCAAAGAAAAGCCAGTGTTCCTTTTAAATTTTTCCTCCTAAAATCCTAATACAATGGGCCAGCTTTGAAAAAGAAGAGTAATTGAGAGTTACACATAAACAACAATCATATATTAAATGAGAATCATATATTAAACAGCAGTACTAATGTCTATTCTTTATGAGCACTCATCAATCCTTTACATGGATTACCTCATTTGGACTTTGTAAATTCTATGTAGTTGGCCCCATTAATAACCTCATTTTATTGATTGGAAGAGTGAGGGTCAGTACCTTTCCAAGGTCACACAGTCAATCACTGTGTTGGTGCCAAGGTTCAGAGTGGGCTCTACTGGGCTCCAGAGCTCAGTGCTCTGCTGTGCTGCCCTCCTGGGGAGGATGCATCCTTGCTCTTTGCAATTTGAATCAAGCCAATCAAACCGCCAGCCAAGCCTCCTGCTATGAATAGCTCAGTACTGATGGAAAATTGGAACCTTCTCCTCCCCCAGTTTCCCATCTCAGAAATAAATCAGTGAAGCTGACTGTCTCCTTAATGCTTTTTGAAGTGATTTTATTTTTCCTTGTTCCAAAGGCATTGCATCTTGTTCTCTGGCTGCAGTCCGGAAGACCGGGAAGTTTGGAGTAAAATATGGTAGACTTCAGTGCTTAGCAATCACCTGGTCTGGAATTGTGTATGTTTAAAATAATTATGAGTCCATATTTCCCTTTTAAATGTAACCTTCTGTCCAAGCTTGGCAGCAAATGACTTCCTGGTCTTAGAAACCTAGGAGAGGTCAGTGATGAGAACCTCTGACTGCTTCCAGATCCTCTGTCTATTCATTGGTTACAGACTCTCATTTCCAGCCACTGGGCCAAATTCTCACAGCCATGAGCGAAGGAGTTGGCCCTGGTTGGGGAGATAGGAACTTCATAGAGGAAGCCTCGAGTAGGATTCAGGATGCTGTGCTGGGCTCTCTCTGTTGTGAGCAGCTTATTATCAAGACTGGGGCAAAGTCAGGGTTGGGTATGTCCAAGGGTTCGCAGATCTCTTAGATTCTTGGGTTATGGCTGGGAGGGAGTCATGGGTACCATTTCCAGTTCTTTCAAAATGTCACAGGGCAGTGCCTGGAGCAGCAGAATTGACCACAGTTGATGTAGATGCTGTCTCTACATTGTAGGGTCATGAGCTTGGAAGGAGAAAATCACCCAGAAGTTGGGGGCTGGAGCTGGCTCCCTTTTGCTGGGTGAAGCCCCTTCAGTGCCTGGGGAATGGGGACAGTGGTGAAGTTCAACCATCTGCAGCTGTTGTAGCTCAGTGACTTGTCACTCAGAGGTGATCTTGCCACTTTTCTTCTCTCCTTCACTGGAGGGTCTTGTCCTGTGGTGCTTCCGCTTGACTATTGATTACCTCTTGCAGAGGGACTTCCCTTCACATTTAACTTGAAAATAGTATTTTCTCAATTTTATGGCTTGTGACTTCTACCTGCCCATCACGCCTCTCTCCATGTAGGAACCGCCTAAAGCATAAACAGCTGTTTTCTGGGTAATTTTCCACATTGCCTTTTGAGCATTGAGCAGTAGGGGAGGGCTCAGGGAACGACTGCCCTCGCCTGAACCAGCCGTCCATAGACACAGCTACACTGGCGGCATAAAGATGGGCTGTTTAGGGAGTTTGGCGCTGAGTAATTGTGGAGAGCAATTTGCTGTCTCTCTTCACTACTGTCTATCTGAAGACAATTGCAAGAACTTTTAGGGGCATTTGAGAAAAATCTTGTCCTTGGAGTTGAAAATGATGAAGGAAAGAAAATGCAGTTTCTTTCACTGGTTAACTAATGCCTAACAATTGGTGTTCGCCTGCTGAGGTCTCAGGAAGACAATAATGAGTGTAGTTTTCTCCCACTTTGGGTAGGGTGTGGGAGAAAGGAAGTCCCATAGGTTCTTAAGGACTCTTTCCTGGCACTGTCCCTCCTGGGAGGTATCCCCAGGGGCTGAGGCGGGGGCAGACCTCTGTATGTGGGTCTTCCTGCCACCTTTAGGTCAGCTTGTCTCCTGCAAGTCAAGACCAGGACGACTAAGTCCAGGAGGCAGAGAGTAAGGCAGGTGTATATGGGCCATCTCAGGGCTGCACCTGGGCAGTCTTCTGCTGGGGAACTCTGGGCAAACCGTTTATGCCAAGATAGCTCTGTGGGGCCCTTCTAGGTCCTTGGTCCCATTATTGTGTGAGTGATGGGGAGGGATGATGGTGGCCTAGGAGGCAGTGATCAGAACCACAGCATAGGAGCGTACACCCAAAGAGCAGTCACACTGGGTCTCACCTATTTTGCTTTGTGATTAAGAGTCTGGTTTTGTTAAGGATGACAGCTACACCATGTAAACTTCATGATCTTAGAAATATTCTGCAGCTGCTCCTGGCTCCTTTAATAAACTCTCAGGTTGTGATCCCTAAGCGAGTCAATAAGTGTCGGTTGAACTGAATAGAATTTGTGTAAATTTTCCTTTAAAATACTTATTTTCCATCGTTAACACCTATTGGAGTAATAGAGTCCATTAATTCACATGGTATGTGAAACGGTGGTCTTCCTCCTGACCGCACAGCTGCATCCTAAGACTCAAGGGTGGGGGTAAGTTTGGTTTTCCTTCATGACTGATGCTCGATCCCTGGGTTCCTGTCACTGGCTTCCCACATCCCCCTTGGGGTCTGCGAGTCCGAGCACTTGGGCTCTCTTCTATCTCCCTTTGCTGTTCCAGGCTGCAGGTTCCCCTGGGGTTTGGTGAGGCTTTTCCTCTCACATCCTGCCCTCTGGAGGTGCACTGGCAGGACTGCTACAGCCGCTGTGGCGCCTTCAAAGTGGAAGGAGGGGTCCCCTCTGGGTGGGCACAGTCCTGCTCCAGGGTGCGGTCGGTGCATGTAGTTCACATGGCATTTCAGCCCCTCCTCCTTTCCTGACCTGGCAGTCTTCCTTTGTTTTTAAGTTTATTTTGGGCTGCCCTGGGTCTTGGTTGCTGTGCAAGGGCTTTCTCTAGTTGCAGCAAGCAGGGGCTGCTGTCTGTCTGCCATGCACAGACTGCTCATTGCAGTGGCTTCTCTCGTTGGGAGCACAGGTTCGAGGTGCATGAGCTTTAGTAGTTGTGGTGCAAGGGCTTAGTTGTTCCGTGGCATGGAGAATCTTCCCGGACCAGATATTGAACCTGTGTCTTCTGCATTGGCAGGTGGTTTCTTAACCACTGGACTACCAGCGAAGCCTTCTTTTAATTGAATGAAAGATTCTTTAAATTCTGTAGTGCTTTATAATTTTCAAAAGTTTCACACACATGAGTTCATATAATTCCATAATAACTCTGTTTCCCTACCCCTAGATTGCTCCACTTCCCCTTTCCTCTCCTCACTGGTGACCATATTGACCAGGCATCATGTCCAGTGAGTGACCTGCACAACTGTCCATGCTGGCCCTGTTCACTCTCGTGTGTAAAGTCCATGGCCAGGGCCCAGTACACATTCAGTCAGTCAGTCAGTTCAGTCGCTCAGTCGTGTCCGACTCTTTGCGACCCCATGAATCGCAGCACGCCAGGCCTCCCTGTCCATCACCAACTCCCATCGGTTCCTTTGTCATCCCTTCTTATTCATGATATGAATGCTGTCTTTGCAAGAAAGAGAATTACCATATTCAGAGTGTTTTTGATGCCATGTGTTGTAATGGGAAGAGTGTGACTTTTGAGAACCAAAGGGCCTAGGCTTGGATCCTGCCTGGCTTTGTACTTTGACCCTTAAGCCACATGTGTGAACTCAGGCAGTTTTCCTAATATCTCAGCACCTCATTCCCTTTGTCTTTAAAATGGAAGCACAGACAACATCTCCTACAGAGGGCGGTGAAGAGTGTTAAGACAAGTAATCTGTTTAGAGCAGGGGCGGACAGACTCAGCCCCAGAGCCAAGTCTTCCTGAGGTCATCAGTTTAGAGTGATTGGTACATTTTTAGAGGGGGACAGGGAGAGGAATGTGTGGTAAAGTCTGTTAGTGACCCACAGTCAAAAAGTTTGCTCTCTGACCCTTCATAGAGAAAGTCTGTCATTTCCTAATTTGGATGTTTGAGCCCTGCCTGGCATGACTAGCAGTTCTCCACGTGGTGTTTTCCTCTCTCCTACCTCTTATAAATCTTTCCCCAGGGTTCTCTCTGTCTGAGCATTTGGTGCAAGAGGCTCCCATCATCAAGAGCAGCCCCAAAGGCCAAGAAATGAAGATCTATTCAAAGCGAAAATCCATAGCACTTCTGTGATTTTCATTTCTTCCCCACCTTTAAATCTAAAACTCACTGAGGCCCTTGTGTGCTTAGAATTACCACAGGTGTGAGTAGCTTTTGATAATTTCTAATAAATAATCATGTTTAAGCTGAGTGCCAGTGGAACATTTTTCTGACACTCTTTAAACTGGTTATTTATTTTCTTGGAGAAATGGAACCTAAAATGGCTCAGTAATGAACTGCGACTGTTATTACGAGACTTGTTCACATAATGGTGAGGAGGATTTACGTTCCCAGGTAGATTGTAGTTGTGAAAGATTTAAGAATAACGTGGTAGAGAGGCATTGTTAATAAGCATGAATGTGGTTGAGTGTGTGTTCATAGTTTATTCGCTATTTTCTCCAGTTCTGCCATTTGGGCCCCTTGGTCATGTAGCAGAATGCAAGGGCCAGCAGGAAGGCAAGCAGTGACCTAAATCAAAATCGGGTCTAATTTTTAGTTAGTTGGGCCTCAGATTTGTTAAGGTGTGTTGTTGTGCTATGTGTTCACTCATGGCTGAAGTCTTTGCAACCCCACGGACTGTAGCCCACCAGGCTCCTCTATCCATGGGGCTTTCCAGGCAAGAATACCAGAGGGGGTTGCCATTTCTTCCTCTGGGGGATTTTCCTGACCCAGGATCGAACCTGCATCTCTTGTGTCACTTTACTGCTGTGCCACCTGCTAAGGTGTATGCTTTCCCATAAATGAGGGCATAGGATCTGTTCATGGCCCTCATGGCTGTTAGCCAGGGAAGAAGCACATTAGTCTGGGGTGATTCATGGATCAGACTACCAGCTGGTGCAGTTAGCAAGCTGCTCTCACTTACGATGGGAACCGCCCACTCCTGGAACCTTCTCAGTGTTGTACAGCTAATGGGCAAAGATCCTGTTTCATCCTCTGTCCTCTAGCCGTGACTCTGGCTCAGAAACCACCAGATATCTGGTGTAATAAGTTTGTCCTCCCAACCCCAGGGTGTCTCCTAGGATTTCAGTTTTTTTCCCCACACTTTCCATACTTTGGCTTCACCCACATCTTAGCCCAGAGGCTCAGCTTCCATCTACTTTGTCAAAGGTGAGATTTGCTTTCAACATAATTAAATTACAAGTTTCCAAGAGAATCATAAAAACTCCGTTTACCAGCTCTGATTTGACTGGTGGCTGTTCGGAGTCTTTGTAGGTTGATTACATCTGAGTTGGGTCCAGTAGAGTCCATCCTCTGGGAGCTGACGGTGTAGAACTTGGCGGGTACTCTACCCTCTGGGAATACTGGGCTGCCATGGTGTGTGGGAAGAGCCCAGGACTCTGTGGTTTGACAGAGCTGGAGCTGACCCCCTGCTCAAGTTACTTAACCTCTCTGATCCATAGTCCTCTCTACTGTAAAATGTAGAGGCTACCTCCATTCTTGCAAAGGCATTGTGATGATTATAGAGGATAATCAATGCAAAGTGCAGAGCACAGTGCTTGCCTGGCAGCAGGTATTCAATAGACATATGTTATTTCCCATTGTAGGTTGAATACAGGCTTGAATCGCCGTTTCTTCATCTTGCTTTGGAGAATAGTGGAGTCTCAGCACCTCCTTAGTACCTGGGTCTTTGCTGTACTGCCCACCGGCTCCATTTTGGGTCTGTAGTAGAAACTATTCTTGGGAAATTTCCTGGTGGTCCATGTGACACAGCCAAAAAATACCCTCCCTGCCAAAAGAGAAAATATTCTCACACTGCCATGTTCATTTTCCTGGTCACTGTATCTTTTCCCTTAAAGGCCAATCGCAGACTCTTCATTACCTTTTCCCCTCTCCACTCATTCTTTTTCCTTTAATTGAAGTATAGTTGGTTTACAATATTGTGTTTCTGGTGTATAGCAAAGTGACATGTTATACATATATATGTATATATACATATATTTAATATTCTTTTCCATTATGACTTATTATAGGATATTGAATATAGCTCCTATTCTATACAATAGGACCTTATTGTTTACCTGTTTTATATATAATAGTCTGTATTTGCTAATCCCAAACTCCCAATTTATCCTCCTCCACCCCTTTTCCCTTTGGTAACCATAAGTTTGTTTTCTACATCTGTGAGTATGTTTCTGTTTTGTAAATAAGTTCAAGATTCCCCATACAAGCGATATCATATGTCTTTATCTCTCTGACTTATTTCACTTAGTGTGATAATCTCTTGGTCTATCCATGTTGCTGCAAATGTATTATTTCCTTCTTTTTTATGGCTGAGTATTATTCCATTGTGTGTGTGTATGTATGTATATACACACATGTACATATATATGTACATTTATATATGTATGTATGTATATATGTGCATACCATATCCTTATCCATTTATCTGTTGGTAAATTGCATATTTAGGTTGCTTACATGTCATGGCTATTATAAATAGTGCAGCTGTGAGCATTGGGGTCCATGTATCTTTTTGAATTACAGTTTTCTCTGGATGTGTGCCCAGGAGTGGAATTGCTGGACCATATAGCAACTCTATTTTTAGTATTTTAAGAAACCTCCATACTTTTTTCTATAGTGGCTGCACGACTTACATTCCCACCAACTATGTAGGAGGGTTCCCTTTTTTCATATCCTCCCTAGTAATTGTTATTTGTAGACTTTTAAATGATGGCCATTCTGACTAGTGTAAGATAGTACTTTACTATAGTTTTGATTTGCATTTCTCTCATAACTAGTGATGTTGAACACCTTCTCATGTGCCTTTTAACCATCTGTGTGTCTTCTTTGGAGAAATGTCTTTTTTAGGTCTTCTGCCCACTTTTTGATTGAGTTGTTTGTTGTTTTTTTTGATATTGAGTTATATGAACTGTTTGTATATTTTGGAAATTAAGCTTTTGTTGGTCACATAATTTGCAAATATTTTTTTCAGTCTACAGGTTGTCTTTGCATTTTGTTTATGGTTTCCTTTGCTGTGCAAAAGCTTATAAGTTTGATTATTTTTTAATAAATATTTATTTTTAAATAAATAGTTTAATCAAACTATTTTTTGTTTTTATTTCTATTGACTTGGGAGACTGATCTAAGAAAACATTGGTACAATTTATGTCAGAGAAGGTTTTGCCTATGTTCTCTTTCTTCTAGGAAGTTTATGGTAGAAAAATGTCTTATATTTACAAGTTTAAACCACTTTGAATTTATTTTTGTGTATGGTATGAAGGTGTGTTCTAACTTCATTGATTTACATGGTGTTAGCTTTGCCAACACCACTTGCTGAGGAGACTGTCTTTTCTCTATTGTATATTCTTGCATCCTTTGTTGAAGATTAATTGATGGTAGATGTGTGGGTTTGTTTCTGGGCTCTTGATTCCATTCCATTGATCCACGTGTCTGTTTTTGTGCCAATATCATGCTGTTTTGATTACTACAGCTTTGTAATATTGTCCGATGTCTCCTTTCCACTGGTTTTTAATCCTCCTCACCTTCCATCTTTGCCTGGACCTGATAGATATGCTTTAAATTCAAGGGCTAGCCAAGGTTTTCTCCCCAAACATTGCTCGTTTTTCTACTGGCAGACACTCTGGCAGGATTTTGTCACCTCAGACTGGATCCCTTTTGAATATGAATGGAACTCTCAGTCCTCTTTACCGGCTCTGAAGAAAGGTCCAGGAGCAAGTTTTGATGAGAAAGGGTAGGGGAGAAGACCGTAAGGGCACAGATGCCCTGCTGGGAGGTAGAGGAGGAGCGGCAGAGTCTCTGATTGCCTTGTCGCAGTCAAAGCTGCCTGTGTGTAGGGAATTCTGTGAGGAAAGGCAGCAGGCGCCTTGGTGAACTTGGATTTCATATGAGGAAGTGACTCCCACATCCTTCCCTGAGGACATTCCAGCCTGTGCCCCTACAGACACCCACATCTTTAGAGTATGCTTGTAGTTGGATTCTGAAGTGACTTTTCTAGAAGTTCTGCATTTATCCAGAGTGTAAATTGTCCAAGGACCTAACATATCCCCAGTTAGTGCTTAGCACTCTTGAGGGCATGTGTGTGTGCTAAGTCACTTCAGTTGTGTCTGACTCTTTGTTATCCCGTGGACTGTAGCCTGCCAGGCTCCTCTGTCCATAGGATTCTCCAGACAGGAATACTGGAGTGGATTGCCATGCCCTCCTCCAGGAGATCTTCCCAACCGAGGGTTTGAACCTGTATCTCTTCTGTCTCCTGCATTGGCAGGCAGGCTCTTTACTACTAGCACCACCTGGGATGCCCATGCTTGAGGGCAGCTCTGGTCTGCTGAGATTTCAGAGCCCCTCCTCAGAAAGATGATGGATCTAGTCCAGCATTGGTCTTTGGTGTTTAGTCTCCTTTGCTGTTTAGTCTTGGCACCGAGTTGAAATCAGGTCATATCAGGGCATCCAAGGAGGCTCCACCTCTACCTGGCAGGGGCTAAGAGAATTCAGCTAGGGAATTCCTCTCACCCAGACTATTTTGGAAACCCCTGACAGCCAAGGAAGGGACATTTAACTGCTGACTAGAACCTGGCAGCTCGTCCCCAAGCAGACACGTCTGTCTGTATTATCACCTTTTTATGAAGGCATCACCTCCTTCCTGCTGTGTCTGTTTCCACTGATAGCAGGAGTGTGGGTCCCACCAGGAGCTAATGTAGACTTTCCCAGTCCGGATGCCTGCAGACGCTTGGATGGGCTGCAGTGGCAGCCAACGGATAATGAGAAATCCATCACACACATGCTTGCTTGCAGCTCTGGATCACGTGCGTTAAGCTGTGAGTAATGTGATTACTTAAGTGGCGTTTTATTTACACTTTTGCACCAAGCAGTGGCTGCTGCTTTTCCAAAGCAGCCATTACCCATATTTGATTTCTTAAAAATGTCTGCAGTCGGGACGGCAGCATCACAAATGGACTCATCCAGAGGAAACTAGCATTCTGTTTTTCAAATTCTGTTATCAGCTTTCAGCAGAGGATATACTGAGGTCAATTTAAAAAAAAAGCAGTGACATGTTTGGATATTTGGTGCATACTACATGCTGGGCATTTTGCATGTGTGTTCCAAGTAAGCCTACCAGTGAAGTGGACACCATTGCCCTCATTTTATAGATGAAGAAACTGAAGCTCATAAAGGTTGCAAAACATTTACCCAGAATCATTTGGCCAATGGTGGTGGAGATGTCAAGAGAAGTTACTAGTTAAGAAACTACCATGGGCTTTTTTTTTTTTTTTAAACTTTACAATATTGTATTAGTTTTGCCAAATATCGAAATGAATCCGCCACAGGTATACCCACGTTCCCCATCCTGAACCCTCCACCCTCCTCCCTCCACTCCCCTCCCTCTGGGTCTTTTATGTTTCTTTATGTTTCACATCCAGAAGCAGAACCATTGATTTCAGCTCCAAGCGAGGTTAAGAGCTGAGTTTTGTGAAAAGAGAGGTGTGTGAAACAGACATATAAGGCTTTGATGGGCAACACCAAAATAACCTGTGCGGTGTTGTTCCCAAATAATTCCAACAGGCAGCCCTGACAAGGTGCCTCTGATTCTAGCTGTGATTTGTGTATCCTCCTGGTAAATCAGATGAAGTATCTGAGCCTCAGATGCCTTATTAAATCGAGCCACAATTTGGGTTTGTTTCAGGAGCTGTCACCACCTTGTGAGTAAATATACGATTTCTACTGTGAGGTCTGGGTCCTTCTCCTGACTCTTTCTGGCAAGGGCCTTGGGCTGTGTGGTACTGAGTGAGCTGAGGGTCACCCCCTGCTTATTCCAGATCTTGCATTCCTTAATAGGATGCCAGGACAAAAGGAATAAATGAATGCTTACCCTATTTGCCAGCCTGGAGACAGGCAAATTAGAAGGGCTTGTGACTCCATTCAGCTGCCTGAAAAGGTGCCTAGTCATTGTTTTAGGTCATGGCCCAAGAGGTTCTGCCTTCTTTTTCCCCATGGGCTGTGATTTCAGTTCTCAGTCTGAACTGTTGGTGTAGATGGATCATATACTGCAGATTTTAGTGCTGTATGAATTCATGTAAAAATGATTTTCCCTCTCTGGCTAGATTTGTCCTGACTGCAATGTTAGGACAAATTGTTAGGGTGATTTAACAAAATTTAAATTTTGTTAAAATTTAAAAAAACCTTTACAAAACTCTTTAAAAAACCTTAACGAAATTTTAGGGTAATGCTTTCTTTGTTTCCCTATCCTACAGAACTTTGAATGAATGAATGAATGGGTAAATGGATAAACGAACAGACAATATGCAAATATAGAAAGTAATTCATGTTAGTTTTTAATTGAAAAATAATAAAGTAAAGCAGGAAGAAGACTCTTGTATACCTCCATCCATTAATAACCATTGTTACCATTTTGATTTTTCTCTATTGCTTTTCTGTAGTTTTGTCTTCTTACAGTGGGTCGTGGGCATTCTTTAAGGGTAGCTGAGGTATCTAGAAAACGTGAGCATGTGACTGGCTAAATGAGAAGATTGTTTATAATGAGTGGGACCCAGCACTACGCCAGTGTAGCCTCATTGTCCTGGCTTCATGCATGTTGGTAGGCATGGCTGTCCCTTCTTCCGTCCCAGGCCTCTAAGGGGGTGGGCTCCAGGCCTGGGGAAGGTGTGGTTATGGAGTGGATGAAATTATCACCATTGCATCTTTGGTCCTCTCTATTGCATCTTTGTTTCTTTCTTCCCATGTTTTGTATGGGACTTTCTCAGAGTCTCCACCTCTCATAAGAAGATAATTTGGCTAAAGAATTTGATCTTGGAAAATTTTTCCAAAAGGTTCTTGGTAGTTCTGGGCATCATGTGAAAAACAAAAAACAACCCAACTGGACTCTTTGTTTTCTATTTTTTTTTACCACACCATGTAGCTTGTGGGATCTACAGGTCCTGAACCCACGCCCTTAGCAGTGAAGGCATGGAATCCTAGCCACTGGACCACCAGGGAGTTCCCTAAACTCTTTCTTTAATGCTCAAAAGTTATTCAATAGGAAAGGGATTTTAAAGATCTAGAATATAAGGACTGTTTGTGTTCATATTAGGTTCTTAAAAACTGGAAGCAAAAATAAAAATCAAAGACAAAAACAACTTAATGTTTTGGTCTTCTTTGGGTTCTTCCAGTGCCTTGCAGTCCTTGCTAGTTTGAAAATTGCTCCCACTTCATTTACATAGAGCTTTCAAGTGTATTTGATTTATTATCTGACATATTTAGAATCATTGAATTTTAAGACTGGAAGGGGGCTGCATTGTTATTAACATTCCTGTTATCTTCCAGATAATACATGAAAAGAAAGCCTGAAAATAAAAACGTATGACATGGCTTCTGCTGGCTGAGTACTCTTCCGCAAGAAATAAATATGTCCTTATTGATAGGTATTTTGTTACCATAGAAATGGCCTTAGCTGGTAATTTTGCCCTGGAGGGTTTTGATTTTAAAAGATGGGTACATTGGCTAGGAAGCCCTCAGGAAGAACAGGAGGCCCTTCAGTTCAGTTCAGTTCAGTCACTCAGTCATGTCCAACTCTGTGACTCCATGGGCTGTCGCAAGCCAGGCCTCCCTGTCCATCACCAACTCCCGGAGCTTGCTCAAACTTATGTGTGTTGTGTCAGTAATGCCATCAAACCATCTCATCCTCTATCATTCCCTTCTCCTCCTGCCTTCCATATTTCCCAGCATCAGGGTCTTTTCAGATGAGTCAGTTCTTCACATCAGTGGCCAAAGTATTGGAGTTTCAGCCTCAGTCCTTCCAATGAATATTCAGGACTGATTTCCATTAGGATGGACTGGTTTGATCTCCTTTCAGTCCAAGGGACTCTCAAGAATCTTCTCCAACACCACAGTTCAAAAGCATCAATTCTTTGGTGTTCAGCTTTCTTTATAGTCCAACTCTCACATCCATACATGACTACTGGAAAAACCATAGTTTTGACTAGATGGACCTTTGTTGGCAAAGTAATGTCTCTGCTATTTAGTATGCTGTCTAGGTTGGTCATAACTTTTCTTCCAAGGAGCAAACATCTTTTGATTTCATGGCTGCAGTCACCATCTGCACTGATTTTGGAGCCCCCCAAAATAAAGTTTCTCACTGTTTCTATTGTTTCCCCATCTGTTTGCCATGAAGTGATGGGACCGGATGTCATGATCTTAGTTTTCTGAATGTTGAGTTTTAAGCCAACTTTTTCACTCTCCTCTTTCACCTTCATCAAGAGGCTCTTTAGTTCCTTTTTGCTTTCTGCCCTAAGGGTGGTGTCATCTTTGTATCTGAGGTTATTGATATTTCTCCCGGCAATCTTGATTCCAGCTTGTGCTTTATCTAGCCAGGCATTTCTCATGATGTACTCTGCATATAAGTTAAATAACCAGGGTGATAATATACAGCCTTGACGTAGTACTCCTCTCTTGATTTGGAACCAGTCTGTTGTTCCATGTCCAGTTCTAACCGTTGCTTCTTGACCTGCATACAGATTTCTCAGGAGGCAGGTCAGGTGGTCTGGTTTTTCCATTTCTTTCAGAATTTTCCACAGTTTGTTGTGATCCACACAGTCCGAGGATTTGGCGTAGTCGATAAAGCAAAAGTAGATGCTTGTCTGGAACTCTTGCTTTTTCAATGATCCAGCAGATGTTGGCAATTTGATCTCTGGTTCCTCTGCCTTTTCTAAAACCAGCTTGAACATCTGGAAGTTCACAGTTCACGTACTGTTGAAGCCTGGCTTGGAGAATTTTGAGCGTTACTTTGCTAGCATGTGAGAGGCCCTTAATTGTTACCATAAAATGAGGCCCTTAATTGTTATCATTGACTGGGAGAAGAAGGGGGGACCTCTAGGGTCTTGGTTCCCAGAGCCTTTGTTCTCAGAGATCTCACCTCCAAAGAAAGAGATGCTTATTTAATAAAGGAAGGTTGAGCAAGCTGGCCCTGTGTCTCTGTAGGACAGAAAGAGGGTCAGGCATACAGACTAGTTGGTTCCAATTGTGGCCCATATGACTTACATATGTTCTTGACAGGCAGCATGGAAACACCTGCTGGTTGGAAGGGCCAGGGTGTGAGCTGGCTCTCGTCCCTGGGGTGGCATGCCATGGGGTGAGTGTGGCCCCTCCAGACATAATACCATTGCTCAGCCTTCCAGCTGGAGTGGACTGATCATAGTGCTGTCAGTAATCAGCCATGGCAGCTCCAGGCTTTCTGGTCCCAGAGCAAGTGGCAGACCGGATGGTGTGGCCATGGGGGCTTCGGAGACCCTGAGCAAGGCAGACCTCCTGTTGTCCACTCTCTGTGGCTGCCCCTGGGCTCAGGCTTACTCTCTTGTTGCCCGGGTTGAGGGCTGTTGCAGCAAAGAGTCCTGCTCATTGCACTTGTTGGCTCCTCATCCCACCCACTGCATGTTCCTTGCCTAGAAAACTCCTTGTCTATCTGGACCCAGTGCAGGTCCCAGTGCCTCAGTAGAGTCAGCCCTAGTTCCCCGGAATGAGTGGCGGCTTCCTCCTCTGTGTTCTGTAGCTATTTTATCTTTATAATGACTA
The DNA here is from genome assembly GCF_002263795.3 of Bos taurus. Taxonomy (NCBI): domain Eukaryota; kingdom Metazoa; phylum Chordata; class Mammalia; order Artiodactyla; family Bovidae; genus Bos; species Bos taurus. Next base: position 48,721,757 of record NC_037334.1, on the reverse strand, counting down.
CACTGCCAGGCATTGTTATGCTCCATCTGCTGACATTTCTGGCTCCCTCTACACTGGCCAGACCATGGGCTTCTGAGAGTAAGGGCAGAGCATTACACGTGTCTGTTTCTTAGCACAAAGGCAGACATGCAGCAAGTGCTCCATATGTGGTAACTGTGCACACAGGGAATGAACTTCTTCATTGGTGTCCTTGGTTTCATTGGCTCTTTCTTTTTTTTTTTTTTTCATTGACTCTTTCTAACCTGTCCTGCACTTAGCCCAGCACCTTCAGAAAGCACCACTGTGGTGGGAGCCACCTCCAAGTTTGCCCTCAGCGGTTCCTCAGTGCCTGGAGATTAGGTGTGGACATCTCATCAGGCACAAGGTCCCTGAGCCTCAGCCCCAGCTTCCTTGCAGCTTCAGCCTTGCTTTGTCTCTGTGGGTGCCCCAGGCGGATTATGGAAACCCCCACCCCCAGAAGGCAACAGGATGGTTAGATATTTGTGGAGTACACAGATCCCCAAGAGTTAGAGCTGAACAGCTATCACAAGACTCAAACACATTGACCTTGGTATAAGGATGGTTATCTTATCTCTGGATGCTGTCTTTTTATATGACGTAAGTACATCATCTACCTGTCCAAGTGGTCAGATGAGCAAGTTCTCAAGCATGGAGCCTGGCTAAGGTGCTTTGGGATTCTTTCTCTAAGTCACCTGAGCCTACCAGGCCTCTGTTTGGCAGTGCTGAGGGTGAGAGACTGGCTTCCATCCATCACAGAGTTGTAGAAATGTTCGTTAGGTAAGAGGAAAATGAGCCCGTCTCCAGGATTATTAGTCCACGGTTCAGGATTGATTGGACCCAACAGCCTTTGGGAGTATGGGTCCCATGGGGGGTCTTCAGTCAGTGTGGGAAGATTGTTCTACTCTTGCGGTGAGCCCCAGTTAGTTATAGCAGTGGCTGTACCTGGGACAGGGAACACTGCTCCCATTCTCTGTGGAAGCTTTGCCAGTGGTCACAGAGGGAAATTGTGGCTGGGGAGTGTGGGTCTAATTGGCAGGCTCGTTTGTGCTTTAGCATAGGGGGAACATCACTTCAGAAGTTGCAGATTTCAAAGAAACTCTCTCAGATTCTGATGGTGACATCATTGCTTTGAAGTGGACTAAAGACCTTGACCAGATTTGTTTCTGGGGTGTTGGTGGGAGCATCTGCTATGTATGTGGTCCAAGGGCCAAAGCCTCGGGATGCAGAGGAGGGCAGGCAGGACGACTGCTAGGATGTGCTCAGGGATACAGTGAGGGAGCTTTTATTGCTAACTTTCCCAGATGCTCTTTCCAAGAGAAGAGGCTGAATGGCAGGGCTGGGAGGAGCTGTGGCAGGTCTTGCTGTGCAGCTAATGAAAATTTCATGCGAAGTCTGCGGCCGTGGCTTCCCAGAGAGATGGCCAGTGCCAAAGCTACCAGGTCTTCTGTGTAGTGGCTTGATGTCAGTGTTGGACACTCCACTTTGAAGCGAGCCTCAGAGAGTGTGGTGGCAGACAGGTGTGCTGGCAGTGTCTGGTCCAGAGCCCACAAAGTGCTCCTCAGTGGGGCTTGCTCCTGAGGCTGCTGTCACCAGAGCTGCTGGCCATGGTTCTGAAGCCTGGGCAGCCATGTGGGGTAGGGAGGGGTCAGGACTTCTGGGTGTCCCAGCTACTTTCCCAGAGCCAGGCACAGGACAAATGGACTTGCTGTCCAGTTGCACAAAGACCCTGTGGGGCAGGTGTTTACATTTCCCCTTTCATAGATGGGAAAGCTGAGGCTCAGATGCATGAAGGATCAGTGCAGTGGTAGAGTCTCTTGGGAGGCCTTTGGGCTGTGTGTCAAATCCCTTGCCATTTCCTGCAACCATCGTGTTCCATCTCAAGTAGGGAGCGAGCCCTGTGTTTTCTCCCAGGTGCTCCAGTCTTCACATACCTCACTGGTCCTCTGTTCACTTGGTGCATTTCACACAGTGTGTGGAGCTCTGCCATGCCGGCTGTCAGAGAAGGCCCCCGGCATCCCTAGGAGCAACTCATTCAATGACCCTGACCACTGCACAGTGCTTGGTGGAGAAAACCAGGATCTGTTTGTCTGTTTGGAACCTCATTGATCTAGGAACAGTTCAGTGTCTCCCGCCCACTCCACCTCCCTGGACCTGTGAGGAGACCCCAACCATCTCTGCTCATTCTCACCTCACCCATCCCTCTATCCTCTCATGGGGTATCCCCCCTTGACTGGGACCCAGGTCTAAGCCCCAAGACTGGAGCACATTCTTTGTTCTTCTGTTCTCCAGCCATGCTGGAGTCTCCCAATGTGACGTACTAACGTAAATATTGTTACCAGAGTGGATTGACATTTCCTTCTCCAGAGGATCTTCCTAACCAGGGATCCAAACAGGGTCTCCTGCGTTGCAGGCAGATTATTTACTGTCTGAGCCACCAGGGAAGCCCCTAATGTAAATATTGTTACTATTATTTATTTGTCCAGTTTGAAAAAGAAATCTTCGGAGCTGGGCAAAACTGAGCTCAAATCCTCCTGCTTCTTACTAGCTGTGTAAACTTACAGTAATGTGATGTCTCTGAGCTCCAGTTTTCCCAGGTAGGTCATCAGGGTGCTGATTGTGCCTCCCTCACACAGCTACTGTATGAATTCCGTGAGCTAAAACACAGTCGGCTTGGCACAGTGCCTGGCCCATGTTGAACACTCAGAAACTGGTAGCTGCTATTATTCTTAGATGATTAATGTTAAATGTTACTATTACTTTGATGTTTTGATTGGATTTCAACTTCAGCTTGTCTCAGATTCTGAATCTTGCATCAGACATCTGCCAGCTGTGGCAAGCCAAGTCATGAAGTTCGTTTGTTCCCTGGGGTGACTCAGGGGCATTAGCAGCCATGGAGCTACGCTGTCAGGCAGAGGTCCACCAGCCCTCCTTGGTTGCTCCCTCCAAGGTCTTCTGCCATCATCTTTGCTGGTGCCAGGTTCCTGTTACCGCCCCAGTTGAAGTCACACTAAAGGAGTTGCCCATCTCACCATCCTCTGAAACTTCCAGGACACAGAGCCTGTGTTCTGAATCAAAGGGAGATTAACTGGGGATCTGCAGCTGACATAAAAGAAGCCACAGAGGTTGAGTGATTCTTTCTTCATAGGAGGTGGTCACTGAGTACCTGGTTTGGAACGGGCACCGTGCTGGCCCTAGGTGTGGAGGGGAAGACACCCCACCCTGGCCCTGGGGACTGGCAGGCGTGTAGTCGAGTGGCCAGAGAGTGGTCAGCCGCTGCAGAGCGGTGACATCAGGGCTCTGCTAGGGGCTGCCCAGGGGCTGTGGACCACACAGCAGACACATCTCTGGCGTGGGGGGACTGGGAACAGGGAGGTGGCCATTGAGGACCATCGTCTAATCCAAACCGGGAGTTGATAGAGCAGTGAATATTAGTCAGAGAAGGGAGAGGAAGGGGGTTTCAGGCACAGAGGATGCAGCGTGTGTAGAATTTTGGAGCTTGGCTGTTGCAGCCCTGAGAAGTAGCTCATGTGGGGCTGGAGTGAAGCGTGTGGGCAGGGGTGTGGCCTCAGGGGGACTAGAGGACTCAGCAGGGGCTGTGCCTCACAGGGTCCTGGGAGCTGCTCGTGAGCTTGGTCTTGGCCGGGGGGCTGTTGGGGAAACTGGAGTATTTGATACCCGGGCACGGTGAGGGCTGACGCCCCTTCAGAGGATCCTCATAGGAGCAGCAAAGGGGATAGCCTGAGCAGCGTATAGGGAGAGTAGGCTGGCTGGGCACGTGGGGGTGACCCCAGGAGAAGCTGGGGGCCCAGCTGAGGCAGAGGCTGTGTGGGTGACAGTTCATACCCACTGATTTATACTCTGGAAGGCAGCATCTGGATGTTGATTGAGGCCTGCTGGCCTTGGTGGGGAGGTGGCGGTGGGGAGGGGGCGGTGGTGGCTGGAGTGGCATTCTCAGAAAGATGGTGGGACCTGATTAATTTGGAGTTCGTGCTGCTCAGACAGAACTGGGCCTTGGGCCAGTACGATTTGTATTTTCTGTAAAGGAGAGGTTTATATGCTCCAAGATGGCAAGGGCCTTACTTGGTGTTTCAGTGAAGTGACCCTTCTCTGGGTTTCTCTGACTGTTTTCTACATGTGAATTAATGATTATGCAGAAATTTTACCTATTCAGAGAGGCCTAGTCCACTTAAGAGAATATAGTGAGTCATAATTGAAACTTAAATTTACTTAGAATTAGATGATGTGTAATTGATAACAGTGGTTCAAAACATCTCTCACTGGTTCACTGGTTGCACAGACAGCTCTGTGGTGTAAGTATTATCTTTTTTTTTTTTTTTTTTAATAGACAGGGTCACTAAATCTTAGAGAATGGGAGCCTGACCTTTAAACAGAGACGTGCCTGTAAGTCATGTTTTCACATTTCATTGCATTTTTTTTCTAAGCCACTCTTCATCTGTAAGACTAATAAAATTGCATGCATTGAAAATATTTCATAATTATTGTTCCCAAGGGCAATTGGTCTCCCTTCATTTGGGCCTATATGGTATGATTCAAATGCACAAGAGCCACATAACTGAAATTTTAAGCATATCATTATTTCTATAAGCCTGTTTCAGTGTTTTTGAGACATCTCAATATTATAAACCTCTGGAGATAGACACAAAAGTGTACATTTTAATTTATTGAGTCATTCTTTGTGCCTGATGATATCCCAGTCGCTGCCACATTATTGCAAATTGTTGTGACCCATCCTCCAAGGTAGGTGCAGCAGTCTTGTTTTGTGGATCAGGGGGCTGCAACTCAGAAGCTGAGGGGCTTGTGCCAGGCCAGCTGGTGGGTGAGTGTTCGAGGCAGGATCTAAGCTTGTCTGCTTCACAGCCTGTCCTGTTCATAGTGTTTCTATTGTCTTTGAATCATAATCCTTCTGTTTCTCTCCTGTTTGGACATTCAGAAGCCCACTCCTGGCTCGCTCAGGTGTTTCGATCATTTTGCTATTGAGGTCAAGGGAATGGGTAGCTTTGAGTCTGGGAGGACACCCCTTGTCTTGGTCAGAGTACAAATGCAAAATCATAGACCTATTGTATTCCCAGAAGAGAAAGTTAGGTGTAGGGCACCCTTTCTGGAACAGATCTCAGACTCAGTTTTTCTCTTTGAGAAAAGCTGCAATCAGCAGTCACTCCTCCAGAACCCAGCTTGGATGGACAGACAAGGACAGGCAGACAGCTGTGAGGAAGGGGGATTTCTTTGTGGTGGTATAATCCCTTAATCACCTGGAGGGACCACGACAGTGCTATTCATTTCACAACCCAGGACCATAAACTCATGTCCTTCTCAGGTTTTAGACCCCTTGAAGTTATTTTGGAGCTGCAAGGTGAAATAATTGCTTTGCAGAAATGTAGAAGGTCTTTTATTCTTGTTCTCTGATGTCATCTCAGGACTTTCATTGAATTTCACCCATTGGACCAGTGTCACAGCAAATTAGTCGTTTAAAATTCTCAAAGATAATAATTATGCCTGTATATTTGGATTTAATCACAATTTTGCTAGCTGTTCTATAGTAACGACACAGATCACCAGAGGGCCCTCAGATTTCCCCACACTTCACTTATTCCACCAAGAACCTAACGTTCTTTTCATGAACTTAGTGAATGAGGGAGGGGACCTTTTAAAGGGAGTGATGGTCGGTAACTTAAAGGAAAATGTCTGCCTGTGACCTTTCTAATGTTATAATTTGAAAATTTGATGCAATTATCAAAAATGTTTACATTCCTTCCTATTGTTTGATGTGATTCTTTTTTTTTTTTTTTCTCATTCATAATGCTTTCGTACTCAGGAAGTTGAGGTAGGTTTTTGACTTTTCCACTGTGTATTAGACATAGCATCAAAATAGTTGCCAAATAAAATGTAAATATCACTCTCAATCCTAAATCTCAGTGGTAAATATTTGTTTTAGTTCAGTGAACCAGTACCACACACATTTATTTTTCATGGGTATATCCAGGGGATGCAATTTATCAAATGCATATAAACAGTCCATTTGCTGCTTTATCTTTTCTCATTAGTTACAGTACAAGTATGATTGTCAGTTATTATCTGTGTTTTACTGGTGGGTTATTTATTGAAAGAGCAGAGCAACTGACATTGTTATTTTCTAAATCACTTTGTCTGAGGCCTGCAGGACTTTATACCAAATGTCAGACCAATTTATCAAAGAATTACTCTATTCAGGAAGCAAGTGATTTAGAGTGTATAAACATACACCCACCTGTCCTTATGTGCACATCAGGAGCGGTTATGCGCATTTCACAGGAACATGGAGATGTTAAAGCTGAATCAGCTTACTTCAGTTGACTCCAGTAGAGCCAGGACTTACTGTGTACTGTTTTTCCCTGGGTACTGTTTTTCCCTGGGGGAATGTGCAGGTAAAATCCAAACCTGCTCAGAATTAGCCCGGCCCAGGTGTGTGGGTGTGATTTGTGCCCATGCAGATGTGTTATCGGTCCAGGTCCCAGTCCCTAGTGTACAGGGTTCTCATGAGTGGGATCTGTGGAGTGACGGGGCAGGGGGCCTCGAGTCACTGCCCAAGCTGGGCTGGGTGGTTGAATGCTTCATGCAGAAGGATTCCTACTGGGGTTCTTCACCAGGGTGGGAAGGGCAGGCCCGATGGAGAGAAGACTGACAGCACAGTGCTTACCCAGAGGTGTTACCGGAAATCGAGGTGAGGGGGTGTATGAGAAGCCAACTTCTTTCTCAATAGGTGGAATGTTTTGTATTTCCCAATAGCATCACGAGTAGGGATTTTTACTGCACACAAATTAAAATTACAGGCAAGTTTCACTTATATAGTGTTATTTGAGGCTTCCCAGGTGGCTCAGATGGTAAAGAATCTGCCTGCAATGCGGGAGACCTGGGCTAGATCCCTGGGTCAGGAAGATCCCCTGGAGAAGGGAATGGCTACCCACTCCAGTATTCTTGCCTAGAGAATTCCACAAAGGAGCCTAGTGGGCTACAGTCCAGGGGGTCGCAAAGAGTTGGACACGAATGAGTGACCAACACTTTCAATACAGTGTCACCTGGAAGTCTCACATTTCCAGTGATTTCTATGATCATTTCAGAGACACTTTCCCCACCTGCCAGCCAGCCCTCCTTCTTATTCTCCCCAGTCAAGTAGTATAAAAAGATACTTTTTCACACTGAATTCTTTGGAAAGCAGTTTGCCTATAGCCCCTTAACTGACATCTTTATAAAAGTATGGGGTTCGATAAAGTGGGATTAACCTCCCTCTAGGATCTATAAACCTGACTGTAGTCCACTTTGCCCTGCAGGGCAGTGCTTTTCTCTTTTGTTTTTATCTACAGGGGGTCTTCAGATGACCTCAAAGAGGCTGCCTGCTCTCGCTTAGACTTACTTTCTTCTGTACATGTGTACATGTCTCCATGGCTCACCCCTGGTCGAGACAAATGAGGCACCCACTTATTTTCTAGGCTGGTAATTTGTATTATCTCAGGTAATCTTCAGATGAAACTACAGTGTTCAAACAATTTAGCTAAAATATGTATAAAAGAGAAATGATCTGTCCCGTGAGAGCTGAGTATATTTGATCTGTGGTAGCTAAAGCTGTAAAGTATATCATACATGCCATCATCATCTTCGTAAGTGGGAGTAAAGCAGTTGGATTGCAGAAGTGGTTTCCATTTGATTGTGCCACTCTCTTCCTCAGAGTTGCTTTAACATTCTTTGGAGCTGACATAAGCACCTCTGGAAAGGCAAACCCCTGGGGAATATCTGAACTAAATTGCATCAGCCATTTGGGGGCGGTGGGACAGTGGAAGAAAAATTCAGTTTCCCGATCGCAGTTGGTTAAAATGAGAGACTTTCCAATCAGTTATGATGTCTATGATAAAGAGACTTAATCACTAAAATTATGGGAGGATATTTTTTGCATCATTTCCTGGTAGGGAGGCTTAAACGTTTTCTTGGAAGATGCATTATACAGCAGAATGTTCTTTGGGGGGTGTGTGTGTGTGTGTGTGTGTATGTGTATGTTATTAACATATACTGATATGTATTATATCCTTGAGTGTGCTAAGTCACTTCAGTTGTGTCTGACTCTCTGCGACTCTATGGACCGTATGGTGCCAGACTCCTCTGTCCATGGGATTCTCCAGGCAGGAATACTGGAGTGGGTTGCCATTTCCTCCTCCAGGGGATCTTTTCAATCCAGGGATCTAACCAGCATCTTTTACATCTCCTGCATTAGCAGGCAGAGCTCTTTACTACTTGTGCCACCTGGGAATTAATATCTATTATATATGATAATATAAAATATATGTTACATATATATATATATTTTAAAAAGATTTCATTTTCCATAAATGCTTATTAAAACAGGGTATCTCTAAAGTAGTTGAAAGCCTAGAGTTGAATTTCTTTGTACCAGCTACTGGGTGCCAATAATGTCTTAGGATCCAGTATTAGGTTTGTGGGATATCGAATGTTAATAAAATGAATATGATTTTATCTCTGTTGATCAGCTGTGGAGGATTTTAAAAAATAACTGGGGCCATGGTCATTCCATGACTCTTCCTCCACAGTCCACCACCCCTTTCTTCATTTTTCTAGATACTATCATTTGCCACTTTCTTGCTGGGATTTGTACAACAACTTGTGATTTTTTTTTTTTTTTTTTCTTTTTACTATGACTGTATGCTCCCCTGCAATGTTTCATGATTTTGGACATGAGTCAGCAGGCTCAAATTTGAGACTTTTCAAGTTTACAGGATCTTCTGGGTTGTAACAGTCCCTAAAAATTTGGGTGATTTTCTTTTTTTTCTTTTTTAACTTTACAATATTGTATTGGTTTTGTCATATATCATTTTTGAAGTGGTATCATGAAATGGAATCAGGTCTTCCTCATATGATGAGAATTTAGAAGGAGGCTTTTCTCTTCCCTGTCCAGCAGAGGTCTGACTTAATTATCCTGTGCAGGGTAGCGCATAAAATACACATGTATGGTAACACTTCCACCCTTCACTCTTCAGCTTGTAGAATGCACTATTAGGAGTTAATCAATTTAATAAATGACTGTATCCAGGTATGTATCTTTCTATTTAGATTGTCTGTTTTAAAAATTAACTGATGCTGAGGTCCTTCCAAGTCATTTTTAAAGGCTTTATCACTAGATGATCAAATTACCAGTTAAGAGGCCAACTCAGATGGATATGGCTCTCCTGGCAAGTGCGACTGAGTCCCTCTACCATGCCTTCCACTACAGTCTGAGTTTTAACAGGCCACATCTTTATTGGTCAGAAGGAAGGTCAGAGACAAGGGCTCCTGAGGCCCTAGACTTTTCTGCTCTGTGGACCAAATTCTGGGGGCCGTGCAGCAGGAACACATTTGGTTACAGGGCAGTACTGGGGTGATGTTGGGGCTGTCACACTGCTTCCCATGTTGGGATTTGTCATAGTGAGAAAATAGATGCTGGGTGTTGTCAACAACACAGCAAGTCCTGGGTCTGTTTAAGGATAACCTAAAATGTATGTTCACCCCACTCCAGTACTCTTGCCTGGAAAATCCCATGGATGGAGGAGCCTGGTAGGCTGCAGTCCATGGGGTCGCTAGGAGTCGGACACGACTGAGCGACTTCACTTTGACTTTTCACTTTCATGCATTGGAGGAGGAAATGGCAACCCACTCCAGTGTTCTTGCCTGGAGAATTCCAGGGACAGAGGAGCCTGGTGGGCTGCCATCTATGGGGTCGCACAGAGTCGGACACGACTGAAGCGACTTAGCAGCAGCAGCAGCAGCAGCAAAATGTATGTTACATTTACAAAATTCAGACAGAAAATAAGATAAAGGAAAAGCTGGGCTGGTGCCCCTGGTCTTAGGCCCTGAAGAAATGACCATCCAGCTGTCCTTTGTCCCTTGGGCATACTGACTGTTAAGTGAGGCCCCAGGATGAGGTGAAGCCCTAGAAGGGCATTCTTTTCGACATTTCCATGTGGATTTAGATGCTCTTTCACCAACGTTCCCCTAGCAGATGAGTGTATTGATTAGTACAGCCCCAGGGGCTTGGACGGGTCATGTCTGCAGACCTAGCTGGTACAGAGTGGAAGGCTGATCCATGAGCTCTGGGCTTGTATGTCTGGACTTTGCTATGGCCAGGCCCAGTAGGGACTCCCATCCCCTGTGCTCATCGACCAACTCCCAAGTGGGCTCTGGTGCCTGTCTCTCAGCTGGAGCCAAAGGGGTCATACCCAAGGTTGTCTGCACTGCTGGCTCATTGGGGTCTGCTTTGGCCATCTGCTTTCCTAAGGCAGGGTGAAAGCAATCAGAGGCAGGGAGTCATCTCCTTCTCCACTTGGCCTTGCTGGGCGAGAGGCTGTTAGAGAGACTCGTTCTGCATAATGAGCTCTGACTCAAGGTGTACTTTCACATTTGGGCAGCAGTTAGGCAGTATTATTACATGTGTGATGAGTTTTAAATATTCTCATGCAGATAGCCACTTGTAGAAGTTTCATCTTGAAATCTCTGACTTTCCCCAAGAAACATGTAGAAATGGCAATTATAGTTAGCTTGGAAAAGTGACAAGGTCCAGTAGAATGCTTCATATTCCATCCAAGTTATAACATATGTTGAAATCGTTAGGAAATATTCAGTTCCTGAGACTGGCTCAAACCTTACTTGGACATCAAAGAGAATGTGACATGTGAAGTTAAAGCAGGACTGTCTTTGGCTCCAGTCCTTCCCTGTCGGACTCACAGCCTAAGCTTCTAAGGACTTCCATGTATTAAAGGAGCATGTTCAAGTGGAAAATAGTTCACGTGATTTCAGACTGTAATTAGGTGATGCCATCCTTATCAGAGGGCACTTATGGACCACAGCTGGAAGGATGGAGATTTTGTTATTTTTTTCTCCAATAGTGAGGATAAGTTCATCTTAGGTTATCTCTTTTCTTGCCCTTGTCAATAGCAGAATGTCTGCTGCTGCTGCTAAGTCGCTTCAGTTGTGGCTGACTGTGCAACCCCATAGACCAGCAGCCCACCAGGCTCCTCTGTCCCTGGGATTCTCCAGGCAAGAACACTGGAGTGGGTTGCCATTTCCTTCTCCAATGTGTGAAAGTGAAAAGTGAAAGTGAAGTTGCTCAATCATGTCTGACTCTTATCGACCCCATGGACCGCAGCCTACCAGGCTCCTCCATCCGTGGGATTTTCCAGGCAAGAGTACTGGAGTGGGGTGACATTGCCTTCTCTGCAGAATGTTTGAGTCACTTGCTTATGTTCACTTGCTAAGAGTAGATTGGCCATCCAACCTGAGAAATAAGGTGGTAAATTTCCCACTGATCATCCAGCCCTTAGCTGAGAACCATTAACTTTGGCTGCCGAGTTTCAAACCACATAATTCAAGAGATGAGGATTGTATTTAAAATAATAAATGGAGAGAGATGTGACAGAGGGATTATTTTAAACTTTCTCAGTGCTATTTCATGGTGTAGACCTCAGAGATTTCCTAACCAGCTGAGTTGAGAAGGCCAGTTATGGCATAAAATTAAAGCCAGAGCAAATTGGACCAATTCCTTGGAGTTAAACATGATTTAATGCTGAATCCCCAGGATCCAGAGGAACCTGTTCATGTTTATTCATGCCCTGGAAAATGGAATCACCACCCAAGAAGCAATGTTCTGATTTTACTCTAAATCCAGTTTCCTAAAATCTATTTAAGGGCTTAGGTGAACTCAACAAGGATCTAATAAAGCCAGGTAATTGAATGACACTGAGACCAATAAAATGCAAAGAGATGGTATGGGAGATAAATGGTCACAGGAGAGAGCATGGACCATAGTTGAAACTAATTGTGTACTTTGGTGTAAATGAGGTTTTCTAGAAGAGAAATCCAGGCCTCATTTTGGACAGCTTTATGAAACTGCAGCATGCAGAGTACCAGCCAAAAACACGTCCCACAAATTGTTTGAATATACTCTGGAGGAAATTAACTGAATGGGGGCACATGCCCTAAAATTGATGTGGGGAAGTTGTCCATGGGCAGGGCCCCTGCATGCTGCAGACAGTTGAGTTGAGCTGGCAGAGGGGGTGTGCTCATCTGCAGTGGAGTGGGTGAAGGCTGACAGAGAAGAGAAACTGTGGATAATGAAGGTTTGGAGGGGAAGGGTTATTAGAAGTGAGGAAGAGGTTAACAGGATGATGGAGCCGTGAGTGACCTATAGACCCTTACAATTTCAACGTGATCAACTGTCTAGCCTTGGAGCATAAATTGAGGCAAGCTACATGCAAGAAAGACACGGTTATGAATCAACCAGATTGGCCAGCCTTTGTTTTTTATCTACACAACCAGAACAAATGGTATTAAGGTGAATATATGCCAGTGGTTAATTCTCACATTTGAATGACCCTCTGTTTTTAGTTTCGAGAAGTGCTAGAAAACTGGAACTGTGCACCAAAGTTACATGTCTCCATGTAGGAGAAATGTTGACAGTTGAATTATCAGTGGTTACAAACACAGAGGCTTAATCCCAAGTGAGAACAGCTAGGCATCACCTGCGGCATAATTGATAGCAAATACATCTTGCACTTAGAAGGTGTCTGGGTTTATCTGTCAAACCGGGAAGAGCAGTGCTGTTTCCATACTAGGCTGAAATGTATTAACTCTTCCTAGTGTATAATCCATACAGTTTGAAAGACAAGAATTTGAAAAGGCAATTGATACTTTTGATTGCACGTGAATGCCTTAGAAAAATTTCTGAACCCTTAGCATTTTCCTTTGTGTTTTGGGAGGTGGTGGGGGGAAAGGCAGGTTTTTATGCAGTTATATGAGAAACTTCCTGAAATCTGACTTTTGTTTTCTATTTTTTTTTCCTTATATAGGATGATTATTTCAGAAACTGGAATCCCAACAAGCCTTTTGACCAAGGTAAAGGATGCACTGTTTCTTGTTGTATATTTCGTGGAAAAATGCGATCTCATTTTTCCTTCTTTGCTTGCTAACTTCCTCTTCCCACAAAGGTCAGCTAGCTGACTTATTTTACCCACGTTGGGGGACTAAATAGATTGGGGTGATAGAAATTATTTTATCAAGTTGGTTATTTGTCTGAGATTGTCTAAGATTTAAATAATATTTTTATTGAATTGACCACTATAATCATTGGCTGGTTTTGTTAGAAAACAAACACAAAAAGAAACAAAATAGTAAAATGCTTATCAGACTAACCTGGTGGATTGTTGGGCTGAATCCAGTGATTTCATTCATGGAACTGACTGTACCTAGAGACACTGTCCAATTCACATGAGCCACAAACATGAAACTTTCTTATCTAGAAATAGGCCAATCCCAGGAAGCTTTCAAGGGCATTGATATTTCATTTGTTTAAATAACTTCTTCATGGTTTCTAAGTAGAAGCTTGTTTCACAGGTGGTTCACTGACTGCTTGGGTTTTAGCCCTCAGAGGGCTCTTTCCACTCACCCTCCAAGCACAAAGCCAGGCTCCTGAGGGCCATTGTAAATCACCACCTCTGTCCTCCTGGGAGTTATTTAAGATGCAGCGAAGGCCTGCTGTGAATCACGTCCCTGTTCCTATTGTTCCATTTGTGGCTGCCCTTAGCACAGACCTTGCTGCTGAAATGGTGTTAAGTACGTATATGCAATTAACGCTGCAACTCAGAGGGAACATGTTACCTACTAGGTCTCAAAGATTCACACTTCTGAGAACCAGCTTCATTTCTGTAGCTTGAGTATTTGATGTGATCACAGTGGTCAACTTGACACAATGACGTCAAGGAAGGCATTGATGTGTAACGTGATAGAAGGTGCCCTTTTCTGCCCTCTCCTTTGTCGCTTTAATAGGTCACTCCATCTGGACTCTGGTTGTCTTGTAAGCAAAATTGGCATTAAAATGTCCGCAGAGACATTTAGTGTATTATGCCCTCAAGTAGTGCAACACTTTATTCATTCATACATACATGCATGCATTCATTCATTCTCAAATGTTCACTGACCTAGCACTGTGTGCACAAGCACAAAGCCAGGTCTTGGGGACAAAACAGAAGATTTATGGTCTGTTTATTTCTGGCTCCTTCTCCAGGAGGAGCTCACAGTAAGGAGTGGGAAAATAGCTCAGTCGGCAGTTGCAGTGGGGTATGTTAAAGGCTGTGATGCAGGTGTGTGTGGGCGAGTCTATAGGTGGGAGATTTAGTGGGCGTGCACATGTGTGTTGTGGACAGGTAAGGCTTTCTTTGGAGGCCCTGTCTGGGCTGCACCATCTCAGTGGACTCCACCATCTTAGTGGACTTCAAGGGCCTCACACATCAACAGTTTAAAAAATGAAACATAAAATTTTAATTGAAGTATATTTGACTTAAAATATTGTGTTAGTTTCAGGTATACAGCAAAGTGGTTAAATTATACTTAGATATGAATATTTTTTCTGGTTCTTTTCCATTATAGGTTGTTATAAGGTTTGAATATAGTCTCCTGTGCTATACAGTAAATCCTTGTTGTTTATCTGTTTTACATATAGTGACTTGTATCTGTTAATGTCATATTCCTAATTTATCTGTCCTCCATCCTTTCCTCTTTGGTAATCACGTCTGTTTTCCATGTCTGTGAGTCTGTTTCTGTTTTGTAAATACGTTCGTTTGTATTATTTTTTAGATTCCAAATATAAGTGGTATCATAGAATCTTGTCTTTTCAGTATGATAATCTCTAGGTCCATCCATGTTGCTGCAGATGGTATTATTTCCTTCTTTTTTATGGCCGAGTAGTATTCCACTGTGTACACATACCATATCTTCTTCATTCACCTATCTGTGGACACTTAGGTTGCTTCCATGTCTTGGCTATTGTAAATAGTGCTGCTGTGAACATTGGGGTGCTTGTATATTTTTAAATAAGTTTCATTTTTTTTCCAGATTTATGCCCAGAAGTGAGATTGCTGAATCGTATGACAACTTTGTTTTTATTTTTTTGAGGGAATTCCATAATGCTCTCCATAGTGGCTGTACCAGTTTACATTTTTACATTCCTGCCAATGATGTAGGTGGGTTCCCTTTTCTCCACACCCTCTCCAGCATTTGCTGTTCATAGACTTTTGATGATGGCCATTCTGACTGGTGTGAGGCGGTACCTCATTGTGCTTCTGACTTGCATTTCTCTGATAATCATCAGTGATGAGCATCTTTTCAGATTCCTCTTGTGTATGTGTGTTCGTCACTCAGTCACGTCTAACCGTTTGTGAATCTATGTACTGTAGCCTATACATTCCTCTTGGCCTTCTTGAAGTCTTTGGAGAATTGACAACTTTTATAGTGACTGAATCATCACGATAAAGCATCAGAAGGTGTTTGTAATTTAGATGTTTTCCATCAAAAATGGTCAAAATTTCTTAAAAGGCGACACCTTCATGTTGGAAGAACACTCAGATATAGAGCAGCCTGTTCCCTGTGTGACCTGGTAAATGAGCCTTTCTGCAAACACTCATACTAGGAGTTTGCTTATGGAGCTACACAAGTGATGGAGACTGGGCACTGGCGCTTTCCAGCCCAGAGAAGGACTTAGGTTCTAGTTCTGTAAGGATCAAATGTTAGTGAATGTCAGATTTACTCTCCCTCAAGGCCTGCAAACAGATATTAAAACTTTACCAAAGGAGGAAAAGGCATTTAAATTTTTACTAGTACACATTGGGATAGGTTATACACATATTTACATATATTTGTCAGCTGATATATGTAAATGATATATCTACATATATGATACAAGTGATAGCTTCCTTTGAACATACTATTTAAATCTGTTTAACCAAATTGCCCAGACAGGGATTTTTCTCTCTAAAGAACTTTGGCTGCTCTATGCAACATCTTCCTGCCCTGGCTCCCTCTTTTTCCAGCTCTGCAGGTTTGAAAACTGGATCTGCTGAGATAAATCCTCACAGAAAACCTCATGACTTTCTGGGTATAATTGAGGACCTTTGCTGAGAAGCCCCACTTTGTAGCTCAGGTGTAGCTGCTGTTGGCTATTATATCCTGAGCTGGGGTGGAGTACGGTGGGGTGGGCAGTGGGTGGTGGCAGGACTGAGAATAGCCTTCACTTAAAGTATCAGCCCCAGCAGATATCATCAATTACACTGAGCGCCGCTCAATAAAAATGGGAGGTTACTGTATCAGTGCTGATGTGGGCTGGCAAAATATAAACCATAGGCACGGAAGGGGTCAAACACTTCATCTTCTGGAAAATAGGAGGATTGCCAAACTCCAGTGGAGATCATCAGCTGCAGAGAAAAGTCTTTTCCCTCCTATACTGAAAGAGAATCCAACGTGGTTTAGGCAGTTTTGTGGTTGGGAGGACTTTCAGTTCATGGGAATTGAATTGCTGGAAGGCATTTTAGAGGGCCTGATGACAAGGATGCTGTGGGATGGAGGTAGAAGAGGCTTCATGATGGAGGTGGGTGTGGATTGGGCTTGAAATACAGGCAGAGAAAAGAGGAAGGAAGGCCATGCATAGGAGATTCTGGTAGGGTATAGCCAGATGGGTGTACTCAAGGCAGCTTGTAAAGGACATTTCATACTGATGCTTTTAGACTTTGTTTTCTTGACACTGGGGAGCCATAGAAAGTTTTGGAGCAGAGGAGTAATAGCATGAGGGCTGCTCTTTAGAGCAGGGGTCCCCAGGCTCCGGGGCGTGGTCCAGTATCTCCTATCAGATAAGTGGCAGCAGTAGATTAGAGAGAAAGTTCACAGTAGACGTAATGTGCTTGTGGTTGCTGCTGTTCAGTCGCTCAGTTTGTCCGACTCTGCGACCCCATGACCTGTAGCATGCTGGGCTCCCCTGTTCTTCACCATCTCCTTAAGTTTGCTCTGGATGTGCTTGAATCATCCCCAAACCATCCCCCTCCCTGGTCCGTGGAAAAATTGTCTTCCAGGAAACTTGTCCTTGGTGCCAAAAGGGTTGGGGACCACTGTTTTAGAGACTGTATGTAGTTGGGTGTCTCAACAGCAGTGGTTTGGAACCTAAGACCCACCTCTAAATGATGCCCCTCACACAGGACTCTAGGTAACTTCTCCATTGCCTTGGAGCCCTAGGCTTTGGTCACTGGTGGTCAGGCTTAACCATTCAGCTCTGTAGGTTGACCTCGGAGAGACTCTGAAGCTCCCATCTCAAGTATTGGTGTGAATAGTCAGGACACAGATAATACTCAAGAAATAGTTAACTTCCCTGTAATTGCTCTCCCTGCTGATGGATATTTATCGAACTTTGAACAACAGGGCTTCATAGAGTAGGCACTTACCATATAACAACTCCACGGTAGTTAGAAGAAAAGCGCCTTGCCTGGAGGACTTCTTCAAGACCGAATACATCTTCAGCATGTTATCTTTAGGAGAATCAGTAATGCTTCTGTCAGGGGAGTATAATAGCCATCACCTTCAGGCTTTTCTGAGAATTCTTTCTGAGATTTGGGTAAAGTAGTCTATCCTTTTTTGATTGTTAACGCCTTAATGCCAAATCTCCTCACAGAAGGGCCAGAGAGGAGTTCAGAATTGAAGGCAATGATTATTAACTCAGGTGAGAAATTTCCCTTGTGAAGTCCACAAAGATAGAGGCCCTGCTGTGAGGTGGGAGGGGGCAGCTGGCAGAGGCAAACAGCCTCCTGCCTTCTGCGGGCAGGAGGAGTAGAGGCCCTTGGGTGGACCTCTGCAGGAGGCTGGCCGAGCCTGGAGAGCTCTGGGGCGATTCCAGAGTTCGGGGTGGCCTCTGCCGCTGTTGCCTTTTGGCACGTTCCCTCCACTGGCCCCCAGCAAACCTGCATGCACACAGTGGGTGTGGAGCAGACGTGAGGTTTATGCTTCTGAGAGTGACATCTGGTCCAGCAAGATGGCTTCCCCACGAAAACAGTCCCTGCGCCAATCCGTTGGGGACACACATATGCTCTGTTCGTCTCTTGGAGAGCTGCAGTGCTTGTTAGCAATTTAAAAGCTCTGAGAAGTCTTTTAGGAAAGAAGCCCATTTATCTTACCGTTTGCTAAATTTGCCTTTGACCACATGTTTTTCTTATTATTTTTTTCACCCCACATCTATCATGTATCCAGCAAAAGTAGTCTATTCTGCGGCATATACTTCGGTAAGTGCAATATGGGGTCCTGGGATTTTCAGTCAGATCCTCCAAGTTCAGAACTTGACTCTGCCAGTTGTTAGCTGTGTGGTTCTAGGCAAGTTGCTTAACCTCTCTGATCCTAAGACTTTCCTATCTGGAAATGGCAACAATGAGAGCCTTGAGAGGATTGAATGAGTTAATGTGTCTGGCAGATAGTAAGTGTTCCATGAGTGTTGTTTTAGTCAGTAATGGATCTTTTCCATTCCTTCCTCCTCCTGTTTGGCTGCCTCTCCCTGTTGCTTCTCTCCCTTCCCACTCAGGTTCTCTTTCTTTTTTTTTAAATTTTATTTATTTATTTTTTTAACTTTATTGTATTGGTTTTGGAATTTAGAAAGATGGTAACAATAACCCTGTATACAAGACAGGTTCTCTTTCTTTCATCATGTATTCCCTTTGGGAAGCCTTCACAATTGTAATGCTAACTGGAGCTCCTGGGCTAGGTTAGAGCCAACCTGTCTTACACTAGGCAAGTCATTGCAGCATTGCACCCCACATCCTCATTATTGGGGCTGAAAAGGTTCAGGCTCTTCATGTTCATTCATTCATTCAACAGTTACAAGTGCTGATGTTTAGGGACCACACTAAGGAAGGTCTCTCCTGGGACTCTTGGAATTACAAGTCAATAGTCATCCGTCCAAGCTCTTATACTGGCACAGAGTATGTGTGTACTGGGGTTGATGGGGCAAGGTGGGAAGCAGGGACAAGTGGGGCTGGTGGGGGTGTGAAAGTGAAAAGAGTTGGTCTAGAAAACTGAGAAATCCATACAATGTCAATCTCAAGTATTTACATAAGTTACGTAGGTCTGTATTAGTTGGGGTGACCGTTTTTACTACCTCTTGGCCTCATTCAGTGTCTGTGGACCATGGATCAGGGCACCCCCAGTCTTAGCTGATTGGCATCCCCTTGAGAGTGATACTGAAGGTGCTGTCACAAAGATGCTCTTTTCCTATGGAATCAGGTGGCTAATGGAGAAGGTTATCCAAAGGGCCTGGAGGAGAAAGAAAAGAAATAATACGTTGGACCACAATACTGTGATACAAAAATAAAAGGTATTGCTTTGAGGGAGGGGATGAAATGAATAAGAAGAGAAGTGATTTCTAACAAGAAGTTGCTGAACTTCTAGACCAGTCCTTTTAGAAAAAGAAAATTGGAGCTTATTCATGATGCTTTTGCCAAATAAAAGGTTGTAGTGGTGGTATTGGGGGATTGAGAGGCAATTTATGTGTATAACCAATACATCACTTAACTATAAAATTCTGGTTACCTGAAGATGTCCTCAAGTGTTGGAATGCAGATGAATCAAGGTTTCATCCTATAACCATAGTCTACTCAGGAAAGAGCCCACTGACTTATTTGGGTAGGAATTTCTACTTGATGAGACAAACCATTTTAGGGAAAATGGCTGAAGGGGCTTTATCGTGGGAGATTTTTTGAGACAAGTGGGTTCTTTTAATGTGGAATAGGGAAATGTTTTAGGTAAAGTGTGCAGGTGTTGGTTTAAAGGATAATGTTTTTCCTTCTGAAGTGAATACTGATTATTGTTCCTCCAGAGCATCCTGGCTGTGACTAAATCTCAGATGATTCTGGTGATTTTCAGAGCAGAATATGAACTTGTAGAAATTGATCTCCAGATAAAAATAAAGCTTCGAAAGGCAGGGACCCCTTTCACTCACGCTGTTCACTTCAATAGAATAAAAGAAGAAAAACCCTGCCCTTTGACTTCCAATCTATTATACCAAGATCCCGACAAGCTCAAATCCTCACCAAAGCCCTGCACTGTTTTCAGGCGAAAATTCTAAAACTTGAAAGGATAGAGGCCTTCCCATGTTTGAGTTGTGTTTCTGGAACCAGAGGCCCATGAACTATCACAGCAATGTGTTTTATCAGAGTTTGAAAGGGTGCCCGGGGGAGGCAAGGTTGCCTATTTCTAAACTTTAGGAGAATTTTTTTTCCCCTCTAGATTAATCTGAAGTTTTACCTGATAGGTTCAATAGAAATCTTAAATCTCCATAGCTTTCCTCTTGATGGGGAATTTAACCTCACTCCAAGAGGAGTTTCTGACTTGCATTCACAGGGCCTTAGGAATTTTTCAGGGCTTAAGGATCTTTTCATCCTATCTGATCCCTTGATTCTCAGAGGCAGCTGGTCTGGTTTGTGGGAAACATCTTCATAGTTTTTTCCAGGTTCCCTCATGTTTGGTCTGCTTGATTCTTCCCTCTCACATTTGCCTTCGCATGTAATTTAAGAACCATTATTTCTCCTTTATAGAAATAGATACTCTTGCTCAAAATAACCACTTTCTGCCCTAGACATTCACCTCGCACTCCAGCCACATCAGCCTCTCACCTCTGGCCATCTTCTTCACTTTCTTGATTACGACGATACAATAGTTAGTATTTTTAAAAATTTAGAGTATTGATTTTTAAATTTTCTGAGTCAGTTCTGCCAGAGAAGAAGCCAAGCCCTGTTAATTCAAATATTGGTTCACTCCTGCTGTAGCTCAGCCTATCCGCTTTGAAGTTAGATCAAGTTGAAAATTTTATCTTTCATCTCTGGCTGCCTTTGCCTGTTTGCTTATTTTAAGGAAATAAAACATCAGATGCAAGATTGAAATCACCCTGGGGCCCCTTCTTGGTCCCTCTTTCCCATTTTCTTTTCTCTGAAGGTGACCATTTCATTTACATGCTTTTCTCTCCACATTCTTATGCTTTCATGTCATATGTGCATATCTATAAACACTGCTCTTTATTGTACAGATGTATGTTTTCTTCTCTGACATGTTTATTTCACTGAAAATTGTTTTTAAGGGTTTTTGTTTGTTGATATAGTTAATGTCTTTGTATTGTGATGTTCCATTGTACTAACAATGTACTAGCAAAAACAATGCCCAGTTGTTGAGGTAACTGGTGATAGAAGTAAAATCCAAAGCTGTCAAGAACAATATTGCATAGGAACCTGGAATGTTAGGTCTGTGAATCATAGTAAATTGAAAGTGGTTGAACAGGAGATGGCAAGAATGAGCATTGACATTTTAGGAATCAGTGAACTAAAATGGACTGGAATGGGTGAATTTAACTCAGATGACCATTATATCTACTACTGTGGGCAAGAATTCCTTAGAAGAAATGGAGTAACCCTCATAGTCAACAAAAGAGAGTCTGAAATGCAGTTCTTGGGTGCAATCTCAAAAACAACAGAGTGATCTCTCTTCATTTCCAAGGCAAACCATTCAGTATCACAGTAATCCAAGTCTATTCCCCAACCAGTAATGCTGAAGAAGCTGAAGTTGAATAGTTCTATGAAGACCTACAAGACCTTCTAGAGCTAACACCCAAAAAAGATGTTCTTTTCATTATATGGGACTAGAATACAAAAGTAGGAAGTCAAGAGATACCTGGAGTAACAGGCAAGTTTGGCCTTGGAGTACAGAATGAAGAAGGGCAAAGGCTAATAGTTTTGCCAAGAGAAGGCACTGGTCATAGCAAACACCCTCTTCCAGCAACACAAGAGAAGACTCTACACATGAACATCACCAGATGGTCAATACCAAATTCAGATTGATTATATTCTTTGCAACTAAAGATGGAGAAGCTCTACAGTCAGCAAAAATCAGACTGGGCACTGACTATGGCTCAGACCATGAACTCCTTATTGCCAAATTCAGACTTAAATTGAAGAAAGTAGGGAAAACCACTAGACAATTCAAGTATGACCTAAATCAAATCCCTTATGATTATACAGTGGAAATGACAAATAGATTCAGGGGATTAGATCTAATAGAGTGCGTGGATAACTATGGATGGAGGTTCGTGACATTGTATAGGAGGCAGTGATCAAGACCATCCCCAAGAAAAAGAAATGCAAAAAGGCAAATGGTTGTTTGAGGAGGCCTTACAAATAGCTGAGAAAAGAAAAGAAGTGAAAGGCAAAGGAGAAAAGGAAAGATATACCTGCTTGAATGCAGAGTTCCAAAGAATAGCAAGGAAAGATAAGAAAGCCTTTTTAAGTGAACATTGCAAAGAAATAGACGAAAGCAATAGAATGGGAAAGACTAGAGATCTCTTCAAGAAAATTAGAGATACCAAGGGAACATTTCATGCAAAGATGGGCACAATAAAGGACAGAAACACTATGGACCTAACAGAAGCATAAGATATTAAAAGAGGTGACAAGAATACACAGAAGAACTGTACAAAAAAGATCTTTATGACCCAGATAACCATAGTGGTGTGATCACCCAACTAGAACTAGACGTCCTGGAATGCGGAGTCAAGTGGGCCTTAGGAAGCATCACTACGAACAAAGCTAGTGGAAGTGATAGAATTCCAGTTGAGCTATTTCAAATCCTAAAAGGTGATGCAGTGAAAGCACTGCACTGAATATGCCAGCAAATTTGGAAAACTCAGCAGTGGCCATAGGACTGGAAAAGGTCAGTTTTCATTCCAATCCCAAGGAAAGGCAATGCCAAAGAAAGTTCAAACTACTGCACAGTTGCGCTCATCTCACACGCTACCAAAATAATGCTCAAAATTCTCCAAGCCAGGTTGCAAGAGTACATGAACTGTGAACTTTCAGATGTTCAAGCTGGATTTAGAAAAGGCAGAGGAACCAGAGATCAAATTGCCAACATCCATTGGATCATCAAAAAAGCAAGAGGGAGTTCTAGAAAAACATCTACTTCTGCTTTATTGACTACAGCAAAGCCTTTGACTGTGTGGAAAACAACAAAGTGGGGAGAATTCTTAAAGAGATGGGAATACCAGACCACCTCACCTGCCTCCTGAGAAATCTGTATGCAGGTCAAGAGGCAACACTTAGAACTGGACATGGAGCAACAGACTGGTTCCAAATCTGGAAAGGAGTATGGCAAGGCTGTATATTGTTACCCTGCTTATTTAATTTACATGCAGAGTTCCTCATGAGAAATTCTGTGCTGGATGAAGCACAAGCTGGAATCAAGATTGCCAGGAGAAATATCAATAACCTCAGATATGCAGATGACACCACCCTTATGGCAGAAAGCGAAGAACTAAAGAGCCTCTTGATGAAAGTGAAAGAGGAGAGTGAAAAAGTTGGCTTAAAACTCAACATTCAGAAAACTAAGATCACGACATCTGGTCCCATCACATCATGGCAAATAGATGGGAAAACAATGGAAAGAGTGAGAGGTTTTATTTTTTGGGGCTCCAAAATCAGTGCAGATGGTGACTGAAGCCATGGAATTAAAAGATGCTTGCTCCCTGGAAGAAAAGCTATGACCAACCTAGATAACATATTAAAAAGCAGAGATATTACTTTGCTGACAAAGGTCCATCTAGTTAAAGCTATGGTTTTTCCAGTAGTCATGTATGGGTGTGAGAGTTGGACTCTAAAGAATTGTTGCTTTTTTTTGTTTGTTTGTTTGTTTTTAAACTATGGCCAAGTAGTTTATTGCAAGCATGCAAGGTTTCATTAGTACCAGGAAATCAAGCAATGAGACTCATTACCTCAACAGATTAAAGCAGAAACATAAGTGAACATGTCAATAGATGTCGAAAAGCCATCTTGATAAACATTCAGCAGCTATCCTTAATAATAATTTTAGGAAGATATGTACAGCAGGAACTTTTGTAAGTAAGATAAAGTTTATAAAACATAGGCAAGTTTAGTTCAGTCGCTCAGTCATGTCTGACTCTTTGTGACCCCATGGGCTGCAGCACGCCAGGCCTCCGTGTCCATCACCAACTCCCAGAGTTTACTCAAACTCATGTCCGTTGAGTCAGTGATGCCATCCAACCATCTCATCCTCTGTCATCCCCTTCTCTTCCCACCTTCCATCTTTCCCAGCATCAGCGTCTTTTCCAATGAGTCAGTTCTTCGCATCAGGTGGCCAAAGTATGGAGTTTCAGCTTTAGCATCAGTCCTTCCAATGAATATTCAGGACTGATTTCCTTTAGGATTGACTGATTGGATCTCCTTGCAGTCCAAGGGACTCTCAAGAGTCTTCTCCAACACCACAGTTCAAAAGCATCAGTTCTTCAGAACTCAGCTTTCTTTATAGTCCAACTCTCACATCCATACATGACTACTGGAAAAACCATAGCTTTGACTAGATGGACCTTTTTTGGCAAAGTAATGTTTCTCCTTTTTAATATGCTGTCTAGGTTGGTCATAACTTTTCTTCCAAGGAGCAAGCATCTTTTAATTTCATGGCTGCAGTCACCATCTGCAGTGATTTTGGAGCCCAAAAAATAAAGTCTGTCACTGTTTCCACTGTTTCCCCATCTATTTGCCATGAAGTGATGGGGCTGGATGCCATGATCTTCATTTTCTGAATGTTGAGTTTTAAGCCAACTTTTTCACTCTTTTCTTTCACTTTCATCAAGAAGCTCTAGTTCTTTTTCACTTTCTGATATTGATATTTCTCCTCGCAATCTTGATTCCAGCTTGTGCTTCTTCCAGCCCAGCGTTTCTCATTGGTGTACTCTGCATATAAGTTAAATAAGCAGGGTGACAATATATAGCCTTGACGTACTCCTTTCCCAATTTGGAACCAGCCTGTTGTTCCATGTCCAGTTCTAACTGTTGCTTCATTGGCAAATGTAATTCTAAATAGCAGACCATGCAAATCACATTAATTATTGTCAGGAACTAGATAAGACTGCTTATTCTTACCACTATTACTCCACATTATTTTCTTTTCTTTTTTTTTAAATTTTATTTTATTTTTAAACTTTACAAATTGTATTAGTTTTGCCAAATATCAAAATGAATCCGCCACAGGTATACATGTGTTTCCCATCCTGAACCCTCCTCCCTCCTCCCTCCCCATACCATCCCTCTGGGTCGTCCCAGTGCACTAGCCCCAAGCATCCAGTATCGTGCATCGAACCTGGACTGGCAACTCGTTTCATACATGATATTATACATATTTCAATGCCATTCTCCCAAATCTTCCCACCCTCTCCCTCTCCCACAGAGTCCATAAGACTGTTCTATACATCAGTGTCTCTTGGAGTTCTGGGCTGCAGTGCGCTATGCCGATCGTGTGTCTGCACTAAGTTTGGCATCAATATGGTGACCTCCTGGGAGGGGGGACCACCAGGTTGCCTAAGGAGGGGTGAACTGGCCCAGGTTGGAATTGTTGCTTTTGAACTGTGGTATTGGAGAAGACTCTTGAGAGTCCCTTGGACTGCAAGGAGATCAAAGCAAAGCAGTCAATCCTAAAGGAAATCAGTCCTGAATATTCATTGAAAGGACTGAAGCCTAAACTCTAGTACTTTGGCTACCTGTTGTGAAGAACTGACTCACTGGAAAAGACTCTGATGCTGGGAAAGATTGAAGGGAGGAGGAGAAGGGGACAACAGAGGATGAGATGGTTGGATGGCATCACTGACTTGATGGACATGAGTTTGAGCAAGCTCTGGGAGTTGGTGATGGACAGGCAAGCCTGCTGTGCTGCAGTCCATGGGGTCACAAAGAGTTGAACATGACTGAGTGAACAAACTGAACTGACTTTACTGTCTTACTTTAATTTATCCACTTATTCCCCTATTGGTGGACTTCTGTGTTGTCTCATTAGTTTTGCTGTTGCAGGCTGCTTTTTCTTAGCATTTCTTTAAAAAAAAATTATTTATAATTGACTGTGTTGGGTCTTCATTGCTGTGCAGGCTTTTCTCTAGATGCGGCGAGCAGGGGCTACTCTCTGGTTGCACCATGGGGGCTTCTCTCTGCAGTGGCTTCTCTTGTTGCAGAGCATAGGCTCTAGGCACATGGGCTTCAGTAGCTGTGGTTCCTGGGCTCTAGAGCTCAAGCTCAATAGTTGTGGTGCACAGGCTTAGTTGCTCTGTGGCATGTGGGATCTTCCCAGACCAGGGATCAAACCCATATTTCCTGCATTGGCAGACAGATTCTTTACCATGGAGCCGCCAGAGAAGCCCTGTCTTAGCATTTCTAACTCATATTGACCTATTCATCCATCCAGCCTTTTGACTGGAGAAGTGGTTTTCCCTGGAGGGAGACCTAGGTGGGTCTGCCGCTCTTAAAATGTGAAACTTAAGGCAAATCATGTGGCGTTTCTTGACTTCTCTTTGCCTACCTCTGAAATAAAAGGGGCAGACCAGGTGGCCTTTGAGGTCTTTACCTTCTGATAGCCAAGCTATCATGGTTTCTGGCTGCATGTTAATAGAATCTGTATATGTTTTCCTCAAAAGGATGGAAAAATGAAAAATCTGAAGCCCAGTGCTCTTATTTCAAAGGTTACAGTTTAATCAATGAGGTATGAATATCACTTCAATAAAACCAATGGACTTAGATGGGCCTTCTAACCATCAGGGATAGGGAGGGGAGGCTCAGAATGAGAAGCAAAAAGTGCTAAAGTAGAAGGTACTTTGTCTTCTCACGGGGTCCTGTGGGCATTGCAAGGGTTGGAGGAAATAAAGAGTTTAAAAGTCTTGAGTTCAAATCCCGACTTCCCTGTGAACTGAGACATCCACTGCAGAAATCTCACTTATCTAGGCTGGTAATATCTGTCTGGTGGGCATTTGTGAAGATTGAGTGAGCTCCAGTGGTAAAGAATCCTCCTGCTATTGCAGGAGACACAAGTTTGATACCTGATTCAGAAAGATCCCACATGCCATAGAGCAGCTGAGCCTGTGTACCACAAAAGTACTGAGCCTGTGCTCTAGAGCCCAGGAGTCGCAACTACTGAGCCCACATGTCACGACTCCTGAAGCCCGAGCACCCTAGAGCCCAAGCTCCACAGCAGGAGAAGCCCCCTCAATGAGAAACCTGGGCGCTGCAAGTAGAGAGTAACCCCCACTTGCTGCCATTTGAGAAAGCCTGTGTGTAGCAACAAAGACTCAGTGTAGTCCCAAATAAATACATAAAAAAAAAAAGATTGAGTGAGCTCATGTTTGCTGAGAGCCAGGGAGTTGGATCTGGCCATGGCCCTAGTGGTACAGAACCCACTTGCCAATGCAGAAGACATGAGAGACATGGATTTGATCCCTGGGTCAGGAAGATCCCCTGGAGAAGGGCATGGCAACCCACTCCAGTATTCTTTCCTGGAGAATCACATGGACAGATGAGCCTGGCAGGCTACAGTCCATAGGGTTGCAAAGAGTTGGACATGACTGAAGCGACTTAGCACAGCATAGGGAGTTGGCCTGTGGCATGTGCCCAGGAAAGCTCAGTTTCTTCTCAGCTCAGCCCTGCCAGGGACCCCCAGTGGCTCTATCTTCGCCTGGGGAGGTGGCCACAGTGCGGGTTTAAGCTTCAGGTTCCTCTGGCTCCTCTAGGAGCCACCAGCACCCTGTGCTTTCAGACCAAGGAGCAAAGTCATTCTGGGTTGTGTTATACACTTTGGATGGAATCACAGGGAATCATGAAGGCTGGTAAAATTTCTCTTGCAATTATGGGTCACCATCACTTTCTATTACTGTATTTAAGAGGTTCTTACAGCATGAACAGATCCATTTAAAAGACATGTTTATTACTTTTCCCCCAACTCATGAAACGTAGTGTTAGTTTTATAAAAAAAAAAAAAACAACAAAACCAAAGCCCAAACCTTCCTGTTATTCCATCTGCTAGAACAACAGCCCCTGAATTAATTATATAGTATCTGCTGAGTCTTAATAAAACAGCCTTGGTTTGGGAAAATTCTCAGTAGGGGAAAAAAATGTCAGTTGAATTTCAAAATTGATCCATAATGCTGTTGAAATTGTCCTCACCAGAGACTGTAGAGTGGATTCGTGCATTTTCACAACAGGCAGATAGCTGCTTGGAGAAGCATCGCCAGAATCACCTGTGTCCCCATAGTTCTTCTGCCTAAGATGGAGAGTTTTCTTTTGCTAAGGTCTTCTTTGTGTGTTATGGAGCAGTTCGTTGCTGGAGGCTTGTCAAATGCTCATGCTGCCCTAATAACCATGTATGATGAAAAGCAGTGTGATGTACTGGGAAGACCCTGGGCTTCGCAGTCTCAAAGGCTGAGTTCAACTCCAGCTCTTTCCTCAAGTATCTGTGTGTACCTAGGCAACCATTTCGCTTCTCTGGACCTCAATTTCCTTATCTATAAAATAAATTGTGACTTTTTTTCACACCTGTGACACAAGGGGTCTGTAAAACTCCAGATGTAGTGCCTGATCCAGTTTCACTGTCACGAACAGGATGAAGGGAGTGAGGCTTTGGTGAAAGGAGGAGGACTGATGTTTTGTTCTGGATTCTCAGTGTCAAAGGTTCCTAGGAGTTTTGCTGTGCCTGCACCTCCATTTCTGTGTGGGAGCTAATTGATCAGTGAATTGTTCAGTTACGCACTTACTGATCACCTAGTAGGTGCTGAGTTGGTTCTGTGCAGGGACATGAGGAGGAATGTGACAGCAGCTTTCATTGGGGACACTTGGTGTAGCTGAGAGAGAGACATGTGAAATAAGATAACCCCAGGAGCGTGCTTGGGGCCCCCCAACAGAATCCTGCAGACGGTGGGTGGCTCGGGGTGGAACAGCCAGTCCTTCCTGGAGTGGGGGTCATGAAAAGGACCATGGGAGAAAGTAGCCCAGAGCCTTTCTAAGGGTGAGTAGATGCTGGGAGGTGAACTGGAGGGGTGGCATCTGATGGGAAGAGCTGAGGGGAACTTTGGTTACTACAGAAGTAAAGTTTGATAGGATGCTTTAAAAAAAATACATTGATTAAAAGAGAGAAAGGAAATGTAAGCAGGCTGTTTCCCTCTGTCCCCAAGTATCTGTCAAGATCCTTCTGTTTTTCAAATACCCCTAGAGCGGGGACTGCGAACAGTGGGGTAGGTCTGGTGCCGGATATAGGGAGGAGGGTGGGGTTTAGGACCAGCCAACACCTACTCCACCTCCAGAGAGGGACCATGACCCAGCTGTTGCTCAGCGGCTGGGGGCCAGCATCACCAGGGCTTCTGACTTCTGCAGAGGATCCTGAAATGAAGAAGTCTTTGTATGTGGGTGAAAACTCCTAGTTCATTGGCATTATCAAGTAAGTCTATTATTTAAAAACAGACTGAGAAGAGGGTAAATGTGTGCTCGGATTGTCCGTAAATTCTCCTAGAGGAGAGCCGAGGGCTTCGTCGTCAGACCTTGTCTCTTGCCTGTGGTGTGTTGGCTCTGGAGACTGATGAGTTCTTGGGGTCCCTCTGACTTGGAGCAGCAGGGTGGCCTGAGGGTAGAGGCAGCGCCTGGCAGAGTGGGACATGCATCCTGGATGGAGTCCGCGTTGCCAGGCTGCGCTTGGGTACCAGGAGGCCTGCAGCCATGTAGAATGAGCAGGGGAGCCCAGCCCCTGGCTGAGTGCTGGATTATTACTGCTGTTTCTCTGCAGCCACCCGCACCACTTGCAGATGGATTGTTTTAATCTCCAGAAGAGGGAAAGACACCCCTGCCCTCCCTCACGCACTCCAGCACTCACACAACTCATGAAACATGGTGCCACGGGGATTTAGAAACATAAACCGAGTCCCAAAGAGCCGGAGCCAAACCCGTTTGATCTGGGGGTGATGGTGTTAGGCAGTGAGTGTGTCCTTGCTGTGGGGTGGGTGGGGGCGGTGCCTTGGGCGGTGGAAGCCTGATCCGAGGAGCACTCAGCAGATGAGTCTTGGGCATGGCTGGCTCTGTGCTGCTCCTGCTCTTCTTTGGCCCAAAAACATTGGTAGAAAGGGAACGGTGGGAAATGTCAGATGCTCTGAATGCCCAAAGAAGACTGCAGTTAGGTGGAAGGTTGTTTTGAGCCGTGACATTATGGCCCTGAAGTGGCCTAGGGTTTATGCCAGCCATGAGCCTTGCCCTCTACTCCAGCCCCTGTCTTTCCCTCTAACTTCAAAACCTGGCGATAAATGCACTTGACTTCTCCTGCTACAGTCCCGTAAGGTCTGTAAATGCTCAGTTTCCCTGCAGGAACTTAGTTGAAATGTCACTCATCTGTCCTCAGATTTGTAACCAAATGATGATTACCTGACATTTTTTTTTTAAGATAATTTTTTCTGTCTCATTCATGAAAAGGTGACTTTCAGGAATGTGTAGTACCAGTTAATGAATGGATGACAATGTGTGGGTTAAGGAAAAAATGTAAATGAATTAATAAAGCTGCAGCAAGGGTAGTACTCAAAACACACACAGAGTATGTTTCCGTGCAATTCTAGAGCGGGCCCTGGGGCATCCTAATATCCAAAGGAAGGGAGTACACACTCGTCTGTGCAGGAGAGATGAAAATAAGGCAGATTTTCATGAGAAATACTAGGTGTTTCTGGTACGGAGACTGGAGATGCCTTCCTCCAGTGAGTTCTCAAAAAGGGAGTTGTGTGAGCCTGGACCACTTTTCTGACAATGTCTGACAGTAAATACCACTGTAAGTTTTTACAATTGCTTCGTCCAAGGTCTTTCAGTATATGCCAATGGCTTAGTGCCAAAATGCAGTTCTGTAAGGTAATTTGATGATAAGCCAGACTAATACAGTCTTCTGAATGTCTGGCTTGATAACACGGATAAAACTGACATCAGGAAGAGTGGATCCCTGTCTCCACCAGGGAATACTCTGTTTCTCATTACTGATTAGCATTGGGAACAGAGAGTTCTGGGCTTTTCCTGGCAGAAACAAGGAGTTCAGAGGATCTGTGCTGCCGATTAGCAGAAGCAAATGGATCTCCTTCATCAGCCAAGTGGTGGGTAGAGCCCATTCTCAGTCACACATGCAGAATCTGACCCAGAACCATGATGCCTGAATGCATAGTCACCTTCCTGCATGCCAAGCCTGTAGGTGAATTCAGACCCATAGGCAGTGGGTGATTATGAACATCAGCGTCCTGCCCTACATACTGCTAAAAACTCAGGGGGTCAAAGAGGTGTCACGTGGGAGCTTTATAATGTGATTTGGGGCCTCATGCAGATGGGAAAAACTTCCCTTGCACACACACATGCATTTACACTCCTGTTTCTCAAATGTGTGCAGATGCTGATGTGCTCAATAAAATTCATGTTTTATTTAAAGGTATTCCCAAGTTCATATTAGGTTTAGTTGTTAGGAAATTCTCCACCATCAACAGGACTATTAGCAGGATGGCTACCTGTGGAAGATGAAGAGGGGTGCCATTTACAGGTGTTCTTTGACAGAGTCCTCACAGTAGAAGGGGTGCTCATGGTAGAAGGGTTTGGGGACAGTGCCACAGCACGTAGACACAGGAGTTTTATTCTGGAATGTTTTCAAGCAAGTGTTATGAAGTACTCATTAAGAACCCAGTAAAAACTCATAGAATGCCTAATTTTCAGCCATGTCACTTCTCAGCAATACTACTAAGATAAAATATTTGAAAAATAAACACATTTATTTTTCCCTTAGGAAAAAATACAATTTGCGGGTATGAACCATATGAGTGTTGGCAGACATCTGCTGCTAATGATGATTTTCACTTTTAGTGAGGTCAGTCGTATCAGTGATTAGGCTGGCAGAGAAAGTCCCAGTTTGTGATGATAAAATTACATTGTGAGATTAGGGTGGACATTCATCATTCTGTTATCACAGCAAGGAGTAGACTTCTTCATCCAGAAAGGGTTTCAAGTGCTTTATGTACAGTTTGGGAAGTAAGGGCAGGGTGATAAAGCACAGGGATGTGGGCCAGTCGCTAGTAAGCCCGCACTGTGCATGGAGTGTTGAATTCCTTCTGATGTAATAGCTGCGCTTGGATATTTGGTGGGTAGAGAAGGAATTGAGAAGTCTATTTGGCTCCACAGAACAGCCCTGGAAGCAGTGGGTGGAGTTGCAGAGTGATGAATTTTGCCTGAGTTCAGGTTTGGCTTTTCGACACCCCAGGCTGTGTGGGGATGGGATGGACCACCTGGGGCCGGGGCGAGTCGTCATAGCCGGGGGGTGCACACCTGAGACTGGCCAACCACCCTGTTGAGGGAACCAGTCTTTGGATGGGGGTAGGGGTATTTACCAGCGATATCGTTTCTGACTTTGAATTTATGTAGTTCTGTGGTAAGACAGGTCTGTTGAGAAGTGATAAGTTATTTTATGATAGAATTTGTCCCCTTTAGGATTTCCTCAAACAACTCACCTAGTTGGTACATCTGAAGTGGATTCAGTATACCGAGTTAGGTCTGTGCAGCTGTTTATGGATTCCTGATTGGCAAATGGGGTTGATCAGATGCCTCATCCATTACAAATATAAACGACTGAGAAAGTAAAATGGCTGGATTGCTGGGTCTTCCTAGTAAGGAAAGTAACATATTCAATCAGTTTAAGGCTTCTGCTCCATGCATTTGAATAGATTCTATTGTCTTTGGCAAGAATGGCTAGGGAATAAATGGCCGTGGTGCCGTGTTTTACTTTGCCAGAGCTGCAGATACAGGCGTAAATTTCCAAATGCAGTGTGATTTATCAGTGTGAGACGCTTGCTGAGAGACTGGTGTCCTCTGTGGAGAAAGAAATGATTTTGCCTTACATTCAGATGATTGAGTAAGGGGAGTGAATAGAATGGAACAGGGAGAGCTATCTTCTTCACAGAGAAGCCACTGAGGGGCTGGAAGAATAGATGAGGCTGGTCTCTGCCCTCCAGAATAGCCCTGCAGTGTTCCTCCAGATTCAAAGGCTAGCATCACATCCCTGGATCCCCTGCCACAGCCCCAAAGGCGTGCTTTGACAAATCCTGTCATCGGACTGAGTAGTGTTGTGGGAGAAATCTGAAGTGCATTCAGGATGAAATGTGGTTTTGTTAGCATATAAAATAGTGACTCTCAAGATAGTTAGAACCTTATGCTATCTCAGACACCAAGGAAGAGATGCTGCAACTCCCGGATAAAGATGGGTTATTATGTGTTTAGAAAGGACACGCCTAGTGTTTGCATCTGGTCAACACTGAGATAGTCTGCTCTGGAGGAGAAGGGGAGGGACCATCCCTGCTTCCAAGTACCGCTTAGGCTGAACCATCAGATTGGAAGAGGGGGAGGGCGGTAGGTGTCAGTCAGAAATGATAATGCTGGCTGTCTAGTTAATTGTGGAGCATTTTGTAGAATATTCTTAGCTCTTCGTTTATTAATAACTGTTATTTATATTTTCTTCTTTGTATGTTTTTCTTTTTTCTTGGAACCATGTTTTCCTATGTGAGTTTGAGTCTTTAAATGTACAAAGTGGAAAGTTATCTGGGTGGTTATAGTGTGAAGGGAGATAGGAGAATTGTAACTAAGATAGAGTAAATGATAGTTATTTTATCCCTTGACTGTTTGCCTATTCCTTTAAGTATTAATACCATAATATTTTAATAACTACCAAATAGTTTGAACCCAGGCCTTTGCACTCTCTGTGCCCTCTGCTTAGCATATTTCTAGCCCCTTGTCTGGCTAATCCCTGAGGTCATGGTATATGTTACTTACTCAAGGAAACCTCCTCTCATTGACCTTAGACTATAGTAGCTCACACTTTCTTAATAATTTATGCTTTGCATTGTTAGACGGCTATAGTCTAATAATTTTTCAGAATTATTTACTGTTCGTGTCCCTGATAAACAGTGATCTTAGAAGCAGGCTTATGTGTGTTGTGTACTTCTGTATCTCTAGAGCTGGTATAGGGTAGAGCACAAAGCAAGTGCTAAGTTGATACTTGTTAAAAAAAATAATTACCATTTATTGAGCACCTATTG
Source organism: Bos taurus (assembly GCF_002263795.3). NCBI lineage: Eukaryota > Metazoa > Chordata > Mammalia > Artiodactyla > Bovidae > Bos > Bos taurus. The sequence goes on along the minus strand of NC_037334.1, from coordinate 48,687,970 downwards.
TATACTAGTACCATCTGTTCCTCTTTAAAAGATGTGTGCGTACAAGGATCTTGTTGTTGAGTTGCTAAGTTGTGTCCAACTATTTGCGATCTCATGGACTGCAGCCCGCCAGTCTTCCCTGTCCTTCACTATCTCAGAATTTGCTCAAACTCATGTCCATTGAGTCAGTTAGATGCCGTCTAACCATCTTTTCCTCTGTCAACCCCTTCTATTCCTGTCCTCAATCTTTCCCATTATCAGGGTCTTTTCCAATGAGTCAGCTCTTTGTATCAGGTAGCCAAATTATTGGAGCTTCAGCATCAGTCCTTCCAATGAATATTTAGGGTTGATTTCCTTTAGGATTGACTGGTTTGATGTCCTTGCTGTCCAAGGGACTCTCAAGAGATTTCTCTAGCAGCACAGTTTGAAAGCATCAATTGCTCAACACTCAGCCTTCTTTACGGTCCAGCTCTCACATCTGTAAATGACTACAGGGAAAACCATAGCTTTGACTATACACTTCCTTGTCAGCAAAGTGATATCTCTGCTTTTTAATATGCTGTCTGGGTTTGTCATATCTTTTCTTCCAGGGAGCAAGCGTGTTTTAATTTCGTGGCTACAGTCACTGTCCACAGTGATTTTGGAGCCCAAGAAAATAAAATCTGTAAGTTTCCACATTTTTCCCATCTATTTGCCATGAAGTAATGGGACCAGATGCCTCATAGTTTTTTGAATGTTGAGTTTTAAACCAACTTTTTCACTCTCCTCTTTCACTTTCATCAACAGGCTCTTTAGTTCCTCTTTGCTTTCTCCCGATAGAGTGGTATTGTCTACATATCTGAGGTTGTTGATATTTCTCCCGGCAATCTTAATTCCAGCTTGTGCTTTATCCAGCACAACATTTCACATGATGTACTCTGCATATAAATTAAATAAACAGGTTGACAATATACAGCCCTGACATACTCCTTTCCCAATTTGGAACCAGTCTATTGTTCCATGTAAGGTTCTAACTGTTGCTTCTTGATTTGCATACAGGTTTCCCAGGAGGCAGATAAGGTGGTCTGGTATTCCCATCTCTAAGAATTTCCACAGTTGGTTGTGATACACACAGTCAAAGGCTTTAACATAGTCAATGAAATAGAAGTAGATGTTCTCTGGAATTCCCTTGATTTCTCTATGATCTAGTGTTTGTTGGCAATCTGATCTCTGGTTCCTCTGCCTTTTCTAAATTCGGCTTTACATCTGGAAGTTCTCAGTTCACATACTGCTGAAGCCTAGCTTGAAGGATTTTGAACATTATCTTGCTAGGATGTGAAGTGAGCTCAATTGTGTGGTAGTTTGACCATGTTTTGGCATTGCCCTTCTTTGGGATTGGAATGAAAACTTCCTTTTTCCAGTCCTGTGGCCACTGCTGGATTTTCCAAATTTGCTAGCATATTGAGTGTAGCACTTTCACAGCATCATCTTTTAGATTTGAAATAGCCCAGCTGGAATTCCATCACCTCCACTAGTTTTGTTCATAGTGACGCTTCCTAAGGCCCACTTGACTTCACACTCCAGGATGTGTGGCTCAATGTGAGTGACCAGGCATCTAATTGTCATTAATAGTGACAACTCTATAAAGAGAACATATTTGCCTTTTTTTCCCTTAAAAAAGCATATTCATTTTACTTAAGTGAAACAAAATATTTGTTCAGTTTAGTTTAGTTGCTCAGTCGTGTCCAACTCTTTGCGACACCATGGACTGCAGCACGCCAGGCCTCCCTGTCCATCACCAACTCCTGGAGTTTACTCAAACTCATGTCCATTGAGTTGGTGATGCCATCCAACCATCTCATCCTCTGTCTTCCCCTTCTCCTCAATACAAAAAAGTATTTGTGTATGTACATAATTGATGGACCATTTTGCTTCCATTTGCATGCAAAATGTCTGGATCAACACCAACTTGTAACTATTTATCTCTGAGGAGTGGGCTGGGGGCCATAAGCAGCATTACTTTGTGATGTTTCATATATTGTCATTTAAAATTTTTATTGTGAGCCTTACTTTTTAAATAAAGAATAATGGAAAGAAGAGGCCTTGCCCAAGTTCATGTAAGTGATGTGGTGGCTGAGGGAGAAATTGAACCCCAGTGCATCTGGCCCTAAAGCCTAGATTCTCTTCCTGATACCTCTGATATGTCTAGAGCTGTAGTTTAAATGTCCTCCAGAGAACATTTGGCTGTGTCTATAGAAACACTTTTTGTTTTTACACTGTGGACTAAGAGACCTATGAGATGGGATCTGTGGGCATCCTGGCATCTGTGGGTTGAGGCCAGGGATGCTGCAAACATCCTACATGCACAGGACACCCCCACCCTGCCCCCACCCCTTCTAGTTGTCTAGCCCAACAGGTCAACAGTGCTGAGCATCTTGTTCTAGAATGGCAGGCAGTCCTGAACTGACTCTGGTGTCCAGCTCAGCCCCATGGGAGCGTCAGCCATGTGGCCATGGGATGCCTGGCACTGGCCTAATGAGCCCTGGTCCATGGAAGGTAAATTCAGTGCCCAGTGCAAACAGCAAAAGTTAAACCATGTATTGACCTTATCCCCAAGGAAAGCTTTTCAAAGAGATAGACATAGACAGCTGATTGGGCTTTTAGAGAGGTGACCACTAGGAGAGAGAGGGGGTCCTTGGGAAGTGCAATGGGTGGATGGGAGCCTCTGTGTGCCTTAGCATGACCTGAAGGAAAACTGAAAATTCTTTTAGGAGGGGTGATGGTCCTCATCATCTCCTTTAGTGATTTACAAAGTGATGTGCTACCTGAAATCAGGTATCATGCAGGCCTCCAGAAGCCAATCTGGATACTGTTCTGCTCTGCTTGCATGAGGTCTCCTCAGTCTGTCCATGCCTTAATGGAGGACCCCTCTATGAGCCGCAGGTTCACAGGGAGCACTGAGGGCAGGGAGGCTGCTCCATCAGAATCCTAGCATCAGTCTTTTTGTTCTGCTAGGGGGTGGGGGGGAGCTCTTGAACATCATTTCACTTGATCTTCTCACATCACAGAGGGGAAACTGAGACCGCAGATGGGAAATGAAGCTTCAAACCACCGAGCTAATTACTGAGCAGTCAGGACTGGACTGGCGGCCTCTGGCACCTGGTGTTGCCATTAGCCCTAAGACAAGGATGCAAAGAAAAGAATCATCTCTTTCTTAAAGATGAAGAGACAAATAGACATGAAAATCTTCTCCTTGTGTGGGTGAGATTGGACCTGGTTCAGGGAGCAGAATATGAGGGAGTGAGGGCTTTGTTTTCCCCGACACAGTAGTGTTCAGCGCTTCTCGGATTGTGACCCTCAGTCCAGCAGGATGCCTTCCCTGGAGAACTTGGTAGAATGAAAAGCTCCAACCTCATCTCTGACCTGCTGAATAGGAGACTTGGGAGTGAGACCAATCTGTGTCACCCTGAAACAGTCACCTGGGTGATTCTGATGCACAGTCACATGTGAAAACCACTGGTGAGAGGGAAAGACAATGGGACTTTGCTTCGTCCTGTTGCCATTCCATTAGCCGGGACCTGGGGTGTGTCACATGACTTCTCAGGGCCTCAGTTTCATTCATTATATGTAGAATGGGGATGGATGGTGATATTTAACCTCAGTGTGGAAGGATCAGCCAGCTACCGTAGGTGAGTGTGATTACTCAGCAGTGCCCACATAACTGGACTTCATGGATGGTTCAGTGGTAAAGAATCCGCCTGCCAATGCAGAAGATGCAGGTTGGGTCCCTGGGTCAAAGATCCTGGAAGATGCCTAGGAGCAGGAAATAGCAACGCACTCCAGGGTTCTTGCCTGGAAAATCCCATGGACAGAGGAGCCTGGTGGGCTACAGTCCATGGGACACAGAGTTGGACTTGGCTGAGTGACTGAGCATGCATGCCCAAATAATGGGGCGTGCCCTTGCTCATATCTTCTGGGACTGGTAAATATCCCATCATTCTTTCTTCTGTGCTTTTAAAGTTGTTTTTGGTCTCCGTCTTCTCCTGCGGACTCATAGAGCCTATACCTGACATACTCCATATGTCTCCCTGAGGCCTCTTGGGAGACTGAGCTTCCCAAGTCTTTGTACCAGGACACACAACCTGTGTAGACTCAAAAGGGGGAAATGTGTGGCTGAGGAGCAGCCAGGAGGGCTGTGCTGGGAGACTGACTCAGGTCTGTGCCTGGACCATGCAAATGACCTGGGGAGACTGGCTCTGAGAGAAGAGGGCAGTCAGAACAAGAGACAGGTGACCACAGCCTGTGTACAATGACAGTGTGAAGACTCCATGAAGGTAGTGGTCATCATGGCTTCAGCCAAAAGTTTCAGGTAACCAACACAAGACAGATTCAGCCTGCTTTTGTCTAATCTCAGACACCATGGATTGAAAGATACATTAGTTTATACACCACTGGAAATAAAACAAAAAATTATCCAGTGTGAACCAACTGGCATGCCATTGATTGTTTTTATTAAAAAAAAAATCCTGATTTCATTGTTAAAATATGAAAAGGTAGCTCAGATGGTAAAAAATCCGCCTGCAGTGCAGGAGACCCTGGTTCATTCCCTGGGTCAGGAAGATCCCCTGGAGAAGGGAATGGCAACCCACTCCAATATTTTTGCTTAGAGAATTCCATGGACAGACCATGGGGTCGCAGAGTTGCAAAACGACTGAGTCACTAACACTTTCACTTTTATATAAAAACACAGTAAGTGCTGAGAGCATTCATGCATTATTATTTTCAGTCTTCACAGCTATCCTGTGACTTAAGTGCTGTTACTCTACCTACTTTACCGGTAAGAAGCAGACTCACCTGAGTCAGTTGTGTAGAATAGGAGATCTTTTTCTGTAAAGGGTCGGGTAGTAAATATTTTAGGCTCTATGTGGTTTCTTTCACCACAATGTAATTCTGCCTTACAGTGTGAAGGCAGTCTCAGATGACATGCAAATGAGTGGGCACAGCCCAGGAAAACTTTATGGGCACTGATATTTGTATTTCATAGAATTTTCATGTTCATTAAACATTAGTTTTAACTTTTAACTGTTTCCATAGGTAAAAATTATTCTTAACTCGCAGGCTATATAAAAACTGATGGCAGACCAGATTAGTCCTGAGTGTCGCCCCTGGGCAATAGGTTTTGTCCCCTGGTCTAGAGTCATCTGGAGTGTGGGTTCAAATCCAGGTGTGTCTCCACAATCAGCTGTATTTCATAAGGAGAGGTAGCTAATTGTCAACTTTTTTGTTTTCAAAAAACAAAGAAAAAAATTCCCTGTACTAACAGTACTGCTTTCTTTAATTATGGAATTTGTCAGGTTTTCAAGGGAGGTCTGGTTTTAATTCCCTCCGAACTTGTGTCATCTTAGCTCAGTGCTCATTATAACTGGGGGATACATTTTGACCTTGGAACTGATGGCTTAAAATTATAAAGTTATAAAAAGTGAAAAAACATGCATGTGGTGTAAAAACTTCAGGCCCAAAGTGTGTAAAATGCAAAGTAAAGCTCTTTCACCCCTTCATTCTCTTTTGTTATGTAATTCCTTTGGCTGTAGATAACTACTGTGAAATAGCTTCTTGGGTACCATTCTGGAAGCTGGCTAGGTGACTGTAACTCTGTGTATGTGCATATTCATTTCTCTCTGTGTACTTTCTTTGTCATGGATTACAACTTGGAGAGCTCCCCTTATCAACTCCTCCATCAATACATTAATTTTTGTGGATCTGTAATATTCTAGTGTGGATGTACTTGTGAAATACTCCTATTTCTTTAACCATGTTCCCATATTTGGATTTGAGTCATTTCCAGTTTTTAGTTATTACTAAAAATGGTTCGTTGAACATTGCTGTAAGTCAGTTATGCTTTTGCAAGTATTTCTGTAGGATAAGTTCCTAGAAGTGAAGCCTCTGCATCAAAGGAGATGTGCATTTTTGATATGTTAGTTAATGTTTTTCTTACATAAAATTTCAAACACGTTATTCGCCAGAGTCAAGAATGTCTACAAAGAACAGCGTTGCTGGTGGGGAATTGACTCCCTCTTGCCTCCTGTAATATTTCCAGATGTCTGTTTTTTGTTTGATGAGAAAATGGGTCCTGTTTCATCTTCAAAACCATTAATGGAGAATTAGTACATGGTGCCATGGAGGTTTTGGGCTCTGGATCTCATCATGATCTTTGACTTCTGTTTAAAGAACAGTCACTTTTTAAGAATGTTAAGAAAAGTGTTCTGGCCACCCTGGCCAGAATTCTCTGATGAAACAACAGTGGAGTGTGAAAACTGCAGTTAATCTTTACTGTTTCTTCAGACCTAAGAGAGCATTGTTAATAGCTTATATATCAATTAACCCTAGTAATTTTGAGTATTGCCTCTGTGGTAGCTTCTGTACTAATCCCTTTATATGAGTTATCTCCTTGAGTGTGCTTACTGATCCTAGAAGCCTGGAACTCTTCTCATCTCTCATTTCCAATGAGGAAACTGGGGTTCAGAGAGGCCCAGAGTCACATAGCAAGTAAGTTGTAAAGCCAGGTTTTGAACCTCGTACTGACTCTACAGCTCCCATTCTTGACCACCAAGTACCCTGTTTGCTGTCATTACTTCTTTAAAAATTGTGTAAATATCTTGTGCTCTGTGATAGAAATTGATCAGCTGGTAATTATGGGGAGCCCATAGAAGCAGGTGCTGCTTCTGCACTTCTGCTTTCAGCTTTACAGTTCATGGTGGGATCAGGCTTTTTAATTAGAGTATGAGTTCCAAGGACAGGATGGTATGTGACTTATACTCGTGACCCTAGCACAGAAGGGTGCTCAGTGAATTGATGGATGAATGAATGAATTAGGTAAATCCATATAATTAGAGAACACTTTAAGTCTTTGTATGATTAAAGGCTAAGTGGTAGGAATAGAGAGTAAGATGTTATAAGTTTTTAAAGGTAAAAAGTCTAGTAAAACTCATACTTCTCTATATATTCTCACCTATGAATAAAACAAAAAAAATAGTGAAATTTAATTTTAGCATGTTGAAACTTTGCTTGGTCGCTCTATTTTAGCCTCCAAGTTATATGTAGGAAAATAGATGAATTAATACAAAACTTTTTATTTTTTTTTTCTAGAAATGATACATTCTGTGTATGTGTCTTGTGAACTTCTATGGTGATGACTGGTTGTGTAGCTAGGGTCCAGGAGAGGTGTATGTGCTAAGCTTTCTGCCCTCTGGATCATTCTGAACAAATAAACAGAATGGATAGTGCAAAGAAAATACGCAGTGGCATTAATTCCACACCATGGGGTGGAATGGGTCCTAATGAAAGCAGAAACAAAATTTCTGCGTGGCTGGTGACACCTAAACCAGGGATGGGTATAACCCAGATGCCACCTGTGTGCACAGAAACTATGAGACCTCCAGTGGCTCCTCCAGGCCTCAGTAGGAGAGCTGTGCTCACCATGCCAGGTCCTAGGCGGGCACTCGCCTCCACCTCGCAGAGCCCTGTCCTACTCCTTCCACCTGGCCTCGAATGAGTACTTTGGCCGTGGTCCACCTTTGCCGCCATGTTTCCCCTTCCCTCAGTGGTCTCTTCTTTGACCTGGCTAATACCTCTTCATCCTTCAGATAGTTCTGCAGGTTTTTCTTTGAGTCAGGTTCAGTCCGCCACACTGTAGGATAGTGGTTCTCCAGCTTCAGTCACTAGCATGCTTGTTAAAATGCAGATCCTTGACTCTATGTACAGGTGTTAGTAGATCTAGGGTATGATTTAGGTGGTTCAAGGATCCACCTAAGAACTGATGTAGCACGAGTTCCATACATATGACCGAATGCAGCTGCTCAGAAACCCGCTCTGGTCTTACAGCTTCTTCTCCCCGATTTCTTGCTTCCACGTCCCCATCTGCCTCAGCCAAAGGTTGGGCAAGCTTTCTTAGACAATTTCAAGAAGGATGTGTGTGACAGAATAAGATCCAGAGTGGTTAGTGAGTGTGGCCATTCATGGCAGATTCCAAGTGTGAAGATCCCCTCAAACCACACTGTCCTCACCTGTATCACACCAGGGCCATCCACCGGATTTAGAGAGTCCAACAAAAGTGGGTAACTAACTTGTAGATAAGAGAAGCAGTGACATGTTTGGAGGTAACAGGTGAGGGTCTGGAAACCATGGAGAAGAGCTGCAAGAACTGAGTGTTTAATTTAGGAAAAAGCCAACATGAGAATGCAAGTGGGAGAGGATATGTTCTATTTCTGAGAGGTAGAGCTAGTTAAGTTGAAGAGCAGCTTTTGCTCAATGTAAGGGAAATGTTGGGCTTCCCAGGTGGCTCAGTGGTAAAGAACCTGCCTGCTAAGCAGAAGACATAAGTTCGATCCCTGGATCAGGAAGCTTCCCCTGGAGAAGGAAATGGCAACCCACTACAGTATTCTTGCCTGGGAAATCCCATGAGTAGGGGAGCCTGGTAGGCTGCAGTCCATGGAGTCCCAAAGAGTCAGATACGACTTAGCAACTAAACAATAACAACAGCAAGGGAAATGTTGTATCACAATGACAATAGTAATAGGTGTTAGGAAATTGACTGGTCTTATTTCCCATAATGTTGCTGATATTTATAGCATCACTGTAAAAAGTTACTACTACCCTACTAGATAGATTCCAGTCCCCTATAATGAAAAGGACATCTTTTTTGGGTATTAGTTCTAAAAGGTCTTGTAGGTCTTCATAGAACTGTTCAACTTCAACTTCTTCAGCATTACTGGTCAGGGCATAGGCTTGGATCACTGTGATATTGAATGGTTTGCCTTGGAAACGAACAGAGATTGTTCTGTCATTTTTGAGATTGCATCCAAGTACTGCATTTTGGACTCTTTTGTTGACTATGATGGCTACTCCATTTCTTCTAAGAGATTCCTGCCCACAGTAGTAGATATAATGGTCATATGAGTTAAATTCACCCATTCCAGTCCATTTTAGCTTGTTGATTCCTAGAATGCTGATGTTAACTCTTGCCATCTGCTGTTTGACCACTTCCAATTTGCCTTGATTCATGGACCTGACATTCCAGGTTCCTATGAAATATTGCTCTTTACAGCATTGGACCTTGCTTCTATCACCAGTCACATCCACAACTGGGTATTGTTTTTGCTTTGGCTCCATCCTTTCATTCTTTCTGGAGTTATTTCTCCACTGATCTCCAGTAGCATAGTGGGAACCTACTGACCTGGGGGGTTCATCTTTCAGTGTCCTATCTTTTTGCCTTTTCATACTGTTCTTGTGGTTCTCAAGGCAAGAATACTGAAATGGTTTGCCATTCTCTTCTCCAGTGGACCACATTCTGTCAGGAATGCAAAAGTAGGAAGTCAAGAAACACCTGGAGTAACAGGCAAATTTGGCCTTGGAGTACAGAATGAAGCAGGGCAAAGGCTAAAAGAGTTTTGCCAAGAGAACGCACTGATCATGGCAAACACCCTCTTCCAACAAGACAAGAGAAGACTCTACACATGGACATCACCAGATGGCCAACACTGAAATCAGATTGATTATATTCTTTGCAGCCAAAGATGGAGAAGCTCTATACAGTCAGCAAAAACAAGACTGGGAGCTGACTGTGGCTCAGATCATGAACTCCTTATTGCCAAATTCAGACTTAAATTGAAGAAAGTAGGGAAAACCACTAGACCATTCAGGTATGACCTAAATCAAATCCCTTATGATTATACAGTGGAAGTGAGAAATAGATTTAAGGGACTAGATCTGATAGACAGGCCTGATGAACTATGGATGGAGGTTTGTGACATTGCACAGGAGACAGGGATCAACATCATCCCCATGGAAAAGAAATGCAAAAAAGCAAAATGGCTGTCTGAGGAGGCCTTACAAATAGCTATGAAAAGAGAAGCAAAAAGCAAAGGAGAAAAGGAAAGATATACCCATTTAATTGCAGAGTTCCAAAGAATAGCAAGGAGAGATAAGAAAGCCTTCTTCAGTGGTCAATGCAAAGAAATAGAGGAAAACAACAGAATGGGAAAGACTAGAGATCTCTTCAAGAAAATTAGAGATACCAAGGGAACATTTCATGCAAAGATGGGCTTGATAAAGGACAGAAATGGTATGGACCTAACAGAAGCAGAAGATATTGAGAAGAGGTGGCAAGAATACACAGAAGAACTGTACAAAAAAGATCTTCACAACCCAGATAATCAAGATGGTGTGATCACTCACCTAGAGCCAGACATCCTGGAATATGAAGTCAAGTGGGCCTTAGGAAGCATCACTACGAACAAAGGTAGTGGAGGTGATGGAATTCCAGTGGAGCTATCCCAAATCCTGAAAGATGATGCTGTGAAAGTGCTGCACTCAATATACCAGCAAATTTGGAAAACTCAGCAGTGGCCACAGGACTGGAAAAGGTCCGTTTTCATTCCAATCCCAAAGAAAGGCAATGCCAAAGAATGCTCAAACTACTGCACAATTGCACTCATCTCACACACTAGTAAAGTAATGCTCAAAATTCTCCAAGCCAGGCTTCAACAATACGTGAACTGTGAACTTCCAGATGTTCAAGCTGGTTTTAGAAAAGGCAGAGGAACCAGAGATCAAATTGCCAACATCTGCTGGATCATCAAAAAGGCAAGAGAGTTCCAGAAAAACATCTGTTTCTGCTTTATTGACTATGCCAAAGCCTTTGACTGTGCGGATCACAAACTGTGGAAAATTCTGAAAGAGATGGGAATACCAGACCACCTGACATGCCTCTTGAGAAACCTATATGCAGGTCAGGAAGCAACAGTTAGAACTGGATATGAACAACAGACTTGTTCCAAATAGGAAAAGGCTGTATATTGTCACCCTGCTTATTTAACTTCTATGCAGAGTACATCATGAGAAACACTGGGCTGGAAGAAGCGCAAGCTGGAATCAAGATTGCTGGGAGAAATATCACTAACCTCAGATATGCAGGTGATACCACCCTTATGGCAGAAAGTGAAGAAGAACTAAAAAGCCTCTTGATGAAAGTGAAAGAGGAGAGTGAAAAAGTTGGCTTAAAGCTCAACATTCAGAAGACTAAGATCATGGCATCTGGTCCCATCACTTCATGGGAAATAGATGGGGAAACAGTGGAAACAGTGTCAGACTTTATTTTTTTGCTCTCCAAAATCACTGCAGATGGTGATGTAGCCACAAAATTAAAAGATGCTTACTCCTTGGAAGCAAAGTTATGACCAACCTAGACAGTGTATTAAAAAGCAGAGACATTACTTTATCAACAAAGGTCCATCTAGTCAAGGCTATGGTTTTTCCAGTAGTCATATATGGGTGTGAGAGTTGGACTATAAAGAAAGCTGAGCGCCGAAGAATTGATGCTTTTGAACTGTGGTGTTGGAGAAGACTCTTGAAAGTCCCTTGGACTGCAAGGAGATCCAGCCAGTCTATCCTAAAGGAGATCAGTCCTGTGTATTCATTGGAAGAACTGATGTTGAAGCTGAACTCTAATACTTTGGCCCCCTGATGCGAATAGTTGACTCATTGGAAAAGACTCTGATGCTGAGAGGGATTGGGGGCAGGAGGAGAAGGGGATGACAGAGGATGAGATGGCTGAATGGCATCACTGACTCAATGGACATGAGTTTGGGTAAACTCCAGGAGCTGGTGATGGATAAGGGAGGCCTGGCATGGTGCAGTTCATGGGCTTGCAAAGAGTCGGACACGACTGAGCGATTGAACTGAACTGAACTAGATAGATTATGGAACAAGGACTCAGAAGTAATTTTAAAAGTTGTCAAAAATATACAGTGATTAAATGGTTACTGAAAATTCAGATATTGATCAGATTCACTTTAAAACCTGAAGTGTGTCCACTGGGCTGTTTCCTCTGGTAATTAGAGTTGTCTCTAATGATGTAGGGTGTTTGTGGGTGGCTGAGATCTCATCACTGACTTATTGATGTAAAACGAGGAGACCACAGGAAACCTCAAGAAGTTCCTTGTACTGTTAATAGATATTAATTATTAATAGTTATGTGTGTAAGTATATTGAGATGACACTGATTTAAACAAAATAGATGCTTTATCACTAGACTTCTCAGACCCTTTAATACACTTACGCACACTGTGATTCTCCAAACATGTGTCATAGAAGTTGATTCCCAATCTTAGTTGATCATGGATTCCATTCTTGAAGAGTATCTCAGCGCAGTTAGAGTTCCTTAGAAGGTGTTTTTGTTTGTTTGTTTGTTTTAGAAAAATGAGAAAGTTTTACACTTCAGAGATTTCATGATTGGGTTCTCTGAACACAGATCCTTTGAGATTCAGTTCAGTTCAGTTAGTTCAGTTGCTCAGTCATGTCTTAACTCTTTGTGACCCCATGGACTGCAGCACGCCAGGCCTCCCTGTCCATCACCAATTGCTGGAGCTTGCTCAATCTCATGTCCATCGAGTTGGTGATGCCATCCAACCATCTCATCCTCTGCCATCTCCTTTTTCTCCTGCCTTCAGTATTTCCCAGCATTGGGGTCTTTTCCAATGAGTCAGTTCTTCGCATCAGGTGGCCAAATATTGGAGTTTCAGCTTCAGCATCAGTCCTTCCAATGAATATTCAGGGTTTATTTCCTTTAGGATGGACTGGTTTGATCTCCTTGCAGTCCAAGAGACTCTCAAGAGCCTTCTCCAACATCACAGTTCAAAAGCGGCAATTCTTCGGCAATCAGCTTTCTTTACGGTCCAACTCTCACATCCATATGTGACTTCTGGAAAAACCATAGCTTTGACTAGATGGACCTTTGTTGGCAAAGTAATGTCTCTGCTTTTTAATATGCTGTCTAGGTTGGTCATAGCTTTCCTTCCAAGTAGCAAGCATCTTTTAATTTTGAGATTGCTGATGTCAGTGTGATTCTGATTTTATAATCAGCTGGGTGGCTTTGCAAAGCATGAATCCTCTGCCCCTGGGCAATTTTTTTTTTTTAATTTTTTTTTTCATCCCACCAGTTCTTGATGTTTATGTTGCCCTCAGTTTTGCTTTCCTTTTAAAGGAACAATATTGAATGTGTAATTAATTCCCTCTCCTGCTTATGTCCTTAACTATTGATTAGAACCAACAATTGGTATAATAATCATTTGAAGTATAATTATTTCTTATAAATGTTATATGAGTCATGGGAATGGCTTTTTAAAGCTCCAGAAAGTAATGGAAAGATACTTACAGCCATTTGTTTTTTCCATTTGTAAAACCAATTATTTTTTAAAATTGCTTTTCAGATTGGCTATTAAGTTGAAAAGATCATTGATTTTTTTAATACTAGCATCAAGGAGAGTCCTAATGAAACATGATGTGTTTACAATTAATTATGTTAGCTCTCACCTGGCAGCATAGTACCAATAATGTTGATTTTGTAGTTCTGCTGGGACAAGGGGTCTTGTTCACTAATATTCTCCTCAACTTTGTGGTGGTTGGAAGGAGAGAGTGAATATCTTTTTAATTTAAATCCTTACAAGATTATTTTGTATTGCGCAGAGTTTACTATTAAACCTTTAAATTTTTTACCCAATTTATGAGCTATTTTCTCATGATAGATGTAGGTTAACTTTGTCCTGGACACTGGCAAGTTAGCACATTAGCGTTTAAGCAGTAATTTACCAAAAGTCTTTGTTGATAATCTGGCTTCCCCACTGTATAGGGGTTTGACCTTTAGTTCCCAGGTTGGAGGACATTAGGCCAAGGTGACAGGTGCTTGCACCACAGAGCCAGCATCCGGTGATAAGCCTGCCGGGGCCAGCAGTCACGTAGAGCCTTGCCCAGTGGGGTCACTGGCAGTCATAAATGCAGGTCTGGCAGCCTCACTTTCTTTCCCCTGAGTGTTGGCACCTCCCTTTGAGGGTGGAGTAAAGCATTGCTGACCAGGCTTAAGTGGGACTCCATCTTTTGGCAGGACACTCTGAAATTGAGACCCACAGACTTGATACTCTCCTGGTTTTAAGTTCAAGGCTGCTCAGTCCATTTTCTAGTTCTTCTCTCAGAAGTCAAGTTTTCCATTTTAGTGCCATGGCCTTGAGAAGACACCTAGAAATCAGCCCAAACTTTGCTGATTACTTACAAATACCTTAAAAGTTTTTTTTCCCCCCCATTTCTGTTCTTTGTCTTTTCTCCTAATGTCTTTCATTTTGTAAATCCAATTGTGGAAGCTCTAGGCTCAGTTACCTGAAGGACAGTGTATTTCCCAGCATGGTCTCCTAGTCCCAGCTTCAGTCTGAATTTTGTACAGGTTGAACTTTGAGGGTTCCTTTTCTGTGAATTCTAGTGCCTCTAGCAGTCTCTTAAGCCCCTCACTCTGTGTGTTTGCACACCTGTATCGAACGCAGTATAGTTTCTTTATAGCCAACATGTTATTTTTATGTGCCTTACTTTATAACACATGAAATGAAACCATCTCTGACATTTTTTATACGCACTGAATTTTTATTAGAGTTATATCTTTCATCAGTAATAACATAAGCCACAACACCCTTCTCTCGAATATTTACTGAGATTGCCGCCACTGTTTGCAGAGTGCCGTTGCCACCTTATTAGAAATGGTTTCATCCTTATTGCTTTTATCTCGTTAGATAATCCTTTAATCCCTGTTCATTGCCCATAGATTCTGACTCTCCTTGCCAGTGCTGTGAATGCAAGCCCTCGGAACAGGGTGGTGGGCAAAGCTGGCCCACGATCAGTTTCAAGTCATTACCGAATCATTAGTTCTGGTGGCTGCAGTGATTAGAACTGGAGGCCTTGTACCTGAGGCCAGCCGTGTTCATTCATAGTAAGGGATTTAGCAGATATTTATGTGAGCAGAAAATTGAATCAGCAGCGCCATCAGTGCATTAAATTATGGCATTTTCCTGTTGAATTCCTGTATAAAATTATAATAGCAGATTTGGACAGGATCGTTTCTTATGCAGGTTAGTTTAGGTTTCTGGTAACACAGAGAGATTGGAAGTTTTCTCCATGAATAAGTCCTCCACGATCTCAGAATCTCCATACCAGTTTGTTCTGGTTGGTACCCACATACAGATGTGCCAGTCCACATTTAGATACTAACCATTTTTCTATTGATTTGGGAAAACCACCTTGTTGATGATGTCTTTGGTTCTAGGAAAATGAGACCTAAGCACAAGAAAACAGAAAGGCTCTAGTGCTCTATTTAAAATATATTAACCAAACCCTAGCCTACTTTTGATCTTTGGGGGACTTTTAGTGTAATTTTGAGAGATATAAAATAACTCCTGATTATATGGTACCTAAGTCTCAGTGTGCTCTTCCCGAGATGCTACCTGTGTTGAAAACATGAGCAGGGGCTTGAGAGGGACCCAAGGCGAACCTCAGAGGCTCAGTTGTTAACTTGGATGAGGTACCTCCTAGGGCATATTTGGATAACAGTTTCTAAAAAGTCACCCTATGAAAGATGATCACATTCATTTTAATTTTCTTTGTTCTTTGTATACAATTCTTAAGTAGGGGATGCATTCGGATGGTTCAGAAATAAAAATGAATAGGAAGGAATACAGTAAAAAAAAAAAAAATCTGTGCCTAATTTTCTCACCTGTTAACTACTGTTATCAGGTTATTGTGTATCCTTCTGGAGATATGTTTAAAGCATTTATTAAATAGTTTGTGTGTGCATATATATTCTTTAAAAAAAAATAAAAGGATGTTGTAGGCCGTATCCTCTACCGGCTTTTTTACAAGTACGACTATATCTTGGAGATCTTTCCAGTTATGTACATAGACACCATTGTCGTCTCTTTTCCTTTTCCTTCTACTGTGTGGTATTCCGGTGCACAAATGTACTGTTTATTGAATCAGTCCCCTTTTGAGGGACATTCAAGTTGTTTTTAGTGTTTTACTATCAAAAGCAGTGCTGGAATGAATAACTCTGTGTCACTTGTCATCTTGCACACTGAGTGCAAGATCTTCAGTATGCTGAATCCTCAGGAGAGAAATTTGTGGATCAGAAGATAAATGCACTTATAATTTTGATGACTTATGTTATCAAATTACTCTCCCCCAATAATGGTAAGTATTTGAGACTGTTTCCAAACAGCCTTGACAATAGGTGTATCTTTTTGAGTCCTTTACCCATTTTTCTAGTAGGTCCTTGGTCGTCTACTTCTTAGGTTCTGAGAGCTGTTTATATATCAGAGAGATTAGCTCCTTACCTCTAATTCAAATGCAAATACAAGATTCCCACTGGTGATGTCTACCTTTTGCTTTGACTTACGTTATGTGCCAAGGTAAAAACTTCATTTGTATGTGTTCATGTTTATTGACCTTGACTCTTGTAAGTGTCTGGATTTTTAGGTGAGACTCAAAAGGCCTTTTCAACTTCCAGGTTAATAAGGAATTTTCTCATTTTTTCCCTCCAATCATGTTTTTACACATTTGGCATTTATTTTAGTATATACTGTAAGATACAGAAGCTGCTTTTTCCCCTCGAGCTGCTATTCAATTGTCCTTACATCACTAGTTCAATATATATATATATATTTTCCCCCACTGATATGAGATGCCCACCTTTACTGAATGCTGAATTTGTATTCGAATTGACTTTTGGACTTTGCATTCTGATTTATTTGTTTGTCTTTATAGTCACATTGCAGGACTGGTACCTTGCTGCTTTAACATTATGGCTTTATAATATGTTAGACTCTGATAGGGCTGCCCTTCTTCATTTTTCTTCTTTTTCAGTCTTGTATATTTTTTCTTTTCTTGATAGTGTTACATGTTTATTTTTAAAAATATGCTTAAAGATAAACTTGGGCTTCCCAGGTGGCACTACTGATAAACAACCTCCATGCCAATGCAGGAGATGTAAGAGACACAGGTTTGATCCTTGAATCAGGAAGATCCCCTGAAAGAGGGCATAGCAACCCTCTCCAGTATTCTTGCCTGGAGAATTCCATGGACAGAGGAGCCTGGCGGCCTACGGTCCATGGGGTCACAGAGAGTCAGACACGCCTGAAGCATGAGCATGAGCAAAGATAAACTCGTGTAGTTCCCAAACTGAAACAGTGTTTTAGGTTCATAAATTACCTTTAAGAAAAAAGGAACATCTCTGTGAGTTTGTCTTTCTGTCCAGGAAAGGTATCTTCTTATTTGTGCAAGTCTTCTTTTGTGCCCTTTCAGTTCAGTTCAGTCGCTCAGTTGTGTCCGACTCTTTGCGACCCCATGAATCGCAGCACGCCAGGCCTCCCTGTCCATCACCAACTCCCGGAGTTCACTCAGACTCACATCCATCGAGTCAGTGATGCCATCCAGCCATCTCATCCTCTGTCGTCCCCTTCTCCTCCTGCCCCCGATCCCTCCCAGCATCAGAGTCTTTTCCAATGAGTCAACTCTTCGCATGAGGTGGCCGAAGTACTGGAGTTTCAGCTTTAGCATCATTCCCTCCAAAGAAATCCCAGGCTGATCTCCTTCAGAATGGACTGGTTGGATCTCCTAGCAGTCCAAGGGACTCTCAAGAGTCTTCTCCAACACCACAGTTCAAAAGCATCAATTCTTCGGTGCTCAGCTTTCTTCACAGTCCAACTCTCACATCCATACATGACCGCAGGAAAAACCATAGCCTTGACTAGACTGACCTTTGTTGGCAAAGTAATGTCTCTGCTTTTCAATATGCTATCTAGGTTGTGCCCTTTAGAAGGGCTATAAAGCTTTATGGGTTTGTACATTTATTATTTAGTCAGTTCCTTGATATTTTATTCCATATGTGCTATAGTAAAAGTAAAAGGAATTTTTTTCTTGGAGTAGATGAGTAGATGTCCTAATTGGTGGAAGTTTGTATGCAAGGATGAGTATTTTCAAGTTGATTTTTGTATCTTGCTAGCTTTTTGAATTGTCTGACAGGTTTTAGTTGGTCTTATTTTTTGGCTTTTCAAGAGTATAAGCAACTTGTCCTTAAATAGTCCTAGTTTTATCTACTGTCCCCCAATTTTTATACTTCTTAAGGCCTTCCTAGATTTCCCTTCATATGACGTGAAATAATGGTGATAGTGAGCACCCTTGTCTTGGTCCTGATTCTTACTGGTTTGTGTTCAAGTGTCACCTCATTAAATATGATTCTAGCTTTGGAGCTGAGATAAATGTATTTTATGTCAAAGAAGTATACATTTATTCCTGTTTGATTGATTGATTGTCATTGTTAAGAATAGTTGTTGAATTTTGCCTAATACTTATTTGCTGTCTATGCAATGGTTACATGACTTTACACTTGAGCTTTATTAAGATGATGAGCTAGTTTGAAGGACTGACTAGTATTAAGCAAGCACTGCTTGTATAAATCACACTTGGTCATGATGTGATATTCTTTTATTGTGCTTCTTGATACCATGTGCTAATTTTTTTGCATTGATATTCATGAATGAGATTGATCTTCAGTTTTCTTTGATGCATTATAGTTTTGAGGTACTTACTTTATGTAAAAACTTCCTTTTTGTGTGAAGGAGTGTTTTCTAAACAAGTTCATACTGTGAACAAAATTTTAGGAAACATGTTTGACTTAAGGGAATGAGTAGTTTCCTAAGCTACTTATGAATATGTTTGTGTATGTGGGTGCCAATTTAACCGACTAATAAGGGTAAGCTTTGTCTTTTTGGGGAGGCAAAGTATGGCAAAGAATGTATTAGCAATTTTAGTATTAATATTTATATTAGTATTTCTATTATTACTAATAAGTACAAGATCGATAATTAGTTAAATTAATTAGCTTAACATGTAGTAGCTTCACTTTACATGTATTAGCTAATTTTAATCTTCTGTAATCCTTAAAAGAGGAATTTCTTTTAACGTATGGAAGATAAAACTGACTTGAAGAGGTGAGCATGACTTGGCCAATATCACACAGTTAGTAAGGGATGGAATCACACTTTAAACCTAGAAGTATCTGGCCTGGCATATGTATGCCTAACCTCCATGATGAATTGTTTTTTAAATAAATTTGAGTTGGGATGAGGCCCCAAAATCTGTGACTAATAAGGCCTTGCGGTGATGCTCATCTCCATACACTGAAGGTGGAGATCTGCTGCCTCGGGACCTGCAGGCTGTTTTTCCTTTCTGCAGTCTGAATTTCAGGAATTGTTAGCATGTTGACTCTATGAATAGGGCAAATATTCTTTATTTTCTCCATTTACTCTTTCGAAATAAAGGCTAATCGTTTGTTTAACACCTTGTGGTTTGCACACAAAAGGGAATATTTGCTGAGCTGAGCTCCATAGGAAACTTGTGAAAATTAAACATTCTCATGAAATGTCACAGCCTCTGTCCAGGCAGAGATCTTAAGCAAACTAATTAGATTTTGTTTTGGGAGTGTGAGCAGTGTGAAGATCGGTGTGTTTTGTACACATGGCCCTTATGCAGGGTGTACGTTGCTGGGACAGTTTGTGTAGGAAAGGGGCTGTGAGGGCAGGATCCTGGCAGCCTCCGTACTCTGCCTCCGGCAGGCTCACAAAGACTTAGTTTCCCCGAATGAGTGAATGCCAGGAGGAAGGTGAGACGATCGCAGGCTGCCCACTTGACCTCATCTCCACAGTGCCACCAAACTGAGGAAATAATGATAATTCATTTAACCTAAAAGGCTCATGCCAATTAATGATTTCCATGCAATTGCCTGCTGCTTGCCCTTCCCTTCCAGGTGCAGAATTTATTTCATCAGTGTCACTGATTTACAAAAGGCAGACTGCTTGCAAGATAATTGGGTAAAGTCATTACAGAGGGCAGTGCGGCTGTGAGCTGGAGCGCTGCTAAAGTGGTTTTCGGTAACGTGCCTTTTGTCCCTGCATTACTTGTCACCCCAGAGTAATTAGATCAGAGTGGCATCAGCTTCGGGCTGTGAGGGTGCTGTGGATTTCCCAGTGACTCAGTATAGTTTGCTGAAAATGGCTTTTAATTATATTCAGGCATCTTGTCCAATTCTAGGAGACTGCAGACTCACATGTTTCTGTGCTCGGTAAATGTTTTCCCAGTGGGTATATGTATACGTGTGTGTGTGTGTATGGGGAGTATATGTATGTGTATGGTGTTTGTGTGTGTATGTATGGAGTGTGTATGTATAGGTATGGTATGTATGTGTTTGTATATACTTGGGATATATGTGTGTATGTATAGTGTGTGTTTGTGTATGTATGGGGTCTGTGTGTGTGAATGTACAGGGTGTGTGTATGTATGACATGTTTGTATGTATATGTATAGGGTGTGTGTGTTTCTGGGTGTAAGTATGATATATGTTTGTGTACACATGGGGTCTCTGTGTGTGTGCGGATACATGGGGTGTGTGTATATAGATATGGTGTATGTGTGTGTTTATGTGTGTGTGCCTATGTGTGGTATGTATGGTGTGTGTGTTTGTGTATATGTATGGGGTTTGTGTGTATGTCCAGGGTGTGTATGTGTGTGTCTGTGTGTGTTTTTATGTATGTATGTAGTATGGGTTAGGATTGATGTGTTAAATGAACCACTTCCCAGGATCTGCAAGTTGTGTGTCTCTGTATGAGCTGACTCTAAGTGAACCACACCCCCAGAATCTGGGTCAGAAACAACCACACCCTCAGTCCATATTTCTTCTGGTCTGAGGTCTGAGGGCTGAAGCCTGGGGTTGGCAGAGCTCAAGGAAGCTCGGGGAAGCCTGCACATACATGCACCTGTGCACAGACTGCATCTGATGATTACTTCATCTGGTATGTTTCTCTTCTCAGGAGTTGTCATCAGGGATCGGGCTGAAACTCACAGCTAAAGTAAGGCTTCAGGATTGTAGGAGTGGTTATTTTATTGAGATTCTACTTATGATTCATTAGCAGATAATGAAATTACTGATGAATTTACTGATGGCCATTGGGAAATCCGGACACAAACTCCCGGACATCTGCTGTGTCTCTGTAGGTGGTGGAGTCCCTCTAAGGTGGTCACATGTCATCCAGCAGTACAGAGCCTTTGGCCCTGGTTCCTTTGTCTAGATGTTTTAAGAGCAGCCTTCAGGATTGTTTTTATAGCATCCCCACATCCTTTCTCCCTTGACACAGAGGAACTCATGCAGGGAAGACTGAGTGACCCTGGGTCTTCCTGTGGCCTCAGATCCCGCTTAGGCAAAGACATAGCTCTGAAAATCTCATCTCTGGGTCACTGCCTCAGAGGCAGATGCAATAGCTTGCTCTTTCTAGTCACTTCCATGGCAGCACTGTCTCTGTGATGGAACAATATGGACTTAGTGAAGCGCTTTCAGGTCAGCAGTGGTTGGGCCAAAGTCCTTTCATGTCAGTGTCTTGTCGGCCTTAAAGTAAAAGACGCCCAAGTGTGTGATGGGCCGTTTTGTTGGAAATGTGTTTGGTATTCAGCAGTCAGATTCTATTTCATTTGACTTAACTTGGTGAAAATTAACTTGTGTGTTGGGATGCTTTTAGATTTACAGAAAGGGAAATCTGAAGTGTATCTGCAAAGATACACAGGGAGTCTGTGTATTCCCATCACCCAGTTTCACCCATGGGTCGTTGTTGCTTAGTTGCTCAGTCGTGTCTGACTCTTTGTGACCCCATGGGACTGTAGCCCTCAGGCTCCTTTATCCATGGGATTCTCCAGGCAAGAAGACTGGAGCGGGTTGCTATTTTCTTCTCCATCACCCATGGATAGCATCTCATATAACCATGGTACATTTGTCAATCCTAAGACACTGGCATTGGTACATGACAGTTAGCTTAACTCCAGATTTTCATCACTTGGTAAAAGCAGTGCTTTCCAGTGTTCTCCTTGGTAAGGCTATTTCCCCCTTTTCTTACACTCTTTTTTGGCAGCAAGTCATTACTTCTCGTCTACCTTCAAGTGGGGAAGCAGGAGTTAAGCCCCACTTCTGGAATGAGCTGCTGCTGCTGCTGCTGCTAAGTCATTTCAGTCGTGTCCGACTCTGTGCAGCCCCATAGATGGCAGCCCACCAGGCTCCCCCATCCCTGGGATTCTCCAGGCAAGAACACCAGAGTGGGTTGCCATTTCCTTCTCCAATGCATGAAAGTGAAAAGTGAAAATGAAGCCGCTCAGTCGTGTCCAACTTTTAGCGACCCCATGGACTGCAGCGCACCAGGCTCCTCTGTCCATGGGATTTTCCAGGCAAGAGTACTAGAGTGGGGTGCCATTGCCTTCTCCATCTGGAAGAAGCAGTATATACATATTTTATTTGGAATTTTGCTGAAAGATTTCACTCTCTTTCACTTTTCTTTTTTATTTTTTAAGGTGAATTTTTTTTTTTTTTTTTTTGCTTTGGTGGGTCTTCATTGCAGTGTATGGGTTTCTCTAGTTGTGGTGGAGGCTCAGTTGCCCATGGCATGTGGGCTCTTAGCTCCTCAACCAGGGGATGAATTCATGTCCCCTGCATTGGAAGGTAGCTTCTTAACCACTGGACCACCAGGGAAGTCCCCTCCCTCTCTTAAAAAGCTCTAAAGATATTTGGTGCAGCCTCAAGTCTGGATGAAATGGCATAGACCTGTTTATCCCCGCTTCTCTCTGCTAAAAGTGACAATAAACCTTGGAAAAAGCATGAGGCAATGGAAGGAGAACTCTGAAAGATGGAAGGAGAACTCTGAAAGATGGTAAGAGGAAGGTGTGATGGTTTGGGAGCCAGGGCTGGAGGAACAGCACAGTGGCAGAGTGTTGAATGGCCTTTCCTGACCTACAGCTTAGCACCAGAAGGTAGCCCAGGTAGGCACAGCCCTCCCTTGACACAGTGAAATTCACTTCACCAATACTTGGTGAACCCAGCACCTTGGCTCCACCAACAGTCATAGCCGTGGGAAGTGTTCTTCTTCCTTGCTGGTGCCTGAAACTCCTGTCTCTCACCGAGGGATACAGGAGTAGCTGGGGAGGGGGGGCCAGCAAAACTGGACCTTTCACAACATGTGGCCTGACTTGGGAAGCTTTTTTGTTCTCCCTTCCCCTGCCTAGAGACACCTGGATGGCTGGAGGATGCCTCCCACAACAAGTACTCAGTTGACACCTCTTCATCCTCATGACCCAAGACTGTCCTTTCCAACCAAGAGAGACCAGTGGCTTGGACTGGGGAGCCCCCTTGCTTTGAGGTGTGAGGCAAGGAAGTCTGCTCTCACCACTGTTATTTACCCTAGTACTGGAAGTGCTGGTGGTGGGTTATTCGCTAAGTCATGTCTGACTCCTGTGACCCGAGGGACTGTACCCCATCAGGCTCCTCTGTCCATGGGATACTCCAGACAAGACTACTGCAGTGGGTTGCTGTTTCCTTCTTCAGGGACTAGAAGTGCTAGCCATTGCAATAAGGTGGGGAAAAGAAAACACACTGGAAAGGAAGAAATAAAACTGTGCCTATTTGTAGATGACATGGGGTTATATGTGGAAAATGCCAAGGAATAATTTTTAAAGCCTCCTCGAACCAATAGGTAAGCTCACAAACATCACAGGATACAAGCTGCTGCTGCTGCTGCTGCTGCTAAGTCACTTCAGTCGTGTCCGACTCTATGTGACCCCATAGATGGCAGCCCACCAGGCTCCCATGAGTGTACAAAAATCAGTTATGTTTTTGCATACCAACAATGAATATGTAAAAACTGAGATTTAAAACACAATACCATTTATGTTGACTCCAAAGAAATGAAATATTTATACATATACTTGAATCATGCATAGGATCTGTATTCTGAGTATTACAAAATATTGATGAAAGAAATCAAACAAGACCTGAACAAATAGACATATCTTGCTTGGGAGCCTCAACATAATAAAGATGTCCATTCTCCCCAAATTGACACACGGGTTTAAAGAAATTTCTATCAAAATTCCAGAAAGGATTTTTGTAGATGTAGATAAGTTTATTCTAAAACTTATATGGATAGGCATAGGCCTAAAATAGGTAAAATGATCTTGGCAAAGAAAAATAGGGATCCCTCTACTTTATATTAAAACTTGAAAGAAAGTGAAAATGTTAGTTGCTCAGTCATGTCCAACTCTTTGCAAGCCCATGGACTGTAGCCCTCCAGGTCCCTCTGTCCATGGGATTCTCCAGGCAAGAATACTGGAGTGGGTATTGCTTTCTCTAGGGGATCTTCCCAACCCAGGATCAAACTTGGGTCTCCTGCATTGCAGATGGATTGTTTACTATCTGAGCCACCAAAGCTTACTATATAGCTCTATATAGCCATAGTACTTGGGCAGTGTGGTATTGCCAGAGGGATAGATTAGTGGAACAGAAAAGAAAACCCAGAAATATAGTCAGACAAATATGCTTAATTGATTTTTGACAAAGGTGCAGAAGCATTTCAATGGAGGAAAGAAAACCTTTCAACAAACGATGCTAGAACCACGATCATCCATGAGCAAAAATCCTAAACCTAATATATTAGTAAAAATTCACTCAGAATTGATCATGAACTTAAAAATGTAAAATGTAAAGCCATACAGACTTTGAGAAAAAATATAGGAGAAAGTCTTCAGGATCTAGGACTAGAGAAAGAATTCTCAGATTTGAGAACAAAAGCATGATCCACAAAAGGAAAATTTTATAAATTGAACTTTATCAAAATATCAACAATTGTAGTCTGTGAAAGACCTTGTTAGGAAGATGAAAATATAAGCTATACACTGGAAATACTTAGCTCACACATCCATCAAAAGACTAGCATCTGGAATGTATAAAGAACTCTCAAAACTCAGGAGTCAAAAAACTGGAAAGTCAGTTAGAAACTGGGCAAAAGTTGAGAAGAGACTTTTCACCAAGCGAGGGGGTACACAGATGGCAAATGACCACATGAAGTGGTTTTCAGTATCATCAGCCGTCAGGGAAACACAGATTAAAATGTCTATGAGCTACCACTACACACCTCCCAGAATGGCTAAGATGAAAAAAGATAGTGTCAGGATCAAATTCTGCTGAGGGCGTGGAGGAAAAAATTACTTGCAATTGCTGGTGGGAAAGTAAAATGGTGTGGTTGCTCTGAAATGCAAGTGGCCTACGGTGCAGCAATTGCACTCTTGGGCATTTATCCCAGAGAAATGGAAACTTGTGTTCATAGAGAAACTTGCATGAAATGTTTTTAACAGAAGATTATTTTATATAAGTGGCCAAGACTGAATGTATCTAAGTCAAATTAATTTTATAACCACTTACTTTAAAAGCATAGTAAAAATACATATAATATATATGCATATATACACATATACATATATATCATATATATATACAGTAAAGAAAATTATAGAACTCATATATAGAAAAGAAAATCAGTTTCCAAATGGCCCAATGAATCCTACACTTTCTTTTCCTGTTATTCTCCCCTGATTTTTATTACGATAGAATTGATATGTAACATTTTGCAAGTTTAAGGTCTGTGTGTGAATGTTTATAGCAGCTCTGTATGTAACAGCTAAAAACTGGAATCAGGCCAGAGGTCCTTCAGTGAGTCATTGTTAAACTACAGAATATCCACACTGTGGAAGAGCACCCAGCACTGAAGTAGGAAGGTACTGTTAACATAAGCAGTGGTGTGGGTGAATCTCCAGGTGTTTTGTTAAGTGAAAAAAGCCAATCTTGATAGGTTACATGCTGTATGGTTCCATTTAGAGATAATATTCTGAAAATGCCAAAATTTTAGAAATGAAAGAAAAAGTAGTCATTGCCAGACTTGGAGAAGGAAATGGCAACCCACTCCAGTTTTCTTGCCTGAAAAATTCCATGGATGGAGGAGTCTTGTAGGCTACAGTCCATGGAGTCGCAAAGAGTCAGACACGACTGAGCGATTTGCTGCTGTTGCTGCCGATGGTTAGGGATGACTAAGAGGGGTCAGAGGGAAAAGGGTGTGGTTATAGCATGGTGATGCCAGGGATCCTTGTGGTGATAGAGCTGTTGTGCATTTTGACTGTGATGATGGATATACACAAATCTACATGTGATGAAAATATATAGAAGTCAACATATACAGTGCAAGTAAAATTGGAGACGTCCAAGTAAGATGGATAGAAGGTATCAATGCAAATATCCTACTTGTGATTCTGTGTCATAGTCTTGCAAGAAGCTACAATGAGATGGGAGAAATGGGAGATGAGATGGGAGAAATGTGTATGGGTCTCTCTGGATTATTGCTTATGGTTGTTTATGAATCTACAATGATTTCAGTAAAAATTTTGATGAAAAAAGATACGTGATGGAGTCAGATTTAATATATTTTGAAAGCATTTCAAAAGCATTTAATATCTTTTGAAAATGTTTCATAGTCCTATGAATTTTTCAGAAAAAAATATATAGGAAAGGAATGAGCTATATACCATCTAAAATTCCCTTCTCAAAGTTGATAGATTAACAGAAATTAATATATGTCCATTTTATTCTGATCCAATGACTTAATATGTTTTTAAATGAAGCAACTTTTATTTTTATTCTTACAAAAGTACTAAAGATTCATTGTGTTTGAAATTTCCAAGTAAGCCCAAAGAACAGAATAAATATCACTTATATGTGTTTGTTTTTAATGGCCATGAGGCTGCAGTCCTGTTGTCTTTTGCTCTCATTGGTTCCTTTTATTGTGGATGAGTGGGGTGACCTTTCCTTTCCAAGTAGAGTCCCCAAGTCCTTGAGTGTGAAGGTCTTTATCCACTGAACTGTGTCTTCGGGGATGCTCTTTGTTTGAAACAGGCTCTTGCATAACATTTTAGAAGCTAGCTGCTCACAAGATAAAAGGAAATAAACTTCCTCCACACTCTTAGCAGCCTGAGCTAATAGTAGGTGGTAACTCAAGGGGTGCCAGTGGATCTTTGCATATAAAGGGAGATGGGGAGAGCTTAGGGTCCAGGGTATCCAATCCTGTCTGTGATGAGCCCTTTTCATTATAAGGGCTTCTCTCCTGCTTCTTTGGAGTAGAGCGCTGGGGAGTCATGGATTGCTTTTCCTTCAGAGGCAAAAGTCTGCCTTTGTTACCCACCACTGGACATGAGTTTGAGCGAGCTCTGGAAGTTGGTAATGTACAGGGAAGCCTGGCATGCTGCAGTCCATGGGGTCACACAGAGTTGGACACGACTGAGCTGAACTGAACTGACTCTACAGTAAGTGGGCTTCCTAGGTGGCTCAGTGGTAAAGAATCTGCCTGCAGTGCAGGAGATCCAGGTTTGATCCCTGGGTCCAGAAGATCCCCTGGAGGAGGGCATGGCAACCCACTCCAGTATTCTTGCCTGGAGAATCCCATGGACAGAGGAGCCTGGCGGGCTATAGTCCATGGGATTGCAAAGAGTCAGACACGACTGAAACCACTGAGCACACACATACACTCTACAGCAGTGGCAAAGCTGCTCTCAGTATAAAACCTCTCCTCCCTGAGCCCCTGTCCTGGACATCTGTTGTTTTGCCTGCCCAGAGCAGTAACCATGGTGTCTACTTTTCTAGGAGATGTGTCTTTCCTCCTCTGTAACCTTGTGATTCAAATGAGAGTATCATCTTCCCCTAGAAGCTGTGCCCCTGACTGCAGTGGAGCCTGAGCATGTCCATGCTTCCCTGACCTAGTGATGGAGCAGCCCCTGGTTCCAGTCACCCCCAAGAGTAGCCATCCTTTGAGGTGGCTGTTTACAAAAGAGAAGTGTGTTCCTTGGCTTAGCTACTTCATGTTGAATTTTCTTTGCATGTGTTCAAGTGTCCTGACTCAATACTCTTTCTAAGATCGATACTGATTATTTTCTTTCCTATGTCTTCCTGTTCTTAGCTTTAAAAGGAGAGGCCAAAATAAGTACCTCATTTTATTTTATTCAAGTTTCCTGCCGTGTCCCAGACCAGAGCAGTTGATGATTTGCTTTGTGTGTCTAGTGAGGACCAGGGGCTTCTACGAGAGTGACTCCAGCCTCATCAAGAATGTCAGAGTTAACAGGCCCAGAGCAGTGCAGCTCAGGCTGCTCCCTGTGCCTTTATCTGCAGGGTATGAGCTCATCTTGTTGCTGAAGAGATTGCTGTCATCACCCAGTCCTAATGAATCCATGTATGGAGACTGACGAGTAGTTGCAGAGGTATATTTAGATTGTTCCTAAAATTCCGACATTGCTAGGAGGTAAATCCATTATCTGGGCAAGGGCTTCTACATAGTAATTAAACTGAAAATATTATATTTGTATATGCTTTCTGCCCCTTGGCAAAACGTGTTTAAAATATTCACAGAGTGATTTTTTAAAATCTTTGCACTTTGGTACTGCAGTAACACACAAGCAGTATTCTGAAGATGATCAGTATTTCTTTCCGTTGGGTGGTGTTGGGTGGGGTCTTACTTCATGGTGTGTATAATCTGAGCCACACTCAATTGGCCTGGGAGCCACTTCTACAGAGGGTGGGCCACTGCAGTCTTCTCGCTCCTACTGTTTTGTCAGAGCCCTCCCTCCTCTTGTACTAGTCATGAGCCCTTTGAAAGTCCCCAAGCTTGTTTGAGTCTTTCAGAGCATCTCAGGTCAACTGGCAAGAATCAAAAGGCTTGCACCTTTCTGCTGATAAGTGAGAAGGAAAGGTGAAAAGAAAACAGGCTTGGTTTGCTCATCATTGCTTTTTGGTTTCAGTCTGTGTTGGACATTGATGAGGAAAATGTCCAGGTGACAGAGTTTTGTGGTTCCTTTTATAGGTATATCAGCCTCACAACAGCCCCTATTAATCATGGAAGCCCCCAGGAAATAGAACAGCAAAGATCCTGGAAATGGGAGTATCTGAGAGGCTTGCTGGTATGTTACAGATCCACTTAGGTTGTCTATAGTCTGTAATGATGGTAGTATTGGCTGTTGTTACTTTGCTTCTATAAGCCCTGTGATAGTTTGCCTGATTGTGAAGCCCAGGGGTCTGTTCTGAAACCAAAGGCCTTTCTTCCAAGAGTGTTCCTAAATTTAGGTCATTGCCTTTGTTCCCTTGCCCTGTAGACACTAATGCATAGGTTGGCTTGTTCTTTAAACCAAAATGGAAGATCTCAGACTCCTTTGCAAATCTCAACACCTGTAACTGATGTGGGCAATAGATGCCAAACTCTCACAGATTGTTTTATTTTGAATCTTCCAGAGCCAAAGGATCATCAGGATTTCAAGATCCTATGAAATGATTGACTTAGGTCATAATATGGCAAATAATTCAACTTGCTATCCTTAGAAAGTGCTTCACAAGACAGGGCCAACTTGTGGGATTGAAGCTTTAGAAAACAAACACCACTTTCAATTTAATTTTTTTTTCTATGGAGCAGAAAAATCTATTTTTTTCTGTCAAATGAAATTGCACCTAGGACCTAGTACATATTACTGACTAAAGCAGAATTTCTACAGCTAGCCTAGCCTTGAGCCTCCTAGAGTTGATCCTGGGCACTTTCCTGGTTGCTCAGGGTTTGCAGGTCCTCCTTTGAGGGCTGCTGGCTTTGCAAGTCCTTTTGCACTCCCTTAAAAGCTGAAGTCTGCGCAGCCCACACAACACAGATTTGGCAAGGGGTAGGGTTTTCTGATACCCTGCATGCTTTGAACCTAACGCACTGCAGCTGCTCTGGAGACCCTGCTGTACCCCCTGGTCACAAATTGTGTTAGAAGTTCTTAGTCAAAATGGCTCACTTTTCAGATGGACAAAGGGAGTCTCTGAAAGGGATGGGGAGGTGCTCAGAGTTACCTATTCATTCATTCTTTTGGTGCTTTATTCATTCATTGGTAAATATTCACTGAGCACCTATTACACAGCTTTATTGTGTTCTGGAGATGCTCTGGCCAGTAAGTGTCCTTGGATTCACACAGTTTATAATCGAGATACAAATAATTATCAGAAACAGGAATACTATGGGGGGGGGCGGGGAGCGGTGTATAAGTCAGTTTGGACTGCTCTAACAAAATAACATTGACTGGGTGGCTTAAACAATAGACATTTATTTCTCATGGTTCTAGAGGCTTCAAGTCCAAGGTCAGGAGGGCAGCAGCTTTGGTGTCTGGCTTGCAGGTGGCAGGCTTCTTGCCATGTCCTTACATGGCAGAAACAGTGATCTGGTGTCTTTTCCTTGTCTTATAAGGGCACAAATCCCGCTCTGGGACCCTACTCTCATGACCTTATCTAACCCTAGTTATCTCCTGAAGGCCTCATCTCCAAATACCATTGTATTGGAGATTATTATTTTGGGGAGTGGGGAACACAATTCAGTGCATTGTAGGCACTATTGAGGCATATAGTAGTGATACTTATACTAATACTAGAAGGATAAATAGGGGTTCAACATGCTAAGAAGGGAGGAAAGGGAGTCTGTTCACAGTCCCAGAGATGGGAGAGTTCTGGGCCCTTGGTACTGTGTTGTGAGCCCAGGGAGTGGGAACGGAGGACATGTACACTGTGGAAGTACATGAGAGTCTTTTGGACTCACGCCATGCTAGAGTTTGGTCATAACTCTGAGGGAGGTGGTGAAGCATGGTGGATACATGGTGACCCTGGATCGGTGTCACTTTCTTAGCATTAAAATCCCCGCCTGTGTCTGTGGCACTTTATGGCCCAGCATCACTTACTGAGAATAAATGTAGATGCCTCTGCAGATGACACATCAGCCCTCAGGGCAGGAAGATCAAACCACAATGTATGTGGTAAACAGATTAATTTGGTCAATAGTTTAATTCTGGCAGCCGCCGAATGACATTATAAAGAATGCAGTGGCATTTCTACGGGAAATGTCTGCCATCATTTTCTTCTTGACATGAGGAAAATAAAAGCTCCCCAACTCCAGGAAGAATTAGCATGAAATGTGCCCATCAATCTCCCTGTGAAGAAACATTAGGCTGCAGCATTGTGTGCACATGAAGGAGGAGACCGTCGAGGAGCAGGATGGGGGACAGCCCACTGGTGGTCTTGCTTCCGGAACCCCCCCTCTTCTTCAGGGCCCAGTGGTGGTCTGGATGTCCCTGTTGGGCTGTGGCCTTGGGTCAGCCCTACACTGCAAGTTGCAGGAGTACCTTGAGACGCCTCCAGCGGGAGCATGCCTGCCTGCCCCCATTCTGGGTGTTTACCTGGGGGTTCCCTCCTGGTTTTGTCAAGGACTGGGCTCCAGCTGGTTTTGAGTTTTTCAAAGGTGGCTTTTGTTTCCACATTTCCCTTTCTTAGTCCTTGATCTCGTCTCCTACGTCTCCTTCCTTTAGCTCCATGGTTCTCAAAACATGGTCCTTGGACCAGCGCATCAGACATGCCAAGTCTTGAGTTCTACTTGAGATGTACTGCATCAGCATCTCTGAGGAGGCGGTCCAGAAACCTGTGTTTTAACAAGCTTTCCAGGTGGAAACCCCTGTCTCAGCAAGTGTGTGTGCTAAGGGGTCCTGCTTCATGCTTTGGCACACATGGGTAAAGAAGGTCCCAAGTGTGTTGGAGTGTATGTGCTCTTTCATGCCTCTTGATATTTAGTAGGGATGTTGATGATGATAGCCAATGAGGATGGAGCCTGAGTGTGCCAGCCACTCTGCCAAGCATCATGCATGTTCTCTCATTTGATTTCCATAATACCCTCTATCAGGTAGTTACTTTTACTGTCTTTAATTTATCATGAGTTAGAGTGAGGCTTGTTGTTGTTGTTCAGTCGCTAAATTGTGTCTGGCTTCTTGCAACTCAATGAACTGCAGCATGCCCTCAGGCCTCCCTGTCCTTCACTATCTCCCCAGATTTTCTCAAGCTCATGTCCATTGAGTCAGTGGTGCCATCTGACCATCTCATCCTCAGTTGCCCTCTTCTCCTTCTGTCCTCAGTCTTTCCCAGCATCAGGGTCTTTTCCAATGAATCAGTCCTTTGCATCAGGTGGCCAAAGTATTGGAGCTTCAACTTCAGTATTGGTCCTTCCAATGCCCATTCAGGCTTGATTTCCTTTAGGATTGACTGGTTTGATCTCCTTTCTGTCCAAGGGATTCTCAAGAGTCTTCTCCAGCACCACAATTTGAAAGCATCAATTCTTTGGTGCTCAGCCTTCTTTATGGTCCAGCTCTCACATCTGTACATGACTACTGGAAAAACCATAGCTTTGACTGTATGGACCTTTGTTGCCAAAATGATGTCTCTTTTAATATGCTGTCTAGGTTTGTCATAGCTTTTCTTCCAGTGAACAAGTGTCTTTTGATTTCATGGCTACAGTTACCATCCACAGTAATTTTGGAGCCCAAGAAAATAGAGTCTGTCACTGTTTCCATTGTTTACCTAGCTGTTTGTCATGAAGTGATGAGACTGGATGCCATGACCTTAGTTTTTTGAGTGTTGAGTTTTAAGTCAGAGTGAGGCTTATAGCAGGTAACTAACTTGCTCAAGGGAGATCTAACTAACTGCAAGGAGATCCAACCAGTCCATTCTAAAGGAGATCAGTTCTGGGTGTTCTTTGGAAAGACTGATGCTAAAGCTGAAACTCCAGTACTTTGGCCACCTCATGCGAAGAGTTTACTCATTGGAAAAGACTCTGATGCTTGGAGGGATTGGGGGCAGGAGGAGAAGGGGACAACAGAGGATGAGATGGCTGGATGGCATCACCAACTTGATGGACGTGAGTTTGGGTGAACTCCGGGAGTTGGTGATGGACAGGGAGGCCTGGTGTGCTGTGATTCATGGGGTCGCAAAGAGTCAGACATGACTAAGAGACTGAACTGAACTTGCTCAAGATAGCCTGACTAGAAAGCGGCAGAGAGGGAACCCCAGCACAAATGTTCACTGTTTCACAGCCTATACTCCTGGCACTGCAGCCTGACCTTCCTCTGGTTCTGCTTAGGTACTGGTCCTTCTGGGCATGGCCACTCTCAGCACTGCCTGGGTTTCTTGTGGGTCTCTTGGGCTGGTGTGGTGGACATGTTTCAGTCCAGAGTGAAGGCATTGAGGGCTTTCATGCTGCGGGGGGAGAATTATACTTAATCTCCTTTCCACAAGTAACATTAGAAGCACAAACAAGAATCCAGAAAACCAAGCCAACTGTTTTATACTTGAAACCCATTGCTTATGATAGAGTGCCTATTAAATCAGGCTGGGCCCAAGCTCCCAGTGCCCATGATTGAGGCCCTTAAAACAAGGAGGTGAACTGAGGGGGTGGCTGGTTAATTGTTTTCCCAGGAGGTTGGAGTGGCCTACTAGAGGGACACGGGCCTTATCTTGGAGAGATGCCTGCACATCTCTTCATGTACTTTCCTCTTGTTATTAAAGAGGCAGCAGTAGCAGTTTATGGGCTTCCCTGATGGCTCAGTGGGTAAAGAATCCACTTGCGATGCAGGAGACACAGGAGATGCAGGTTTGATCCGTGGGTCAGGAAGATCCCCTGGAGGAGGAAATGGCAACCCACTCTAGTATTCTTGCTTGAAAAATCCCATGAATAGAGGAGCCTGGTGGACTATAGTCCAAAGGGCTACAAAGAGTTGGACACGTCTGAGCAACTAAACATACAGTAACACTTTTATTTTATTTAAGGGGTGGGGAAGGAAAAAAAATGACTGGGCTGAGATTTAGAAATCATTATGAAGGCAAGTGTGTGAGGTTACTATTTTATTAGGCATTGTAGAGACAGTTTCTGAATCTCAGCTTGCTGCTTTCAGGGTGATCTGTGATGCTTTTTCAAGTTTCTCCCTATCTCTGAAATCTATAAGAAGGTGGGTGCTTTGGGACTTGGGTATAAACTGGCCTTTTGATTTATACCAGCCTCCTTTCCCAGCTTCCATTCTTTAAGGATTTCTCTTTGGCTTTTTCCTGCTTATGGACCATGATTTTGCAATCTGCTCCTTGAAAGCACGTCATTTTTTTTCCAAGGAAGAATCTGGCTAAATGTACAGTGAGTCACTTGGACTCCTACATCTTGCCTGCATGGTAAGCGGTCCTCTGTCCCTAAGTGTCTCACCGCCGTTTCCCAGATTTGTATTTTAGACACCCAGCGGTAACGGCATATCCTCATGATCTCTTTTTCCCAATTAGCTTGTAGCCAAGTTCCAATGATATATTACGCCGAGAGCTTTTCTTGTTAATTTCCCCATAGAAAAGATGTGGCAAAGCTACAGGGAGGCTGTACTGAGCCTGCAAACAGTGCTGAGCTATGCTGTTCTTCCTTTCAAATCATAAGCTGCTCCCTTGGAGAATAACTTTACCTAGCATCTGTAAAGATGCTCCAGTGCTATGGGAAATGGGAAACTTCGTGGCATATTAGTTAGGAGAAAGCTACTTCTGGAGTAAACTTCATGAAGTGACTCTTGGAAACTTCTCTTGTGATCCAACAGGGTGGTCCCAACTTCTCCAGATTCAACTTTTGCATAAACCTTGTGTTAGTGCATTTTGAACTGATGCCCGTGTACCTCGTTATGTTTGCTAGTTTTGTGGCATTTTTTAGATGTGCTCTGGCAGACAGAAACTCTGAGCCCTGGGGGCCTGACAGCCACAAGTTCATGCTATTGGCAAAATCATTGCATTGCTTGTACAGCCTTATGTGTTCCAGCAATTCTCTGAACTTCCAGTGCATTTTCCTTCATTATTTCATAAACATGTGTGATAAAATGATGATAATGGTATTGAAGCTTGGGTCTCATAAATGGGAAGATAACATTGGGAATCATTAAAGATGACCCAAATTAGCAAAACATTAGTCTCAAGTGGGCGAACATTGGAATTAAGATAGTCCACTGGGTATTCAGTTGTGAGGAGAGAGAATATTAAAAGACTCATATGAACTGATGAAAACATGTCATCAAAGATGTATTAAAAATGGTGTCATTAGGAATTCCTTGCTGTTTTCAGTACTGAGACTCCCCTTGATAGGTATAAACCTTTTGCTTGACTATCACATTTTCTTTTCCTAGCTGTTCAGAGGTATAGGGACTACCCTTTTAATTTTTCATCAGAATTTAATTTTTCTCACATGAAAGTCATATTAGCAGCCGCAGCTAGGAGAGAAAATTGGGGAATTAATCAATAGAGATGGTAGTTTCACCCCATTTCCCTCCTTTCTGTCCCTTCCTGGTCAATCTTTGCTAACTTTCCCTGCTTTGTTTTCCTCCCCAGCAGTTATCCTTAATAAACTGCATTTTACTTGTTGATCATCTCCCTGCTACCAAAAGAGTATTAGCTCCATGAGGGGAAGAAGTTCTGTATATTCATTACTTTAGACAAGTGTTTTTCAACTTTCCCCCCCATTATCACTCTCCCAGGGAGAGTTTTCAGACTTTGTTTTTTTGCTAATTGCCCTCCTACCCACGCAATTTTATTATCATCCACATACCATGTATCTGTTGATGTCCTAGAAGTATATCTTGTCATCAAACTCAGTCGATCAGTTGTGTCAATCTTTTTGCCACCCCATGGACCGTAGCCTTCCCAGGCTCCTCTGTCTATGGGATTCTCCAGGCAAGAGTACTGGAGTGGGTTGCCATTTCCTCCTCCAGGGGAACTTCCCGACCCAGGGATTGAACCCAGGTTTCCTGCATTGCAGGTGGACTCTTTACCCCTGAGCCTCTGGGGAAGCCCCATGTATATCTGTGCTTTCTATATAGAAGGTATAAGAATTTTTTTATCCCTTAGAAACCCCTTGAGGAGCAATGGTACCCGCTTTGAGAATGTACATTCTAGACCTACTCTCAAGGAGGGTGCCTGGAATGTAGCAGGTGCTCGATAGTAGTTTTCATGTTGCAAAAAAGTTGCATCTTTTTTTTTTTTTCCAGTAAAGGCCATAAGATGTTGGCTAACTACTTGCTAGGTATGTGAAGAGATCCTTTGCACAGTGTGTGAAGTCCTCATTCTTCTTGTGAGTCTGTGATCAATCAGTGAACGGAATGCTTTGATCAATGGTCTTATTTAAACCCACAATTATCCTTGACAATTGATGCATAAACAAAAAGCCAGTGCACAAATCTACTAACTGCTCTCACTGCTGCTGCTACTGCTGCTGCTAAGTCACCTCAGTCGTGTCTGACTCTGTGTGACCCCATAGACGGAAGCCCACCAGGCTCCCCCGTCTTTGGGATTCTCCAGGCAAGGACACTGGAGTGGGTTGCCATTTCCTTCTCCAATGCATGAAAGCGAAAAGTGAAAGGGAAGTTGCTCAGTTGTGTCCGACTCTTAGTGACCCCATGGACTACAGCCTACCAGGCTCCTCCATCCATGGGATTTTCCAGGCAAGAGTACTGGAGTGGGGTGCCATTGCCTTGTCTGAACTGCTCTCACTAGCTACTGGCATTACTCTTTGTTACCACTTAAGCTGTGGTCCTTAAAATGGCCTGTTTGGTATCATATCCACCCCCACCCCACAATGGTGGCCTTACTGAAACAGGTTTCTCCAGAATGGGGTGGGACCCAAACAGAGGTACTTCAAAATTCTTAGTGTGCTGTGGACTTAGCAAGGTACCTTGTATGTTTCCAGATCACTTGATGATCTGAAACTTCTCTGCCCTCCTTCCTGATGGCATACATATGTGGCATGATAAAAACCAGCAATTTCTATTGCATTAAACAAAATAAGAAAACTTGAGACTTCATGCTGTCTTTGTGTGTTGGGAATAGTAATAGAAATAAAACAATTGATATGTGTCCTTTAAGTTGTCAAAGACCAGGAGGACCCTCTCAGACTACAGTCTGACCAAGGGTCAGACACAGACAGACTCAGTGCCTGAAGCCTCATGCAGAGCTACAGTCTGCTTTCCTTGAGATGCCTTGGGTGAGATAACTGGTGGTGTGCTTCCCCAGAAAGAGACATGTTCATTCACCATTTTAGGTAGCCTTTTTTTCTCTACAGAAATGTTTCAAGTGCTAATTTCCTTAGAAAAGAAGGCCAGCATTCTCACTTTTATACCAACAGTTATAGGAAAATATGAATATTCATGTCAAGAAAATGAATTTAATTACAGGCTAAGCAATTATCATAATGAATGGTTCTGATAGTCTGACCCTTGTGGCTGTAATAATGAAGTTAAATCCCTAAAATTGGAATCTCTTGTCAAGTGAGTCATTGACTGAAAGTGAAAAGACTTTGAATTTTTCATTTGCTTTGTTGGGGCCAGTTCCTTTCAATAACATCTAAGTGTGTCATATAATACTGCCTTGTAAGAATTCTTATTTTGGTAGGGTTTGGGATATTGTTAAGTCTTCTGGAGCTTTGTCACAGCCAGATGTCCCTGTAAGTTCCCGATATTGGCTTAGACATTTATGAGATGAAGCCATGCACTCTTCTTAGTAAGTATAACAGAGTGGGCATTTTCTTTAGGATGGACGTAGTTTACAAGATGTACTTATTGAAATCAAACATTTAAAACAGAATTTCAAGAATTCTCTGGAAGTTGAGTTGTTAGGACGCTGTGCAGTCACTGCTGAGTGTCCGGGTTCAATTCCTGGTTCAGAGAGCTAAGATCCTACAAGCTATGGGCAAAAAAAAAAAAAAAAAAAAATCCATGGCAATAGGCTATTTGAAGGAAACTTATAGTGAATCCTTTTTATAATTAAATGTCTCTCCTTCTGTATGGTTCCCTGGTAGCTCAGCTGGTAAAGTATCCTCCTGCAATGCAGGAGACTCTGGTTCAATTCCTGGGTTGGGAAGATCCGCTGGAAAAGGGATAGGCTACCCACTGCAGTATTCTTGGACTTCGCTGGTATATTTCTACATATATACTTAGGATTTGTATCTCAGTTCGTCTTAAAATGAGACATAGTTGTCTAAGCAGATATTTTCCTACTGGCCCTGTTTCTGTGGCTACTGTTTCACCTTGTGTGCTGCGTCGCTTCTCAGTCATGTCTGACTCTGTGACCCTATGGGCTGCAGCCTGCCAGGCTCCTTTGTCCATAGGATTCTCCAGGCAAGAATACTGGAATGGGTTGCCATGCCCTCCTCCAGCTGATTTTCCCAACCTAGGGA
This sequence comes from Bos taurus, assembly GCF_002263795.3. Classification (NCBI taxonomy): domain Eukaryota; kingdom Metazoa; phylum Chordata; class Mammalia; order Artiodactyla; family Bovidae; genus Bos; species Bos taurus. The sequence continues at coordinate 48,650,174 of NC_037334.1, read as the reverse complement.
TCGAACTTGTGTCTTTTACCTGCATTGGCAGGTGGGTTCTTTACCACTAGTGCCATAGTGAGAATGTTGATTTAAGTGAGTCATTTTAAAGGAGAATCATTGCAGAGAATTTTTATTTAATATTTAAAGGAGAATTATTTTCAAAAAAGTTTTGAAAATCTAACTATTAGTTCAAACATCTTGAACAAAACTGGGGGACTTTTTCACTTGAATTTCATTTGCATGTTATATGTTTCTGGTCTTGAACTGTCTTTGACAGCTAAGGATCCAGCATGGAGACCAGCGACATTCACCAGTTGGCTCACTCCCTCATTCACTCACACATCTACTTGCTAACTCTTTGCTCAGTGCCCACTGTGTGCTGGTCCCTCTGCAAGGTGCTGGGGAGGCAGAGAAGAATCTCACCCAGTCCTAGTCTTTAGTGTCCTGACTAGAGACTGTCATGTAGTCCAGTGGTTACTGTAGGAGGCAAGTGGAGTGGTTCACAGCGCTTAGGAGACTAGATTTAGGTGTCAGCCCCGAGTGACCTTGGCCAGATGCCTTGTATCCTCTGTGGCTTGGTCTGTTCATCTTTAAAGTGGTGTTAAAAAGAGGACAAACCTCACAGGGTTCCTTGAGGATTAAATGATCTAAATCTATGCAAAGTATAGTGCCTGGCACCTGGTGATGTGCAGATGATCCATCCAATAGAGGAGCAGACAGGTGCTGCACAGAGGGACTCATAGCACAGCCAGGGACGTGCCACCAGACAGGGCAACTCAAGTGATAGTCACTTGTGTGCCCACAGGGAAAAAAAAAAGAAAGGCATTTTCCAATATGGCGCTTTGGGGGAAATGGGGAATGGTCAGCATGGGATGTGCAGGACATGATTTGAAGTTGTTTGATCTTGTTCTTCACTGTTCTCTCTTTGCACCCCTCTTATTCCTCCTACCCTGCCCCCAACTGCTCTGTCCTGGACTCAGCCTCCAGGGTCAAGAGATGCAGGTGATCCCAGTAGAGGAGGGCCTCATTCAGGATCTGCTGCTGAGGCAGACAGAGCTGCTTCTGTTACCCCCAGGTTGAGACTCTAGAACAAGAGAATCTTGCAGGCTGTGGCTCTGTAAAGATTCACTTTTTTAAAAAAGTGGCTTTTTCTGGACCTCCTCACTTTTTGGAGGCAAAGTAACTCTAGAAGCCAGGACTGCAAGAACTTCCCTGGTGGTCCAGTGGTTAAGACCTCTCTTTCCAATGCAAGGGTGTCAGTTCAATCCCTGCTTAGGGGGCTAATGTCCCATAGCCCTCATGACCAAAAAACAAAAACTTAAAACAGAAGCAGTATTGTAACAAACTGAATAAATACTTAAAAAAATGGTCTACATGAAAAAAAAATTCTTTGTAATAATGTTAAAGAAAAAGTACCAGGACTAAATCCCTATAAAATCATCACCTCACGCCTGGAAAAAGTTATCTTCAGCAGACAAGACTGGGACTGAGAGCTCAGCTTCCTAAGCACTTAACACAGGACCCTGTCCTTAACAAGCTTTTGTGGACAGAATGAATGGATGAGGGATGAATGAGTCCATTGATGATGATGAGATATAAGATGCTAAGTAGAGGGCCTGGCCCCGCTAGTGTTTCTCCACATCGTTGTGTGTGTCTGGTAGGTTTTTCTCATGAAATTTGACCTGGGGTTTTCGTTTGGCTGTATTTTGAGCTTCTATTCATTTGGCAAAGAAAAGGAATGATTCTTAATTGCTGTAATTTTACCTTCGTGAATTCAGAAATGCGATTTAGAAATAATGAGTTCCCTTTTTAGAAGGAAACTTATTTGCAGAAATGCCAATTCCTGGCTCATTAGGCCCATTCTACCTCTGCAGACACATGCCTGTCCCTGGGGCAGCCCCTGTCAGGTCTGGGGACAGCTTTCCTTTTTCCCATCTCTGCTGCCCCCAGCCAGCTCTCCCTCTCACAGGTAAGAGTTAATATTTAATGAAAGCACCATTGAGACTTTCACTGTCAGAATCCTGCTTTCTTACCACTCTGCAAATAACTCTGGATGAGTTATTTTTATAATTTTAGCATCCTTATTCCCATTCACTCAAAGAACACAGGGTGTTTGTGTAAACAGGCTACTGGATGGATTGATCAGGTAAAGATAGCATTTCCTGGATGCACATTTGTCAGCAGTCATCTATTTAGAGAGATTCCAGGTAAATTTCCTGGGAAGAAAGCTTCCTATCAAACAGGTTTCTTCTGATGTGCCTGCTTATGACTCTGCCTACCCAGAGATTGCAAAGAGGAGTGCCTTGGAGGGAACCCTGACTTTTCTGATTGCCCCGTTTCTGATTGTCCTTTTGGAGCCAGCCTGGGTACTGCTTTGCTGCTGCTGCTGCTGCTAAGTCACTTCAGTTGTGTCCGACACTGCGACTCCATAGATGGCAGCCCACCAGCCTCCTCCGTCCCTGGGATTCTCCAGTCAAGAATACTGGAATGGGTTGCCATTTCCTTCTCCAATACATGCATGCACGCTAAGTCGCTTCAGTCATGTCCGACTCTGTGCGACCCCATGGACAGCAGCCTACCAGGCTCCTCTGTCCACAGGACTCTCCAGGCAAGAATACCAGAGTGGGTTGCCATTTCCTTCTCCTGGGTACTGCTTTCTTCCGTGTTAATGATTTTCCTTCCCTTTTCTGTGCCTGCCTCGGCACTCAGCAGCCGCTTACCTGTTCCTGGCCTTCAGTGGTGCTGCCTGGGCTCCCCTAGCCCCTCTTCTGATGGGGTGTCTGGTGAGGAGGAGTTCCTTTTGGCAGGTCTGGGACCACCTGTCCTGGATGCCACAGGGAGAGGAGAAGGGTCTGGCGGCTTCCTGAGGATCTTATTCTGGGAACTTGAGTCTGCTGTGTCCTGGGGATGGGATAGACTGCTCCTCCCCTGGATATAGCTGAGTCACCGAACTTCCCCACAAAGCTTAAAGAAAAGCTAGTCTGTCCAGAAAGAACCAAATAAGTCACTTTAGTGTTCTTTTGTTAAATTCATGAATTTTCTGGGTTTCCCAGTTCAAATATTTGTTAGCTTGAAAAGAAAGTTAACTTCCCAGGTGTATGAATCGTGCATTTCCATCAGAATTAAGCAGAAGTGCTGTTCTGTAGCAGACCATTAGTTGGAAGACTTACAATGTCTGAGAACCACATGTCGGGGCTAGACTTGGGACATTTTTCTTCTAGACCTTGATGTTGTGACCATCGTAGGTGTATCTCCTCTCCTGTTTACCTCTGGTACATTAGGAGAGGCTCTGTCTTTTGCATAGAGAGGTCTCTTCCTCAGCCTGCCAAACTAGGAGATGAGAGATGAGGATGCTGGTTCCAGCTTTCACAGACCAGCTGTGTTACCTTAAATGCATCACATCCCTCTGACTCAATTCTGTTTTCTTGGGCAAAAATGAAGACAGAGGATCAGGTTTCATCTTGAATTCTGATCAGTGAGAAAGGGACTTGGGTCATTAAGTCAGTTGGGGAAAATTCTGTGGTTGATTAGCTATGTCTACCACAGGTAAGGAGAGGATGGGGGAGCACTGCCCAGGCAGGTAATGCCAAAGCCCCTTCTGCTTCTGCTGTTCTCTACCTGTATAGACACACCAGGTGTGGGCTTGTGCAGGTAAGATGGTGCAGCAGAGGGAATGGGAGTGTGGTTGGAGCCCTACAGCCTGGGTTCTGTCCCAACTCCACCACTTTCTAGCTTGGCTATCTTGAATGAATTACTTATTCTCTCTTAACTGCAGTCCCCTCTTGAGCAAAAGGGGAATGCTGTAGTCATTACCTCATGGGAGTGTCACAAGGGTTGAGTCAGGCATTTTTGAGGCCTTTCCATGGTAGGTGATCAATACAAATGTGATTGAGCTGTTGTTACTAATGTAAGGAGTGTGCTCTGTACTTCCTCCGCTAACAGTGGCTGACTGCCAAGCCGTCTTTGTTTCTAAACCAACATCGTGAATGTGGGTGATGACTTCAGAGCAGGCAGAGGGGTCACAACCAAGCCTGGAAGGGAAATTCCCATCTTTATAATCAGGGAGTGTGTGAGTTACCAGGGATGACAGAGGCCGTGTTTTATAGGTGGGACCTTAAACCTGAGGCTGGGATGGTAAGGGGATGAAGGTAAAGTGGACCCTGTTCCTGAACTCTGGCCTGTCATTGACCTCTGCCATCTGCTTGGCAAAGCTTCCCGTTTGGGTGTCCCCCACAGAGATTGGAGGCACCTCTGCTCAGTGTGCTGGGTGTCACTAAGGGCTCCTACGATGACTGGCTCTGGAGAGTGATTTAAAGGAAAGCAAAGTGCTGCTTTGTAGCCATTGGAAGCATGTTTATTTATTCATTATGCTTGAGAAGAGCCTCCGGTATGGGAAAGAGATGCTTCTGTCAACTGAGTTTTATTATCTCCGTCAGTTTATCTTGAGTTGGCATGGCTTCAGCAGGCCCCTTGTCTTTTCTCTGTTCACAGCATCTAGTCTTGACTTTTCTGTCCCTTCTGCAAGACATCTTCAGAATCTCACCTCGTAACCCATATCCCATCCTATGGACTCCCTCTCGATGGCATCAAGTCCCCAAACTCCTGCCTGATGCCTATTTTTAAAACACACATTTGAGTACATTGTGCATCTGCTTAACACGTGGCTCCTTGTGGCCTTGGACACCCCTGTCCCCAGCACAGCCCCACCAAGTTGCATCCTCCAGGACCCATGCCTTCCTCTCTCCTTTATGCCTTTTCCCCACTCCTTTCCTTGTGATTTCCTATTTAACCTGAAAGACAGGCAACTGCTACCTCTTTTAAGCCTTCCCCGCTGCTGGCTTCACAAACCATCCCCAGCCTGGGCCCTTACAGGCCAAATTGGGTGAGGTTTTACCTACCTTTACTCTCTGCTCTCAATTTATACTTGTTTATCTTACTAATATGTTGCATGATCCTTAATGGAAATAATGGTATATTATGCAATTCTTTATTCAGTATTGCTATTACAGTGGCTTTCCTGGAGCAAATTTTTGATACATGTTTGCATGTCTGACTGAATGAACCATAATAGCTATTGCTCAGTTCAGTTCAGTTCAGTCACTCAGTCGTGTCTGACTCTTTGCGACCTCATGAATCACAGTTGGCAATTTGATCTCTGGTTCCTCTGTGTTTTCTAAAACCAGCTTGAACATCTGGAAGTTCACAGTTCACGTATTGTTGAAGCCTGGCTTGGAGAATTTTGAGCATTACTTTACTAGCGTGTGAGATGAGTGCAATTGTGCGGTAGTTTGAGCATTCTTTGGCATTGCCTTTCTTTGAGATTGGAATGAAAACGGACCTTTTCCAGTCCTGTGGCCACTGCTGAGTTTTCCAAATTTGCTGGCATATTGAGTGCAGCACTTTCACAGCATCATCTTTCAGGATTTGGAATAGCTCCACTGGAATTCTATCACCTCCACTACCTTTGTTTGTAGTGATGCTTTCTAAGGCCCGCTTGACTTCACATTCCAGGATGTCTGGCTCTAGGTGAGTGATCACACCATCGTGATTATCTTGATCGTGAAGATCTTTTTTGTACAGTTCTTCTGTGTATTCTTGCCACCTCTTCTTAATATCTTCTGCTTCTGTTAGGTCCATACCATTTCTATCGTGTATCGAGCCCATCTTTGCATGAAATGTTCCCTATCTTGGCCACGTACAAATATCTCACCTGATGTTCTGGAGGTTCTTATGTGGCTGTGTCAATTAGGAGCTCCACCTGAGCACTGAAAGAAAGGGACAAAGAAGATAACAAGTTGTCTGCAACACACAGGCTAGTAAGTGATGGAGTTAAGGATTTGAGTGTGGGATAATCTACTGCTCCTTACATTATAGTGAATGAATGTCACACATGGTGTTCAGTCTTTGGCCAAGATGGTCAATTCAGTTCAGTCCCTCAGGTCATGTCCAGCTCTTCGTGACCTCGTGGAGTGTAGCAAGCCAGGCTTCCCTGTCCATCACCAACTTCCAGAGCTTACTCAGACTCATGTCCATCGATTCGGTATGCTGTCCAACCATTTCGTCCTCTGTTATCCCCTTCTCCTCCCGCCTTCAATCATTCCCAGCATCAGGGTCTCTTCCAATAAGTCAATTCTTTCCTTCAGGTAGCCAAAGTTTTGGAGTTTCAGCTTTAGGATCAGTCCTTCCAATGAATATTCAGGACTGATTGCCTTTAGAATTTACTGGTTGGATTTCCTTGCTGTCCAAGGTACTCTCAAGAGTCTTCTCCAACACCACAATTCAAAAGCATCAATTCTTTGGTGCTCAGCTTTCTTTATAGTCCAACTCTCAATCCATACATGACCACTGGATAAACCATAGCTTTGACTAGACAGACCTTTATTGGCAAAGTAATGTCTCTGCTTTTTAATATGCTGTCTAGTTTGGTCATAACTTTTCTTCCAAGGAGCATCTTTTAATTTCATGGCTGCAGTCACCATCTGCAGTGAATTTATAGGCCCCCAAAATAAAATCTCTCATCATTTCCATTGTTTCCCCATCTACTTGCCATGAAGTGATGGGACCAGATGCCAAGATCTTAGTTTTCTGAATGTTGAGTTTTAAGCCAACTTTTTCACTCTCCTCTTTCACTTTCATCAAGAAGCTCTTTAGTTCTTCTTTGCTTTCTGCCACAAGGGTGGTGTCATCTACATATCTGAGGTTATTGATATTTCTCCTGGAAATCTTGATTCCAGCTTGTGCTTCATCCAGCTCAGCATTTTGCATGATGTACTCTGCATAAAATATAAATAAGCAGGGTGACAGTATACAGACTTGACGTACTCCTTTCTCAATTTGGAATCAGCCTGTTGTTCCATGTACAGTTCTAACTGTTGCTTCTTGACCTGCATACAGATTTTGCAGGAGGCAGGTAATGTGGTCTGGTATTCCCATCTCGTTAAGAATTTTCCACAGTTTGTTGTGATCCACACAGTCAAAGACTTTGGCGTAGTCAATAAAGCAGAAATAGATATCTTTCTGGAACTCTTTTGCTTTCTTTATGATCCAGTAGATGTTGGCAATTTGATCACTGGTTCCTCTGCCTTTTCTAAATCCAGCTTGAACATCTGGAAGTTCACAGTTCACATACTGTTGAAGCTTGGCTTGGAGGATTTTGAGCATTACTTTGCTAGCATGTGAAATGAGCGCAGTAGTGTGGTAGTCTGAACATTCTTTGGCATTGCCTTTCTTTGGGATTGGAATGAAAACCAACCTTTTCCAGTCCTGTGGCTACTCTGAGTTTTCAAATTTGCTAGCATCTTGAATGCAGCACTTTCACAGCATCATCTTTTAGGATTTGAAATAATTCAACTGGAATTCCATCAGCTCCTTTAGCTTTGTTCGTAATGATGCTTCCTAAGGCCCACTTCAGCAGTACGTGAACGGTGAACTTCCAGATGTTCAAGCGGGTTTTAGAGAAGGCAGAGGAACCAGAGACCAAATTGCCAACATCTGCTGGATCATCAAAAAGGCAAGAGAGTTCCAGAAAAACATCTATTTCTGCTTTATTGACTATGCCAAAGCCTTTGACTGTGTGGATCACAATAAACTGTGGAAAATTCTGAAAGAGATGGGAATACCAGACCACCTGACCTGCCTCTTGAGAAACCTATATGCAGGTCAGGAAGCAACAGTTAGAACTGGACATGGAACAACAGACTGGTTCCAAATAGGAAAAGGAGTACGTCAAGGCTGTACATTGTCACCCTGCTTATTTAACTTCTATGCTGAGTACATCATGAGAAATACTGGGCTGGAAGAAGCACAAGCTGGAATCAGGATTTCCGGGAGAAATATCAATAACCTCAGATATGCAGATGACACCACCCTTATGGCAGAAAGTGAAGAGGAACTAAAAAGCCTCTTGATGAAAGTGAAAGAGGAGAGTGAAAAGTTGGCTTAAAGCTCAACATTCAGAAAACGAAGATCATGGCATCTGGTCCCATCACTTCATGGGAAATAGATGGGGAAACAGTGGAAACAGTGTCAGACATTATTTTGGGAGGCTCCAAAATCACTGTGGATGGTGACTGCAGCCATGAAATTAAAAGACGCTTACTCCTTTGAAGGAAAGTTATGACCAACCTAGATAGCATATTCAAAAGCAGAGACGTTACTTTGCCAGCAAAGGTCCGTCTAGTCAAGGCTATGGTTTTTCCAGTAGTCATGTATGGATGTGAGAGTTGGACTGTGAAGAAAGCTGAGCACTGAAGAATTGATGCTTTTGGACTGTGGTGTTGGAGAAGACTCTTGAGAGTCCCTTGGACTGAATGGAGATCCAACCAGTCCCTTCTGAAGGAGATCAGCCCTGGGATTTCTTTGGAAGGAATGATGCTAAAGCTGAAACTCCAGTACTTTGGCCATCTCATGCGAAGAGTTGACTCATTGGAAAAGGCTCTGATGCTTGGAGGGATTGAGGGCAGGAGGAGAATGGGATGACAGAGGATGAGATGGCTGGATGGCATCACTAACTCAATGGACGTGAGTCTGAGTGAACTCCGGGAGCTGGTGATGGACAGGGAGGCCTGGTGTGCTGCGATTCATGGGGTAGCAAAGAGTCGGACATGACTGAATGACTGAAATGAACTGAACTGAACTGAAGGTCCACTTGACTTCACATTTCAGGATTTCTGGGTCTAGGTGAGTGATCACACCATCGTGGTTATCTGGGCCATGAAGATCTTTTGTGTATAGTTCTTCTGTGTATTCTTGCCACGTCTTGTTAATATATTCTTCTTCTGTTAGGTCCATACCATTTCTGTCCTTTATTTTGCCTTTCTTTGCATAAAATGTTCCCTTGGTATCTCTAATTTTATTGAAGAGATCTCTAGTCTTTCCCATTCTATTTTTTCCTCTATTTTTTTTTTTCATTGATCACTGAGGAAGGCTTTCTTATTTCTTCATGCTATTCTTTGGAATTCTGCATTCAAATGGGTATATCTTTCCTTTTCTCCTTTGCCTTTTGCTTCTGTTCTTTGCTTAGCTATTTGTAGGACTATCTCAGACAACCATTTTGCTGTTTTGCATTTCTTTTTCTCAGAGATGGTATTGATCACTGTCTCTTGTACACTGTCAGGAACCTCCGTCCATAGTTCTTCAGGCACTCTGTCTATCAGATCTAATCCCTTGAATCTATTTCTTATTTCCACTGTATATTCGTAAGGGATTTGATTTAGGTCACACTTGAATGGTCTAGTGGTTTTCCCTACTTTCTTCAATTTAAGTCTGAATTTGGCAATAAGGAATTCATGATCTGAGCCACAGGCAGTTCCTGGTCTTGTTTTTGTTGACTGTATAGCGTTTGTTCATCTTTGACTGCAAAGAATGTAATCAAACTGATTTCAGTATTGACCATCTGCTGATGTCCATGTGCAGAGTCTTCTCTTGTGTATTTGGAAGAGGGTGTTTGCTATGACCAGTGCATTCTCTTGGCAAAATTCTGTTAGCCTTTGCCTTGCTTTATTCTGTACTCCAAGGCCAAATTTGCCTGTTATTCCAGATATCTCTTGCCTTCATACTTTTGCATTCCAGTCCCCTGTAATGAAAAGGACATCTTTTTGGGGTGTTAGTTCTAGAACGTCTTGTATGTTTTCATAGAACCGTTCAACTTCAGCTTCTTCAGCATTACTGGTCGGGGAATAGACTTGGATTACTGTGATATTGAATGGTTTGCCTTGGAAATGAACAGAGATTGTTCTGTCATTTTTGAGATTTCATCCAAGTAGTGCATTTTGGACTCTCTTGTTGACTATGAGGACTTCTCTATTTCTTCTAAGGGATTCTTGCCCACAGTAGTAGATGTAATTGTCATCTGAGATAAATTCACCCATTCCAGTCCATTTTAGTTCACTGATTCCTAAAATGTCAATGTTTACTCTTGTCATCTCCTGTTTGACCACATCCAATTTACCTTGATTCATGGTCCTAGCATTCTAGGTTCCTATGAAATATTGTTCTTTACAGCATCAGACTTTACTTCCATCACCCGTCACATCCATAACTGGGTTTGTATTTGCTTTTACTCCATCTCTTCATTCTTTCTGGAGTTGTTTCTCCACTGTTCTCTGATAGCATATTTGGCACCTACTGACCTGGGGAATTCATCTTTCTGTGTCCTTTCTTTTTGCCATTTCATACTGTTTATGAGATTCCCAAGGCAAGAATACTGAAGTGGTTTTCCATTTCCTTCCCCAGTGGTCCTTGTTTTGTCAGAACTCTCCAGGTGATTCATCCATCTTGAGTGGCCCTACAAGGCATGACTCATGGCTTTACTGAATTAGACAAAGCTGTGGTCCATATGACCACTGTGATTAATTTTCTGTGATTGTGGTTTTCATTCTGTCTGCCCTCTGATGGATAAAGAATGGAGGCTTATGGAAGCCTCAGGTGCGAGGGAATTACTGAGGATGTAGATGGTGGAGTAGAAGGATGTGGCCTCATCTTCTCCCACAAGAACTCCAAAATTACAAATCATTGCTGAACAACTGTTGACAGGAGAATGTTGGATCCCACCCACAAAACATACCGCACGTGCAAGGGCAAAGGAGACGCCCCAGCAAGACAGTAAGAAGGACAAAATCACATTTAGAATCAAATCCCATACCCGCCAGAGATGCTTGGAGAGCTCAAATAAAACCTGGTGTGCACCAGGAGAATCTACAGAGACTGAGCCGTCAGACCTGCCTTTGAGTGTTTGAGTGTCTCCTGTTGGGGTATGGGTCAGCAGTGGCCTGCCACAGAGGCAGGGGCTCTGGGTGCAGCAGACCTGGCTATGGCATAAGCCCTCTTGGAGGAGGTCACCATTAACCCCACCACAGAGCCACCAGAACTTAAACAGGACTGCAGAAACAGACTCTTGGAGGGCACAAACAAAACCTTGTGTGCACCAGGACCCAGGAGAAAGGAGCAATGACCCCACAAGAGACTCACCCAGACTTGCATGTGAGTGTCCAGGAGTCTCTGGCGAAGGTGTGGGTCGTCAGTGGCCTGTTGCAGGATGGGGGGCACTGAGTGCAGCAGTGACTGCATGGGACCTTTTGAAGGAGGTGGCCATTATCTTCATGACCTCCACCATAGTTTGGCCTCAGGTCAAACCACAGGGAGGGAACACAGCTCCACCCATCAACAGAAAATTGGATTAAAGATTTACTGAGCATGGCCCCGCCCATCAGAAGATGGTCTTCACCTACCAAATATATCACCCTTTCTCTGTCTGATTCCTTTTGGTCATTTGGGCTTCACTTTGATGTCCCATTCCCCTGCCATGCCTTGAATCATTCTGTGAGTGCCACTCATCTGATAGGGAGCATTTTGTGAGGAGTCATCTTTTCATTGAACATTTCAGTGTGTCATCTGGGTCATTTATTCCTGTAACAGAGAGACCATATTTTGAATTTGAGCCTGGATTGACCCCGCAGCTCTGCCACTTTTTGACCTTGGGCCAGTTCCGACCTCTTCAGATCTCAGTTACTTTACCTCTGGAATAGGGAGTTACATATTCCCAGGCACTTGCAGCTAGCCTAATGTCTGGGGAATTCCCTTCATAGTGAGCCCTCATGGATCAGATCAGAAATAAGCAGTCATCCCAGAGATACCTTGTGGTTTCCAGGCAGATCTGGAAGCCACAAAATTTGACTAACCCAGAGCCTTATAGAACTTTCTACCAGAAATGCCCCATGTAGAGAAACATGATCCATATTGCTGAGAAGTTTGGGTGTAGCCTGAAGCAGTCTTCCAGAAACCTTAAATTCCTTTGAAGTTTTAGGTTTCATATTTAAAAATTCATACACATTTTGAATTATACTCCTTCATGTCTGTGTTTATTGTGGTATGAGATTGTGTAAAATTGCCACTCACTAACATTACATTCCAGGAAGGTTGCTCTCATCTGGTTTTCCTTGTACATTAGGTTTGGTAGTGCTCCGGCTTTCTGTCTTGTCCCAAGAGCTTAGTTGATGCATCTTCTCTAGTTAAAGGTGGGGAAGTCTAATCTCAGGGGCCCTGTGGAGCACGGTTATCCTCTTGCTGGAGAACCATGCTCTGTAGGGCTGTGAAGGCTGTACACGGGTGGAAGGTGAGTTCTGCAAGGAGCTGAGGCTGCTTGGAAGAAAGTTTACGTCTTTGCCTAGATGGAAGTCCGAGTTTTGACATTTCTTAGAAGGAATATGCCTGTTTTTTGTAGGAGCAAGAACAGCTTCCTCTTAGATCCTAGTTGAGAAAGCCTATGCAGAGCTTGGTTCTTAGCACATAGTAAATGTTCAAAAAATTTTCTCCTATTGAAATTACATACATTGCTACCCATCAACCCCAGCTTGTATTTATTCATCATTGGGCAAGGGTTTATCTTTCATTTGCCTGAGTCATAGTGCTTGTGAATATTTAGTTCACAGTATCCATTTGGTGTGCACCTAATTAAGGAGCAAATATTTATTTTTTCCCTTGGAATGGAAACATTGAGGTTTTCTTTTTTTTTAATTGGGATAGAACTTACTAATTAAAACATACATTTGCATAGGAATGGAATATTTCTACAGCAAAATGATTATGATTCAATGTGCTGTGAATTCCGCCTCCCATTATCTCTTATTTAAATTATTAACTTCCTGCAAAATGAGCTCAAGGGCAGATTCCTTCTCAGGAGGCTTCCTTGAGCTCCACTAATGTCTCCTTTCACCCCCTGGTTAGCTCAAATCATATATGTCCTGAAACTGGCACCTGGTGTGTGAGGCACTGGTTTTGTTTGTTTTATTAAGCCTCTGTCTCATTATTGATCCTAATTGGTTTGAGGGTGTGAACCACAGCTATCAAGAAACCCTTATTCAGTCATTGAAAATTTTGTTCTTGTTGAGTGATCGCAAGGTGCTAGAATTGTGCTTTAGGGAAATAGTGGTGAACCAGATAGACTTGATCCCTGCTTTCTGAATGAATAGTGAAACTGGTGCCCTGTGAGGGCCCACTTGGCCTCAAGAAGTGACATACCTTTCTGGTGTCTGAACGGTTCTGGTTGTAGCTAGGTGGCAGTACAGTAGAAGGGCTCTGGGCTTGACTCAGATGGGCTGGGACTGGAGTTCTGGCTTCACCACTTACCAGCTCTGTGGCCTTGGCTGATTTATTTTTCCTCTCTAAACTTCAGTTTTTTCATTGATAAAATAAGAATAAAAATAACATCTATTTCCTAGGTTGGGAAGAGTGCAGTAAGTCCCTTACGTATGAATGAGTTCAATTCCCAGAGTGTGTTCATAAGTTCAATGAAGTTAACCTAGGTACCCAACTAACACAGTCAGCTATATAGTACTGTACTGTGATTGATTTATAATACTTTTCACACAAAGAATACATAAAAAACAAGCATATGACCCAACAATCCCACTACTGGGCATATACTTTGAGAAAATCATAATTCATAAAGATACATGTACTCTAATGTTCACAGCAGCACTACTTACAATAGCCAGGACATGTAACCAACCTAGACATCCATTGACAGATGAATGGATAAAGAAGTTATGGTATATATATACAGTGGAATATTACTCAGTCATAAAAAGGAACGAACTTGAGTCAGTTGAACTGAGTTGGATGAACCTAGAGCTTGTTATACAGAGTGAAGTAAGTCAGAAAGAGAAAAACAAATATTGCATATTGACACATATATACAGAATCTAGGAAAATAGTACTGATGAACCTATTTGCAGGACCGGAAGATGCAGACATAGAGAACAGACTTGTAGACACAACGGGGAAAGGAGAGGGTGGGACGAATTAAGAGAGTAGCACTGAAACATATACATTACCATATGCAAAACAGATAGCTAGTGGGAAGTTGCTATATTACACAGGGAGTTCAACCCGGTGCTCTGTGACAACCTAAAGGGGTAGGATGGGAGGGGATATACGTATACTTATGGCTGCTTCACATTGTTGTACAGCAGAAACCAATACAACATTGTAAAGCAATTATCATCCAATTAAAAATAAATTAGAAGACAAAAAAGGAAACAAAAAATAAAGCATTTTTAATCTTACAGTACTGTACCTTGAAAAGTAGAGTAGCACAGTACAGCATCTGGCATATAGGGGCTGGCATTGAGTGAACAGGCAAAAAGAGTTACTGACTGGAGGAGGCCAAGAGAGTGGGAGATGGCAGACTTGAAGGATCGTCCACGATAGGAGACGGGATGGCAAGCTGCAGTTTCACTCACGCCTGACATTGATGGAATGCAGGTTCTCATCTTTGAAAATTTGCAACTTGAAGGTTTCTATGTATGGGGCTTACTATATTGAGATAAGACAGTACCTGGTTCTTAGCAAATAATAGTAATTGGTTAGCTAGTCAGTATTATTTAGAAATATTTGAGCTCCTATTGTGTGATAGAGGGCTTCCCTGGTGGCTCAGATGGTAAAGAATCCGCCTGCAGTGCAGGAGACCCAGGTTTGATCCCTGGAGAAGGAAATGGCAACCCACTCCAGTATTCTTGCCTGGAGTATTCCATGGACAGAGGAGCCTGGTGGACTTGTGTGATAGATCCTGGACTGGATGCTATGCTGATTATTGGGATTTGTGTGAATGCAGTGACAACGCTCCTAATCCTTAAAGACTTTTGGTAGCAATTTTCTTTGGTCTGCATTTCCTAGTGCTGATATAAGTTGAATGCAGATGTGAATGGATGCACATTAAATATGTGGGTGTTTTGGGTGCATATTCTGTTGCTATTCTTCTTGCTTTGAAATAGAATGAATGAAAATGGTAGCACCAGGGCAGTATTTGGGTTTGATCTGGGACTGTGCTGCATCCAGCAGCAATCATGGCCAGGATGAAGGTCATTGCTGCCACAGTGATATCCGCTCTCCCAAATGCATGAGTTGCCCTCTTCCTCTGGAGCCTTGCTAGAACTCTGGGAAGCAGGGACCGCTATCCCATTTCACATATGGAACCAAGGGCCCATCCAGATTACTGACTTAGCCTGGGATATGCAGTCAGTGAGTGGCTAAGGGGGGAACAGAAGCAGGTTTCCCAATTCCCAAACTAGTCCTTTCTTGGTGCTTCGGACACTCAGGGTTTAGAGTCAGACACCAGCCTTGGCACCCACTTTGAGCTCCAGTTTCCTCTTCTGTATAATGGGAAGTGGCACCCAGGGCTAGAGGTTTGCTGGAGATTACATGAGAGAACATACTGGTGGCCCTGCATGGAGCTTGCTTGGCTCCTGAGTGTGAGTATGAGCCACTGGGGGCACTTGTCAGTAGAGCCATGCAGGCAATCTCTGAAACCCCCTGGGTTTGAAGCTTGTTTCTACAAGTTCCTTGCTGTGTGACTTTGCTTCCTCATTGATCCTTGCTAAGCCTAGGTGTTCTCATGAGTGAAATGGGAACAGTGACAATTAACACATGCAGTCCAAATAGCCAGTGCTCAGCAAAGGTTAAGTGCCACTGTGATGGTGACAATGCTGATGAATTTGCTTTCCCTCTCCACTCTTCCCTCCTAATCCAGAATTAAGCCCATGACTGTGGGCCTCAGACTTGGCCCTTGTGTCATCTCTAGCTTCTGCATTCCTGCAAGGGTCCTCAGTGAGGTTCAGAGGCTGCTGCAGTGCACTGAGACCAGGATCCATTGATTTGACCTCCCCAGACCCAGCTCACTGCTTGCCTCCCAGACAGCAGCAGCTGGGGCCTGGGTGGTCAGGGGCAGAGCCTGGGGCCATGGATGCCTCCTCCTGCAGAAAACCCAGAGTCCTTAGTCCAGCCACTGCCTGGAACTGTTTTCATGTGTAAGATGCTGAGCCTCTGACCTTGTCTGCTACAAGGAAGCTCAGTGGCAGGAGAAGAAAATCTGACAGTGAACAAAATACAAATTCAGGAAAGTTTGGAAATGCAGCCTGAAAGGGCTAAGACTCCTTGCCCCAGCCCTGGGCTTCTAGGTCAGTCACGGACTAAACAGGTAACCATACGGGGTCCTCCTCACCTGAGCAAGATGAGATTGTTCACTAGGCAGCATGCAAATGATTCAGGCCAAGGTGGATGAGAGAGTCCTGTCACAATTTGAAGAAATGCTAAGAAACCACACCATCATCATCAGGCTAGTGACAACATATCACATGTTTGTTACATGCCAGAGACTGGGTACTAAACGCTTCATGTGATCCATCATGGATTCTTAACAACACCCCTATTGAGGTAGGTGTCATTAGTCCCCTCATTTTATAGTTATGGTAATGGGACCTCAGATGCTTAACAACTTACTTGCTCAAGGTTGCACAGTTAAGGGGTAACTGAGGTGGAAACTGAGATGTGTTTGACATTGAAGATCTTGCTTTTAACTGTTGTGCTAAAATGTGACCCAGGATAACGGGAGATCAAGTGAAGCCTTGTAGTCCCCTACCTCTCTGGGCCTTCCTGTCCCGTCTTTAAAGAAATAGCACCGAAGTGGGGCTTGGGAGGTTCCTTCCAGAGCTGTCATGCTGGGTGTGCTTTGTCTGTGGGCTTCAGGTGTCCATTGGGCTGAGTGCTACTCGAAGCTCATCTCCCAGCAATGATGTTCTGGCTACTGAGGTGAGGAGGACTGTGTTTCCATATGCTTTGGCTCACTGGCAGGAATCATAGCTCATGGGCTTGCAGACAGACTACAAGGGGGATGAAGTAAGCTCTCAAACTCTAGCCATATTGTGCAGGCCAGGCTTATTGGCAGATCTCAATCCTTAACTGGAATAAAACAGGACTGAGGGGACACAGACAATTAAAAGATGAAAACTGTAACACAGAACCCTGGGCAAACCTTCCCCCCTACCCCAGCTGCTCCTGCCCACCCATGCCCAGTGGATGGCTCATCTAGAACATGAAAACTCTGGGACTCGCAGTGATGGCTTACTGGGTAAAGGCTTTCTTTCCCTCTCCAGATGACCCCTCATCCCAGACTCAGTGCCCAGACTGTATTAGAATTGTGTTCTGTATTCTCTCCTGTACCACCCCAGGTTAATAAACAGAATTGCTCAGAGGTTATAAGGAACAGAATGACATGACTCAAACAAACCTGATTATTTGCAGGCATTTCAGACACAAGTGCACATGGCTCATTCTTAATTCTCCAAAAAATGAAGATGTTGATATTGCTTTAAGAGTCCCCTACCAAGTTAAATAGTTTACACAGCCCTCGCCTGAGAAGTAATAAGAAAGCAAGGGAGCTCTCCATTCTTTTGATCATTCCATTTTCAGTGTTTCTTTGAGATGAATTCATACAAAACTTGGCCCAGTTTCTTTTGCCTGTTACAGGATGTGTGAGTATGTGTATTTATCTGCTAAAGAAAAGGAGACTGAAAGTCACTAAACTGATGTTATACAACTGACATCTCCCATCATGTTGCCTCATTGTCTTATGTATATCAGGGTGAAAATGTCACCCTAAAATTCCTTAGAATTGGAGATGCAAGGAGGAAAATCAGCCATCCTGGATCATATATTTGGTCCCAGGCTCTTTCAGTTCTTGGCTTTGAAACAAGAAATCAATATCGAATCTAGTTGTGTTGGCAAATACACAGGCTGGAGAAGGCTGCAGTAGAACACTGAAAGCACGAAGAGTCCTTGAGTCTTAAAGCCCAAGAACACAAATTATGCATTTATTAGATTTAGTTTTTGGAAGAGTTTTCTTTCCCTGCTTTTCTTGTGGTTTTATATTTGTGTATGAAGTGTATTATGTGAATCCTTTTTTAAACTTGATCCCAGTAACTGTGTGCTAATTGGCCATTTGAATCAATTTTCCACCTTCTGACATAACATAATTTCCTGGCTGTTTCCAGGCTGGAGGGTTGGGTTTGGCTTTGTGTAGGGTTTGACTGACATGGGGCCTGAACTCTCAGGCGGCCGGAAGGGAAGCAGAGCAGAGCACAGTTGAGCACTACGTGGTTGGTCTGATTCAATCCAATCTGACACCTTCTCATCTGTCACACAAGCCACTCTTGCAGCTCTTGCCTCAACAAATTATTGTGACAATGGTTTCACATTTGCTGCCAGTGGTAATGCTGCCTGCTTCCAACTTTGGGAAGGATATTTACAGTGTCTCTATCTATATGAGTCATATCAGAGCAACATCAACATACCTCCATAGCTACTTAGGGTCAGAAGCAGTCATTGGCAGCATGAGGTTCACATGCAGTGCTGGCTCAGACGTGGCCTGCTTCTTTACGGCTGTGGCAGCGTTAATAACTTTGAATTACCTAATGGAAAATATATTGTGGAAATAGGAAATAGTAAACACTCTTTGCAAGTAATTCTTACCATGGTGAGGGATTTGATATTGAAAGGGAGAAAACATTGCTGCTGCCACATTCAGGAGACTCCAAATGAAATTTCTTTTAAGCTGGCTCATCAGGTAAAAGAGAGGAAATGACACTTATTGAGTGTGCTCTTTGAATTCTCACCACAACGCTATGAAGTAAGAGTTATCATCCCCGGGCCGTGAATGCGGAAATGCATGGAAGGGGTCAGAGACCTTGCTGACTGAGGGTCACGCCACTGGGAAGGGGTGGGACAGGGCCTCACCGTTGGGCAGCTCTCTCACATCCATGTTCCTTGTAGACCACGGGTAGGTCTGTGTGGTTTTCTTTCAGGTATAGAAAAGGTGTTTGGATGGCACAGCCTCTTTTAGAGAGGCAGAATGGAGCTGTGAAAAGCTCAGTCTCTCCCATCTGGGCAATTTTCTTAACCCCTCTTAGGTTCCATCTCCTCACCTGTAAAAATAGAGACAGTATCCCGAAGTTCACATGGTTGTCTGTGTAACCATTAATACGGGCACGTCCGTGGAGCTCCCTGCCTTGGCGGCCACTGAAGAGAATCCTGGATTTGCCAACACCATTTTTCTCTCTCCTCCTTCCTTGTAAATAGGGCAAAAAAATGTCTCTCTCTGTGGTTGGGAGAGAGGCTAAGCCAGTCAAAATAATTAGGGCCAAAGAAAAAAGGACATTTCAACTGGGAGAGGAGGAGGGATATGGTGGGGAGTGTGCTTGGTGAGGCTGGCTTTTCTCGGGGGTTGGGAGGGGAATTAGTGGGGGTGAGACGGGATGTGAATCACTGTGCCTGGGGACTCTGTATTTCCATCCTTTTCGCCTGCTTTTTAGAGACATTAAAGGATGGAATTCATTTTTTAAGTTAAATGAATAAGCTGCGCTCTGATTGTAAGCCATGTAGGATTTGGGATTCGTGGGGGATGATCATTAAAAAGAATCATCTTGATAGTAAATCACAGGCAAGCAGCATCAGCGTGTGTGGAGCGTGGGCTGAGCCCTCACATGCTCCATTTCATTTAATCCTCAAACAGCCCCAGGAAGCATCCCGCACAGGGCCCAGCACATCTCCTGTGCTCAGATAAAGTTCCTCTGTTGCTCAGTCACAACGCAGGGTAGCTCCCTCCTCCACTTCCTCTCCGCCTGCTGCCCCCTGTCCTTAATTCAACCCTGGTGGTGCCTCATTTAGCATCTCACGACAGGTGGGTGGGAACCCAGGTGGTCTGTTGTAACCTGGAGGTACAGCCAATGCAAACCCAGGGCCAGTCTTCAATGAAGTGCTAAAACTGAAACCTGTGCCTTTTTCCAGACAGTTTAAAAAAAGTTTGATTGAGATGATCATGAAGGAAATATATGTGCATCTATAAATCATTTATTCACCATCCCTTACCCGTGATAATAAATCAGGAGAATGCATGTGCTGGTGTCATGGTTCCAACTTACAACAGATCCTACTGGGAAGCCTCTCTACTGGTACGCTTGCTCTGGGCTTGCACATGCCCTTTGCGGGGGTTCGGGGTTGAGTCAGTGACCCGGGCAGAGGGATGGACATGCTGGACTCTGACAGCAGTGAACGAGACTTGTCAACCAGTCAGAGACCTCAAGCTGGATGTCAGAGAACCTGGACAAAAGGAGATTCTGGTGACCTGAGGCTGGATCCAAGAAAATCTGTGTCACTTAGGACAAAGGACTATACTTGTTAAAACTATATGTATTTGGTGACAGCGTGTTGTGCACTCTTATTCCAGAGAGGCTGGTGTGGTTGTGGTTTGGCATGTACCTTCTGCCATCACCTGGTCATTCATTTCTGGGATCTGGGGCTTATTAGGTATAGTGTCCCTTTGGCACTTGAGAGTCCCTTGGACAGCAAGGAGATCAAACCAGTCAATCCTAAAGGAAATCAACCCTGAATATTCACTGGAAGGACTGATGCTGAAGCTGAAGCTCCAATATTTTGGCCACCTGATGTGAAGAGTTGACTCATTGGTTAAGACTCTGATGCTGGAAAATTGAAAGCAGGAGGAGAAGGGGACAACAGAGGATGGTTGGATGGCATCATTGGCTCAATGGACATGACTTTGAGCAAACTCTGGGAAATAGTGAAGAACAGAGGGGCCTGGTGTGCTACAGTCCATGGGATCACAAAGAGTTAGACACAACTTAGTGACCAAACAACAGCCACCCTTTGGCAACTTCCTTAATTTCTCACTCTGTTTCCTTACTTGTGAAATGGGGTTAATTGTCCTATTTTAATGGTGCATTTGAGAATTAAATAAAACAACCCAAGTATATCACATAAGGTGTTGTCTGGCACATGGTTACTGCTTAATAAATGTCAGCTATGATGA
This sequence comes from Bos taurus, assembly GCF_002263795.3. Taxonomy (NCBI): domain Eukaryota; kingdom Metazoa; phylum Chordata; class Mammalia; order Artiodactyla; family Bovidae; genus Bos; species Bos taurus. Next base: position 48,629,536 of record NC_037334.1, on the reverse strand, counting down.
TATTTGTGTGATATTTTTCCTGCTTATATTAATTGTGCTGGTTGTAGCAGATTAAAAGCAACTTCAGTTTGTAGGATTATATTAGCATATCCTAAAAATGCCTGTTAAATTGCGTCTCATAATAGTCCTAAGAAGCAGTTGGGTAACACAGGTGAGGGGACAGAGGCCCAGTAGAGCAATTCATTTGTCTCCTGTGCCCGAGCAGTAAAGGGAAGGGCCAGGAATCAGCTGTGTGGCTGCCCAGGCTTCTCCCATTTTTCTGTGAGCCTCTCTCAAATCATTTCCCCTTGTCTGGCTTTTCCAGCCAGCAGGGACTCATACGTACCTTTCTGTGTGCTTGGCAGGCCCTGAAGTTCGGCAGCCCTTGTGGGGTCCGGCCCTCAGCATGGGTCGTCTGGGAGGCCCGTGCACCTTGGTGCATAAGCTATAGGGCCTTGTCTGGGCTCTCAACCACTCCAGGGCTTTGTGTTCACATTCTTGGGAACTCCTTCCTTGAACCCACCCTTCAGTGTGCACTGGCTTAGGGGTTCTTGTTGGCTTCTTGGAATCTGTTCTAGTCTGCCAACATTAACAAATGTGTTCAGTGGGTTTTTGGACACCACCCATGGTTCTTCTAGAGCAGCTGAAAAAGATGCTATGCCGTGAGTCTTGCTTTTCAAGTTTCTTTGCTACAGGATATTGTTAAGGTTGTGCATGTGTTTTCTGATTGGTCTGCCCAGGTCCTCATCACGGCTTTAACACTTGTAGAATATTTGACCTTAGGCCTTGTGTGTTGACCTCTCTTGGCATCTTCATGTTATTGCTCCATCCAGTGGTAGCAGTGATATGCTTTTCTCCTAGCACTCTGGTTAACTCTGAGGATGAGAGTTCACTTGCAGAGGCTTAGAACCTTGTCAGGCACATGTGAGCATTCTGTAACAAGCTTCGTTAGCTGTTTGTTTTTCCTCTTACTTAACTGTCCCTCTGTTGCAGAGACTAGCCTGGGCCAGCCTGTACAGAGATGGGCCTCTGTTTGTGTTTCCTGAGCAGTGAGAAGTATAGTTTTGCCTTCACTAGTGGCTGGACTTGATGGGGCATGTTCTGTAAAACTGAGGCCAAGAAGTCATGTTTCAGGATCTGAGATTGATGGTTGGATGGAGACTGGATTTGGTGGGGCTGTGGGTGATGTGAAATAAGAAGTGGGGACAGGAGCAAAGCTAGTTGCCTACGACACTGGGACGCTTGTAGTCACAGCCGCAGCTGGTACAGCTGCTGGACCTCCGTGCATGGTCCTGGCATCTCCTTTCCTGCCACCTGCTGGGAAGGGCGCTGCCAAGGCCTGAACTTTCTCATCTCCAGAGTCTTAGAGATGAAAACCACCAGCCAGGCTGTGTGGTCCAGTCAGTCTTTTCCTATGAAATGTCAACTAGTCCCTACTTGAATACTTGAAGGGACACGAACCTCACTACTTAGAGTTCAAGCAGATTTTTTGAGACAAGGATGCCTTCCTTTCACTTGGATGTGCCCGCTGCCTCTTAACTCTTGCTCTTATGAGTTTTCTCTTTACCCTGAAACCATGCAAAATAAAGTCTAAATCTTGCTTGACTCCATGACAACACCAGACATGTTCATTTTTTATTAAGTTACTGTGTGTGCATGAAGTTGCTTCAGTCATGTCTGACTCTTGCAACCCCATGGACTGTAGCCCCCCAGGCTTCTCTGTCCATGGGGTTCTCCAGGCAAAGATATTGGAGTAGGTTGCCATGTCCCCCTCCAGGGGATCTTCTTGACCCAGGGATCGAACCCACATCTCCTGGGTCTCCACGTTGGCAAGAGGGTTCTTTACCACTAGTGCCACCTGGGAAGCCCTGCTAAGTTACTGTTTGCCAAATACTCTGCTGAAGTGCAGACAGCAGGACAGCAAATGAAAGGTGGGTCCCAGTTGCTCTTGCAAAGCCTGCGTTCTAGTGGAGAGATGCAGGTGAACAACCCAGAGTGGCATTCAGGTGGAAAAGACTGTTGTAAAGAAATGGATGGGGCACTATGACAGGTCATAAATCATCTTGGGAGTCATTGGGATTCTCACTTCTTAGGAGAGAATGTCTTAGTTGCATCCTGATGACAAGGAGGGAGCCTGCTGACCTAAGGGCCAGGGAGTCCCTGTTATGCAGAGGAAGACACATGTGCATAGTCCAGGGGTGGGGGTGGGTTTGAGGAGCAGTACAGTGCCCCTGGAGTGCATAGGGAGGGTGACTATTATGGGATGTGTGATGGCAGGGTCAGAGGAGGCCTGTTTCAGAGTTGGACTTGATCTCAGAGGTGATGGGCAGTCATGAAGGGGCTTTAAGCTGATGAGTCTGACAGTTGGATGGAGACTGAATTTGGTCTGGCTGGCGTTGATGTAAGATGAGAAGTGGGGACAGGAGCAAGGTAAGTTGCAGTATTGCAGCTGAGCAGATAGATGATGCCTGGGGTCTAGGGCTGAAAGTGAGTGGAGAGGAGTGGAGAATTGGGCATGAGATTTAAAGGCAGATCCTATGGAATAACATGATGTGTTGAACAAAAGAAATTGGAGAGGGCAGGTGAAATGAAGGCTAACTCATATTTCTACCTTGACCATGAGGTGGTGGTGATGCTATTTATTGATGAGTCTTAAAAATCAATCAATATGTTTCCCTTTTGTCAGCCTGCTGGCTTGCTTCCGCATCAGAGCTGAGCCAGCCTTGGCAGGGTGGTGTGTTCTCCTGAACACACAGTGGTGGGGGTGGGATGCGACCAACTCTCTAGGTTTTGTTTGATCAAGTTTACAAAAACCTCTGCTCTTTTGAAAACTGTTAGGCTGCTGGCAGGACATGACTGATAATATTAAGAATAAAGTTAAAAATGACATTAGCATCTATGTTTATTAAGCCAGTGCTTAAAACTTTGTAGGTATGATAGTAGTCAATGCCTTATAACAGAGCAAGAGTTAGGGGTAATGATTTCCATTTTACAGAGGAGCACACCAAGGCTTGAGCTGATTTAATGAACCAACCCAAACAAATATATAGCATGGTTGAAATCCAGATCTGTTGGGATTCAGAGCCTAAACTCTTACCCACTAACCAGAGGTGTTCCTCATGTCGACAGTATCCCAGCTTTGGGAAGAATTCTACTTTGCGCCTCCTTTTGAAAGTGGCAGCACATCATTAACTCACATTACTTAAGAGGGGTTTTCTCTGATGTACCTCTCATCTGCCTGATTAATTTATGAAGGAGAGACAGTTAGGTAAGAGTGGCATCGCTCCTGATCGAAATAGTTTCTTGTTTACACATGCACCGTTAGAAAGCAAGCCACAAATCAAAAAGTTGTAAGCCAGGTAGAGTAAATAATTTTTGTTGATGACTTGGTGAGATACTTTAAATTGATGTAAGCAGCATCGTCTGCAAAATTCCTAAGGATTAGAGAGACAGAATGATTTTCTCATTTAGCTAAAGTGCACATTACCCTTCAGGTAAACATGGTAATGCCATCCTAAGGAAAAAAGGGTAAATAGCAGTAATGATAAGGAAATCATACACTGAACATTAGCAATTAGAAGCAGCTCTTGGGATTTCCCTAGGGAGGTAACAATAAGATGCTGGAAGCCCTGTATTGCCCTTCAGCATGAGTCATCTCATGCCTTTAGCTTTGATTTTTGGGAAATGGCCTCATCAGTGGACAGTGATACTGACACTCCCCCGAGCCTCATTGTCGAAGGTACCACCTTCCCCCCAGCATGAGCTGCGCAGTCATTCTGTGGGGCAGGAGGACGGGATCATCATCCTTCGACTGTCAGTGTGGCCGAGCCCAGAAAAGTGTGCAGCATTTATCAGCCATGTTCACAGTGCCAGTTACCAAATTCAGGGCGTTGAAAGACAGGAAGTCATCAGTTAGTTATTTGTTAAACCAAGGTAATCATTAGCCTAAATGAAGTTTCATTAAGGGGTAATGTACTCATTAGGCACAAAATGGCTTGAAAGAACCCAACTATCATCATTTCTTAGAATAACTCCAACCTTGGCTAAGATGGTTGACTTTCACCCTTGTGCAACAAGCAATCAGCATTTAATTAGTCGAGTACTTTGATTTGTTGATTAGAGCACCTCTAGGACGTGAATATGGATGATGCTCTTCAAGTAGCGTGTTCAGATCAGCCGCTGCTTTTCTGAAACTACTTGTCCGGCGACTTTCAAAGGCTCACAATGAATATGGATGTCAGTGATTATTTATAGAATAACTCTTCTATGCCCATCCTTAGCCTTGGCAAAGTTATTTTTGAGTTTACTGTGACCTGATTTTTAATTCCAGGAAAAGAATGCTTTGCAGTTATTTTTCTTTTCCGAATCGGAGCTCCTCGGAATGAAGGAGCCATCTCAGCCTGTGAGCATCTAACTCATTAACAAATGGAGGAAATGATTTTGTAGCTCAAATTGAGCCTCTCCGTGCTGTTCAATACCATTTTTATTCATTGCTGCTCCTGGAGGCACTTATAGGTGCTGGAAACACGAGGAAATTGATACGTCACGTGCAGTTGTTATGTGTCTGTTCATGTGTGCATCTCTATCGGGGTATGTAAAATCAGGTGTCAAGGGGAGCTGCACACTGCCTTGTCCTGGGTTTTAGTCTGGCTCCTCTGGTTTGTTCTATTGCATGATGCCTCTGGTTTCCCCTTTTATGTCCAGTATAAGGAGGACAACAGTATACTTGCATGACAAATATTACGTTCAGATCGTGAACAAGCAGACAACTGTACCTCCTCCCACTGCTTTTGTTTATCATTTCACTTTCTCCTATTCACTGTCCTATTACTTGTCATTTTTCCTGTGTTGGTATTGGGAGTCCTGGGGATTTGCTGCGGCTACAGGAGGCTGGGCTGTCATTAGAGACTGAGTCGTGAGACTGGTACCAGGATTATTTGGAAATGATTGCATCCAATGATGTGAGGCTGTGTGCTGCTCACAGGCTTGGCAGCACGTTGTGCCCTGAGGCCTTGAGCACCCCTGTATGGTGGCATGCTTGCCTTCACTCCCCTGGGAAGCTTCTGGGCTGGGGCTGAGGCGCAGCTACCACATTTGGGTCTTGACTGGGTTGGGAGTTGTGTGGCCTGCTCTGATTCTGTTTCAACGTATATAGAAGTCACGTGGGTTTCCTCTTTCTATTTTCCCCTCCATGGAATGGAACTGGCTATATTTATAATACAGATTCTTTACGCTGAGGGATAGCTGATGTTATGAAAACGATGCAGAAAAAGAGACAGAATGTAGCACTCACTGTGGTCTTTGTCGAAATTGAAATTAAGCAGCCTTTATCATGGGGGGTACACTGAATTACCTTTTCTTTTCCTTTTCATTTTTCTGGGAGACAGCTTATATTGCCTTAATTGTTCAAATGAAGTGTGTACATGAGGCATTTTGAAAAGTTAACATTGGAATTGGCACTGTGGCCTGGATTACATCCCAAATGTGGCATCTTTGGAACTCTAAGGTTCTGTTTATATTAGCAGCGAGAATATTAAAACTCTCCCCCAAACAGCTTGAAATGTTACAGTGGCCTTACTTCTGAGGCATAATAAGAATGAGGCACATTAGTAATTTAGAAGCAGCCATAGGTAGCGTGATCTTCCTTCCCCCTTAGAATTAAGTGATGAGAATGGGCATTTGTGAAATTGACTGAATGCTCTTTGGGGGATGCTTATTAAAATCCTAACATCATTCCAGAGTTTTGTAGCAGATTCATTATAAGCTGTAATCTTATTAGGACTGTTTTGTTTGGTAATCACCATTCCATTCATGGAGCCCCTACATGTGCTTCTCCTTTGGTCCAGGCTTTCTGGTCTCTTTTGTTCTGATGAATTAATTCCTCTCATTTTCTGTCAGTCAGACCCTTTTCTGCTCTCTCACTCAGTGTGGGGCACTGTCTTATTGTTGCCTTTTTTTTTTTTTTTTTAATTCTTGGACCAACTCAAGAGGACAGTTGCCCTGTGTCTGTATTGTTCTTTGAATATTTTTCCCCCAAGAAAACTACATTCTTAGGCTGTCAGTGGAGAACTTGCCTACTGACTTGTGAAACAGAGCAGGCTTGCTAAATAGATCTCGTTTCTATTCATAGTGTCACCATCTCAACCCGTCAATTCATATTCACCATGTTATGAGCAGAAGCCTGCTTGTAGGATCAGTTCTGGGCTCAAGTTCCAACCTGGAAAGGCTTTCTAACTACTCGAAGCCTCTGCTTCCTGGTTTGTGAAAAAGGGATTCATAAATCCATCCAGCTATGCATCCATTCACTCGCTGAGTAATTAGGTACCTCTTATGTGCCAAGCACTGTTCTGATACTGTCCTACTACACCTATGGCCGTAAGCAGACAAAAATGCCTGCCTTCTTAAGCTTAGATTCTGATGAGGGAGACAGTTGACAGTCAAGCTAAATAGGCAAAATCTAGAATCTGTTAGTACAAGTACCAAGGAAAATAAATAAGACAGGGAAAGGAGATATAACATGGAGAGTTGATACTTTTTTTGAGGGGGTTAATGTCTTAGATGGGGCTGCAGAAGCCTCACTGAGCAGGTGACCGTGAGCAAAGACCAAAGGAAGTAGTAGAGTCAGGTGAAAGGAACACTGGGGAGGGGGAGCAGCTGGCACAAAGGCCCAAAGGAGAGAGTGAGCCTGGCTGGTCTGAGGAGTCACAGGAGCATCAGGGATGGGTGGGCAGAGGGGAGGACAGCAGGAAGGGAGAACAGAGAGGTGATGGGCCGTATCAATATTGTAAGACTCGGACTACCCTGAGGAGAGTCACAGAGCAGAAGGGGGAGAGCACTTAAGAGACTTGTTCTTCTTTAGGCTGGCATGATAGTGGCTTGGACCAGGGTGGTCTTAATAAGGACAGTAAAGTGCAGTTGGATTCTGACTGCATTTTGGTGGATTTGACTGTGATGAGAGAAGACAGTGGGGTGAGGTGGTTTGCCTTGGAGAGGTCAGGAGTTCACTTTGGGACATGTTAGATGTCCAGCTGTGGATCGATGGATATATCGGGAATATCAGGAAGGGACCTAAGTTGGACTCGTAAAGGTTTGGGGTGTTGTCAGCCTGTATTTGGCATTTAGAATCATGTTGTTGGATGAAATCACTGTGGGAGTTGAGTGTAGGTGGAAAAGCAAAGAGGTCTGTTGACTAAGGCTGATGACTCAGTTCAGGAAGTTAGGAAAATGAGGAGTAAGCACCGGAAAAGACTGAGAGGAAACTCCTCAAGAGAGGGAGGAAAATCAGGAGAGTGTGACGTCCTAGGAGCCACATGGAGAAGTATTCAAGGGAAAGGGGGACAGAAACTGGGTAAAATATCTGGCAAAGCAAGTGATCAAAGGACTTAGGATTGATGGTAGCGGCCACAGCCGGCTGAGAACCTTCTTTGATATGGTCACCTTTTTTCTCAACAGATCAGGTCTCCATTGATTCAGGCAGACCAGCAGGTTCTTTTGTGACCAGTCTGGACTAGATAATATGCACAGAACAAAATAAACCATGGCTTCGAGGAGAATCCATGAGGTGAAGTGCTAGGCCTAGATGATGTTAACAGTGTCAGAGACATGTGTCAGACTGACATGCTTCTGCAGCCCCAGATCTTCATACTAGTGCCCAGGCTGGTTCTGTGACAGAGGGTTGCCATCTGAAAGAAGGCAGTGGCAGCTCAGGTCCTCCAGGTCATCATGTCATAGGCTCCACTGACTCCGGCTCTGAGGAAAATGAGTTTTTCCCCTGCTTAAGAGTTTAGTGTGAATGATGTAAAAATCAGTGGACAGGACGATGGACTAGAATTCACAAGTCAAAAATAAACTCTCATAGTCATTGGAAGGTCTTTGGCATATGCTTGCAATAGCAGCACTAAAAGGATTATTTTACCAGAGGTGTTGGGAGATTTTGCAAAACATTGTAAGATAGGTGATTCTTGCCTATAAATCATTAAACCACATTAGTCAGGTTGTTAAGAATTTTATTCAAAAGAGTTATGTATAAAAAATGAGAACACATAAAAGACTAAGCTATGGTTGAATTTACATCTGACCTAAGAACCCTAGATCTTAAAGTAAAACCAGCAGTTTGGACCACCCTAAGATTAAAATATTATTTGTGTCAAGAACAAAACGCAATGCAAATTGAGAAAAATATTATCACAAGTAAGTCAAAGAGATGATAGCCTTAGTATATAAAAAGCACTTACAAATTAATTAAAAAATACTAAAACTGTACAAGATGGACAAATGCATAAATATAAGATTTAATAGAAGAAATATATGCACAAATAAATAACAGGAAAAAAATATTTGACTGGCATTCAAAGAAATATAAAATAAAAATATACAATTTTTCTTCTATTGTTAGCCTCTATTTTTTAAAAAGACAATGTTTATTCTTTTCTCTCCTTTTGACAGCTTTTTGTCAAAAGTGGGTTAAGTACTATTTAAGGCATCATATAAATTCTGGAAAACAATTCATCATATACTGATAATAAAAAAAAAAATTTGTTAAACACTGATTCATCCTTTAAAAGTCTGTCCTAAAGGAATAATTTGAAATGAGGACAAAGGAATATATAGAAATGACATTTATTGCAGCATTATTTATAAGACTGTCCTTTGGTTGAATTTTATGATAGATTAACTTTGATCGTACCATATGATGAAATAGTATGGAAACTTTAACATCATGTTTTTAATAATTAGGACATAAGGAAAGTGAAAACATCAGAATATAGTAACAACAAAGTTTACATTGCATGAGCCAAATTTTGTAAAATTAAAATACTAATGTGATTGTTAGAAAAAAACTGAAATGTTAAAATATTTATTTATGGATGGTAAATTTCAAATAATCTTGCCCATATTTTATATCTTTCTGACTTAAAAATAAGTCTCAATCGTGATGATGATGATTGAGATAGTGTTTACTGAGTCCTCACTGTGTGTCAGGCGTTGTGTCAGGAACTTCACGTGGATTATCTCATGCACAACTTGGGTAAACTGGGGGATGCTGTTGTCCCCATTTTTGTGGATGTGGAGACTGAATTCCAGGAAGTTAAGGAGCTGGCCCAAGGCCAAACAGCTGTTAGGAGCTAGTGCTAGACTTGAATCCACTTAATGGGTCCTTGTCGCCTATGTATTTTCTCTCAATGAAAATGCATTGCTATGATAATCAGAAAAGAAGAATCTTTAAAAAAAATTTTTTTTAAGGAATACAGTGTGTTCCCAAATGTTATTTTTAAGCTTGTCTATTTCTGTTGAGAAGTAGTATCAGGATTTTTCTCTTATAGTGGAAACTGAAATTTGAGTATCTACTTTGTGCCAGGCGTGCTACACATATACTATATTATTTAATAAGATAGTCTGCTTCTTATCCTGACTCTGTGCACAAGAAAACTGACCTGAAGTTGCGCCATGACTTGTCTGTGGCTGGTTGTGCATAGCACAGCTGGGGTTCATTTCTAAGCAGGAATCCTCATACCTCATCCTACAGGGTGTCATGGTCTTTCTCTGAGTGTTTCTTGAGACACTTTTTTTGGTGGAGCTACATCAAGCAGCCATCAGCATCTTTCTCAGGACAGTGTCTCCTGTTGATGCCCATGGATCCTGAAACTCCAGCATAAACAGGAGCCAGAGTCAGTTTTGTTTGTGTGATTGGAGACATTCATGCCTAAGTGGGTTCTGGGGGCTTTGCAGAATTGGTGAGCTTCCTACAGTGGTTCAAAGGGCGCAAGATCCTGACTGTGTCGTCAGGATGAAGGTGATGGTCCTCTCATTGCTATCTTGCCCAAAACATTCTGTTTAAGTCACAGGGCAGCTTGAGTCATGCTCATTACCCAGGTTCTCCAGTTTTTCTTGGTGGCTGTGTTATTTTCATTGCTGTATGTCAGTTTTCATGAAGCTAGTTACAGATCATCTTATGAACTAGACAGCTTTTGCAGGTCCTTGGAAGACAAGATTCTTTGACTCTGAATATACATCAAACTCATAGTGTATGTAGGATACCCTATTGAGTATTGGCCACACAATGATGACAAAATCAAGCATGGCTTTTGCTCTCCTGGAGCTTAGAGTCCAGTAATGAGATGGTCACATTAGTCAGTGTATCCTTTAAACAGTGATAAGTGCCCGTTAGGTACATGGAACTCCAGGAGATTATGAAAGGAAGATTTGACGCAGTTAGAAATAATCTGGGAAGGTTTCCCTGTGGATGTTGCATTGGAGCTGTGACTTGAAAGAGCTGATTAAGTAAAGCAGAGAGGAAAAACATTGCAGCCAGAGGGAACAGAATGTTTAACTGTCATCTCATGACAGTAGTGGGGTAAGTAAGAGTGTTTTCAGTGAATTTAAGGTTCTTGCTTTGTTGATAAAGAATTCACAGATGAAGTGATAGTAAGAAGTGGATTTATTTTGAGAGAAACATACTCCATGGACAGAGTGTGGACCATCTCAGAAGGTGAGTGAGAGCTTTGAAATAGGCATGGTTAGTTTTTATGGACTGGATATTCATAGGCTAATGAATGGGAGAATTATTCCAATTATTTTGGGGAAGGGGTGGCTATTTCCAACAACTGGGCCACTGCCCACTTTTTGGCCTTTTATGGTTAGCCTCAGAACTGTCTCAGCACTGGTGGGTGTATCATTTAACATGCTGCTGCTTCAGTTGTGTCCGACTCTGTGTGACCTCATAGACAGCAGCCCACCAGGCTCCCCCGTCCCTGGGATTCTCCAGGCAAAAACACTGGAATGGGTTGCCATTTCTTTCTCCAATGCATGAAAGTGAAAAGTCAAAGTGAAGTCGCTCAGTCGTGTCTGACTCTTTGCGACCCCATGGACTGCAGCCCACCAGGCTCCTCCATCCATGGGATTTTCCAGGCAAGAGTACTGGAGTAGGGTGCCATCGCCTTCTCTGATTTAACATGCTAGCATATTTCAATGAGTGCATAGTGAGGCTCAAAGTCTACTGGAAGTCAAATCTGCTACCTTGATCCTAGTTATTATTATTTTTTAAAGTCTTTATTGAATTTGTTACAATATTGTCTTGTTTTATGTTTTGGTTTTTTGGCCAAGAGGCATGTGGGATCTTAGTTCCCTGACCAAAGATCAAACCTGTGCCCCCAGCATTGGAAGGTGAAGTCTTAGTCACTGGACTGCCAGGGAACTACCGATCTTGGACTGAGTTGCTTCTAATCAGTTTTTGTCATGTCCTATGGCCATGTCATTCTTGTAAAGGTTGTGCCCTGCCCTCTCCCTTCCTGTTTCAAAAGAGTTTGAAATAAGGCCAGAATGCAGAGAGCAAGGGGATGGGCAGGAGATGAGGAAGAGGAACTGACTGGGGCTGGACAACACAGGGCCATGCGGGTACCTTAAGGAGACTTGCCATTAATACTGGCAGCAGGGGGAGCCCACTCTAAGGTTTTCAGGTGGGAGTGGGAGGTTGGATGACAGATTTGCATTTTGAAAAGTGCCCACTGGCTGCCCTGTGGAGGATGGCTTGGTTAGGGAGGGCTGGAGTTTGGGGTCTGCAGTCAGGAGATTGTTTCAGCGGTCCAGCCTTAGGTTGGGCTGGGAGGGAATGGCTATAGGGAGATAGACTCAGTATGGGGAAGGGGTGGGAGGGACTGAGGTGGTGATTGTTGAGAAAATGGGTAAGAAGGAGTTTCTGAGACTCCTATTTCTTGGTCTCCTTCACAGTACTTAGTATATTGCTAGACACACAGTAACGTCAACTTTGTTAATTCGGTTGACTCAGGGATGCTTGGATAGCCTGACAGAGTGAGTCTCTTCCTTCAGGAAACTTTCCCACTTTCCCAGGCATCTTAGTCATCTTAACTTCCAACCCCCACTTCGGATGCCAGTCTCAGGACTGTGTTGTCATCTGTGCTTCTAATCAACCAGCTATAGATTTGAGGTTCCAATGGCCCACAATTTGGGTTCAATTACTTTGCCAGAGCAACTCACAGAACTCAAAGAAGCACTGTGCTTACTGAATTACCAGTTTATTATAAAAATGCTATAACTCAGGAATAGCCAGATAGAACAGATGCATGGGGCAAGTTTTGGGGGAGGGGCTGGAGCTTCTGTGCTTTCTCCAAGAGCCCCACTTGCCCCACGTCTCCCTGTGTTCACCAACCTGTTTGTGTGCTAAGTCACTTCAGTCATGTCTGACTCTTTGTGACCCCATGGATTGCAGCCCACCAGGTGTGGGTTACCATGCCCTCCTCTGGGGGATCTTCCCAACCCAGGGATCAAAACCATGTCTCTTGCATCTCTTGCATTGGCAGGCAGGTTCTTTACCAAAAGTGCCACCAAGGAAGCCCTATTCACCAACCTGAGGATGCTCCAAATCCCTGCCCTTTTGGGTTTTTATAGGGGCTTCTTACCTAGGCGTGAATGATTAAATCATTGATGTTGACAGTGGGTGATTAAACTCAATAGCCCCCATCCTCTCCTCTCTTGGGAGGCCTGGGCAGTAGGTGGGAGGTGGGTGAGGGGAGGGGAGACAGGGACTGAAATCTTATAGTTAATTCCCTGGATGGCCAGTTCAGTTACTCAGTTGTGTCCGACTCTTGGTGACCCCATGGACTGCAGAACACCAGGCCTCCCTGTCCATCATCAACTCCCAGAGTTTACTCAAACTCATGTCCATTGAGTCCACGACGCCATCCAACCATCTCATCCTGTGTCGTCCCCTTCTACTCCAGCCTTCAATCTTTCCCAGCATCAGGGTCTTTTCAAATGAGTCAGTTCTTCACATCAGGTGGCCAAAGGATTAGAGTTTCAGCTTCAGCATCAGTCCTCCCAATGAATATTCAGGACTGATTTCTTTTAGGATGGACTGGTTGGATCTCCTTGCAGTCCAAGGGACTCTCAAGAATCTTCTCCAACACCACAGTTCAAAAGCATCAATTCTTTGGCACTCAGCTTTCTTTATAGTCCAACTCTCATATCCATACATGACTACTGGAAAAACCATATCCTTGACTAGATGGACCTTTGTTGGCAAAGTAATGTCTCTGCTTTTTAATATGCTGTCTAGGCTGGTCATAATATGCTGTCTAGGTTGGATGGCTAGGGTGTTTCCCAAAAGTCATCTCATTAGTATAACAACAGACACCTTAGGAAATTTGTAGGGTTTAGGAGCTCTGTGCCAGGAATGGGGTTGAAGACCACATTTCTTACTATAAATCACAATATCACAGAGGGTATACATGATTTTGCATATTCACTGCCACCCAGAGTGCTGACATCTGCACCCCCAGCTTGGAGGAGCCTATACCAGCCTTCTCTGGAGGGATGTTACCTCTGCTGCTTCCAACCAGCATATGCTCATAACTCTTATCAACTGAAAAACAATACACAGTGTGAGAGCTGTGAGCTAAGTTTTATTTGAGGCAAAATGAGGACTGTAGCCCAGGAGACAGCATCTCAGGTCTAAGGAACTGCTCCAAAGAGGCAGAGAGGAAGGTCAGTCTATATGTGATTTTGGGGAAGGGGGCATACATGCAATCAAGCACATATTTTTCGTAGAAGGTTTCTACTGGTCTTGTGAAGGTTATTGCTAATCATAAGGAGCAGACATCACCATGAATGATTTTAGTTCTTTCCGAGATATGAAGAGATGCAAGAATTGGGCTCATAAAATCGTCTCCTGAAAATATCTATCTAACTATCTGAAGATCTGTTCTGCCAGTTTTTTCGAGAACACAGAGTGCCTTATTTCTAATCTCCACCCTGAGCTCCTTTCAGGGGGTGTTGAAGGTCAGCAGCTGCAACAGCTCGTGATTTAATCCTTGTAGACATAGATAGCAAGTGCCAATTTGTAAGTGGCACTCTCTTCTTACTTACAACTATAGGGGGTGGTGAACCTGGCTGGGCTGAGCTACCTTCCTTGGAGTGGACAATTTGGGTGGTGACCCAGGTAAAATTCACGTATCTGGAAAAGTGGGCCACCCTCATGTCATGCCATGCCCACTGGCAGCTGTCTAGTGTCAAGGCTGATATGCTGTAGCCTGTGGCCAAATAGGGCTGCCGCCATGCCTGGGCCCTTCCTTCATTCATTGCCCCAGCTCCCACATCTTCTCCGCCTCCTGCCTTGTGGGGGTAATAGTGATATTGGGACTGGATCTTAGCTAATTTCACAGCCACCCATATGCTTTGTTATCTTTTTTAAAAAAATTGATGTTAGACAAAACCAGAGCTCTGCACAGTTGCCTTTTAAAATATCTCTGAAATTCAGGTGAATTGCTAATTGCCTACATCAAGGCAGGTTGGCAGAGTGGTACCTGTGGAAAGCACCTTCCCTAGAAGCCACACCATTGAGTAGGCAGACAATTATTATAGTCAGAAAGATGTATGTTCAAAACTCAGAGGATGGGGATTGGAAATCTGTGCACAGGCAGCGGGTGTGCTTTCAGTGAAGGGGGATTAGAAGGCGAGGCCAGATCAGCTTACTCACTTCAGTTTTTTAAGAGGGTCATTTTACATTGTTAGAGTGAGAAGAAAACAAAAGAAGTGATGGATGGCCCCTTTGCTGCATGGTGCATTTAATCACGGACTGCTCCCAGGCTCTTCTGTCTTCCTAATTCACGTGTTGGACGTAGAGGGAGTCTGGATCATGTTAGGGGGAGTATGCTCTTCGCATTTTGTTTTCATTATGGTTAAACCTGTCGACCCTGACCAGACAGGACCGGGGCCCCTTGTGCTGCTGTATACAGCGTCAGCATCCTTCACAGAAGGCTCTGACCCGAATGGGAATGTAGCTGCTGGCTCAAGAGGTGGTATTTGTGGAGGGGTTGGATGGAAGCTTTCTGCTGAGCCTGGTTTCCCTCTGGTCTGGGTGGATAGTGGTCAGCAGAGATTCTGTGACAGCGTGGTGAGAACTGCCTTCCTAGGGGAAAATCCCATGGGGGCCGGTATAGGGAGCTGGGGTCTAGGGGATGGGGAGGCTGTGAGAGGAAAGACTGAAGCCAGGAGGGGTTGGGGAGGGGGACTTGGCTCTGCTCTGTGAAATCCTGGAGGGTGGGTGGCCACATGTCTCTCTCTGCCTAGGGCGAGGCAGCCGGGGCTGAGTGCGGGGAGAGCAAAGACCAGCGCCCTTGCTCACCCACCACCCCCATTGCTGCACCTGCCACCCACCGCTGTCCGCTCTGACAAGGCGGGATCGCTGCCTTTCTACCAACAGGCCACATGTGCTCTTACTTCTGGCCCCTTGCACATGCTGTTCCCTCTGCCTGAAAGACTGTTCCACTCCCTTCGTCTGTAATGCTCTCTAGTCCTGCATGTCTCAGCTTCGCTTGGGCAGCCTTCCCAGCTGTGACGTGGGCTCCCCTAGACACCCTGTGTCTCCCTGTGCTTTTGTCCTTCTCACACAGTTCTTTATTGCCTCCTCACTTGTCTGTCCATCCCCTGCACTGAGAGCCCCCTGAGAGCAAGGCACAGTGCCCGGTATAATAAATACTTAATGCCTTATTAATGAATGTGAATGACTAAGTCTTCCATGCCGCTTCTCTCCCTTTGGTGATGAGAGAAGGGTTATTGATTCTAAAACATGTGGGAAAAGAAATTGCCAGCTCTTATTTCCATCTGTGGGTGATACTGTGCAGAGTGGCTGGTTCCAGCTCTAGCCCTGCTTCTAGGAATATTCAGTCTGAAACAGGCACGTTGGTATACTGGATACATGCAAACCAAGACCTCAGGCAGCTTGTGAATGAAATGAGCAATTAAACCCTTTCCCACTTGGCCTAACAGAGTGGGGTGTGCATTTGGAGGGGGCAATGGAGGGAAGAAACTTGGCAGGGAGCCTCACAAGTGTCTATGGGAAAGGAGAGCCAACCCAGGGCTATCTCAGAGCTGGAGGAGCCTGATGGGTTATCTACATGATTACAACATCATCTCTCACCCATTCTCATTTCCACACTATTAAATGTGCCTTTTCTAACATATCCTTAAAGGGGAAATAAATTATCAGCACCCTACCTATAGCCTACCATGTTATTACCGCTAATGTAACTTCTCAGGGGCAGCCAAGCGCTGTCCATATTTCATAGTCCTTGGCACCCCCAAAGCTATATTGAGCTATCAAGTATTCATGGACACAATCCAGACCTCCCGTTTTTCTCTGCTGGCCGTACCCAAAGGTTTGAAGACAGATTTAAGTACTGGCTGCTTTACCACTGAGGGCTTCAGTTCTGTCCTTCCCATCCCTTTCTTAATTGGGTTATTTCATCAAAGGCAGGCACCAGGCATGGTTTATAAAAGGATTCTCATGATATTCTATGGTGACAGCCCATTATGGGTCTGGGGAGATGTCTGTCTCACTTCATTTGCTAGGGAATGGTGTTGGGGGTGGTTGGCTCTGAATCTGTCCCTGGGTTGACCAGATGTTTTTCCTCCACTGCTGTCTACCACCACCCACTTACTCTTACCAAGAAATCATACATCATAATGCCTCCTCTCCATCCATCAACCTCCACCTACCCTAAACATCCCATCAATACCCAAAGCCTGTTCTGTCACCTCTAAGATGTATGCTGTGACTGTTCACTTTTTCTCCACTAACCCCCTTCACTCCCACCACCTCTTGTCTGGACTATGACTGTTACCTCCTGGTTGGTTCGTCTGCTTCCTGTGTCTTACCCCTTCCAGTCCCTTTGCCCCATAGCTGTCAGAGTGACACATTCTTCTATACAACTACAACTTTAAAAATGTATGTCTCTGTCTGCCTACCAGCTTTAACACAGCTGTGTCAGCTTCAGATCATTTATTTAAAGAAAAAAATCATTGATTTGTTACTAAAGACTCCAGGATGCCCTTCCCAGCTTTTACTTCCCTCTTTCCTCCCAAGAAGTAACTATAAACCTTAATTTCTCATTGATGTTTTGCACTGTATGTGTATGTTTTTACTACATATGTGTCCACAAGTAAGCATGCATACCATTGTTTTTGCATGTTCTAAACCTCATGTTACAGTATCATACTATGCTTTCTCATCTAACAATTTCTTTTAGGTTTATCCATGTTGATCCGTATTGTTCTAGCTCATTCACTTTAGCTTCTGGGCAGTAATATGTTATGTACACAATTTATTTGTCCATCCTTCTGTTGATGGATACTGAGGCATATTTTAAAAGTATAAATCAGATTGTATTTCTTCCTTGCTTAAACTCTTCAGTGCCCTGAGAGGTGGCTATCCCAGGCCACTTACTTGGCTATACCCATGCTAGGGACTGAATAGCCCAACACAGACAGGTACCCCCAGGGGAGGCAGCCTTGGGAGTGGGAGAAATCCTCTAACTCAGGCTAACTCTCAGTTCAGCCACTCAGTCGTGACCGACTCTTTGTGACCCCATGGAGTGCAGTACACCAGGCTTCCCTGTCCATCACCAACTCCCAGAGCTTGCTCAAACTCATGTCCGTTGACTCGGTGATGCCATCCAACCATCTCATCCTCTGTTGTCCCCTTCTCCTTCTGCCTTCAATCTTTCCAAGAACCAGGGTCTTTTCCAGTGGGTCAGTTCTTTGCATCAGGTGGCCAAAGGCTAACTCTAGGCTTTTCTCTTTATTCTTAGCTGGCAGTGGCTGCTCTTGGTGGGCGAATAGCAGATCTCACTGGACTCTGCTGCCCTGGTGTTCAGGTCTGGAGTGCTCTGTTTATACTCTATTATGAGCTTTCATATATGCCTTGCCCTCCTACAATATCATTTCCTACTCAGTCCCTCCATTCAGGATGCATTCCTGGGGAGGAGTCTCTCTGAGCTTATTTTTTAGTATGACTCTCTTTTAATATGACACTCATTTCTTCTTTGCCTTCCATAAAGACAGATGATGAGTTTATTGCATGACAGATACTAGGAATTTTAGGAGCCAAGTGTCTGAGCTTTAAGACTTATGGATTTTAGGGACTGATCCCCTCAAGTTCCTCCACCCCTCATTGCCTATAAGACCTTGTCTGAAAGCAGTGAGACATGGTCAGTGGTGTGAGTGGCTCATCACAAACCAATTTTACATCATGGAACAGCAGATCCAAGCCCATTCCAGCTTAGAGGCTATTGATACTGTGTGGAGACTGAAAGGGTGTGACTGACCTACTGATACTACAGGTCAGCTTCTGCAGTCCTTGAAAAGGAAATTTATGATTCATGCAAAGGTTTTGAACCACGAGATGAAACCTAGCTTATTTTGAACAAAGGCTTGTATGTCCAAAATCCAAGTACCTTGAACTTCTCAGTCTCGCCCCCAAGTACATGCTGTGTCATGGAGTTCACTGTCACAGAGTTTCCATCACAGAGCACACCTTTTTTGGACACAGGTGGGTATGGGGTGCTGTGCGTTGCTTATTGAGGATTACAGAACAAAGGGATGGAGGTAAAGGCATGCCACATTAACTGAGGGCTTACTATGCCCTTTATAAGGCGCATGGTAACTTCTTTTTCCAACCCATTTGTGGGATGCTGAATGTTTCCCATTTACGGAAGTGGAAGTGCTCAGAGGGGTTAAATAAGTTGCTCAAGGTGATATATCTAGGGAGGATTGGAGTCTTTCTTCTGCATCTGCCAGGTCCTGGCCCTCTGCAGCTTCTAAGTGGGAAGATAAAACAGGAACTAAGAGATAAGAGGTTTCAAAAACATCCTAGAATATCCTATCCTTTAGTTGCAAAGTGGGAACACAGACAGGAAGCCCTTTCAAAGCTCCCTTCTTGTCCTGGGCAAGCTTGCTTCTCCTGGCTGTGCAGCAGGTGGACCCCACAAGGGGTCCTGCTTGGTTTGCTCAGAAATACATATAGGGCTGTAGTCCCTGCCAGAGGTTGAAGTAAGTCCTGAGAGGCAGGGCAGGATCAGACCGCAGCCCTGCCCTGCCGTGACCTGGATCTCATGGAGGATGGGGGAAGAAGACCACAGAGGCCCTGAGGGAGGGACGCAGTTGGTTATTCTTTTCTGGGCTGTCACCCCTGACCTGAAGGATGGTAGATAGGGTGGAAACAGCATTTCAGGCAGAAGATTACAATATAAGAAAGGTCCTCAAGTCTTGGGAGCAGAGTATGGTTGGAAAATGGTGTTCAGGTATGGCTGGAACCAGGAGCAAGCTGGGGCCAGGTGTGGGATGGGATGAACTTGAGTCATGTTATACAGAAAGTAGACTGGTGAAAGAGAGAATCAGGAGAGAATCCCAGGGAATGGCGACATAGAAGGGATAAAAAGCAGGAGGAGCACTCACAGGAGACTGAGGAGATACCAGAAAGGAGGGAAGTTGACTGGGATGGACAGAGCCAGAGCGTCATGGAAACCACAGGGAGAGTCATACTCAGGAAAGGTGTGGTCAGGGGACCTATGGGAGCTGAGAACCAAGCCAGGTAAGTATGCACATGTGTGGAGTTAGAGGCCTAGAGGTCATCGATCCCTGGGGAAGAACAGTGTTGTGTCCAACAAGAGTGGAATGATACAGAAGGAAGGCCAGCTGGAGTCCAGGGCACTGGAAACAGAAGGACTAGGCCAGATGCAGACGAGGGCCCCACTCACTGCCTCATCCCTCCTCGAGCTGGACACTAGGATTCTGAGATAATGAGAGGAATGTGGGGAACACTTGGCTCACAGATGGGATCTCAGTGGCCCCTCGTGTATCAGTTGTATCCTTGGTTAAGCCTGACCTAGCTAACGAGCCTTCGTTTAGTTTACAGTAACGGTCACACCCTCCCAATGCCCATGCCTTCTGTCTGTTGTCCTGCGGGGTAGGGGAAAGTTACTGATGCTAGCTTGTCCAGTTTGGTCCAGGGCTTTAAGGTGTTTTCATGGAGTGAAATTGAGTCCTTTCAGGACGTTGTTGGTGACAACAGAGGTAATCCAAGCAGATAATCGGAGCAAGAGCCATAGCTATTATGTAGCTGTTTCCACCAGGAGGGGCCCAGGGGAGGTGGGGCGGGGGTGTGGGCAATGGAAGCCTCTGGCCTGGCTTACCGGTCTCTGTATGGTCATCAGTGTTACTGCTCCACAGACTCCTTTGAGAAGGCTGGTTGTGAAAGGTAAGCGAGAGGAAAGCAGCTGAAGGGGGTATGGGGCCAGAGTTGTGTTGTTAAAGGTGGCGGGGAGAGGTGACTCACCCATTCACTGCTGCACATGCACGCCCTGACTTAGGGAGGCCTCGTGGCTGCGAGGATGGACACTTGATGGGGACGAGTAATCACCTTTGTTCTCTAGTGCAGATAAATTTGGTCTCAAGGGAAATCGGCTTCCGCATGCTGCCATCCCCACTTCGGGCCCTGAAGAAGACTTCATTTCTCATGACTTATCAGGATGGAACACTGTATTTTGTTACTGCCTGTCTTGTAGCAATCCCACATTCATTTTGTTTTCAATTACCGGGCTGTACCTTGAAAGGCCTTATCTAGTGCAGGCACCGCTTGCAGTTTCACCCCCCGCCACCGCCCCCGCGGGATGGCTCTGTGGTCCTGCAGGGGCCTCCTTGGATGCCAGCCCGGCTCACACATCTTTTCTGCCTCCGCAGTAAGATGGCCTCCTCTAGGTATCCTGGCACCTCAGTCTCCCTCACCTAATCACACATCCCCACTGTATCCATCTCTTTCCTCTCTGAAGATTTTACTTATTCCTTTATTTTATGAAGACTTAGGAGCCTCAGAGGGCCCTGGGTTGAAAAGGCGATTGCTACAAAACTGTCAGGTATTGGAGTCATACAAGTGTAGCTAATTTGTCTGCTTCTGTTTCCTGAATTCAAAAGAGAAACTCAACAAATTAAAATAATTGCTAGGATTCCTTCAGTGCTGAAGCCTGCACCAGCTGCTCAGGAAATTTCAGGATCCTTCCCAGAGTTACAACCCACAGGTTTCTTCCTTGTGGAAGAAATAGCTGGGCCATGGGTGTGGGGAGCAGCCAGGGTTGGTGTCTGGTGGTAGGGGGCTTCAGAGAGGGTGGCCTTAGTGCCGGAGCAAGTCAATTTGAAGTAGATGGAGTGGAATCTGTGTAGTGCTTCCAAGGCAAAGAACAAGAAATAGGAATACCTCTGGTCAGGCAGGACCTGAGAAAAGCAGTTTGTCTTCTGTTTCATCCTATTTCTTCCCTTCCCTCCCTTTCCAGTTGAGCCTTTTCGTTTTGTCCTCCTGCTGCCTTCATTTTGCCCCACCCCTTCCCTTTGTTGATCCTTCCTTTTTTTAAACAAAATATTTCTATTACATTTTTGGCCACATTGCACGGCATGAAGGATCTTAGTTCCCTGGCCAGGGATTGAACCTGTGGCCCCTGCGGTGGAAAAGCACAGCATCTTAACCCCTGGGCCACCAGGGGAGTCCCTCTTGGTCCTTTCATTCATCCACTCTGTGCTGTCCTCTCTGCTGGGTGCTAGAGCTGTGGTCGGAAAGATAAACACAAGACAGAATCACCAGGAGTTCTCTGGAGGGATCATGCAGATTCTGTTGGGAGAGAGTTAAAGGAACAGTGTCGTCAGGGGCGGCCTCTCTGAGATGGAACCATAGAAGATGAGGCCCCGGGGGATGGGTGGGTGCAGGCATGAGAAGCTCCTGACAGGGCTCTGAAAGGAAGCAGCTAACCCAAGGTCTCCAAGCAGGGTAGCTCTTGGAATCCTCTGGAAACTGAGAGGAGTGCTGAGGGTGAGACAGGAGGGAGGCCGGAGGGGCAGCCGAGGAGCTTGGGAAGAGGCTGGCGCCAGCCACATACCTCCCCATTCTCCTGGAGAAGCCTCTGTCGTAGTGCTGTCAGCCTTCCTCCTCCTGTTCCAGGCTGGGCGATGAGTGGCCGCCTTAATGTTCGCTGCCCTGGACTGTGAAGGGCAAGTGACCTCTCGTTTGATTTCACGGGTGTGTGCATGTGCACACGGGTGTTGATTTTATTGGAAATCTCATGGAGCTCCAGCCTGGGGAGTTCTTTACCTTCTCCCCAGATGACAGGAGTGTGGGTGGCAGATACCAGGAGATGATGGACATCCTGGGGCAAGGAGAGGGACAGATGTCTGGGTCAGGAGTAACTCGTGTGGGGCTGGGAAAGAGAAGGGCTGTGCCTGGCTGGGTGCTGGGGTCCATGTCTAAACCCTAATGCCAGGCTGATGCCTGCTTCAGCAGCCTCCTTTGACTCTGGGTGTGTGTTGCATGCTCTCAGGAGCTGATTCTGCTGGCTTCTTCAGCACACCTGTGGACCCTCGGGAGAAAACGCGTCTGCAAATGCTCGCTAGAGAATGTCTCCCTTGCATGGTAATCAAAGAAGACAATGCTCTGTTTTAAGATTCTGATAAAGTTTGTTCCTGCCCTGGAAACCCTACTTCGTTGGTGGTCACGGGGCTAATGCTAAGGCCACAAGGCCACGCCATGGTGGGGATGATGATGATAATGGCAGGGAAGCAGTTCCTGAAGGCCAGGTGTCAGCTGCTGTGCGAAGTGCACTATGTGGATCATCTTCTCTGAGGGGATAATAGTCATCACTCCATGTTATAAGTAAGGAAAGCTCTAGCCCAGAGCAGGCATGAGTGACCTGCCCCAAGTCACCCTGCAGTGAAATAGTGGAGCTGGGATTTCTGACTCTGAACCTTTGTGCCTTCCAGCCTGCCGGGGAGGACCGGGGTTCTGAGAGGCAGAGTGGCTTACCCCTGTCTACACAGCCAGCAAGAACTGAAGGCTGGGTATAAATGCCAGTCTTTTTTATTTTTTTAATTGGAGGGTAATTGCTTTCCAGTGTTATGTTAGTTTCTGCTGTACAACAACTGAATTAGCTATATGTGTACATATGTCTCCTCCCTCTTGGTCCTCCTTCCCACCCTCCCATCCCAGCCCTCCCGGTCATCACAGAATACCGAGCTGAGCTCCCTGTGCTCTACAGCAGCGTCCCGTTAGCTCTGTGTTTTAAACGGTGGGCTGCCGTCTATGGGGTCGCACGGAGTCAGACACCACTGAAGTGACTTAGCAGCAGCAGCAGCAGTATATATATGTCAATGCTGCTCTCTCAGTTCATCCCACCCTCTCCTTCCCCCGTTGCATCTACATGTCTTTACCTCTGCATCTCTATCCCTGCCTTGCATCTAGGTTAGAGTCTGAGGCTTTTCAGACTTCCTGCAGCCCCCTCCGTGTTCTCAGGGTCCCTATATCCCTGAACAGTGGCTCCAGAACCCCATCCTTAGTCCCATGCCAGACAGTCTGCATGGGCGTCACCTGGAAAACTTGAAAGTGTGGAATTGTGGGCCCTCCCACTCAGGTTCTGATTTCAGGAAGTGAGATCTAGGAATCCATATTTTGGTTGCCCAGTTGGCTTTAGAACATGGACCCAGATAGTAACAGCGTGAATAATGGTTTTCAGGTCAGGATGTTTCCATGTCGCTTTTCCTGACCTTTACTCAACTTTCATAGTCCCAGCGTTGGCCGGTCCTTCATTTTCATCTCCAGGTAGGTCACTGTCTTGCCAGGTATGCTGTGGGCAGGTACGAGGTCCGACTCCTCTTTTTGTGCACATCTCTGCCACATAGTGAGCACTGTGTGAAGATTCGTGAGCTTAAGGGGTGTTTGAAAGGGATATGTGAGCCTGTGTGCTCAATAGTGTTGGACTCTTCGACCCCATGGACTTTATCCTGCCAGGCTCCTCTGTCCCTGAGATTTCCCAGGCAAGAATACTTCAGGGGGTTGCCATTTCCTTCTCCACTGAAAATGGGTATATTTACACATAATGAAATGTTATGTATTTACACAGAGAGTCATCTGTTCTTTCCTGGTCAGTCCAGTGCCTTCTTATGTCCTTCGTACAAAGTGCTGGTACCTTGTCCCTAATGAATACACTGAGTTGCTCTGAAATGGAGTGTCTCTCTACTAAACTGTTCACACTTCATCAAGTCTCTCTGCAAATTGATGACACAGGCCTAGAAGGTGGTTGGCCAGAGTCCAGGGAGTGTGTTTCTAGGAGGAGGGCATCTGGAGTGGAGGTGTTAGCCTGATGCTCCTGTGGGACCATCGGCTCTGAGACTCTTGACTGAGCCCTGAAGCAGGCCACTATCCCTGCACTGGCCAGGGGGAGGAATTGGGCTATCTCTGCCCTCAGGGACTTGGCCATCTGGTGGGAAAGAGACCAAGACAGAAATGCTGGTGCAGTCATTAAGTATAAACAGGTTGGTCATTCAGATGAGGGCTCCAAAATCCAGGCTGGCGTGTGGCATGACTTCAGGATCTGTCTCTGTGACTTCCAGCAAGTTAACCTCTCTGGTCTTCCTGTTGTAAAGCAGGGATTGTAATAGCATTGCCTGTACATACAGTAAACACTGAGAAGTATCAGCAGAATAACCGAGAGCTGAAGAGCTGTTGTTGAAGTAACTTCCCAAAGAAGGAGGCATCTGAGTTGTGTTTTGAAGAACAAATGAAATCTAGCCAGGAGCAGAGGGGGGCACTACAAGTGGAGGGAACCATCAGAACCACGGTGTGGGGGGCTGTGTATTCCATGAGGGGGGCTGTAGGCTGCTTACTTATCAAGAGGTGTGGGGTTTTAGGGGGTGGGGAGCTAAGAGGTGTGCCCAACAGAGCATATGATTTTTTCATTTTTTTTTGGTGGGGGGTTGCTACCATGTGGCATGTGGAATCTTATTTCCTTGACTTGGGATTGAACCTGTGCCCCTTGTGGTGGAAGCTTGGAGCCTTAACCACTGGACCACCAGGGAGGTCCCTGACTGAGCATTTTAAATTTTGTTTCAGAGTTGATGGAATCTTCTGGAAGACATTAAGCAAAGAAGGGGCATAGTTGAGCTTTACATATGGTCTGTGTAGAAAGGCGGTCTCTGAACTCTTCGACCGTGTGCTGATCAAGCTGTAGGTTTCTTCCAGTGAACCCACCACTGCAGAATTATTTTCAGATTGTTGTCCTCAGGCCCCTTTTAGCCAGTAATGGAGGTTTGGCAGATGAATGCCTGAGGGGCTGGAGTGCTGGGGACGTGTCAGCTCCATGACCAGGTCTGATCTGCCATGTCCAGCAGTCTCCCAGAGGATGGAAGGGAATCAGCAAGCAAATCCTTATCAGATTTCCCAGGCAGGCGTCTGCCTGGCCAGATTTAGATTATCATACATTATCCTCAGCTCAGAGAACTTGTGATGATGGCAAGATTAGCTCACACTTTGCATTTGCCCTGGGAGTTTACACAGCAGCGAGCCTGTTTGTCAGCTAATGCTCCTAAGTTTCTAACCTCCGTGGGGACCACACTTCCAGCTCTGTTTAATGCTTTATTCAAATCCAGCAAAAGAGAGATGCAAAGCTGATGGCGAGTTAGAAGCTTTGGGAGTTGGAAAGCTAGCTTCGGGGCTCCTCTCCATCTTGCCCTGTGACTGTTTCTCTCAATCTCTCCATCCAGCTCAGAAGTTTCATTTCTAAGACTGGCTTTTGAGAGAGCCCCATGTTGTCAGCAGAACCATGGTCCCCACAGCCCCCTGTCAGTGGGTTCTTCTGGTTTATCCTGATCCCCCTTGACTGATGATGTGAAGGACCCTAAAGCACCTCCTTTGGTATCACTCTCCTTCCTAGAAACTGACGATGGGGCATACACTGACTATTGAATAAAGTCTAAACTGCCTAGCACAGGGCTTACGGTTCTTCTGTTCTCATTCGGGCCTGGACCAGCCCACATGCATGCAGATTGAAACAGTCCTCTCTCTATCTTCAGTTTCCTCTCTTTCCATATTCATGCATGCTGCTGCTTCTCCTCAGGATGCTTTAGTCCTGCTGGAAACATCTTTGCTTCTCAGTGCCCAGCCAAATCTCATTCCTCTACTGAGCCTTTCCCTTTTTGCTGGGAGCACCTGTGTTTCCCCTGTGTGTTTTTGCTCCAAGTTAGGGTTGTTTGTCGGAGAAGGCAATGGCACCCCACTCCAGTACTCTTGCCTGGAAAATCCCATGGACGGAGGAGCCTGGTAGGCTGCAGTCCATGGGGTCGCTAAGAGTCGGGCACGACTGAACGACTTCACTTTCACTTTTCACTTTCATGCATTGGAGAAGGAAATGGCAACCCACTCCAGTGTTCTTGCCTGGAGAATCCCAGGGACGGCGGAGCCTGGTGGGCTGCTGTCTATGGGGTCACACAGAGTCGGACACGACTGAAGCGACTTAGCAGCAGCAGCAGCAGGGTTGTTTCTGGGGCTTCCCATGTGCTGCTAGTAGTAAAGACCCTGCCTGCCAATGTAGGAGAAACAAGAGACATGGATTCAACCCCTGGGTCAGGATGATCCCCTGGAGGAAGGCATGGCATCCCACTCCAGTATTCTTGCCTGGAGAATCCCCATGGACAGAGGAGCATGATGGGCTACAGTCTATAGGGTCACAAAGAGTTGGACACTACTGAAGCTACTAATCACACACATAGGGTTGTTTGTGAGGGTGGTGCTGTAAGATTGAAGATGCTTGCGCTTATGAGCTTGAGGTCAACTTTATCCCCATGCCCTCTCTCATTGCCCAGACCAAGACCTCACATTTGACAAGGTTGCATTCTGTTCCAAGTCAAACCTAAGCAAGCCATCTACTGGATCACACATTACTTTGGTTTTCTGTTTTGAGGATGAGGATAGTACATGGCTTGTTCATGGGCTTTTTGTGTTTTTCCCATCATCCTGGTTGCCTGATCTCTAGGGTATCTATTTTGAGACTGTGGTCATCAGAGTGTGGGAAGGAGGGATGCTAAGGAGGGGAAATGAGGTCTCCTCTTGGCTCTGCCCCAGATGTTCTGGAGCCACTGGCTCTCCTGGTTTTCTTCCAGCCAAGCGCTGGAGGAAGGAGGGGCCTCGGTGTCATAGCGGAGGTGGTCGTGGGGTGGCCAAAGGCATAGTGCCAGGGAATCCAACAGCCCCTGGAGCAGTGACTGGAATCCCCAAGAAGCTTACAAGCAGGGTCTTTGGGAAATAGAACCCACTGGCTTTGGGCTTAGGAAGCTGGAGATTTCTTTGAGTTTGATGTTCTCTCCTACAAAATGAGGATCACAATGTGTAACCCAGAGTCACTGAGGAATAAGGTGCAATAATTCAGGAAAGGAGCCTGGTGCTTCAGAGAGTCAAATATTTAGACTGGACAGATACTTACAAACATTATTGTTACAAAAAGTGATATAAATGAACAGTATCATCTTACACATGCATCTTTCTTGCTTGCTTTGCAAAGTATGTTAAACTCAGCTCGATAAGTGCTGGAGTGTCCCACGTGCCTGGTTTTCTGGGCCAGCTGTGTGGGGGTGAGGGGTGGAGTAAAGTTGGGGTTCTCACTGCTGCAGAATTCCAGTGGCCCCAGCTCAGCCACTTGTTGATGGTGTGACCTTTGGTGGGTGATGTAACCTTTTGGAGTCTCAGTTTCTTCACTGTAAAATTGTGATGCTGATGGTCCCTTTGTGGGCTTATTCTACAGAGGAAAGGAGATGATTCCTGTCAAGCTGTGTTGTCTAGCCTCTGGAGAGGGCAGAGTCCACATAAATGAGGGGCCTGGAGAGAGCAAGACATGGCCTCAAGGAGTGCCTGGTCCAAGAAGGGAGTGACTTCACTTGGGCTGAATCCTCACAAAAGCCCTAAGCATTAGAAAGAGAGTCAGTGCTCTGAATCCGTCCTTCTCAATAAAGTCAGGGCCCTGACACACATGTCACTGCTAGCAAGCACTCCCCTGGGGCTTGGAGCAGCTCTGCTCCCTCCCTCTCTTGCTGCCCAACCTGGGCATGAACTTTAGTTCATCTCTGCTGGGCAAAGAGCAGGGCAGACCATTGATTAGTGCTCTGCAAGACTTAGGCTGTTACTTAGAGGAATTTCAGGCTGTGAGAGTGGTTGGAAAAATAGGTGTCATGGAAAAGTATCCCTCCCTTAAAGATAGAAATAGTTCTTGGGGCTTCAAGATACCCCAACAAAGCGGAGGAGGGACGGGAGGACCCCTGCAGTTCTTCCAGCGCTGGGAGCCTGTAATTCACCGTGTGTGAGGACTTAGATGTGTGAGTTAACTAATTGGTGACATTATGCCCTGCTAAGGGTTGAACACATGGCTGAACATTTTCTCAGACACCATCGGAACTTAGATCAGACTCTCACCCAGGGACTCAAAGCCAGGGCCTTTATTTTTAGATCAAATGGGGAAAAGGGGCCAGATATCTTGCTTTTTCACTAGGTATAAGTAGAAAACTGCTCCCTTTAATTTTTTTAACCCATTACAAGTGTGGCTCTTAGCAGATTTGGGATGGAGTTGGCCTTTCCTGCACAGTCCCATTTTTGTCATCAAAATCTATTTTTCATATCAGAGGAAAATAATGCCAGAGTTTGAATAACCTGAATGGCTTTAGAAATGCTCTATAACCAGTCACTTATTAATCAGTGTGGAAAAGAAACTCACTATCCTCAGCCGAACATGTCTTCATGTTTCTGGGTACCTCTTCTTCTGGCCTGGTGTTGTGCCAGGCACTGTGCAGTCCCTGGGGATGCAGAGGAACTTTTAGCCCTTTGTTAAGGTTATGCCAAGCTCCTGCCATGCTCTAGGCACTTTTCTAGGCTCTGGGATACACAACAGGAAAGATCACTGCTCTTGTGGGCCTGCATTTTATTGAGAGGGATAAACAAGGAAGTAGCAAAGACTGCTAAATGCTGCCAAGAAAAGTCAGGATATGATGGAGGGATATGACTTCTTTACAAAGTGAGGTCGAGAAGGGTTCTTTGGAGACACACAGCGTATAAGTAACCAGGAGGAGCCAGGAAGCGATGACCTGGGGAGGACCATTCCAAGCATAGTGAAGACTCTGAGGCTAGAACCAACTTCCTGGCAAAGGGTCAGATGGAAGGTGAGCTATCGTGGCTGGACCCTAGGGTGAGGCGGCCAGGGATGAGGGCAGAGAAGTGGGCAGGGTTCACATCATATAGGATCTTACAGGCCATGGGAGAGGCTTTCTGAGTCATGGGAGCAGATTTCAAACAGGATTCAAGCTTTAATGGAATTCATATTTCTGAATGATGACTCCGGATGCTGCCTGAAAGGGAGACTGCAGGACCCGAGGGGAGGACAGGTGGTCCACTCCTGCTGCAGGTATCCAGAGAGACCATGAGGATGGAGAGAAGAGGCCACATGCAGGGTACAGTTAAGAGGAGGACCAGTGAGACTGATGGATGATGTGGCTGGAGGAATCGAGGTAACTTCCTAAGTGTCTGGCTTCAGAGCCAAGTGGGTGGTGCTCATGTTGAGTGAGACGGAGAATAACAGGTGAACATGTTTTGCAGAATCACGAATGTTGTTTTAGGACATGAAGTGTGGGCTCTTCAGACCCATGTAGGTGTTGGAAGAGCAGTTGGGCCCTTAGGAGAGGTCAGGCCTGGAGCCATAGAGCTGAGGCCCAGTGTCCTCACAGAAGCCCAGGGCACCGTCTTTCCCTCTCGAGCCAACAAGTACTAAGTGCTTCTCGAGTCCCCACAAGCTTCTCCTCTGACACTTGCTGTGATTCCAGATTTGATCCCTGCATCCAGGGTGGGGCACGGGGCTGGGAATCTGGAGGCAGAGATACTATTAGTGTTGGGCCAGTGCAGAGGTGGGTCAGTGGTAGGCTGGGTCTGAACAAATTACACTGCTTATTTCTGCCCCTTCCCACCCTGAAGGTGCAGGACTGGGATGAGGGGCTCCAGCTGTGATCTCTCAGGGCAAAGTGAGCCAGCTGGCCTGGCGTAGACTCTGTCGTCCCCCAAACTTGGTAGAAAAGGACCTTGGGTTTCTGAATTTGTTGCTTTGTCATCCAGTTACTCCCAAGGTCAAGTTTCTTGGCCTCCTTGAGCTTCAGACTCTTTATTGTGAGATATGCCCAGCGTGTTTTCCTTTGGCAAATTGTCAGGATGGCTTGCAGATGGATGCTTGGTGCATAACCGACATCAGAACAGGATTAGCATGACGGTCCCCTCTGTAGCTGCTGGTAAGGTGTACAGTGACTGTTGAGAAATTTCTTTTTTTTTTTTTTAATTTTATTTTATTTTTAAACTTTACAATATTGTATTAGTTTTGCCAAATATCGAAATGAATCTGCCACAGGTATATCTGTGTTCCCAATCCTGAACCCTCCTCCCTCCCCATACCCTCCCTCTGGGTCGTCCCAGTGCACCAGCCCCAAGCATCCAGTATCGTGCATCGAACCTGGACTGGCGACTCGTTTCATGCATGATATTATACATGTTTCAATGCCATTCTCCCAAATCTTCCCACCCTCTCCCTCTCCCACAGAGTCCATAAGACTGTTCTATACATCAGTGTCTCTTTTGCTGTCTCGTACACAGGGTTATTGTTACCATATTTCTAAATTCCATATATATGCGTTAGTATACTGTATTGGTGTTTTTCTTTCTGGCTTACTTCACTCTGTATAATAGGCTCCAGTTTCATCCACTTCATTGGAACTGATTCAAATGTATTCTTTTTAATGGCTGAGTAATACTCCATTGTGTATATGTACCACAGCTTTCTTATCCATTCATCTGCTGATGGGCATCTAGGTTGCTTCCATGTCCTGGCTATTATAAACAGTGCTGCGATGAACATTGGGGTACACGTGTCTCTTTCCCTTATGGTTTCCTCAGTGTGTATGCCCAGCAGTGGGATTGCTGGGTCATAAGGCAGTTCTATTTCCAGTTTTTTAAGGAATCTCCACACTGTTCTCCATAGTGGCTGTACTAGTTTGCATTCCCACCAACAGTGTAAGAGGGTTCCCTTTTCTCCACACCCTCTCCAGCATTTATTGCTTGTAGACTTTCTTTTCCTGGCTCTACGAAGCGTGTGTTGACCATGTGTTAAGCATAGGGGCTTGAGAGCTTAAACAAACAGATTTCTGTTCTTGTGGAACTTGTGTTCTAACGAGAGAATCAGTGGTCAATAATCAAACAGATCAGTTCAGTTCAGTTGCTTAGTCATGTCCAACTTTGCGACCCCATGGACTGCAGCATGCCAGGCTTCCCTGTCCTTCACCAACTCCTAGAGCTTGCTCAAACTCATGTCCATTGAGTCAGTGATGCCATCCAACCATCTCATCCTCTGTTATTCCCTTTTCCTACTGCCTTCAGTCTTTTCCAGCGACAGGATCTTTTCCAGTGAGTCAGTTCTTTGCATCAGGTGGCTAAAGTATTGGAGCTTCAGCTTCAGTCTCAGTCCTTCCAATGAATTCCTTCCACTGATTTCCTTTAGGATTGACTGGTTTGATCTCCTTGCAGTCCAAGGGACTCTCAAGAGTCTTCTCCAACTTCACAGTTCAAAAGCATCAATTCTTCAGCACTTAGCTTTCTTTATGGTCCCACTCTCTCATCCATACATGACTACTGGAAAAAGCATAGCTTTGACTAGACAGACCTTTGTCAGCAAAGTAATGTCTCTGCTTTTTAATATGCTGTCTAGCTTGGTCATAGCTTTTCTTCCAAGGAGCAAGCATCTTTTAATTTCATGGCTGCAGTTACCAGCAGTGATTTTGGAGCCCCAAAATATAAATTCTTTCACTGTTTTCATTGTTTCCCCATATATTTGCCATGAAGTGATGGGACCTGATGCCATGATCTTAGTTTTTTGAATGTTGAGTTTTAAGCCAGGTTTTTCACTCTCCTTGTTCACTTTCATCAAGAGGCTCTTTACTTCCTCATCACTTTCTGCCACAAGAGTGGTATCATCTGTATATCTGAGGTTATTGATATTTCTCCTGGCAGTCTTGATTCCAGCTTGTGCTTCATCCAGCCTGGCATTTCTCATGATGTACTTTGCATATAAGTTAAATAAGCAGGGTGACAATATACAACCTTGATGTACTCCTTTCCCAATTTGGAACCAGTCCATCGTTCCATGTCTGGTTCTAACTGTTGCTTCTTGACCTGCATACAGATTTCTCAGGAGGCAGGAAAGGTGGTCTGGTGTTCCCATCTCTTTCAGAATTTCCCACACTTTGTTGTTTTCCACACAGTCAAAGTCTTCGGCATAGTCATTGAAACAGAAGTAGATGTTTTTCTGGAACTCTCTTGCATTTTCTATGATCCAGCAGATGTTGGCAGATAGGTAGATGAGCCCATTTCTGGGCGTTTTGGTGCGAAGCCGCTGGATGGTTGAGAGGCCTCTGGAGAAGGTGGACGTGTTTGTGAACTGAGCCGTGGGATGGGATGACTGTTCCGAGGGCTGGGGGGTGACATGGCCCCAGGGATTCATCCTCCACAGGCATGGAGGTGATATCTGGAAGGTGGCCACAGAGCAGGTATGTTCCCCTCCCTTCCCTGAAGGTCCTTCCGTTTCCCTGGCCTGATGGTCACACCTTTTACTGGACTGGCTCTGCTTAGGATTGGAGGTCATGGGATTTTTCTCTAATCTCCCTTCTGGGAGGCTTGACAAATGATACTCCCCTCCCTGCCCCCTGCCACACCCCCAACACTCCATCAGAGATCTTGGTCCCTCCAACTCCTCCTTCCTATCACTGCTGCTGCTGCTGCTGCTAAGTCACTTCAGTCATGTCCAACTCTGTGTGACCCCATAGGCAGCAGCCCACCAGTCTCCCCTTTCCCTGGGATTCTCCAGGCAAGAACACTGGAGTGGGTTGCAATTTCCTTCTCCACTTTCCTCTCACTGGATGACACCAAAGACATTTCTTTAAAAGACTCTTCAAAGTAAATGCTCGGGGCTCCCCTTCCTCTTATCTTTGAGTCTGACAGCATTTTGGTGGAAGAATTTTTTAGCGTGCATTCCTGTGAAAGAGAGTTTTAAACTTTGTTATCTTACAAGCTCTCCATTTTGTGCCCCTCCTTCGCAAACCCCTACATTTCCCCCTCCCCAGCCTGTTTAAACCTGTTTTCCTGAAGTATTTTTGCATCTTCTTTTCTTATCTGTTACTCTCTTCTCTCTTTGTCACTCCCTCTTGATTCCAGCCTCCCTCACTCATACATTGCACCATGGTTCTCTCTTATCTTTTGTCTCGTCCAAGCCAAGCGCCCCAAGCTCCTTCACCCAGCTGCTGCCAAGGGCTGTTTTTCTCAGAGAAGGGGCATCTGGACTCCCTTCTACCCTGGATCTCTTTGAAAATGCCTTTGATAATGTGGGATGCCCCTGGCACACCTGTGCCATGGGACACCTGCTTTGCCCACTGGCTGAGGTTGCCTGATTTCAAAGAAAGAAAATGTTGTCTTTGAGTCCGCATGGTGGATTTTCTCTGGAAGGAATTGCTGCAAGTACTAAGAGAAATGCACACCCCACATGCCATTATCAAGGGGGCAGACAGGGTTTTACAGGCTGTCCATTCTCCTCTGTTCCCTGACCACACCATGTCCAGCCTTATGTTAATGAATGAATTCCTCTAGTCTCTGGTGATTGACTCCTTTCTGTAGGTTGCAGTTCCAGGCATTGGGTGCTGCTGAAAAATTTCTGGCAGAAGGGGACATGATCAGAACTTGAAAAAAGGAAATCAGAGGGTCTTGTGGTTATGCTCTTATATTGTCAAACCTGATCACTAGCTTTCTGCCCACCCCCGACCACCACTCCCTTCACCACCAAGAAGGCACTTTAGGAGAAGGTCGTGAGAAGAGGACATGGTATCCTTAGGATTTTGTTGGTATTGCATCAGCTGTTGTTGCATTTGGTTAGCCATATGCAGTTTATTGGGGCTTCCCTGGTGGCTCAGATGGTAAAGAATCTGCCTGCAATGAGGGAGACCTGGGTTTGATCCCTGGAGAAGGGAATTGCAACCCACTCCAGTATTTTTGCCAAGACAATTCCATGGTCAGAGGAGCCTGGCGAGCTTCAGTCCATGGGGTCGCAAAGAGTCAGACACAACTGAGTGACTAACAAACACAAAGCATGCAATTATATTAAGCATGATTTTTTCTTTTATCCATACTAGTCTTCAGCCCGTTCTGCTCCTCTGGCTGATCTGTATTGATGAGAATATCATTCTGGATTATTGCGTTTTCTGATGACGAAAAAATCTTTCTGAGGACTTAACAGATGATGAGTCCT
Organism: Bos taurus; assembly: GCF_002263795.3. Lineage (NCBI taxonomy): Eukaryota > Metazoa > Chordata > Mammalia > Artiodactyla > Bovidae > Bos > Bos taurus. Next base: position 48,595,586 of record NC_037334.1, on the reverse strand, counting down.
TGTCATCAATTTTAATTATTGATGGAAAAAAGTGTCTGTATATGTATATATACACATAGAAACACACACAATGGATTGTGGTGAGGGGGATTTTTGTAACCATGGGAAGCCTGTCAAGATTCTGAGCCTTTCAGTTACAACATTTCAGGTTCGTTATACCAAAGTCTCAATGTCCCTGGACACAGGCACGGATCTTTCCGGCTTCTAGGGTGTGTGCTAAGTCGTGTCATTGACCTGCTTGTTCTTTTATCCGTGGCCAAGGATGGAGCAGTGCTTCTTCTTCCAAGTGTTTTGGGAGGCCTGAAGGGAGCCCTCAGCCTGAGCCTGTTCAAGATGACCTTGATGGCAGATGCCTAAAAGAATCGAGGACAAGCTGACCATTTGTGTGATTAAGGGATGGGCTCTTTCTCCCTTGAAGACAAATAAAGCACGTTGTGAGATTTGCTATGCGCTTTTCATTGTAGGAGCTTCTAAAGCAAGATGGATTCCTGATTTTAATGGTTGTTGCCTTAGATTAATTCAATCATTAGGAAGATTAGGTAAAAATTTAACGGTGTTGGCAGTCCCTGGGGGTTGTGACCCAGCTCCAGAAACCTCTTTTTATAGCATTAGAATTAGCATCAGTGTTGTCAAAAATAGATGTGCAAGCCTTCTGCCTTCACTATTATTACAAATACGTTTTTAATTTTATTATGAAAGTGTTAGTCACTCAGTTGTGTCCAACTATGTGCAACTCCATGGACTGTAGCCCACCAGGCTCCTCTGTCCATGGAATTCTCCAGGCAAGAATACTGGTATGGGTAGCCATTCCCTTCTCCAGGGGATCTTTCTGATGCAGGGATTGACCCAGTGTCCCCTGCATTGCAAGTGGATTCTTCACCATCTGAGCCACCAGAAAAGCCCCTACTACTATTGCAAATACATTTTAATTTTGTTGTGAGTTTTGAACAAATATGTGTCTTTTCCAAAGGAGTCACTGCTTATTGCTTGTAATAAACAGTTATGTGTTTGTGTTGAGGTCTATCTGCCTGCTGCTGCCACTAAGTTGCTTCAATCATGTCCGACTCTGTGTGACCCCACAGACGGCAGCCCACTAGGCTCCCCCTTCCCTAGGATTCTCCAGGCAAGAAGAAGGAATGCTATTTCCTTCTCCAGTGTAGGAAAGTGAAAAGTGAAATTGAAGTCGCTCAGTCATGTCTGACTCGTAGCGACCCCATGGACTGCAGCCTACCAGGCTCCTCCATCCATGGGATTTTCCAGGCAAGAGTACTGGAGTGGGTTGCCACTGCCTTCTCCGGGTCTATCTGCATACACAGAGCTAAATCATGTTGATCTAAATGGATGGTTGTTGGGAGGGTGGACTGGGGTTGATGGGGCTGAAAGGGCTGGTTTAGGAGCTTTCTGTATGCCTGGTTCTCTGTGATGCACCTTATATGGATTGTCTGACTTATTACTTGACAGCTCTATAAGATAGATATAATTATTTTTCCATTTCAAAGATAAAGAAATTGAGGTCAAGAAAAGTTAAGTAACTTGTCCAAGGTCAAGGAAAAGCTAAAGCTGGGATTAGAACCTGGAGCCTAAGTTCTTAATCACTGCGTTATATTGGCTGACAGTAACACTTACTAGAACAATGCAGCAATTCCTGATAGTGGAGAGACCAGACCATAACACGCAGCTATCCGTCTCCTACTTTACTCTGTCCCTGGTGCAGCTGTACTCTGCCCTAAGCAACTCACGTGGGAACTATAGCGATCCAACATTTGTGCTTTGTAAAGATGTTGCATTTAATTGTAAATCATGTACAGTTATATCATGATTTTGCTCAAAGGCCTCAGTTTCCCTCTGCCTAACCAATCTACCTGCACTTTATTGTCACCTGCGATCACTTGTTTTACCTGCCCACCACTTCCTCATGTCTCAGATTACCCATTTTTCAGAGCCCACCTCCAAGTCCCCCACCTCTATTTCCCCCCTTTCTATAAGCCTTCTTCATGCCTGGTATAGGTCATAATCTCTCTCTCTTCTTGACTCTCATTCCATGGTAGTCTGTCATTTTTTTCTCTTAGATGCTTGGCAGCTTTGTGTAATTTTGTAAACTCCTCAAAGGCAGGGACCAGCTGAATTATAGACACTTAAAAAATGAGTAGGAATTAGATCTGCATAGGGGTGTGTGTGTGTGTGTGTGTGTGTTGAGGTATGGGGGAGCTTTGGTGTGTGAGACACAGCATGTGTAAGAAGGCAGTGGTGGCTCTGTCCATGACAAAGTGTCATTCCTGGGTGATGCCCTCTGCATGGGGTGCACGGTACTGCTTCTCCTTTTATTCCTTTCCATGGACATGTGCTGGACTCTTCTTGCTGGCTGTGTCCATTACTCATCAGAGAACACCGGGGCTGGTGAAGGGCAAGGAATTCCCTGATGCTAAGCCTGGATGGTGTTCCTTCCCTAATACCAACTGCTAGATGCTTGGGCCTGCCAATGAACCTGCTTTGGAACAGGATCACTGATCAAGGCAGATACTCCCTTGTAGAGTGGAGGCTATCACCTGTCTTGGGCATGAATCTTTTTGCCTCTGCCCATCTAACACAGATACCTGAGTCAGGTGTAAGACGATGGACAAGGCTGGGTACCAAGGGGTGATGCCACATATCAGGACTGCTAACTGCAAAGGACAGCTAGGACATGGTTCAAAGGAGACCAACAAATGTGATCGTGGAGTCGGAAATTAGGGCATGTATGAAAAATAATTAGGAATTGTAGCCTCAGGAAAAGAAGCCTGCAGGGAGACCTAGTAATTGTCTTCAAGCATACGAAAGCCAATTATACCACTGAGTCAGGTCAGCCTGCCTCTTCCCCGTGGAGAGGAGAGAAGTATGTTTAAACTTGAAGAGGAAGGGCTTCTGCTAAATGTGGGATTGTTTGCTGCTGGTGCAAAACTGCTCACATCAAAGTTGGAGAAGACATCCCTCTTTCTTAAGGAAAACCTTAGGCAGAAACTGGGGACTGACTTGGGTATAGCTCAATCTTCTTTTGGCCTCCAGGACATGGTCATTGGGTTTGACTGTGAAAGACACTGTAATAGGTGCCTGGGGCTAATCTTCAAGTGACATCATTTGGTGGTGAGGTTACACCCAAAGCTCCTAGCTCTGCCTTCTCCTGGCTGTGTAAATTTGGACAAGTTACTTATCTTCTCTGAGTATCTCTTCCCTTTACTACAAAATGGAAATAATAATACACTTTGTGGTACTGTTGTGAGGATTAAATGGTAACAGGTAGACAAAGAATGTAGTAACTACGTAACACAGTAAGAGTTCTAAATATACAGTAGCTAAATATTTACAACAAGAAACATCCAGTCTTTACCCTGATTTTGTTGATGCGATAAATGCAGAGATAGTTGTTCAGTGGGCAGAGCCAGACTAAGATTTTTCAGATCTTTAAGCTCTGACCCCATAGGCAAATCAAAATGAAATCCACGCTGAACTACAAAATAGATGCAGGAAAGCTGACACGATTCTGGTGTTTACCCTGATTCTAGTCCACAGCTTGATGGTGCTGAGTTGTCTTTGAAATATCAGTCTCATAAAAATACTTTTGGTACACTAAGCACATGCTCTGTCTGCTGGCTGACTAATCCGGGCTGGTGATGAGATGGAGAAGCAATTGGATTACAGCTTCCATCTCTTGCTCAACAAACAGTTCTTGATCAGGCAGCATCTTGGGTGCAAGAAATAGAAGCCAACTCCCTTGGCTTAAGAAAATTTCAGAAACAGGTTATTTGAGAGAAGGGTGACAGGAGTTCAAGGTACAGCTGGGATTGGGGATGGGCTTGAACACTGGACAAGAACTGAGGGCCCTGCTGGAGGTCATACCCTGGCACATACATACACATACATCAAGTCCAAGTGCTTGGCTGTGGTGAATGTGATCCTCGGATTTTCTGAAGATTCTGAAAGAGGTCTGGGGCTTGGGCTCAGACCACATGCTATCTGCTACCCCAGGCCTCAGGAAAAAGCGGGATTGGTCCCTTCACCATGGGAAGAAAGGCAGATATCAATGGAGACCACATTCCCCTGAGTGCTATGTAGAAAGGGGAGCCTGGGTGCTGGAAGAAAAGGAGTGAAATATTGGATGGAAAGAAGATGGCAGGTATCCAGACACATTATTCACGTGCTAGGCCCTGTGCACCACCAGCGTGATAGCCAGTCATGTGCTCAGCTGGTTTGCCATCTCCACCATTTGCCTGCCCATGTGTTTTCATCCTGTCTCCACAGGGAGCCTCGAGGTTCCAGGAGGGCAGGGACCCCAGGTGATGAGCTTTGTGTCCCTTAATGTGGCACTCAGTAAGTGTCTGGTCATTTGGTGATCAATTGCATCGCTGTTAATCGGATTCTGAAGTGAGTTCACCTCAGGCGGCGAGAACAGATGGTGATTGGGTGTCCCTGGTGTCAGGAGTGTATATCAGATACTGGGAGTGTGCAGTTCAGGCTAGAAACAGCCCCTTGGCTTCAGAACACCTGCAGATACATCTCTATGATTACCAGCTGCGTTCCAGCATCATGTACTGTAGGCCCGGGTCTCTGGTGGGGAGGTTGAAAAATAAAATAAACTCATCCCCTCAATTGCTTTATTAAATAATGCACAGATGACAAGGCATGAAATATTGATGCACAGAGAGCTCATCCTCCTGCCAGGGAGAGGGGCCTCTGGATAATTGGTTTTTCTATGTGGCAACTAAGATAGCTTGGAAATACTCTTACGATTCCCCTTAATGGATCAAACCCTATCTATTAATGGAGAAATGGACTTGGTGAGTCTTGTACTCCAAATCCTCATTATCCTGGCATAACCGAGACAGCAAAATGAATGGAAGGTCACAGCAAAGTATCGACGTTTCCTTATAAATCAGCACGCAGGATCAGCCACTTCCTGTGGGTTCAGTCTGAGGGCCCATTCTGACCTCCTATTTTTTACAGATTGGTGGAGAATTATTTTTCAGTTCTTTCTGGAAAACTGAGAAATGTTGGTGGTGCACAGGCCAGGGCTGCATTCTGTGGTGCTGAGTGTTTCAGGGCAGGCGTCATGGAACTCCTCCAGAATGCTGTTCTAGGGAGGTAAAGTATGAAAATGTACAGTTCAAAGGCCAGATGCTCAGGCCATTCACTGGCCAGTGAAGCAGGCTGTCGCCGGTGATGTAACATATGAGACATGCACGGTGCACCTGAGCAGCTGCTCTGGTAATCCAACTGGAATTTTAAGTCTCGGTAACCTTATCATTGGATGTGCATGGGTAACATAAGTTTATTAGAAGGGTACAGTCCCTGTCATGTTGCCCTCTCAGACAGGAATGGCAGTTCACACTCCAGTGTGAGTTTCTCTTTGTAGGGATTATTAGCTGATGAGCTCAGCAGGCCAAGAGATGCTTTTGGATGCCCACTGTGTGCCAGCATAGGCTTTCTTCTCTTGCCCCCTTCCTTTCTTTGGTCATTTGTAGTGTTTTATGACAGTTGTTATGATCCAGGAAGAAGTGAGAGTTGTCTTGATGTAAATACAGATGTGTTGTGCTCTGCTTAGTGGCTCAGGCATATCCGACTCTTTGCAACCCCATGGACTGGAGCCCGCCAGGTTCCTCTGTCCATGGGGATTCTCCAGGCAAGAATACTGGAGTGGGTTGCCATGCCCTCCTCCAGGGGATCTTCCCAACCCAGGGATCAAACCCAGGTCTCCCATATTGCAGGCGGATTCTTTACCATCTGAGCCACTAGGGAAGCCCATAAATATAGATAGCTCTCAGTTACTTAGCCCATGAGTGCGTTTTCCTCATTCAGCCAACATTTACAGAGCCTCCATCACCAGCTAAATTCCAACGTCTCTTAACTGATTGGTATAAAGGAAACACCTGTGAAAGGAGACCAAGCACTTGGATTTGGAACAATAGATTTGACCTTGGCCTGGCCCTGTCCTAGCTGTGTGCCCCCGGGGCAGTGACGGAACCTCTCTGAGCCTTGTTTTTCCTTCCCCCCGCCCTGATCAGTGAGATGAGAAAACTCTTATTTCCCAGACTTCTGGGGAGGCTTAAATGACACAACCTGTGTGAATGCACCTGTATTTTCTGATACATTGTGGGTATTGTCTAAATGTTGATAGAATGAGGTGCTTACACACTTATCCACGAGGGATTCCTAGAGCTGGCAGAGTTAGTCAGCAGAGGGGTGAGCCTGGGCAGATAGCCCTTTGATGAGATTCTTAGAAGGATTAAAAAAAAAAACAACAACAAAACTTAATTTGGTAGAGGAGTAATGATTTAGATCCAATATTCACATAGAAAAATGGGTTATTTTGAATGTTCTTGGTCCCATTAACAAAATTTAATCTAGTGGTGAAAATTTATGGGGCAGCAAGCAATCTGTCTTGCCTGATGGTGCTCAAAAGTGCAAATGAATACTTCATCTAACCTCCCTGCTTTTCAGAGTTTAACAGTGTGCGAACATTTACATTTCAAACAAGGTAGTCCTCATGCCACTGTGTGCTTTTATTATCTGTGTGAAATACACGACTTGGACATAGATGGTCTGCTGACAACTTACATTTTCTGAGAAACCACATTGAATAGACAAAAATACAGTGTATATTAATGAAAATAGTTGTTTGCTTGGCATAAGACCTTATGGATAAACTGCAGGTGTGTGGTTTGTAGGAGGAAACCTGTCCTACACACCTATCCTACACACCTGTCCTGTGTAGGAGGAACAGGAAAAACCCACACTGGCATGGAGTGGCCAACAGGTTGAGTGTAGGCTGACAGGCTGTGTCTTCCAGCCTCATCTTTACTCTTGGAGGCAGACAGACCAGGATGTGAGTTCCTCTATCTGTGTGACCTTGGCCTAGTTATTTGACATCAATGACCCCAGTTTCTGCACCTAACCGTTGGGGTACCGATACCTCCTCCTCAGGGTTGCTAGGAGGATTTAATGAGATGGATGGTGTATGTAAAATGCAGAGCACAGTCCTCTGAACATACACCCATGTTCAGGAAATGTTGGCCATTACTGCTACTGCTACTATTGCATTACCTAGTAGTGCGTTACTTAGGTCATTAGCAAGTAATGGGATAGTTAGTGACCTGTGGCAGCTTTAGAGCTTGAAACAAAATGTTGCATCAGCCTGTAACATCCTTTTAAAAGGTATTTAGGGAGTCTGCCTTTTGATAGGGTTTTGAACCCAGGAGGGGATATTAGGATACCAGCTTTACCGTAAACTTTTATTTATCTTTGGCCTTAGCTCTCCTGCCTTTCCCCGGTGACCATGCCTGCCACTCTTGCATCTATCACCAGAAAGTCTGTCACATGACAGCAGGTACTCTGTCTCTTCCGTTCACTGGTATGTTTCCAACACCTAAACCAAAGCCTGGCATATAGTAGGTGCTAAATACATATTTTATGTTGAATAAATCCATTGCCTTTCAATCTTCATCTGGTTCCTTCCTGTATCAGAAAGGTCTCTTCTTACTTCCCATCTGTCTTAATGAATTTAAAGGCCAGCAGTAGTTTCAGAGATATATTTCCTTTTCTCTCTTCCTGGGGCTCAGCATGCAGAGTAGATGGAACAGTGAGTGGGCTGGGAGTCTGAGACCAGGTTCTCATTTCAGCTCTTCAGCCAACTGGCTTAGGGGCCTTGGCTGTGTTAGCTTCTTCCCTCTGGACTTCAGTTCTTCAATAGTGTCATCTGGAAATTGATTTATTAATTTCAGAAAGACCATGGGACAGAGATGTTCTCTGAAGGTTCTTTGAGGGTAACCCTCACTTTGCTGCTCCCTCTTTTTCATGCCTCCATTTCTTGCCAGGCTCCATTACTTCTCATCCCCCACACAGACATGAATTCAGACCCAAAGCTCCTGCCAATACACCTGGAATGTCTAAGCTAGGTTGTCTCAATCACAGAACTATTGGCATTCAGGACCAGATAATTCTTTGTTGTGAGGGTCTGTCCTGAAGGTTGTAGGATGTTCAACGCCATCCCTGACCTCTACCCACTAAATGCCAGTAGCCTCCTCCCACCCCACCCCCACCAGTTGTGACACAGACCTTGCCCAGTGTCTCTGTTTTGGGGGTGGGGTGGCTGGTCTGTAAATAATCCCTGATGTAAGCACAAATTCTCTCATAGTCTTATTTCACATGGCATTCTAAGAAGACAGGCTATTTTCTCAGGAGACTAGAGCAAATGGGAAGACTGCATCGATCAGAGGCTTCTTTCCCCCCTAGAGACAGGGGAAAAGAAAAGAAAAAGAAAACAACTTTCTTATCCGCTTAAAAGTAGAAATATAAAGCTAGCTCAAATATTGTTCTGGGGCCCTGGATTCACGCCGAGATAATTCGGTGTATAATAAATCACCAGAGATGAGGATAGGGAATGACAATTCTTAGATGTTACCCAGACTGTGACAGCTATTGGATCTTATTCTTACATCATGGAAATTGGATAGTGGTGGCACTGAATACTTGATGAAAAAGATAGGTTTTTAAAATATTCCGTCTTGCTCATATCTTAGATGTAGGAGTATCCTAGAGATTCTTGAATACCGAAAAAATTTGACAAAACATTTTCAGTGGTGCCAGGATATTATAAACAATGTGTAGGTGTTTATTGTAAACTCGGTGGTCATCTTTCATCAATGGAAGTATAATACTGGCAGCTCTGCTGCTGTTGCTGCTAAGTCACTTCAGTCGTGTCCGACTCTGTGCGACCCCATAGATGGCAGCCCACCAGGCTCCCGTCCCTGGGATTCTCCAGGCAAGAACACTGGAGTGGGTTGCCATTTCCTTCTCCAATGCGTGAAAGTGAAGTCGCTCAGTCGTGTCCGACTCTTCGTGACCCCATGGACTGCAGCCCACCAGGCTCCTCTGTCCATGGGATTTCCCAGGCAAGAGTACTAGAGTGGGGTGCCATTGCCTTCTCCAACTGGCAGCTCTGAGGGAAGTCAAAACTGTCTATAAGGTGGGAGCTCACAGTTTTGTCGATGATGCAGGACAAAAGTTGGTGGAAACTGAAACCATAACTGAATGTGTAGATGAAAGCAGTAATGGTTTTATAGCATAAGCGATCATTGCCATTGAAGCCCAAGGAGATACCCGTGTGAGCTCAAGTTGACAGGGGAAGTTGGCCTTGCCTGGGGATAGAGCTGAGAGATTCCCAAAGAACACAGGATACCCTGAAGGACTTAGACTCGAGCGTCGGGGGGTTGGGTTTGATCCTCATTATTCCTATTTGGAGACCTGTGAGACAACATACACTTGACATCGTGTCAACTCTCATATATTGCATTGGCTTAGAATATTCAAAACAGAGGTGATCCCATTTTAAAAGGCATGTCTTTTCTTGCTTCATGCTTCTTGAGGTTGATACCCTTTGAGATATCTTCCCAGTGGAAAATCACCCACCCTCTAGGAATATTATATCTCCATCAAAAAGGAAAATGTCCCTTAGGGGTGTGGGTGGGCTCCTGGTAGCTCGCTTTCTGGGACTTGATTCACCATCTAAGGCAATAGCCAACTGGATCACAGTGGGCCCCTGATTCCATCTGACTCTAGGCTGAGATTTTGTACTTAGGACTGAGAGGCATGGGACTGGAACTGTGCCTGGGAATCTGGGCATCACTGCAGCCTCTCCCCTGTGATGCCTGAGAAGCTGGTGGTTTGAACTGAGAACTGAAAAAGATCCTGGAAGTACCGGTCATGGATACCCCGAGGACCAGATCATCCCAGGGCTACCCTGTGGAGGGAAGGGTTTGCCTAGGAGTCTTCTCAATGGCCCAGCCTGTCCTCTGCCCAAGGGCCCTCCTTGTTACAGTGTCCCCAGGACTCCTGCCCTTTGGAGGCCCAGCTAGTACCTCCTCCCCTGCTGACCTTCATGGGAGTGTCCTGCGGAAATCTCACGGCCCACGTTCCCGTGATATGCACGGTGATTTTCATCTCCAAAGAGTAGCTTCTGAGACCTGTGATGCTGAGAAGGGTCTGCTCACCCCATCACTCTGCGCCTTCACAGCAGGGATGGTTCAGTGCATTAACTTATCAGGTGTGCATTTCTACTCACAAGGAGCATCCAGCACCCTGAGACTGTGGTTTCTAACTACCGACCCTGTGATGTCCTCCAGAGACCATGAATCTCTACTACTTAAAAGTTCTGTGGATAGTAGCAACATAGTCTGGCTCAAAGATCACTTGCAGGAAGGATATTCAGGACTCATGGAGGCTGCAAGAGGCTGGGGTGGAAAACCCTGGCTTGGAAATAGGAAGGGACTAAGGCAGTGCCAGAGGGCTGGGGACCACAGGCTAATGATGCCCAGTGTCCATTCTGCCCTGGGGCCTCCCTTCACCTTGCTGAGTTATAGGAAGGTCACTGGGATTGAATGAACCAGGGTGGGGAGGAAGGACCAGTTGTTACCTGTCACTCCTGTCTGTTTTAGTGATAAGAAGGCAATTTGAACCACTGTCCCACCTAGCCCATGCACAGTGGGGAGAGCTGATTCTGTGTATGGAAAACAGGCTGCTGCTAGGAAGAGGGGATTGAAAGACTCAGGTGAACATCCACTCTGGGTCCCTTTCATCATGAAAATGTCTACAAAGTTGGGGGGGTCAGGTTTTAGGCCCCCTGAAGCCTGTCCATAGACCCCTGGTTAACAACCATTCACCTAAAGAAATGTCTGTTTATTCATATCATTGCGGACGTGAGTGCCCAGGGAATGGGGTTTCTGCAGGCTGTGATGTGGAGAGGTTTGTTAATTGCAGGCCATGCAAATAGCAGAAACCCATGCAGAGAGAGAAACCACGTAGAAGATGTCCTTATTTGCCTCTCTGGGATAGACTGATGGTGAAAGCCCTGCCTCAAGGAAAATACTGGGGGGTGGAGGATGAGGCTCCTTGGTCACTCCCCTTCCATAGAGTCACCTCTGGGGTCTGACCACCCTAAGACTGATGTTCAGCATAGTCAAGACTTGAAGAAGGAAAAAAAAAAAAGAGTAAAGTCTGTTAGGAGGGGAGAAGTCTCTAGGGCACAGGATTGCTAAATTAATTACACAGATGCAAAAATTCAAAGGAAGAAAAATTAGTCTGTTAAAAAAAAATTATGTTGTTTTGCTAAATACTGAAGTGCTTTTAGACTAAAGAAGACTAAGCCTTCAGGAACATTTCATCCCAATTATCTTGGGAGTCTTTGCTAAGAGAAGGAAGGAATTTGCATGGTGCTGTTGTTTATTTTGTAAAGAAATAACATGTTCTTCTGAAGCTATGGGTAGTGTAGACAGCAGTGTCTTGGGCACCAGGCAGGTGATTCTTTCAGGAGAGGAGAGAGGAAGGGACTGAGGTGAAAATGAGTGTAAAGGGGGTACAGAAGGAGTCGATGCAGTGGAGGAGGCAGCCACGTGGGAATGCAAGCCCAGGAGTGTCAGCACTTCCAACAGAAAATAACTCAGGAATGCATTTGGATTCCTGTACATTTCCCTCTAACTCATTACTGCTAACATTGTAGTCAGATTTTAAAAGCACTCTCTGGGCTGGTCAAAGCACACCTGTGGGATACTCCAACCCCACCTGCTCTCTGGAGCCTCTGGAACAGGGTGGCTCTGGATCCACTTCTGTCTGAATGCTTGTCTTGTCTCTTGTGGCTCTAGATGCTGAAGCGTATTCTGTGGCCTTTCTTTAAAGGTCCTCTGTTACCTTAGTTGTAACACTAGCGTGATGGTACCACCCATATCATGGAGTTGCTGTGGGGATTCTGTGCAAGCAGATATGGCAGGTACCTGGTGGCACTCAGGGGCTTGTCAGTGCCATAGGCATGGGGCGAGGCTCTCTCTTGTTCAGCACCCAGAATGATACCCGGCACATGGGCGGACTCAGTGAAGGTCTGCACTTAATCAGTAGAAGAATTATTAGATATCAGACTCCTTTCAAGTAAACTGTGTTCTACTAATTTCTTTATTGAAGTCCTAGGGAAGGAGTTGCTAAGGAATGTGTTCCCATAAGGAGTAATCTCCTAAGCAGTGACTATGGAAGCTCTTGGTGGGGGAAGGGGTGGGTCGAGATGATACTCCTGACCCAGGAAGTGCACGGAGGCAGATGCCAGTGGGGCACACAGAATGTGTCCAGTGTGTTGCTTCATTTCTGCAGCAAGATTTGGGGGTTGTCCTGCTATAGCCCCCTTCCCACATTTCAGGGTGCAAAGGCACTTCTCCTGCTTCCCCATGAAGAAGGTATCCCCGAGATCCCTGATTCTGTGATTCTGGGAGCTTCTTCTATACCTGATGAAGCTTTGTCATACTCCATCTCATTAATGTCATTGCCTGACACAGCGGTGAATTCAGTCTGAAATACTGTCAGCTTGCAATTTTGAAATGAGTTAAAAATCACTGGACTGCTTCATCAGCCTGAGTTAAAAATCCTGGGTTGGCTTCCAATGAGGGTGACTTGTTAGGAGGGAGTGAGATGGCCGAGCGGGGCTGCCTTTGTGACAGTGGCTTTGAATTGGCATCGGGCCCCATGACCCTTTGATTGGACAGGGCTCACAGAAAGGGCAGTCGACGTTTTTATTTGTCAGAGGAAGGAACACACCAGGGAGATTTGTTGCCCATTTAAAAAACGATTGGCATGAAATGGATACTGTTTGGATTACAGAAAAACACATCTTCTCATTAGCTTTTTCAGGATCACAAAAGGCCCGATGGCTGATGCAGCCCCAGCCAGTGGGATATGATGCCAACAAAACTCTGTGACACATTTGCATAAGGAAGCAGTGTTCAGGACAGAGGGAATCTCTTTCATTTCATCCTTTGTCTTCTCTTTTCATTCTGTTCGGTATCTTTATGGAGAGCCAGGTATGCATTTTCAGCTTGAACTCACTGAGTGGAAGGGGAGAACCTTCCAGTCACCAGCCCGCCTTGGCTGCCTGGGTGATGATGGATGCTGAGTGGAGCGAGCAGGTTTCTGATATGCGAAGTGATGAGGGTGAAGTGGGGATCAGGGAGATGGGCTGGGGAGACAGTCACTGGTAGGTGGTGCTGCAGACAGCAAGACCAGGCTGGCCAGAGGTGGCTTTCCCTGACTACTTAGTCCACTGGGACTACTTAGCAGCTCCCGTTTGCCTCACTGTTTTAAAATGAGCTGCTCAGCTTTTACTCCTAACGTCTCCTTCCTTCTTTCCTCCTGCCTTCCCTCCCTCCCTCTTTTCCTTCCTTCCTTCTCTTTCTTGTTATTCTTCTGTGAGAATGTTATTTCCCTAAGAGCAAGGACTTTTTCTGTCTTGCCGGTCTCTGAATGCCCAGTGCTTTAATGGTACTTGGCATGTGAAATGAGTTTCATAAATGTTTGCAGAATTGATGGGCCAGAGTCTTTCCTGTGTTAAATACAAACGTGCTTGTCTAGAGGCAGATGCTCCAGGGACTCCTCCAGCTCTGAACCTTTGTGACCTAGAAATGAAAGATTTCTCCAAAGATACTCCTGGTGCAGACAGTTTACTCAGCATTAACTGAGCGTATCCCTTGGAGTTGACACATGTCAGGGGATTTGGGGTTCAGAAGTAATGAGCCAGACTTGTTCCTTAGCCTCACAGAGCAAGACAAAGGAGTGATTAAGTCCATGGGCTAGGGGGCCATTCATTCACTGATTCAACAATTGTCATTATCCCCGGGATATTCCAGACTGTGTAGAGGTGAGGGGCAACCAGGAATGAGGAAGAAAGATACTGTCTGTAGTCTCCTGAGGTTTCTACTACGTTCAGCAGACGTAGAGTCATATCCCAGTTCTGTCACTGATTAGTTGCCTGACCTTAGGCAAGTTCTGATATTTATTCTCATCTATCAACTGGAGATAAAATTAGCCTCATAAAGTAACTGTAAGAAGAGAATGGGTCTTTGTATCAGACATTGCAGTCTGGACTCTAGAGGCATGAAAGCATAACAAGTTTTTGAGGGATATGAGTTGTGTGCTGTAACTGAGAGCAGAGTAAATATCGGAGGAAGAGGAGAAATTGGGCAGAGAATAGGAACTAAATTTTGGAAGAGAAGTTTGAGGCCAGATTGTGGAAGATGGTACATGAAGGTCTTTCTTTAATTTGTTTTAAAATTTTGAATCCATAACTTTAACAAAAACAAGAACATCAATTCTCCTCCTTTAGTGGGGGAAAAACAAAACACACACACACACAAAAAAAACTTTGCAGCCCTTATAGTATCTAAAGATGATTATCTCCCTACTCTGTCTTACCTGCTGGGTACCCAGTATTTATTGCTAAAGAATGAAAATGAAAGATTTTGCTCCTTGTGTTTATTCCACATTTGTCTTAGGAAACCTCATAGGTACTTGCCCATAATTTTTCATTGCATCTGTCTTCCATGTGCAGTTTACACCTGATTTATATTTTACTTTAGCACTATCAGCCTTAGCTTAGAATAATGGAAGGGAGGGAATTGGCCCTTGAGCAGCGCATTGGTGAAGAGACAGGCAGAAAAGAAGGCTGGTTGTGAGCAAGGTTGGAATTGTGAATTGCTCAGCTTATTTGGATGCATGTGGAAAATTGTATTTCGAAATGATTGAACAGTGTGGGACACAAAAACCAGAGGAACATCAAGAATACACAAGATTTAAATGATCCGGCACTTACTAAAACCTACAGTGGGGGATGCAAGCATTCCTCTCTCAGCTTAAGGTGATTTCTAATAGCTTAGAAGATGCCCCAAGAAACCTCAGCTCCAATCAGCACTAACTTTGTCATGACTGCCTCAATGTTAACAGTTAAGGAGTGGAATTTAATAACCTTGGGAACCATCCCAAGAAAGCAGAAATGAATCTGTCCTAATTGGAGAAAGAAAGGACTTGGAAATGAATAGTCTCCGATTACCCATTTAGAAATCCAGAGCCAAGAGTTTCTGAACACAGTGGGAGGGCTGAAAGTGATAACAGCTTTAATTTTGATAGTTGTACCTGGAGAGTCACAAATGCTTCATAGCTCATTTATAAACATCACCCCATGCTTGGCACGCTGAAGACTCAAAAAAAACTTTGGGTTCTGCAAGGTCAGTTCTCTAGAAAACCTCGGGATCTTTCACTAGGGGGACAGTGGTAGTCCTGGGACAGATGGCATGGGGTAGGGGTCTCCTCCAGAGGGGCACAGGATACTGTTTTGATTCACCAGTTTTTAACTGGAGCTGCTTTCTGGTCTTTGCAAGAATGAACAATTTGCTATTGATTTTCCACCATACATATCAGTACCCTGGAGAGCTCTCTGCTTCCTTTTAGGACTCTTTAAACTCAGTAAATCCTTTAAACACTTCTCAAACTTTTCTACCAAAATGCCCCTAAGGGCAAGTAAGAGCAAATATCTACTTTCAGCCTCAGGAGGCACAATTCACTGTGAGCCCATACATTTTGGAAGCCTCTTTGATATGAGCTTATGTGAATTTTGCATTCTAGTCCACGGTAGACCAGTGATTGTCTTAATAAAAAAAAAAGTTTAAAAGTATCTAAAATTACCCACCATCTAGTAAAATAGAGGTTGCATGAATTTGTATGAATTTGTATCCTCCTTGGCCCACCACAGTCTGAGAAACAAGGACTAGATTAGATTTTGAAGAACAGGAAGAGGAGACGAGTCTGATAGATACATATGGTGTGGGACTGCCTATTTTTCACTGATTTTTAGGCTTGTTGGGAGTGTCCAGTGAATGAACAGCATGTTGCTTAACTCAGGCTTGGTGCAGAGCTTCTGCTCCTGAGAATGCAGCATGGCACAAGGCTCTGAGAGGTCATTTGAGCATCTCGGTCTCCAGTCTGGGGTAGGTTTTCCCCACAGTCTTTACTGTTCTGGTTTCAGTTAACACCTGCACCTGCTGGCTTCTGTAGGTCAGGGTGGGAAGCAACCTGATGGATGCCCACTAGCTGATGATCCAAATGCACCAGCTTTGTCCACCAAACCTACCGGGCTGAACCTTGCTGTCCATTCATCCCCAAGCCCTTGGCCGCTGGGATCAACACTGTTTGCCAGATTCTCTCTCCTTCATTATTCTCTTTTTTTTTCACCCCTAGCTTTTTACCGGTGGTGCTTGAATGTAGGCTCTTAGGATACCTTATCACTCAAACCCCTTGATTCTCCAGTAGAATTGTTCAAGGCCCAAATTCTTTCTCTCAAAAAAGAAAAAAAAAGTATGACCATGAAGGTTGTGCTCTTAGTGAACATAATTTAGGGGAAGGAAAGATTTTTATTCTTCGTTTCCAGACCTTACAGTCTCTGACATGAGACAAGCAGAGCACAGCTCCACTGGAGAGACAGGATGCCTTAGTGGTCACACATTGGCCTCGGGAGTGCTGCAGATCTGGCTGATCAGCAAAGGGGTTCTGAGTCAATTAGACCCTGAGCTTGATGTTCAAAAAGAAGTTTTCATGCTTTTCCTGTGGAGATGAATCTCACATTTGAGACTGGAAAGGCTAAACAGCATCGCAGCTCCAGGATCTTGAGTCTCTGAAGTGCCCGGGGTCCCTGCCCTAGATGTGCGTTCCCTTTACCTGAAGAGCTGGTAAGAGGAGGATAACGTGGACCATATGCCAAGCCCTGTGCTCAGCACCCTTCATGCATCATCTCATCAGGTCCTCCCAACACTCCAGTGAGGCAGGTCTGTCCGTGTGCCACTGAATCCTAACGAGGTGAGTCACTCATCAAGATACATTGGTAGGAAGCAGCCAGCTGTGCCTGTCCTCTCAAACTCATGCCTCTCTGATCCAAACCCTTGGGCAATATTCTAGGTACAATAATTTTGGTGTTTTTTTTTTAATTAGTAGAGTTTTTAAATTTCCCCATTCTACTATGGTCAGCTACTATGGCTGCAGAATAATGTAGAATCATGCTCATTAGCACCAAAGGAGTTAGTTCTCTGAGAAAAGCTATGTGTTTTATAAGAGCTTTAATTGCATTGAAGTGAGGCCCAGGTACAAAAGCTAGACTTTATGAGATGTAGAATTCTTAGAACTCTTTTAAGTATACCTTTTTCCTAGAAATATTTGATTTTTATTGTGCTTTTTATATCCTCTTATTTTCCAAGGTTATGGAACTGGTCTCAAGTGATTCTGTCTTCTTCGTTCATAAATGTCTGATGAATAATTTCTGTCAATTACAGTTAAATAGAACCCAAGAGCTTTCACTATTACAACATTTTAGTAAATTCTGGCCATGTTAATGGACGAGAAGGTTAAGACTTCTCTGTGCATGGTGTCTTGTCCCTCTGTTGAGAGCTGTGACTCTTCTCAGGTCTGTTGCTTGTGCTGCCTTGCCTTGTCCCATGGCACCACCAGGTATCCTGAACATCCCCAGTGACACCGTATACATGCGTCACAAAACCCACTCACAGAAGGAACCACAAGGCTCAGGCGTTCCGCGTTGTTTCTTATGTCAGAGAGAGAAAGAGAGAAAGTTAAGTTCACTGGACATCAGCATTGACTTGGAAGGAAACTTTGACTTTTGTATTCATTATAAAAATCATATAAGTTTATACACATATCCAAGCATTTCGCTTTGACTTCTGTTGGCACCATGTTTTCTTCACAGAAGGCGGTCCTCATGGGGGTCCTATGGGTGACATGATTCTCAGGGAGGGTGGACAGAGGGGTTCTGTGTGCTGCTGCTTGGCACGGTAATCGTTACTTTTATCCCCCATCATAAGCTCTTCTCATGAGTGGTGTGGTGGCTCCAAGTATCTCCTTTGTTGTGAGACTCACCTAGATTGAAATCCAGACTTATCAGCTGTGTGACCACGGACAGGTTACTCAACATCAATTTCCTCATGAATTAATTCATATCAAACTGATCTCTGTATCAGTTACCTCAGTGGTGAATTAGAATAATAGTACATTATTCTGCAGGTTGGGTGATGTCACTGTCTCAGTTGTCATCCCCCTGTTGGGATGATGCTTTATGTAATAAAATACTCTTTTCTTCCCTTTTCCCCCTTCAGTTCTTCTCTCCCCTTCTCCATTTTCTTCCTCTCCTCCATCCCTCTTTTGAAGGGAAATCAATTTCTTGGTGAAAATGCAGAGTGAGGGTCCTTGCCTTCAGCATCCCAGAGAAGCCGGGGAATGGGGGAAGGCACTGAATAAAAGTTGTAAGAAAGGGACACTGACTGATAACATTTTGCGGCCTGTGATTTTATGACGACTCTTTTCACAGCTGCTCTAGTAGACGCATCTTAGTGCATTCATGTCAAATGATCAGGATGTGTAAATTAGCTATGTTGGACTTACCAGTTGGCTCCTAGTGTCTCATTTTGGGCATGAATGGTGGTGGAGGAGGGGGAGGGAGGAGGGGGTGTTAAAGCTCTTCCCCGCCACTGCCATTCCAGGCCCGAACAGTACATCCTTAACTCTTACATCTCAGAGGCAAGAGTGCTGTCATCTCCCAGGGCTGGAAACTTGCTCTTGCCTCCGGCGATGGTCATGACTCATTGTCTCCCTGATGTAGAGATTCTCCAGGAAGCAGGAGACTGTGCCTTTTGTAGACTGCTGAATGACAGGCTGCAGTGGTGGTGGCCTGCAGGCACAGGCAGTCTGCATTGATTCACAGCTTATCTCAGGGACAGCCCCGGAAGACAAATGACGTTCAGGAGAAGCTGAGGGCCCTGGCATGTGAGTGGTAGAGGCTGGGGCTGGTGCTTCTTTTCAAAGGAAGCAGGATAGGAAATGGAAAGCACATCTCCTTTGGATGTAGACAGCCCTGATTTTGAGCACTGGCTTTGCCATTTATTAGCCATGTATTGTCAGAAAGCTACTTATCCATTTCAAATCCATTTTCTCATCTTTACCTTCCTCTTTCACTTAATATGACTTCCCTGGTGGCACAGAGGTTGAAGCGTCTGCCTGCAATGTGGGAGACCTGGGTTCAATCCCTGGGTTGGGAAGATCCCCTGGAGAAGGAAATGGCAACCCACTCCAGTATTCTTGCCTGGAGAATCCCATGGATGGAGCTTGGTGAGCTACAGTCCATGGGTCACAAAGAGTCGGACACAACTGAGCGACTTCACTTTCACTTTCACTTAATATACCATAAACATCTACCTAGGTTAATACATATAAACCTACTTATTCCTTTATAGTAGCTGGACAATATTTCATAAATGGATGTCTTGTGATTAGGATAACCATTTCCCTGTAGATGGTGTTGTGGACTGAATACTTATGTCATAATCCTCGTTGTGGCTGTATTAGGAGAGGGAGTCTTTAAGGAAGTAATTAAGGTGAAATGAGGTCCTAAGGGTGGCACCCTGATACAATAGAACAGGGGTCATTATCAAAGGAGGCATCAGGGAGCTTGTTGCTCTGTGAGTCCACCTAGAGAAACCCATGTGAGGACACAGTGAAAAGTCTGCAAGCCAGGAAGAGGGCCCTCACCAGAAACTGACCAGACTGGGGCTCTTATCTCAGCCTGTCAGCCTCCAGAACTGTGAGAAAATAAACTTCTGGTATTCAAGGCCACCCAATCTCTGGTATTTTGTAGCAACCTGAGTGGATGGATATAGATGAACATTCAAGTTGTTTAGATTTTCCCCTTATTGTAGACCATAAAGATATGTTTTTGCCTAACACTTTCATCTACTAGGTCATTGGATATTTCTTTTTGCCCTTCTTTCCATTTATTATTAAAATTTTCATATGTATCAAAAGTTGAGGGAATGATAAACACCTATCTTACCTATGTTTTATGGTTGTTAGCAATTAAATACGTGGTTGAAAAATTGCCCTCTAAAAAGGCTTTTCATAGTTTATACCATCTCCTGCACACACACACAGACTACTGTAAGAGAGAGGATACTTTTAGTTACAATGTCTTCAAATCCTTGGATTGAAAGGGAAAGAAAAAATCTTTTCCCAGGAGAGTATTTCTGGTTGGAAGCACCTTTTTATTCTCTTCCTCTTTGTCCTTATCTGTCCTATGGCCCTGCCCACTTCCATCCTCCAGTTTTTAGGCACACACATCCCGCCTTTTGGATTACTCACCTGTCCTGTTTAGACACACGGCCAATAGCCCCTTTGTTCCATCTCAGAGCATGGCCAGACCCTTGATATGAAAGCTGAGAACAGAGACAGAGTCCTTCCAGTCTGCCATTCTTCCCTGGTTCCAGCAAAATCCTATGGGTGGAATCTTCTGTTTTGTATTCAGTGAGGCTATGTCATCAGCTAGTAAACAAGCCCCTCTGGAGAGGTAGGGGAAGCAAGATGCATGCACGGGTTACCATGGGGACAGACAAGCCGTAATAAATGTTCGGGACCTTAGCTTGACAAGGTTTTAGCAGTTTGGAGTAATTTCATTGTCAATCATCCATTAAGTCACTCCTAATGAATCACTGGGAGTGTCTTTGTTCTTCAGAATGAACCTCACATGAGCATGGTTTGGGCAGAGAGCAAGCTTAAAAGGAGCAGGGAGACAGCAAACAGTCATTAATTTGTCAACTCGTTGAGAATTGAGTGGCCTTTTGTCAGAGGAAGTTTCCACAAGTCACCAGAGAGGACCATGATTTCACATGGTGGTTTCAGATGAAATCTTGACTTCTTGGTTTCACC
Source organism: Bos taurus (assembly GCF_002263795.3). Lineage (NCBI taxonomy): Eukaryota > Metazoa > Chordata > Mammalia > Artiodactyla > Bovidae > Bos > Bos taurus. The sequence goes on along the minus strand of NC_037334.1, from coordinate 48,574,997 downwards.
AGGTAGCCTGGTTGCCTTCCAGAATCCTGTGCAGCTTCATGGCCCCAGGGAAGGGGGTCATGGAGGTTCCTCAGAGGAGGAAACGGGGCACTAAGAGTTGCCCACTGGGCCCTCCACTCTGACACTGCCTCTCATTTGCAGGGTGAGAGTGTGCAGTGTGTCTGTTCTTATCAATGTCCACTCTCCAGGTAAAATGTATATAAAAGGTTTTCTCTTCCTACCCCCTCTCCACCAGCTTCAGCACAGGAGGGCGTGCATGCTTGTCATCACTATGCAACTTGGTAGCCATGGCCCCCCAGAGTCCTCATTGTGGTTTCAAGGCCCCCCATGATGACACTGCCATCTCATCCCATGCCTGCTCTAGCCTGCTTCCAGCCTGATGAAATGTTGCCATTCCCCAGACTTGCCACCATTTCTCTTACATCTGAAAAGGGAGTTTCTTTTTCCCTGGAGTGTTCTTCCTCATGCTACTACCTGGGTTAAACCCACTTTTCCATAGATAACAGTCTGTCCGGGAAGTCTCACCTAACCCACTGAAAGGCTGGATGCAGTACCTTCCTTATCTCCCATAGTGTACAAAACTTAAGTCTTGTTTTACCTGTCTCCTCTGTTGAGCTGTGAGCTTCCGGAGGGCAGGAATGACATCCTGTTCACTCTAGAATTGCCAGCCTAAAATTTGCTCTGCAAATGTTAACAGAGTAAATAAATCCTAGTATATGTCACATCTCCAGGTAACTCTCAGGACCCATTGTTAAGCCCACAGAATGGAACATCCTCTCATCCCAGCATCTTTGAGTTGGTACCCTGCTCTGCTCTTCCAGGTGTTATAACCATTTGCCAGTGAGCTTATAGGATGTGCCCAAGAACAGCAAAAAGACTTGATTTACAGTTTTAAAATCAACATAGCTAATTAAAAATTAATTCATACTGAAAAATAAGTTCTGAAACAATTACAATAATTAAAATATCACTACCTTAATTGATACCAAGCAATGAGGTTAAAAAATAAAATTAATTAAAAAAAAAAAACCTTACATGAAGCCTGTAATTAACTGACTTTTGAATTTGATGTTTTCCAGCTTGACAAATTTGTTTCAATTAATTCATTCTTTTTTTCCTTTGAAAAATGTTTTGTAAAAATTACTGAGAAAATTAACTGGACACGTATCCTATGCCAGTTGACACTTGATTGGTTTTCATGAATGGGCAGGAAAGATGCAATTAACCTTCCATGGGTACTTGTTGGGCATACTGTCTTGCTTGAATCCACATGAGTCCTGCAGGTATTTGATAGAAACGGAGGTGGCAGGGCTTTGGCATCTTGTGGGGATTGCAGAGTCTTATCACCAGGCATGCGCTGGGGAGAGAGAAACTTGGAGCACAGTCTGTAGAAACCATTAGCACCTTGACAAGGAGGCTTCTGCCCCTGGTCAGGGTTGTCGCTCCCTCTCAGCCCTCTGCCACTACCCCCTCCCCTGCGTGGCTTCCCTGCACCGTATTAAAGGGCCTCTCGAATACTACTTATTATTCTGGTCTCCGATTATTTCCTCTAGAAAGTGGAGCCGCACCGCCCTGCCCAGTACAGGTGTGGGTGCCTGTCAGTCTCCACAGCCTCAGGGGTGCTGGAAAGAGCATATTGGAGAGGCAGCATTTACATGGAAGTGGCACGCTCCATCACCATCTTTATCCCCATTCAATCCTGAGTCTGCTGTTTTTCAAAAACAAGATGCGTCCTGGTGATTAAATAAACACCGACAGCTTGATTTGTTACTGTTTTGTTGTTCTGTGAAGTTCATTTACTCTAAATAATTCCCATACATGTTTGAAGTATTCAGAACCTGGTAATTAATTTTTAGCAGTCTTGATTTCTATATGCAAATTGTTAAGTAAGTGTGCATATAGAGTTAAATAGCTGATGATTTTTATTTAGTAGTATTTCTGGTTGGAGTTTTTTTAATTTTAATTTTTTTTTTTTTTTAAGAAATGTTAGCTTCAAGAATTGGAAGAGCGGGGATTTCCCTGATAGTCCACAGGTTAAGACTCCATGCTTCCAAAGAAGCAGGGTGCAGTTTCAGTCCCTGGTCTGGGAACTAGGGACTGTGTGCACTATGCTGCACTATGTGGCCAAAAGAAATAAAGAGCTATCGTAAAAAAATTACAAAAAAGAAAACAAAATAAGTGGAGTAGGGTGATCTGTCAGTTCAGTTCAGTCGCTCAGTCATGTCCAACTCTTTGTGACCCCATGAACCGCAGCACACCAGGCCTGCCTGTCCATCACCAACTCCCAGAGTCCACCCAAACCCATGTCCATTGAGTTGGTAATGCCATCCAACCATCTCATCCTCTGTCGTCCCCCTCTCCTCCTGCCCTCGATCTTAGTATTAGCTTAATTTAGGCAGAGTAACAGATGGCACGGAGAAGGCAATGGCATCCCACTCCAGTACTCTTGCCTGGAAAATCCCATGGACGGAGGAGCCTGGTAGGCTGCAGTCCATGGGGTCGCTAAGAGTCGGACACGACTGAGTGACTTCACTTTCACTTTTCACTTTCATGCATTGGAGAAGGAAATGGCAACCCACTCCAGTGTTCTTGCCTGGAGAATCCCAGGGATGGTGGAGCCTGATGGGCTGCCGTCTATGGGGTCGCACAGAGTCAGACACGACTGAAGCGACTTAGCAGCAGCAGCAGCAGCAACAGATGGCAAGGTTGCAGAAAGAAAATTGACGGCCACTGACCATGTAACTCCTTTGAGGGGTTGCTGCCTTCAGAGAGGGTAGGCAGAGGGCACAATTGCCTATGGTGGGCAGCCTCCTATTCTTGGGGGGATATTGAGGCCATGTGACCCAGCCTTGACAGCACCAGCGCCCCTGGATACCCCTTGCTTTTATTCCTGAAGGCTCAGTCTGCCCTGGAGGCCTCTCAAGAGCAGGTGCATCTGGGCTCAATACTTGGTGTGAGATAGGGCCCCACATCAGCCTTTTTTTATAATATAATTTTTATATTTATTACTTTATATGCTGGGTCTTCGTTGCCGTGAAGGCTTTTCTCTAGGTGGAGAGAGCAGGGGCTCCTCTTCCGTTGTTGTGTGGGGTTCTCATTGCGGTGGCTTCTCTTGTTGCAGAGCAGGGGCTGTAGGCGTGCAGGCTCAGTAGTTGTGGTGCACGGGCTTAGTTGCTCCCTGGGATATGGAATCTTCCTGGATCAGGGATCGAACCTGTGTCTCCTGCATTGGCAAGCAGATTCTTTACCACTGAGCCACCAGGGAAGCCCCACATCAACCTTTTTTAGGAGACTCTGGGTGCTTTTCATGCCACTGGCGTATCGTGTTGAGGAGTTTGGGTTCTGGAGTCAGCCGACTAGGTGTCATTTACTGAACGTTCCTCTCGTCTGCTTTGTACAATGGGCACAGGAATAGCAGACACCGCCGTGGGTGTTTGTGTGAGAAATAAGTACAGTAATCCAATTAGAGGGCTTAGTTCACTGCCTGCATGTCAAAAGCACTGGATACGTGTGAGCTATCGTTCTGGTTATTATGAAGGCTTATTCACTCTGGGAATGAAATCCAGACACACAAAATAACAGACACCTATGAGGCACTTTACATGTTCCCAGGTTTGTTGGCAGCACTTTTAAAGATGGACTTATTTCATCTTGATGACAACCTAAAGCAATAGGAGGGACTGCTGTTATCCCATTTCACAGAAGAGGAACCTGAGGTGTAGGAGGTTAGGAAGCAGTGGAGGCAGCATTCACTTGGATTACTGTGTCTAGAGGCTGTACTCCTTCCTGCTCCGCTCAGCGGACTCACTTTCCTTGAGATCTCACTATTCACTGGGGTCCTCTGGACCCCACTGTGGATGGTGCGTGTCTGTGAAACTGGCTGCAAAAGCTAAAAGAAGCTTAAGTTGGGCGATAAGGCTTGTCATATAGTCCTGCATATTTTGACATCCATTGCCTTGGCCAGCCTGGTGTTCTCCATCTATGATATCCACTCCAGTGGCAATCCCAAAGGGTCTACGATGCTTGGCACCTGTCAGGGAAATACTTCACTTGGTTCCTGTGGCCAGGGCTGCCAGGGGCCTGGTCCCTACATTTCTTCAGGGGTCTGATCCCCATATTTCTTCAGGTCCCTAAGTGTCTGTCTTCACCTGTGGTGACTGGGAGTGTGAGAAGGGCAGTAAAGGACTGCCATGGTCATTCTCAGCGGTCACCCAGTTGTCATGCACTGTTAGCTCTGTGCTGTGTGTGTCTTGGAGAACAAGTCACAGCTGGCTGGACTGGAGCCCTAGGTGGGGGTTGGAGGGCAGTGCACTGGTGACGGCCGCTGTCCTGAAATGCACTGGCCTCCTGGCTCCTCATGAGGACATCCCAGGAAGCCAGAGAATTCCACCTGGAACCAGGAAGTTCCTGCTGCAAGTTTCTGGAAAGCCAGCCTGGGAAGGCTCTGAGGCCAGACACAGGCCCCTGCCACTCACTTCCCAGAGGGGACGCCCTTAGTTTAAGAGCTCAGAGTGAGCTCCCTGTCCCTGTAGCATCTCTCTCTCTTGCAGTCCATTTCCTGCTGCTAAACACCAGGCAGCCGGGCACACCCACTGGGGAGTAGGCTCCACCGGGTGACTCCCCTGGGACCAAGGCCTGGGTCTCGTTGCTCAGCTGACTGGCCTACAAATGCACCCGGTTTCTGTTTGCAGAAGCTGAAGCTGTTGCAGTGGAGGGAGCCTCCCTGAGCAGTTCAAGCCCCAGGAAGAAATACCTTCAGAAGTCGTGTGTTCAGGTCCCTTGTGGAGTTCCCTGGGGCCATTGGAAGAAAACGATTGAGATTCTAGGCCTGGGTAGCCTGACAGGAATCCTTACTTCCTGTAAGAGCAGAGCGTTCATGATTGCTGAGGGGCCCCAGGGTTGAGGGGGCACGGTATTAATATTTCTTAGAGTCGTTTTTCTTTCCCTGCTCAGGATGCAGATTTTTTTAACGGAGCGTGTGTTGGGGGAGGATGTGGGAGCGTGAGCTCGCCTGGCTGTGGAGGGCAGCCGTGACAGACTGACCACCTGATGGGCTTTCTGGCCCGGGAGCTGGGAGATGGAGCTGTTGCTTTTGTTTTGCGGAGAGCTCCCTGTGGCCTCTCTGCTCTGAGGAGCATGTGCACCTCAACCTGTGGGGTGCTGCCTAGCCAGGGGCCGGCTACTCTGCCTGTTCTAGAAAGTGCTGCCGTTAAGGTGTGCTGACTCTGACCACCCTTCTCCAGTGACTCATGAATCCACACCACCTGTGTTATTCCCACCCCCAAAGCCCACACTTTCTAGTCAGATTGAATATCTGAGGGCTCCCCAGACGTGCCTCCCCACCCTGGAGTAGGCCTGACTGCTCTGCCTAGCTTGCCTTTTCTCATTTTGCTTTTTACCATCCCGCCCATCCCTCAAGATCCAACTCACATGTTAATGCTTCATTAATCCTTGCCCCAGAAATTGATCTCTCTTATTCTTTCAAGCTCTGTTATCATTTTATATGCCTGTCATGGCCCTTGTTTAATTCTCCCCTGCACAATAAATATTTATGTGTCAGCTTTTTTTCCCCCACCCAATTATATCACGAGTTTGTATGGCTCATAACTATCTTGTACATCCTGAAGTTCTTCACAAAACTTAAAATAGGCTGATGGATGCTCACAGTGCGTGTTGATGGAACTGAAGGCAAAACTCTCCTCCTCTGGGACATCGCATATTACAGGAAATAAGTGAAATTGGGCGCAAAGTCATATAAAGGAGTGACAGACAAAGAACCAAAGAGTGCCCTGTAGCTTTTGGTCCTTGGAACACACAGGCTTCTAAATAAATTCCTGGCCAAGATGAAGATACTGAAACTCCCAAAGCACAAAAGAATCACTGTCCTGATGCTGAAGAAAAACACATGGCATAGACACAGAATTCCCCCTGGTTTGGGTTTTTAGTCTAATTCCCTCCAGCCTAAGTAAACAGTGCAGAGTGCAAACACGTGGTCTGTTTGTTTCCCACTTGTTTATTTGAGTATAAGTATAAATTAAATTTACCTGGAGGTCCTAACTCTTATCCTCTTGCTTTTCTTGCCTCAGCCCTGGACCCAGCCAAAGATCCCTGCCTGAAGGTGAAATGCAGTCCTCACAAGGTGTGTGTGACCCAGGACTACCAGACCGCCCTGTGTGTCAGCCGCAAGCACCTGCTCCCCAGGTAACCAAGGGCCCCAAGGTATTCTCCAGCCACCAGATCTGGGGTACCTGACCTCTGGCTGGGGGATGGGGGGAGGAGGAGACAGGTGTTTGATCTGTGTCTTATGTGGTGCATGGTACATGCTGTCTTGCTATGGTATGCATCTCAGTTCTCAAACACATATGCAAAGAAAGTTAACCTTTTAATTTCCTTTGAATCAACTTTATCTGACTCTGAGCCCTCATCCAAGCAGATGAACAGAAAACCCCTTTCTGGTCATTGTGGGGCCGTTCCTCCTCCTTGGATGACTTCGGGATCCAGGAAGTTTCTCTTTAGTCTTCTGGTTGCCACAGACATCCTCCCCATGATAATCCTTGAAGGTCCCTTGAAGTCAGAGCTGGGAGTTTATCTGCTTCAGCACTCCATGGGATGTGGGAATCTTTGCCAGGCTGAGAGTCCTGGTTTGGGGTCCTGCTCCTCAAGACAGCCACACCAGAATTCCCTCCGAGAACGTGTCTTCCTGTTTCCTCAGGGCAAAGCACTTGATACCCGCTTCCTCAGCACAGGGGGAAGTCTCTCCCTTCATCTTCAGGGTTATTAAAGCCTTTGTCCTGTACCCTCCACCCATTCTGAGCATCTGCTGGGCTTTGTTGGTATTTAGTCACACAGTCCTGTCTGACTCTTTGCGACACCTTGGATTGCAGCACACCAGGCCTCCCTCTCCCTCACCATCTCCTGGAGTTTACCCGAGTTCATATTCATTGCATTGGTGATGCCATCCAGCCATCTCATCCTCTGATGCCCTCTTCTCCTTCTGAACTCAGTCTTTCCCAGCATCAAGGACTTTTCCAATGAATTGTCTGTTTGCATCAGATGACCAAAACACTGGAGCTTAGATTTTTACAAATGAGCCTTTGAATTCAGGCTACTTCTGCCTTCAGTCCTGCAGAAATACTTGAAGTAAGAACACACACACACACACACGCATGCACACATGCACCCAACAAACTTTCTTCAAGAATGGGGTTGGATGGGATGCAGGTGGGAGAAAGGTGATTTCAGTGCCATTCCCACCCTTGTGCCTGTATTGACTCTAAAGTGGAGAGGTGCAGCAAGAGGCAGTGGAGTTACACACGCTTGAATTTGGCGACTTTATCAGCCATTTACCTACACTGCACCATAAACTCAGGCAAAGAAGAGTAGCCTTTCTGATAAATCTGACTTGTTATAACATATGCCCTTTGGTTAGTTCCAATTTGACCCTGGGACCGTGCAGAATGAGTCCTATCCCATCTCTTAGTTCTTGAAGTCGGAGCAATGCTTGCCCCTGTGGCCGCTCTTTTGGGGACATGCTTTCAGTTCCCTCAGTTCCTAAGAACATGTGTGGGGAGCTCCTATGCTCTGGCAGGCAGTCCAGCAGTGAAGCGGTGCTTGGGAGTGGCCTGATAGCACAGGGCCCTGCAAACCCAGCACCTGCAGCCTCGGACCTGGCCTCTGTGATCACCTAACAACAGTCAAGTTTTGTCTCCATAAGACTGGGATTCAAGGTGTTATAATGTGCTTTGCTCTTCCCCAGTGTTCTCGCTGGAATTAAAGCCAGATCTCACCCCTGAACCCTATCTAGCATATGCCAGGCATTATGCTCAGGACCTGTAGCCTTGAATTCCTCCAGTGATTTTTTTCAAGTTGGTGCTTATTTTTGTCTTCATTCTAAAAATGAGAAAACTGAGGCAGAGAAAGGAGTTGGTCATTTGCTTGTATAGTTGTAAGTGGCAGCTGTGTCGAGGACTCTCGAGCTCCAAAGCTTATGTTTTTCGTCAGTACCATGCATGCATGCTGCTGCTGCTGCTGCTGCTGCTGGTGCTAAGTCGCTTCAGTCGTGTCCGACTCTGTGTGACCCCATAGACGGCAGCCCCCAAGGCTCCCCCATCCCTGGCATTCTCCAGGCAAGAACATTGGAGTGGGTTGCCATTTCCTTCTCCAATGAATGAAAGTGAAAAGTGAAAGTGAAGTCGCTCAGTCATGTCCGACTTCTAGGGATCCCATGGACTGCAGCCCACCAGGCCCCTCCGTCCATGGTATTTTCCAGACAAGAGTACTGGAGTGGGGTGCCATTGCTTTCTCCGAGTACCATGCATAGGCCACATCATTTGATCTGTTTTGTCTATCCACTCATTCCTTGTCATTTAACAAAAAGGTATTAGGTACCTACTATATGCCAGGCCTTTGTTTGGCTTTGAGGCTGCAGAGGTAAACAAGAGACCCTATTTCTCCTCTCAAGGAAAATCTAGATCACTACATGCAGGGTGGGATGTGAAAAACAATCATTTTTTGTTGTTCTTCAAAAGTCCTTCTAAGGCATATATACTGTGAGAAAGCTCTCCTAGATTCTCCTGCCACACAAGACTTCTTCATTCTCTGAAGGACAAACAGTGTGGTCTCTTTTGCTGCAAATACCAAATACTCCTTGGAATAGTGTTGTGTTGATTGACCATCTGGTTTTATGTCTGTGTGTGTGTGTGTGTGTAACATGGACAGTCCATTGCCTGTTTCCTCCTGGAATATAGCCCTGTCTGTAAGTCCCAGACAAGAGAGTTTTAGTTATAAGCTCAAATCTGTTTGAGACACAGGCAGAAACCTCACTGGTATTCAGGCATCAGTTCAGTCAGTTCAGTTCAGTAGCTCAGTCATGTCTGACTCTTCATGACCCCATGAATCACAGCATGCCAGGCCTCCCTGTCCATCACCAACTCCTGGAGTTCACTCACGTCCATCGAGTCAGTGATGCCATCCAGCCATCTCATCCTCTGTCGTCCCCTTCTCCTCCTGCCCCCAATCCCTCCCAGCATCAGAGTCTTTTCCAATGAGTCAACTCTTCGCATGAGGTGGCCAAAGCACTGGAGTTTCAGCCTCAGCATCATTCCCTCCAAAAAAATCCCAAGGCTGATCTCCTTCAGAAGGACTGGTTGGATCTCCTTGCAGTCCAAGGGACTCTCAAGAGTCTTCTCCAACACCACAGTTCAAAAGCATCAATTCTTCGGCGCTCAGCCGACTATGAAGACATAGTCCAACTCTGACATCCATACATGACCACAGGAAAAATCATAGCCTTGACTAGACAGACCTTTGTTGGCAAAGTAATGTCTCTGCTTTTGAATATGCTATCTAGGTTGGTCATAACTTTCCTTCAAAGGAGTAAGCGTCTTTTAATTTCATGGCTGCAATCACCATCTGCAGTGATTTTGGAGACCCCCAAAATATTTCCACTGTTTCTCCATCTATGTCCCATGAATGCGTGGGACCAGATGCCATGATCTTCGTTTTCTGAATGTTGAGCTTTAAGCCAACTTTTTCACTCTCCACTTTCACTTTCATCAAGAGTCTCTTTAGTTCTTCTCCACTTTCTGCCATAAGGGTGGTGTCATCTGCATATCTGAGGTTATTGATATTTCTCCCAGCAATCTTGATTCCAGCTTGTGTTTCTTCCAGTCCAGCGTTTCTCATGATGTACTCTGCATATAAGTTAAATAAGCAGGGTGACAATATACAACCTTGACGTACTCCTTTTCCTATTTGGAACCAGTCTGTTGTTCCATGTCCAGTTCTAACTGTTGCTTCCTGACCTGCATACAAATTTCTTAAGAGGCAGGTCAGGTGGTCTGGTATTCCCATCTCTTTCAGAATTTTCCACAGTTTATTGTGATCCACACAGTCAAAGGCTTTGGCATAGTCAATAAAGCAGAAATAGATGTTTTTCTGGAACTCTCTTGCTTTTTTGATGATCTAGCGATGTTGGCAATTTGATCTCTGGTTCCTCTGCCTTTTCTAAAACCAGCTTGAACATCAGGAAGTTCACGGTTCATATTGCTGAAGCCTGGCTTGGAGAATTTTGAGCATTACTTTACTAGCATGTGAGATGAGTGCAATTGTGTGGTAGTTTGAGCATTCTTTGGCATTGCCTTTCTTTGGGATTGGAATGAAAACTGACCTTTTCCAGTCCTGTGGCATGCTGCTGCTGCTGCTAAGTTGCTTCAGTCGTGTCCAACTCTGCTCCCCCATCCCTGGGATTCTCCAGGCAAGAACACTGGAGTGGGTTGCCATTCCCTTCTCCAATGCATGAAAGTGAAAAGTGAAAGTGAAGTCGCTCAGTCATGTCCGACCCTCAGCGACCCCATGGACTGCAGCCTACCAGGCTCCTCCATCCATGGGATTCTCCAGGCAGGAGCACTGGAGCGGGGTGCCATTGCCTTTTCCAGTCCTGTGGCATATCTAGGTGTAAATGGTGCTTTTCTGGGCATGCCGTGTTTTTGTTTGGAAACACCACCACTTTTTTGCTCGTGTTGAAAGTGTTATCCTTATCTCTGGCATCTCCTGGTGGCTACAGAGTTCAGTGGCTCAGAGCATAGATTTGAGAATGAGACCATTCTGGGCTCCATTCCCAGGTTGGCTACTTTCTAGCTGTGTGACCTTGGCAAGTTACTCGACCTTTCTGATTCTGGGTTCCCTCCACTCTAACATGGGTTTAAAGAAAGTGTTTACCCCCTTCCTCTTGCCCATTTGCTGGGATACATCCTTTAGTGATTCTTGCAGAGAGGGTTTATGGGTGGTAAGTTTTACTAATCCTTGCATAGAACATTTTGTGTGTATTTTTTTGTGAGAGGTCAGAAAGACGGAGGTACATAGTTTAGTGTCACATAAGGACAACTAGTTTTACAATGACTACAGCAGTTATGGTAATAGATATTACTATTGTCTGATTCATTCTGGAAGTCCAGCCAGAAAACCCCTCATTTGCATGCTCCTGAGAATAAGTAGCTCACCCCAGGGGCCCTGCCCACTGTCTTGTTCTGGCCTTTGGATTTCCTGCCCATGGAAGCCTGCTGCCTGCTTTGTGATTCACGACAGGTGAGGAGTTGGACAAAAACTGCATTTCTGATGATGGGTATCATTCATTGACTGGAAAAACAGCCCAAAAAGGAGGCTCTGACTGAGGGGTATGCCCGTGTCCTCCTCAGGATTGGGGAGGTGGCCTGTGTCCAGGGGGAGCTCTGTGGTGGTGTTCTCTGCAGTTGTGCCTGCCTCCCCTCCCCTTTGGAGGCTGAATTACTCAGCCCTTATCAGCCCAGTACACACCTCTTCTTGGGTCTTGGACGTCTTCCCAGATGAAACATCTGTCCTTCCACATTATACTTCAGGGATCCCTTCTGACCAGGGAGGCCGTGTTGACAACTCTTATTTATTCATCAATCAGGGAAGTCATCTTTCTTTCTCTGAAACATCTGTAGGCAATCCCATCAGGCAGTCTAGCCTCTGCAACAGCTCAAGGGGTAAATCCCGCCTGCCAGACAGTCAGGACCGCACACACATGGAGAGATGGCTGGTTGGCCTGGGGCTGCTTGTGAGGCTGCGGACTTGGGCTGTCTTTGCAAGCAAGTTTAGACGGAGGACTATAAGCACATCTACAAGAGAAATTCATTAGTTTTCTTTGCCCTTGGAGACTACGTGAGTGGAGAAGCCGTTTGACACACACACATTTGTGACCACCTGGTGTCAGGGTGACTGGACTAGCAATTTCAGTGCAAACACTCCCCCAGTATTAGAATGGTATTGGGCTTGTGGTTAGTTTCATTGAGAGACTTCAGCTAAACTCAGATTCTCTTTGGAAATTCTGCGTTTTATCTCTTCTTGTTGTTGAGCTGTATTGAGTAGGGTGGGGAAAGGGTTAATTCTTGGTTGCATGTTCATCTTTTAGGTGCTCTTAGAGGGCCATTGATGCACTTAAGAGCAGTGTGAAGGAAACCTGGGGTCACAAAAGCTTCTCTTAGGTGACTTTTTCTTAACATTCTAATTTATTTTTGATATTATGGTAATTGAGGCTCATTATGGAAAACACTGAAAAGTATAGACAAAGAAAAAGAAACAGGAAACAAGCCATGGTCATAGAATCTAAAAATAGTAATTAAAATATTCCAGTACATCGCCTTCCATTCTTTCCTCTACTTTTGTCCATTGATTTGTTTTTGTCAAAACTTGCTTATTGAGTGGTGTTTATCATGTATATAACAATTGGTATTGGGTTCTCTTCAATTGATATTTACAAATAAGTATTTTATGATACCACAGCACTTTATCGATATAAATCTTAGTGATTATATAATGTACAATATTAAAAATAACTTGAAGTGGATCATAGACCTAAATATAAGAGCTGAGATGGTAGAGCTTTTAGAAAGAAGCAAGAGTAGTAACCTTGGGATTGATAAAGATTTCTTAAACAGAGCACAAAGAAACCATGAACTATAAATGCCAGAAAAAAAAAAAAAAATCACCAAATTGGATTTCATCAAAAGTAAAAACTTTGATCTTCAAAAGACACTGTTAGACTAATAAAAGGACAAGCCACACTGGGAGAAAATATTTGCAAAACATATGTCCAACAAAAGATTTGTTTCTAGAATATGTAATGAAAGCATATGTCCATGTAAAGGCTGACTCACAAATGTTCATAGCAGCTTTACTTGTAACAGCTAAAAGCTGGAAACAGCCCAAACATTCATCAACAGGTGAACAGATAACAAGCTGTGGTATATTCATTTCAATGGAGTAATACTCAAAAATGAAAAAAAGAATAAGCTATTGATACGTGCTACAGCATGGATGAATCTCATAATAATTCTGCTCAGTGACAGAGGACAAAAAATATGAATTGTATGATTTATGTTTATATGGCATTGTGGTGGATATAAGCTAACCATTGGTGACAGCAGATCATGGTTTGTTTTGGGAAGTAGGTCATTGGGGTGCCTGAGCATTCTTTAATGTTTGATAACTTGGGGAAACAGTTAAGTCAAATTCTGGTCTTAGGTGCCAAAGATCCTAGTGGCAAATCAGTTTAGGGAAGAAGAGTTTTTAGTACAGCAGTGTGTTACTCTTTCTAACTTAAGTTTTAAAAATATTCTCTCAGCTCTTCTTAAAGAGAATACCCTCTTAGGGTGTGATTGATGAAAAAATGGACAGAAAGTCATACTACCTGCAGAGGGATCTGCTCTCAGGAATTCACTGCCAGTGGGATAGCTCATTCTGATTTATTGTTCTGGGTGGGCGAGAGATGGGGAGGGCTTCTCCCTACAGAGCGCTGAACATTGATTTTGCCTCTCTGTTGCCATTGATTTTCATTTGGAGAATGGAAAATTGAAGCATTTGTTTTAAGTCTTCCAGACAAGCTGCATTCTCAAATTCTGCACGTGCATCGTGAATGACAGGGAAGGATGTCAGGGTGGGACTCTCGATGTCTGAGTGTACCCTTGGAAGCCTTCTGGGAGCAGTGGGAACTAATCTGTTTTTAAATAAGGAGCCGACAGCTGGTCTTCCCAGTGGGCCAGGCCTCTCTAACGTAATGGTCCTTTATCTCTACTTCCTAATTATCTGGAATAACAACGAATTCTCGGCACCAGTGAAGAATTCAGATCCAGTCGAGGCTGGCAGTGCAGTGGACCAATCTGAGAGCTCTCTGTCTTTTATGTGAACTTGAAAAACAGAATCAAAGTGTCTGAGGTCAGAGAGAAGTACATCACAGGATGCGCCTCAAATACCAAACTCTCAGAGGATATTTGAAAGGATGACGGTTATTTCATCTCAGTTTTGTTTTACAGCAAAGCACTGCCTCCTGCTACAGGGACTTTGAACTGGTTGATTATATACACACATGTCTGTCTCAGTTTGGGAGACACACAGCCACGTGGAAGGCGGGTGATTCCTGGGTACCTGGATGGCTTTCTGGTGCTTCACAATTCCAGGCATTGTTTCCAGTTACCAAAGTGGAATCATGCCTGCATTCCTTACTATAATTTTGTATGAATGCCACGCATACCCTTTCTCCAAGGGGCCTACGAACTGCCTTGTGTTCTATGCTAGCCTTGAGGGATCTTTGTTTGCCATGTTGTCTGGGTAGGGTGCTAATGAGGGCTTGATGCTGTTTCTCGGCCATTTGTGGAATACGTGCAGTGGAGTTTGGAGTGTGGGCCCACTTCTGAATCAGTCACCTTTCTAAACAGAAAACCCACTGCTGTGGTCTGTTGTTTTGCAAACACCTTCCCGAGGGTGCTGAAGGAAACAGAGAGAAAGTGGTTGGTTCCAAGCTGCCACTTGCTGGCCACCTACTGTTAACCAACCAGGGTTCTTGGCCTTCCCCCAGTCAATAGAAATTGACTAGAGGCCAGACAAGAAACTCAGGCAAGGCTTTCCTCAGGCCCCTACTGTAGCAGGAGGGAATGAGAATAAAACCAGTTTCCCTTGCTTATTCCTTATATGGGGTGAGGGTGGGGGTGTGTCCAGGGCCCAGGCCAGAGGGGTGGCTGAGGTGGTGTGCCCACCCCTTGGGTAGTGTTGTGTGCAGGGCGCATGCGCAGTACCCTGCTTTTACTGCCAACACCCTGTTTTTGCTCCAGGCACTTCAAAAGTGGAAGTTGGGTTTTTTGGTCTCTTCGTATCTTTTGCGTCCAGAATTTGCCCCAACTGCATATGCCCTGGGTTGTTTTTAGTCCCTACGGTTTCTTTGTATTTCATTGCTGGAGGAGAGATGTGTCCAGGTGCAAGCATTGCAGCAAGGGTCCCAGGTCCCAGCCCGTCTCACTCCTGGGTTCAGCTCACTGAGCAGAAGTGCCCTTATGGATTTCCCAAAGGGGTCTGTCGGTCTGTATTATGATTCCCATTTTACAGATGGGATTATTGAGTTTCCGTCAGTAACTCCCTTGGTTGCACAGGGCTGTAAGGGGCAGATTTGGAACCAGGATGGAGGGATGCAGCCCCCTCTGCTGCGGAGCCATGGGTGTGAGTTTTCACTGTCGAGTTCGCTTTTGCCTACAGTGCTGTGGCCCAGGACTCAATCTGTTCCTAATCCTAGATCCCCTCCACACACACTCCTGGGAACTTCTCTCCTGACTCTTTCCCCTTATAGAGGGGTTGGCGGGGAGCTCGGCTATTAACCCCATTTCCTTCTTTCTATGCCAAAAGCAGTAGTTTTGGATTCGTTTTTCCTCTCTGTGGTTTTTCCAAAAGCAATCATTCAAACTACATGTCACTTAAATACACAGATATTTAATTGCTTTAAACCAAAGCTATTTTTTCAAAGGAAAGAAGTACCATATGCCTCCACCCCTGAGCTGCTTCTGAGGCTTCACTAAGCAAGACTGAACAACTCATGCAAAGCCAGTTAGCTTCTCCCCACCTTTGTTTTCCTTTCTGAAGCAGGGGTATTGATTAGATGAGCTTGAGGACCAAAGCAGCAGAGAGTCAAAAACAATTCATAATGGAGATGAGAATCATCATGTGGAATCTGTAGTCCCTTGGAGCCAGGAGAGGAGTGAGAGGCAGACCTTTACATTGGAAGGCAGATTCACTAGGCAAGTTTCATAAATACATTAAAAATACATAAAAATCACATCTGTCAGGAAAATGTCCCAGACCCATATCTTGCCCTGCCTTGGTTTCCTTGCCCACCTCCCCCCCTTTTTTTCCCAAACCTTACTGCCAGTGCCAAAGCAGAGTTATGTCTGAAGACAGGGTGGATGAGGGCAGGGCCACTTGGTGAGGCCTCTCAGTCAGTCTCATGGTCTCCTGCCTGACTGGGCAGTTTCTGAGTGTAGCTCTCAGGGACTGGATCCTCTGCCCTGCGCGAATACTCTCCAGCGCCCTCTGCCAGCCTGCCATCCCCACCTCCTGGCTGCACTGCTAGAGAAGGGCCTCCTGCTAGAGAGGGCAGTTCAGTTTCTAGTGGATCCAAAGCAAAGGAGCCTTGTCTCTTCTCTCTGGCTGTCTTTTTTTGAGCCTGATTCTATCTGGAGGAGATGGAGAATGTGTTATGGTGGAATTCTCTGAAGACACACATGCCCAGATGCAAGGTTGCTGGAGAGCTAGTGAGCCAAGCGTGTGTGGAGATGGGAGTGGCTGTCGACAGGGACTGATGGAGCATGACTCTCTCATCCCCTCCCTGTCTCTGTTGTTTTGCAATCAATAAGTCGTGTCCGACTCTCTGCGACCCCATGGACTGTGGCAGGCTAGGCTTCCCTGTCCTTCACCATCTCCTGGAGTTTGCTCAAACTCATGTCCATTGAGTCAGTGATGCCATCCAATTATCTCATTCTGTGTCGTTCCCTCCTCCTCTTGTCCTCAGTCTTTCCCAGCATCAGAGTTTTTTCTAGTGAGTTGGCTCTTTTCATTAGGTGGCCAAGGTATTGGAGCCTCAGTTTCAGCATCAGTCCTTCCAATGAATATTCAGGGTTGATTTCCTTTGAGATTGACTGGTTTGATCTCCTTGCTGTCCAGGGGACTCTCAAGGCTCTTCTCCATCACCACAGTTCAAAAGCATCAGTTGTTCAGTGCTCAGCCTTCTTTATGATCCAACTCTCACATCCATACATGACTATTAGAAAAATCATAGCTTTGACTATACGGACCTTTTCAGCGAAATAATGTCTCTGCTTTTTAATATGCTGTCTAGGTTTGTCGTAGCTTTGTTAGAAAGCATTACGCGTACTTCCCTGCTCTGTGGTTCTGCCCCAGATCACTGGGCTGCAGTTGCTGTGCTTCTGCTGCTGTGCTTCTTGGTGCTCTTACATATTAAGGAATGCATGGTGGTGGTTTAGTCACTAAGCCACATACAGTAACACATTTTGTGCATCATTTGAGATGGATTAGAAAACAGGAGGTTGAGGTGGGTGTGCCTAATTTGGAGAGGTCATGGCGAGGCATGATTTCCATCAGGGCTCAGGGTGTGCTGAGTGGCACATGGGTGTGAGTTGTCATTTTAGCCCGTCCACCCTTAAACAAGAGGCAGCAGGCAAGCTTAAGCCACCTGAGACTCATGGCATGTGTGTGTCGCCTGCCTGTTCTTGGCCACTTTCCAGGGTCTGGAGAGAGCTGTGCCCTGTGTCCAGGGGAGCAAGGTCAGTGTGGCGTCAGGACACAACATCGTCTTCTTTTTCAGAATTGATCACGTTGTTTTTCCCACTGTCACTTACTTCTGTTTTAAGTTTTTTAAACTTCTTTCCTTCGCCTTTGTTATTAATAAATCTGCTGTGGCCTGCTCGCTGCTCTGCCGAAACTCATCAAGATCTCAACTCACAGGTTTCTAGTTTAGACATTTTATATCAGATTAATTCAACCAATGAACCATGAAAGACATTCTTTATGGATGTCAGGCACCAGGCTAGGACCCATCTGGGGCACTGACCATGAGAGTTCCGGGGCCAGAAAATGGACTTGAGGTGATTTAGATGGGTGTCTCAGGCTATCTTTGGATGTACTTTTGTTTTAAATAGAATGTTCTCAAGCTAATGTCCTGTCTTTAATGTTCCTCACAGAGGGGATGGGCAGTCGGCAAGGCCTTCCACGCACAGAAGGACAGGAGAGATGAAAGTTAATTGGTTTGGGGACCTTGGTACCTTTCCAAGGCACACACTTAAGTGATGTTTTTCACGGGTACACATTGAAATGAATGTGGTTGTCTTACTGAGAGGTGGAAGGCCCCTCTTCCAGCCTGTCTTGTCCATGGTCTTGCTGCAGCTGGGGTGCTGGGGTGCCCTGCTTCCCACTTAGCTGACTGGAGGACGAGGCAGGAGGCTCTGGCTCAAACCTCATGGCTCTGAGGATTCCCAAGTGGAGGACCAAGTGACAGGGCTCCCCTCTGGCCTAGAACTAGTGTCCAGGGAGGTATCTGTGAAGGTAATGGGGATGAAGGGCTTTCGGGCTTGAGTCCCACCTGTTGGCAGGACTGTCTCTCGGAAAGGGGCTTCTGCACACTGGTAATGATGTGTTGCTGCTACTGTTCAGTCCTTCAGTAGGACTGTAGCCTGCCAGGCTCCTCTGTCCATGGAATTTCCCAAGCAAGAATACTGGAGTGGGTTGCCATTTTATTCCCCAGGGGATCTTCCCAACCCAGGGATTGAACCCACATCTCCTGCTTGGCTGGCAGGTGCTTTTCCACTGAACTGCCTGTGAAGACCCGGTGATGGTGGGTTAGAGGTCATTAATTGGAGTCTGTGATCATTTCTTTAACAAGTATTTATGGTGCTTTTCACTTGCCAGACTCTGGAATTCTGTGATGAATAGACACAGTCTACCCTTGTGGAAATTAAAGTCTACTGGAAAAGACAGGTATAAAGGAGTATCATGTAAATTGTGCTATGTATTAAGTAGGATAACAGCAGGGTACCATAAGAGAGAGTCACTTTAGGTTGGTTGAAGGGGTGAAAGGTGTAAGGTGCCAGCTGGGGAGAAGGTACAGAGCAGGAATAAGAGGTCTTGGAGAGGGGAACAGTCTTTGCAAAGGCCTTGGCTCAGAGAAAGGGAAGGGCCTTCGTGTCCTAGAGGAAGTAAGAGGAGAGAGGCCTGGGCTGCAGAAAGGCAGTGACAGAGAGGGGCCTGGCTACGAGCACCTGGGGAGGGAGGCAGGGCCAGAGTGTACAGAGCTTTGAAGGCCACAGACAGGGTCGGCTCTCAGGCCAGGTGTGAAAAGAACTTTTATGTGGCTTTGCACCAGAGAGGGACATAGTGTTGTAGCTTAGGATGGACTGAGTTTTTAAATTACTTTTTAATTATAGTTTATTGCAAAAGCTTTCAAGAAAGCATCAGAATAAAACAACAATTGTTTATGAATTGAAGATTTAAAAGAACCATTGTTAAAGATCTGGTAGAGTTTTTTTATAATTGACAAGAAAATGTGGACTGAGTTTTCTTGAATTCTTATTCTTAAAGCCAGATTGTGTGCTATGTGAGAAGAGCTGGAAGACTAGGTGTGAGTGTGTGTGTGTGTGTGTGTGTTTGCTTCCCTCATTGGAGCTTGTAGCCTAGAGGAGTAGGAACACAGATGCATATAGTCTAGGCTAGCAGGTCAGAATCCTATAAACTAAAGTTAAAATTTCAAGAAGGGAGCAGCCACGCACAGCTGCAGTTGGGACTGGGCCAGGGGTAGAAGGCAGGGAAGGGGCAGCACGCCAGTGGTATTTACCATTTTCCTAGGAGTTTAAGAGTGAGTGGAGACTCTGGCTCAGACACTTTGTGACTTGCTCAATCCTATACAGCCTTTATGTGGCAGAGATGGGGGACCAGGGCAAGGCTGCTCAAAGCTCATCTTCTGTATAAGGGCTTCTTAGACTTCCAGATACTTCCCTACATGCAATCTGCATTTTCTCATCAGAGGATGACTTAAAAATGATGCTGGAACATAGTAGGTGTTCAATGAAAGTTAGTTTCTCATATGAGACTCCAGATGCTCAAGGAACCAGAAGGTGGGGTGACAATTCTTGCCAGGCTCATGTGAGTTCACATCTGCCAAGGCCTTTCTGTTTGTCGTGTGGGGGTTGTGTCAGTTGTCATGGTTAGTGAGTACCCTACCAGCAGAGTATGTCCCCTACCCCCACTCCACCCTGATCATGCTCATCCCACTTATTCATAATATCTAGTTCCCTCTGGAGTGTGAGTCCAGGTCTTCACACCCTGCAGGTATTCACAACATACTTCATGGATGAATGAATCAGTTGAGTCATGAAAGGAGCTGGAGGTGCAGGGCCAAGCTGATGGACTTACTTAGAAGCTCTGATGGGTCAGCCAACTTGCACAGTGATGCTGCAGGTGAGGGTTAGGGCTCTTATCATGAGGTCAACAGCATATTGTATTCCTTCTATTTTCTGCATAGCACCTACCACATTCCTAGACACCCAGAAAATACTAAGAAGTGCCTGTGAAACCCCATGGGGAACCTGGAGGTAACCTGTATGTCACCGTCGTGTGGAAGTGGCCCTATTCTTGGTGGGGGGCGGGGCATCATACCCTGATTCTTTTCCCTGCCCTGACTTGGTGGCTGGCAGCTTCCTTACAGCCCACCCTCTCTCTGTGCTCTGTGACTAGATATATTTGAAGGTCAACCATCCTTTGGGGCCAGAGACTTGGCCTTGTTGATGGTCAGGTATCATCCATCTCATCCACCCCTTGGGTCCCTCAGAGCTGGAGGTCTGTGTTTGCTGAGGACTGCAGAATGGCCTTTGGATCTACCTTCAGGAAGAAAACAGGAGAAGGGCACCACCGGGGATGCACTCTGCCAGCCACCACAGGCCAAGACTGAATAGCTTTCTGTGACTCCATTGTGGTTCTTGGTGACTGGCCTAAATTCACTGTCTTGCTTCATCCAGGAGGCTTGCAGGCTCCAGAATCTCCTGTCTCTGAGGTCTGCCTCTGCTCCTTGGCCCTTGCGACTGGCCCTTCCTGTCCTTGAGAGTAAGCTAGGGAGAAATACTCCAGCCCAAGGTGCCTGCTCAGCCAGTAAGAAACTTGGGAAAACAGCAGGTAGCAGTCTTGAGGGTCCATCCTCTGTCCTGGGGAGAAGCCTGGTGCCAGGAGGCTTGGTCCACCTGGTGCCAGGGAGGGGGCCTGGACCACAGCTGCTGCTGTCTGCCCCCTGTGTGAGCTCACAGAGTACTTGCCAACTGACTGGCACATACTGGGGTGACACTTGATTTCCTGCTCATCTACTTGCTTTCTAACTTCAGCAATTTTTCCATGTGCCTTTTTTTTTTTTTTTAACTTCATGTTATGGGGTGAAATTGGCTTGCTGCTCTTAATGGCTCTGCTGATTACCTGTGGACCTTTGGTGGTGAATCTAAGCACTTTACTCTGCAAATCTTGGTAGCTGTCTTCAGAACACAGGGTTGGGATAATGGACCAATGCTTCCTTCAGGGTGCAAATTGGTACAACATTTCCAGTGGGTATTTTGACCTCATTGGCCCCTTGGTTCCATTTTGGACACCCTATCTCATGGAAGCAAATACAGATACATGTATATATTCAAGGATGTTCAGTGTACTTGACCTCAATATTAAAAAAAAAGAAACAGCCTCCTTATTATCCATCATATATAAGAATGCTTACAGAAATCAGAGCATGCCTTTTGTAGAATCCCCTTCCTTCAAATGACGTCTGCTTGAACTCTTGTGGTACTGGGAGCCTCCATCCCCAACCTTCTGAGATGGAACCTCTGTCCTTGGACAGTTCTCACTCTGTGAGATGTCTTCCTTGTATTGAGTCAGATATTTTCTGTTAGTAACCTTTATACATTGGTCCAGGTTCTACTCTGGAATAGCATTTGGACACAGGGTTACTGCTGTCTGTGCCGATACATCCTTGAGCATCTTTTCTGTATGTGGGAGGAGCTGGGGACCTCAGTGAGCATAGTCCAAAGTGGCCAGTGCTAAAGGCCTGTGGGGCATGAACAACGGACTGGGAACAATGGCCATGGGACAGACGTGCTTGGGGGAAGGGAAGGGCTGTTTGAGACTTCTTCCAGGAGGGGTGGCAGTGGAGCTGGTCCTTGGGAAAAGGTGAGAGGAACCTGGAAGGAGAAGGTGTTGAGAAAGCACAAGACCAAGAGAACTAGGCTTCATCCTTGGCCTCCCCACCCAGAAAATCCCCTACCAGCTGGGCTGCTGCAGAGGTGAGGAGTTTGTCAGTGGCTCCAACCTTGGCTTGGAGAAAGCTTTCAGATCAAGTGAAAGTTACAATGTAGATGTGACTGTGCTTGCGTTCTGCAGTACTGGTGGTGAGTGGTGTCGTGTTGATAGTTTGCAGATATTGGTGTTCAGCCGAATCTCCTTGGATCCATGTCTCTATCAGCTTCCAGCCTGTCTCATTCCAGGCTCTCAGTCATGTCTGACTCTTTGCAACCCCATGAACTGTAGCACATTAGGCTTCCCTGTCCTTCACTGTCTCCCGGAGTTTGCTCAGACTCATGTCCATAGAGTTGGTGATTCCACCCAACCATCTCATCCTCTGTCATCCCCTTCTCCTCCTGCCCTCAGTCTTTCCCAGCATCAGGGTCTTTTCCAATGAGTCAGCTCTTCGCATCAGGTAGCCAAAGTATTGGAACTTCAGCTTCAGCTCTGGGCCTGACCTAAAGAGGCAATGTCCCTAATGCCATCTACCCTCCTCTGTTTAATTTTGCTGACTTATTCTTCCTATTAGGTCATATGTAGCCCTCCCAGAATGGGCTTTGTTGCTGGTGACTAGAAAACAAATGTGGCTATTTCTTCCCTCATGCACATGTCCCATAATAATGAATCGCCTCCCAGGAATGTAAGAATATATTTTCGAAGATGACATCACAGAGCCAGTGACAGAATTGCATGTACCTGCACTCAGCCTCGTGTGCACACCTGAGCTCACATACACTTAGCTGGAAGCTGTAGCAAAACCCGCAGTACTTCTGTTCCCTCCTGCAGAGAGGGAGGATCAGGAATGCTCAGGGAGAGAGGCAGTGGAAATTCTCAGCCCTAGGCTTCTTGCTTAACATTTGATTTTTTTTTTTCCCAATTAGTGTGTCCGTTGCTAAAAGATTTCCTCTAAGGTCTCAGGGCTAGAAAGGGACCTTGCTTTCTTGGACCAGCAAACAAAGACGATCAGCAAACAAGAAGTCAAATGGGGATGCCAAAGGTCTTTGGGTAATAGTGACAGTTTCTCTTCTGCTCCCTTTTAGGGAGAAATGGATTTTTAAAACAGTACACTGCTATCCATTATCCTAAGGGAATAAAGGAAGCTTAACTGTTCACTTATATTTCCCTAATAGCTGCTATTACACTGCTGGCTTAGCACTTTTCATTAACAAAGCAGAATTTTAGTTGTGGCCTGTAAATGTCTGTGTGTGTGTGTGTGTGTGTGTGTGTGTGCATGCGTGCGTGCACATGTGCACCCACCCACACAGACTGGTTTTGCATGCAGGCCCCAGCGGCCGAGCTCTTCCACAAGCTGAACTCTGAGTTAAAACCCCTGCCTCCCAGCCCCTGGTGCCACTGGCCATGTTGTGTCGTTGCCTTAATGGAAGGTGACTGCAGACAGTCTCTGAGCACTTAGTGGAATTTACATAATCACATCCGCCTGCTAATCCTCCTGATCTGGTCAGGAGACACTTGAGGGTATTGTGAGTTTAGGTTTGATGAGGATCCCTGGACATATCTGTTTGGTTTCAAGTATAAGGAAACCTTGATTCAAGTAATGTGCAGAATGGGAGAACACCAGAGATCTGGGTTTATAATCTGGCAACTTCCTTTCCTTTTGGCCTTTAGCCATTGGCCCACAAACTGCTTCTGACACTCTTAAATGTAGAATGGCCTGAGGGTGGTGATGGGGGTCCTGAAATAAATAGTGAATGTCTTGCTGTTAGAAATTTTCTTGAGCAAGTCAGCAGTCTGTGAGACTCTTTGGGCTTCCCTGGTGGCTCAGTGGTAAAGAATCCGCCTGCCAAGCAGAAGATGAGGTTTCAGTCCCTGGAGAAGGGAATGGCAATCCACTCCAGTATTCTTTCCTGGAGAAGTCCACGGGCAGAGACTCTTTACTGTCTCAAGATGTGAGTAAGAATAAAAACAGTTAAGGTAACACCTATCCCAAATAAATTCAGTCATTCAGAATAATTAAATATCATTACGTTTACAAAGAATTGTTACAGGTAATATGTGTTTTAGGAAGTACATTTAACACAATGCTAGTATTATCTTTGAATTCTTTACCCAATTACTGGCACATAGTAGGTATATTGGGTTTCCCTGGTAGGTTGGACGGTAAAGAATCCGCCTGCAATGCAGGAGACATGGGTTTGATCCCTGGGTTGGGAAGATCCCCTGGAGGAGGGCGTGGCAACCCACTCCAGTATTCTTGCCTGGATACTTGCTATGGATAGAGGAGCCGGGCGGGCTATAGTCCATGGGGTCACAAAGATTTGGACACAACTGAGTGACTAAGCACAGCGCAGTGCAGTACGTTTGTTATGAATGTTTAGTAAATAGACTGTCTCCAGGATCCTAACCACCTTTGGAATAATTATACCTTCAGCTTTGATAGCTTTGCTTAAATAGGCCCTGAAAATACAGTAATGAAGAAACATAGTTCAATAGATCTGACCTGTTGGTCTTCACCAGAATCTTTTGAGTATTCCCCGATGCTTTTATGCAGATGAACTTCCTTTATTCAGCCCTCCTTCCTGCACCTGAAAGATCTTCTGTTTCAATCACCTTGACTTTTTCAAACATTACTGGAGAGAGGCAGGTCTGGCAGTGAAGGGTAGGCTTGACAACATGCATTTCTTTTAAATTTCTGAAAATACCTTCCATGTTTTGATTTTGAACAGATTAAACCAGCAATACCTGGTATAGAGTCAGATACTAGATATATGGAGTGACAAAGCTGAAGTTCCCTTTCTCACACCCTCACTCCTACCTGGCAGAGGGTGTGTTCCCTGGTATGTGCCCTCTTAATGCATTTCCAGCTCTTTTCTACATGCACATACAATGTTTTTGGAAACTCTCCTCTGGCTATTGAATCTTGTCATCTTTGAAGGTTAGATGCTTTTCCAGCTGCCTGGGCCATTACACAGCTCAGGTGAAAGGCAGGTCACGGAGGCTCAAGTTGAAATGAATTGCAGGCCAGAGGTTGACATTCACACACACACAGAAGTTCCTACTTTTGGAATTGCATCCATACCAGCCACATGTCTTTTTGGTGGCCTTGATTCTGCTCTAAAAACTAAAAATACATACTTTTCCTATGGGTTTGAAGTAGTAAGCTGATGTGGTGGTGGCTTGGGAGTATGCCGGGGCATTGAGGGCTTTCTGTTGATTCTGGCACCTGCTTGTCTCTTCTGATGCATTTGAGCCTTGACCTGGGAGATATCACACGATCAGCCTCCTTACTTGGGCCAAGCCAGATGGAATGAAGCCACACAGGGTGCTGGCTTACTGTGAGTGATGTGCAGGCCTGAATCAGTGAATTAGTAGGTGCTTCTCCCTGATGACCAGGGTCCACCTTGTGGTCTTGGTCCTTCCCATCCAGTAGGTCTTCTTTGCTCACAAACTCTCCCTGGCTCACTCCTCACACTTCTTCCCATTTCTACCATCACTTTTCTCCTCCTTGGAGCTGCTGGCAGGTGTGAATGTGACAGTTCATGTAAAGGGCCTGGAACATTGTAAGAGCTCAGAACATGTTACTTACTCTTGCTGGTAGTAATAATAGTACCAGCAGAATAATAAGGCCTCAATAAATGTTTAGCTGCTATGCTCATTATTATATATTTGCCCTTTAAAATTTTAAGCTTCTGTAAATAGCTTGTGTTTGCACCATGTGAGTGCCTGGTGGTGCTTACAACACTCCAAGGTGCTCAACAGTTACTCTACAGAGACTGGGCATTTTTTTCCACAGTTCTCTAATAGGCATCTGTTTATTAGGAAACCTGAACTCTCTCTGGACAGGATCTTATATCTGGGACCTTCTTCATTTGGGAAAGAGACTCCTGAGCCCACAGATACCAGGGTGTAGCTTGTCTCACGTGGGAGTCTGTCTCTCTCACAAAGCAGCTTTTGAAATGACACAAGCCATTATACTCCTCCTGTGTTATTTTATGACTTAGTATAATGACTCAAATAACTCTAACAATGGAGGAATTATAGCTTCATTTTACAGGACAGATTATTTCAATGGTTAACATATTTTCCCTTTTAATTAGCATTCATTATTTTGTCTCTGGTTCAACATAGTCACCGTATCAACTGTCTGAGTATCTTCCATCCTTGTTTCAGAAGCAATTAGTTCTGATTTTGCAAACAAATTCAATCTTGGTTTTCAATGGGCAGTTTGATATTAACATGATAATAAGATGCAGTGATCCTGGCTGCCAGCAAACAGACACTGTGATTACTGGAAAGGGTTGGCTCCTGGGTGGGTTCTCTAGGCCTCTGAGCTGACAGGTCTGCCATAGAGATTTGATGAGAGAACAAAGACAGGTCAGAGAAGAAGGGACTGGGACTGGTTAAGCAGACCTCTGCTTTTTTGCTTCTATAAAATGGGTTAATGATAGCATCTACCACCAGGGGGTCATTGTGGGTGAGGAGTCAGGGAAGTGTCCTCAGCATTTAGAGGGATGTCTAGCAGTCATGTAAAATAGCTGGAGTGTTGCTGCTACTATTTGTGATCTAGAATTTGCTTTCCTCTTTTACCAGCTGTTCATATGCAGAGTAAAACATTTCTATCAAAAGTTATGCAAACAAGTTTAGAATGCACAGTGTATTGAATAAAATGTAGTGGTCTTGTCTTCTTCAATAACTGAAAAAAGTCAGCAATTCTACAGACAGTCTTAGCGGCCCCCAGCCCTGCTGCATTGTGCAAGTATTTTTGATACACAATGTTGAATTTCATCCTCTGGGATATCAGGAAGTTTATACTGGCATATATATTTATTGCTGGAAAAATTACTGTGAAAGTCTTTGTTCTGATACTGCTTTACTTATACTGTGGGCCCTGATTATGACCCTATTCTGCCCATGGTCAAATGAAATACTGAGTTACAACTCATGTCATCAAAGATTCCCTTGCTTATCACATGGGGAAGTGGCAGGGTTTGGGATCTGCCTCAAGTGGCTAGGGTGGGGATCTCAGAGTAAGGAGTGGCTGGGTCCAGTGGGAGGCAAAAACGGGAAATGCTGAAAAGTGGACTTGAAGGTTAAGGTCAACCAGGTCAACTGGTCAACCAGTTATCAGGAACTAGGACAGGGAAGAGCTGTCATGATCTGGTCTATCTTACTTGTAGTTATTGTCATCTTATAAGAATGTAGTCGTCATCCACTCTGCTGCCAGTGGTGAGTTGCTCTTGTAAATAAAATGAATATTAATAAATGTATTTGCATAGTATACCTTATGGAAATCCTCTGAGTGGTGTTCCAAAAAGTAGTTTTAGAACAAATGTCAACACGCGATTCTGTGCTGTGCTGTTAACTTGCTAGGAGGTCCAAGTATCACAGTATTTGAACACCACCCACCAGTGTTTGCTGGCAATTTCTAGTATTTGGATTTTCACTTTAAGCTACATTTCTTTATAAATACTACTAAACTTACTGTATCCTATTTGATTTAAAAAAGCACTTAAATATAGTATTGAGAAGAATATAGAAAAAATTATTTCAGTAACAGTTAAGATTTCTTGAGAATTCTCATTTTTCATTCTCAAATTGGAAAATTATTATCAGTTGGGAATTTGGAACCTGTGCCTTGGAGGTCCTCTCCTAGCTTTGGAGGCAACCTACTTTCAAAAGATGGGGAGTCCCTTAGCCCTCATATATACAGGAGAGCCCTCTACCCACTTCCCTGCTGTCTTTAGACATTTTTGCTAATTGTTTTTCAAGTCTGAATTAGAATTTCTCAGTCTATTGAATTCTTGCTGCTTAAACCACATGCTATTTTTGTCTTCCAGTTAGTGCTAATAATTTCCAGAAATAAAAGGAGAAAATTCTGAAGGTCCAAATTAATAAATTCATGTATTTCACTGAGCACACCCATGTCCCAAGGGTCAACCATGTTTCCAAGCCCCAGGATCACAAATATGATTAAGGCCCAGTCACTCTCCTTGAGGAACATGCAATTTGTTGTGGAAGATAGACACACAGTGAACTGCTTTGTGCTGTGGTGACCGTCACAGTTGGATATGAACGTGATTAACGCTGGGCTTCCCTGGTGGCTCAGTGGTGAAGAATCTGCCTGCAATGCAGGAGACATGGGTTCAATCCCTGGGTCGGGAAGACCCCCTGGAGAAGGGCATGGCTACCCACTTGAGTGTTCTTGCCTGGAGAATCTCGTGGATAGAGTTGCTTGGCGGACCACAGTCCATAGGGTTGCAAGGAGTCAGACACAACTGAAGCTACTGAGCATGCTCAGATGCACGCACATGATTAATTCTTCTTCGGGTAGGGCTCCCAGAGGGCAAAGAAACTGCATGGGAAGCAGTCAATTTGAAGCTTGGACAAGGGGCAGACATTTGCTATATAGGTAGAAAGCATTTATTTACCAAGTCATACAGATTCAAGTTAGCATGACATATGTAAGGGGCTGATGTGGCTGGCTAGGGATAGAATCAGTAGGACTTGAGTGATGGGGAGAAGTGTTGAGCATGGGGAGGGGAATGTCCAGGATGGGCACCAAGGCTTGGGTGTACCCCAGGTCCTGTCTGAATCATAATGGCATCTTAACATTGATCCAGCCTAATAAAGATGCTTGCTTACAGACAAGTTGGGGACCACAAGTGATCACAGGACCATGCTGGACTGGGAGTGCAGCCTGCCTGCCTGTGGGAAGGGCCCTGGGTGGCTTCCTGGGGGAGGGGAGTTTTGAACTAGACCTTGAAGAAAGCCTTAAGAGGCAGGCAGGAGTGAAGGGGAGAAACGTGGGTGGGGATGAACGTGTTTCAGATCTGGGAAAAATCCACACGATGGCGCAGAGTTCTTTGGTGGGCTCTGGGAAGTAGCAAAGAGTGGCTGGAGCAAAAATATTTGGTGTTGGCGGTCAGCGTATATGTACACATGTGTGCATGCATACATGCGTGTGTGTGTGTCCATGCCTGCATGCAAGACTGTGTGTGCATGGGGTGTGTGTGTGTGTATGCATGTATGGGGGGTGTCTGCATGGTGTATGTGTGTATGTACATGCATAGGTATGTGTGTATATGCATGGATGTGTGTGGTGGAGGGTTGGGGAGGAAAGTGGACAGATAGTGGCCCGGTGAAGATAGGCTCGGTCAGTTTAACACCCAAACTAGAAGTTCAGACAGGCCCCAGGGGGTGAGAAGATGGAGGGTTTAAGCATGGAATCACATCATCAGATTTGTCCTTAAGAATCATCTTACTGCTTCAAAAGCATACATACATGCTGGGAATTTGGTAAACTTAAAAAAAAAGATTCAGTTCAGTTCAGTTCAGTAGCTCAGTCGTGTCTGACTCTTTGCAACCCCATGAATTGCAGCACGCCAGGCCTCCCTGTCCATCACCAGCTCCCGGAGTTCACTCAGACTCACGTCCATCGAGTCAGTGATGCCATCCAGCCATCTCATCCTCTGTCGTCCCCTTCTTCTCCTGCCCCCAATCCCTCCCAGCATCAGAGTCTTTTCCAATGAGTTAACACTTCGCATGAGGTGGCCAAAGTACTGGAGTTTCAGCCTTAGCATCATTCCTTCCAAAAAACACCCAGGGCTGATCTCCTTCACAATGTACTGGTTGGATCTCCTTGCAGTCCAAGGGACTCTCAAGAGTCTTCTCCAACACCACAGTTCAGAAGCATCAATTCTTCGGTGCTCAGCTTTCTTCACAGTCCAACTCTCACATCCATACATGACTACGGGAAAAACCATGGCCTTGACTAGACAGACCATTGTTGGCAAAGTAATGTCTCTGCTTTTCAATATGCTATCTAGTTTGGTCATAACTTTTCTTCCAAGGAGTAAGCGTCTTTTAATTTCATGGCTGCAGTCACCATCTGCAGTGATTTTGGAGCCCCCCAAAATAAAGTCTGACACTGTTTCCACTGTTTCCCCATCTATTTCCCATGAAGTGATGGGACCAGATGCCATGATCTTTGTTTTCTGAATGTTGAGCTTTAAGCCAACTTTTTCCACTCTCCTCTTTCACTTTCATCAAGAGGCTTTTTAGTTCCTCTTCACTTTCTGCCATAAGGGTGGTGTCATCTGCATATCTGAGGTTATTGATATTTCTCCCGGAAATCTTGATTCCAGCTTGTGCTTCTTCCAGTCCAGCATTTCTCATAATGTACTCTGCATAAAAGTTAAATAAGCAGGGTGACAATATATAGCCTTGATGTACTCCTTTTCCTATTTGGAACCAGTCTGTTGTTCCATGTCCAGTTCTAACTGTTGCTTCCTGACCTGCATATAGGTTTCTCAAGAGGCAGATCAGGTGGTCTGGTATTCCCATCTCTTTCACAATTTTCCACAGTTTATTGTGATCCAC
The DNA here is from genome assembly GCF_002263795.3 of Bos taurus. Classification (NCBI taxonomy): domain Eukaryota; kingdom Metazoa; phylum Chordata; class Mammalia; order Artiodactyla; family Bovidae; genus Bos; species Bos taurus. The sequence goes on along the minus strand of NC_037334.1, from coordinate 48,544,997 downwards.
ACAGTCAAAGGCTTTGGCATAGTCAATAAAGCATAAATAGATGTTTTTCTGGAACTCTCTTGCTTTTTCCATGATCCAGCAGATGTTGGCAATTTGATCTCTGGTTCCTCTGCCTTTTCTAAAACCAGCTTGAACATCTGAAGTTCACGGTTCACATGTTGCTGAAGTCTGGCTTAGAGAATTTTGAGCATTACTTTACTAGCGTGTCAGATGAGTGCAATTGTGCGGTAGTTTGAGCATTCTTTGGCATTGCCTTTCTTTGGGTTTGGAATGAAAACTGACCTTGTCCAGTCCTGTGGCCACTGCTGAGTTTTCCAAATTTGCTGGCATATTGAATGCAGCACTTTCACAGCATCATCTTTCAGGATTTGAAATAACTCCACTGAAATTCCATCACCTCCACTAGCTTTGTTCATAGTGATGCTTTCTAAGGCCCACTTGACTTCGCATTCCAGAATGTCTGGCTCTAGGTCAGTGATCATACCATCGTGATTATCTTGGTCGTGAAGATCTTTTCTGTACAGTTCTTCTGTGTATTCTTGCCACCTCTTCTTAATATCTTCTGCTTCTGTTAGGTCCATACCATTTCTGTCCTTTTTCAAGCCCATCTTTGCATGAAATGTTCCCTTGGTATCTCTAATTTTCTTGAAGAGATAAGGATAAGCAATTGACCGAAAGAGAGGAAGCAATGCTGGTGATCTCCTGATTGTCTTCCCTTTTCAGCTTAGGTTTTCTGTGTGGAGCCGAGAATAGGGTGGGAGGCGTGGCTGCCCCTGGCGCCAGCCAGACTGGGGTGGAGGTAGGGTTTTGAGGCCAAAGGGAGGGCTGGCAGGACCTGCCTCCCAGACTAAATTGCTTGTGTCGCCCCAGTTGATTAATGTCTGTGACACCGGGAATAGCAGTGCCATCAAGACACCTTCATCGGATTTCACTCTTCATTGACTCAAGAAGTGAAATATCTGAGAGCCTGAAAGCTTAGTCCCTTGCCTCACCTGGGTTGGTTATTTTTTATGGTTTGCACTGAATTGCAGGGATTGAAATATATACCCAATAACCAGGGAAGTTATGCTTCCTTGGGCTCACATCTACTTGTACATTACTTTGTGTAATTTGGCCTCTGGACAGAGAGTACTGATTTGGGTGCCATTTTCTCACGAGTCCTAGTGGAATAAGAAATACTTGAGTTTGTCTGAATGTAACAGGTATGCTTGTCTCATTAGAATTGGGAAAACTCAGCATGCTTTGGCCTTTGTACCTTTAGTCCCCAGGGCATCCCAGGGTCAGAGGTGGTTCCTCCTGGGCATGATCCATGACCACCTGGCATGGGGTATGAGCGAGAGCTTCCTCCTCCACAGGTGTAGAGTCAGGGACAGTGTTTCAGAAGGGCTTTATTGATAAGACTGAGCCTTGATAGTGAAAATGTAGATGCCAAAGTAGGGAATTAAAATGTTCCCAGAGAAATGCAGTCAATTTCAGGGTAACTTCAACTTGACAAATGTATATGAAGTAACTTGGCTGTATTTCTTTGTGACAGTGGGCACTTCACTTCTGCTATTCACTTGTGTGTCCAATTCCTCATTTATAAACTAAAGTCCTTAGACTAGATTCATTTTAAGGGGTTTTCAGGCTTAGTCTGTGATTTTGTGATTAACTGCTAGTAACCAGTGCAGTGGTCAGCACTCAGGGATCTACCCACTCACCCAACAAGGCTATATTGAGCATCCTTGATGCCCCAGACCACTAGGAAGCCCTAGAAAGCCTCATCTCTTTGTCTCCCCTTAATGTATTTAATGGTGAAGTTCAGGTCCAGAGACAGGGATGACCCATCTTTACTGGCTGGTGATTAATTGGTAGTTCTATCTTTTCCTTAATGCCAGTGACTCAGCATTCACTTCTCCCTGGCCTGCCTTTGGCTAAGCTCCTGCCATCTGCCTTCCTCTGGGGCATCATCACACATGGTAGTCTGCTCCAGCAAAGCTGCCCACTTTCTAGACTTTATTACCACTCTCTGGGAACTCAAAACAAGAATTACTTTGGCTATGGGCGCACACGCTGGAGACTGACCCAGGAGAGAGGCTGCCAGACACAGAACTGCTGCCTGTATTTGCTGATTCATTATCAGCGTCAGACAATCTGCTGTGAGAATGATGATAAATGTGTGGTGTTCTTCTGAAGGAATCACCCACTCCGAGATTAAAGCCCATGCCGGCAGCCTGCTTGTCTGCTGCCTGGAGTCTCATCCCCTCCCATCCCTTTTTCTGTAGTGCAGAATACATCTTGAAAGAAGAAAGTGTGTTTGGTTAAAGATAATAGGAGACCCATATCCATGTGATTTAGAAATGTGAACAGTAGATGTTTTTATTCCAGACAGAGAGGCAGGGACAAGGTGAGTAACTGCTAAGGAAGCAGGGAGGCATTGGAGAGAGGAGCCCTAGTGGTGAACGTGTAGGTGCCCCCAGCGAATCATTCAGGTGAGTCATCTAAGTGTGTCTGAGGAGGGTTGAAGGAAAGCCATCCCGACACTCTGTGGCTGTGTGATTGTCACCATTACCTAGCCACCAATCCTTTCCGGTGGGCAAACCCTTCCCCAGCTTGGTTTTAGTTGTCCCTCTGAGTAAAATGAGTCATCTGGACCAGCCATCCCAAGTGCCCTCATAGGACTTCCTTTCCGAGTTCATTGTTCACATGGGCTCAGTCTATGACCCTGTCTGGCCTGGGGTCCCCAGTTTCTCCAAGGTGTTGTGCACAGGGTGTGTGGTCACCCTCCTGATGTCAACCGCCAAGGTATTGGGTTGGCCAGAAAGTTCATTTGGGTTTCCCATAAGCGAGCGAACTTTTGGGCCAACCCAATAATTCCCCAAACGGACCTCCTTCCTCTTACTGCCTCCCACAAATCGCTGGGACAGGATTGAGGTAGGATAATAACCAAGTTGGTGGATGCCATTTGTGTCTCACTGTCGTTCATTTGGAAGAGGGTAGGTCACATCAGATGCCACACCTGAATTCCCGAGGTGCTGAAGATCCCTTCTACACTTGGCAGAAAAGATTTACTCCTTGTGGCCCGTGAGTTCTGGGGAGTTCAGCACCAACTCCAAACCTAGGGCCTTAGACTTAAGTCACATTTCTATGGCAATGGTGCTTTCATTCCCTACAGCTCCATCTGATAGGGCATATAATAATGATAATGGGCTTCCCTGGTGACTCAGTGGTAAAGAATTCACTTTGCCAATGCAAGGGATGTGGGTTCAATCCTTGGATCAAGACAATCTCCTTGAGAAGGAAATGGGAACCCACTCCAGTATTCTTGCCTGGGAAATCCCGTGGACAGAGGAGCCTGGCTGGCTACAGCCCACAGGGTCACAAAGAGTAAGACACGATATAGTGACGAAACAACAATAATAATGGTAATGACATTTTGATTGCTCCCTTTTTTCCAGGCGTTGTACTGAGTCATTTACATACATGAGCCATTTTAATCCTCATACTATCTGCTTGAAAGAGATACTATTCCTTGTCCCCCGACCCCCCACCACTTTAAAGATAAGGAAACTGAAACTTACAGGGTGAAATATCCTGCTGTGATGGCACGGTAAGTGGCAGAGCTGAGGTTTGGACTTGTATTTTCTGGCTCTGGAGCCCAACTAAGCCCCTCACAGGATGGCCCAGGCAAAGTGTGTCAAGGGCACAGTACCCACCTGGCTTGCCTGTTCGCCACCCAGCCCTGGCCCCTTGGCCAGGGATGTGGCTCCCAACGGTCTGCTGGGAAAGCAGCTCCTCTAAGAGAGGAAGGGTGGCCGTAACTGCAGGCCTTGATTTTGGTGGTTTATGATATGAGGACAGGGCTCTTTCCGTGGACATAAGCCATCCTAATAGTGCCATTTATCATTATGACAAAGGTTAGGCTAGGGAGATGCCGGAGCTGGAATGAAAGAGTAGAATTCTGATGATTTTAGCAGCTGAAAGTGACATCATCTCAGAGCCGCTGTCGCATGGCAAATTGAAAGCTGGACTGAAATTGCTTTAAAACATATCCAGAGATGCTTTTCCACAGCTGTGATAAAGCCGTTTGGTTGTGTTTGCTTCTATCTAGACTACTCTCTGAGTCGTCTGTGCGTCCTCCTCCTTGGAGGATGCTCATCAGCCCTGGAGGCATCTGAGGCTCTGGGTGCTGAGTGGGGACACCTGTGATCTGCCACCCTCCTCAGGGGGCTGGAGGAACTGACAGAGTCAGTTTCTCATTGTCTTTCTAGTGTGTTGTCAATGTCTCTTCAGCACAGGGAGCTCAGTGCTCTGTGTTGGCTTGGGCGGGTGGGATGGGGGGTGAGAAGGTGGGAGGGAGGTTCAAGAGGGAGCGATATATGTAGACCTATAGTTGATTCACTGTACTATACGGCAGAAACTGGCACAACCTTGTAAAGCAATTATATTCCAATTAAAAAAAGTAAGTCATGTGTTTACTACATTTTTAGTGGCCACATTGCTTTTTCCTGTCCATCCGGTGGGTGAACCTAGGTTTTTGGAACTATCTCCTGCCTGCTATCAGTGAGCTGGACTCCATGTGGATGCCAGCCAGGGGACTTGGGGATGCGTGGGACTGTTTGACCAGCCCTCTTTTACTTGGCCTTTATCCAGGTAACCTGGAGGAGAAAGACCCCTGGAAACTGGAGCGACAGTTACTTATGCCCTCTTTTTTTCATCCTCAGGCAAAAGAAGGGGACAGTGGTCCACAAGCACTGGGTCGGACCTTCGAATCTGGTCAAGTGCAAGCCCTGCCCCGCGGCACAGTCAGCCATGGTCTGTGGCTCCGATGGCCACACCTATACATCCAAGGTCAGTTTTCTTCATTGTCTTTTTTTTTCTTGTCATCAAGAAGTACTCTGTGTCTGCTTGTTCTGACAAGGCTCTCTGGGCAGAAACAGGACCCTGTGAATCTTGGTGGACTTGAGGTCTTGCCTTTGATAAGCTGCCACAGGAATAGACTCTTTGACCGAAGAGATGAGATAAAATCATTATGATCCATGTAACTGGAGTGATCAAGGGCTAAGGGGAAGAAGGGTGATTCCAAGAGTGGCCTGTGGTCCTGAAGTGAATCTAGACCAGCTTCCTGGAGTCGATGAGGGAGCAAACTGTTCCAAAGATGTGAGTCATTCAACCTAGCTGATGGGTAGCCAAGATATGAGGGGACCCACGAGGGGGGCACCACGTCTTAGGGACGGCGAGGTGAAAGGAAGGCGAGTGATGTCAGCACATGTTCAAGCAGCATTTATTGTGTATCTAGAATGTGTCCAGTGTGACACCAGACCCGGGGCTAGAGGGTCTGCCGTTCCTTTCTCTGGGGACTTCAGGCCTTGCAGTCTAATGGGAGGGGGCTTGCTAGTATGGAGACGGGTCATTTTAACTCAAATCGATGAAGAGAAAATGATTTCATAGAAAAAGGAACTAGGGATAAAGTGGGTCTGTTTATTCTTATCAGAGTAATGAGGAAAAGAAGAGGAGCTTTTCATCTGGGCTCTAATAAAAGGAATTCGAGGCAGAGGTGCAGGCATCACCAGGGTGAAGGAGGGAGATTTTGTTCTTGGAATTCTGAATAGTCTCCTTGGGTAAAGGTTGTCCATCTGTGTTTGGGAATGGAAATTTCACTGGGTTAATGAATGGAAGAAAAAGAAACCACAAAATTGATAAGGGTTTACCTATTTGTTCTCTTATTCAACAAGTATAATTCAATACCCTCCTTAATGCTACGTGTGAAGAGTTGTGTGCAGGAGTCTCAGGAACTTTCTGTGAGACGTGGGTGGGGGGCAAGGAGTGAGGCTCTGACCCTCCCATCCCCTCTAGCCACAGCTGTCCCACTTTCATCTCCTTGTTTCCTGTGGAAAGTTCATTTGCAGAATAGAGTCGGGGATGACGAGAGTCACAGATGGTGACTCCTTGGGCGTTCATGGCCACGTGGCTGTGTGGTCCCTGGGCTTGGGCTGTTAGGCTGGTCCCACCTCTGTCCATTCCCCACTGCGTGGTGCATGGCTTCCATTCTCTGTGGTCCCCTCACCATCTGATCTTTACACCATGGAGATGGCACAGGCCGGGGGTCCCCTCTGCTGTCCTTGGAAGCTTATTTGGATTATGGTGAGGCTGTGCCAGGCTTTTCTACTGACTTTTCTTGATGTGAGTCATGTCTTTTTATTCACTGAAAGTAGACTTTTATTCTCTTTGTTTTTCACAGTTTTCTTACCAAAGGGAATATATGTAGCAAAGTGGGAAGCCGAAGGTTTGTCTCGCTTGGACCCAGACCTGTGTAATCTGCTTTAGGAGCTCAGTACTGCCATTACTGCTTGGTAGTCATTCCTTTGTTCTTTCAGCAGGTTTCGCTAGAGCCCTTCCTATGCACCAGGCTCTGTACCGGGTGCTTGGGAATGTATGATGGAGTGGAAAGAAGCATGTTGGTTCTTCCTCCTGATCTAAGTCTGTAATCCTTACCCCCCCACCCCCCAACCTGAGACATGCTGTGTGAATTACAGCTTCTCCGCCCAGGATCATGGCCAAGAACTTCCTGGCCAGATAGCCCAGCCCAACCTGGCTAAGTATGCCCACCTTCCCCTATTCCCTGCTCCCCTGACCCTGGAGGAACCAGAAAAATGTTCTAGATAGAAAAGATAGCATGGGCCAAGGCCCTAAGGCAGGATGATGAATTCGAAGAACTGAGAGTATGCCCTGATGGTGGCTCTGACAATAAGGGGAGAGGCACAGGGGAGGAGGAAGCAGAGGATGTGAGAATGGTCCAGGAGGAGACCTTCAGTCAAAGCTAGGAAGGTGAGCAGGTGGCTGGGCTGTGCCAAGCTTATGGGACACTTGTTACTGTAAGTACCTTCTTGCACATGTCTTTCTTAAGAGTGTGTAGTCCTAGAGGCAGAAATAATGCCCCTCTGCCTTCACCAGGCACAGGACACACAGTGGGTGCTCAGTATCATGGACGAGAGAGAGGAGCCCTTGCAGATTCCCACTGAGAAGGAATGGCGAGATTCCAGTTTGTGCAGCCCTTCCCGAATTTTAGTGATTGGGTTCTAGAGAGCTCGGTAACTGAGAGAAATCAGCCATCCCCACCCTGGGCCAAGTTGCTTAGCTAAACATCCACCCGGGGGCCCTGGCAGAGAGGGGCTCCTTGCAACGAGTCTGTCTTTGTGAAGCTCCAGTTTGTGCTGTTCAGTTATTCCCTCCAGCTTCGGAGTGAACTGTCTGATCTTGGCGTCTGTGATTGGAGACGAGCCATGAAGTGTCAGTGAGTGATCAGGGGCTATTTGGGCAGGTGGCACATTGCACATCAGACTCCAGCAACACCCTGCCTGCTCGCCTCTGTCTCTTATTCGCAGGAGGAGCTTCAAGTGCTTTTAGCTCCCTGTGACCCTTGAGCTACAAGGAGCAGTCGTAACCTGTCAGATGTGGCTTGAAATGCTGTCAGTTGCCCAGGGAATGTCTGCAAATGTTTGCTGGTCAGGGCCCCCCTGCAGTTTGGGCAGGAAAGTTGGCTTTTTGTGTTAGAGAAGGTTGCTTGCTTACAGGTAGTGATAAATAGCTTGTTTGAGAGGCAGGATCAGAATTTGAAAGGCTCCTTTGAATCAAGAATGATTCCTCAAAAGAGAAATGGCTTCCAGAGTCTGCTGGGCAGAGCCCCAAAGCCTGCCCCAGCTCCAGCCCCAGCCTGTTATTCCTCTAGTGCCCCTGAATTCCTGCACCTGCCTCAGTCCTGCTTCCCAGACCTGGTCAGCTGTCTTTTCTTGGAGCAAAAGCCTTCTCATCAGAAGTTGTAGTACCCTTCTCCCCATCCTCCGTGTAGCGTAGCCTGAGGCCCAAAGAGTCAAACTCAGTGGCAGAGTTTGATTCTCAAGCTTCCTGCCTGGTTATATGTGATCACACAATTCTAATCAAGTTAAAACAGAGGGGAGGGACTCGTGGAGGGCCATCATTGCACTGAAAAAATGGTGTGTGTGCGTGCTAAGTCGCTTCAGTCGTGTCTGACTCCCTCTGACTCTATGGGCTGTAGCCTGCCAGACTCCTCTGTCCATTGGATTCTCCAAGCAAGAATACTGGAGTGCGTTGCCATGCCCTCCTCCAGGGGACCTTCCTAACCCAGGGTTCAAACCCGCGTCTCTTACGTCTCCTGCATTGGCAGGCAGGTTCTTTACCACTAGCACCACCTGGGAAGCCCAGGAAAATGGTGTGAACGTTGGTTTTTGACATTAGTTTCCTAGTTTTCTATCTTAACTTCTAGAAAGTTGAAATTCTCTTTTTCCAAAAGGAATGAATAAAATGCTGAAGGTGTGCATTGACTGCCCAAGACCTCTGAAGCCAAGACCAATTCTAAACCCTTGTGGTGTACAATTAAACTTCCTTTCAGGGGAGATATTTCAGACTGATCAGGTTCACTTATTGGAGTGCTTTAGTTATTGCCCCTATATCCACAACCACTTCTCTACTGAGGTTCAAGAGCACATTTTAGTCTCCCAGACAAAGCTGTCACAGGACCGCCAATAGACGGGCACTTAATAGAGTGAATGCGTTGACTATTAGTGAACAAATGACTTCCCATCCCCTGGAGTTATGACCTTTTTGAGGTCATTGGGGTCAAGAAACAAAGGACAGAGGAGTCCAGGATGCATGTATAACTAGAAGTGATTTTATGTCATAAATCAAATTCACAAAAAATTTGGCAAAAATGTATTACAACCCAGTCCCACCACCATCAAGGAAATCTGTAAGAAACCGTCAGTGTTCCAGGGGAAGTGCTAACCCTTTCACAGATGGATCGGAAGTCTGGGGCGTGCCGTCAGGAGCAGGGGGAGGACAGAGACTGCAGGAGCGGGAGAGGACAGAGAGTGTCAGCTCTGTTCTCTTGGTGTTTGTCTTTAGGTTCCATCGAACGAACTTTCTTTCTGCTCTGGACTCTGAACAATCAGGAGCTCCTAGAAAAGAGGGAGATGCATTTAGAACCTCAGTCTGTAGCAGGGCTCTTTCAGTGACCTGGCACCAGGGATGCTACTCAGAGCTCTGTGACTCCCCCAGGATCAAAGATAAAATCTACAAGAAGGCACAGAGTCTGGAGATGAAGGGATATAAGATGTTACATGGCAATAAATGACTCTGTATTCAGACTCTATAAAGCATAACCCACAACAGATAAGGGACAGAAACCACTGGGAACAGGCAAGCAGAGGCCTGGCATGGTAGAGCACGGTGGAGACCCTGCCCCTCGATGTGGCTTCTAGACAGTAAGGATGACCCTCATCATTTAACTTGCCCTGAGGTCCTGGTGAGGAAAACTGAAGCAGTCCAGAAATTTGGTAAGTGTTTGGTGAATTCTTTCTTACTGTCGCACATTATGCTAAATGCTGGGGATGATGCAAAAGACAAAGCCCTCTTTTCACAGAATTCACAAGGAAGGTAGGTTACGGAGCAGTCTCCTTTCATTAAACTAGGTGTTCAGATAAGGGATGTTTGGGGTGCTGTGGGACATGGAACAGAGCCACCTCAACCAGTTTGGAGGTGTGAGTAGTCTTCTTAGAGGGAAGCAATGGTTCACTGAGATCTTAAACCTGGAAGGAGTCGCCCAGGGTACAGATCGGGGTGGGAGATATAGACAGCTCATTTCATCAGAGCAAAGAGGGAGTTGAAGAGATGAAACACAGCAAGAACCCCCTTGAAGCACTGCTGTGGTGCTGTCACACATGGACTGGGGATAGTGGCTTAACTACCTACAGAAATGAGGCTCGAAAACTATCAGGGACCACTTTTCCAGGGCATTGAAGGCCAAATGAGAGGGGTGGCACTTCACCCTAAGAACCCTGGTGGTCTTACTAAGGATCTATATGTTGCCTCCACTTACTCTGGCTGTACACCAGGAATGGTCAGGGCAGGACTGGACTTGTATGGTGGTTGCAGACCGGGATAGAATGCAGTCAGAAGAGGCATTCAGGAAGTCATAGCTGGACTTGGCGACTGTCTCAGTTTCAAATATAGAGAGTCATTTTAGCTTTGAGCTCAACAGAAGGACATTTTCACCATCTGGGTCCCGGTGGGACTTGCAGTTGCTCTTACCAATGGCTCCGTGGCCTCAGCCTAAACCAGAGGGAGCCTGGCATCTGTGAGTGCCTTGCCTTTCTCTGCTGTTAAATGCACAGAAAGATGAAAACTCCTGGGGTTCTGGCTGCTAACTTATAATTTTACCTGTAAGAGGGGAAGCGTCACTGTCTAGCTAGCCCAGGCTTCAGGTGGGCAGTCTCAGCTCTTCCTCCCTCTGGAGGGGAGAGGTCTTTGGGAAAAGTGTGAGCAGATGTGGAACAATGCTGGGGTCCTGGGAACTCAGAAGGCAGCTAGGGTGGAGTTCCCCATGGCTCCATGTTCTGGCCCTGCTGACTCTCTCCTGGCTGGGCCTTTTTTACAATTTGTTTTTATTGATTTATTTTCGACCACATCATGTGGGATACAGGATCTTAGTTTCTGGACCAGGGATCAAACCTGTGCCCCCTGCAATGAAAGCGTGCATTCTTAACCACTGAACTGCTAGGGAAGTCCCCTCCCTGGTCAGACCTCTTTTAATAGGATTTCCTTGATGCCTCTCTATTTTTATACCTACGTGACCAGAGCTCAGCTGTCAGGGCTGGGCCTGCTTATATTGAGGCAGAAGCCGTATGGAGGAAGGAGAGGGTTCTTGGCTTGCCCCTGGGAACCTTGTTCCCTGGCATCAGCCTGGCTGTTGGGATTGGGGAAACTAGCAGGCAAACAGTCCTCTGCTCTGCCCCTCCCCTCCCAACAACATTTATTCATTAACTGCTGTGAAACAATTAGCAAATGGCTCCTTTCTATCTGGATGCAGGAGAGAGATGCCCAGTTAGGAAGTGCTGTGGAGGAGGACGGTTCTCCTCTGTTCTGAGAATGGGCACGTGAAGGAGGGGGAAAGAGAACTTGCCTTACAGGCTTGGCATTTCTTTCAACATATTGTCGCTGAGGATTATATTATTTTCAGAGTCGTCTTAATAGTTTCCAACAGTTGCTACCAAGTAAAGGTCATGTTTGAACTTCTTGGCAAATGGAGTCTCTGTTGGCCGGCATTTCCCATGAACAGTCTGTTCTGAGGGTTAGCATGAATCCAGGCCTGAATCTATGAGCCTTCTCAAGATAGCATCAGGCTCGGTGTGTCTTCTTAGTCTCCTGCAGACTTCTGTGGCCCTGTGTCCACGACAGGCATGGGTGATTTTTATATGCAGTTCCGCTGCTTTTTGGCTGCGTTGATGCTGTCAGTGTTCTCAGGGATATTTTTAGATAGCCCTGTCTCCATAGAACTTGCTGGGTGAGAATTGTCTTCACTTGCAAATGGCTCCTTGGTGAGGGCCTCACTTTTTTTAAAAATTAATTGTTATTGGCGTATAGTTGCTTTACAGTGTTTTGCTAGTTTCTGCTGTACAGCAAAGCCAATCAGCTAGATGTATACACATATCCCTTTTTTTGCATTTCCTTCCCATTTAGGTCACCACAGAGCACTGAGTGAAGTTCCTTGTACTATAGAGTAGGTTCTCATTAGTTATCTGTTTTATATGTACTGTTGATAGTGTATATATATGTCAATCCCAGTCTCTCAGTTCATCGCACCTCCCTCCTCCTTGGTATCCATACATTTGTTTCCTATATCTGTGTCTCTATTTCTGCTTTGCAAATAAGATCATCTATGCCACTTTTCTAGATTCCACATATGCACGTTAATATACAATATTTTTCTCTGACTGACTATGCAGAAGAGAAGATGATTGGACAATGAGGTGGAAGACCTGCCTTTGCACGTTTTGTGCAGGAGGAAACTGGAGCACCATGGTGGTGGTCTTGGTCCTAGGAACAAGCGGTATAGCAGCAATTGGGCAGGACATTGCATGCAGCCATGTATCCAGCCCTGTAGGGGAACTAAGAACTAAGAACTACCCAACCCCATCCCTACCTGCTCTCAGGTGGTCATGGGAGGAGAGGGTTGGATCATGTGCCTCTAGACCACGTGGACATCAAAGGTCTGATGAGGGAGTCGGGTCAGGTTTCACTATTAATATTTTAATTTTATGTAGCTTAGAAAAAAGCTAACATGAGAAGTGTCATGTCTTTGGAGACATACTTAGTGGCAGCTAACCAACTCTAAGCAAGTTTGTTGTATACATTAACCAGCTTGAAGTTTGGGGACAAGTCCTCCATGCCAGATACCCCAACTTTGCTTTTACCCCCAGCACACCCTGAGGTCTTGTTGATTTTCATCATCCTTTCTTCAGTCTGAGGGTGCTGAACCTCAATGAACAATGAGAAGTTAGTGTTTGTAGTATGAAAACCCTCAACTATTAGTTCTTGCCCTTGTTTGGCTATCATTCCCTCTTCTCTTTCATGAGGTTTTGGGAAGGAACAGGAATAAATAATATATAAGATATTTATTGTATATTAGGATATATGTTCTGGCTGCTATAGCAAAAGTCCAAATGGAACAGAGTCTTAAAAGGGATACAGTTTTACTTTTCTCTCTTGGAAACATTCTGAAGATAAGCAGCCTGGGGCCAACATGCTGCCTCTAGACTGTCAATCAATGACCAGCATCCTTTACTTTATTGTTTTGTCATCCTCAGCAGTTGGAACTATTGAGCTTCTGGATTCAAAGTGGCTGCTGTGTCCAGCCAGTTAGGAGGAAAGAGAGGAAGAAAGGTCTGTAAGTCACTAAGGTCCCTTCTGCTCACATCCTGCTGGCCATAACTTAATCATAAGACTATGCCAAGCTGCAGGAGAGGCTGGGAAATGAGGGTTTCTTTCTGGGCAGCTCTATGCTGCTGCTGCTAAGTCGCTTCAGTCATGTCCAACTCTGTGCCACCCCATAGACAGCAGCCCACCAGGCTCCGCTGTCCCTGGGATTCTCCAGGCAAGAACACTGGAGTGGGTTGCCATTGCCTTCTCCAGGGCAGCTCTATACCCAGCTAAAATTTGAGAGTGGTATTATTAAAAAGAAGAATGGAGTATATACTGGAGTAATCTAGAAGCCTCTACCCTAGTATTATTTTAAATAGTAACAACAGTGGCGATAACAGCAAAACAACAGTACTTAATTATTGAACATATATTAGATACTCTGATATTGTACTAAGTGCTGTAGTATTCTATTTTCTCCATTATTCCATTTAATTCTCACAATAAACTTTTGTGGTTGAGACCACTAGCAGTCTCAAAGAGGAGAAAAGTAAAACTTTGTCCGAGGTCAGCACAGCTCTTGGCAGCAGAGTAGATATTTGAACCATGGTCTGTCTGATTCTTGAATGACAGTCTTTACTTCTACGAGTTAAACGCCATCTGAAAAGTAATATAAAATACCAGCTGTATCATCAGGACGCTTTTGATTTCAAGTGACAGAAACATAACTCAAACTTAGCTTCATCAAAAAATGAAGATTTACTGGCATTCAAGGCTAGAAAGTATACGGGGGTAGGCAGACCTCAGAGAAAGAAGCGGAAATTCAGTGTTGACAGCACTGCCTTTCCTTCTTTCTCATCTTTGTCCGTCTCTGCTTGGCTTCATTCTGCCAAGAGGCTTTCTCCCCTTGGCAAGAAATATAGATTTTGACAGCCCCGGATTTATTTGCTTCTAGCCTAGAAAATGCAAGGAAATTTGCCAATATCTGTGTCTCAATCCCAGGAAAGGATTCCAATCAGCTGTTTTTGAACTGTGTGTCCATCCTTTAATTAAATACTATGGTCACGTGACCCTCTTAACTCTACCCTTCACTTTGATCAAGTGTAGTGTGTGTGTGTGTGTGTGTGTGTGTGTGTTTTAACCAGAAAAAAAGAGGGAAAGAGTATTTACTGGACTGAATAAAAATTTTAAAGTAGTGTATTGTAGAATCACCTTTTAAAATATTGAATATTATTAAATATTTGTGTCATTACAGGCCTTAGCTAAATGACACTAGCTTGAGCATATCAGAATGTGTTAAGGTGTACTGTGTTTCTAGGAGGGGCTTCTCTGGTGGCTCACTGGTAAAGAATCTGCCTGCGATGCAGGAGCCGCTGGAGACAGAATTCAATCCCTGGGTTGGAAAGATCTCCTGGAGGAGGGCGTGGCAGCCCATGCAAGTATTCTTGCTTGGAGAGTACCATGGACAGAGAAGCCTGGTGATCTACAGTCCATGGGGTCGCAAAGAATCGGACATGACTGAAATGACTTGGCCTACACGTGTTTCTAGAAATGGTAGACAAAAAAGGAACATATAATACAGGTCCATACCAGGCATGTTAGTTATCTAGTTGAAGAGGAATTTCATCTAAAATAAAATAGATTCAGCACCATTTTGATTCAGAAATCTTTTAAACCATTTGGCCTAGTGTTGTAATATTTCCTTCTAATCATGAGGTACACCTATCCTCAGTTGTATTAAGCTTTTCTTTCTTTTTGGAACATGCCAAAATAAGTCTTTTTGGCTCCTAAGGATAAACTTTCAGGCAAAATGGTTATCGTGACATTTTCAGAAAGCACAGATGTTCAGACACCACCCATGGTGAAAATGCATCCTCAGAATTTACATGGTCTGCTTCAACATGCAGATTAGCTATGAAGTTATAGCAGAAGGAAGCAATGCAACTAATTATTTTACCACTTATTTCTATGCTGTATATGCAAACATGTGTTTAACCAAGATTTGAAGAATAGGTTTTCATTTCTTCTTCTCAAATGCCCTGAATAGAATGCCATGTAATTAGTCAGTGCTTTTGTTAAAAACACATTAGGAAGAATAACCTTCTTGTTGTCAGTTCTGTTGAATGCACAATTAAACCATTTGATAAAGCAATTACCTGAACATGATTATGAGCATCCTCACCTCAACAGGAGATGAAATTAAGGATTAGGAAAAATCACAAAGCACATGAAATCTCTGCCAGCCAATCCTTTAGAAGAGAGAAGTGTCCCTGGCCAGAATGAATATGTTCAGTGTTATAAATCTAATTAAATAATTATAAACAACTTTAATTAAGTTCAGGTTCATGTTGCTTATATTTGTCTTTAAAAACAAGCAAACAAAATATTACCTGTTGGCTTATTGCTCAAATGAGTACAGTCATACTTGTTCATGACATTTTCCAAGAGAATATTTCAGTGCTAGATATGGATAATGCTCCTAAGGCACTTTCTATGCCTTGGGCTAGGACCTGTATGTTATGTCAGGGAATGAGGAGATATTTCAGGTCAGTTCAGTTTAGTAGCTCAGCTGTGTCCAACTCTTTGCGACCCCATGGACTGTAGCATGCCACGCCTCCTTATCCATCACCACCTCCTGGAGTTTACTCAAACTCATGTCCATTGAGTTGTGATGCCATCCACCCATCTCATCCTCTGTTGTCCCCTTCTCCTCCTGCCTTTAATCTTTCCCACGTCAAGATCTTTTTAAGTGAGTCAGTTCTTCGCATCAGGTGGCCAAAGGATTGAGTTTCAGCTTCAGCATCAGTCCTTCCAATGAATCTTCAGGACTGATTTCCTTTAGGATGGACTGACTGGATCTCTTTGCAGTCCAAGGGACTCTCAAGAGTCTTCTCCAACACCACAGTTCAAAAGCATCAATTCTTCAGCACTCAGCTTTCTTTATAGTCCAACTCTCACATCCATACATGACTACAGGAAAAACCATAGCTTTGACTAGACAGACCTTTGTTGGTAAAGTAATGTCTTTCCTTTTTAATATGCTGTCTAGGTTGGTCATAACTTAACTTCCAAGGAGTAAGCATCTTTTAATTTCATGGCTGCAGAGGGGATCTTTAGCTGAGTTAGAATTTACTGTGAACTGATGCTGTAACTGCTGATTGAGAGATATGATTTAAATGATGCTCTCCCTTTTACCATAGTACTTTGGTGGTTTTCTCCCTTTCTAAAACAAGTGGAATGTTTTTGCATCTTTATATACCATGCATAGGATAGAAGTGCTCTATCCTTTGACCAAGGGTGGCACCTTCCTGTGATGTTGGATTCTGTCCATCAAGGTGCCCAGAATGGAAGATTTTCTGCACCAGGAAAGATCCTGTGTCCAAAAAAGCAATTTCCCCAAGTTCTTATCCAAAAGCACTAGTGATTGCTTTGAAATGCAAACCTCCCCAAAGGCGGGCTCTAAAGTGGTGACTAGGTACCACGGGAACCCAGGGACCCTGACTGGGTTGACCAGATGAAGTTCCTTATAAGGTTTTATTTGCTTTTTCCTCTCCTTATAGAGAGACCAAAAGATGACAGTAGGCTTAAGTTGGGTGGGACTCCCCAAAAGTGGTCCTGAGAAAGATCTGCTACATTTCTCATCTCTTCCACTGTTTTCTTGCTGGGAGCTCTCAAGAACAGTCACTGTCCTCAGTTCTATTAAGCATTTATTTGTAGCATACCACCACAGGACCCAATTCCCTGGCACCAAACAGAGCAAAATAGATGTGGAGTAGAAAGGATTCATCCTTTTGTGTGTGTGCATTTTAGCACATGTAATGGGATAGAATGGATTGAGCCTCCCTCACCCATATCTTCCTCTGCCCAAAGTGGCATAAACAAATTCCTGCAATTTTCAACTCCAGGGCTCTGCCTAAGCACCATCTCCTCAGTGAAGCATCCTTGAGCCCTTCCTACTAGGATAAGCCCAAGGGAACTTTGAGGGAAATTGATGATGGACTGGGAATTAGATGTGTTGATAGAATTGTAGTTGAGTAAGGAAAACACATTTTTTTTTTTAAAGAGATACATTGTAAAGAACATAGAGGATTTGCTTTTAAGATAATTTAAGTAAGATCAAGCAAATGTGGCAAAATCTTGGAAATTGTTGAACTGATGTTACAGCCAAATGGAAAAAAAAAAAAAAAAGCACAACATAAGAGTTGCGAGTTAAGCTTTATTTTGGGCCAAATGAGGACTATAGCCTGGGAGACAGTGTCTCAGATAGTTCCGAGGAGTTGCTCCAGAGAGGTAGCAGTGAAAGTTAGTATTATATGGGTGAGTTTGGTGAAGGGGGATACATGTGATCAAGCACATATTTTGAAAGAAGGTTGCTGCTAGTCACAAGGAGTAGATATCTCTGTTAATGATTTTAGTGCTTTTTGGGCTCATGAAATCTTCTGAACTAACTATCTGAAGTCTTATTCTGACAGTTTTTCCCAGAGCCTAGAGGTCCTTATTCCTGATCTCCACCCTGAACCCCTTTTAGGGTGTGTTGAAGGTCAGCGACTGTAGTGACTAGTGACTTCATCCTTAGAGAGCCAGAAGGGGAGCAACAATTTTAGTTGGCATTGTGGAGATTCAGTATACTAATTTCTCCACTTTGGCATATATTCAGTTTTTCCTAAATAAAAAAATGTACAGTCTTTGAGGGGAGAAAATATTTCCTGCTAATCTTATTATCTCTAGTGTTGAATGCTGAAAATGAACATGGGTGGAAGAAAGGAAGCTATATTTGCAGGATGGTTTTAGGAAAAGCAAAAGTGGTAAACTTGTAAAAGTATAAAAATACATATCTCATATATTTAAATATAAAACCTAATGCTGTGTACTTCTAGGAAAAAAGAGAAACATCTTTGTGACCTTGGATTAGGCAAATATTTCTTAGATAAAAAACCAAAAGCATGATGCATAAAATAAAAAATTGATACTTTTAGAAAAACTCTGCCTTTGAAGGTCACTGTGAAGAGAATGAAAAATGAAGCCACGGCCTAAGGACAACATATCTGAAAAACATGTATCCGATACAGAACTTGTGTCCAAAATACATACATACATACATACGTACATACATATATATACATATATATATATACATATATATATATATATATAAAACTCTCAAAATTAAATAATGGAGAAATAACCCAATAAAAGTAGGCAAATATTTGGGCAGGCACTCCATCAAAGAGGTTATGGGGGTGATAAATAAGCACATAAAAAAGATCAACATTTATCATTGAAGAAATGCAAATTACAACCACAATGAGACATCACTGCATGAGAATGTCTTTTTTTTTTTTAATGGTCATGTAAAGTGATGGCTGTCATGTGAAGGAACTGGAACTGTCACACGCTGCTGGTGAATGTAAAATGGTCCACCTGCTTTGGAAAACAGCAGTTTGGAAGTTTCTTTAAAAAAGAAGTACTGTCATATGATCTAGCCATTCTAACTCCAGATCTTTACCCAAGAGAAAGGAAGGAATGTGTTCACAGGAATACTGGTTCATAAATGTTCATAGCTACTTTATTTTTAATAACTTAAAACTGCAGACAACTCACATGTCCATTCACAAGTGAATGAATGAACAAATGTGGTATATCCATACAATTGAATACTCCCCAGAAATAAAAAGGAATGACCTGCTAATGCATGTAACATCATGATGGAATATTAAAATAATTATGCTGCATGAAGGCCAGATAAATAATAGTGCATATTACTTGATGACATTGATATAAAACTTCAGAAAATGCATGCTAGTCTATAGTGAAGAGAGCAGATCACTGGTTTCCTGTGGTAGTGGTGGGGAATAGGAGGGGCATGAAGGAACTCTGGGCAATGATGTCAATAGATACGGTAATTACCTTGATCATGGTTTCTTGAGTGTGCATAAATTTTTATTGATCAAGTTGTGCACTTTAATTATGTATAGTTTATGGTATGCTAATTATACGTAAGTACAGCTGTTTAAACGGTTTTTAAAAAGATGATCAGCCCTGCGGAGTGTGTCTCAAGATTAGTAAGTTTTCCCAAGCACCCACATTTGTTCCCATGTTTCTCTTTTTTGACACTGGTAGCCTTCATCATACAGAAAGATCCCACTGTGCAGCCTCTTCCAGGATGAGCAACATCAGAAGATAGCATTGGCAGTTCTCAGAGAGTTGACCCAGTGACCCAGCTTTTATATCATACTTTGCATGTTCTTCCTGAGGTCTTTTCTGCCTCTTTCTCCCAGGTAGGCAGGTTGCTTCATATTTTGAACTGTGAAGGCGGTGATGGGGATGATGGTAGAAGGCACCCCTTGCTGAAGGCCTGCTCTGTAGCAGGCTCTGGCTGGCATGAGTCTCTCACTATTGGTCCCATGGAAACATTCACCATGGCAGATGCTTCAGGTGTTGGTGTGAAATGGTGCCAAGGTCTGTTTCCATTCATTCTGCCACTTGCAGCATGCAGCTGAATAGGTTCAGGTGTGGTTGAGTGTCCTGGTGAAATCAGGGTGGCCCTGAGTTCAGAGTGGTCTTAAGGGATGGTGAGGCAGTAGAAGTGGGTGAATACCTGCGCAGCTTTGTAGGTTGTTGTTCAGTTGCTAATGATGATGAACTGCAGCACACCAGGCTTCCCTGTCCTTCACTGTCTCCCAGAGTTTGCTCACACTCATGTCCATTGAGTCAGTGATGCCATCCAACCATCTGTTGGATCTGTCAACAGATCCAACTTGGAACCATCTGTCGTTCCCTTCTCCTTTTGCCCTCAATCTTTCCCAGCATCAGGGTCTTTTCCATTAAGTTGGCTTTTCCCATCAGGTGGCCAAAGTCTTGGAGCTTCAGCTTCAGCATCAGTCCTTCCAATGAATATTCAGGGTTGATTACCTTTAGAATTGACTGGTTTGATCTCCTTGCTGTCCAAGGGATCCTCAAGAGTCTTATCCAGCACCATAGTTTGAAAGCATCAATTCTTCAGCACTCAGCTTTCTTTATGGTCAAGCTCTCGCATCCCATAACTACTGGAAAAACCATATCTTTGACTAACAAGTGTGGGAATGCTTTTTTGCAGGCTCACTCCTCTACCTGACTCTCCCTGATGTCACCCCATCCTCACCCCACTAATTTATCCATCCAACCATCCAGCGCTTGCTGAGCCCCTCTTCTTTGTACAGATTGTTGATGTGGGTGGACTGAGCTGGCTGTGCTTTCTGGGGCTGGAGTAGCTTTGCTGGGATTTGCTGGGATTTCTGAGTTGGGGTTTATGTACCTCTGATACAGGGCCCTATTGGAAGTCTAAGTCACCAGCAGCTTTGGTTGCTGGCCTGACTTTCTGTGCTGGAAGGGATGGGCAGAAATGTGACCCCAGCCAAGTCTGCCAGCCATGCAAGGAGAGTAGATAAATGGGCTCAAGCCTGCCCTGGCCTGGAAAGCCCTCTACTTTAAGGAATTAAGCAAAAATAGTCCCTTTATTCACAAGGCCAGAGGCTAGGGCGTGCTCCTGCACCCCCTCCAGGAGTCAGCTCATGTTTCCTGGCCTGGACGTCACACCCCAGCCCCCCATGTGCACTGCTGATCATATGATCGCTGGTGTCCATACCACATTGGGTGTCTGCCCTGTGTCACCCCCTGTGACATGATGGGATCCTACTGAATTATCACACTCATCCTGTGAGACAGGCCCTTATGTTTAACCTCTTGTTGAGGTAATGAAGTAGGTTGGACTCAGGTATTAATTCTTCTGTGATCCTTCAGCAACTAAAGAAGGAGTCAGGCTTGCCTGCAACATCACCCTGACAACTCGCCATGTCCAGACAGACATAATTCCCACACTGCCAAAGTCAGTACAACAGAACTGCCCAATTCAGACTCATCTCAGAGGGACTGAATTCAGTTAGAATTGGCAAGAAAATTGGATTTTAATCATACATATTTTTAAAGAATTTTTTTCTTTAGCTCTCAAGAAGTACTGTGGCTGCAGCCTGAAGGGCTATTAATCCTGGCTTGGCAAATACACACAGATAATGGCTTAGGCTGGCTTGTCAATTTTTTAGCTACAGCTGTGCTATTCTGATGGTTTATTTTCTTTCTTTTTTTAAAATGAACTTTTATTGGAGTATAGTTGCTTTACAATGTTGTGTTAGTTTCTGCTGTACAGCAAAATGAATTGGCTATATGTTTACATATATTCCCTCTTTTTTGATTTTGATTCCATGACTCAGACAGTGAAGAATCTGCCTGTAGTGCAGAAGACCCAGGTTCAATCCCTGGGTCAGGAAGATCACCTGGAGAAGGGAATGGTCTGGAGAATTCCACAGACAGAAAAGCCTTGTGGGCTACAGTCCATGGGGGTCACAAAGAGTAGGATACGACTGAATGACTACCACACACACTTCCCATTTAGGTCACCACAGAGCATTAAGTAGAGTTCCCTGTACTATATATACAGTAAGTTCTCATTAGTTATCTATTTTATACATAGTAGTGGAGACTGGTAGGCTGCAGTCCACGGGGTCGCTAAGAGTTGGACACGACTGAGCGACTACCCTTTCACTTTTTACGCATTGGAGAAGGGAATGGTGACCCACTCCAGTGTTCTTGCCTGGAGAATCCCAGGGACGGGGGAGCCTGGTGGGCTTCGGTCTATGGGGTCTCACAGAGTCGGACACGACTGACGTGACGCAGCAGCAGCAGCAGCAGTGTATATATGTCAATCCCAATCTCCTAGTTCATCCCACCCCCTATTCCCCCCTTTGGTGTCCATGTTTTTTCTCCATGTCTATGTCTCTATTTTTGCTTTGCAAATAGATTCATCTGTGTCATTTCTTCTAGATTCTATATATTATGCATTGATATACCATACTTATTTTTCTTTTTCTGACTTACTTCACTCTGTGACAGTCTCTTGATCCATCCATGTCTCTGCAAATGACATAATTTTGTTCCTTTCACGGCTGAGTAATATTCCATTGTATATATGTACCTTAGCCATTCCTTGGTTGATGGTGGTTTGTTTTCAAGTATCATGAGCAGCCTCCTTTCCTGAGTATTTGAGATGTCTTTTTGTGGTTGTCTCTGTATTAATTCCTCCCCTTCAGGGGACCCTTTCTTTCCCATCCTGGGCCCAGCCCAGTATGACATCTCACAGAGCCCTGCGCAGACGCTGGGTGTTAATGGGGAGTGGTAGAGGCTGAATCTTCATGGGCCACAAGCTGCCCTCAGGTGCTGGCTGCCTCTGTGTGGTGTCATCCCAAGTCCCTCACTCAGAAGTGGTTGTCATGGAAACCCACTTTCTTGTTTGTTTTTGTCTTGGGCAGCCATCATTATTTTATTACAGCTACATGGGAAGAGTGGCGAGCCCACTCGTGGAGGATGAGCCACAGTGTGTGTGTCTGGGCCACTTCAGGGCCACAGCAGACAGCTGGAGGCTGAGAACAGGGCGGCCCCAGGGCTCCCCGGGAGGAACCTGTCCACACCACCCCATCATTGTGTCGCACAAAGTGCTTCTGTCACATGCTGACAGCACTGACAACTCCCCAAGTCTCATCTCCTTGGTGACTCCCCTCCCCCTCACTGGTGTCCACCCCCCAACCCTGACTTCTCTGTACTGTTGGGAGCTAGTCCTGTGGGGAGCCTGGGAGGGTTCCTGAGGTTACTTGGTTTTCACAGCTCACAGGTTTTCTTGATTGCATGTTTTGTAGATCCACATTTTTATCCCTGTAGCTGTCATTTTTCTTGACCTGCTTTTTCAGTCACTCAAAACAATATTACTATATTGCTTTGAAATTGCTCAGTTGTTTTTTTTTTTTTTTTTTCCTTTATAAAGTTTCCATCAACCTAGGAAGAATCATAAATAATGAGAAGGATGGAAAACCACAAACAACTCCACCCAGCCTCTCCCCAGTGGGCAAGGCCTGGCCCTTAGGACTTGGTGATAAGCCTGCCTGCAGTGACCATACTCCCTGCCTGCTGTTTGCCACTCACTGTGGAGGCTGCCCTCCCTGCCCTGGGGTGAAATGGTGTTGTCCTCACTTTTACAGATGAAGACAGAAGCTCACAAAAAGATTGTTCCTTACCTAAGATGGCACAGCCCCAAGTGACAGGTGGATCTGAAGGGAGATTTAGCCAAACCCACACAGTATGGGGGCTTCCC
Source organism: Bos taurus (assembly GCF_002263795.3). NCBI lineage: Eukaryota > Metazoa > Chordata > Mammalia > Artiodactyla > Bovidae > Bos > Bos taurus. The sequence continues at coordinate 48,522,127 of NC_037334.1, read as the reverse complement.
TGGTGGCTCAGTGGTAGAGAGTCCACCTGCAAAGCAGGAGACATAGGTTCGATCTCTGGATCTGAAAGATCTCTTGGAAGAGGAAATGGCAACCCCCTCCAGTATTCTTGCCTGGGAAATCCCATGGACAGAGGAGCCTGGTGGGCTATGGTCCATGGGGTTACAGAGCTGGACACGACTGAAGCGACTGAGCTTACACGCTCATGAACATGGTTTTGGTCTTTGATCAGTACTTGAAGTATATGAAATACTGAACCTTCCTGGTTAACAGTAGTGGATTACAGAAACATGGTGCATTTGTAGGATGTCTTTGAGTGATTGGCTAGAACTATTCTTTGACTGACCTAGGATGTTGAACTCCTGATTGTCCTCATCCTCCAGGGCTTTCCCCTTCGGCCATCACTCTAACATCTACCCGGTGTCTCCGCCCCAAACCAAACCATGACGTAATCTGTGACTCCTCATTTTCTATCATCCACACCAGCCAGTTCATTAGCAAACCTTGTCTCTCTCTTTTTTTAACTGAACAAACTTGACATTTGACGTTATGTTGCATTATTTTAGTATATTTATATATTGTAATATGGTTGTTGTCTTAATGATATTTATCACATTATATCCATATAGTACAATATTATTGTCTATGTTACAGCCAGTCTCTCCCATCAGGAAGCTTCTACAAACCTCTTATCATCATCCGTCAGAGGGGAGACAGAATGAAAACCACAATCACAGAAAACTAACCAAACTGATCACATGGACCACAACCATGACTAGCTCACTGAAACTGTGAGCCATGCCACGTAGGGCCTCCCAGGACGGATGGCTCATGATGGAGAGTTCTGACAAAACGTGGTCCACTGGAAAAGGGAATGGCAAATCGCTTCAACATTCTTGCCTTGAGAACCCCATGAACACTACAGAAAGGCAAAAAAATGTCCAGTCGTCTGTACATTAAATCTCTTTGGCTATTTTACTACTCGTTATAATTTGCATCCTTAAATGGCATCAGTCTTACCCTCACCTTCCATCCCCTAGTAACTAATATTTTACTCTGTTTTTTTTCACATTTGATCTTTTTAGATTCCACATATAACTGATATAATACCACACTTGTCTTTCTCTGTCTGGCTTATGTCACTTACCATTGTGCTTTCAAGGTCCATCCACGTTGGCACGCACAGCAGGATATCCTCCCTTCTCGTAGGCACCTCATACCACTTGGCAATGCCACTTCTGGGAATGTACCCAAAGGAAATGATAACAGGCATTTGGTGGGAGAGATGCACCCTCACGTTTGTGGCAGCACTGTTCACAATGGCCAAGATACGGAAACCATCCAAATGCCCATCAAGCAGATGAGTCAATAAAAAGCCTTGTCTTTCTTCCCTCCAAGCTGTATCCTGATATGACCTCTCACCACCGCTGTGCCTCCCCTAACACTGGTGTGGACCACCATTGTCCTGGCCTCTTCACTGCTCCCTCTGTTTCCATCCACACTGCTCACAGGGTCACTCAGGGAGCAGTTGAAACACCCTGTTTGCTTCCCATCACTTGAAGAATGACGTCTGAAATCCTTAGCCATCTCCCCCAGATCTCTATGATCTGGCCGCATCTTACTGTGTGTCTCTCTCCACTGTTCTTTCTGGACACCTCGATGCACTTTTCTCTCTCCAGCATTCCAAGCTTGTCCCATATCAGGGAGTTGGTGTGTATGTCCTTTCCTCTGCTGAATGTTCTTCTCCCAGAAATTCACATGGCCATTTCCTCCTTCACATAACTAGTTCTTCATCCTTCTAGTCTCAGTTGAAAAGTTCCCTCTGATACCACACAACAGAGCGAGCCTCACCCTCAGTTACTTTTAGTCCATTGCTCTGTGTTCTTCATACTGATTACCTGGATTTATTTAAGAATATATTTTTATTGCTGCTCAAGGTTCTATGCTCCCTGAAGGCTTGGATTGTGTCTGCTATGTTTCCTGCTGAGTTTCTAAAATAGTGTCTAACATGTGATGGATGCTCACTGAATATTTGTGAACTGAAGAGAGAATGATCAAATGGAGTAAAGAATTCTCAAAATGTGCCAGAGTAGCTACTGGCTAGAGCTTTGGGCTTCTTTTAGTCCAGAAGGTTGGAGGTTTTGGGCGGGGGGTGGGGGGGGGTGGGGGGGTGGGGAGCAGGTGGTGCGTGGAGTTGCTGAGGAAGAATCCTGTTCTTCTGCCTAATGAGGAAGATAGTAGCCTCTTCTGATTATCCTTCTGGGAGACCAGGGAGAAAACAGAAGCTTGATACTGAATACAAAGATACTGTTGACACTGATCAGAAACTGGTGTGTGCCAACACTCTGCCCGAAAGAGTCAGGAGAGGACGATGGGAGTGACCAACACTCCATCCATCCATCCATCTCTTCTTCATTCATCAGGAAAGAACTTGGTGCTTGTTCCTTTCTAGGTCCTGGAGAAGGAAAAATGTATTAGGTGATCTCCCTGCCCTCTTAGAATCTGAAGGGGGGATCGACCAGTCACATTAAGTGGCCTGATAAAGGTAGGCATGTACAGAGCACCATGTGGGCACACGGGACGTCATCTGACCTTACCTGGCCAATCAGAGAGGGCCTCCTGAGGAGGTGGCAGCTGAGCGGCATCCAGGAAGGGTGCCTGGCGCGGAGAGCAATGTGGGCAAAAGCGTGGGTGCAGGAGCAAGCCCCGGTTGTGCCCACACCCTTCACACACCTGGAGCAGACTCCACACCTCCCACAGGCACAGTCCCTGGTCACTCCCTTAGGGATGCCTCCCTGATGCCCTGGAGCTGGCCAGGGCCATTAAATATCTCAGAAGCACCACATACCTTTTATCCTTGGCATTTACCAAAAGCATCATCTTATTTTGAATTTGTAAAAATATTTGGTTAGCCTCCCTCTCCCAGTAAACTATGAATAGCTTGGAGTAGTCACCATATTTGCTTTTGGCTGGCTGCTTGCATGATGCCTGGCATGGACACATGACTCGGTAGACGCTTAAGTATCAGAAGGCAGGTGGGTGGGGGCTGGGGAGAGATGAGGCCAGGGAGGTGGTCAAGGCAGGTCGTGAAGGTCTCTGTGTGGCCTGCTATGCCACTTTTCAGGAGAATAATGGAAATATAATTTTATCATGTCTATACAGGCTGACATGGTATGGGGAGTCTTTTTTGTCTCAGTGGAAGGAAAAGCTTTGTGAGCAAGTAGAATAAAGAGTATCTAAGGACCATCCCTTGGAGAGGGAAATGGCAAACTACTCCTGTATTCTTGCCTGGAAAATCCCACGGATGGAGCAGCCTGACAGGCTACAGTCCATGGGGTTGCAAGAGTCGGACACGACTTAGTGACTAAACCACCAAAGACACATAAATTCCCCCTAGGCAAAGAGCTTTCAGTTACAGAGAAAGGAGTTAATGAACTTTAATTCACCATCCAAGTACACGTACCATTGTGCCCAGCCCCAAGGATGACGGACATGAACAATCAAGGCTCCTGCCTCTCCACTGGGAGAACAAGGCTGACTGCTGATCCTCCAGCAGTGAGCAAACTTGGACCGCTGAGGCGGAGGGAAGCTCAGAGAGCCCAAGAGCCAGCAGTTAAATTAAATGTGGCTGTCCACAAAACTGTTATTTTTATTTGTCTTTACCCAGATACCAGACATAGAGGCTGCCGACGGGCACGTCTCTCAGTGGAATGTGCACAGGCCTTTTCCAAGTACAGCCCAGGGCATTCAGCTGCCTGGTATTGATGCTTTTTTATGAAGGGGGTTGTTTCTTCGCTTCAGCTGCGGCAAGGGTTTTATCTTCTCAGTTTAGTGTCACCCTTGGGAAGCTCTTCTCGTCCTGGCTGGGCCCTGTTTTGCGAGAGCTCTTACTTTATATCCCTGGCAATCTCCTCCAGTGCCTAGCAGCTAGTATGCTCAGTAAATGCTGGTGGAAAGAAAGGATGGAGTAGAGAAGAGAGAGTCCGTGGGAAGATGGAGGAGATGACTTTCAGGCTGTCAAATTTAGAAGCACAGTCTAAAAAGACTCATAAAGAAGCAGATTGGTGAGATCTGTCTTCGAATCCACTGGCCATCTTCACCCTGCCCTCCCTGTGTGCTCCCCCGTCATACTCAGGCCCTGAACACAGAGAGGCAAGAAGGGAACTTGCAACCTGATTTTCATTGCTCTTACATTGCCTTTTTTCCTCTGGATCTTGGCTCAGTTCCATGGCTGTATAAGCACTTAAGGAGGTGAGGGAGGGATGGAAGGTGGCTGGAATCTGAAACTGAGCTAGCGAGGACCAGAAGAAAGAAAAGCTCTTCCTGATGATGACAGGTGCCTGAGTCTCAGGAGATTCACGCATCTTGTCGAGGCTCCTTGCTTAAAAGCCCAGGGGAACAAAGGGGTTTTCCTTTCACAAAATCTCCCTATTCTGTTTATGCTATGACTCTTCTTCTCTCCCAGCGTGAGGACTGTGGAGCATTTGAGAGGTGCTTCATGCTTTCAAGATGAAACCGCATGGCAGCTGAATGGGACTGACTCTGCTCTTTCATTAACTTCACTTGGCAGAAGAGCTTGCTGAGTTCTGGTCCCCGAGCCTGGGATGCTGTAGGGACGATGAAGATGGGTTGGACATGACACCTGCCTTTGAAGAATTGTCCATTTTAGCTGCCACTTATTGATACTTTGGCCATCTGTACTGTGAGCAGCACTGAGGTGGAAGTTCGAGGGTTCCCAAGCCGTGTATATCTGTCTGTCAGATGCCTGCCAGGCATAGAGCAGGGCAGCCTGAATATGGCCAGAGGCAGAGCTAGGGAATGAAATGCTCTCTTCCAGACCAGGATGAGTGCAGCATGATGGGGTGGTTAACAGAATAGGGCTTCTTCTCTTTCTTCCCTTCTGTTATGACTTGTGGAGGTGTTTGCCGGCTAATTGCTTCTCTACGAGAAGTTTGGAAATTACACAGCAATTTTGTTGACAAAGGGATGAACTTCAAATTGCTGTTTTGCAGAAAGTGGTTTTGTTCTTGTGGCAAGCTCAACCCTTTCTCATTGAAACAGAACCTTCAAACTAGCATCTCATCTTACACGGGAGTTGCACGTTTTGTTAGGAAAGGGTTGCTTCCATTTCTGTTTTTCTAAAGGATAGACGGTCTCCACATTGATTCTGTGATGCCATTTCTCCATGGATTCCCAACTAAGTCAGCAAGCAAAAAATGACTAGCATCCATGCGTTAGAGCCTGTGCTTCTACCCCAGCTGATTATTTGGGGAGGAAAAGCTCCAGCCGGTGGCCTCAGTCACATTCCTGGCTCATCTCCAGGGTGTATTTGTCCTTTTCTTCCTTTGTACTCGCACCGTGGAGCTCTCTTTTGTAGTTACAAAGCCCTCTAACCCAGGGCTTCAGAAAGCATGTTTAGAAACTTAAGGTTTTCAAAGCTTCCTCTCAATTTCTTATTGAGAAAATGATCTCCTGCTTATCTTGTTATTAAAAGTTAGTGTCGACTTGGCTGTTTTCATCTTGCCTAAGGTGATGCATCTGATGAAGCATTGAGGTTAAGCAGACATCCAGGCTCCGCGGACAGTAATTCTTTAGGAAAGCCTTGTCCATTTTGCGTGGCTTCCTGAGTTCAGCCCCTGCTCTTCCTGGTGACTCAGGGAGGTCTAGCTGGACAAGGTCCCTGGGGAGGCACTGAGAGACACAGCACAGCCCTCCATGCTTTGGGTGTGAAGGAGACCTTGCTGGCATCCCACTGCCCTCTGGTCACTGGCACCGAGGCCCTCAGTAGTCACACTGTGGCAGGTGCAGGAGAATGATAAGGGTGACCACATCTGAGGAATTAACATGTTGGCCTCTAGGGTTCCTGCACCCAGTATGAGATAGGAGCCATCACTGTAGTTTTGAGTCTGGAAGCCAAAAGGCATTGCTACTTGCTTTCCCCAGCTAGTCAGAGAATTAGAAGATGCTGTTGAGGCAGTGTGGCTGTGGAGGTTATTGGTTTTGTGTTCTTCCAGTTGGATTCAAAGGGAGTAGTGGCAGGAACTGTGATGGGATGGGGATGGGTGGGAAGCCAGGGAGGATGGCAGTGCCTTGGCTCTGGTGGGAACAGACCCTCGCTTTCTCTCCCTGCACTGGCATGGTTGTGCTCCCTCCCTGTTTCTATCCCTCCCCAGTTCTCCAGTGCCTCTCTTTGCCACAGCCAGAGTGCTCCTCCTGCCCTCTTCTCCTGGCACATGGGCCATGCATCTCCTTACCTTGAGCAAGTGCAGTAGCTGTTTATTGCTTCTCACAACAGTTCCTCTGACTCCAACTTGAAGTCCCTTTCCTAATCTGTCTTTTCTCCTGATCTCCCATGTGCCTCATTCTTTCCAAATCCACAAAGTTTTGTACCAAGATGCAAGGTCACCCTGAAGACTTCTCCCCATTGAGCTTTTCCATCTGTCAAACTCCACAGTGCTCAAGGTCACTGGCCATGGTCTACCATGTATAGGTGGCCAGTCTGGTATGACATGCTGGTAGCTGTGTTTGTTAAGCTACTTGGAAACTCTTTGAGGGCAGTGACTTTGACCTTGCCACTTCTGTGTGTATCCCTCAACATGTCACCTCCACCAAAACAAGTGATTGGCCTGACCAGCTGAGGATATCCAGAAGGGTCGGGGTGATGGGCAAGAGGTGAGGCAGGGGGATTACTAAACTTTCTCTAAAGCACTGATAGGTTTTCATTCTGGTACAGTTATTTTTATCTTTATTTGTAAATGCTTTGGAGCAAGTTGATCAGGTGATTTGTATCCACAAGTAGGAACAATCCCATTGGAGAGACAGATATTCTTTGTCTTGCAAATCCCTGAGAGAGATTCTGAGAAAATGGAAAATTACAACCCACTCACACTGATAAAACCAGTGGGGTTAGGAAGTTAAATTTTCCTAAGGAATATGCAGGAGGCAGGGATGCAACTTCAGATTCCTAACACTGTTCAGAGACTCCAGTCACAGCCCTTGGGAGGCTTTAGGAGCACAGATGGAGCCCCTCCCTGGAGAGGAATCCGCATCAGTCTTGAGGTAGGGTGTTCTGTTGGCTCATGAAGGCACAGTGCACTTGAGTTGGATGGAAGCCTAGAACCCAACTGGTTAAGCCCCTCCTTATCCCTATTCCTGCCCCCCAAGAATGTTTACAGATGCGGGAGCTGAGACCCAAGAAGTCAGGTTATTGTCCAAGTAGAGATTAGAACCTGAGTCATCTGACTTCCACATGAGAGCTTTTCATGGGAGGGTGATAAATGCTTCCAGATGCCAGTTGGCTTAGAGAAGCTGGTTGTGTCACCAGCCCCAGCAGAAATCCTGGGTGGGAGGTTCCAGTAAGTAGAGCGTCACATGCATTTCCCCCGGTTCATATTTCTTCTTTTTCTGACTGTTTCCTGACTTCCTGGGAGACTCCTCGGTGTTCTCCCCCTTGCATGGTGTGAGGAACCCTCTGCGGGCCCCCGACAGATCCAGCTGATGCTACGCTTCTGTTGCCAGCTTCTCCTGCGTGTCACAGTCGCAGTGCTCCCTGGGTTTCCTGCCCTGACACATTCAGTGGGAGAGAGGCTGCTTCACAGAGAAGCAAAACATCCAGCCTGCACCACCATGCTAGGGCCTGAGGATGCAGGGTTTTGAGGGCGAATGGTCTTGAGGAGGTAGCTCTTTGAGAGGAACTTGATGACATGGATAGCAGTATCAGTAGTGATGATGATGATGAAGGAGATAAAATAGCTGCTGTTTACTGAATGCTGCACCACGCCAAGAACGTTATCTCTACTTTCTCACTTAGTGTTGTTGTTCCTCAGTCACTAAGTCATATCCGACTATCTGCGACCCCACCGGCTGCAGCACGCCAGGCTTCCCTGTCCTTCACCATCTCCCAGAGTTTGTTCAAACTCATGTCCATTGAGTCAGTGACACCATCCAACCATCTCATCCTCTGTCGTCCCCTTCTCTTCCTGTCCTCAATCTTTCCCAGTGTCAGGGTCTTTTCTAACGAGTCAGCTCTTCGCATCAGGTGGCCAAAGTATTGGAGCTTCACATCAGTCCTTTTAATGAATATTCAGGGTTGATTTCCTTTACGATTGACTGGTTTGATCTCCTTGCTGTCCAAGGGACTCTCAAGAGTCTTCTCCAGCACCACAGTTAGAAACCATCAATTCTTGAGCACTCAGCCTTTTTTACTCTCCAGGTCTCACATCCATACATGACTCCTGGAGAAACCGTAGCTTTGACTATACAGACCTTTGTTGACAAAGTGATGTCTCTGCTTTTTAATATGCTATCTAAGTTTGTCATAGTTTTTCTTCCAAGGAGCAAGTGTCATTTAATTTTAAAGCTACAGTCACCATCTTCAGTGATTTTGAAGCCCAAGAAAATAAAGTCTGTCACTGTTTCCATTGTTTCCCCATCTATATGCCATGAAGTGATGGGACCAAGTGCAATGATCTTAGTTTTTTGAATATTGAGTTTTAAGCCAACTTTTTCACTCTCCTTAGTACATAGCTCTCAAAAGGTCAGTGGTAGTTACCCTATTTTCTGGAGTAAGATGTGAAAGCTTAAGTGGAGGTGACTTGTTTGAATTCATGTGTCCAGGACACATCCAACCTACTCAGGGCCTCTTGGACAGAGCAGAGGTCTGAGAGGTGGAGGCCCTTTAAGATGCAGCCTGAGGATGTGGCTGTCACTATAAGAAGGAAGGTCACTCAGTGACCCTACTGCCCTTGGATCCTGCTGCAGTTAACCAGCTGAAAGGGAAAGAAAAAGAGGCTGTGAACCGCTCTCTTCATTAGGAAGGTTTTCCTGGTATATCTTATTGTATTGATTTAATTCATTTCAATAAATATCTTCAAGGATTTCCTCAGCAACTGGGGAAGTGATAGCTTGTTACATAATAGGAGTATCTGATTAGGACTCAGGAAACATTAGTCAAGTCTCAGCTTTACTTTGTATTTTTCTGATACCCTCTGACAGATGACGTGATTTCTCTGAGTCTCAATTTCTTCATCTGTCAAGGAAAGCTAATGATGCCAAGGGTGCTGGGAACATCTTCGTTCAGTTTCTGCACTTAAATGAGGGCCGATTGGGGGCCAGTGAGCCCTTGACATGTTAGAATCTTTGGCTTCTTTTGTCACTTACGAGAAACCTTGTGGGTGGATGGGGTATGGCTTGTGGGGAGAGATGGCAGAAAGGATCAGAGGGAAAAGGGGTTCAAGAAGAAGTTCTCTGGGTCCTTCACGGGGTTCAGGTATCATCAGCTGGCTGGAAACAGGTTAACTTAGGGAGAGGGACGGTAAGATGCAGGGGCCTTCTTGGTGAGGAAAAGGGAGGAAGACCAGATGAGGAATCCCTGTGATCGCCATTCTGTGAACATTTGTACTTCATTTGCCTTTAACTGAACAGCCCTTGATGTAGGTGTCTCGTTGCCTCCAGTCTGCAGATGGGAGAAGCAGACCTAACAGAAGGCAGATGAACTGGGATTAGGGTGAGGTCTGCCAGACTGTGAGGCCCTCACTCCCAGCCCTGAATGGCCCTACCTTGTAGCGACAGAAAGGGATGGGCTTGTGTTGATGAAACAATGGTCAGATGTAATTTTCTGCTCATTAGATTGGCAGGTATTCTAAGAACCAAGCATGCTTGGCTTGGATGTTGATTGTGAGGTTCAAATGAGCCCATGAGCGCAAGGCTCTCCTTTCAGCCGGCGTTGTCCGCGTGTCTCTGCTACTGTCATCGTCACTGGGTGTCCACTTCCATAATGGCTGAGCAGGGGTGGTGGGGCCATTCTCTGTACAGGTGCGCACCTGGCTTTATCCTTCTTTGTTCCCGTGTGAAAGGCAAGGTTCTTTCTCCGCAGTGTAGAGAGCAAAGGTGCTCTTGATGCTCACCAACAAAGTAACTCAGTGTTTATCAGTGTCCTGGTGAACATGGACCTCTCTCTGATCACACCTCCCTCCTTCTGCTATGGGAGAGTCAGGAGGGGAGTGGCTTACACCTGCTGCAGATGGCAAGTGGGATCATCTCCCTGGAGCTGAACTTCTGCTTGGGGAAATGTCACTTTCCTGCTCTTGCCTCCCAAATGCCTGAGGGCGGTGGATTGTTGTGGCCCTAAATTTAAATCTTGATTTTTTTTTTTCCTTTTTAGTAACTTATGGGTCCTTTCTGACAGCTACTTAGGTCCACTTTGTAAGCACTGTCCTCTGTCACCTGCCCTGCATGTGTTTAGGAGAGGGGGTGAGGGTCAGGTGGAGGTAGGTCTCAATGGTGCTGCTTAGGGAACCCTCCGATGGGCGACCTCCTCTCATGGTTCATTGCTCTGGATACCAAAGGTCCCTCCTGTTAGAATCACACATTTGTCTGTCTTCTAGATATTAGGAAATTTTACTTTACTTAATACTAGCTTTATTGCTTTGTTCTGATTATAATTATAATAAATGCAGAATATTTGTGTGCTGTGGACAATTATATGTTTTGTCTAAATTCCCTGTCTTTTGCAGATGGTGGGTCTCTAAAAGGGTTCTTAGCTTCCTTAGTGGGATATGAATATGAGGAGTCAGAGGAGAAACATTGGAGCCAGTGAAGTGGGGGCTGCTGTGGAGGGCTGAAGCAGAGATTGGGTCCGTGGCAGCTGAAGGGGAACTTCTGGGGGAGACTGAAGAACCTAATAGAGATGTTCTGTTGCTTTAGGTTCAGGGGCCAGTGGTACCACTTTCTCCTCTGTGGCCCTACAGTGTCTTCAGCAGAACATTCGTTTGCGCTAATGCTTCTTAGAAGACTTATTGTAGGCAACTGGAGTGACAAGTCCCTCCCTAGAAGTGGCTTCTCAATGTCCCTGGACGCTCCTGCTTTGACTGGTTCTGCCCCGCCCCGGGTATTTTCTGTGTCCCCGCAACATCTGAGCCCCCAGAAGGATGCTCAGGACGCTCACAGCCTCGCGGGGAGAGGAGGGTGCTCCTCTGCTGTGACTCCGGGTTGAACAGGGAGTTATAGGCTGTGCGCTGCTCCTGCTTTATGGTCCCCGGGTCCCTCTGTGGCTTCAAGGCACACCTGTGCGCTCAGCACTGTTGTTACAAGTGCAAGGGGGCAAAGCCATCTGGTGGGGATGGAATTTACGGCCTTTTTAAGGATGACAAGTGAAGTGACTCTGTCACTCTGGGCACAGTCTCAGAAGTGGAATGGAGGCAGCATGACAGCCACAGCTGTTCGTGTCAGCATGAGTTGCAGGGGGAGGGCGGCAGAGAGGGTGAGCTCTGACCTGGCACCAGGCACTGGGCTGAGCCCTGACTGATGCTCATGACACAAGATGCCACTATCAACCCCACTTTCCGGAGGCAGACACTGAGGGTTAAGTGACACACTCAGGGTCATAGACTGAGCAGATGAGAGCTGGGATTTGAGTCCAAGTTTGTCTGCCTCTGAACCCTTTCCTCTCCCTGGCCCTGCCTCGTTCCTGTCCCCAGTAAGGTTCTCTTGTGTCGTTGTTCGCTCCTGTCACACCAGAGGAATGGAAGCCCAGTGAGCTTCCGTGGGCAGGCATGGGTGGGGGAGATGTGTGCCTGAGTGTAACCAGTGTTGCCTAGCACTCACGGGCCCATGCTCTGTGTTTGGTGTTATGCTGAGCACTTTCTACTTTATACACATCATTTCATTTCATGTTAATTTTTTCCTAGTATCTGGCTTCCTTCTCTAGAATGTAAGCTTTGAGAGGACAGCAGCTCTGCCTGTTTAGTTCCCTGCTGTGTCTGTGGCTCCATGAACACTGCTAAGCACACAGTGGGGCTTCCCAGGTGGCGCTAGAGGCAAAGAACCCACCTGCCAATGAAGGAGACTAAACAGACACAGGTTTGATCCCTGCGTCAGGAAGATCTCCTGGAGGAGGACATGGCCACCCACTCCAATGTTCTTGCCTGGAGAATCCCATGGACAGAGGAGCCTGGTGGGCTACAGTCCATAGGGTCGCAAAGAGTTGAACACGACTGAAGTGACTTAGCACACGCGCAAGCACACAGTCGGTGTGTGCTTTAGTTGAACAAATGGATTACAGCAGCCACCGAGACAGTGAAGAATTATTGCCCCCATTTTACATATTAGGAGAGTAAGGCACAGGAGGCATAATTGGTTTTCCCATGGCTCAGAAGTCTGGAGCCAGGGAGAATGGGTACCCAGGGTGGTTTATTCTAGTGTTTCTGTTTTAACCACTCAGCTCTTCCTGGGGCATCAGCTGGGTGTGGTCCCCAAGGGTTTGAGTGGCTGATGGATGGGCTTCCTGTGAGCCTCACAAGGGGCACCATCCTAAGGCAGCAGAGGGAGGGAGATAATTGATGAGCTTAATTATCTGTGGCAATGACATGATGAGGGTGCCACCACGGGAGTGCTTCTTATTACTAGGCAGCATAGAATTCCTTGAAATGGGAGGGAGCCCATTGCAATGGGCTGCCACGAGATGGGAGCTGTCCCATTTGGTTCGCGGAGGTCTGCCCTGGAGCTCAGTGTTACAGTGTTGAAAAAAACGCTCAGCTGTATGAAACACAAATTATACTAGATGGAGAGCAGCTAGCTTCCTGGAGATCACAGTTGGCCTTCGTTAATAAATTTTGGCCTGATTAACACAGGTTCTGGATTGACATCAAAATATGCAAGGAGAAACTTGGCCGGGGTGGGAGGAGACTAGTTTAAACTCTCTAACTTTGAAATCAGGGGAAGGAAAGGCTTGTGTGAAGCCTGGAGCTGAGGACTGAATGTGTAATGAGCTCCTAGATCTTTGAAGCTGTACTGCTTTGCTCAGACCTCTGTAGACTAAGTCACCCCAGACTCTAGGGCCTTCTTGGCCCCATTCCATTCTCAAGGACACATGGCCAGCAGGGGATCTAAGGCTGAAGGACCCTCACAAGGGGTACCACCTGCTTCTCTCGTGGCCCATTCCTACAGCTCCTGGATAATTGTTATGCATCCTCATCTAAACCCATCATCCCCTGCAGTCTTCACCAAGACTTTCAATGGCTTTTTGCCTCCAAGCATGCCTTCTTATAGCTGTGTCCCTATTCCTCCCCTGCCTCCCTGGTGGCTCAGCTGGTAAAGTTTCCACCTGCAGTGCTGATAACTTGGATTTGATCCCTGGGTCAGAAAGATCCCCCGGAGGAGGGAATGGCTACCCACTCCAGTATTCTTGCCTGGAGAATTCCGTGAACAGAGGAGCCCGGTGGGCTACAGTCCTTGGGGTCAAAAAGAATCGGACACGACTGAGCAACTAACATTTTCATTTGCCTGGAGCCATGTCAGTTGCTTACCCCTTGAATCTACCTACATGACCATCCCACCCGCCTGGTTGGGTGGTGATGTCTCATCATGAGCCTGTGCTTTTTGCAGGCGCCGGGTGTATCTGCTCCCTTTGTCCCTGAGGCTGACTTTCTAGTTTCAGATCCATCTCTCTCTGTTCATCCCAAGGAGTTAGGCAGGTACCTACTCTTCAGTATCAGATACCTACACCTCACCTACCCTTGTAAGTTTGCCTGTGTCATCATGACTATCTCAGGATCACTGGGGATATAATTTTGGCCTCATGATAAACAAAAGATGGGAGGGTCCCCGTGACTGATGGGACTTAGACATTTCTGGCCGTGGGATGAGCCGTGGGAAGCATCAGCTCATGCTTGTATCACAGGGCTGAACTGGGGCCAAGGTCAGCTTCGTGGGGCACCTGGTCTAGCGGGTTCCCCATCCTCAGGTTTTGAAGAAATGAGATGAGACTTGTTTGGGGGAAACCCGTGTACTCAAAAGAAAGGGAACATGACAGACTTTTGTCTGGCCCTCACCAGTTTCAGAGAATGAACTCTTGCAAGGGCATTTTATTACTTCAATGTATTTCTCACAGAGGTGATGCCAAGCAAAGAAAATCCTCTCTGAGTTATATGGCTTTTTCGTTCAGCCCTACAGGATCTTTCATCTCTAAGCAGTAAAATCAGGCAGTAATTCAAAGTTTAAGTTACTGTTTCATTTTAAAAATATCACCTTAATCTTGTTGCACTTGGTCAAAGTCCACTTTGACATTTTTGGTCATCGTTATCTATAGCTTTATTTTGTTAGCTCTTAGGAACATATGCAGGCTTTATTCAGAAAGGCATTTGGGATTTATTTTCTAAAGCAAGCAAAGGAGGAGGGAGGAAGAAATTGGGCTGAAGAGCAGATGTAAAGTGAGGCTGAATGGCTGGTGATGGTTATCTTACGTGAGGCCATGATGAGATGTTAATGGCTTTTTTTTGACCTTGGCAAGTGTTAGCTTTGGGAAGGGAGTTGGTGGATATGCTTAGCTGGCATCTGTTTTCTCATTCTTCGGAATGTCAGGGACTGCTGGGGATGTGACCTGGTCGTGTTATCACTCTGGAAATCTGCTGCTTCTCTTTGTCTGTATTTCTTCTCCCTCATCTGTGGATTCTCTGAATCTACATGAAGAGAAGGGTTTTTATGAAGAGGCTCTACAAGAGGTCATTCCTTCAGAAACCAAGCCTCAGGAGCCTGTCTTTACAGTCTGTTTGTGATGACAAAGAAATGCAGTCAACATGAGACAGGTGCCCAGGGACCACCCCTCAGAGATGCCCAGGGACAAGAGACGGCACATTCTCCTGCTGAGGGAACCAGAACAAAACGGTGGTTTCGCTGTTTTCTGAGCCCCAAATGATTAAGTTCCCTATGAAGCCTGCATTCTCTGGAGTGCAGAACAGGAGAAAATTAGTTTGCAGCCACACAGGATAGGCTTCACTGGGCTGCTTTGCAGAGGTTGTGGGTCTGATACACACTTCTTGCTCTGACCTTCCTTCCCATGGGGGACGTGGTCCTCCAGCCTTTTGGTGGCTGTGAGTTGCTCTCTCTGCTGTAGCCACTTCTAAGGTCTGTGGTTTTCTCCCCTCATTTCTCCAAGAAACTCATTCATTCTTTGGTGATAAATCTGACAGGGCTTGTGGAAGACAGAGGAGCTGCTTATTTTCTCTGCTATTCATGTATTCTTTCATTGAACAAATAGTTTCTAGTATTGGGCATGACTTTAGATGCCTGAGAAGCAGCAGAGAAGGAAAAGTCAAAGATTCCTGCCATGCTGGAGGCCAGGGTCTAGTGGGATCATGACTAGAGCCCCACGGAGATACTTGGGAGGGACACCACCTCTTTGCCTGTCTGGTTGCGGAACACTGTTACCCTAAGGGCGTACCGCCTTGGCACAAGTCACAGACAGTGCCTCCCAGTTGTGTGACTTGGCTGTCTTTGTAAGAGTGGTTCCTACAGGCACCATGGTGGGCTGATCAGGTGGACCATAATCAGCACAATTCTTGGTAAACATCTAGACATGAGACCATATAATTAAACTCTTGAGAACACAGGCTTTAGTGTCAGAAGCCCTGGGTTTGAATTCTGGCTCCACAACTTAAAGCTGACTTTCCCTGGGCAAACAATGTTTCTGAGCCTATGTAAGATGGCTATTACAGTAGTTCTTACCTCGTAGCCACCAGGGTGAAAATTAAGGAAGTTAGGTAAAGCTTTTAGCACAATGCCTGGGGTTCCACGAATAACTGTAGTGAACATTATATAAATGATTTATATATATGATTAAGTCTTTATTATCCATTTCTGCCAGCATTGTGGAGGATATAAATGAACTTAGTGTTCATAGCTCTTCTCTGAAGGATGCTCAGGTGTATTAAACAAGAGGCCTGAAGTCCAGCAGCTAAATTATTAGTGGGAAGAACACATTAGGGGGACAGAGCAATAAGAGGAGCTGGCCTGGGACCTGGAGGTTGGGTGTGGAGGCTGGAAATGTGCCTGGATCAGGGGTTCTGCTGGAGCAAGAGTGGCTGAGGCATGTTCAAGGAGCTTGGGCCTGAGCAGGGAGGTTGGGATAGTAAAGGAGGAGAACATTTGGATGAGAGGAAGATCCGAGTGATGCAAGACCTGGGGAGCAGGGGAGGACAGAGGCTGAAGGATTAGGGTATTGTCACTGGAGAAGCAACATAAGGACCAGATCCTGATGAACCTATTTTCAGGGCAGGACTAGAGATGCAGACATAGAGAACAGACTTATGGGCACAATGGGGGAAGGAGAGGGTGAGATGAATTGGCAGAGTAGCACTGAAATAAATGCATGTGCAAAGTTGATAGCTAATGAGAAGTTGCTGTATAGCACCGAGAGCTCAGCCTGGTGCTTTGTAATGACCTAAAGGGATAGAATGAGGTGAGAGGTGGGAGGATAGTTCAAGAGAGAGGGAACACGTATGTACCTACAGTTGATTCATGTTGTTACATGGCAGAAACCAGCACATTGTAAAGTAATTATCCTCCAATTAAAAATAAATAAATAAATATATCTGCAAAAAAGAAAGGCAGGACCAGAGGTGATGGGCCTCAGAAGTAAGGGCTTGACTTTAATACCGGCATGTGGAGAAAATGGGAAGCATGTGGAGCATTTGGGGCTCTTCGGTCTGACTCCCCAGTAAGCCGGGAGAGCACACTGGCTAGGAGAAAGGACCAAGCTTTGCATCGGGTAGGCCCGGACAGCCTGATGCTGTTCATGGGGCCAGGGAGCATCGAGGCCTGGAGCTGTGTGGTGAGAGGTGGCAGTTTAACGAGACATGATGACCCCAGGGCTCTGTGGAACTGCTCAGCAGGCAGTGGGAGGGGGAGGGGGACCACCATCCATCCATTCATCTGTCCAAGCATCTATTCATCCATCCACTGTTTATTTAATACCTACTGCTTCTTAGATGCTCTGCTAGGCGCTGGAGCTAAACCAGTGAATGAAAGCACCAGTGTGTGGAGCTCATGAGAGAGGCCATCACGGTTTGCAGGACCGGGGCTGGGGTGGCACAGGTGTCGGCAGCCTCTGGGGACACCTGCCACAGGCTGTAGCGGGGCTGCAGACAGAGCAAAGGCAGAAGGAGGGGAAGGAGGAATGTGGGTTGTAGACTCTAGGGTCTGTACTCTGGAGCAGAGTAGGCAGGCTGGAGAGAAAAGCCAAGGGCTGAGCGTAGAGGGAGGTAGCAGGGTGGGGCGGAGCAGGGGGTGGTGGGGTTGCTGTGTAGATCACCGGAGGCCTTTTCTGCTGTGCTCAAGTCTTTATTTTCATCCAAGGATGACAGGGAACAAGGAAGGGAGTGTAAGCTGGGTGGAGCATCACAAATACATTTGCATTTGACAGAACTCACTCAGGCGTGGAGAAGCTCTTGGAGGCAGGAGAGAAGATTTATTGTCCTGCCAGGAGTGCTGCCAGCGCCCGGGATCCTGGAGGGGTCCTTTCTACTCTCCTGACACTTGCGGGAGGGGGATTCTTTCTGTTTAGTGATAAGGAGGGGAGGCTTGGACAGGTTATGCACATTGCTCCAGCTCTCATCTCCAGGAAGCAGCCAGAGTTCTGAGTGACAGAGTCTCTTCTAGGTTTACACTGGGAGAGGGAAGCAGGGCCGGGAGCAGAAGCTGCTCCGTCATCACAGCAGGAGAGGTGAGAGTCATCAGAGCAATCAGATGACACCCCGACTTGACTTGCCCAGCCCCTCCCATGAGTCCCATGTGGAAGACCCTGCCCCAGAGGTATAGGGGGACCTTGAGTGGGAGCAGTGGCTTAGCACAAGCAGGGCCTCCCAGGAAGCCAGGCCATCTAGGGAGACAGGCACACCAAGAGCATTCCTAGCAGTAGGAGCATGTTATTTTAAGCAGGGCTGGCCCTCCCATCCTGGCTCCTGGAGCTGTCTGAGCCAGGCCGGCCAGGCTGGATGAGAGATGCTTGAAGGAGGCCCTGCTCCCACCCACCCCAGTGCTCCTCCCTGAAGGTTTCTGCTTCTTCCCAGGCTTGCAACATTGCCGCATCCTCTTCATCCTATTTCTCCTCACTTGCTTCCAGCCTCTGCTTCTTTCGAGCCTCCTTTACTGCTGTCCCTTCTTCCTCTCCCGTTTCTTTCTTCCTTGTGTTCTCACCCTCCTGACCTGTGTTTCTCCTCATCTGTAAGGTGGGAGTGGTTGATCCTGACCTAGAGTTCCTGGGAGGAGGATTAGTTCATTATTTCAGCACCCCTCTCTCCCTACTTTCCAGGTGTGGGGCTTCTGTCTAGCCCCAGGGGATGTGAGTATAAGCAGCATCCAGTTCTTGCTCTCTAGGAGCTTCTCAGCCAGGCAGGAGTCAGGTTCCAAGGCCTGATCTCTTGTTCGAGGCCTCAGCTGGGCCAGTCTGGACTGCCAGCCTCTGAAAGTGTTTTGCTGGAAAGAGGCCCTTTATGTTCCTTGATGGTTACTGAATTAACCTGGAATAGCTTCATGCCCTAATTCCTCCAGGGGAGGTAAGCCTGGGTGTATTCAGCTTCTGAAATGGAAAGGAAAGGTGCCCACATCATCTTGTCCAGGTCTGTTGGCTAACCAGCTTGTTTCTGTGCGTTATCTTAGCTAGTTGCAATAATTTAAAGTGACTTTGAATAACATCCCTATCAGTAGTGCAGTTCATGAGCTAGGGTTTCGTTTGGCATAATTTAGGGAGAAGTGGCCAGCGAGTCACAGAGCTCAGCGTCGTGGCAGCCCTGTTCCTCCATCTCCCCCGCTGTGGATCTTCCCCCACCTGCTGTCCTCCCCCTCTTCATCCAGCCCTCCTGGATGCCCAGCAAGCCTTGGCCAGACTCCTGGCTCTGGGGGTCTGTGAAACACACACGCAGCAGGGGGCTGGGGGAGGTGGAACACACGCATCACGGGGCTGGAGGAGGTGGAACGACCTGGATTGAGTGAAGCTGCCATTGACAGCCTGGTGACCTTGAGGCCATCATTTGCTTTCTCCAGCTTGCAGGTTTTTTTTTGTCTGTAAAACCAATACCAGTTTTCACCTAGTGTTTTGTGAGGTGCGTGGCATAAATAAACAGGCAGATAGTAAGTAAGTGCTGTGTGCTGGGGCTGAGACACAGGGGCACGTGTCCTTCAGGAGGTAGCTGTGGTGCCTGTGGTCAGGGCAGTGAGGAAAGGGCACAGGGCACAGAGGCGGGAGCCCAGGGAGGCCTGCCTGGAGGGGGCATTAAGCCAGCAAGCAGGAGGGCAGGTCTGAGTCTCTCTTCTCATGCTTAGGTGTGGGAAGTAGCATGCCTCTTCATTTTTATTAAACCATTTGGTTTCATTTCTACTTGGAGCCCATTTCCTACAGGGCTGGCTGGAAACCTGACCTCAGTCATTTTATGAGTTTTGCCTCCTTCATGGGTCCTGTCGACTATCTGAACTCTTACTCAGAGTCAAGACCCTGGGCTGGGGAGGAGGTGCTGCTCTGCTGGTCACCTCCACGCAGAGGCCCTTGCTTTTGTTCCTTCATTTCCCTGTACTCAGTTTATCTTCTTTGAGCTCCTACTATGTGCCAGGTACTGTTCTCAGAAGTTTGGATATGACAGTGAATAAAGCAAAGATCCCTGTCTTCACAGAACCCACATTCTAGCAAGAAAAACTGAATGCCGCAAAAAAAAAAAAAAAAAAGTAATTTGAGCAGTATATTACAAGATGATGGCCTGGAGAATCCTTTGGACAGAGGAGCCTGGGGGTCTACAGTCTATGGGGTCGCGAAGAGTCAGGCATGACTGAGAGACTAACACCCCCCCCCACACACACACAGATTTCATATTTTAAAAGGGCCACGTGGAACAATGTAAGGGAACCAGAATGCCAGGTTCTGGTTTTAAAAGGGTACTGAGAGGAGGCTTCAGTGAGAGAGTGACATATGAGCAAAGGCCTAGGGAAGATGAGGTGATGAAGGGAGAGGCCCAGGGTCCCTGTCGGTCTGGGGTCCCTGCTGCTCCCAGACTATGATTGGCCAGGCTGTGCGTGGTCCCACCTCTTCTGTGCATACCTGCTGGTCCTTCCTCCCATGGGTCTGCCTTCTCCCCACGAGGCTGACAGGAAGCAGAGCCTGGGGCTCCGAAAGGCCTTCCTCATCTGCGCTGTCTCCTCCAAATCCCGGAAAGAGGAAACATCCCACAGAAATCTGACATTTTTAAGTAGTGTTTAGCCTTAAGACGGAGAAGGCAATGGCACCCCACTCCGGTACTCTTGCCTGGAAAATCCCATGGATGGAGGAGCCTGGTAGGCTGCAGTCCATGGGGTCGCTAAGAGTCGGACACGACTGAGCAACTTTGCTTTCACTTTTCACTTTCATGCATTGGAGAAAGAAATGGCAACCCACTCCAGTGTTCTTACCTGGAGAATCCCAGGGACGGGGGAGCCTGGTGGCTGCTGTCTATGGGGTCACACAGAGTCGGACACGACTGAAGTGACTTAGCATAGCATAGCATAGCCTTAAGAGGATCCCATGCAGGGCAGACAGCAGGAGAAAGACCCAGAGGTGAGAAGCTGCTGATGAGAGGCCAGGAAGCCACAGGGGTGTGATTATCAGGGAGAATAAAGCTGGACCACTGGGGGCAGGGGTGGGGAGTGGAGAGAGCCTGAGGGCATGTGAGGTGAGTGACATCTGACTCTCCTCACCAGGTTTGGGTCAGGAAGCGGGGATGCAACCCCTGGAGACTGACACCCCTCCCCCCCCCCCCCCCCCCCGCCACCTCCACCTCCACCCCAAGCAAAGCAAAGGCTGTAGGAGTTGGCTCAGAGTTGTAATTTGTCACAACTTCTGCCTCTGTGGTTGTTGTCATTCAGCCTCTAAGTTGTGTCCAACTCTGTGACCCCATGGACTGGAGCACACCAGGCTGCCCTTGTTTTCACTATCTCCTGGAGTTTGCTCAAACTCATGTCCATTGAGTATCTCATCCTCTGTCATCCCCTTCTGCCCTCCATCTTTCCCAGTGTCAAGAGTTTTCCAATGAGTTGCCTCTTTGCATCAGGTGGCCAAAGCATGAGCTTATCTTTAGATTGCTGGTTTGATTCCAGCTTGAAGGAGGTCCTGGGGAGAGGGCCATGTTTTTCTCAGGCCCCCTCAGGAAACTTGGCCCCTTTCCTTTGGGGTTTCCTGCCCAGGACCTTCCACTGGCTTTGTTATGCAAATTAGAGGACCTTTATTCAGCTTGGCCCCTGAAAACAGACGTGGAATCCTTATTTGCTCAAAGGCTTTGCTAAGTTGTTGACACTAAGTTGTTGACAAAATCAGCAAGGTCAGGAGCAGGTAGGAAAACTATTTAAGAGAATGCCCTCCCACGAGATGCACGACTTCTTCCAGCCTCAGTTCCCCCTATGCAACAAGAAAGAGGAAGGCCTAGAGTGCTGCAGCTCACAGTGCCTGTGTTGAGCCTGCTCACTGCACTGGTGCCTGCGTAGGTCAGTGAAGGGGAGAGTGCGTGCTTCAGGAAAATCTCAGTCAGGGGTCTCACCTAGCCATGTTAAAGGTCGACTCTTTGCAATCCCGGGCAGGTCCTGTAGGCGGCAGTGCAGACTCCTCTCTGCTGCCAGAGCTCGCCCCCTAGTGGGCAGGCGAAGAGAAAAAGAGCAGTACTGAGGGAGCAGCTAAGGGGAGTAGATAAGAGGGGTTTCTTCAAAGAATTCAAACACTGCTGGGGAAAGCAAGTTATATTTACTTTCCCCTAGCTGTTCGTTTCGCAGAAGGCGATGGCACCCCACTCCAGTACTCTTGCCTGGAAAATCCCATGGATGGAGGAGCCTGGTAGGCTGCAGTCCATGGGGTCACGAAGAGTCTGACACGACTGAACGACTTCACTTTGACTTTTCACTTTCATGCATTGGAGAAGGAAATGGCAACCCACTCCAGTGTTCTTTCCTGGAGAATCCCAGGGACAGGGGGGCCTCGTGGGCTGCCGTCTCTGGGGTCGCACAGAGTCAGACACGACTGAAGCGACTTAGCAGCAGCAGCAGCAGCAGCAGCAGCAGCAGCAGCAGCAGCAGCTATTCGTTTAGTAGTTATGAAATGTATGGAAGAGTTTAAAGAATACTGCAATAAATACCGTGTACCCATTGCCAAGGTTGGAGAGTTATTAACATTTTGCCCCATTTCCTCTCTTCCTTTTCACACATGCACAGTTTTCCTCTGGACCATTTAGAAGTACCATGTAGAGACTGTGACATCTCACCCATAAGAAAATAAACAGGCATTCTCCTATATGAGCACGTTGGTAGGTATTATTACACCTACGAGAGCAATAGTTCAGCATCACCTAACATATAATCTACATTACAATCACAACATTTTCCCAGGATGCCTTTTATAGCGTTGTATAATTATTATTATTCAAGAACCAATCACGTCTCACTCACTGCCTTTGTTTCATCTGTTTAATTTCTTCTAGAACAAGGACCTACTCACTTCAGGGGTTTTTTGTTTGTTTAATTTTTTTGAGCATTTAGGCAGTTGTCTTATAAAATGTCCTCAATTTTAGACTTGGTTTCTAATGAATAGATTCAAGTTAAGCATCTGTTGGCACTGAGACTTCAAAGGCACTGTTACTGTTTCCTTTTGAGGTGCTTCAGGAGATGTATGCCAGGTGGTCCCACTCCTAGTGGCACTAAATTGGCCCCTTGGTCCCTTTGTTAGGAGATGCCTGCCAAATGTTTATTGAAAAATGTACACTTGTAATTGGATATTCTGTGGGGTGACACTTGGAGACTGTGTGAATGTTATGTCCCCAGAGACTTTCACCCAATGTTTTTAGCAAACATCAAATGATTCCTTCCTGACTCAATTATTACACTGGGGGGTGGGGGGTGGGGAGGATTGCCAAATGATAATTTGCTAATTCCAGCATTCCTTCTAAATTTATTTAGCTGGCATTCTTCTGTAAAGAAGACCTTTTCTTTCATATTTTTAGCAACTTGGTTTGAAAGTTTCGGGTTCTGCTTTCTTTGGAACTCTTAGTTCAGAAGAGAAAAGTGTATATGAGAGAGTGTGTTATAGTGAGTGTATATGTGTGCGGGTGGGTGTGTCTGTGAGAGAGAGACAGGGACAGAGAATGAGACCTGAAGGCTGAGTCCTGCACACAGAGGCGCTCTCACAGAGGCCCACCATCAGCCCGGTGGAGCTGGTTCCTGCTATTTTGGCCTGTTCAACCCGCTCCAGTTTCACTGTCTTCCTGGCTGTTTCTCAAGGGCTGTCAGCCTCTTCCTCCTCAGGACCTTTGCACTTCCCTTTGCCTGGAACCCCTTTTCCCCAATAGCCACATGGCTCACTTTATTCTGTTCCCTGCCCAGGTGTCATCTGGCCAGATTTCCCGGTCACCCATATAATGTACTGTCCCCTCCCATTACTGTCTATCTCTTACTCTCTGTTGTGCATCCTCCATAGCCCTTGTCATACCTGCCCCATAAACATCATGAGAACAGGCCCTTTGCCCCATTGGCTCAGAGCCTAGAGTGGACCCTGACTCCCCATAGGCAATGAAGGGAATTTGTGGCACGCGAGAAGGAACACACATGTGCACACATGATTGGTAAAGTTCTGTATGAGATCAGAGCCCCTCCCCCTCATTTCTTGCTGCTCTATCCAGGTGACCAGAGACATTCCCATCCTGGGCAGAGAGGATGGCTGTTTCTCGTCCCTGGGATAACATGTGCCTTCAGCCACCTCTTTCTTGGTGCCCAGTTACAAAAGCTGGAAGATTATCCGCCCCCACTTCCTTGACATGATTTTGGGGGAATAAAAACAAATCAGAATTCATCAACTGTGAACAAAATTGTCAACTGTGAACTGTCAACAGTCTGGTTTAAAAATAGACGAGAGGTTGATGAAATACAGTGGAGAAAGCAATTTAAATAAAACGTTAAAAATAATACCCAAAGTGGGCTAGGCAACAGGAAGAGTGTGGTGCAGTGGAGAATGTGCCCGGCGGAGGCCTGCGTGAGCAGTGAACCAGAGAGAGGTTATTAGTTTTGCTTTACACATCACAGAGGAGAGAGATTTACTGGCCATTTGCGGGAAAACATTCACTCATTCCGACGTGTTGGCATGTTATGTAAAATGGAAAGGAAGATTGGTTGGGAAATCTGCTAGCACATTTATTTTTAAGTAGGTCAACAGTTTGAATATTTTTGACCATTTGTGAAAATCTCTGGCTCTTCTTCCGTCTTCTCTCTTACTGTGATGATTGAGAAAGACAATTGGGTTTTACCAAGTCAAGGGGTCTCGAAGCTTCTGGGGTTTGTATTTATTTTTTTATTTGTGTTTGTAGAAATATGGGTTCTGCTACTCTGATTAAAGTCCTTATTTCCCACTTCTTTGACTCTGCTTCTTTCAATAGTTAAGGCTGATTACTTATTTAGCTGCTTTGTCATGAAGTCAATATAAAGCCATGAATTTTTCATATTTCCTCTTTTCTAGGCCCAAGTCTCAGCTGATACATTGACCAAGTTCTTTATGTCCAACTGCCCCATATCCTGAGGCTGCTGGTCAATGTTTTTCTTTCCTTCTTTTTAGGAGAATTGAACCATCTTGGCACAAGCTCTGCACTTTATGAACCTAAGACAAGGTTATCCATCCTGTAGGGACTCTTTTTAAAAATCTGGATGGAAGGTGTATTAGTTTGTGAGAGCTGCTGTAATGAAGTGCCACAAGTCGGGTGGCTCACACAACAGAAGTTTATCATCTCACAGTCCCAGAGGTGTAGGTCTGGAATGAAGGTGTGAGCAAGGTTGGTTCCTTCTGTGGCTGCCAGGGAGAAGCTGTCTCTTGCTTCTTCTAGCTTCTGGCAGCCTCGTTCATTTCTTGTGGATAGCCCCCTTCCCCTGCATGACTCCTCACATCATCTTTCCTCTGTGTGTGTCCAATTTTCCCCTTCTTCTAAGCATGCCAGTCATATTGGATTAGAGTCCACTCTAATGACTGCATTTGAACATGATTGTCTCTGTCATATATTTCTAAGTAAGCCACTTTAAGATACTGGGGGTTAGGAGTCCAACATGAGGGATGTAATTCAACCCACAGTACTAGGTATGAAGCTTTACCCCTCAGAGGGAGAGTTGTGAGTCCTCTCTGCTTAGACCAGCTCCCAGTATTGGCCAGGACTGGAAAGGTTCTCCCTGCTAGGCCCCGGTGACCTTCTGGTGGTCACTCTACATTTACTAAGCTGTGTTCTTTCCCCGTGTGATGGACAAGCTCCAGGGAGCCCCTCTGTCTTCAGCTCTTTGTGTGCTTGGATTGACTAAGTTGCTCTCCACTCCATATACTTTATTTATACCTGTCTGTTCCTCTTCTCTCCTCCAACTCCAAAATTATTTTCCCTAAAATGAGGAATTATGGGTGTCACTTTCCAAGAATGTCATTTTTCAGTTTGTTTTTATTAATAGAAGCCACCTCCAGGCTGCAGACTCTAAGCGGTAGACTCACAGCCCACCCTGTTTAACTTGGAGCTCTGCAGATCCTGTTTTAAAGCAGGACAACAGCCCATCTGAGGTGGGATGGGGCAGGACATGGTGGGCTGCCTGGATCCTCTGGACCTGCAAGGCACACATGGAAGACGTGGGCCCAAGCTTCCTGAGAAAGTCCATACTATTGAGAAAGCACCATCCATCATCCATAATTTTGCCAGTTTTCAACTCCTGCTTGGGAGAACACTGTGAGGGGAAGGTGTGGGAGTGCTGAGACTTGCTATGTGGTCCTGAGGTCCCTGTGTTGTTGGAGGACATGTATTTCTCCCTCCCCACACCCCCGCAGGAAGATCCTTCCATTCCCTTGCTTTCTGTTCCCACTGCCCCTTTCCCAGGAACACTGCACATTTCCTGGTGTCGGAGCCTGGCATCTCTTGGATCAGGTTCGTCTTTACAGCCAGGAGCAGAATCCCTGCATCGCCAAGTAACGTGCCTCTGTTCCTCCTGACCCCCATTCTCTTGGCAGGTCTATACTCAGGGGTAGTATATGCCTGCCTTGTGTCTCCAGGATCTCTGTGTGCACGGACCCAGGATGCTCTGCCATGTCCACCCCCGTCTACGTTTTGTCTCTGCCTATGATTGGTGGTTTGTGGACCAGAACTTTCCTAGGTCTCTTGGCTGGGAGAGGGAGTGGAGGAGTGAAGGTCCCAGGTGTGGTGCACAGCACAGTCTAATGGGAAGCCCTGTACTGTGAGGGTTCTGTATCCCCCCTGGGTAAAGCTGGCACAATGATCACCTTTGGGCTTCTGTATCTTGTCTTCCATAATAAGGACCTAGGGGAGAGGGGACAAGGTAAGTGACTTGGGTAACTGCAGGGGTGTGACTTGGCGAGGAGCTGCAGGGAGGGGGCATGAGTGAGGTGCCTGTGTTACAGGCCACAGGATGTCCCTGCCTAGAGATAATCCCTGGGGGGCATCCCCACACGCGTGCACTCACCTCCTCCTCCTAACCAGCTTCCTCCAGAGACATGGTTATAGTTGGTCATTACCTTGATAGAAGTCTGTAAACTGTGTTTTATATTTTATCATAATGTACTTGACATATAGACATGTGTGTATTATTTATATGTTGCCATGCCTACTAAAAAAGCATCAAAATCCAACACCCAGCTTATGAAATAAACCATTCCCAATGTTCAGGAGGGCTGCTGTGGCCTCCTGTCTGATGCCGTTCTCAGCTTCCTCCCTGGAGGGAACCCCTGTCCTGATGGTATCTGTCAACACCCCCGCTTCTGTAAAGTAGCTTTTACCACATACATTGCATATCTCTAAATAGCACATTTTGAGCTTTATAAAAAAATGAAATTATAGCCTTTTGAGCTTCATTTAAATGCCACATATTGTTCTGGAAGATAAAAGGCAGATCTGTGTCCTTGAAGCATGCATTTTCACCACTGCAGATAAATATTGTTTTCTCTGGTGGCCCCTTCCTGGAGTCAGGGAAGAGACCGGGCTGCCTGCACATGCTGAGACGCTGCGTGGCTGTGGAGGTGAGGACGCCGGGGCCTGCCATGGAAGCCGTGGTGCTAGAATCGCGGCGTGCTGGAGTCCCTAGGCCAGCAAGGCTATATCCAGGGGCAGTTGTTCTGGGTATCTGAGAAGCAGATGGATTCCAACTCCAGTGATGGATTTTGCATGAGCAGGGAGGCTGAAAGGCAAAGTGTTAAGTGTGGAGCTCAGAAAGAGGACCAGAAGCATGGAGGGTCGGTGATGGTTCACGACAAGCACCTTGGATGCTGAGCTCCGGCACCTGCACTCCTTGTGCGGGCAGATTGGTGGCTCCTGGAGGCTGGAACAGAGCTTTAGAGCTACGGAGCGAACCAGAACCCCCTTTCCAACTGTCGTTCAGCAGCTATTTACTGCACACCTACGAGGTGCCAGGGCTATATGTGTTTCATCATCTCAAGTCAGGGATAAGACTGTGACTAGGACTTTCCCTGTTATTATATACTTTAGGGTCTAGTGCAGAGTCACCTGTTGATAAATTACATGAGTGATTCCCAAATACTAGTGGCTTCTGACAGCAAGCATTAGTTCCTTGTTCATGTTATGTATGAGCTGTGGATTAGCTTCAGCTCTGTTCCGTGTCCTCTGCTGTCTGGGTCCCAGACCCAAGGAGCAGCCCTTATGGGGCACATGCTATTTCCATAATAGACAGAAATAGCAGGAGGTGAAACCAAGCAGTGGTTCTTTGAATGTTGCTCAAACCTGGCTTGTGTATCTGTGCTAAATTGCTTTGGTCATGTCCAACTCTTTGCAACTCTGTGGACTGCAACCCTCCAGGTTTCTCTGTTCATGGGATTCTCCAGGCAAGAATACCGGAATGGGTTGCCATGGCTTCTCCAGGGGATCTTCCCAACCAAGGGATTGAACCTGAGTCTCTTGTGTCTCTTACGTTGGCGGGGGTTCTTTATCACAAGTGCCAGCTGGAAAACCTCATTCCTTACTCACAACCCACTGGCCAAAGACAGTCCTATGGCTAGGACTGCTGTCACCATGGAGCTTTTATGGACAGTCGATGCTATCCCCATCAGCTTTCATGACACAAGGCACTGAGCAAAGTGTAGGTTTGTCTTTGGGGAATGCCAGAGAATGTTCAGGAAGAGGATTACCATCCATCATAGGCACAAGCAGCCAATTACAGTCACAGTATGATAAGGTTTTAGAGCGAGTCACTGTACTACTTCTGACTTTATAAATTTACATGTAAAAAATGTATTTGTTCCTCTAAATTAGCTTTAAGGATTCTGTTGAGAAATAGTATGAGAATCCCTAGCCTGAACCTGAGGCTTGTTGTAGGGAGCTTGCCCAGGGGAGGAGGAGAAAGTAGAGCTGGCTATAGTGGTCTTCACCTCTGTTCTGTGCTGTGCTAAGTCGTTTCAGTCGTGTCCGACTCTTTGCAACCCTATGGATAGTAGCCCACTAGGCTTCTCCATCCATGAGATTCTCCAAGTAAGAATAGTGGAGTGGATTGCCATGCCTTCCTCTGGGGGATCTTCCTGACCCAGGGATGGAACCTGGGTCTCCTATGGCTCCTGCATTGAAGGTGGATTCTTTATCGCTGAGCCACCGGGGAAGCCTGGTCTTCACCTCTAGTATATGCACACAGGCTGTGCTAGTTACAAAGAAGCTTCTCACCCTGGGTACCCACCTGCTACTGCTGCTAAGTCACTTCAGTCATGTCCAACTCTGTGCAACCCCATAGACAGCAGCCCACCAGGCTCCCCCGTCCCTGAGATTCTTCAGGCAAGAACACTGGAGTGGGTTGCCATTTTCCTTCTCCAATGCATGTAAGTGAAAAGTAAAAGGGAAGTCGCTCAGTCGTATCCAACTCTTAGCGACCCCATGGACTGCAGCATACCAGGCTCCTCCATCCATGGGATTTTCCAGGCAAGAGTACTGGAGTAGGGTGCCATTGCCTTCTCCAGGGTACCCACCTGCCAACTTCCAATGTTCCTCCTGGTGCCCCTTCTGTCCATTTGGACCACCTGTAGGCATGTCCCATACCTGTAGGCTCTTTAGTGCCACATCCCTACACACACACATATATCCCTCCTTCCGTTATAGTCACGTCTACCTGGCTCTTTGAGGTTGCTCATTTTTTGCTCCTTCCCTGTGCTCGTGTTTCGGCTCCTCACTGTCAGTTGACATTTGTGGCCTGGGTCATGGCTTCCTTTCACATGGCCCCCAACGTGCCTGCCACCACACCAGGCATGTACCAAACACCCAGCAATGTGCACAAAAGGAAGCCTTGCATTGAGAGGAAGCCAGCCCCCTGCTGGCTTGTCCTTGTGCTTTCTCTGCAGGGTCTCAGGTAACTGTGGGTGTCAGTATGGGTTACACAAGAGTGACTCCAGTATGTGCAGATTGAAACCCTCTCTCCTTCCCTCGGTATGTGATCGGTGTGGGGACTGAACAGCCCATCCGCTCACAAGGAGCCAGGGTTCATCTGCACTCATGTGTTGCTTTGCAAACACTGGTGGCCTTTTCAAAGGTATGCATTTGTGTTTTCCAAGGGCAAGGACCGTATCTCCTCTTTTCCTCCCTTTAAAAGATTGCCCGTGGCACCTGATAAGCGCTACACGCACAGTGGGTGCTCCGTCCCCTCTACCTACCTCCCCTTCCTTTGAACCGGCAGCAGATACCAACGTGGTTCTGGGCCTGTGGGCCTTTGCAAAGACTGATTATATACTGCCTTCATCTAGAGAATTTTGCAGGTGAAAAAGGGAGGAAACCCTTAGACAATTGAGACCCAGGCCCCTAGCGCAGCTGCATAATTAACCACACACGGAGTGCAGTGCAGACTGTGTTCTCTCGGGCCCTTCAGATGACAGATACAGTGATGGCGACTGTTAAAGTGCTTGGCCCTGGAGTCAGTCAGACAGCGCTTGAAATCCAGGCTTGTGAATGTCATGATCTTTCACAAATTATTTAGTATCTGAGTCTCCTTTTCTTAAACCGTAATGTATAGATAATAAAATGCTATTAATTGTTGTGATCTTCTACATCCGTAAATGATATCCTTCTATCCTCCTGTTCTGAATCAGTTGAGACTTAAGAATAAACAGCTGGCAGAGAGTGGCCAAAATACTCCCATTGCTACAGATGAAGGGATTGCCAAGAAAATGTATGTGTTTGGGGCTTCCAATTTTGAATCCTGGAATACGGTGGATGTTTCCTAGGCTAGACAGCCACAGGCGTCCTCTGGGGGAAAGACTGTGTCAAACGTAGGTTTTGGATGGTTGGAGCAAAAGCGTCGCTCCCCAGTTGCTCACAGGGGAAAGGGCTAGGCCTCACACACAGCATCCAGACTTACCAAGTAGACCGTTACTCTTCCTCCCTGCTCCCTGAGCAGCTGAGGGGGTCTAGGCTTGCTACACAGGCAGAGCCTCCGTAGTAGGGGTAAGGGGCCATGGTGGAGCAGCCTTCAGCCCTCCGTGTTTGTGGACCGCAGATGTTAAATTTCATTCTGATACTCGCATAGACAGTTATGGTTGAGTTTACCACTTATTAAAAGTAAGCCTCCCCATGCAGTGCTTTTAGACATTTATCTTATGCATTTGGGAAAACATAAAAAGCCATTTGTTAATTAACATTCTATAATTGAGACCTTTAACAGAGATGAACTTCCCTTTGCTTTGTCTCTGCTTCTGTGAGCCTAATCATGGTTAGAAGGGCACTGGCTGTTTCCCAAGGAGGCTGGGGAGGGGTCTATTGGCAGTGTTCTTACAGCTTTGTTTTGTCTGTCTTTTGCAGTGCAAGTTGGAGTTCCATGCTTGTTCTACTGGCAGAAGTCTCACCACCCTCTGTGATGGGCCATGTCCATGTCTCCCAGAGCCCGAGCCTCCAAAACACAAGGCAGAAAAGAACGGTGAGTGGGCATCACACTGAAGGGGCACTGGGTGGCCTGATGTGGCCAAGGTCTGCCCCAGATGCCAGGAACCTGGCCTTTAACAGAGATGATCTAGTTTGGGCTGGGGAGATGGGTGTGCTTGGCAAGAGTACTCCAGTTTCATTTAGGAACTCCAAATTGAACTGCCTTCAACCTCCATATGATAGAAAAAGAACTGGGAGTCTTTGAAAATAATTCTGCTAGACCAAGATATGCGTTAGATTCTTTCTAGAGGTCAAATTGGCTATGGTGTAGGAAGGGCCGGGTTTCAGTGTTAAGACCAGGCCTGCCCTGGGTGCGCCTTGGTCTTCCTTGAACTATAATCTCTAAATCCTTTGAACTTCTGAAAGCCAGATTTCAAAACATAGACTGCAGAGATGTCATGACGGTGAACAGTAGGCCCCCCACTACTGGCAAAAGCATTTCTATATGAATATATTCTACCAGGCATGTGGCACAAAACCAAGGAATGGATGGAAGGAGAATAACTTCCCAGGGGCTGTGGTTTCCTTTCCATAGCTGAGAGGGGCGTCAAAGGTCGGGCCTATCTGGATGTTTTCATGATGGAGAAAGTAATGTTTTCCCACTGGGCTCAGTGCCTTAAAAGCCTTCTGTAATGAAACCTAGATAGAAGCTTGCCTTCCGTGGAGCTGGGCTTTCTCAGCTGTAGCTGGCTGTACCATGAACAACGCTGGACATCTGTGTGTGAGTGAGCGCATGCCTGCACACACGTGTGTTCTAAAGCCTGAAGCTATTTGTAATGGAGGAAGATGAATAGGATGTGAGTGTTTATCCACTTGCCTCTTCCTAAGCTGGCTTGTCTTTTCCAAGGCACAGAGATGAAGATGGTCAAGTGTAAATTTGTTCATGGTAACCAAGGGAATATTGTGTTACAAGTTTTTTGGGGAAGTTTAACCCAGGATGTGGAAGAACATTGTAAACCGTGAAACACGGGGGTCACAAATTATCTCTGTAGATTACTCTTAGTTACCAAAAAGCTGATCTCATTGTGTTTTGACCTGATCATTTATAGAACTCCAGGAAGAAATGTTAAGTAATCTATACAACCCTCCTTGAACTTTGGTGAGAAAACCCAAAGCCCTGTGTGGTAAGCAGCAAAATCCACAAAATTAACTTCTGTTTGGAGATGTCTTAAGACCCTTCTTAGGAAGTCTCCATAACCTCTTATTTCAAATATATTCTTTATTGCTTTTATTTACTCTTCTGTTCTGAGATAAGGAAACCGATGTAAGGAAGTCATTTCTGTGATTTGCCTGTAGTTTTCTGTGAGAAGGCTTTGATTTTCCTTAAACAAAGTACAACCCTTGTTACTTCATGGTGGGCTTGTCATATCTGATTAAATGAGACTCGTTCTCAAGTGTGACTCGCCAGGTATGGCCTTGGGTATGCCATTTATTTGTTCAGTCACTTACTAGTGAAAACTGGAACAAAGTCTAATCAAACCTATGCAAGTAACTGCATTGGCATTAAAGGTAGAATTCTGAGAAGCTGGCGAGAACAAGATTACCACTTGAAAGTATTTCATTTCCAAATGTTTGTAAAAGTAACCATTAAGTAAATAGTGAGAATAGGCCAGGAAGAAAGCATATGAATTTTATTAAATGATTATCAGAAAAGAGAACCATAAAAAATAATACCAGCAATATTCTAAAACCAATGATCAAAATTATATATCCTTCATTAGTTCCTGCAGTCTTGTATAATTATTTTTGTTCCACTGACCCTTGGGTCAACAGTTTGCTTTTATGAAGTCGTCAGAGTCTGGGAACTGTCCTCTCAGTCTCTAGTATCTAGCTATTGTCTAAGAAATATCACCTTTGAAGCCCGTAGCAAGAAAGGCATCTGTTACTTGTACTAACTGGGCACAGTTCTTACCATGAGGCTCTGAGATTGCCCTTCTTGGTCAGAGACTCAGTTTATGCTGTGACTTAAAGCAAATATTTTATATAAGCATGCAGGAAAGTAGGAACTACCTACTGGTGATAAGACAGAATATCTGTAGTTAATTTAGTACATATCTAACAATATTTTAATGAAGGAGAGTATAATCCTCTATTAGGATAGGGTGCTTAACTATTTAATACAGATTTGATCTGTGTTTCCCTGGAGGACAAGGGCATATTACGGGCAGTGAGGGCACTGATAGAGCTCCAGGATCATTATGTGAAATGAAACATTTACATGAAGAATATTCTACCTGGAGCAGAATCAGCCAAGGGAAGGCTGACTTTTTCTTTTGAGTTGATGATTCTTTCCACGTAGCTCTCACAGTAGTTTGTGGCAGGCAGTGAGCAGTGAACTGAGGTTGTGGCAACTGGGATAAAGAAGAGGGAATGGGTGCTCAAGAGGGATCAGAGATGAAATGAAGGGCAGCTTTCATTTGGCCACTTGGCTGTCAAGGTGGAGGGGGGAGGGCATGCCCATCTATCCACCTTCCTTAACCTGGTGGCCGCCCCTCTCTGAAGCTGCATGCAGTGGGAGTGGCATTCACAGGCCACTCTGTCCATGAGACACTTTTGGCTCTGAACGGTGTTGGGAGCACTCTTGTGTCTGTGCCTGTTACAGAAATGATGTTTCGTTGTCTCACAAATATAGGTGTATCAAAAATGTGACATTATTGTTAATGATATTTTATTTTCAACCTCCTCTCTGTTTTGAACCTTGGTTTCTTCTGGTAATATAAAAATTAGTGTAGTCCTTTCCAGGTAAATTCTATTTATTTGGGATTGTATCTAAACTCTAGAAAGTAGGATTGGGATGGGGGCTTATGAGCGACCATATTGGTGTGAGGTGGTTCCTGGTGTGTCTCTTTCTTTGGCATCTACCTCTCTGGGGTTTTGCTATTTTTAATTAGTTGCCCAGCAATGCTCACCCTCAGTGCAGCCAAGGAGAGATGTTCTGAGACCTTCTCTGTGACCTCTGCTACACATGTTCATTCAGCTCACACTGAGTCCTCTTACTCATCCTCTCACCACCCCTCCTTGGCCCCTCTCAGGGCCACACAAAGCTTGAGGATGTTCTTCTATGACCTTCTGATGTCAAGAAAGCCTGTGATGGGTTTGTTCTCTCAAGCCATCTCTCCTCAAATCTGCCTGGCAACCATTTCTCTTCCACGCAGAGGACATCTTTACAAGACTGGTTTCAGAATGGGCCTCATTAGTAGGGATACACAGGTGCTCTTTGTGTGGAGCTCCAGCTGCCGAGGGTTTCAGGATCACCTCTTCCTGCCTAGGACCCAGAGGTGACTTTGGAGGCAGGAAAGCACTGTGGTGGGAAGAACTTTCCTGGGGACGCAGCAGTGTCTGCCTGTGCTTCTCTTTCCCTATATATTACCTCTTGCAGCCCCAGTACTTGTGACCAGTACTGGGTGTGAACATCCAAGGTTTGCGAGACCAGGATCTAACTTACTCTCTTTCTGATCTTGCTGTGCTTCTTCCAGCCTTTGGCTGTTTGAATTACAACAAACCCAGTTCTTGCAAGTCAAAAGTGTCTTGTCTGATCAGATTTGGTTTCAAGAATATTTTTAGGAAATCAAAGACAAATTGTTGAGTTTTGTGTTCTCTCTTTGTTTTTTTCTGGCATCTTTTCTTTGATGTGGCCCCTGAGGGGATGGTAGAAGGTGGAGTCATCCTTTACTACCTCTAAATATTTCCTCTCACATCTCTCAGTTGCCTTATGACCTTGGACAAGTTACTTAATTGCTTTATCATCTCTATGATGCCAAACCAACCTCAGGACTATGGAGTAATGATTGTCCATAGGAAGGGAAAAATTAAAAAGAGGGATATGAGATTGAAATCCACACATTAAGCCTGGGTTTCTGTACCATCTCTAAGAGTTTCTCAGGAAAGATCCTTCCCCTATCTTTTCTGGTATTAATGCTGAAAGCTCAGCTTCTCTGTACATGGGTGCCAAATCGAATCTCGGAGACAGAGTTTTGGGTGAACTAGAAAATAATAGCTTTATTGCTTTGCCAGGCAAAGGGGGTCACAGCTGGCTACTACCCTCAAAATGGTGTGTCCCAACTTGAAGAAGATAGTGAGAAGTTTTATATTAATTGCTCAAAAAGGGCGTGATCAGTTCATGGACATTCTTTGATGGGTTGGTGGTAGGGTAAGTAAAAGTCAGTATCATCAACCTTCAGGTCCAACTGGTCTGGGGTCTACATGGTTGTGGGCAGCATACCATCATTAATTGTCAACTTCTCCCACTTGGAGGGGGTTTCAGCATCTGCACGGCAGCTCGAAGGATTTTGTCTATCCATTGATGAGGGAACAGGACCTTGCCCTAAGGTTGCTCTTGACTCTTTCTCCCTGGTCTTGCATCACTTCCTGTCTGATTAACTTTACTGCTTGAATCCGCCCATTGGAACTCAGGGAAGGTTACGGAGGCTGAATGAAGGCTGCTTCCTATAATCAAAGAAACAGGAGACACAGGAAGACCTGTGCCCAGGAGCCCCACAGGGCCCTACATGCTATCAGTATTTTCTGGCACCCAACAGCCAGGCCAGCTAGGAAGTTGCCTCTCACTAGCCCCCTTCCACATCTGCTCCTGTCGCCACCCTGCCTCCATCCCTTCCCTTGTCACCGAGACAGCCCTTTCCCCTGGCCTGGGCTCCACAGCCTTGTTCTCTCTGGAGGAGGGGCTCTGAGCTCCCTCCTGGCTGAGATGAACATTTCATAGTTATAGGTTTCCGGTCAGGAAAGATCTCCCCTTACTTCCTTCACACCATGTTCAGTGGACCCTGGTGTTCCTCGAAGGTGCCTCAGGTTTCCACACACGGACCGTGGAAAGCTGAGTGGGTGGGGACTTCTGATCTCCCCTAGAATGACTCCATTTTTCTGCTTTACCACCTCAGATCACATTTGCAGGAAGAGAGTTTTGGCACCGGCAAGCCATCGTTCAGTTTCCATTCACTCCTTGAGGAAACTGGGGTTCTCCAGAGAAAAAGCATCTCTCCTCAGCTCAGATGGTGGGTAGGTGTGGGTGGGGTCAGAGTCTGGGCCTCTTCCCTCGTGGGCGGTGCCTTTGTCCTCCCCTGCCCCCGCCATGTGTACTCCCTTGGGTAACAGCCAGCCAAGTCCTCAGCTTGAAGACGGTTGAGGGTCTATAGCTGTGTTTGGCAGGAGTTAGTTATTTCTCCGGGGTCTGATGTCACTTGCCTGAATCTTGAAGTGTGAACCATCAGGCAAAGAATGTCACTGCGTTCCCACAAGCAGCCAGGTTTGGAAGGCATTCTGTAGACTCTCTCCCACCCCACCCCCAACCTTTGGAGGAGGAAGTTGAGAAAATAGCACCGTCTCTAAAGCCAACTCCTTCTTTGCTTCTGTTGTCACCGGTTAGCTATTTCTGTTTTTAATTTTTCTCTATGTTGTTTTCTAATTGGAGTATAATTGCTTAAAAATGTTGTGTTAGTTTTTGCTATACAACAGTGTGAATCAGCTATAAGTATATATTTGTCCCCTTCCTCTTGAACCTCCCTCCCACCCCCACCCCATCTCATCCCACCCTCTAGGTCGCCGTGGACACTGAGCTGAGCTCCCTGTGCTGTACAGCAGCTTCCCATTAGCTGTCTATTTTGCACATGGCAGTGTGTACATGTTAGTGTTACTCTCTCAGCTCATCCCACCCTCTTTGCTCATCTGTGTCCACAAGTCCATTCTCGGTTTATGCATCACTGTTCCTGCCCTGCAAATAGGTTCTTCAGTACCATTTTTCTAGATTGCAAAAGCTTTACAGACACGCTAAAGTTAAGAGAATTTGGTGTCACCAAACTAGGTTAGCTTTTGGAACGGACATGTGGGTCCAGCCAGTTGGCCTCAGAAGTTCTGGAGAAGGCTGTGAGGCTGTCAGCATTCCTGGCCTGACCTTGCTGGGGGGGTTGGGGGCGGTGTGGGGCCATGTTTGTTTCCACAGATCCATCCCACATGGCACGCTAAAGAGGAAATAACAACTTCCCTCCAGCTGAGCTATTTGAAACAGTAGAAAAATAGTCTACAATGATTTTCTCTTCTCAAATGGTGATTTCAACCCAAGGGCTGGATACTGGGGAAAAAAGAAGTCCTGGGTTGACAGGCGGCTGTCTAATTCCATTACTTATCACAAGTCAAGTTGGGGAAATGTGTTTAAATGGGAACAGGAGGTGGTGCCAAAGAGACGGGATGAAGAGTTCTTCCTCGCTGTGATGTCTCAATGGAAAAATCCTAAAAGCATCCTGCTGCTAAGGCTCCCAGCAAAATGAAGATTTATCTTTGCATCCAGGGAAGAACATTTTTCTTTAATGCCTATTGTGTAACAGGGTGAAGGCCCCAGGCTTGCAAACTTGCAGTTTAAAAGCAGTTTCTGTTAACCTTTTCCATAGCCATTCAAGTCCGCTCACTTATTATTCAGTACTATATTATGGTCAGAAATTAAACATGTAAAGGTACATTTAATTTTCAGAGCCTTATTATTATAAATGCCATGACCTTTTTTTTTTAAAAAAAAAAAAAAAAAAACACAAAAAGAAGCTTGAGAATGAAATTGGCAACTGTATCCAAGAAGAAAAACTCCCTTGTCAGGACTCTGGAGGTAAATCCGACTTTGGCTTTGAACTCAGATTCTTCTTCTGTGAGTTCGGCTCTGGGAAAGTATACCACAGGTTCTCCTGGCTATTCTGAAGCTTTGTTGGTCGCAACTGACTGGGGGAAGGCTGCAGGCGAAAAGATACAAGAAGGTAGACTGGGGCAGGGTGGCCGAAGTCATAGCCAGAGTCCAGAGAAGGAGATAGAGGCTTGTGCTAGAAATTAATGTCTTTGATAGTTCACTCAGACAGCTCTCTCCTGCCATTATTTTTTATTTATAAATTAATATCCATTCTTATATAAAATCCAAATATTATGGCAAAAGTGGCCCATATTCCCAGTTCTATTAGCTTTCTATTCATAGGCTTCGAATTATTTTTTTTGGAAACATAAAGATGTTTGTTTTGTAAACATCTAATATACTTTTAAGACTGTTTGTTGTCTGTTGTTGTTGTTATTAAGTCACTGCGTCATGTCCAACTCTTTTGCAATCCCTTGGATTGTAGCCCACCAGGCTCCTCTGACCGTGGGATTTCCCAGGCAAGAATACTGGAGTGGGTTGCCAGTTCCTTCTACAGGGGATCTTGCCGACCCAGGGATCAAACCCAGGTCTCCTGCATTGGCAGGCGGGTCCTTTACCACTGAGCCACGAGGGAAGCTGCTTTAAAATAGTACTCATCCAAAAACCAGGATCATATTCTACAGTGTTTTGTGCCTTGCCTTTTTTTGTGTGTATCGTAGATATGTTTTCATGGAAGGTCACATCTCGCTCTCTCTCCCCCTGCCCAAGGCTCTTCCCACTACCCCTCTCTCTCCAGCCAGTCTGCCAACTCTGCTCCCTTGAACTCCAGACTCAACTATGTGACGACTGCTCTGCATTTCTGTTTGGATGCTCCTAAGCATACCAGACTTAACATGTCCAAAATGAAACTCCCGATCTCCCCTATATCTGTCCCTTCCTCCTATATTGTATTTGCCACCTTAATTACTGTCATCTCCATAGTTCAATCTGCTGAAGTAAAACCAAAAACCAAAACTTCTTTCTCCCACATGCCACATATAATCATCATTTGAGTCCACTTTCAAATAGATTTTTGAATGTAAGTACCTCTTATCACCTCCATGGTTACTGCCCTCGTGGTCCCAAACATCCTCATGTTTTATTTCAGTAGCTTCCGAGTGGATTTCCTGGCCCCTACATTCTCTTTTGAACTAGGAGTGAAACATTCTGTAAAATGGAAGTCATATTGTATAATTTCCTGTTCAGGACACACCACTGACTTCCCACCTTGTTAAGAGGAAAAGAGAAAATACTTCAGTGACCTGCAAGGCCCAGCATGATCAAGTCCCTGATCAGGTCCCAGTGGGTCCCTCAGATGTGCCATTTCATTCCTGCCTCAGCCTGGACATTCTTCCCAGACATCTACACACCTCCCTTTACCAGCCACCCTTCAGTCTCTGCACAAACACTGCCTTCTCAGCACTTCCATCTCTCTTTCCTCCTTTATTTTTCTTCTTCTTTTTTGAATATTTATTTTGATGCATTTATTTATTATTTGGCTGTGCTGGGTCTTAGTCATGGCACGTAGGATCTTCAATCTTCATTGCGGCCTGCAGGATCTTTAGTTGCAGCATTCAAACTCTTGCTTGAGGCATGTGGGATCTAGTTCCCTGACCAGGGATTGAACCTGGGCCCCCTGAATTGGGAGCATGGAGTCTTAGCCACTGAATGACCAGGGAATTCCCCTCTCCTTTATTTTTCTACAAAGCAATTATCACCATCCAATATATTAGATAATATGTTTATTCTGTTTATTGTCTGATTTGCCCAACTAGAATGGAATTTACACGAGGGCTTTTTCTCTGGATTCTCAACAATTATTTGTCAAATGTTGACTTCATCTCATTCTTCTGATAAAGTGAAAGTACTAGTCGCTCAGTTATGTCTGACTCTTTGCGATTCCATGGACTGTGGCCTGCCAGGCTCCTCTGTCCATGGAATTCTCCAGGCAAGAATACTGGAGTATGTTGCCATTCCATTCCTCTGAAAGTGTTGTCTATTATATAGATGTACCATAGATTATAATGCATGAAATGGCAATAAAAAGAGAGATTTACTGTGGTAAGAAATCATCTGTAGAAGGTGCTTAATATGTATATTAAACCCTTGGTGTGTATGTTTAATTTTTCCAGCTACCAAACAAAGCCCCCTCCATTGCTGGTGAGAAAATTTGGAATTTGGAGCTTTTTGGTACCTTGCCTAGGGCCACCCAGCTAATAAATGAAAGAACAGGGACTTGAAGTCTTTTCTAGTACATGTGCTCTCCTCACGTTATACTGTGGTCTTAACATAAATTGAATGTCTGCTGAAAGGGCAGACTTCCTATGGAAAAAGAAAAAAAAAGGACATCCACGCATTTTAAACTAAATTTCCCCATGCTTTCAGTGCTCAGTAAACGCCGTCTGTCACTGATACCACGGCCTCTCTGATGAGATTTCTCCAAGGTGAGAGAATCAATGTCCTCGCTCATTTTCTCTTCTTTCTTTCTGCAAGCACACTTCGTTCTCTGAAGTTTATCAAAACCCTGGCGTGGGCTCATTCCTCACCACACCACTACGCTTTCTGATAGCCACAAGTTTCTGACCTAGCTTCTTAAAGATAAAAATTCGTTTGTAATCTGTCCTCAAGTCGACTGTTCTTCCGTTGCCCTGCTATCTATTGCTGTGAGAAGAAAAGACAGCATTACAATACAAAAGTAAATTGAAATTATAATCGAAAGAGAGCAAGTGGCTGCCCTGCTACCAAGCCAGCTGCTTCACAAAATCTCGGTAGTCCTTGTCCTTGTTAGAGCCGAGGGTTGTAGTGGCACCTGGGCCTTGCAGAGAGGAGTGAGCAAAGGAAAGGCGGTACCTTCCTAACAGGTATCGTGAGAATTCAGTGGCTCAATTTCAACCATAGGTATGGAATTCAAAAAATATAGCTTTGGACTTCCCTGGTGGTCCAGTGGTTTGGAATCCAACTGCCAGTGCAGCAGACATAGGTTCGATTCCTGGTCTGGGAAGATCCCATATTCCACTGAGCAACTGAGCCCATGTGCCACAACTACTGGAGCTGGTGCACCCTAGAGCCTGTGATCTGCAACAAGAGAAGCCCCACAGTGAGATGCCTGCACACTGCAACTGGAACGTGGCCCCCACTCACTGCAACTAGAGAAAGCTTACAGGCAGCAATGAAGACCCAATGCAGCCAAAAATAAATACATAAATAAATAGAATTAAAAATACAGCTGTTATCATCATCATTTAGATACTGGTTCTCTGTTTAAAAGCTCAAATAGCACTTAGACATAAAGGAGGCAGGATGTCACTTTGATTATTTAACTTGAGGAACATATAAGGATGCCAGATAAAGCTCAGAATAAGAGTTGTTTGAATATATGGTAATAGATATTCAGATCGCTTAGGAGAATAGCCACAACAAGAACAACAAGCCAGCTCTCAGTCTGTGGAGACCATGAGAGATGAGAGATGTGTGAGATGTGTTCCAATCACAGTGATGTCATGAGGGTGAAACCTTGTGTTTCTCTCCTCGTCCCAGGGTCCCTCTCCCCAACTTGAAAAGAAGCAACTTTACAGTGAGAGATGGTAGATCTCCTTATACAGTAGAGTTTCTGCCTGTCCTTCTCATCATTGAAGACCTAGAGTGAGCTAATGAAGGAAATAGTTTCAGCATGCCTTAGGGGCAGTTCTGGGAGGTGGAGGCACCGGGACATTGGGGCCGAGGTGATGATGAGGTTGATCATGGTTCCGTAGGATATAAACATTGCTGTTTTCAGAGTTCCCAGTGATGCATGCACTCGCAGGTCATGTAGTACATGTCCTTGATATTTGACTTCACCATGAAGAAGTCTCTGTGTAAGGAACCAGTCCAGCTGGCCTGTTCTATTCCATGTCTGCCTGAGAATCTCAAGAAGGCAATTGCATGGGCCTGTTTCCCCCAGCCCCCGACTTCATCCTACGGAGTATCCATTTATTTTGGCATCCCTGGCCTGACTATGCTTTGTCCAAGCTTGAATCTCCTGAATGGCTCTTTCTAGCATGTCATGTGTTGGGGGTGGGGTGAGGGTAACACCCCAGGGAGTCCTCTGTGTTCTGCCCTAGTGAGGGATGCTAAGCTTAGCTCCAGCTTCTAAAATCACTCAGGCAAAGGGGCACTCATGCTGTGCAACCGCATTTAGAAGGTGAATGTCAAAGACCAAAAGATTAGTGCTGACAGGTAGTTTGATTAGAATTGTGATCGTGTACCAATGCACAGGGCCAAGTAATATTCCAAAGAGAATGACTTTCAAAACATTACGTGAAGCCAAGTTTAAAAAGAAAGCCCCTTTTATGGGGACTTCTAATTCTGTGGAACTACTACCCTGAGAGGTTGTTGCTGAGGCTGAAGAGGTCTGGACCCCTGATTACATCCCTCTAAATCTTAGCACTTAGGTAACTCTCCCAAGCCAGGCCAGTCCCAGGGGGTGTTCAGAGCTTCACACAGTAGCATAGAGAGAGGGGGGTCATGTCCCCTTATTCCTATGGCCTGATCTGCACTTGGACCCCAGTCTTGGGCTCAGTTCCTTCAGGCCCTGCCCAGGCTCCAGGACCTGGCACCTGCATGTCTCCCAGAACCCCTCCCTGACTTCTCCCCAGGAGTTGAGAGGTAGCTGCTGGGGGAAGGCAGCTATGCTAGCCACTCTACCACCAATGCCTCATAAGCATGGTTGCTGTAGAGTCTTGTCACTTGCCAGGCTCCTGCATGTGATTCTGCACCTGCCAGTCTGTCCTCGCCACCTGGATCTTCTGCCCCAGCCTTCCCTGCAGCTCCCTGCTGTGAGCACCATGCCCAGCACATGCATGGGCCAGTGTGCAGCATATATCGGGCGGCCTTCAATCACTGTAGAACCAGTTCATGGAGGAAAGGTATAGGCTCCTAAGGTTTTCAGAGTATGTTGATATCCTTGAGCTTGCAGCTGTTGCAGCCCTTTAAAATGTTGAAGATTGTAGGTGAAATAGGTCCCTAAGTTGGAGATATGGGCGCAGTGATTCTGAGACACCCATCTCTGGCCTTCCTTGCATTAGTCATTCTGGGGCATGAGCTCAGGCTGGAATGTGACACCATGTGTGTTTCTGGTTTCTCTGGTTTGGTTCAGATGGCATCATCCAGCCTGAGTTCACCCAGTTCTCTCTGCTTATATCCTGCCTTCTCAATTTAGCTTCCTGAGGTCTCAAGTTGTCTCAGGAAGAGAATGATTTTTGCCCTGATGACAGAAATACAGTGTTCTCTGGAATAGAACATTCCATTAGGTTCAGGAATGGGCTCTCATGAGGACACAGAGAACACTTCTAGGCAAAGGAGACAGTAGCGTTTGTTCTCATTTGGATTGAGAGCTTC
Source organism: Bos taurus (assembly GCF_002263795.3). Lineage (NCBI taxonomy): Eukaryota > Metazoa > Chordata > Mammalia > Artiodactyla > Bovidae > Bos > Bos taurus. Next base: position 48,479,388 of record NC_037334.1, on the reverse strand, counting down.
TGGTACAAAATGTGTGCATACTTCCATTGTGAGACAGCTGAATTAAGTACTGATCATCTCTGCACCCAATAGGAAAGTAGCCTGTTCGGGAAAAATGTAGTGAACTAGAGTAACACTGATCTGAGACTTCATGAACCTTGCTTCTGAAGTCTTCTAAGCCCTAATGAAAATTAAAAATTTAAAGCTTAAGGCAATACTCTGACAGCTCTTTTTTTTCCCCTAAAACTGAGGGCAGTGCTTGAGTTTGTAGGTAGTGAGCAGTATGTCTTCATTCACCCAGAGTCTGCCCATCTGTCCATCCATCCAGCATTAATTAAATGCTGATTTTGTCCCCAGGTTCTATGCTGCAACTCCCCTAAGCAGGATGACAAGAAATCAACACCCAACATATCAATAACTTATTATTTGAGTGTCTATATAGAGGGCTCACTTCTGTCCCAAGGTATCAATTGTCTCCAGCTGGGCTGTTTTCCATTTCTTTATGAAGTTGGGTTTATGTGTCTGGGACTCCAAAGGCTCTTCTATTCTTTTCTGAGTGCTTAGTTAGAATTTTGACCTGTGTTATAGTCCCAGTGGTCAGAAAAGCTAGACTTTACCTCATGTGGTTGAGACAAGGAAACTAACCTAACTTAAGTATCATCTGTCCTGTAGATCATCATCACCTTGAAAGCAAAAGTTTTATCTGTTTTACTTGTCTTTATATCCCTAGCATAGGGTCTATTGCATGAGTGGACATGACTAAGTTAAATATAAATTTGTAGCCTATCTCTTACATAGTTATAATAATTACAGAAATAGTGAAATACATAAATATCCAGGTTCAGTTTGGTGCCTTCCTCCTTCCTGCTGTTATGAGTTGTTATTCTTTTTATGTATAGTAGAAACACACCTCCTTCTCAATTTACTCTCGGATTTCTAACTGGGTCTAAAACGTCTGAATTGTTTTCCCTGGTCTTTTTCTTTGATGACCGTCCTGAATACTTGGCTCTTTCAGGGTCCTGTGTCCATGGTTTGTTGCCTCCTTGTCCATGAGCAGCAGTTACAGGAGAGACCACAGTCAAGGTCACTAGCATACCTATTGTGCGTTGAAGGGTTCTCTCCATCTTACCTCCTATGGGTCTCTAACTGTGTGTATCTTGCAGTTTTGATGCAAATACATCTATAACTCCCCTTATTCACCCTCCAGATACATATTATAGGGCTTGCCAAGAGGCCAGTATTATATTCTAGCAGACACATTGGCTGGGGAATCAGATACCTAATTGTGTGATTGAAATTCAGCCCCCAAACTCCTTAGTTGTGTGGCTTTGGGCAAGCTGTTTCTCTAAGTGTCAGGTTCCACATCTGAAAAAAAGCAAAACGAGAATACATATCTGTCTCGAAAGATTATTATAAGAATGAAATGAACTTGATAAGATAATTATGAAAGCTGCTGGTTCTGAAGGATGCTTGATGAATATATATCTCCCTTCTTTCTTTTGGTAGCACACGCGAGTAACCTGGTCTGCTCTTTGTGTGGTTTGCTAGTACACCGCCTTCTGAAAGACCTCTGCATCCTAAAGTCAGTCTTGACAACACTAGCAGGCACTGTTAGCTGTTGGCCTCATCCCTGTTCAGTTCCGCTTTTCTTTGAGGAAGAATGTGCACGATGATACCTTTCCTTTCCCAGTTTCTCTTCCAGCTGGGGGTGTGGCCCGGTGAGTCAGTCCTGATCAGTGAGATGCAAGTCAAGCTTTCTGGAGATTTCTGAGAAAGCTATGGCTTTCATGAAAATCATAGGTTGGAGTGGAGCTCTAGCAACCATTTTGTAACTATTAGGGTTCCCACTAAGGATGACTGGGCAGGGGCTTTGAAAGAAACTTCATCCCCCTGAGTAAAAGTCATGACTGCCTCTCTCCTAACTGATGTTACAAGGTAAACCCCAAAGGGTTTATGTCACTGTTCATCAAGCTTTCTATTATTTGCAGCTAAACACGTTTTTCCAGTCGACACAGAGCACCTTCCCTTTAAAGATCATTTGCTTAGAGATGGATCATGCTGCTGTGAAGTCAGGCGCTCCCAAGAAGTCAGGTCCAGTGGTATCTTGGTATCTAGGGAAGGGGAGGTCTGAGTTGATCTCGGGAGCATCACTCAGTGTGTCAGGAGAGCATATGGTTCCCAGAACCAGACACAGGAGCTTGAATTGGTCTGGTGTGGGAGCATCTGACCTGTGAGTATGGGTGCATGGGTGTTCTGAATCTCTTGCGTAGATTTCTGAGGAGGGAGCAGAAAGGATATTTCATGATAGCAATGAGCGAGGAGTACTGGTCTAGAACGCAGTGTACATGAGAGTGAGCAGAAGAAACTGTCAAACTGGAAAAGATAGGTGTGTGGTAAAAGGCAGTAGACTCATGCACATTTTTAAGAAGCATTTTAAAAAAACTATAGAAGTTTCACATGTTTGTTACAGAACATTAGAAGAATTTTAAAAAATCCAGAAAGAAAGTTTAAAATTACCTGTAGTCTCCCAGTCTGAGTATAATCACATACTACTTTTAAATCATTATTATTAGCTTAATGCTACTTAATAATATTCTTTTAAAACTTGATTTTTAGTTGCTGGCTGGTATCTAATTTTATAAATTCTCTGTAATTGCTAATCCTCTATTGAGCACTTAGATTTTCTCTGATTTTTCATTATTATAAATACCGCTTTTATGAACATCATTAGGTATTAATTTTGTGCATATATTAATTATTTTCATAAGATACAGCCCTAGCAGTAGAATTTCTGGGTAAAATGATATGCATACTGTAAGTCTTTGGTCACATACCAGCAGAATTTCTTCCAGAAAACGTATACCATAAACAGTGTATGAAAATGCCTATTTAGAAGACACTTATCAACTTTGGATACTGTAATTTTTAAAGAATTTTCCTATTTTGTGAGCTTTTTAAAAGGTACTTTTATTAGTTAGGACTTGGCTTAGCAGTGCATAATCAACACTCCAGTGCTCAAATAACAGTGATTTAAGCAAAAAAGCGTTATTTTTCATAAAAGTAAGTCAAGTGGTAGGAAGTCCAGGGCTGGTATGGAACATCTTAGATATCAAGTACCTTTTCATTTTATTGTTCTGATGACCTTGGGACAACTTCATGGTCCAGCTAGAGCTCTTTATGGTCCAGCTCTGATCTTGCTAGAGCTCCAGCCATTGCCATCTGTAGTCCAGTCAACAGGAAAAAGGAAGGAGCAAAGGAGGGCACAGGACTTTCCTTCAAGCAGATCCCTGTGAATTTGGATATAAATCAGCTTACATCTCAGCGGCTGACTTGGTCTGAATTTAGTTTGAATGAAGTGTCATGGTCTACCTAGATGCTGGGAAATATGGAGTTTTAAGATGGAAAACTACTGATCAGAGTTCTTATTACTAAAGAAAAGCAGAAAAATGGATCCTGGGAGACCATTATCTGGCTCTGTCCAAGTCTGATTTTTTTTACTTCTTTGACTACACTGCAGGTTTAGCATTTTTTTCATATATATATATGAAAAGAGTACCAGAGTTTCTGTGTACTTCACGAAGTACTGACTCATTAGAAAAGACCCTGATACCAGGAAGCATTGAAGGCAGGAGGAGAAGGGGACTACAGAGGGTGAGATAGTTGGATGGCATCACCAACTCAATGGACATAAGTATGAGCAAGCTCTGGGAGTTGGTGATGGACAGGGAAGCCTGGCATACTGCAGTCCAGGGGGATCGCAAAGAGTCAGACATGACTGAGCGACTGAATTGATATATTTTTCATATATATATATATGTGTGTGTGTATATATATATTTATATATATATGAAAATATTTGTAATTCTTTTTATGAATTGTCTCATATATGCTATTCTTTCCCTTTCACAGTACTTCTCCCAATAAATTATAAGGCAGTTCTTTTACATATAAAGGGTATAAATCACATTTTAAAAAATTTGTTGCTTGCCTTTAATGGTGTTTTCTCATAGACTAAGATTTTGATGTTTTTATCTAGATAGGTCCATCATTTTTCTTTTTTGCTGTTGGAGTTTCTGCCTTTGATGTACATTTAGAAATCTCCCAACTCGGGCCAGATAAAAATTTCACCTGTGTTTCCATTTTGTTCTTTTATGGGTTGAATTTTTCATATCTGATGCATTAGGCCAGTGGCATTCAAACAAGGAAAATAGTTTTTATTGTGATTCAGTACTTAAAGCTTCCATCAAGCAATATCTACTCGTATTCTGTATAAAATGTGCATTTTCTGTTCTCTGCCATTATACTTCATATTTTAGAAATTTATATTCATCACCCATACATGCATTGTGACCAGTAGTTGGGAAAAATAGTATTTTAATCAATCTAATACTTATTCTGAGGTATACTGTGAGAAATGGAACCATAAGGGTATTTTTTTTTCCCTTTTTTAAATAGCCAGTTTTCTTAATGATTTTTACTCTTAATTCATCTTTTCATCTAACAAGAACCTATCCTCTTTTTCACATTTTTCATGGTTGTTCTTGCCTGTTCTCCCAGATGACATTAAAAATCATTTTGAAAACTTGCAGAAGATGAGATTTAGATTGGATTTACAAAGTAATTTGAGACAAGTGATAACTTTACACTTAAGTTGCTCCATCTGGAAGTGTGGCACAGCTCTTCCCAGTTTCTCAGGAAGTGTCTACAGTTTCCTTTCAGATGGGCTCCTGCATCCCTCATTACACCTATGACTAGAGAGCTGATGTTTGTCATTGCTTTTTGTGACTGAGACTTGTTTTTTTATTTCTGTTAAAATGATTCTTTCTTTCAAACAGAAAATCTTGATTCTCACAGCTTTTTATTTTATCGTTTTGGATTTTCTAGAGAAGACTATGTCATCTACAGATAATGGGCATTTTGTCTTCCTCTCCAGTGTAAATTTTAAGAAATTGCTGCCATTTGGGGATTTCTCACTATTGCTAAACACTGTGTCATGCGTATGTTTTCATATAGTTATCCCGAAAGCCCAGTGATGGGAGGTACTGTTATTTCCATTTAAAGCTGAGAAAATAGACCTTATTAATTTCAAATGCTCAAGGTCACACATCTAGCAAATGGTAGAGCCAGGATTTGAACCCAGATGAGTCTGACTTCTAGGCCTGAGCTTTTAAGTATCTCACTCTATTGCCTGTATGTATGTTACACTTCTCTTTTAGGACTCAGTGGGATTCCCAGGTGGTGCTAGTTGTAAAGAACCTGCCTGCCAACGCAGGAAATGCCAGAGACCTGGGTTTGATCCCAGGGTCAGGAAGATCCCCTGGAGAAGGGCATGGAAACCCACTCCAGTATTCTTGCCTGGGAAATCCCATGGACAGAAGAGCTTTGTGGGCTATAGTCCATAGGGTTGCAAAGAGTCGGACACAACTGAAGTGACTTAGCACACATGTAGCATGACCTGGATAAACATTCCAGAATGGAGTATATAAGATATTTGTTTACTAAGATGTCCATGGTATGGCATTTTTAAGTTCTGCTGAGGCACCAGTGTGAACCAGGGCTTGTGAAGGCCTGGGCTCTGTGGCTGGTCTCCTCAGGCATCTATGGCAGACGGCCCTCTCTGTTTCCTTGGCTTCATCAATCCTTGGTCATTTTCCATGTTTATAGCACCACGTACCACTTCTTTTCAGCAATTGGTATCCAACAAAATTCCATTTCTGCAAATCATTAATTCAGTGTTAATGTTTTTTACCTAAAATTTTTATTTTTTTTGATGTGGACCATTTTTTAAAGTTTTTATTGAATTTGTTACAATAGTGCTTCTGTTTTATATTTTGGTTTTTTGGCCTCAAGGCATGTGGGGTCTTAGCTCCTTGATCAGGGGTCAAACCCACACCCCCTGCATTGAAAGGCGGTCTTAACCACTGGACTGCCAGGGAAGTCCCCACATAAACTTTCAATTTTAAGAAACTTTTAGATTTACAGAAATATTGCAGAAATGGTACAGAGAGTTCCCAGACGCCCCACGGCCATTTTCCCCTTACATCTTACATTGAATTTGTCAAAATTAGTGAACCAATATTGATACATTATTTTCTAATAAAATCTGCATTTTATTCAAATTTCCTTAGTTTTAACTGAATTTCCAGTTTCTGTTCATACGATTATTTTCCATCTTATTTGATGAGTTGTTTGTTCTGACCTTTTGTCCACCCGGGACACTATATTGCATTTAGTTGTTATATCTGCTAAGGCTCCTCTTGGCTGTGACAGTTTCTTATTTTTTTCTTGTTTTTGATGACCTTGACAGTTTTGAGATGTACAGGTCACTTATTTTCTAGAATGTCCCTCCGTTGGGATTTGTTAGATGCTTTTCTAATGATTAGCCTGGGGAGATGGGTTTTTAGGAGAAGGACCATAGAGATAAGTCCATGTTCATCTCATCCTATCAAAGGTACATACTATCAACTTGACTTATCACTGTGAATGTGAACCTTGATCTGGCTGTGGTGGTGTTTGTTAGGTTTCTCCACAGTAATGTTACTCTTTTTCCCTCTTTTCATAATGTGCCCTTTGAGTGGAGGTCCCCATGCACAATCTACACTTAAGAAGTGGGGAATTAATGCTCTATTTCCTTGAGGACAGTGTCTACATAAATTATTTAGAATTCTTCTGCACCAACAGATTTGTTTCTTCTTCCTGATTTAATTATTTATTTAATGTATTCATTCATTTGATCAATCAAATGTGAGTTTATGGGTTCACAGACATTTATTTCACGTATTGGAAAGGAAATGGCAACCCACTCTAGTGTTCTTGCCTGGAGAATCCCAGGGATGGCGGAGCCTGGTGGGCTGCCATCTATGGGGTCGCACAGAGTCGGACACGACTGAAGCGACTTAGCAGCAGCAGCAGACATTTATTTTATACCTGAGGTTATCATCTAATACTATTAGGTTAATCCAATGCTAAGGTTCGGTTGTTCACGTTGTTCCAGCTTTGGACACTGGGAGCTCTTTTTGGAGGCTCCTGTGTCCCTTTGAAATACTCCCATTGTGGTTTACTTTATTTGCTTACTTTTGAGTACTTCTTTACTTTCTGGCACTACACAGTGCTCTAGACTCAACTTGTAGATTCCTTATCCCAGCCATAAAATCAACTGTCTCTCCAGGCAACTCTGCTTAGTTTTATTAGAGAACAGCATTGGCTTCCCTGGTGGCTCAAACAGGAGAGAATCTGCCTACAGTGCACGAGACCTGGGTTTGATCCCTGGGTCAGGCAGATCACCTGGAGAAGGAAACGGCCGGCTACCCACGCCAGTATCCTTGCCTGGAGAATTCCACAGACAGAGGAGTGAGTTTGTGAGTTTAGCCTTGGTATGATGAGATGAACATGGACTTATCTCTGTGGTCCTCTTCCTCCTTCCTGGTGGTTATGATCCATGGGATTGCAAATAGTCAGACATGACAGAGCGACTCACACACACACACACGAAACCAAGATCTGGATATCTGAGCATTACTATTGCAATGTCACTTCTCTGCCCTCTCAGCTGACAGAATAAGGAAGTCTGTGTATACATACACATTTGTAAATTCTTCTGTGTGTATTCATCTGCATCTCTATTAAGCTAAGTATGAGTTCATACTGATGTCTCTAGCTCTAATCCATCACCACACAGATCATTATAGCTTTCTCTCTTGCTTGTCTATAATCTCCCACTCCAGCAGTGAGAAACTCCCAGCATTCACCATCCATTTACTTAATTCTGCAATTATGGCATGTGTATACAGATAATGGTATCAAATTACTGATCCCTACCTCCTGGATAATGACTTTATCAGCAAGAGCACAGTGTTTATGTGTAGTCCTTTGGCTTTTAGTCTTAAAGGCTCTGCTCATTGCCAAAGCTACTCAGGTCAGCACCTCTGTAATACACTTAGATTCTTTTGTCACACTCTACTTTTCATCCGGGGAGCTCCTAACCTCCTAAATGATTATTTTAATTTGCATACATTAAGGTTCAGTCTTTGTGCTATGATGTTCTTTTGGTAAATTCACACAGTCATATAGCCACTCTTTTGTTGTAGTATCATAAAGAATAGTTTAAAACTTGCTTCGCTTCTCTGTTTCAGCCACTGCTACTGTCCCACCTAGAATCCCTGGGAACCACTGATCCATTTATGAGCTCAACAGTTTTGCCTTTTCTCAAATGTCCTATAAGTGGAACTGGACAGTAGATAGCTTTTTGTACTTTTTTCACTTAGCAATTCATTTAAGATTCATCCGTGTTTTGGTGTAGCTTGATATTTCATTTATTTTTTAACATTGAATAGCATTCCATTGTATAGATGTTTCATAATTTGTTCATACATTTACCTATTAAAGGACATCTTGATTGCTTCCAGTTGGTGCAATTATGAATGAAGCTGATAAAAATGTTTGACTGCAGTGTTTTTTTTTTTTTTTTTGCGTGTGTGTGTTGCCACAAGTTTTCAAATCAGTTGGGTAAATACCCAGGAATGCTAATGCTAAATTATGTGGTAAGATGTTCAGTTTTTAAAAAATTGCCAAACTGTCTTCCAAAGTGGAACAGCTACACCATTTTATTCCTACAGCCATAGTGAGAGTTTCTATTGATTCACATCCTTGCCAGCAATTGGTATTTATTTTTTTCCCCCGACATTCTAATAGGTGTGATGGTGGTATGCCATTGTTGTTTTAATATGCATTTCCCTAATGACAACTCATGTTGAGAATCTTTTCATACGATTATTTTCCATCTTATTTGATGAGTTGTCTGTTCTGACCTTTTGTATATTTTAATTGGGTGGGTGGTCAGTTGTAAGAGGAGTTCATTTTGGATGCAAGTCCTTTGTCACATACGCATTTACAAATCTTTTCTCCTGGGCTCTGTCATGTGTATTATTTCTCTTAATAGTGTCATTCACAGGGCAGAAGTTTTTTATTTTAAAAAATCCAACTTAATCTGTTTTTTTTTTTCATGAATTGGGCTTTTGGTGTCATGTCTAAAACTATCACCAAGCCCAAGGTCACATAGATTTTCTCCTGTGTTTTCTTCTAGCAGTTTTATAGTTTTCCAATTTACATTTAAGCTTATCATTCATTTTGAGTTAATTTTTGTGTAAAGTGTAAGGTCTCTGTCTAGGCTCATTGTTTTGCATCTGGACATCTAATTGCTCAAGTACTGTTTATTGAAAAGACTATTCTTTCTCCATTGAATGGAATTCATTGATTTTGCTCCTTTTTCAAAAATCAGTTGACTCTATTTGTGTGGGTCTACATCTCAGCCCTCTATTCTGTACCATTGATCATTTTTTTTCTTCTTCTTCTTTTTTTTTTTTTACCATTACCATACTGTACATAAGGGTACAGTTTTGTAGTAAGTCTTGAAATCCGGTGGTATAAGCACTCTTGCTTTGTTTTCTTTCTTCAGTATTACAAAATTCTTTTTATATTTTGTAATACAAAATATTTTTTGAAAAGGAAGTATATTTGGTTCTCAGCCTTCTTGCCTGACACATGTACTCTGTCTGGGTAATCCAGTGCTCTCCAAGCACATAGTAGGTGCTCATTCACCAGTTGCTGATTGCCTGGTAGCACAGTGTGGGGACAGCTCCATCGGCCAGTGCCTGAGTTCAATAGATGGTCAAGCATGGCCATCTCAGTGGGCTCGTATGTCTCAGCATCTCTCGTAAGGTGATAAACACTCATAGTTCCCCAAAGAAAACTGATTCCTAGCGAAGATTATTAACATGAAGTGGTTTGTGAAATGATTATTCTTAACCAGAAAATAGAGATTTGAGATAAACATTCAGAACTGAATGAGAATGAGAGCAGGGACCACACCGAACAGAAACGAGAAAAGCAGTTCATGAAATAGTTTCAGCTAAGGCTGCAGGCAGTGTAAAAGTGACTCGTGTGGGTCACTTTTCTGCTCTGGCGTTGTCTGGAAGCTTGGGTGTTGGTGAATGTTTCAGGAAGGTGAATCCTTTATGCATTTTGTGGATCTATCTTTGCAGAATGTTTTGTCCCACCTACCTTCCTTTGCTCCCAGATATGCTTAAAGACTGTCTCCAGTGCTTGTCTCCTCTCTGTAAGGCAGATACATACTTGGTGATGAATTTTCCAGCCAAAATGCAGTGCTGGGGCGAGGAGACATATGCCCAGTGTAGATTGGCAGCAGATGGAGCTCATCAGGATGCATTATAACAGTTGTCCAAGCCTTCATGAAGTGCTAGCCTGCTGTTAACACCCTCCTTCCCGCCTCTTTGGATTGTGGGGCGGGCCCACTTCAGCAGGAAGCCAATCAGCCTTTTGCTCCAGGCTCTGAGCCCAGTCTCTGCTGGTACCACGGCCAGCAGGCACTGGACAGCTGCCGGACAGAGCTACAGCAGGAACACGAGTACACAGGGAACGACAGAAGCCTTGAGTGGAAGTCTAGCTGTGCATGACAACTCCACATTAACCTTTAGAGAAGCTCTCCTGGAAGGCAGCCTTGGCTGACCCAAGCCAGCAGCTTGAGTTATTACTTTTCAAACCTTTTTGCAGTGAATGGGTTCCTTGTTGGGGGCATTTGGTCCAACCGTAATCTGAGGAAGCCTGGCATGGGAAGGAGGCTGTTGTTCAGGTGACCAGCCAGTCACCTGAACACCTGTGACTGTGCAGCCTTGTCCTGGGTGCGTGGGTTCCCTTTGAGGGTGAGAGGTGGAGGGGGGGGGGACAGGATCCAGAGTTCCCTTTGAGTGCTCTGTTCTTCTCCTGCAGGACCTGCCCTGTGTCATCAGTAGTAGCTTCTAGCAGCAGCGAGTGGATGGCCTAAATCCTGCTCAGGCCCTGATACCTGGGCTGTGCCTTCCTCTGGGCCATAGTTAAAAAAGACATGCTTGCTGAATCTATGGGCCCTGCTCATGGGCTGAAGGGCCCTCGTGCAAGGATGCCCTGCATTTGTGGGGGTATCAGGACAGTGGATGAGAATTTATGATCTGAACTGCATCTTCCAACTCAGGTCTTCTGCAGGATAGCATGCAGGCTGGGGTGACATTGCAGAAAAGTACTAACTGAAATTCAAGCATCTATCAGGCCATCATGGACCTGGACACTGAAGTCCCCCCAGGATCAAGATTCACGTTTAAATCTTGAAACTCAAGTTTGCTTTGTCTGCACATGCCTTGAGTATCCTTTTTTTTATGCCTAGGGCTCCTGATGTTAACGGAATGTCCCTGTTGTAAAAACCATGGCATGACAGGCAGAAAAGCAGAGTTGGGAGAAAGTTTGCTTCTGGATTCAGACAGATCTGTGTTAGTCTAGAAATCCACTCTTTGGATGACTTTTCGGCAAATACTTTAACCCATTTGAATTCATGTCTTCATTGGAAGAATGTTGATACAGATAATGCTATGGCCTCATGGAGTTGTTTTGAGTTGTAAATGGAATCATCAATGTAAAGTGCTTGGAAAGAGGCCTGGTAAGATCACCACACAGTAAACACCATTATTAGTATCACTGTTATCGTCATCATCATCAGCTACATTACAACTGGTAATAGGAGGGTTCGTTGAACAGCAACCTTTCTAGTCTGTGTCATCAGCTGCTGCTAAGCTGCTAAGTCGCTTCAGTCGTGTCCAACTCTGTGCGACCCCATAGATGGCAGCCCACCAGGCTCCCCCGCCCCTGGGATTCTCCAGGCAAGAACACTGGAGTGGGTTGCCATTTCCTTCTCCAATGCGTGAAAGTGAAAAGTGAAAGTTAAGTCGCTCAGTTGTGTCCGACCCTCAGCGACCCCATGGACTGCAGCCTTCCAGGCTCCTCTGTCCATGGGATTTTCTAGGCAAGAGTACTGGAATGGGGTGCCATTGTGTTAAATCAAAATTGTAAAGCCCTTCTTGATCCCTGCTGTATGCAGGAATACAGACAAATGTAGACAGCATCAGTTTCTGCTCTCAGAGCACTCATACCTTATAGTGGTGAAAGTTCCTACGTGTATTAAAGTTCAATGACAAGTATAAAAATAAGCATTGCGTTATGTGCTTATTAGGGCTTCCCCGGTGGCACTAGTGGTAAAGAACCTGCCTGCCAATGCAGGAGATGTAGGAGATGTGGGTTTGATCCCTGGGTCAGGAAGATCCCCTGGAGGAGGGGATGGCAACCCACTCCAGTATCCTTGCCTGGAGAATCCCATGGAGGAGCCTGGTAGGCCACAGTCCACAGAGTTGCAAAGAGTCAGACATGGCTGAAGCGACTTAGCACACATGCATGGGTGGTTATTAATTGCTCAGAATACCAAAGAAATGGTGCTCATTTGTTTACAGACAGTCCTGGACCACAAGGTCTTACCTTGGTTATATCACTGTCAATCTTTCTTGGAAAATTACCGTTGCCCTGAAAAGTTCAGGAGACCCAGAGAGGACAGAGAAGCAAATCAAAGCCACTGCAAAGCTTCTCAGCATTCTTTTGTTTTGGCACTAAATAGGTACTCCCTTTCTTCTTTCCTGCTTTCTTCCCTTATCTTCCTCCTGAATCATCCCAATTCCACCCCCTCTTTCTTCACTTCCAAACCACACAGGCAGTTGAAACCTTGGCATTGAAAATATTTCTTTGGGAGGAAAAGGAAAGATGTAAATCCTGTGTGTTGTGATCGTTCCCTCTTCCTGGCCCCACTTCTGGGTGTTGTCACCCACCTGCTCCTTCCCTGCCTGATACGAGCATCCTGTATCTTGGGAGGTTCCTGGGGACATGGAGGTACAGATTTCCCCCAAGACAGAGCAGTTTGGGATCCAGTGAGGTCATTCACGAGTCCCAGAGTTTGGTGACCAGACGCATGGATTTAGAATAGCTGCTTCAACTGTCTTGCCCTTTCCACGTCAGAAGCAGAAAGGAATTAACTCAGTGCTTTTTTTCCCCTTCAAACCACTCCTGAGGGCTTCTGCATAGCATTCCCCAAATGACAGGCCCACCAGAGAGATGGCTCCCCCCTCAGGCGAGAGCACACATCTCAGCTGGTCCCTAGTGCCTCGTTCCCAGCGGCATCTTTCTATTCTGTGACAAATCTGATGTTGCTTCTTCCACGAACCCCATCCACGTGCTCATTAAAATATGTAAATGCAGCCCCTGGCAGTACTCCATCCATGACCGAGGCCCGCACCTCTGGTTTACCTCTCCCTTCTCCACTGTGCCTTGGCCCTCAAATACTGGGTGTAAGTTGACTGAGGTTTCTGAAGCTGCATTCTGTGTTTATTATTGCCAATGCATATTTATATATCAGGAGACTATGAGTTTAAGGGGCAGAGCCCACCTTAGAGATATCTGTGAATGAGGCCAAGATTATATTTTTGATGGTCTTGCAACTCCCTTGTCTTCATTGGAGGGGACAGTGAATGGTTATATACTTTTTACATTAAACCACTTAGATGTTGCAGATCATCTGTGGCAGTAGCTACCATTACCCTAACTCATGTAGAAATTAATTCAAAGCATGTTGATGGTGCACCTGCTATGAGACAGGCATTGTGCAAAGTTCTGGGACCCTGTCTTAGTTCAGGTCTGCTGTGACAAAATACCGCCAATAGCGTGGCTTGAACAGCATTTATTTCTCATAGTTCTGGAGGCTGGGAGTCTGTGACCCAGGGAACAGTGGATTCTATTACTGGTGAGGGCCTTCTTCCTGGCTTACAGACTGCCACCTTCTCTGTGTCTATTCACATCATGGTGGAGAGAGTTGGGGTTGTGGCCTTTTCTTATGCTAAGTCACTTCAGTTGTGTCCAACTCTGTGCGACCCCATAAATGGCAAGCCACCAGGCTCCCCATCCCTGGGATTCTCCAGGCAAGAACACTGGAGTGGGTTGCCATTTCCTTCTCCAGTGCATGAAAGTGAAAAGTGAAAGTGAAGTCGCTAAGTCATGTCCAACTCCTAGCGACCCCATGGACTGCAGCCTACCAGGCTCCTCTGTCCATGGGATTTTCCAGGCAAGAGTACTGGAGTGGGGTGCCATTGCCTTCTCCTTCCTCTTCTTATAGGGGAGCTAATTCCATTGGGAAGGCTCCACACTTGTGACATTTTCTAAACTTCATGACCTTTCGAAAGCCCCACCTTCTAATGTCATCATCATATTTAGGGTCAGAGCTTTAATGAATTTGGGGGGACACATGCATTCAGTCTGTAGCAGAGGAAGATTTGCTGCCATGGGGCTGTTATTCTAGTGTGGCATCGTCTGACCAATATGATGTACAGGTGCTCTGTTCAATGTAGGTTGGCCACGGCAGGGCAAGGGCTCTGTTTTTATGCACCTTCATGTCCCTGCTACTGGGTCCCATGGAGTTACCTGTCCAACACCTAGGATGGGTTTAAAAGTGTTGTCCATGGTGGCCTGACATTGATCCTGGATCCCAGAGAGGTGTGGCCTCCTGTCTTTTTTCCTTAATAGGAGGGAAAGATGCCTTGCAAGCAAGTATACTGTCTGAAATCAGCTTTATTTTTCATTGTCTCATAGAAAAGGGAGCTTAAGCCTCTAATTGCCGCTATCGGAGCCAGAGCACCTGCTGGTTCTAGCGGCTGCTTCCATTAGTGCGTTGCATCTCTCCCAGGGCTGCCAGGCTGGTAATCTGAAAGGGAAATAACTTCTGCTTAGGGGGTGGAGGGGACTCATTGTTGCTAACTGCTCACCGTGTCTATCACTGTCTCACCTCTGCTTTGGAGGAGAGAAATCAATAGCGTTTTAAATGTCTTGCTAAGTAAGTGTTTATGAAGCAGATTCCCTGGAGACTTAGCCTGGGGCAGTGCTTAGGGCAGCCGGAATGCCTGGAGCAGGAAAAGCTGCTGAGGCTGAAGGGCTTCATTCCTACCCTATTCTTTCCTTGTTCCGAGTGGCCTGGGCTCTTTGAGCTGCAAAGTGCATCCACCTGCTTGGGAGATGAGAAGGAATGGCAGTATTCATTCATTCACTGCAGTACCTCTTCTGAGCTCTGTGCTGGTAGCTGGACACACTACCGCAGCCCTCAGAGGGCTGTTGTGTCATATGTGTCATATGTGTCCTGGTGGAAGAGAGGCTGGGGGAGCACAGAGAAGGAGCCTGGGGGAAGGAGGGGCAGGGGAGAGTCTGAAGGGGCTTCCTGGATGGGAAAGGAGGAAGTCTTTGTTGACTACTCTTCTCTCCATTTCTCCAGAACTCCTAAGTTGGGCAAAAGACATTGGTCAGGACATGGAAAGCAGAAACCTGCAATTGTGTGATCAGCACCTACTTAGGCTGCTTGGCAGATAAGAATTGATAGAAAATAAAGGTCCATATAGTCAAAGCTATGGTTTTTCTGGTAGTCATGTACAGATATGAGAGTTGGACTATAAAGAGGGCTGAGACAAAGAATTGATGCTTTGAAACTGTGGTGCTGGAGAAGACTCTTTGAGAGTCCCTAGGACTGTAAGGAGATCAAGCCAGTCAATCCTAAAGGAAATCAACCCTGAATATTCATTGGAAGGACTGATACTGAAGCTGAAGCTCTGATACTTGGCCACCTGATGTGAAGAGCTGATTCATTGGAAAAGACCCTAATGGTAGGAAAGATTGAGGGCAGGAGGAGAAGGGAGTGACAGATTTGAGATGGTTGTGTCAGGGGAGTGTGTAATTTCCTCGTTTCTGTCTCGCTGCAGCAAAAATTTGAAGCAATGGATGGATCATTGTTACAGCTCGATCAAAGCTCAGTTTAAACTGTGGACTAGTGTTACAGCTCGGTTTTAGCTCAGTTTTATTTGGCAAGCAAAGGAAAGTACATCCTCAAGGCGTGAGGGTAAGCTGACCCAAAAGAAGAGAGGAGAAGAGATAAGCTCAATTTTGGCTCCTCTTTTTATATGTTTTTTTCCCCTCCCCCTGAGCCTGCCCTGTGTAAATTGGGCTAGCCAGGAGGGCTGTTTCTTTTATCTGAGATTCTCACTCTGGTCCTCAGACCTTCCTTTATTCTATATTTGCGGGCTTTTTCCTCTCTTTGTCTTTTAGCCACCACTATTTTGGACTCCTTTTTCCTATTCTAACTACCTAACAGTTAGATGGCAACACTGACTCAATGGTCATGAGTTTGAGCAATCTCTGGGAGATAGTGAAGGATAGGGAAGCCTGCTCTGTTGCAGTCTGTGGGGTCACAAAGAGTTGGACACGACTGATTGAACAACAACAGCAAAAAATGTAGGGCCCAGCAGGTCTAGGTAGGTCCCTTCCCTTCAGAAAAATGGATAGACTATTCCTCAGCCTCTGCTCCAGAGTATTGCTTGGCCTTTTGCTGCTGCCAGGGCACAGAACTTATGTTGGCTGAGCTTTCTCTCTCACCACCATCAGGTTCATTCTCTTGGTGCCCTCCTTTTTGCCTGGCTCTGGGTTCTGTTCCTTAGTGGAGGGCTTTATGGAGCAAACCCCACATCTGTCTTGTTCCCTAGTTAATTCCCAGTACAGAGCAGCATCTAACTGTGGATTTTAAAAATATTCACAATAGAAAAGTTGAGAGTTCTGTTTTATTTGGTGGGAGTTTTTAGGACTTCAAGCCCGGGAGACAGCATCTCAAGTGACTCTGAGAGAACTGCTCCAAGAAGGCAAGGAGAAGGGCCAGGTAATATATAAGTTTTGCAACAAAGGGCAGATAGTCTGAGCATCAAAGATTATTGTTAATTAAAGAAAACCAGATACCTCAAGTTTAGGAATTTAGTGCTTTTATATGTATGGGAAGATGCTAGAGTCTGAGCTCACTAAAATCATTCCTTTGATGTGCACTCAGCTATTGGGGCCAGTACTTTGTATTTTCTCATGCTGAGTTGCTTCAGGGCTCATCATAGGGGGTATCTGCAGTCTGATGGCTGCTAGATGGCAGGTATTCTTTCCTTCTTGAGTTCCCTCAGGGCTCCCCAGCTCACCATCTGTGGTGGCTGCAGTTGCTAAGGGCTGTGATCTCCTTTGTTTACAGGTATGGCAGGAAATATTCTATTTCTCATGACGCACAGAGGGCATCAAAACAGAGAGAAAATGCAGCCCTTCTCCCACCTTAGCAGTTGGTCTTTCCTTTCTAAGTGTTCCTTACCACCCTTGTAGAGCTTAGCCAAAGAGAGAAAGTGAATTGGGTGGTCAACCAGGCACTGAAGGTGAGGTGCTTCAGACCCATGACCCACCCTAATGTTCCAGCTTGAGTTAGGCATGGTCTCAGTGTTACCAAACCTAGGTTCAGCTGCTTGCCACTCAAAAGTCAGTAATCAAAAGGCAAGTGTCAATAGAATGGAAAGTTACTTTAATCAGAAAAGCTGGCAGTCTTCTGATAGACTCGTGTCCCAGCCATGATAGCTCATAAAGGGAAAAGGTAAAGTCAGTGAGTCATTGGCCTTCCCAGGTTGTGGTAGCAGCAAAGAATTCGCCTGCCAATGCAGGAGATATGAGACACATGGGTTCAATCCATGGGTCTGGAAGATCCCCTGGAGGAAGGCATGGCAACCCACTCCAGTATTCTTGCCTGGAGAATCCCATGGACAGAGGAGCCTGGCGGTCTACAGTTCGTGGAGTTGCAAAGAGTCAGACATGAGAGTAACTGAGCACGACAGTGACTCATTGAAGCAGGAGGTTGGACTCTGCCTCGTATTCCACTCGCGTGCAGACTGGCTGACTCTTCAGTGTGGTCTTGCCCACGTGATCTGCCCACAGAATTGCTAAGGGGGCTGATGGGAGTAGAGAGCTAGTCATTCTTTATTTCTTCATATTTACTTCTTTTAATCTAGGAAAAGAATCAACAGGCTAGGCAAGGCAGGCATGATGTGCGTTCAGGAGAGCATAAGTCAGAAGTCAGGTTAAATTGCCTGGTAATCTCATCCCTATATTTATTAATAGCTTCTTTCAATATTAGAGAGGATTAAAAATAAATGGGCAAATGAAATGGGCAAAAGAGCTGCTTTCACCAGCAAGGCTTGGCTGAGATTCATTCATGTGACAAGGGAGGGCAAAGGTGCACAGTGACCTGAGGACTGGGCTTTCCTCCCAACCAGTCATAGGTGCTGGATGCCCCACCGCTAGGCTGTGGTGAACAGGCCAGGCCAGCCACGTTGGACTGTGGCCAAAGGCTTGGGAGAGCAGAGGCCCAGGAGAGCATTCTCTCTGGTCATGGCTATTCATTCGTCCCTTCCTACCTACACTTGCCCTGTTCCAGGTTGGCCATCCTTCTCTCCATCTGCCCATTTCCTCTGGAAAAGCAACCACCTTGCAGAGAAGTATCTGCCACCGTGCCTTGTATACAAGAGTCTCTACTCGGAAGTGGCTTTCTGGATGGCGTGAAGATCTTGTATCTTCCCCAGGTCTTCTCCGATTCCAGCTCACAGCACCCTGTCTGGGGGAGCTGGCCTGCAGGTAGCTGGCTCCAGTCCTCATGCAGTGGTGCTGTTGGTCTCCTCACCATCTCCCTCTCCTTCCCTGGGCACAGGGAGAGAAAAAAAAAGAAGCTGTGACACAGATACGTGCAGGAATAGCGTGAATCTGGCTTGGATTACATGTGCAGTCCTCTCCACTCCAGGCCCAGGGTCTGCGGAGCTGCCTGTGGTCTGACTCATAGAAAAAGAAGTCCTGGCCACTGGTGGTGGCCAGCTGACTGCAGCTGCGTCCTCTCACCGAGGAGGCTGGGCGGACCTACACCTGGACCCCTCTGGGCCACTTGCACTTAGCCTTTTGTGCTGCCTGACTTTCCTCAAGTTGAAAGAGAAAGCTGCCCATCACCCATGCCCATCGCCTATGCCAGCTCTGCTGTGCCCTTTCTCAACTAGTGATGATCCATCATCACCTCGTGGTTCTACCCGTGGCTATGTGCTTCCTTGCCTGCAGCCTCGTAGTTCACTCTGGAGTCCCACACACCTAGTTTCATCCCAGTTCTGTTACGTCCAAGCTTTGAGCCTGGACAAATCTTGTAACCTCTCTGAGACAGCTTCAGGTGTCTCAACTGTGAAATGTATGTGATGAGAGCTCATGTACTCTCATACGTAGCTCATGAGACTGTGACAGCCATGAGGTGCTGCCTATAAGAGGCTTTATATGGGCCCGGACCCTAATAAATGCTCAACCATGCCATCTGCCATCACCATTGTTATAACAGCTGCTGGTGGGGGTTACAGCCCACTTGGAGACCCCCACCTCTGGACTCACTTAGGGGCACTGTGAGAGTTACACGAAGCCGTTGTTGTGAAGCATTTCCAGTGAAATTGGCACCTGCTAAGTTCTCCGTAAGTGGGAGCAGTCCCCCCTCGGTGTCGGTGCTGTACATACCCTCGCTTTATTCTTCAGCCTGTGTCTGTCTCCCTCCAGAGGCCCAGAGGCCCTAAGGACAGGAGCTCTCTCACTCTCCTCCATCTCCCTGTGCCCATAATGGGACCTGGCCCTTAGGAGAAGGTACTGAGCCTGCAGAAGAACTGTTCTCACAGATCCCTTATCATCAAAGGGTCTGAGAGCTTGGGGTCTCCAGCTGTCCTGATACCCAACAGGGAACTGAGGCCCTGTGGGGGTATGGGGGGAGGTTACCACCATCTCCAGCCAGGCAGGCAGCTCATCAGCAGGCAGGCTCTTAGGGAAGACCTCCTGGGGGCCAGGTCCTGGGAACCACTGGTGCCCGAGACGGTCCACCCCATGTGTGCGAGAGTACGAGGTAGAGTCTAACTCACTTACTTGTTTACCTGAAGGGGCTTCCTGAGTGTTCACTCAGGGCCAGCTACTGTGCTGGGGTCTAGGGTATAACAGTAAATTAAAAGAACAGGTCCCTGCCCTCATGGAGCTTACAGTGTAATGTTTCAATCTAACATGAGGGAAGACAGTTGTGATATGACCAGAGAACACATCATTGGTTAGGAGGTGGTGAGCCTGTAAGGGAAGCACCAAGGGACAGGTGCCTGGTGCCTGATGAAGAGGAGGGCAGAGCCAGCTCTGCTGGTGTGCTCAGAGGAGGAGGCTTCCATCAAGAAGGAAGGGAGGTAGGCAGGAAGGAAGGAAGGAAAGGGCATTCAGCCTGAGGCTGGAGGGATTAGTACTCAGCCACAAGGCCCAGGGAGAAGTGTCAACTGAGCTGCTAGTGGGGAGGCACCTTCCTGCATCTGAGGGGCTCTTGCAGTTCCTAGAATGAAGGAAGAGCAGATTCGATCTGCAGGAGAAGCAGTGAGGGAAAGGCACTTCCTTTCCTTTTCCACCAGCCCAGGCTTGCCTTTCTGCCTGTCCTGTCCCTTTACCAGGTGGACTTCCTCCTGAGGTTGTGAGAGCTGAGCTCTTTGGTTTTCAGCCCTCGGGTACCCATCCATTCTTCCTTCATCCCTGATACCCCTCCCTCTCTGCTTGTTCTTCCATCTTATGTCCCCAACAGGGTCTCCCCAGTCTTGAAAACTCTCCAGCTTCTTAGTCCATTCTGTAGAGTATACTTACTGCATCCCTTGTCTCACCACTCACCCCTTCTGAACCCTGCCTTTTGGTCCTCAGGTCCACAGCAGCAGTCCTGATGCTGAATCCTGGCTTCCTGTCTTCCTCCTCCATGGCTCCTCTGGGGATGGTGACCACCTTCTTCCTTCTGAAAACTCTCCTTCCTCTCCTTAGTGGATTGCCAGGGTTCTCCACAAATTGTGCCCATCTCTGCTTCCTTGGTTTTCTCACCTGTACTATCTTCACATTGGCTGGTTCACATTTTCTATTTATTTGATATCTCTTGCACCTTTTCCCAGTGACCTCACCTTGGTCCTCATCTACCTCCTGCACTGCGGCATCTGCTCACAGGGGGTCCTTCATCTTCTCTTTTCCTTTCCACCCTGCTGTACCCCACCTCCAGATCAGTCTTTTAAAATCACTGCTTGGAGGAACATCTGTCCCTCCCTTTTGGTATAATCAAACTCATTTACTCATTTTCCTCTGAACTGGGTTTCACTCTCATGTATCTTGTTCCCAAGTCTTGAAATACCCACTTCCCTTCTCAATCCAAAAAGCCTCCCTAGCCTACAGGGATATCTAATCTGTGATAAGAGTAGGGGTGAGGGGAGGGGGTCTTTCTCACTGGCGTTCACAGCTAGCCAGCAAACATTTATGGAGCTCTTATTATGTATCAGGCCATCCCGAAATGTTTCATGTATGTGAGAAGATGGACAGTTGTAGAAAAAGCTAGAGAAATCATTTCTTCTCTGGAGAAATTATATATATTGATATATTCTAAACTCCTCTTTGATGGTTCACCCACAAGCTAGGACTGCATACTCTCTAGTTGTTAACTGTTCTTGCCACTGCCATTTTTACGACTCTCTTAATTCCTGATCTTATGATTATGATAAAAAGAGTTTTTATAGAATAAAGTAAGGCTTTGAAAACTGGTTATTAATCCTACAGTTAGTATCTACCCTTTAAAAATTTAGTTCGATAATTCCAAATAGTTTCATAGTGGAGGCTGGTGTTTTGTGTTTATTAAAGGGAATGCTTTAAAATGGAATCACTTTGAAATGAGACCCAAAGCATGGCCCGTCTTGTTGTAATTATGCCATGTATAATTTAAAAAGAAGAATGTACTTTCATGATTCTGGGGAAATGCTTACAAAACAAAACTCTTCATTACTGTACATATTATAACTTAAAGAATTTCTTTTGGAAGAATTTGAATTTAAAACATATGCTAGCTACTGGGGTCTCTCATTGGGGAATATTTACATCTCAGCACATGGCATAATTACATTTGCCATTTTCAAAAGCAGTTGGGTTATGTGAACTCTGAGAAGTTCACCATGAGATCTGATGAATTTTGGAAATGTGTACCTATTGGGCTCCCCAGGTGGCTCAAGTGGAAAAGAATCTGCCTGCCAGTGAAGGAGTGCAGGAGATGCAGGTTCCATCCTTGGGTTGGGAAGGTCCCCTGGAGGAGGAAATGGCAAACTACTCCAGTGTTCTTGCCAGCATAATCCCATGGACAGAGGAGCCTAGCAGGCTGCAGTCCATATGATTGCCAAGAGTCAGACAGAACTGAGCACCCACAAGGGTAAATTTATCTCTAGTGTAATGAAAAGAATTATACTCTTGATGTGAGTGAGATGAGTGTGAAGCCAGCTCTGGTGTTTAGTTAGTAGTTAGTATGGACAAGTCATTTCATCTCTTTCCCAATCAGGGCTACTGTCAGGAATAAACAAAGAGTGAGGAGATAGAATGAAGTCCCTCCTAAGTGTCAAAGGTTATTGTTGATTGGATTTGTGAGACCTACTATTTTCAAAATAAAACAATAAATTTTATTTTTTAAGTATATACTTGAGCATAGAGAAGAGAAAATACAGAGGAAAAATATAGAAAATGTAGATTTTTGCTAATAAAACTCAAATGGTTTTCTAAGCATTGCTTTGAAACCTGCTTTTTTCACTTTGAGATGTTGCAAACATTTCCCAAATCAACCTTTTGAGAAACTGGTTTTTGATGACTGCATAGCATTCTGTTATATGATGTATTTAATCAGTTCCTTGGTTTAAGCTGTTGGCTCCAATTTTTTTTGTTGTTATTCTAAATAAGCATTTTTATACATAAGTTTTTGTACCCATCTTTGATAAGATAAATGGTTATAGTAAAAACACAGATTCAAAGATACAGATACTCTGATCCATACTACCAACTTATCTGCCCCAAAATGCTGGCCCAACTTTCAATCTGTCATACTGGCCATCTGCTGACATCCTTTCCAATCCTGAGTATTCCTTTAAAAGACACAAACATTTTTTAAAATGTGGCCTATTTGCTAGATCCCCTAAAATCGATTCTTAGTTTAGTTTGTGTTCCTTTGATCACGAGAGAGGTTGCACCCTTTTTTGTTTGGCGATCTATAGCTCTTCTTGTGTGAACTGCTGTTTGTGTCCTTTGTATTTAGAGGCCGTGTTAAACATCTTTGTTCTTGCACTGAATTGCTGAGGCATAGTCACTAATGGTCCATTAAGCCGTGTTGAAACATCTTGGATCAGATCTTTAAACCGGTCATTTGTCCAACAATCTCTGTTTGTGGAATCATAATGTGTTAGGTGGATGGCCACAGGGCCAAGAGCCCCTGGCTGCTCCCCCAGCAAGTGGCTGGATATTATTCCCTCTCTTCCTCGTTCACCCATCATTCTGCTCCTTATGTATTTTTAAGTGCGCTGGGCTGTGTTTTAGGTTTTTAGTTCCTACTCTCAAGAACTTTAGTCTAAAGGAGAGGCGTTTACAATACAGTGTGCTAATTCACTAAAGGAAACCCTTCAGAAGACACGTTCTTCTTAAGAGGATGCATTTGACCCTAGAAAATGCGCATGTTTTCATCAACAGACAGAAACTTCTTATCTCACCTTATTTTGGAGCATATGTTCTCCTCCTCTTCTTAAGTGCTTTCTCTGAGAGGCAAATCAGCATCAAACAGGTCAAAGTCAACTTGTAGAAAACAAAGCCAAACTTCCTCCAGCACGTTTTTGTACTAGCTAAAAAGTGTGGTTTCTTCTTGGCCTCCACCTTGCCCGTTCGTTTGATCTCTGACCTCTTGGCCAATCTAAGCTTGAAAATCATTGCTGGAGTCAGGTGTATAAGGGCTTTGGATCCAGGTAGACTCAGAGCCTATTCCTAGTTCTTGGGCACATGATTCATCTTCTCTGGGTCGCCATTTCCTAGCATACAAAACAAGGAAATAAAGCTTATCTCATCGGTGCAGTTTGAATGATTAGGCAAGATGATGATTTAAAGTGTTTGGTGCAAAACAGATACTAAATAATAGCTCTTATCATTACAGGGATAAAGTCATATAAGTTTACCATTAAGGAAACCTATTGTTGGCTATGAAAAAGATCTTGTAAGTTGGCTTTTACTTCAACTCACTGGCCAAATTCTGGCTCTGTTTGGACTTTGGTTTCACAGATCTGAAACTGGATTTTATTTTCTCATTGCGAGTGGCTCAGTCTCTCAGGTATGAGAACATATTAACCAAAGTCCCAGGAGTGTCCACAGACCTTTTATCCTCATCCACTGAGGAAAGATAGAATGAAAACCACAATCACAGAAAACTAACCAAACTGATCACATGGATCACAGCCTTGTCTAACTGAATGATGCTTTGAGCCATGCCATGTGGGTCCACCAAAAACAGACGGGTCATGGTGGAGAGTTCTGACAAATTGTGATGCCCTGGAGAAGGGAATGGCAAACCACTTCAGCATTCTTGCCTTGAGAATATCATAAACAATATGAAAAGGGACAATGATATGACACTGAAAGATGAACTCTCCAGGTCAGTAGGTGTGCAATATGCTCCTGGAGAAGAGTGGAGAAATAGCTCCAGAAGGAATGAAGAGGCTGAGCCAAAGCAGAAACAGTGCCCAGTTGTGGGTGTGTCTGGTGGTGAAAGTAAAGTCCAATGCTGTAAAGAACAATATGGCATAGGGACCTGGAATGTTATGTCCATGGATCAAGGTAAATTGGAAGTGGTCAAACAGGAGATGGCAAGAGTATACATTGACATTTTAGGAATCAGTGAACTAAAATGAACTGGAATGGGTGAATTTAATTCAGATGACCCTTATATGTACCACTGTGGGCAATAATCCCTAAGATGGAGAGTTGACTGTGGCTCAGATCATGAACTCCTCATTGCAAAATTCAGACTTAAATTGAACAATGTAGGGAAAACCACTAGGCCATTCAGCTATGACCTAAATCCAGTCCCTTATGCTTATACAGTGGAAGTGACAAATAGATTCAAGGGATTAGATCTGATAGATAGAGTGCCTAAAGAACTATGGATGCAGGTTTCAAATCATTGTACAGGAGGCAGTGAACAAAACCATCCCCAAGAAAAAAAAATGCAAAATGGTTGTCCAAGGAGGCTTTAAAAATAGCTGAGAAAAGAAGAGAAACAAAAGGCAAAAAAGAAAAGGAAAGATATACCTATCTGAATGCAGAGTTCTGAAGAAGAGCAAAGAGAGATAAGAAAGCCTTCCTAAGTGAATAATGCAAAGAAATAGAGGAAAACAATAGGATAGGAAAAACTAGAGATCTCTTCAAGAAAATTAGAGATACCAAGGGAACATCTCATGCAAAGATGGGCACAATAAAGGACAGAAACGGTATGGACCCAAAAGAAGCAAAAGATACTAAGAAGAGGTGGTAAGAATACAGAGAAGAACTGTGCAGAAAAGATCTTAATGACCTAGATAACCATGATGGTGTGATCACTCACCTAGATTCAGACATCTTGGTGTGTAAAGTCAAGTGGGCCTTAGGAAACATCACTACAAACAAAGCTAGTGGAGGTGATGGAATTCCAGTTGAGGTATTTCAAATCCTCAAAGATGATGCTGTGAAAGTGCCACACTCAGTATTCCAGCTAGTTTGGAAAATGCAGCAGTGGCCACAGGATTGGAAAAGGTCAGTTTTCATTCCAATCCCAAAGAAGGGCAATGCCAAAGAATGTTTGAACTACCACACAATTGCACTCATTTCACATGCTAGCAAAGTAAATGCTCAAAATCCTTCAAGCTAGGTTTAATATTATGTGAACCAAGAAATTTCAGATATACAAGCTGGATTTAGAAAAGGCAGAGGAACCAGAGATCAAATTGCTGACATACATTGGATCATAGAAAAAACTAGAATTCCAGAAAAAAAATGTACTCTGATTCATTGACAACTCTAAAGCGTTTGACTGTGTGGATCACAACAAACTGAAAAATTCTTAGAGATGGGAATACCAAGACCACCTTACTGGCCTCCTGTGAAACCTGTATGTAGGTCAAGAAGCAACAGTTAGATCCAGACATGGAACAACGGACTGGTTCCAAATTGGGAAAAGAATAGATCAAGGCTGTATATTGTCACCCTGCTTATTTAACTACATGCAGATTACATCATGCAAAATGCTAGGCTGGATGAAGCACAAGCTGGCATCAAGCTTTCTGGGAGAAATATCAATTACCTCAGATGACACCACCCTTATGGCAGAAATCAAAGATGAACTAAAGAGTCACTTATTAAAGTGAAAGAGGAGAGTGAAAAATCTGGCTTAAAATTCAACATCATAAAACTAAGATCATGACATCCAGTCCCATCGTTTAAAGGCAAATTGATAGAGAAACAATGGGAACATGACAGATTTTGTTTTCTTTGGCTCCAAAATCACTGCAAATGGCAGCTGCAGCCATGAAATTAAAAGACACTTGTTCCTTGGAAGGAAAACTATGACAACCCTGGACAGTGTACTAAAAAGCAGAGACATACCTTGCTGACAAAGGTCTGTATAATCAAAGCTGTGGTTTGTCCAGTGGTCATGTATGGATGTGAGCATTGGACCATAAAGAAAGCTGAACCCCGAAGAATTGATGCTTTTGAGCTGTAGTGTTATAGAATACTCTTGAGAGTCCCTTGGACTGCAAGGAATCAAACCAGTCAATCCTAAAGGAAATCAATCCTGAATATTCATTGGAGGAACTGATGCTGAGGTTGAACCTCCAATAGTTTTGAAACCATTTACCACAGATTGGGACTCGAACCCACATGGCTGGGACTCAAACCCAGTCAAAACCCTGCTTTGAAAAAAAATAAAAATAAAAAAAACCCTGCTTTGGACTTGAACCTACATGGCTGGGACTTGAACCCAGCCAAAACCCACAGTACCTGGTTTCAGGACCTAATGAAGCTCAGGTTCTTGATGTCTCATCACAGAAAGAATTCAATGAGAGACAAAGTGATAGGTAAGAAGTGGATTTATTCAGATACAGAGAAAAGCACACTCCACAGACAGAGTGTGGGCCATCACAGAGGACGAATGTGGCTGTGAAATGTGGCATGGTTAGTTTTTATAGGCTGGGTAATTTCATATGCTAATGAGTGGGAGGACTATTCCAACTATTTTGGGGAAGGGGCGGAGATTTCCTGGATTTGCGCCACTGCCCACTCCTTGGCCTTTTAACAGTGCCTTGGAACTGTCATGGCACCTCTGGGTGTGCCATTTCACTTGCTGATTCAGGATCAAGGTCTAGTCTTATCTGCCATCTTGGTCCCATTTGATTCTAATCAGTTTCTCTTGTGTCCTTAGTTCAATTCAGTTCAGTCCCTCAATCATGTCCAACTCTTTGGGACCCCAAGGACTGAAGCATTCAGGCTTCCCTGTCCATCACCAACTCCTGGAGTTTACTCAAACTCATGTCCATCAAGTCAGTGATGCCATCCAACCATCTCATCCTCTGTTGTCCCCTTTTCCTCCTGCCTTCCATCTTGCCCAGCATCAGGGTCTTTTCAAATGAGTTAGTTATTTGCATCAGGTGGCCAAAGTATTAGAGTTTCAGCTTCAGCATCAGTCCTTCAAATGAATATTCAGGACTAATTTCCTTTAGGATTTACTGGTTGGATCTCTTTGCTGTCCAAGGGATTCTCAAGAGTCTTCTCCAACACCACAGATCAAAAGCTTCAATTCTTGGGTGCTCAGCTTTCTTTATAGTCCAATTCTCACATACATACATGTCTACTGGAAAAACCATAGCTTTGACTAGACGGACCTTTGTTGGCAAAGTTATGTCTCTGCTTTTTAATAAGCTGTCTAGGTTGGTCATAACTTTTCTTCCAAAGAGCAAGCATCTTTTAATTTCATGGCTACAGTCACCATTTACAGTGATTTTGGAACCTCCCCCCGCAAAAAAAGTCTGTCACTGTTTCCATTGTTTCCTCATCTATTTGCCATGTAGTGATGGGACCAGATGCCATGATCTTAGTTTTCTGAATGTTGAGTTTTAAGCCAACTTTTTCACTCTCCTCTTTCACTTTCATCAAGAGGCTCTTTAGTTCTTCTTCACTTTCTGCCATAGGGTGGTGTCATCTGCACATCTGAGGTTATTGATACTTCTTCTGGCAATCTTTTTTGTTGTTGTTGTTGTTGTGAGAAACTTTATTTTGGATAAATGTTTGTGTTCTCAGAGATTTCAAAAGATAAAAAATCAATGGCAATACTAACACCACGAACATTAATAGCAAGGCCAAGGAGAAAATTATGAATAACTGTGCTATTAAATGATCTCTACTTCTTTTTAAGTGGGGGGTGAGTCTGTTACGTGGATTAACTTCTTCAATTATCTCGGAAATCTTTTGAATCTGGCTTTATTTGTATCTCCATTTATATTTGAGAAAATTTCAACAAATTAAATTTCTTACATTTACAATTTTATTACCTTATGGGTCCTTAAACAATATAGTTTTGTGTTGCCTGTTTTCAACCTTTATAAAAATGGAATTACATTGTATGTATTCCTTCCTGTCTCACTTCTTTTTTTAATATAAATTTATTTATTTTAATTGTAGGCTAATTACAATATTGTATTGGTTTTGCCATACATCAACATGAATCCGCCATGGGTGTACACGTGTTCCCCATCCTGAACCCTCCTCCCACCTCCTTCCCCGTACCATCCCTCTGGGTCATCCCAGTGCACCAGCCCCAAGCATCCTGTATCATGCATCGAACCTGGACTGGTGATTCGTTTCATATATGATATTATACATGTTTCAATGGCATTCTCCCAAATCATCCCACCCTCTCCCTCTCCCACAGAGTCCAAAAGACTGTTCTATACATCTGTGTCTCTTTTGCTGTCTCACATACAGGGTTATCATTACCATCTTTCTAAATTCCATATATATGCGTTAGTATACTGTATTGGTGTTTTTCTTTCTGGCTTATTGCATTCTGTATAATAGGCTCCAGTTTCATCCACCTCATTAGAACTGATTCAGAATATTGGAAATAAAAGCAAAAATAAACAAATGGGACCTAATTAAAATTAAAAGCTTCTGCACAGCAAAGGAAACTATAAGCAAGGTGAAAAGACAGCCTTCCGGCAATCTTGATTCCAGCTTGTGCTTCTTCCAGCCCAGCGTTTCTCATAATGTACTCTGCATATAAGTTAAATAAGCAGGGTGACAATATACAGCCTTGACGTACTCCTTTCCCGATTTGGAACCAGTCTCTTGTTCTATGTCCACTTCTAACTTCTTGTTGCTTCTTGACCTGCATACAGGTTTCTCAGGAGGCAGGTCAGGTGGTCTGGTATTCCGTGTCCTTAAGATTTTTCCACAGTTTGTTGGATTCACACAGTCAAAGGCTTTGGCATAGACAATAAAGCAGAAGTAGATGTTTTTCTGAAACTTTCTTGCTTTTTTGATGATCCAATGGATGTTGGCAACTTGATCTCTGGTTCCTCTGCCTTTCTAAATCCAGCTTGAACATCTGGAAGTTCACAGTTCACATAATGTTGAAGCCTGGTGTGGAGAATTTTGAGCATTACTTTACTAACATGTGAGATGAGAGCAATTGTGCGGTAGTTTGAGCATTGTTTGGCATTGCCTTTCTTTGCGATTGGAATGAAAACAGACCTGTTCCAGTCCTGTGGCCACTGCTGCGTTTTCCAAATGTGCTGGAATTTTGAGTGAAGCACTTTCACAGCATCATCTTTTAGGATTTGAAATAGTTGTGTCCTTGGCTATGTCATTCTTTCAAAAGTTGTACCTTGCCTCTTTCCCTCCTATTACAATTTGGCTACCTGATGTGAAGAGCTGATTCATTGGAAAAGACCCTGATTCTGGGAAAGATTGTAGGCAGGAGAAGGCAACCACAGAGGATAAGACGGTTGGATGGCATCAATGACTCAATAGACACATATTTGAGCAAGCTCCCGGAGATGGGAAGGACAAGGAACCCTGGCATGCTGCAGTCCACGTGGTTGCAACTGACAAGACTGAGGGACTGAGCAACAACAGGAGACCATTGTTTAAATGGCAAACAAGATAACCCATCCTGTTGTCAGATAGGTGGGGACTGGGATATGCACAGCACAGGTCAGCCTTCCTCTCCCTCTAGGAGAGCTCTGTGAGAGCCAGATTACAATTAGTGCTCCTTAGGTGAGTAGAGAATGCAGCAAGGAGATTTAGTTGATGGTAAGAAGCCAACTTCCCCACCCACATTCCAGCTAAGATACATTGATGATCTGTTCTCCTTATAGGATTAGTCTTCCCTGACTGTCTATGTACTGTGAATCCTCTAGGGAGAGTTTTGATGGGCACTGCCCATAATTGCCTCTCAAACTCTCATTTTCTTCTTGGTTCTCCATTGACCATTTTCTTTTTCTGATTGACACGTTACCTGTCTGGCTGTGTCATTGTTTTTAAGTGTTAGTCACTCAGTCATGTCAGACTCTGTGAGACCCCATGGACTATAGCCCGCCAGGCTCCTCTGTTCGTGGAATTCTCCAGGCAGGAATAGTGGAGTGGGTTACCATTACCTTCTCCACATTGTCTTTAGACCAGCTGTTAGTTACCAATAAACCTTTCATTCTAGGGTTGAGTCTCTGTAGGGGATTTTGCATGTGTCCCCTTGAGCATCAATCCTGTCATTCACTTGTCTGAGGTCAGTTTCATTTCTAGAGAGCCCTTGAGTGGGTGGGTAGGTGAGAGGCACATACCTTACTGTCCTCCCTACCCCATGCATGCTCAGTCACTTCATTCATGTCTGATTTTTTGTGACCCTGTGGGCTGTAGCCCACCAGGCTCCTCTGTCCGTGGGATTTTCCAGGCAAGAAACACTGGAGGGGTCAAACCAGGGTCTCCTGCATTTCAGGCAGATTCTTTACTGCTAAGCCACTGGGGAAGCGCCCCTGTCCCATGACCTTTCCCAGCAAACTTGCTGCCTTAAGCAGTGGTAGGGATACAAAAGCCACCTCCAGGAATGACGTCACCACCGACGCATATGTTATCTCTTGTCCCCAGAAAGCTGGGAGAAACCTCAGTGGTCTCCTGCTGCTCAGTGTGCCGGTGACTATGTTTGGGAACACACTACAAGCCACAAGCCCTGTGCTGCCATATTGGCTGTGCAGACATTCTCTGCTGGGTCCCATTTTTCGTCCTTTAGAGTCAGCAAGTGGTAGTGGCATGAGTTACATTTCCTCTGGGACGTAGCATTTTGCCCAGGGAGAGAGTCTGGCTGAAATGGTTTTTATACTCCATTTCCCATGGGCAAAACCCATGCATCCTCTCCCTGTAATTGCCACTCACTCAGCCCTTCAGCTCCATTCCCAAGAAGGCAGTTTGCCTCTCCCAGAGGAGACTCACAGCTCAGAATGTGGGGACAAGTCTCTTTTGACAACTGGCCCATCTGATGTGTCAGAGTCATCCCAACTTCAAAAGAGAAGCAAAGGAGGTGTGTGTGCATCCAGGCAGAAAATCCCCCAAACCCCACAATCACATAATGGAGAAAACAGGAAAGTTGGTTCCTTACAATCTAAAGGAGACAGGCATTTATGGTGATGTTTATCCTCACCACATTGTTATTGTTCAGTCCATCAGTGGTGTCCAATTCTTTGTGACTCCATCGACTACAGCACACCAGGCTTCCCTGTCCTTCACTATCTCCCAGAGTTTGCTCAGAATCTTATCCATTGAGTCAATGATACCATCCAACCAGCTCATACTCTGTAGCCACCTATGCTCAGTCTTTCCCAGCATCAGCGTCTTTTCCAATGAATCAGCTTTTCAGATCAGATGGCCAAAGTATTGGAGCTTTACCTTCAACCTCAGTCCTTCCAATGAATATTCAGGGTTGATTTCCTTTAGGATTGACTGGTTTGATATCCTTGCTGTCCAAGGAACTCTCAAGAGTCTTTTCCAGCACCAGTTTGAAAGCATCAGTTCTTTGGCATTCAACCTTCTTTATGGTCCAACTCTCACATCTGTACGTGACTACTGGAAAAACCATAGCTTTGACTAGACGGACCTTTGTTGGCAAAGTAATGTCTCTGCTTTATAATATGCCATCTAGGTTTGTCATAGCTTTTCTTCCAAGGAGCAATAAAATTAATTTCATGGCTGTGGTCACCATCTGCAGTGATTTTGAACAGTATGAACACTATCGCCACCATAGGGCATCATAGACACCACTCTTCCATCACCCATCCTGGCGTCCCTTCTGTCACCCTCAGTAGTTCCTTGCCCAGCAGACTTTTCACAGGAGGACAGGCTTGAGATTTCCTTGAGGTTGCCTACTGTCATACAAAGGAGAATGAAGGCCACCAAAGGGTGGTGGGTGCTGGGAGTGAGGAGGGAAGATCACAGTCAGATTGCTGATGAGCCAGTCTATCAGTAATTGATGGAAGAAGTGACCCCATGCCTGGACAGCCCTGCTTTGTTAAAATATACTTTAACAACTTCCTCCATTCTGGGGCTGTGCTGTCCAGTATGCTAGCTTCTAGCCCCATATGGTTATTAAGATGGATTAAAAAGGAATAAAACCAGAGGTTTGATTGCTTAGTCACATTAGCTACATTGCAGTGATCCACTTGGCTTGCTGTGGTTCAGTTGCTAAGTCGTATCCAACTCTTTGCAACTCCATGGACTGTAGCACACCAGTATCCTCTGCCTCCATTATCTCTTCGAGTTTGCTCACATTCATGCCCATTGAGTTAGTGATTCTATCTTACCATCTCATCCTCTACCATTCCCTTCTTCTTTTGCCTTCAGTCTTTCCCAGCATCAGGGTCTTTTCCAATGAGTCGACTCTTCACATCAGGTAGCCAAAGTATTAGAGCTTCAGTTTCAGTAAGTCCTTCTACTGAATATTCTGGGTTGATTTCCTTTAGGATTAACTGGTTTCATCTCCTTGCTGTCCAAGGAACTCTCAAGAGTCTTCTCCAGCACCACAGTTTGAGAGCATCAATTCTTCAGCACTCAACCTTCTTTATGGTCCAACTCTCACATCCATACATGACTACTGGAAAAACCATAGCTTTGACTAGACAGACATTTGTTGGTAAAGTAATGTCTCTGCTTTTTAGTATGCTATCTAGGCTTAATATGTCATCGAGGTTTAATATACTGTCCAAGGGACTCTGAAGAGTCTTCTCTAGCACCACAATTCAAAAGCATCAATTCTTTAGATCTCAGCTTTCTTTGTGTTCCAACTTGAAACTCAACATTCGAAAAACTGAGATCATGACATCCAGTCCTATCACTTCATGGCAAATGGATGAGGTAATAGGTAACAGATTTTATTTTCCTGGGCTTCAAAATCACTGCAGATGGTGACTGCAGCCATGAAATTAAAAGATGCTTGCTCCTTGGGAGGAAAACTATGACAAACCTAGACAGAATATTAAAAAGCAGAGACATCAGTTTACTAACAAAAGTCTGTATAGTCAAAGCTATGTTTTTTTCCAGTAGCCATATATGAATGTGAGAGATGGACCACTTGGCTAGTGGGTACCATATTGGATACCATGATATAGAACATTTCTGTTGCCTCAGAAAGTTCTATTGACACCACTTTAGGGAGTGATCATTGGCTATACAAAAGAATTCACCTTGGAGGTCTTTTAGTAATAGGACACTTTTATAAACATTGGATTTACATAAAACTGGCCTTAGAGCTTTTGATGACTACATTATTTGTGTAAAGTGGGGCCTGTTTGTCTCTGAAGGCTTTGTCTTTCTGACACACATTGTTTCCACTAGTAAGAATTAAGTTCAAAAAATAAAAATAGTTTGAGGAGAAAATCTCCAGATTGTGAAGGAAGGTCCCAGAACCCTTCTCCTCTCATTACGAATTCTTGTCACTGTCACCCTAGCCTGTATGAGATCCTTGCCCTCCTGGTATCTTGACTTGAGTTCCAGATTTAGTCACCTGGGTTCAGAATTCTTTACAAAATATAACAATCATAAAAATGAGTAAGTTTAACTTTTTAGAGTTGAAGATCTTACTTATTCAGTAGATATTTGTTGAATGCCTACTCTGTATCAAGAAGAGCCCGGATTCTCTAGCACCTAACACAGGGCATGGCACATAGTAGGCATTCAATAAATATGTATCAAATGAATGAATTATTCACCCTGAAAATGTCCATTGAGCCATTTGGTCTGGTATTCCTTTTTGCATCCCATATATCTTGGGGTATATAGTGGGGGTAATAGGCCCAGCTACCCAGAACAGCACCTGGGAGACAGTCATCCTGTTCTAGATAGGTGGTATTCTCAGGGCTTTGAAGCTGATTTCCTAGTTCCGTGTTTTAATGTGGCTGTATTAGTCAGGGTTCTTCAGAGAAACAGAACCAGTAGGATATGTGTGTGTGTGTGTGTGTGTAGTGTGTATTTGTATGTGTGTATATGTGTGTGTATACATGTGCATATATGTAGAGAGAATGATGGATGGATGGATTTTAAGGGATTGACTCATGCAGTTGTGGAGGCTGGAAAGCACAAAATCTGCAAGGTAGATGGGTAGGCTGGAGACTCAGAAAGACTTGATACTGTGGTTCAAGTCCAAAGACACTTTGCTGGCAGAATTCCTCTTCTTTTTCGGAGAAAGTCCGTTTTTGTTCTTGTCAGGCTTTCAACTGATTGGATGAGGCCCACCCACATTATGAAATATAATATGTTTTATTCAAAGTATATGGATTTAAATGTTAATCCATCTTAAAAATACTTTTAGAGAAACATCTAGTATAATATTTGGCCAAGTATCTGGGTGCCATGGACTAGCCAAGCTGACACATAAAATTGACCATCCTATTCCAATAGTCTTCTTTCCATTTGGTGGACTTGGGATACAGTTCTTATCCTGGTCCTATCCTATTCCCTACCACACTGTACATGAATGTTCTTTCTTCTGTGGTTCTGTGCTCAGGCCAGTCCTACTCTTTTTGATGTCTAGCATGAAGTCTAGAAGACTTCAGTTCAGTTCAGTTTAGTTGCTCAGTTGTGTCCAACTCTTTGCGACCCCATGAATTGCAGCACGCCAGGCCTCCCTGTCCATCACCAACTCCCGGGGTTCACTCAGACTCACATCCATCGAGTCAGTGATGCCATACAGCCATTTCATCTTCTGTCGTCCCCTTCTCCTCCTGCCCCCAATCCCTCCCAGCATCAGAGTCTTTTCCAATGAGTCAACTCTTCACATTAGGTGGCCAAAGTACTGGAGTTTCAGCTTTAGCACCATTCCTTCCAAAGAAATCCCAGGGCTGATCTCCTTCAGAATGGACTGGTTGGATCTCTTTGCAGTCCA
Organism: Bos taurus; assembly: GCF_002263795.3. Taxonomy (NCBI): domain Eukaryota; kingdom Metazoa; phylum Chordata; class Mammalia; order Artiodactyla; family Bovidae; genus Bos; species Bos taurus. Next base: position 48,444,350 of record NC_037334.1, on the reverse strand, counting down.
AGGGACTCTCAAGAGTCTTCTCCAACACCACAGTTCAAAAGCATCAATTCTTTGGCACTCAGCTTTCTTCACAGTCCAACTCTCACATCCATACATGACTACTGGAAAAACCATAGCCTTGACTAGACGGACCTTTGTTGGCAAAGTAATGTCTCTGCTTTTGAATATGCTATCTAGGTTGGTCATAACTTTCCTACCAAGGAGTAAGCGTCTTTTAATTTCATGGCTGCAATTACCATCTGCAGTGATTTTGGAGCCCCAAAAAATAAAGTCGGACACTGTTTCCACTGTTTCCCCATCTATTTCCCATGAAGTGATGGGACCAGATGCCATGATCTTCGTTTTCTGAATGTTGAGCTTTAAGCCAACTTTTTCACTGTCCTCTTTCACTTTCATCAAGAGGCTTTTTAGTTCCTCTTCACTTTCTGCCATAAGGATGATGTCATCTGCATATCTGAGGTTATTTATATTTCTCCCGGCAATCCTGATTCCAGCTTGTGCTTCTGACAGCCCAGCGTTTCTCATGATGTACTCTGCATAGAAGTTAAATAAGCAGGGTGACAGTATACAGCCTTGATGTACTCCTTTTCCTATTTGGAACCAGTCTGTTGTTCCATGTCCAGTTCTAACTGTTGCTTCCTTACCTGCATACAGGTTTAGTATGTGGCAAATACTGTAAGTGCAAGTGTCTTTCCCACTGCTGTCATTAGGTCCTGCTCCCAGGTCTATCTCACCTGTGCTACCTCTAGCCTTATATCACCTGCACAGTAGAGATGATTGACATATGACATCATTGGCTAATCAGTCATTTTCTTTTCCCTGCCTCACTCTTTGGTTCTCCCATTTTTCTTACATGGCAGGTAGCCCCCTTCCTAGGAATTGTTCTATATGAAACGGAAGTTAGTTTTCATGACTAAGTTATCCAAATTGCAGAGTAATAGTGGAGTGGACTTCCCTGGTGGCTCAGAGGTTAAAGTGTCTGCCTGCAATTCAGAAGACCTGAGTTTGATCCCTGGGTTGGGAAGATCCCCTGGAGAAGGAAATGGCAACCCACTCCAGTATTCTTGCCTGGAGAATCCCATGGACGGAGGAGCCTGGTGGGCTACAGTCCACGGGGTCGCAAAGAGTCAGACACGACTGAGCAACTTAACTAACTAAGTGGAGTGGATAACAATAACCAGGAAATTTTTCTCACATCATCTGCATTAATACCTTAAACATTTCTTTGGGTCAAAGGTTGGTGCTGTTTTTATTCCAAAGACCTGGTGAGATTTCATTATTCACAGTGAAGAGTTCCAGGATCCCAGCTTTGAATCAATGTTGAATTCAACAAAAATGAGCAGTCAATTGTAACTTTTTTCAGTAAACTAATGCAATTTAGTGCTTATGGAATTTATCTGTCTGGCAGATCAGCAACTGAACATAATTTTAATTACACCTGTCACCCTCGGCCGCCTTCCTTCATTCTGTGCTAGTCTTATCAGAGTGGTGCTAGCTATGCTGCTGGATCTTGCTTCTCAAAAGCCAGAGTTAGCTTTCCTGTCATTTAGGGAGCTTCCTGACCCTTGAATTTCAGAGAGAAGCTCCCTTATTAATATTTGTTGTTGTTGTTTAGTTGCTGTTATATCTGACTCTTTTGTGACCCCAAGGATTGTAGCATACCAGGCTCCTTTGTCCATGGGATTTCCCAGGCAAGAATATTGAAGTGGGTGACCATTTCCTTCTCTAGGGGATCTTCCTGACTCAGGCATTGAAGCCAAGTCTTCTGCAGTGGAAGGCAGATTCTTTATGACTGAGACACCAGGGAAGCCCACTGTATTAATATAGAGACTTGATAGGAAATACAATCTGTTAGGTCACTTGTCTAATGGAATCTTTCATAGACTTTCTGAAATAGCCAAGGATGCAAGTGTTAAAGTTAGCAAGGAACAGTATATTGACATTTGCTAATTAGATCCAATAATGCCATGCAGCCTGCTATGGTTATGTGAATTTTACTACCTGTGTTTGCATTGTGCTACAGAAGTATTTCCTGCTAATGATACTCAGTATATTTGTGGGGGAGGAGCCATCTTTTAAAAGAGCCAAATCAGTCATGTTCTCCTTCATTTCTGTGAGGGCAGACAGAGCGAGGGACAGGGGACGAACATCACTTAGGATGACAAAGAATTGGCATTTTTTTCTCCTCTGTTATAATTAGGGTATTGAACGTGTCTGGGCGTTGTATTGCAGAAGAAAGGATGCCTTTCTCATTGTGCTTGCTCCCCACTGGGAGCACTCTTTGATTCTCATTTTCTAGACTATCCTTCTAGGCGCTATCTGGTATGTGAGTCACATTTTTTTGTGTCGATTATTTCTGGGCACATGTTGTCTGTTGCAGACATCAGAAGTACAGCAGCTGTTGCCCGATCACATCATCCCCCCAGGTCTGTCCCTAGTGCCTTTGGAACAATGGCTACTGAGGTTTCTCTTTAGGATGGCACTACAGGGGCCTGTATCCCCTGACCAGAGCCCTCCTGCTCTCTGGTGGTGGCTGTTTGGGAATGAAGCCAGCTCTTCTGTTTTTATTGAGTTCTTCTCTTGGCATGACCAAAATAAGTCACCCCCTCCAGTTTAATGACCAAGCACTCTGAATGCTCGTGAGGAACTTGCTGTGTGTCAGGCAAGGTTCAAAGCACTCCATGTGTTAATTTATTTAACTTAATCCTCATCATCCACTTATGCAGTGTGTGTGTGTGTGTGTGTGTGTGTGTGTGTTTTAGTCGCTTAGTCGTGTCCAGCTCTTTGCGACCCAAGGACTGTAGCCTGCCATGCTCCTCTGTCTATGGAATTCTCCAGGCTAGAATACTGGAGTGGGTAGCCATTCCCTTCTCCGGGGGATCTTCTTGGCCCAGGACTCAAACCCAGATCTCCTGCATTGTGGCTCAGCTGGTAAAGAATCCGCCTGCAATGTGGGAGACCTGGGTTTGATCCCTGGAGAAGGGAATGGCTACCAACTCCAGAATTCTGGCCTGGAGAATGCAGTAGATAATGTTATTAATTCCATTCTTTAGATAAAGAAATAGAGGCATAGAGAGCATATGAACTGTCCAAGATCACAAAACCAGTAAGAGGCAGAGTTAGGACTTGAACTCAAACAGCTGGACTCCAGAGACTGTGCTCTTAGCACTCTGTTATGCTGCCTTTATTACTTGCTAGGTTTTGCTGTTCTGGAACCATGACCAATTTTCTAGAATGGGAGGAAAAAAAGAAAATTCAGAGATACAACTGTAACCAATTGATCCCTCACGTGAGAGTTGCAGACACAGTAGGCACATCCTCATACTGTTGGCTGTGGAAAATTGTATCCATGGCTCATAGAGGGATGAAAGAGGTCTGGACGAGAATGGGAGCCAATGCTGGCCTAATGATGTATGAGTATCATTAGCCTCTGATGTCTCTTCTGTACAGTGTACAGTATAATGGATATCATATCCCTACCTTAAAAAACTTTGAGATAAAGTTGATGATAATCCCCAATTTTTCATTTTAGGGTAATCGAGACTCACAGTAGTTAACCAAGTATACATCTAGTTAGTGGCAAAGCTGAATTTTATGTTCTGGGTTTCTGACATCCACTTAATACTCTATATTGTCTTTCCTTCACTTGCTTTAAGGGAACTTAATAATATAGTTTGTTCCACTTATCTGTTGCTGTGTAACAGACCACTCCAATTTTGGTGGCATAAAATAATGCCAAATCTCTTATTGTTTTTAGTACTGAGGTTCCAGGGCTTGACTGGGCTCAGCTGGGTGGTTTGTGTGGAGTCCCTTGTGTGGTTGTCATCAGATGGTGACTGGGACTGGAGTCCTACTGAAAGCATTCTTGTGTGTTTGGCATCAATGCTGGCTGTCAGCTTCAACTAGAATATCCACATGTATGCTTTCTTGAACTTCTCTTGTGCATTTCTTGGGCTCCCTCAGAACTTGGCAGCTGGATTCCAAGACCATGTAGGCAGAGAGAGAGAGAGGGAGGAAGGAAGAAAGAAAAGGAGGGAGGAAGAGAGAAAGGGAATGAGGAGGGGAAAGAGGAAGGGAGGGAGAGTGGGAGGAAGAGAGAATGAGAAGCTCTATCACATTCTCTGACTTAGAAGTTGCAGATCATCACACCTCCCATAGGTTGACACAAAGCTCCAAGTGCAAGGAGAGGACCTCCCTGTATGAGTTGTATCAAGATCATATAATAAGGAAGAACATATTTTGGCTGTGTTTGGAAAATAGAATCTGCCACATAGCTTTTTCTAAGTTTGTTGTTGTTGTTTGGGGGTATATATGTATTGCCTTCTGGAGCTGAAACTTCTACCCTAAGCAAGCATTTCTATCAGCATAGATATTTCTCTTTAAACTCATCATTGATATCAGCTGTTTCCTCAGTGAGACATTTTGGGTAATAAAAAAATCAAGTATGCATCTCAAGCAATATGAACCAACTGAAAACATTTTCATCCCAAGCAAAGCATAACTAATTCAGATTAATTCAAGGAATGGTGAATATAACCAAAGAATTTGTAGTATAACTGTGTTCCATCTTTGTATTTTCTAATTCGCAGAGGGATGTTCCCTCATGGTTACCATATTGTTGTAAGGTTAGGCCAGACCTACCTTAATAAATAAACATTTTTTACTAACATACTTACTATTTTTCATTTTTAGAATTATTTTTATTCATTATAAAATAGGTTATTTTTTAATCTATGAAACATATTAAAGAAACAGTAACAATACAAAACCACTAGTGTGTCTACCAGCAACAGTAAGAAATAGATCATTGCCATTTACTTTGAAGTCACCTCCTATCATCCCTTCCCCTCTCCACTTCAAAGTAACCCCTGACTTCTGTGCTTACTGCCACATTAATTTTCTTTACAGTTTGGCACATATTTGTATCCTTTAAAGATATTTAGTTTAGTTTTGCTTGCTTCCAAACATTTTCATAGTTTAGAAATATTCCTTCACAAAATACTATGTTCTCAAGATTTATCTATGCTGTTGTGTGTAGCTGGATTTTAATCACACTCATTGTTATGTAATATTCAGTGTTATAAACACTAATTTAGATGTCTAATGGACATGTCATTTTCCATTTTTTCTATCACAAACAATGCTGATATTAACATCCTTAGACGTCTCCAGGTATACATGTACAAACATTTCCCAGAGCATTTACCTAGGAATGAAATTGTTGGTGTATAGCAAATGCTCAGATGACCCTTAAATCTACTACTCTGCACAACAATCCCTTAAAAGAAACGGGGTAGCCCTCATATTCAACAAAAGAGTCTCAAACGCACTACTTGAATGCAAGCTCAAAAATGACAGAATGATCTCTTGTTTGTTTCCAAGGCAAACCGTTCAATATCATAATAATACAAGTCTATGCCCCAACAAGTAATGCTGAAGAAGCTGAAGTTGAATGGTTCTGTGAAGACCTATAAGAACTTCTAGAACTAACACCCCCAAAAGATGCCCTTTTCATTATAGGGGACCGGAATACAAAAGTAGAAGTCAAGAGAAACCTGGAGTAACAGGCAAATTTGGCCTTGGTAGTACAAAATGAAGAGGGCAAAGGCTAACAGTGTTTTGCAAGAGAACGCACTGGTCATAGCAAACCCCTTCTTCCAACAACACAAGAGAAGACTACACGTAGACATCACCACATGGTCAATATTGAAATCAGATTGATTATATTCTTTGCAGCCAAAGATGGAGAAGCTCTATACAGTCAGCAAAAATAAGACCAGGAGCTGACTGTGGCTCAGATCATGAACTCCTCATTGCAAAATTCAGACTTAAACTGAAGAAAGTAGGGAAAACCACTAAGCCATTCAGGTATGACCTAAATCAAATCCCTTATGATTATACAGTGGAAGTGACAAATAGCTTCAAGGGATTAGATCTGATAGACAGAGTGCCTGAAGAACTATGGACAGAAGTTTGTGACATTGTACAAGAGGCAGTGATCAAGACCATCCCTGAGAAAAAGAAATGCAGAAAGGCAAAATGGTTGTCTGAGGAGGCCTTACAAATAGCTGAGAAAAGAAGAGAAGAGAAAGGCAAAGGAGAAAAGGAAAGATATACCCATCTGAATGCAGAGTTCCAAAGAATAGCAAGGAAAGATAAGAAAGCCCTCCTCAGTGGTCAGTGCAAAGAAATAGAGGAAAACAATAGAATGAGAAAGACTAGAGATCTCTTCAAGAAAATTAGAGATACCAAGGGAACATTTCATGCAAAGATGGGTACAATAAAGGACAGAAATGGCATGGACCTAACAGAAGCAGAAGATATTAAAAAGAGGTGGCAAGAATACACAGAAAAACTATACAAAAAAGACCTTCATGACCCAGATAACCATGACGGTGTGATCACTCACCTAGAACCAGACATCCTGGAATGTGAAGTCAAGTGGGTCTTAGGAAACATCACTATGAACAAAGCTAGTGGAGGTGATGGAATTCCAGTTGAGCTATTTCAAATCCTGAAAGATGATGCTGTGAAAGTGCTGCACTCAAGATGCCAGCAAATTTGGAAAACTCAGCAGTGGCCACAGGACTGGAAAAGGTCTGTTTTCATTCCAATCCCAAAGAAGGGCAATGCCAAAGAATATTTAAATTGCCGCACAATTGCAGTCATCTCACACGCTAGCAAAGTAATGCTCAACATTCTCCAAGCCAGGCTTCAATAGTACATGAACCAAGAAATTTCAGATATACAAGCTGGATTTAGGAAAGGCAGAGGAACCAGAGATCAATTTGCCAACATCCATTGGATCATCAAAAAAGCAAGAGAGTTCCAGAAAAACATCTATTTGACTACACCAAAGCCTTTGACTGTGTGCACCACAACAAACTGTGGAAAATACCTGACCACCTGACCTGCCTCCTGAGAAATCTGTATACAGGTCAAGAAGTAACTGTTAGAACTGGACATGAAACAACGGACTGGTTCCAAATTGGGAAGGGAGTATGTCAAGACTGTATATTGTCACCCTGCTTATTTAACTTATATTCAGAGTACATCATGCAAAATGCCAGGCTGGATGAAACACAAGTCAGAATCAAGATTGCTGGGAGAAATAGCGATAACCTCAGATATGCAGATGACACCATCCTTAAGGCAGAAAACAAAGAGGAACTAAAAAGCCTCTTGATAAAAGTGATAGAGGAGAGTTAAACAGTAGGCTTAAAACTCAACCTTCAGAAAACTAAGATCATGGCATCCAGTCCCATTACTTCATGGCAAACAGGTGGAGAAACAACTGAAAAGGTGAGAGACTTTATTTTGGGGGACTCCAAAATCACTGCAGATGGTGACCACAGCCATGAAATTCAAAGATATTTGCCCTTTGGAAGAAAAGCTATGATGAACCTAGACAGTGTATTAAAAAGCAGAGACATTACTTTGCCAACAAAGGTCCATCTAGTAAAAGCTTTGATTAAAAACTACTGACAAAAAACTACTGGTTTTTCCAGTGGTCATGTATGGATGTGAGAACTGGACTATAAAGAAAGCTGAGCACTGAAGAATTGATGTTTTCGAACTGTGGTGTTGGAGAAAACTCTTGAGAGCCCTTTGGACTGCAAAGACATCCAACCAGTCAATTTTAAAGGAAATAAGTCCTGAATATTTATTGGAAAGACTGACGCTGAAGCTGAAACTCCAAAACTTTGGCCACTAATGTGAAGAACCGACTCATTGGAAAAGACCCTGATGCTGGGAAAGATGAAGGCGGGAGGAGAAGGGGATGACAAAGGATGAGATGGTTGGATGGCATCACTGATTCAATGGACCCGAGTCTGAGTAAGCTTTGGGAGTTGGTGGTGGACAGGGAAGCCTGGCATGCTGCAGTCCAAGGGGTTGCAAAGAGTCGGACACAACTGAGCGACTGAACTGAACTGACTGAACAATGCTCACTTTCCAAATTATTAGAAATGTCAAATTGTCCAGTGATTGTTCTCTTTACATCTGTTCCATCACTATATGAAAGTTCTTGTTCTATTTGTGGTCTTTTTTAAGCATTTGTCAACCTGATGTGTATGAAGTGTTGTCTTATTGTGGTTTTCTTTGGTGTATATGAATATCTTGTCTTACATTTATCTTTCATTCTTGTTTTCTTATTCATTAAGTTCCTGTTCAAGTCTTTTGTTGTTTTTTTGTATTGTGAAGTGTCTTTTTATTCTTTAGAGGAGTATTATTATTCTCTTCTGGACACTAATCTTTTTTCAGATATGTGCTCCAAATATTCGCTTTCCAGTTTGTAGGCTGCTTCTTTCAACTTTCTTGGTGGTGTCTTTTAATACAGAGAAACTGTTCATTTAATACTTAAAATTTTAAAATATTTTCCTGATATAGGCATTTTTGTGTCTTAACCTTAATAATCCTTCCCTACCTTAAGGTTGGAAATACATTCTTTTACAGTTTCTTCTGTATGCTTTATCCTGTTTTCTTTGATATGTACATGTTGAATACACTTGGATTGCCTTTTTGATTATTAAGTGCATGCATATTTAGGAAGACTGCTTTCCTGGGGATGTGAAGCTTATGTCACTATATACTGAATCTTTATTTTCCATAGTCCTTCTGGTTTAAACTTTGATCATTTAAGGACTCTGATGTCAAAAATTTCAATAATTCTGATGCTATAGCTACATGAACTTTCTGAATTAGCATGAGCCTAGGGTTCCTTCTTTAATACTTTCTTTGCCTTTTAGTTTTAGTTGTCTGTTAACAACCAATAGCTAGGTTTTATTTTTCACGTTATGTTACATTCTTTATCTTAACTAAATCATTACGCACACATGTATTTATGATAATTCCATTTCATTAATATTTTATGCTTTTTATTTTGCCTTTTCCAGGATTCTTTTCCTTTCCCCTTTGTCTTCTTTTGAATTATTTTTTTTCTGATTCTATTTTTTAATTTGATCCATTACTTTCGAAGCTAGTCATGCCATTTCTATTCTTTTAGTGATTAATCCAGAAATTTTGACATCGTACTTTATTTATCAGAGTCTGAAGTTGATTAGTATCTTTTTCTCACTCCTGGGAGGTACTGGGAAGAACCTTAAGGTACTTCTGCTCTAACTTACATGCTGTTGTTGGTATGTGCTTGAATTCTATATTCTTTGAACTTCTAAGATGTTATCATTGTTGTATACAGTTAATATTTATTTGGTTTTACCCAGATATTTGCCTTTTTCCATGCCCATTATCACTCTGAACTTTGGAAGTTCTATCTGGGGTCAGTGTCCTCCTGTGTACAGCATATCCTTTGGAAATTCTTGTGATGAGAGTCTGTGGGTGGTGAAGAATCTAGTTTTTGTCTGTCTCACAATGTCTTTGTTTCCCTGTTATTATAAGAATAACCTAGACAAATCGCAATTATTGAAGATACAGAAAACATGGAGTCAGAGTGACGCTTTCACATAGTGAAAAACCTACAGGTCCAACAGAAGGGGAGTGGTTTATGGTACAAATTCATCCATATGATAAATTATACAATCATAAATTGTCATGTTTTTAGAGATAATGCAATGGCATAAGATCACACTCACAAACAATATTAAGTGAAGAGAAACACAACATACCAAATGCTCACATAAATTAGTACACATGCTCACATAAATACCTTCAGACAAGATGAAGAAAATATGGCAAACAGTTAAAATTCTTTGTTTCTCAGGTATTGAAGTGCTAGTGGCTCTGATCATCATTGCTATACTTTTCAATAGTGTATAAACTTCCTGCAAAAGCAAGTACAGATCTTCCTTGACTTACAATGGGGTTATGTCCTCATAAACCCATCAGGTGTTGAAAACGCATTCAATACACCTAACCTATCAAACACCACAACTTAGCCAAGCTTACCTAAACATGCTCAGAATACTTACAGTAGCTTACAGTGGAGCAGAGTCATCTAACACAAAGCGTGTTTTATAATAAAGTGTTGAACATTTCATGTAATTTATTGAATACTGACTTAAAGTGAAAAACACAGTGGTTGTAAGGGTGCAGAATGGTTGTAAGCATGTGGGTTGTTCACCCCCATGATCACGTGGCTGTGTGGGAGCTGTGCCCTCCAGCCACTGCCACGTGGTCACATGACTGGGAGCTTTCCAGCCACTCCCAGCATCACAAGAAGGTCTCATGCTGCAGATCACTTGCCCTGGAGAAGGTCAAAACTCAAAAGCTGCAGTATGGTTTCTACTGAATATGCACTGCTTTCATTACCCTCATAAAGTTGGAAAATCATTAAGTCAAACCATTATAAGGTGGGGACCATCTCCATAGCATTTATAATTAGGAACCAGTTATTTAGTTTAAAAATTACCCATAATCAAAATGATTTGCAAGAAGATTGGATCATTTACACTCACATTCCACCCCAGAAGTGTATGAGTAGCAATTATATTTTTAATGTTTGCCAATTTTATAAGTATACTCTAGTGTTTCATTGTTATTTCCATTTACATTATTTTATTAGTATTGAAGTAGAATGCTTTTGTGTCTGTGTGTTTATTGGCCATTTCAATTTCTTCTTTCACTAGAGCATTTGTTCATAATCCTTTGTCGATTTTTCAATTACATTCTTAATGGTTTTCTTATTGATTTGAAAGAACTCTTTATATATTAAGAATATTGACCCTGCCTTTTTTTCAGAATATTTTCCAACTTGTCTTTTAAATATCACTTGGTTGTTTTTAATATTTCATTTTTTAAATGATTCAGATATACATTTTGAAAAACTAAGAATAATTATAAATAAGGTGAAATATGCATTCAAAAAAGATTCCAATAATAGGGAAACCTCATACATGGATAGTGGGAATATAAATTGATGCTGCCACTGTGGAAAATGTTGTTGAGATTTCTCCAAACACTAAAATTAGAATTGCCGTGTGATCTAACAATCCCACTCCTTGGTATAAATCCCCCAAAACCAAAAACACAAGTTTGAAAAGATATATGCACCCCAATGATCATAGCAGCATCATTTAAATACAGTTGCCAAGATACAGAAGCAGTCAAAGGGCCGTGCATCAGTGGATGGATGGATAAAGATGTGCAATGGAACACTATGCAGCCATGAACGAATGGGTTTGCTGTCTGCAATAACATGGATGGTCTTGGGGACACTGTGCTCAGTGAAATAAGTCAGACAAGACAAATGCTGTTGGATATCACTTACATGCGAAACCTAAATACGGTAACAGACTAGCGAAGGTAACTAAAAAGAAGCAGACTCGCAAGTGTGGAGAAAAAACTAGTGGCTACCAGTGGGGAGAGAAGGAAGAGTATTCTCTTAGAGTTTTTAACTGATAGGAAGATGGTGGTGATTTGTCTCATCGTTTGCCTCTCTGTGGATGTAGAGATCCATACATTGTGGCTATATATTTAACAGACTATCACTATAGCCTTCTAAGGGTTATTCACGATCCCTATATGGTACCCTAGGGCTTCCCAGGTGGTCCAGAGATAAAGAATTCACCCGCCAATGCGGGAGTCACAGGAGACACGGGTTTGATCCTTGGGTCGGGAAGATCCCCTGGAGAAGGGAATGGCTACCCACTCCATATAGGGTACTTGCTATTGCCTATAGCAAGCCTGTTAATGAACATAAACCTTTTTTAGTAGTCAATTCTATTAACACTTTTGTAATTTCTTCTTTTGCTTTGATATATGCACAGTCCTTCTTTATTGATTGTGCAATAATTGGTACTGTTAATTGTTTTTACCTTAAGCTTTTAATCCACATGAAACTTACATTGATGTGTATCAGGAGGTGAGGCTTTAATTTTTTTCTTTATTTTTCTACAAATGTGATGATGCCGTGGGTTGAGCAATTTCATTATGGTGTTCCTTAAGAGAAGGAGTTAATAGATCCTGTTTTCACAAAGTTGTATATTCTGTTTCTTGGTTCTGTCTAAAGATTCTCATTTTTTTTAAGCTATTAGTGTGAAGAAGCTCCTTACACAGTATTTGTTTATACACACATACATGTAGGTGTTGGGAGTAACATAATGTAAAAACTTGATCCTAGTTTTCTCTTGTGATTTTTAAAATCCCTTGGAATTTGACTCAGAAAAGAAACAAGAATGGCAGCCTGAACCTCCTTCCATGAGTCACAGTATCAAGCTTTTTCCTATGTCAAGGTTTCACTGTGAAAAAGATAGTCTTTTCCCACTCCTTGGTTCCTCCAGTTGGTAATGCTGACTCGGAGAACAGGGGAGGGACACTGTGTCTGCCATAGTATGATTTCTGGCCTGATGTACTTGCTGGATCAACAAGAGGAGGCCCAGGTGTCCTACACTCCTTGGACCCAGAACCGAGCCCCCTTATTCTTGGGAGACAGCCTCACAGTACTGTCTACATGGGGCCACGTTGTGCTGGTACTTCTGAGTCTTCTGTTCTCTTAAAATACCTCAAATGGCTTGGGTCCCAGGCTGCCTCATTGGGTTCTTGAACAAGCTTTCCTTGACCTAACTTTTAACCCTATGTTTGGTTTCCTTCCAGAATTCTAGAAAAACATACCAGACCCTTTGGTCAGAATGATGTGAGAACTAGGCACCTCCTTCCTGTTACAGTAGGTAGACACTAGTGGGTATTGAGTTGACCTACCTGATTTTTCCAAGGTTTTATAATCAGAGGTCTGCCTTTTGATGTGAGTCTGTTTTCCACTGATTACTAAGTCTGGTTATTTTGGACATACACTTGAATTTGAACTTAAGACTCCTTATTAGTTCTTTGACTCCTCCCTTGTGAAGAGTCCTAAGTAAACAAGCCCAAGAGTGAGCCATCTAGTGATGCCAAGCCCCACCATGTGTGATACTCCTGCTTGAAGCCTGTGGAACCTTCATGTACTCTTCACGGCAGACTGTGAGGTGGAAACCCTGCTCTGCTGGTGTCCACATGGTGCTGTCTCAGAGGTCATGGAAGAGCACAACAGCTCCTTAGCGATGCTCATGACTGTCGAGGACCAGGGACAGATGCACAGGTGTTGGTCAGTGATCTGCTTGTGCAAAGCAGTGTGGCCTTGTGACAGAGTCATCTGTGTCCTGAGTCCACACCCTCCCCCGCCTCAGCTTCCTTCCATTTCAGCAGCAGTAAGGTCTGCCTGGACCATAGCCATTTCACCCAGGGCATCCTTCAGACTCCAGATCTTGGGTCCAGGGTGTGGATGCTGTGACTCCTTCTGTCCACACCACCCTGACCCAGTGGGATTCCCTTCAAAGCTTGTGTTGTCAGGTTCAGCATCTTGTCCTCCGGTGACTGGGGCCTTCTGAAATGCTGTCCTGATCTGGTGGCATGAAAGAGCAGACCCACCATATGTTTCCTTCTCCCCACCCACTGTGTCCAGAGGTATGGACCACACTTATGGCCCAGAATTGATCTGGCCATTCGTGGGTGTGCGACTGTGGGAAGGTGGGATGGGACCCTGCCCCTCTGTGGCCTGTGACATTCACATGTGTGCACACAGCTAAGCAGACCCCGTTAGCCTTCCCCATTAAGACTCAGCAGGGAGGAGACAGTATCAGAAGCATAATGATCTCTCAGGGCTCTGACTGGTCCTTCCTGCAGGCCTTTGGGCTCCTTGAGACTTCTGTTAGGAGAGCAGGCTCTCAGGAGGGAGAGGGGCTCTGATGTGAATGTGAGCATTACTGACACCAGCATCAAATTCCTTGCCCTGCTCTCCATAAAGCACAGTGATGTCTCTTTCCCAAGATGAATGTGATAACCACATTACAAACCCTTCTCCACAGCTGCTTAAGCAACCTCTTGGTGGAAGTGGAACAATGAGTCTTTCAGAATTGACTTTTACCCCCAAAGACTTTTTGCATCAGCCCCAGACTAATTTCCCAGGATCAGAATCATCCGTCTTGGGGAAGACGCCTCCAAACGATTTGGCCTTTGCCTGTTCCCCCTGCCAAGCTATCTTGGGGAGACCCTTGCTGCCTCTAGAATAACTCCTGTCAGAGAAATGGATGGTTTCCAACAGAGTCCTTGGGGTTTTTCATATAAACAGGACTTAAAAGGGAAAACAAACTAAATAAAATATGATGAATCCTGAGCCCTTTGGGAATTTCTTCCTGTCAGGATTTTTATATCCTTTGAGCTAGAAAATTGGATTGATGAGTCTTAGCTATGTACATATTTCATTATGGGCAGTAAGCTCAAGCGTATTGACACAGAAAGTCCCCTTTCCAGTAGAGCTCAGGGACCTAAGAGTCTCTTTCACCTCTCTCTCTAGCTTAGGCACTTATAATCTGGATACTGTAGGCTTCCGTAGCTGGTAAATTCTGTCAGAGGCCACATTTCCAATAAGACCCCAAACACTGATGTCCTGAGACCCACACCCATGGACTACTGCAAAGAATGTCTTTAGGGCAGACCACAATTGGGGACCATCTGGCCAAGGAAAACTGGGTACAATAAGGAAGCCATATAATCAGAGCCATCATTCCTGCCCCACTGCATGCTGTGGCACTGGATCCAGCCACCATTGTCTCAGCCTGCTGATCTCTGAGGGGTAAGCAGGCTTGCGATGTAGCTCAAAACAAATTCTCCAAAAAAAGTATACACGTGGTGATAACACTGGTGGTAACAGCAGCAACACTGAAAAAGAGAAAAATTTCTCACATGAGAAAATATTTTGACCTGAGATGATGTATACAGGTGCAGGTGTCCCATGTCTAAAAGAAATAAGAATATTTCTTCCTTTTTCACTTAGATTCTGAAAGTATGGGGGACATGTAGAAGAAAAAGTTCACTGGTGTCATAGTTATTAGACAAAGGAAATTCCTGGGAGAGGGAGGTTGTATTTGAACTATAAGTAGATTATAGAGATGGGTAAATTGCAATTGTAGGCAGACATTTTCCAGACTGTGTTTCTCAGAGCCCGTAGATATTAATTATGTCCTATATGCAAAAAATAAGTGTTCTGTGGCCATAAAAATTGAAGAACCTCCAGGCAAAATTTAAATAAACTCTCTTAATTTTTACAAAGTTTTATTGGAGTATATAGTTGATTTACAGTGTTCTGTTAGTTTCAGGTGTGCAGCAAAGTGAATCAGTAATACATGTACATATAGATGTAGCCAATCCTTTTTAGATTCTTTTCCCACATAGGCCATAGGGGAGTACTGAGTAGAGCTCCATATGCTATACAGTAGGTCCTTGTTGGTTATCTATTTTAAATGTAATAGTGTTTACATCAATCCCAATCTCCCAATTTATCCGTCCCCCCTCTTTCCCCTGGGAACTATAAGCTTGCTTTCTATCTCTGTCGGTTTTGTAGATAAGTCCATTTGTACCCACCCCCTTTTTTAGATTCCGCGTGTGAGCAATATCATATGATATTTGTCTTTCTGTGTCCCACTTCACTCAGTGTGACAGTCTCTAGGTCCATCCATGCTGCTGCAAATGGCATTCTTTCAGTTTTATTAATGGCTGAGTAATGCGAAGAGTTGACTCATTGGAAAAGACTCTGATGCTGGGAGGGACTGGGGACAGGAGGAAAAGGGGACGACAGAGGATGAGATGGCTGGATGGCACCACCGACTCGATGGACGTGAGTCTGAGTGAACTCCGGGAGTTGGTGATGGACAGGGAGGCCTGGCGTGCTGCAGTTCATGGGGTTGCAAAGAGTTGGACACAACTGAGCGACTGAACTGAACTGAATATTCTATTGTATATATGTACCACAACTTCTTTATCGATTCCTGTGGAATGGACTTTTAGGTTGCTTCCATGTCCTGGATCCTATAAACAGTGCTGCAGTGAACATTGGGGTGCATGTATCCCTTTGAACCATGGCTTTTTTAGGATATATGCCCAGGAGTGGGATTGCTGAATCATATGGTAACTTTATTTTTATGTTTTTAAGAAATCTCTAGACTGTTCTCCATAGTTGCTATTTCAATTTACAGTCCCACTAACAGTGTAGAACAGTTTCCTTTTCTCCACACCCTCTCCAGCGTTTATTGTTTGTAGATTTTTTGATGATGGCCATTTTGACAGGTGTGAGGTAGCACTTCATTGTTGTTTTGATTTGCATTTCTCTAATAATCGGGTTTTCCTGATGGCTTGATGGTAAAGAATATGAATGCCAATGTAGGAGACACGAGTTCTGTCCCTGGGTTGGGTAGATCCTCTGGAGAAGGAAATGGCAACTCACTCCAGTATTCTTACCTAGGAAATCCCATGTGCAGGGGAGCCTGGCAGGCTACCCTCCATGGGGTTGTAAAGAGTCAGACATGATTTTGTGACTGAACAACAATAACAGTAATTAGTGACACTGAACATGTTTTCATGTGCTTTTTAGCAGCCTTTATGTCTTCTTTTGAAGAAGGCAATGGCACCCCGCTCCAGTACTCTTGCCTGGAAAGTCCAATGGACGGAGGAGCTTGGTAGGCTGCAGTCCATGGGGTCGCTAAGAGTTGGACACGACTGAGCTACTTCACTTTCACTTTTCACTTTCCTGCATTGGAGAGGGAAATGGGAGCCCACTCCAGTGTTCTTGCCTGGAGAGTCCCAGGGACGGGGGAGCCTGGTGGGCTGCCGTCTGTGGGGTCGCACAGAGTCAGACACGACTGAAGCGACTTAGCAGCAGCAGCAAGTCCCATTTGTTTATTTTTGGTTTTATTTCCATTACTTTAGGAGGTGGATTATAAAAGATCTTGCTAGGATTTATGTCAAGGAGTGGTCTACCTATGTTTCTTCTTTTTATAGTTTCCAGCCTTATATTTAGGTCTTTAATCCATCTTAAGTTTTTTGTTTTTGTTTTTGTTTTTATGTGTGGTGTTAGGAAGTATTCTACTTTTCATTCTTTTACATACTATTCATTCTTTCACATATAGTTGTCTAGTTTTCCCAGCACCACTTATTGAAGAGACTATCTTTTCTCCATAGTATATTCTTGCCTTAGTCATAGATTGGTTCCCCATAAGTGCATGGGCTCATCTCTGGACTTTCCTGTTCCATTGATCTATAGTTCTGTTTTTGTGCCAGTACCATACTGCTTTGATGACTGTAGCTTTATTGTATAGTATGCAGTCAGGAACCCTGATTCTTCTGCATCGTAACATGAGACTCTGCACTGCAAGTCATGAAAGATAAGTAGAATGTTTACCAAATGAATTTATCTGTGAAACTCTTGAAATATCTGTGCACTCCAAACTCTGGTAAATGCCGTTCTGGTTTCCAGCAATCTTTTCTGAGCCTTAGTGGACTGTTTTTATCTTAGGCCTACAAAACATTTTAAACATCACAAAATAATGGGTATTTGTTAATTGTTAACAATTAGACAACATCAACAGGCAAAAGATGGAAACACAATAGAGAATCTTCCCATATAATAGACTTAATTGTAGCCTTTTATTTTATATTTTCCCATCTCTGACTCTGCCTGTGTCTCCATCTGTCTCTCTCATTCACTACATGTCCACACTATGTATTTTGTGTTACAAAAGTGGGATCAATCCTTTCATTTAATATAAACATTTTGTATGTCATAATATCCTTCTTGTCATACTTTTTAATAGCTTCTAGGTTTTCTAGCATATTTGTGAACCATAATTTAATCCTTATTATTGGACTTTTGTTTCTAGGTTTTGTGTGTATGTGTGTGTGTGTGTGTGCATGTGTGTGTGTAGACCATTATAGTTATTTGTAAGAATAAAACTAAATCTTTGTAGCCATCTGTGCTTGCTTTACTTAAGTCTCTTATAAAATTTTTTAAAGGGTCATAATTTTCAGTGTGCATTCTTTATCCTGAGACAGAATTCTAATTAGGACCAACTCTTGGGTCATCAACACCGTGTCTCTAATGATTAGACTAACTCTTCTGCAGCCTGGCTGGGAGTACAGGACCAGAGTCAGACAGCCTTGATGCAGTCCCTGCCCCTGCTTCTTAATAGGTCTCTGAATTTGAGTGGCTGATGTAACTTCTCCAAGCCTCAGTCTGCAGAGCTATAAAATTATAATGATAATGGTAACTTCCTCAAAGAATTCTTGTGAGCATTTACAAGTCTATCACTTGGAATAGGGGTGGAGTGTGTGTGTGTTTGGGAGGATGCTGTGGTGGAAGGCAGGGTGGGAGGAGGAGAACTGGGTACCAGAGACCCACCTTGACTTGGTGCTCTTGTCTCCACTCCTCCTCATTTTCCAGCAATGGGGACCTCTTTTCAAGTGGTACGAATGCAGGGACACACGAATGCAGGGACACACATGGCTGTGGCTGTGACCTGAATGCGACTGCTGGTTCTGCCCTCTTTTAGCTTGACCTGCAATGCAATGTAACTTCTTCTGGTTCACAGCCTTGCAAATGGATATTAATGAAACTCCCTACCTTGTTGAGTTGGGATGATGATTCAGTGAGATACTATTTGCATATATAGCACCTGTCATATCATAAGCACTCAGTGGCAGCCAGAAAAGAAGTCACTTACCCTCCCTAACTTATTTCTATCAGTAAAAGAGGAGTAAGAGTAATGATTTTGATGAGTTATTACCAGGATTAACTGAAGGCAAAGTGCTAGCATGGTTCTTGGCAATAGTAGATATTTAATATATGGCAGCTCTTAGAACATATTATTACTAGTGGGGTTAATATTGATGACAGTAATGCAGCTGAGCTGCCCTGATGCCCCCTCTCTTACAGTCAATGACGGGCCATTCGGGCCCTGCAAGTTATTGGGTCCCTTGGATGAAGTGCCTGTGGACACACACAGCACCTCACTTTGGTCTGCAGGTTGAAAACTCTCACATTCAGGCACACTGACCTGCCCTGTCCAAGAGTCTGAAATCCAGGGTTGACTTGTAAGATTGCCCTTCGTGGAGTGATATTTACAATTAGATTTTCAGTGCAATTAATTACTGATGAGACACTAGAAGGGACTTAGGCAACAGGTCTTGGTGGAGAATAGAAAAGATAATGGATTTAAGGCATGCTTTAACTATTGCAATTGTTTTTGAGCTAAAGGTACATCTAGAATTCTTTCTTTAGGCTCAAGGAGAAAAACATATGCTGGGAAATTGTGTGAAACGTGAGGAGTCACAGTGGAATTGAGTTTGAAATGTACAACCTCATCACACCATGAATTCAATCTCAACGCACGTTATGGGCCATAATTCTTTCCAAGTCCTTGGAGACACCTTAACACCACTTCAAATTAGACCTGTTCAAATTCTGCTTATGCCCACCCCCTGGTCCAGAGTGTAAATCATTATTTTCCATTTGTATCTGAGTTGAGCTATTCTTAAAAACCAATAACTCTATTCCTTTCAGAATGGCTCTATTGCACTAAAGCTTCCTTGGAAGGTACCTTTGTTTTCATCAATGCTCTGAAGTGTGAAGTCTACATAATTTGCTAAATGTATTGTGTTTACATATTCATAAGCCAGTTACCTCCAGATCACTCTCTCCTGCCTGTACTATTGGCTGAATGCTTAAAGAAAACGAAGCTTAATTTTCTGTAAGCAGTGTTCCATGGTTTCCAAATAAGCTCACGGAGACATAGATAAACTAAATTACTTAGTGGTAACTATCCAGACAGAAATGAGAAGCCAGTGCTGAAACAAGCCAGATGTGTGGTGTCCTTCCTGCATCCTTCCATCACAATATGCAAAGAAATAGGACAGTGAGATCCCAGGGACACCCAGCTTCTGCCAGGCTGGCTGAGGTGTTTACAGAATGGGTTAATGCCAATCTGTAAGCCCGTGAGCCAGACATCAGCCTGTGGAACCCTGAACTCAGAGTTACCAGGTTTTCTGGTAATTTCTTGCCTTGGGCAGGGGAAGTCAAAATGGTATCTGCAGTGGAAGAATCAGCCCAGCCTTCCCGTAAGTGAATCAGCATGGGTAGAGTAAACAGCAGGAACGAGAATCATTTGGTCATGGGTTCAGATGCCAGCTTTGGGCTTTACATGTGTGTTGCATGGAAAGCAGGCAAGAATGGGCAAGGCCTCAACCTGTCTTTAGCATGTTTGTGTGCTCAGTCACTAAGTCATGTTCAACTCTTTGTGACCTCATGGACTATAGGCCTCCAGGCTACTCTGTCCATGGAATTTTCCAGGCAAGAATACTGGAGCGGGTTGCCATTTCCTACTTCTACTCTACATTTCCTACTTGGCATTCTCAAATACCAAGTGTCGGCGGAGGCGGGCATAGGATCACCCTCCCAGGCTTCCTGAGGCGTCACTAAGATAGCATGTCTTTATATTTAGTCAGCATCATAGAGTCAGGCAGCCATGTATCATATCTCTCCCATCCCTTCCCCCCTCCAAGTCTAGGCATCTTTTGGCTAGAAGTTATTCATCTTGGTGGTGGTTATAATTCTCCCCCTTATCCTCAAATGCACTCTTTTATTTGATTTCTTTACCATGTTTATTCTTGATACTTCTGTGGTGATGGAAATACCATCACTTAGCTCAGAGTATTCAGATTACTTCCGTTGTGCCTTCTGCAAATATGTAAATGCCCACCTTTGACCAGACACTCTGCTGGAAACTGGGAGTAAGTATAGGTGTGACTGTTGCAGAATCCTTGCTGTGTTGGCTCAGAGTCCAGAAGGGACAATAGGGTGTGACAAAGCACAGAAAAGCAGAATTCTAAGTAGAGGGCTCTGGGGACATCCCATGAAGGGATGGTTGCACCTTCCTGGGTGGGTGGAAGAGAGGATCCTACACAGGAACACATTTGTGCTGAGCCTTGGTTCTCAAGCAGAGAACATTCTGGGAGAAAGGTTTTTGTCGTTAAAATTCCTCTGACTCAGTGAAGGGAAAACGTTGTCCTTTTACAAATAAGGAGAGGGGAGCCTGAACACCAGGCAAGGGCCATGTCTTAATCATCTCGCATCCCCCCACGTGTCTGGCTGAGGCAGTGCTGAAATTGAATTTAGACCTGCCCAAGGTCACAAGGCAGGATGGTGAACAGCACACAGATCGAGTTGATTAAAAAATATGTGTTTAGGGATTATTTTTCCCCTTTGGGTTAAAAAGACAAACATTAGCAGGTGGCATTAGAATGGAAGGAGGGGCATACACTGTCCTGAGTTACATAGCTCATGGGCCTCTCGAGGTCCTATCCCTGGAGCTTTATCCCACCTAGGAGCTACTGCCCTGCACTGCATTTGCTCATTTATTCAGCAAACATCAACCAGCACTGTGTGGTGTTCATGAGCCCAGCACTGAGGACCCAACTGAGTGAGTGGGGAACAGGGAGACAGACAGACTGGGAAAACAGAGCTTCATTTTTTGAAGAGGTGTGCATTCTCATCACAGCCAGAAAGCATGAAAAGGAGGACAGGGGTCCTTCCTCCCATTCCCCCATCTTCCCTGCAAAGGGAGGCCATTATAATTAGTTTTCCACATATCTTTGAGGAGTTCTTGATGCATACAGAAGTAAACACAAATACAGATTCTTATCCCCTCCTTTAACAGAGACATAGTAGTAGACATAATACACTCTATTCTGGCATTGCTTTTTATTTTTTTTAAAATTTATTTGCCAAGAAAATGCACTGGTCATAACAAACACCCTCTTCCAACAACACAAGAAAAGACTCTATACATGGACATCACCAGATGGTCAACACTGAAATCAGATTGATTATATTCTTTGCAGCCAAAGATGGAGAAGCTCTATACAGTCAGCAAAAACAAGACCAGGAGCTGACTGTGGCTCAGACCATGAACTCCTTATTGCCAAATTCAGACTTAAATTGAAGAAAGTAGGGAAAACCACTAGACCATTCAGGTATGACCTAAATCAAATCCCTTATGATTATACAGTGGAAGTGAGAAATAGATTTAAGGGCCTAGATCTGATAGATAGAGTGCCTGATGAACTATGGAATGAGGTTCGTGACGTTGTACAGGAGACAGGGATCAAGACCATTCCCATAGAAAAGAAATGAAAAAAAGCAAAATGGCTGTCTAGGGAGGCCTTACAAATAGCTGTGAAAAGAAGAGAAGGGAAAAGCAAAGGAGAAAAGGAAAGATATAAACATCTGAATGCAGAGTTCCAAAGAATAGCAAGAAGAGATAAGAAAGCCTTCTTCAGCGATCAATGCAAAGAAATAGAGGGAAACAACAGAATGGGAAAGACTAGGGATCTCTTCAAGAAAATCAGAGATACCAAAGGAACATTTCATGCAAAGATGAGCTTGATAAAGGACAGAAATGGTATAGACCTAACAGAAGCAGAAGATATTAAGAAGAGATGGCAAGAATACACAGAAGAACTGTACAAAAAAGATCTTCACGACCAAGATAATCACGATGGTGTGATCACTGACCTAGAGCCAGACATCCTGGAATGTGAAGTCAAGTGGGCCTTAGAAGCATCACTATGAACAAAGCTAGTGGAGGTGATGGAATTCCAGTTGAGCTATTCCAAATCCTGAAAGATGATGCTGTGAAAGTGCTGCACTCAATATGCCAGCAAATTTGGAAGACTCAGCAGTGGCCACAGGACTGGAAAAGGTCAGTTTTCATTCCAATCCCAAAGAAAGGCAATGCCAAAGAATGCTCAAACTACCGCACAATTGCACTCGTCTCACATGCTAGTAAAGTAATGCTCAAAATTCTCCAAGCCAGGCTTCAGCAATATGTGAACTGTGAACTTCCTGATGTTCAAGCTGGTTTTAGAAAAGGCAGAGGAACCAGAGATCAAATTGCCAACATCCGTTGGATCACTGAAAAAGCAAGACAGTTCTAGAAAAACATCTATTTCTGCTTTATTGACTATGCCAAAGCCTTTGACTGTGTGGATCACAAGAAACTGTGGAAAATTCTGAAAGAGATGGGAATACCAGACCACCTGACCTGCCTCTTGAGAAATTTGTATGCAGGTCAAGAAGCAACAGTTAGAACTGGATATGGAACAACAGACTGGTTCCAAATAGGAAAAGGAGTTCATCAAGGCTGTATATTGTCACCCTGTTTATTTAACATATGCAGAGTACATTATGAGAAACGCTGGACTGGAAGAAGCACAAGCTGGAATCAAGTTTGCCGGGAGAAATATCAATAACCTCAGATATGCAGATGACACCACCCTTATGGCAGAAAGTGAAGCAGAACTAAAAAGCCTCTTGATGAAAGTGAAAGTGGAGAGTGAAAAAGTTGGCTTAAAGCTCAACATTCAGAAAATGAAGATCATGGCATCCGGTCCCACCACTTCATGGGAAATAGATGGGGAAACAGTGGGAACAGTGTCAGACTTTATTTTGGGGGGCTCCAAAATCACTACAGATGGTGACTGCAGCCATGAAATTAAAAGACGCTTACTCCTTGGAAGGAAAGTTGTGACCAACCTAGATAGCATATTGAAAAGCAGAGACATTACTTTGCCAACAAAGGTTCGTCTAGTTAAGGCTATGGTTTTTCCTGTGGTCATGTATGGATGTGAGAGTTGGACTGTGAAGAAGGCTGAGCACCGAAGAATTGATGCTTTTGAACTGTGGTGTTGGAGAAGACTCTTGAGAGTCCCTTGGACTGCAAGGAGATCCATCCAGTCCATTCTGAAGGAGATCAGCCCTGGGATTCTTTGGAAGGAATGATGCTAAAGCTGAAACTCCAGTACTTTGGCCACCTCATGCGAAGAGTTGATTCATTGGAAAAGACCCTGATGCTGGGAGGGATTGGGGGCAGGAGGAGAAGGGGACGGCAGAGGATGAGATGGCTGGATGGCATCACTGACTCAATGGACGTGAGTCCCAGTGAACTCCGGGAGTTGGTGGTGGACAGGGAGGCCTGGCGTGCTGCGATTCATGGGGTCGCAAAGAGTCAGACACGGCTGAGCGACTGATCTGATCTGATTTGATTTATTTTAATTGGAGGTTAATTACTTTACAATATTGTATTCTGTACTTTGCTTTTTTACTTAATGTATGTCAGAGATTCTGGCATATCATACAAATAGCTGTATAGTTTTCCATCAGGCAGATGTGCTATAGTGGATTTAACCATGCACATCTGAATTATTTTCGGCCTTTTGCTATTTCAAATAATCCTGTAGCAGATAGCCTTATACACGTTACTCCAAATGCATGGAATGTTCATAATTGGAGATTCTAGTCCCAAAGAGGAAATCTGGAGTCAAAGTATCTAGCAACCTTTCTGAATTGCCTGGCAGTTCTTATGCTCTTGCAGTCCGTATGGAGTTAGGTTTTTCTCTGTAACCTGGTTTGAAATTAAAATATTATTCTTTTATGAGATGAATTTATTTTATTTTTTAACTTTACAATATTGTATTGGTTTTGCCATATATCAACATGAATCTGCCACAGGTATACACGTGTTCCCTATCCTGAACCCTCCTCCCTCCCCGTACCATCCCTCTGAGTCCAATTTAGATTTGTTGATATAAAAATTGTTTGGTCCTATCAACTCTGTTATTTTTTTGTTTTCCTTCCACTGTATGCTCTATTTTATTGTTTGTGGGAGGGCAGGTGCATGTATAATTCTTCTGATACTCAAGGATGTTATCCCTTTAAAAGTTAGGAAAATAATATTCTTTCCCTTTGTTCCTTCCCTTCTTTTCACATCTCCTCCCCTTCTATTACTTGATGATTGTTAATATAATTATTCTCTTAGAGCTTGTCTTTGTTCTGTAAAAATATTCACTCTTCTAATACTTGATTTGTCATCTTTTGATGTTTTTATGACCCAAAGAGGAAATCAGGAAATTTGATCTACCTGTATCTTTTTCCTTTCTCCTGCCTCTGCTTTTCTTTTTTCTTTTTCTTTTTTTTTTTTTTTTTTTTGTGGTTGTATCATTTCCGCATTATCAGGACATGTAGTATCTGCATTCTTACCTTTCATGCTCATCTCCATCTTTTTTCCTTCACAAGTAAATGGATTTCCCAAGTCATCTCTATGGTTGGCCACAGTGCATGCTCTCATAGCTCCTCTGAAGGGCTCATGCAAACCATATCCCCTAAGTCACTGAAGGTTCAAAACTGGTTTTCTGTAGTATTTATTCCTGGATGGTAACTCAGGTGGATATAACGCCTGGTTCAATTTTCTTTTCTTGACTGTCTTATACATATTGCTTCACTGGATTCTGACTTTGAATATTGCTGTTCTGAAATCTGCAGGCAGCCTTGTTTCTTTTATCTTTCATAAGTTTATTAGTCATCTTTTCTGCTACTAAGTTACCATTTATTTGCTTTTCACAGTCTAGTAACTTCATTAGGATGGGCTTCCCCAGTGGCTCAGAGGCAGAGATTCTGCTTGCAATGCAGGGGACACAGGTTCTATCCCTGGGTTGGGAAGACCCCGTGGAGAAGGAAATGGCCTACTCCAGTATTCTTGCCCAGAAAATCCCATGGATAGAGGAGCCTGGTGGGCTAGTCCATGCAGTTGCAAAAGAGTCAGACATGACTTAGTGACTAAACAACAAACTTCGTTAGGATAGATTTAAATGTCTGAGTTGACTATTCTAGGCTGATTTTCCCTGGCTCATGCTGTGCCTTTTCAATATGTAGCTTCAATTTTTCTTTTATTTTAGGAATGGGTTAATGAGTTACATTTTAAACATATATCCTCTTCCAATGTTTTCTTTTGTGTCTTCAGAGGCTCCAATTATGCACATGTAGGATTTCCCTTGCCTCCTTTCCGTAGCTGTAATTTGCTCTGTAATCCTTTGTAATTTCTTATTTCATGCTGTTCACTCTCTCTATTTTAGCATCCTCCTCTCTCAGTGAGTTTCCCTCAGCATCCTCCCTTGTGCTTCTTCCAATCCAGCTTCATTTTTATGATGATTCTGGATGTTCTTTCTACTTCTTTGCTGGGACCTGAATGTTCACAGGCTGTCTCATCTGTTCTCTCTTCATCGCTTCTCTGAGTCCTTGAATATTGTTTTATTGTCTTTCTTCATAAAAGTAATTGTTTTATCTTAATTCATGGTGTTATACATATTTTCACTGTTACCATTTTTATGCTGAGTGTTCTGTGGTAAGCTTTGTTTTGTTGCTCTTTTCCATAATTTTTATGAAATAATATATATATGGAAAGCACATATTATACATATATATAATATCAACATGCTGACATAAGTCATTTTGGAAGAGGTTGCCATTATCCCTACCATAGTCTGGCCTCATGCTAAACTACAGTAAGGGAACATAGCCCCACCCATCAGCAGAAAATTGGATTAAAGATTTACTGAGCATTGCCTTTCCCACCAGAGCAAGACCCAGTTCTCCTCATAGCCAGTCCCTCCCATCAGGAAGCTTCCACAAACCTCTTATCCTCATCCATCAGAGGGGAGACAGAATGAAAACCACAATCACAGAAAATTAACCAAACTGATCACATGGATCACAGCCTTGTCTAACTCAATGAAACTATGAGCCATGCCATGTAGAGCCACCTAAGATGGATGGGACATGGTGGAGGGTTCTGACAAAACGTGGTCCACTGGAGAAGGGAATGGCAAACTACTTCAGCATTCTTGCCTTAAGAACTCCATGAATAGTATAAAAAGGCAAAAAGATATGACACTGAAAGATGAACTCTCCAGTTTGGGAGGTGTCTGATATACTACTGAAGAAGAGCAGAGAAATAGCTCCAGAAGGAATGAAAAGGCTAAGCCAAAGCAGAAACAATGCCTAGTTGTGGTTGTGTCTGGTGGTGAAAGTAAAGTCCAATGCTGTAGAGAACAATACTGCATAGGAACCTGGAATGTTAGGTCCATAAATCAAGGTAAATTGGAAGTGGTCAAACAGGAGATGGCAAGAGTGAACATCGACATTTTAGGAATCCATGAGCTAAAATGGACTGGAATGGGTGAATTTAATTCAGATGACTTTTATATCTACTACTGTGGGCAAGAATTCCTTAGAAGAAATAGAATAGCCTCATAGTCAACAAGAGAGTCCAAAATAGAGTACTGGGGCAACCTCAAAAACAACAGTAAGGCAAGTCGATATCCCAACCACTAATGCTGAAGAAGCTGAAGTTGAATGGTTCTATTAAGACCTACAAGTTCTTCTAGAACTAACACCCACCAGAGCTGTCCTTTTCATTATAGGGGACTGGAATGCAAAAGTAGGAAGTCAAGAGATACCTGGAGTAATAGGCAAGTTTGGCCTTGGAGTACAAAATGAAGCAGGGCAAAGGCTAACAGTTTTGTCAAGAGAATGCACCAGTCATAGCAAATACCCTCTTCCAACAACACAAGAGAAGACTCTACACATGGACATCACCAGATGGTCAGTGCCAAAGTCAGATTGATTATATTCCTTGCAGCTGAAGGTGGAGAAGCTCTATACAGTCAGCAAAAACAAGACTGGGAGCTGACTGTGGCTCAGATCATGAACTCCTTCTTGCCAAATTCAGACTTAAATTGAAGAAAATAGGGAAAACCACTAGGCCATTCAGCTATGACCTAAATCAAATCCCTTACAATTATACAGTGGAAGTTGACAAATAGATTCAAGGGAATAAATCTATTAGAGTTCCTGAAGAACTATGGATGGAGGTTCATAACACTGTACAGGAGCTAGTGATCAAAACCATCCCAAGAAAAAGAAAGGCAAAAAGGCAAAATGGTTGTCTGAGGAGGCTTTACAAAAAGCAGAGAAAAGAAAAGAAGTGAAAGGCAAAGGAGAAAAAGGAAGATATACCCATCTGAATGCAGAGTTCCAAAGAATAGCAAGAAGAGATAAGAAAGCCTTTTTGAGTGAACAATGCAAAGAAATATAAGAAAACAATAGAATGGGAAAGACTAGAGATTGCTTCAAGAAAATTAGAGATACCAAGGGAACATTTCATGTTAATTTCATGTCCATTTCAATAAAGGACAGAAATAGTATGGACCTAAAAGAAGCAGAAGATATTAAGAGGAGGTGGCAGGAATACATAGAAGAACTCTACAAAAAAGATCTTCATGACCTGGATAACCATAATGGTGTGATCACTCACCTAGAGCCAGACATTCTGGAGAGTGAAGTCAAGTGGGCCTTAGGAAACATTACTACAAACAAAGCTAGTGGAGGTGATGGAATTCCAGCTGAGCTGTTTCAAATCCTAAAGGATGATGCTGTGAAAGTGCTGTACTCAATATGCCAGCAAATTTGGGAAACTCAGCAGTGGCCATAGAACTGGAAAAGGTCAGTTTTCACTCCAGTCCCAAAAAAGGGCAATGCCAAAGAATGTTCAAACTTCCATACAGTTGTGCTCATTTCACATGATAGCAATGTCATGCTCAAAATCCTCCAAGCTAGGTTTCAACAGTACATGAATTAAGAAATTCCAGATGTACAAGCTGGATTTAGAAAAGGCAGAGGAACCAGAGGTCAAATTGCCAACATCTGCTGGATCATAGAAAAAGCAATAGAATTCTAGAAAACATCTGCTTCATTAACTACACTAAAACATTTGACTGTGTGAATCATAAAAAACTATGGAAAATTCTTCAAGAGATGGGAATACCAGACCACCTTACCTCCCTCCTGAGAAACCTGTATGCAGGTCAAAAAGCAACAGTTAGAACCAGACAGAAAACAATGGACTGGTTCAAAACTGGGAAAAGAGTACGTCAAGGCTGTATACTGTCACTCTGCTTATTTAGCTTATATGAAGACTACATCATGAGAAATGTTGGTCTGGAAGAAGCACAAGATGAAATCAAGATGCCGGGAGAAATATCAGTAACCTCAGATACACAGGTGACACCACCGTTACGGCAGAAAGCACAGGTGAATGAAAGAGCCTCTTGATGAAGGTGAAAGAGGAGAGTGAAAAAGCTGGTTTAAAACTCAGCATTCAAAGAACGAAGATCATGGCATCCAGTCCCATCACTTCATGGCATATAGATGGGGAAACAGTGAAAGACTACTTTATAGGGCTCCAAAGTCACGGCAGATGGGGACTGCAGCCATGTAATTAAAAGACTCTTGCTCCTTGGAAGAAAAGCTGTGACAAACCTAGACAGTGTATTGAAAAGCAGAGACATTACTTTGCCGACAAAGGTCAGTATAGTCAAAGCTACATTTTTTCCCAGTAGTCATATATGAATGTGAGGGCTGAAGATTTAATGCTTTCAAACCATGGTGTTAGAGAAGAGATGGAGTGGACTCCATGGAGAT
Source organism: Bos taurus (assembly GCF_002263795.3). Lineage (NCBI taxonomy): Eukaryota > Metazoa > Chordata > Mammalia > Artiodactyla > Bovidae > Bos > Bos taurus. The sequence goes on along the minus strand of NC_037334.1, from coordinate 48,415,219 downwards.
CAAACCAGTCAATCATAAAGGAAATCAATCCTGAATATTCATTGGAAAGACTGATGCTGAAGCTGAAGCTCCAGTACTTTAGCCACATGATGTACGTAGCTGACTCATTGGGAAAGACCCTGATGCTTGGAAAGATAGAAGGCAGGAGGAGAAGAGGATGTGATGGTTGGATGGCATCATCAACTCAATGGACATGAGTTTGAGCAAGCTCCAGGAGATGGTGAAAGACAGGGAATCCTGGTGTGCTGCAGTCCATGGGGTAGCAGAGTCAGATGCCAATGAGCGACTGAACAAGAACAATATCTACATGTCAGCATCTTTAAAAACATATTACAATAAGTTAAGAGTTTAATGGCTTACCTGTTCGAAAGGGAGTCCTAGGGATGGAGGGGGTGAAACCTGTTTCTTCTATAGCCCCCACAGTACAAAAGCACTCACTTCAGTGTTACCGGTGATAGATGGCTTCCTGCTAAGATGGCTGCTCTGTGTTTCTTTTCTGTTTCTCTGAAACAGATGAGCCCTAAGAGGGTTTCTCTCATCACCTATCTCCACTGTTCTTGCTGTACCAAAGTTACACTTTGGAGTGCTTCTTACTGATAGAAAGAACAATGCTATGAGCATTTTCTGAGACCTGCTGCCCCTAGGCCACTACACTCTTTTCCTGCTTTCTTACTCATTTTTCTACCTGTGTAGCATCTGTTTGATCTGTGCCCCATCCTTTCTTCAGGTCCCTTAGTTCTTGCTGAGCAGGAAATGTGGATCTATCACCTCAGGAGGAGTCCTTCACATTATCAGAAACATATTTTTGATTTTTTTTATTGCCCTACCTGGACATTTTACTTCCATCTGGGTGGTTTCTACTATATTGTTTAAAGCTATGGATGATATCTCTTTTCTAGTTTTACTGAAAATGGAATTTATAACTTTTTTTCTGTTTTCTTTGTTTATTATGGTATTTAGGAGGGGAAATAGGAAGTTGCTAGCTATGCCTTGTTAGGTACCAAATCTCTAAACAATCTATTGTGACCAAATACAGAAATATTTATAGAAACAGAAATAATAATAGCTACTATTTCATCTTTTTGCCAGTCAGAGGCCCTCTGTGAGTCCAAAGAAAGTCCCTTGAGGCTGGATACCATCTTATCCTGTTAAGTAGCTATAGTCATTTCTGCCCCAAGGCTACCGGGGTACAGTGGAGACAAATTTAGAGTGAGCTGTATAACCTCAAGGGTGAAGAGAACAGTGAGTTTTTCACTGAACCTGGCAGAACTTGGAATAGCTTAAGACACCCTATATGGTTCCAGAAGGCAGTTCTTCTCCAGACCTTGCTTTATTTATCCTCATCTTCTATCAGCTTGTCCACCAGAAGCATGAAAGTGAAGATGCCAGGCTGCATCTGCTCCAGGCACATCCACGACCATTCTGTCCTGACCTCAGTTACCACTGGCAGTTTTCAGTTCCTGCTCCAACCTCTACCCTCTCACTCTAGACTCCAGCACCCCTGGAGGTTCTTCTGGACCTTTGTCATGAGAAGAGGGTGGTAGGTTCCATATACATCCTGGGCCATCAGCACCACCTCTCCATCCCAAGCTTGGCAGGCATGGTCTTCTGCCAATCCTCTGTCGCTTCCTATCCTGTTAAACAACAAACTTTATATCACATTTAAGGTCAAAACATACATGCATGTATTGGTTTTTAGGGATTGAAAAACACAGAATCTTGTTTAAAAATGCCCAAATTTGGACCTTGAATTTGAACAGATTACACTGGACACAAATCTCCAGTTAGGAATGGAGATTCTTCTTATATGTACCCTAAAAAATATGTTTTCTGTTACTAAAACCTTGCAGATATAGGCTTGTGTATCAGTCCTTGAATAGTCAGTGTTTCACCTGGTCAGAAAAGGGTCCTTGAAATGCATGTAAACATGTATATAATGTGTAAAATAATGAACTGTCTCTACACAGATCTACAGGAGATTTTATATATACACATATTTATATGTTTGATTTTTGTATATGTTTATGATTCAGAATTAGAGCAAATTATGCTCAAGTTGGTGTGCTTGAGTAGAGCTAATTTAAATATAAATCAGCTGTAAAAATTAAATAGTCACTTCATTCCAGTTGGCTTCCTCATTACTTCTAAGACTTTCCTGGAATGTCTTCTCCTTTTCCAAGTCAACCCTGCACACGAGCCTTGGCTCTAGTCTTGCCTCTTCCTGGAAGCCTTCCCTGACTGCCACCAGCCATTTGAGCTCAGACATTAATAAAACACAAAAGTGATTTGCAGGCACTGAGTCTGCGTCTCTGCAGTGGGATAAGCCGTGCAGGAACTGACCCTCCACATCCCTGCCCTGTTCCCAGGGCTCTGCCTTATCTCATTTTAAGTGAAAACAAGATTTTTTTCCAGTTTAGTCTTTATTAGTTGAGGACCTGGGAAATGTGGTTGGCTATGAAATCCGTCTTTAAAACTGCTATTTTCTGCACTGCTGCTCATCTATTCTAGGTTTCCCATTTAGGGAAATGCTTACCTACTGCCTGACAAAGACAAGTAAAGCCAGAGTTAGCAATTTTTGACCAATACTTTGCATATATAACATTTTGTTTTGCCCTGGAGTATGGAAAATCTGTGGATTTTTATCAGAAGTTTTAAAAGCTTATTTCATCAAGCTAACCTCTCTGCTCCAGATTATTGTTATAAATGCTACTCCACTAATGCACATTTACAAATGTTGTACAAGTTCTGAATGTATTTCTTTTTCCAGATGAAGGATTATCATTAGAATCAAGAGAAACATTAAAGTCTCCTCAAATCTGGTTACTGAGAACAGTAATGGGTTTAATAGGGAAATCTATCTGTCTTTTCTTGTAGGTTGTACCACTAATTGGTTTAACTCATCTTCCTCCCAGTTTAATGTATTTTAAGTTCTTTCAAAGATTGCTTTTTAAGAAGGACTTTATTAGCAAGCTCCTGAATAATGGAGCCCTAATTCCTTTGCTCATGCTTGTTTTTACACAAAATGATGCATCCTCTAAGGATAAGAGAAACATGTATATATATCGATGTTTTAGGCACTGAAAAGTAAAAACTGGAATTACATGTAATAATGCAATTTAATTTGAGCAGGCACAACCTCGCTCAATTCTTTGAGATGATCTCCAATTAGAAATGGGAATTCACCTTGTGTATGCTTTTAAAATCTCAGAATGGGAGAAAATAATAGCAAACAAAGCAACTGACATAGAATTAATCTCAAAAATATACAAGCAACTCCTGCAGCTCAATTCCAGAAAAATAAATGACCCAACCAAAAAATGGGCCAAAGAACTAAACAGACATTTCTCCAAAGAAGACATACAGATGGCTAACAAACACATGAAAAGATGCTCAACATCACTCATTATCAGAGAAGTGCAGATCAAAACCACATTGAGGTATCATCTCATGCCGGTCAGAATGGCTGCTATCAAAAAGTCTACAAACAATAAATGCTGGAGAGGGTGTGGAGAAAAGGGAAAACTCTTACACTGTTGGTGGGAATGCAAACTAGTACAACTACTATGGAGAACAGTGTGGAGATTCCTTAAAAAACTGGAAATAGAACTGCCATATGACCCAGTAATCCCACTGCTTGGCATACACACCGAGGAAACCAGAATTGAAAGAGACACATGTACCCCAGTGTTCATCAAAGCACTGTTTACAATAGCCAGGACATGGAAGCAACCTAGATGTCCATTGGCAGATGAATGGATAAGAAAGCTGTGGTACATATACACAATGGAATATTACTCAGCTATTAAAAAGAATGCATTTGAATTAGTTCTAATGAGGTGGATGAAACTGGAGCCTATTATACAGAATGAAGTAAGTCAGAAAGAAAAACACCAATACAGTATATTAACACATATGTATGGAATTTAGAAAGATGGTAACAATGGCCTTATATGTGAGACAGCAAAAGAGACATAGATGTAAAGAACAGACTTTTGGACTCTGTGGGAAAGGTGAGGGTGGGATGATTTGAGAGAGTAGCATTGAAACATGTATATTACCATATGTGAAATAGATTGCCAGTCCAGGTTTGATGCATGAGACAGGGTGCTCAGGGCTGGTGCACTGGGATGACCCTGAGGGATAGGATGGGAAGGGAGCCGGGAGAGGAGTTCAGGATAGGGAACACATGTACACCCATGGCTAATTCATGTCAGTGTATGGCAGAAACCACTACAATACTGTACAGTAATTAGCCTCCAATTAAATTAATTTTAAAAAATAAAATCCCTGCAAGAAGCCCCAGTTTTTTTCTTTTTAAAAATTTTTATTGGAATATAGTTGGTTTACAATGAGGTATAACTGATTCACTTTGCTATCTGCCCAGTTTTATTTTCTGTCATTAAAACCGCTATGGCTGGCAGCATATCTCTTAGATCTCAAGGGTAAGTGCAACCAGCCCCTGACGTTCCTCAGAAGAGAGGATACTTGTGGTTGCCTGCTGGTTTCTGAAAGCTTCATCTTCACAGTAACTCCCTACCATAACCCCATGGGGTTGAGACTGTTAATATCACCATTTTACAGATGAAAGACCTGAGGCTTGGAGAAGAGCAGGGATATGTGAAAAGCAACCACTTGTAAACTGAGAGCTGGTGTTCAAACTCAGAGCTGATAGAGCCAGAAGTTTGAACTTAAAAAAAAAATTTTTTTTAATTCATTGAAGTACATTTGATTTACAGGGGTTGTGTTAATTTCTTCTGTATAGCAGAGTAACTCAATCATATCAATATATATTCATATTCTTTTATATATATTATACTTAATATATTAATTATATTAATATATTGTTTTTCATATTCTTTTCCATTATATTGTCATAGTATATTGTAACAGTATATTGAATATAGTTCTCTGTGTTATACAATAGGACCTTGTTGTTTATCCATCCTATATATAATAATTACTTGCATCTGCTAAACTCCCAGTCCTTCCCACCTGTACCCTCTCTCTCCTTGGCAACTGCAAGTCTGTTCTATATATCTGTGCATCTGTTTTTGTTTTGTAGATGTGTTGATTTGTGCCATATTTTCCCACGTATTTCCTTGTCTTTCTCTTTCTGACTTCACTTAGTATGATACTCTCTAGGTCCATCCATGTTGCTGCAAATGGCATTACATTCTTTTGATGGCCGAATAATATTCCTTTATGTATTTATATGTTGTTCAGTCGCTAAGTCGTATCTGATTCTTTGCAACCCCATGGACTGCAGCACACCAGGATTCCATGTCCTACACTATCTCCTAGAGTTCGTTCAAATTCATGTCTTTCTCTATCTCTCTCTCTTTATATATATACGTATACACACACACATATAGATGAACATATATATGTGTCTATGTATATCACATCTTTATGCATTCATCTATTGATAGACATTTAGGTTGTTTTCTTGTCTTGACTATTGTAAACAATGCTACAGTGAACATAGAGGTACATGTATCTTTCAAATTATAGTTTTGTCTGGATATATGCCCAGAACTGGGATTGCTACATCATATGATGGTTCTGTTTTTAGTTTTTTAAGGAACCTCCATATGGTGGCTCAGTGGTGAAAAATCCACCTGTCAATGCAGGAGACACAGATTTGATTACTGGGTTGGGAAGATTCTCTGAACAGGGAAATGGCAACCCACTCCAGAATTCTTGCCTGGGAAGTCCCATGGATAGAGGAGCCTGGTGGGCTACAGTCCATGGGGTCACAAAAAGAGTCAAGATACAACAGTAACGCAACAACAGCAGCAACAACAAAGAACCTCCATAGTGTTCTCCAGAGTGGCTGCACCAATTTACATTCCCACCAGTAGTGTGGGAGGGTTCCCTTTTCTGCCCACTCTCTCCAGCACCTGTTATTTGTTGGCTTTTTAATGGTGGCCATTCTGACTGGTACCTCCACACTGTAGTTTCGATTTGCATTTCGCTAATAATTAGTGATGCTGAGAATCTTTTCATGTGCCTGTTGATCATCTGTATTAGAATCTTGAACTCTTAATGAGGCGCTATACTCCTGTTTGTATTCAGGGTCGGGAGTGTGGTTCTGACCTTTGTTTCAGGTGTGTGGTCTTTAACTTGGGGAAGAGTGTCTCTCTTGCATATGGGGCCAGAGTGCCCCCGGGTGCAGGCATCTGGGGTGTGAGTAGGCCAAGTGAATGTCGAATCAGGGGACTTGGGTTTGTAGACCTTGGAGATGTTGCCTAACCTCTGAGAAACAGCAGAGAGGAATCTTGTCTTACTAGCTGGCTTCAGGGATCGTTTCATGTGAAAATACCATGCTCATGATCTGGAGTCCCATCCTTTTACATTTGGTGGATCCACAGACACAAATAATCTCAGAGCCAGTGGTTTCAAAGTGCTGAACACTTAAATCTGTTCTAGCCTAATCCTCCCATAAAGCTGCAAACTTTTCCTGTCATCACCTCCATTCTGCACATGAGGAAACTGACCATTGGGAAAGCCCCTGTCCAGTCTCAGCTAGGATGGCATCTGAGCCCAGTGCTGTCATCCTCCAGAGCTGAGTTACTCTCTCCTGCCTCCCCAGGATTCTTTTAAAGCAGAATGACTGGTTATTGTTCCTAAAACCATACTAAGCAGAATCAACCCTCACCTATTTCAGTCCTAGTTGATCAGCACCCCAAAACTGTAGCCCAAGGAGCAATTGTAGCTCTTCCTTCCTGTCTTTCGAGCTCCCTGGAGTGCAGCACCCGCTCTTCTGTGCTCCTTGCACACTCCCCCTGCCAGCACTGGTGCACTTGCTGCTGGCTGGAGGGAACCAGCAGCACAAGGGACCCAGTCCCTACTGGGGAGGAGAAGACTACGTGTAACTGAAGGCTCCCAGCAGCATGAGGATGGCAGGGTAGAAAGAGGAGGCTGGACCCTAGGCAACGCGGTTCAGGAAGGCATCCTTGTGTCGATCCAGCTCAGCATCTAATTCTGCCCTGAAGAAGGCCTTTTAGAGAAGACGCTAATTGCAAACACTCTGAGTGCATCGATCCACTGCTGCTCTGATTAAGTAATTATGCACAAACAGCACCTAGGAGGGCTGAAGGAGATTAGTTTGAAAGGGCCGGCACTGGGTCTCCATTTCTGATAGGCCTGCTGGCTTGCTCCAAAGACAACTCCAGTCCAGCCCAACTCTTTAATTACCCTCCGAAGCACCAAAGTTTAAATTACATTCTGTTTTCATATTAGCTTCTTCCAGCACGCTGAACTAAGCATTGGTAAGGCTAGGGTCGGAGAGGGAGGGTCCTTGAGCAGGAGCGTTGGTTTTCTCATTTGGTTCTTTAGTTGCAAGATTTTCTGAGTTTTGAGAGCATACCAGTAATTGGTTCCCTAGCAGAGGTTCACAGATACCCTAAAATTGTTGTGTGTCAGATTTGCCATTTTCAAACGTCCCCAATTGGGTGTTCCAACGTGGCCTTCAGTTAGGATTTGTAACACACAGACATAGACACTTACTGTATCTTTTAGGTATTAACACTGTAGCTCTAAATACAGAATGTCCACAGTCTGTCCCCACCTTTATTTTCCACATCATCTTTATATATGTTTATACCTCAGATTGTTGCCTTACCTTCCTCTTTTCTAATCCTCTAAGAGGGCTTGGTATAAGTAGCATGTCATTCAGTCCCCAAAGTCAACAATCAGCTGAGATCAGCTTGGAATACTGGTCATCAACCTTGGGAGCATTTTTCAAAGGAGCACAGTCTCCCAGCTCCTGTCTCTTCCCTGGACATTATGTATCTTGAAACTTCCTCACTAGCTTTTGGCTTTGTCTGAAGGAAGATAGAGGAGCCAGGGAAGAAGGAGTGAATGGGTGATGGGGGTGGGCAGGACCAGGCTACTGACACTCATTCAGTGAAGAAGCAGTGCTCAGCTCGACTGACCCCTCCACAGGCACATACTCATAGATCAGGGCACCCCTTCCTCTCTCCTGACCCTGCCAGGGCTATATGACCTCATCACCACTTTCTACCCGATGATGTTGGCCACAGTGCCCCTTCTCCCTCCCATCCACTGAGCCATCATGATGTACTTACTCCCAGCTTTGTTTCTACACGGTCTGCATTCAAAGCCCACAGGCTTCATACCCGCTTAAAAGCTCCAGGCCTTGTGGAGGGGGAAAGAGCCCAGGTAGAAAAAGCCATCACATTTTCTTCCCAGGGTTGTATACCATCCACAGAGGCTGCATGCACCTTATTTACATTTGCTTATTGCATTTCGTTCAGGGCAGGTCTGCTGGGAGAACACCAAATTACCTGGGCCTTCTCTGCCTGAGTGCTGCGCTTTCCTAGGGTAGGGAGCTGTCTGCCTGCACATTTGCAATAACGTAGCAGCCCTCTCCTTTTCTCTAATGAAGCCCCAGTGGCTGCACAGATGATAGATGCTCCTGGGAGCATAATAGGAAGGCAGCAGGCTGGAGTCAGCCCTTCCAAAAGACAACTGTTCTCACAGTAAAGCCTGATGGTGCTCCCTCCATCTTCTGCTGCTCGGCTAGCTGCCTCCCTGCCCCGCTGGCAGAGCTTCCTTTACCTTTGAGGGCCTGAGGTTTTGATTTTTTTCCATGTACAGCGTGGACCAGGTGTATTAATTGCCTCAGTTAGTACTGGCTATTCACAAGCCCAGTCAATCCAGAAAGGTGGTCCAGGACCCAGGGGCAGCCCAGCAAGGAGACAGCTGAGATCCAAATCCTGTCCCTGCCACATGATGGCGATTTGACTTGGGGAGTTTGTAACCCGTGCCACACAGTTTCTTTCAGTACATATATTCTGAATAACGATTATCCTTATGGTAAGTGCTGAGAATGGAGGTGTGTGTGGGGTGGGAATCAGACGCCCCCCTCCCCTCATGTAGCTTTGCCACCTGGAAGAAGCAGGCAACTATTACAACCCAAATCTCCTGGACTTGTACTGACCCACATACAAAATAAGTGAAGGAGAGATGTCATTCTTTATATTCCAGGCATCTCCTCGGGCTTTTATGAAAAGCATAACAATAATATTCTAACATATTATGCAGACAACTGGGAGATGGGAAGGGGAACATAAATTTATCAAGTCCCCATTGTAAGCCAGTAGCTGTGAGCTAGGTTTTACTGATACTGTCTCATCTTACTCCATGTGGTGATGCTACGAGCTAAGCTTTATTAGACCATCTTGAAGATGGATGGATGGAAGTTTACAGAAGGCAGCAAGAGCACTGTTATGCCCAGTTAATAAGTACTCATTGGGAGCATTCTTTATGCCAGGAACTGACTGCATTAGGTGCTGGGCTCCAAGAGCTGAGCCTTGGGGCAAGCCAGCCTCGGGGCGTGTTTTATGTTGCTATGATTTAGAAGGGAAGATGGACACTGAGCTGGAAGTTACAGGTATGCTTTAAAGCAGAGATCTGACAGAAGATAAGCATTAGCAAGACAAAGAGAAGAAACATGTTCCATCAGAACAGTGTGTGCAAAAGACAGCTCAGAGCCTCAAGGCCCAGGAGGAGCAAAAAGAGTTGGAAGCAGAGGCCACTGGGATCACATTAAGGAGTCTAGGTGGGCTTGTGCAGAGCAATTGAGGCCCTGTGGAGTAGCTAAGTGGGAAAGTGACTTAATCAAATTTCCCTTTTGGAAAGATCACTTTGGCTGCTGGATGGCAAAGGGAAAGTGGGGAGCAAGACCAGGGAGCCTTGACTTGGTGGGAGGTCTCAGTGGTGCCTGGGCTGGCAGCGGAGATAGCAAGAAGCAGGGGACTTTGGTGGGAGTCAGGACAGGCAGTCCTGGGTGTCTGCCCTGTGGTTATGAGTGCTGGGCAGGGCCGCACTCTGATTCTAGGAGGAGGCAGAGATTGGGGGTCAGTCGATCTCAGAGATGCTGCCAACACTAGCCATGCTGGACAGATTGAGATCATGGAAGAAAGAGAGTAACCTGTAGAAATAAGAAGGTGGATATGGAAAGATTGCAGAAGAGGATGTTGGGCAGAGATGAGTAGGAGAATGAAAGCAATTAAAAGTTAGCTAAAGCCAGGGTTGGGAGTGAAAGGGAAGAGAATGGAGCATGGAGGGCAGAGCGCTGGCTGCGCCCACCATTCAGGAAATATGGCAGTGGATGGGGACACGGTCCTGGTCTTTGCGACTTGGCCAGATCCTCTCCCAAGACAGCGGCATCTTCCCCTCTGATGATCGGATGCTGGTGGCCTGAGAACCTTGCTTCTCTCACCAGGAGAGACTACCAGACAGCCCTCTAGAAATCATAAGGGTTGGCCCACCTCTGGGCAGAGTGTGATTTAAATGTGGTTTTATGGTTTTCTCCACACAGAAGTGTCTTTTCCCAAGGAAGGAACCAAGTGTATGGGAGGCACCCGTCAGGGCCCCTATTTCTGGAGCATTAATCCTCCTCTCCTGCCTTTTTCGGGGGCTATAAGAGGCACCTTAAAAGGCAAGCACTTTTCTCCCATAGGAGATGGGCTGCATTGTGGCTAGAATACCGAATCTGAGCAAATAGCTCTCTGTGTGCCATCGTCTCTGAATATTTTATTCCTCTGGGATATATCTGGCCCCAGGCAGACTGTGCCTGATTTGCTCCTTATAAGGACTGTTCGGTTGAGGACACTATGCATGAATAGGGCCCAGTAATTGAATGCCTCCTATCTCCATTCGGCTTTTGATCTCTCTCTACCCAGGCCAGTGCCATCCTGCTTGAGGACTTCTCCCCAAGTGACAGGTTTGCTCCTTCAAGACTCCAGTCCCTGACTTGATCAGCCACCCAAAGCCTGCATACTTTGAGAAGCTGGTGGGAAATTCAGTCTTCTCAAGATATAGATTACCTGCACATCTGTCAGGGTTTAGTTATACATGACTAATTCATCCTGCAGCATGAGATGGGGATTCATTTCCTTTGCAAGTTGACTTGGCAATTTTCTCTGCTCAAAGAACATTTAGAATAGACAGTGTGCATGGCAATCAGGAAGAAATAGATGCTATTAATTTTCCATTTGCAAACTTGAGATTGACTATAGAGCCTATATCCCATTCTCCTTGGAAAAACAGACCACGGCCTCTCCTGTTTAGAGATGTGCAAAGTCCGAAAATTTAGAAAAGAGAGCCTTCTATTCCCCAGAGGCTCTGAAATGGGGCTGTTGTTAGTGGAGGCTTCTCCCAAGGGTTGGTACTGGTACCTGGCAGAGATGAGCATCACCACTGTCAGCACAAGCTCCTCCTCCTCCTTTCTGTGCACGTGGTTCAACATGGGATGCTGGTCCCCAGCTTGAGTGAGCACGTGATCTCCTTCCTCAGCTCATTGCTAAGGAATGAGGGGAAGGGCTGAAGGCACAGACTTACATGTCAGGATATCACGATGGACCTGCAAAGGCTGGAAATCCCAAAGGTGGCTAGCTTCATCCAGGGCTCGTTATACAATGTTCTGCCACAATGGAAATACTGTGTATCTGTGTTGTCCCAGATGGAGTCATTCACTAGCTACATATGACTACTGAGCAACTTGGAATGGGATGGGTGCAAATGAAGAACTAAATTTTAACTTTTATTTCATTTTCATCAATTTAAAGGAAAATAGTCACCTGTGGCTCACGGCAATTCTACTGGATAGCAGAGGTATCTGTGTGTGCCAAAACCAGTTTAGCACAGAGGTATGCCGAAGCCAGTTGTGTGTCCAAAGCCAATTGTGTTTAGCTGTCTTTGTCTTTGGGCTTCCCAGGTGGTGCTAGCGGTAAAGAACCTGGCTGCCAGTGCAGGAGACATAAACACACAGGTTTAATCCCTGGGTCGGGAAGATCCCCTGGAGAAGGGCATGGCAACCCACTCCAGTATTCTTGCCTGGGAACCCACAGACAGAGGAGCCTGGCAGTCTACAGTCCATAGTTTTGCAGAGTTGAACATGACTGAAGCAACTTAGCTAGTATATTTTCTTACTAGTTTTCTGAATGCTGTGACAGCTGCTCTACACTTACCTATATATCATCAATTTTAAAATAAAAATAATAGTAGAGGTAATAAAAATCATAGCTGGCACATGCTGAGTAATTACTGTATACCAGGTGTTTTCCTCAGCATGCTACATACCTTGTCTATTTCATAGTCACATAATGATACCTTGAGTTTACAGATATGATGAAATGGAGGCGCTGAGGGTTTAAGTGGCTGGTTTGAGTCACCCAGCAAGTCAGTGGTCGAGCTGGGATTCACACCAGGCAGCAACATCCCAGAGCTCAAATACTCCATTGCCTCTCCAGACAGTCCTCAGTGCCACTTCCTGGCTGGTGTTTTCAGATACAATCATGTTCTGGTTGTTGGAAGCCAGGTGTTGTCTTGAGGTCATTAGAGACCTGGGTATAAGCAATGGTCACACATTCCACGCTTTACAGAGTTCAGCTGTGGCTCCTGACTAGAAGGAAGACGGCAGCTAGACATGAGCGCAGTCAGATTGCATAGACTTCACCTGGGTCTGCTCACCACCTCACCTCAAGTGGAGGGCAAGAGAGTCCTTTCCTCCCTGAGGTTTAGGAAGTTGGGCTGTGTTCTCCATCAAGTACCAAACCCCAGGCTCAGGAAAGAGGGGCTCTCCTAAATGCAGTCAGGTAAACAGGAGGAGAGGCTCTGCCTAGTATTGTTGTCTTCTGGAGAGGATTCACCCCTTGGCAGGGCAGATGGGGGCTGATGGGCTCAGCCGAGTGAAGGCTGGATGGGCGTCTGAGTGAGACCCACAGATCCTTTATCACTGCCCGTGTCCCTTCCAGTGGAGAGCCTGGGTGTTCGCTGGGGTCCCTCTGCATTGACAGATTCTAGCCTTCATCTGCATCTTGCCAGCACCGTGAGACATTCAGAACGCAGCTCTGTGTCATAATGGTGACTTGCTTGGCTTTTAGAATTTGGGAAAAGTGACAGTGGTGGGCTTCACTTTTTCTTTATTGAGACTTTATCTCCTTGGGTCTCTAATTCCTGTCCCTCTCAATGCAAACTGCTAAATGCAGTGCTGGGTGTTCTGCCTCTTGCTAGAGGCCCACTGCCTGGACCCTTTGTCAGGATTCTCAGGACCTAGAATTAGGGTAAAATCAGGCAGCAAGGGAAAGTCAGCTCCCTTCTCTGTGCCACTGTCCCTCCTTTGGGGATTCCTCTCCTCCAGTCTTAGTTCTTGCTGAGACTGTCAGATAGCCTGCACCTACCCATCCAGCATCTGGAGTTTCTTGTTCTCAGAAGGAGTGTTCATTAAATTTTCTCTGTCATACCCTAAAAGATGAGCTGGTTAGTTAAAGATGGGCTGCAGAAAAGGACTCTTTCAGGGACGAGGCATCCATCTGTCCATAAGGGAAATTCAAATCAGTTTGTCCAAAGGCCGGCAAAATATGCCACACTCCGAAACCCACATGTGAGCTGATGCAAAATTGAGAGTTGCTCATCCTGGGGTCTTTTGATATCCCAGGCTGCCTTTCCCTAAGAACATTAGCTATCCCTAAGTGTTTATCTCTTGGCATGAGTTCAGTGGAAAATGTGATCTTCTCTGGCAAACTGCAATAGCAAGTTTGATCAGGTTAGCAAAAGGACCCATAACAGCTTTTGGAGGCTGGTACGTGATGCTAAGACCACCCCAGCTTGCTTTCAGAGTGCAGAGGCAGTCCACGTTCAGGTTTGCATAGCGCTGCTTGCCTGGGAGTCTCAGCTCTCACTTTGTCACGCTCTTTACCTGTGAAGGCAACATCTTTGGGGCATTTTCACAGTGGGGTAAGGAGTTACATCCTGGTTGGAGAGAGAGTTCTGTTTGGAGCATTGCTTGTTGAGGGAAGAGAGCCCACAGACTTAATGTTTGTTCCATCTGCTTTTTCTCCAGCTTGCACGGACAAGGAGTTGAGAAACCTTGCTTCCCGACTCAAGGACTGGTTTGGAGCCCTTCATGAGGATGCAAACAGGGTCATCAACCCCACCAGCTCTGAAACAGCCCAAGGCAGTAAGACACTTTACTCTTGCTAGTTTATTTCATTTTAAACACCACATTTCTTCAGTTACTGATATTGATTGACCACCCTGAGATGCTGTTGTTAAAAGAAACACTAACTTAAATGTACACAGTGACTTGAAACACACTGCAATTTCAGAAATATTAAAATACTGGAGGACAAGGAAATGCCTTAGAATCAAGAAAATACAACCACTTATTTTTTTAATTAATTATTTATTTTACTTTACAATATTGTATTGGTTTTGCCGTACATTGACTTGAATCTGCCATGAGTGTACATGTGTTCCCCATCCTGAACCCCCCTCCCACCACCCTCCCCATCCCCTCCCTCTGGGTCATCCCAGTGCACCAGCCCCGAGCATCCTGTTTCATGCATCAAACCTGGACTGGTGATTCATTTCACATATGATATTTTACATGGTTCAGTGCCATTCTCCCATATCATCCCACCCTCACACTCTCCCACAGAGTCCAAAAGACTGTTCAATACATCTGTGTCTCTTTTGCTATCTCGCATATAGGGTTATCATTATCATCTTTCTAAATTCCATATATATGCATTAGTATACTGTATTGGTGTTTTTCTTTCTGACTTACTTCACTGTATAATAGGCTCCAGTTTCATCCACCTCATTAGAACTGATTCAAATGTATTCTTTTTAATGGCTGAGTAATATTCCATTGTGTATATGTACCACAGCTTTCTTATCCATTCATCTGCCAATGGACATCTAGGTTGCTTCCATGTCCTGGCTATTATAAACAGTGCTGCGATGAACATTGGGGTACACGTGTCTCTTTCAATTCTGGTTTCCTCAGTGTGTATGCCCAGCAGTGGGATTGCTTGGTCATAAGGCAGTTCTATTTCCAGTTCTTTAAGGAATCTCCACACTGTTCTCCATAGTGGCTATACTAGTTTGCATTCCCACCAACAGTATAAGAGGATTCCCTTTTCTCCACATCCTCTCCAGCATTTATTGCTTGTAGACTTTTGGAAGCAGCCATTCTGACTGGTGTGAAATGGTACCTCATTGTGGTTTTGATATGCACTTCTCTGATAATGAGTGATGTTGAGCATCTTTTCATGTGTTTGTTAGCCATCTGTATGTCTTCTTTGGAGAAATGTCTGTTTGATTCTCTGGCCCACTTTTTGATTGGGTCTTTTATTTTTCTGGAATTGAGCTAAAGGAGTTGCTTGTATATTTTTGAGATTAATTCTTTGCCCATTGCTTTGTTTGCTATTATTTTCTCTCATTCTCAAGGCTGTCTTTTCACCTTGCTTATAGTTTCCTTTGTTGTGCAGAAGCTTTTAATTTTAATTAGGTCCCATTTGTTTATTTTTGCTTTTATTTCCATTACTCTGGGAGGTGGGTCATAGAGGATCCTGCTGTGATTTATGTCAGAGAGTGTTTTGCCTATGTTTTCCTCTAGGAGTTTAATGGTTTCTGGTCTTACATTTAGATCTTTAATCCATTTTGAGTTTATTTTTGTGTATGGTGTTAGAAAGTGTTCTAGTTTCATTATTTTACAAGTAGTTGACCAGTTTTCCCAGCACCACTTGTTAAAGAGATTGATTTTTTTTTCTCTCCATTGTATATTCTTGCCTCCTTTGTCAAAGATAAGGTGTCCATAGGTGTTTGGATTTATCTCTGGGCTTTCTATTTTGTTCCATTGATCTATATTTCTGTCTTTGTGCCAGTACCATGCTGTCTTGATGACTGTGGCTTTGTAGTAGAGACTGAAGTCAGGCAGGTTGATTCCTCCAGTTCCATTCTTCTTTCTCAGGATTGCTTTGGCTATTCGAGGTTTTTTGTATTTCCATACAAATTGTGAAATTATTTGTTCTAGTCCTCTGAAAAATATTGTTGGTAGCTTGATAGGGATTGCATTGAATCCTATCCCTAGATTGGTTTGGGTAATATACTCATTTTCACTATATTGATTCTTCCGATCCATGAACACAGTATATTTCTCCATCTATTAGTGTCCTCTTTGATTTCTGTCACCAGTGTTTTATAGTTTTCTATATATAGGTCTTTTGTTTCTTTAGGTAGATATATTCCTAAGTATTTTATTCTTTTCATTGCAATGGTGAATTGAATTGTTTCCTTAATTTCTCTTTCTGTTTTCTCATTGTTAGTGCATAGGAATGCAAGGGATTTCTGTGTGTTAATTTTATATCCTGCAACATTACTATATTCATTGATTAGCTCTAGTAATTTTCTGGTGGAGTCTTTAGGGTTTTCTATGTAAAGGGTCATGTCCTCTGCAAACAGCAAGAGTTTTACTTCTACTTTTCCAATCTGGATTCCTTTTATTTCTTTTTCTGCTCTGATTGCTGTGGCCAAAACTTCCAAAACTATGTTGAATAGTAGTGGTGAAAGTGGGCACCCTTGTCTTGTTCCTGACTTAGGGGAAATGCTTTCAATTTTTCACCTTTGAGGATAATGTTTGCTGTGGGTTTGTCATACATAGCTTTTATTATGTTGAGGTATGTTCCTTCTATGCCTGCTTTCTGGAGGGTTTTTATCATAAATGGATGTTGAATTTTGTCAAAGGCTTTCTATGCACCTATTGAGAAAATCATACGGTTTTTATTTTTCAATTTGTTAATGTGGTGTATTACATTTATTGATTTGCAGATATTGAAGAATCCTTGCATCCCTGGGATAAAGCCCACTTGGTCATGGTGTATGATCTTTTTAAATATTGTTGGATTTTGTTTGCTAGAATTTTGTTAAGGATTTTTGCATCTATGTTTATCAGTGATATTGATCTGTAGTTTTCTTTTTGTTGTGGCATGTTTGTCAGGTTTTGATATTAGGGTGATGGTGGCCTCATAGAATGAGTTTGGAAATTTACCTTCCTCTGCAATTTTCTGGAACAGTTTGAGTAGGATAGGTGTTAGTTCTTCTCTGAATTTTTGGTAGAATTCAGCTGTGAAGCCATCTGGTCCTGGGCTTTTGTTTGTTGGAAGATTTCTGATTATGTTTCAATTTCCGTGCTTGTGATGGGTCTGTTAAGATTTTCTATTTCTTCCTGGTTCAGTTTTAGAAAGTTGTACTTTCCTAAGAATTTGTCCATTTCTTCCATGTTGTCCATTTTATTCGCATATAGTTGCTGATAATAGTCTCTTATGATCCTATTTCTGTGTTATCTGTTTTGATCTCTCCATTTTCATTTCTAATTTTGTTGATTTGATTTTTCTCCCTTTGTTTCTTGATGAGTCTGGCTAATGGTTTGTCAGTTTTATTTATCTTCTCAAAGAACCAGCTTTTTTTGGTTTTGTTGATTTTTGCTATGGTCTCTTTTGTTTCTTTTGCCTTGATTTCTGCCCTAATTTTTACGATTTCTTTCCTTCTACTAACCCTGGGGCTCACAATTTCTTCCTTTTCAAGTTGCTTTAGGTGTAGAGTTAGGTTATTTATTTGACTTTTCTCTTGTTTCTTGAGGTAAGCCTGTATCACTATGAACCTTCCCCTTAGTACTGCTTTTACAGTGTCCCGTATGTTTTTGGCTGTTGTGTTTTCATTTTCATTCATTTCTGTACATATATAGATTTCATTTTTTATTTCTTCTGTGATTTGTTGGTTATTCAGCAGCACGTTGTTCAGCCTCCATATGTTTGGATTTTTAATAGTTTTTCTCCTGTAATTGACATCTAATCTGACTGCATTGTGGTCAGAAAGGATGCTTGGAATGATTTCAGTTTTTTTGAATTTACCAAGGCTAGATTTATGGCCCAGGATGTGATCTATCCTGGAGAAGATTCCATGTGCACTTGAGAAAAAGGTGAAATTCATTGTTTTGGGGTGAAACATCCTATAGATATCAATTAGGTCTAACTGGTCCATTGTATCATTTAAAGTTTGTGTTTTCTTGTTAATTTTCTGTTTAGTTGATCTATCCATAGGTGTGAGTGGGGCATTAAAGTCTCTCACTATTATTGTGTTATTGTTAATTTCCCCTTTCATACTTGTTAGCATTTGTCTTACATATTGTGGTGCTCCTATGTTGGGTGCATATATACTTATGATTGTTATATCTTCTTCTTGGATTGATCTGTTGATCATTATGTAGTATCCATCTTTGTCTCTTTCATAGCCTTTGTTTTAAAGTCTATTTTATCTGATATGAGTATTGCTACTCCTGCTTTCTTTTGGTCTCTATTTGCATGGAATATCTTTTTCCAGGCCTTCACTTTCAGTCTGTATGTGTCCCTTGTTTCAAGGTGGACAACATATATAAGGGTCTTGTTTAATTTTTTTAAGTTGGGTTGCAAAGTTATCTAGTATTTAATACTGATTTTTAGGAAATACATTTAAGTACATATTAATATACAAAAATAATAAACTATCATGTATAAAATAGATAGGCAATAATATACAACACAGGGATTTATAGCCATTTTCTTGTAATAATCTAGAATGGAGTATAATCTGCAAAAACACTATGCTGTACACATGAAACTAACACAATATTGTAAATCACCTACACTTCAATTAAAAGAAGTATAAGTCTTCAATTAAAAGACCATCCCCAAAAAAATAAATGCAAAAGACAAAATGGTTGTCTGAGGAGGCCTTACACATAGCTAAGAAGAGAAGCAAAAGGCAAAGGAGAAAAGGAAAGATATACCCATCTGAATGCAGAGTTCCAAAGAATAGCAAGGACAGATAAGAAAGCCTTTCTAGTGACCAGTGCAAAGAAATAGAGGAAAACAATAGAATGAGAAAGACTAGAGATCTCTTCAAGAAAATTAGAGATACCTAGGGAATATTTCATGCAAACATGGGCACAATAAAGGACAGAAATGGCATGGACCTAACAGAAGCAGAAGATATTAAGAAGAGGTGGCAAGAATACATAAAAGAACTATACAAAAAAGATCTTCATGACCCAGATAACCACGATGGTGTGATCACTCACCTAGAGCCAGACAACCTGGAATGCAAAGTTAAGTGGGCCTTCGGAAGCATCACTATGAACAAAGGTAGTGGAGGTGGTGGAATTCCAGTGGAGCTATTTCAAATCTTAAAAGATGATGCTGTGAAAGTGCTGCACTCAATATGCCAGCAAATTTGGAAACTCAACAGTGGCTGCAGGACTGGAAAAGGTAAGTTTTCATTCCAATCCCAAACAAAGGCAATGCCAAAGAATGCTCAAACTACCACACAGTTGCACTCATCTCACACGCTAGCAAAGTAATGTTCAAAATTCTCCAAGCCAGGCTTCAAAAGTATGTGAACCATGAACTTCCAGATGTTCAAGCTGAATTTAGAAAAGGCAGAGGAACCAGAGATCAAATTGCCAACATCTGTCAGATCACTGAAAAAGCAAGAGAGTTCCAGAAAAACATCTACTTTTGCTTTGTTGACTATGCCAAATCCTTTGACTATGTGGATCTCAACAAACTGTGGAAAATTCTTCAAGAGATGGGAATACCAGACCACCTGACCTGCCTCTTGAGAAATCTGTATGCAGGTCAAGAAGCAACAGTTAGAACTGGACGTGGAACAACAGACTGGTTCCAAATTGGGAAGGGAGTATCTCAAGGCTGTATATTGTCACCCTGGTTATTTAACTTATATGCAGAGTATATTAAGCAAAATGCCAGGCTGGATGAAGCACAAGCTGGAATAAAGACTGCCAGAAAAAAATATCAATAACCTCAGATACGCAGATGACACCACCCTTATGGCAGAAAGTGAAGAAGAACTAAAGAGCCTCTTGATGAAAGTGAAAGAGGAGAGTGAAAAAGTTGGGTTAAAACTCAACCTTCAGAAAACTAACATCTTGGCATCCAGCCCCATCACTTCTTGGCAAATAGATAGGGAAACAATGGAAACAGTGAGAGACTTTATTTTGGGGGGATCCAAAATCACTGCAGATGGTGACTGCAGCCATGAAATTCAAAGATATTTGCTCCTTGGGAGAAAAGCTATGACGAACCTAGACAGCATATTAAAAAGCAGAGACATTACATTGCCTACAAATGTCCATCTAGTCAAAGCTATGTTTTTTCAAGTAGTCTTGTATAGATGTGAGAGTTGGACTATAAAAAGAAAGCTGAGCCATGAAGAACTGATGCTTTTGAACTTTGGCGTTGGAGATGACTCTTGAGAGTCTCTTGGACTGCAAGGAGATCCAACCAGTCAATCCTAAAGGAAATCAGTCCTGAATATTCATTGGAAGGACTGATGCTGAAGCTGAAGCTCCAATATTTTGGCCACCTGATGCAGAGAACTGACTCTCTGGATAAGAATCTGATGCTGGGAAAGATTGAAGGCAGGAAGAGAAGGGGATGACAGAGGATGAAATGGTTGGATGGCATCACTGACACAATGGACATGAGTTTAAGCAAATTTGGTGATGGACAGAGAGGCCTGGCGTGCTGCAGTCCATGGAGTCACAAAGAGTTGGACACAACTGAGTGACTGAATTGACTGATATTTCAATTAAGAAATATATAGAACCACACCATTTTCATAGCTTTAAGCTCTCCTGGCATGGCATATTCTTCCATTTTTTTTCCTTGTCACATAGAAAAAACTATATTTCTGTGTGTATGTATACACATGCACACTTTACAGACTGTTTTATGGCCTTATCGTTCAGCAATACACTATGACTATCTTTCTATATAGTTGAGTAGTATTCTGCTTTGTAGACATGACATAAAATCTCAATATATTGATATAACATAATTCATGTAATTAGACCTTTATTTGGGAGCTTTGAAGTTGCTCCTAATGTTCAGCTATTATAAGCAACATGGTAGCAAACATCTTTGATATCTTGGGCTTTTGGACTTTAGTGAGACTGCATTTTGTTTTCCAGAGATAGACTACCTGACAAGCATTCCCTCCACCATCACCAAAGTGGCTCAAGACCATACTCCAAACCTCTCCATAAGCCGGAGAGCAAACGGGGGGTTAGGTCTGTGTGTTTGCACTTTGGTGGAGCCTCTCACTGCCTCTAACCCACAGGCCACTAGTGGGGCACTTCTCTACACTATGGCCAGTTGGTACAGAAGGGCTGACTCAATAACACAGTTGTCAAGATACATGGAGCTTTGGCACAGCTTTTTCTGTGTAGTGATTTTTATTGATTTGTAAAAATATAAAAACACATGTTATTTAAAGCAGAGAGTATTTCACCCCATCCCTGATGTCACACTTATGTTGACAGGATTTCTGAATGTAATGCTCCTGGATTGAGCTAAGTGAGTAAGAAGTGACACTGGTAACTGCTGGGACCCAGAGTCTAACCAGCATCTGGTCTTCAGCCCAAATCAGAATATTCTTCATAATTTCAGGGTTATTCTTTGCTGTTCACAGCCACCTAGAGAATGTTGATCTAGAGGACAATTCACTCACCAGGTTGGAATTTTTACCAATTAAGGGAAAGGTCGATTCTGGGAAGCATATGCTATATATCCAAAGAGAGGGTCCTGGTGGTTGTGTGAGTGTGAAGAGGTATGTAAGATTCTTCCCATTCATGTCAAAGGTTCCTTGGGAGTTGTGGACAGTGGGAAGCTTTTCCCAGGGATCTTCCAGGAGTGGCTGAACCACTGGGCTTTCTGTATAACCTTTCAGTGAAGAGCAGATTGATATGAAAGAGCTGCTCCTCATAGCCTCCAGTCCCAGGAGACTCCTTCTGCTGACAGCCAGTGAGCCTGCAAAATGCCTGCCCTTGGCCACAAGCAAATTGAGTCCCTGAAGAGGTTTTTAGGTGTGATGTTCTGAAACAGTTGGAGATATAAAGGAAGGACACTGCATTCGTCCATGAGGCACAGGAGGGAGAGACATTGTCAGCACAGGAGTTCTGAAGGGGAAACCATGCAACCCTAGAAGTCCCATGAGTTTGGGGCCAACCAACCAGAAGGGCTAGTCTGTTCCCCCTGCATCCCTGGAGAGCAGATGCAGATACCTCTCTTCTAGAGCCTTACAAATAGGTGTGGGTGGGCTTGACTTTAGCCTATTGCCCAACCAGTTTGGCACTTCTTTTTGGTGGTCAGTAAGCAATATTAAAATTTCCCAGAATTCTGGGATGGAGACACGATCCTGGGGTGCCAGCAGTTGCTGTTCCAGACTTATCCCTAAAATGGGGAAATGGGCTCTGGCCCAAAAAGCTATGAAGAGGAAGGACCGATGGCGGTCAGGAATCATGTTCATAAATGGGTTTACTAGTCCTTCCTTTCCCACAGCTTTAGACCTTAAAGCAGCAACTGAAATGGAAAGATTGACATGATAGCTAGTTAGAACAGTGGAAAAAATGACTTAGCAAATTAAGAACAACTCAGATCTCACCAACCAATCAGACGACAACAGAGAAATGAAGGCTAGCACATTACGTTGGACTGTCATGTTTCCTTCGGCTCTTCTTGACTCACATTCTTGAGAGATCAAGAAATTATTACTAAAAACTGTAAGTCTAAAGAGGGGTGGCTAACATTTTTACAATACAGCTGAAGAAAATGAGAAACATATACAGAGAAGTTCAGTAACTTGCTCTTGCACATCACTGACCTGAATTCAGTGTCAAGCAATACAATTTTCAATTCACTTAAATTTTGTTCCTTTTATTCTGGCTTCTTTGAACCTACTGACTACTTGTTCATTGCCATTTCTTTTAAGAATGACTATAAGAACCATAGAATTTTGTGAATATGGAGAAGACAAGCACAAAGACATTGGACATACACTACAGTGTATAGATTGTACACTGGATGTGCACTGGACTATACACTTAATATACACTATACACTGACAGACACTGGACTGTACACTAGACACACACTGGTGTACACTGGACGTACACTGGACATACACTGGACTGTACATTGCACAGTGGGATGTGCCCTTGGACTGTACACCAGGTGTACACTGGACTCTACACCAGATGTGCATTTGAACTGTGCACCAGATGTGTCCAGCTGTGTTCCAGATGTGCATTTGGGCTATGTGCCAGATATGTCCAGCTGTGTTCCAGCTGTAGTCCAGATGTATCCAGCTGTGTGCCAGATGTGTCCAGCTGTGTGCCAGATGTGGTCCAGCTGTGTTCCAGCTGTATTCCAGCTGTGTTCAGCTGTGTGCCAGATGTGTCCAGCTGTGTTCCAGATGTGCATTTGGGCTGTATGCCAGATGTGGCCAGCTGTGTTTCAGCTATGCACCAGCTGTGCCCTAGATGTGTGCTGGACTGTACACCACTGTATACAGTACACTGGATTGTACATACTGTATGTACACTGGACATACATTGGATGTACACTGGACTGTGCACTACTATACACTGGACTGTGAAGAAATTTAAACAAGTACCAGCATGATGTTTCTGATATATCATGGGCACACATCCTTTGAACATATATATGCAAAATGGCCAGCTCTAATGATGTCAGGATTTAGTTTCTTTTGATTTTTCCTTGAGGTCTAGATGACATTAGTCTGCTTTCAATATCAAGGTGCCAAAAAAGTTTAAAGATCAACTTGCTTACATTTTATTACAACCAAAGAGTGATTGATTCTAAATTATATAATGTATAGCTCAAAAACAAAAAACAAAACCCCCACAACTGAACTTAGCATAGATGTACATTTTTTTACCCATGATTCATGTTTTCCAAGAAGAAAATTTGGTGATAAACATTTGTAAAGAAGTTCTCAGAGTTCTGGGAACATTAAAAAATTAAGTTTCCCTTTCCCATGTATTAAAATGGTAATATCCTCTAACATGGATGAATATCACATAAATTATTCTGTACAAAAGTGTGGAGCCATTTAGTGTCAGAGTAAATTATTCCTTTATTCAGTTGCCCCTGAGGACATCATCAACATAGAGACTGTCCAGTCATGACCTTCAGTTAAAGAAGAGGCCTGATTATGTCCCACAGTATCTCTTCTTGAGAAGGGGTATTTTTCTAAGATGTGTTTTAAGATATCAAAAAGAATAAATTTAAAAATGGAAGGATTTTTATATTGGAAGGTGCTAAACTTTGCAACAGCTAGACAACCTCTCTCAACAAATTCCATTGGGCACTTCCTGTGTGCCTCTACAGGCTGAGTCTATGAAGGAAACAAGACAGTCTTTGCTGTCAAATAGCTAAGAGTCTAATTTACAGGTACGGAAAATGGGAGGGAAGCATAGGCTTCCATGAGAGCTCAGAGGAGGAGGTGCAACAGTTTACTGACCTCTGGACAGTGAAGACTCTTTTGTAAAGACACTGCTTTAAAGGGTGGGCGTGCTTTGTTCTGTCCTGTATCATGCTGGCTAAGCAGGGGTTCCTGGTGAGACACATAGAATCCAATGACAGGCTATAGGTAAGAACCCCAGAGGGACAATCAACCCCATCAGGAGCCTCCCTGACAGTTACTGTATCACCCCTTGCATTGCTCATCCCTCAGCTTAGCACCCAAACCTACTGGATGTCCTCAGGGTAGGAGGATTCCATGTCATGCAAGGCAGAGGCAGCCCTAGAAGAGGAGGGACCAAGAATGTAGACTCAAGGTTGGGCCACCTGGGCTTGAATCTCAACCCCACAGCTGTATGACCTTGAATAAGTAACTTAAACCTTGAGCTTAAAAAAAAAAATCTTTAGAGAGGATAAAGCATCATTTCATAAGCTGTTAGAAGGACTCAGTGAGTTAATCAACTATAAAATGCTTAGAAGAGTGCCTTAAGTAACACAAAAGTGAACTACTTTCATCATTTTCTCAGGAAAATAAAACCAGTCTTAGAAATCCAGATTATGGAATAATTTGAAATGGCCTGGTGGTTTTGATTCTGAAAGAAAGATGAGTTTTAGATGTGGGGGCATATCTGCTCTGGGGCTTGTCTGCAGTAGGCTTAATATCCCCAGTGTTAAGCCAAGTGTCATTATTTGAGTACATATAGTTTCCATTGTAGAAACAATTCTTTAAGAAAACTACCCCTCCTCCCCACACCTGGGAAATAAGAAAGAAATCATTGTCTGTGTCAATTTGGATTCCATATCATGTATCTCTTGAGGGGATTGCAGAAAAGAAAAAATGGAGAACAGAGGCAGGTGTCTGGCTTGTTTTCCCATTAATGTTCAGCCTTTTGGATTGAACAGTCCTTTGAGATATAGTCACTGCTTCTGGATTGTGCCACCTAGTTTCATTTCACTGCCATCCTTTTCACAATAGGTTCTTTTGGTTTTTCAAATAATTTTTCCTCAATATAAAAGCATCGTTTGCAGTATTATCCACTAGTCCTCTTACTCACCATATTTGTACTCTTCCTTTCAGGTATCCCTTGTTTTAAGCAAGTCTGATTAATTCCTATTTATGAATTTCAAATATCTTTGTATAGATAGAATCTATACTCTCTATATACACAAAAACTCCTATTTATATAACAGATAAATTAGCACTGGGGATTTATTCCCGTTAGAAGACACTTTCCTCAAATGCTGACTTCCATTTTAGTGCATTTTAAATTGTTTCATTTGAAAACTAACCACCACCACATATTCTGGTAGAAGGCTGCTGAGAAAATACCTGGGGAGGGGTGGGCCCTGGGGCACCCTTTGGGACAGAAAGCTGGGAAGCCCGCAGGGCAGGAGAGAGCAGGCTGAGACATGTCCTTTCCATCGCAGGGTTTGACACCAGTATCCTGCCCATCTGCAAGGACTCCCTGGGCTGGATGTTCAACAAGTTGGATATGAACTATGACCTCCTGCTTGACCATTCAGAGATCAACGCCATCTACCTGGATAAGTACGAGCCCTGTATCAAGCCTCTCTTCAATTCCTGTGATTCCTTCAAGGATGGCAAGCTCTCTAACAATGAGTGGTGCTACTGCTTCCAGAAGCCTGGAGGTAAGGCAGGAGGGAAGTGGGGCCCAGTGGCCAGGGCTGCCATGCTGGGTAGGGAAGGGCCATCTATCATGCACTGGAGAGACAGACAGGAGCAGCAGGCAGAAAAACACAGCTAGGGAACAACACATTCCTCCATCTGATGGCACGCGAAAAGGCTCATTTCTCTTAACTTTCAGCATGGTAGAGAAAACCCAAGAACATAATCAAGGAATGTGTTATTCCAGTCCTCCTTTTAGGAAAATCTTTTAACCTTTGTGCCTTAGCTTTTCCATCTGTAAAGTGGGTGTAGAAACCTGTTACATAATTTCCAAGGTCAGTGTAAGATTCTTAATGTCTTTTTTTTTTTTTTTTTAAATTTCAGGTATACACGTGCTCCCCATCCTGAACCCTCCTCCCTCCCCCCTCCCCATACCATCCCCCTGGGCCGTCCCCGCGCACCAGCCCCAAGCATCCAGCATCGTGCACTGAACCTGGACTGGCATCTCGTTTCATACATGACATTTCACATGTTTCAATGCCATTCTCCCAAATCTTCCCACCCTCTCCCTCTCCCACAGAGTCCATAAGACTGGTCTATACATCAGTGTCTCTTTTGCTGTCTCGTATACAGGGTTATCGTTACCATCTTTCTAAATTCCATATATATGCGTTAGTATACTGTATTTATGTTTTTCCTTCTGGCTTACTTCACTCTGTAAAGATTCTTAATGTCTTTATTTTTTATACATTTTCTTCAGATTACGTTCTTGTGTGTTTGTTTTTAGTAGGGACTCTCTCTATACAAAGATATTAGAATTGTTCTAGTCATATGTATTGCAAATAGTTTATTTTTCCCCCAATTATGACTTTGTGTGTTTTTCCTAAGAAGAAATTTTAAGTTTTAAGATAGTCAAATTTCTCTGTCTATATTTTAGGGATTCTGAGAACCTATACAGTTTATGTTAAGCTTACATAGGCATTTCCCACTGTGAGATAGTAAAACAATTTCCTTTTGTTTTCTTTAGTCCCTTTGTGGGGTTTTTTTTTTTAATTGAAATTTCTTATCAATTTAGTTTTTTGTGTGTATAGTCAAGCAGGGTCCCTATCCTTGGATATAGCACACTACTTGCCCACTTGTCATTTATTGACTAGCCCATCTTTCCCATTCTAATTTGAAATGCTTCCTCTATCATTTATACAACTCCTATATGTTATATATATATGTCTATTTCTGGGTGCTCTGCCCTATTAATCGACATGTTTTATTATTTAGTGGTCCATTCTCTTCTCCCCTTCATGGATCACGGCCTTATCATGGCAAAGGCACTTGATCACTCAATGAAGCCATGAGCCATACCATGTAGGGCCACCCAAGACGGATGGGTCATAGTGAAGAGTTTTGACAAAACACGGTCCATTGCAGGAGGAAATGGAAATCCATTCCAGTGTTCTTGCCTAGGGAACTCCATGGACAGTATGAAAAGGCAAAAAGATATGAGCCCCCCAGGTCAGAAGGTGTCCAAGATGCTACTGCAGAAGACCAGAGGGCAATTACTAACAGCTCCAAAAAGAATGAAGCAGCTGGGCCAAAGCAGAAACAAATGCTGAGTGTGGATGTGTCTGGTGGTAAAAGTAAAGTCTGATGCTGTAAAAAATAATATTGCATAGGAAACTGGAACGTTAGGTCCATGAATTAAGGTAAATTGGAGGTAGCCAAGCAGGAGAGACTGAACATTGACATTTTAGGAATCAGTAAACTAAAATGAAAGAAGCGAAAAGCAAAGGAGAAAAGGAAAGATATAAGCATCTGAATGCAGAGTTCCAAAGAATAGCAAGAAGAGATAAGAAAGCGTCCTCAGCAATCAATGCAAACAAATAGAGGAAAACAACAGAATGAGAAAGACTAGAGATCTCTTCAAGAAAATTAGAGATACCAAGGGAACATTTCATGCAAAGATGGGCTTGATAAAGGACAGAAATGGTATGGACCTAACAGAAGCAGAAGATATTAAGAAGAGGTGGCAAGAATACACAGAAGAAATGTACAAAAAAGATCTTCACGACCAAGATAATCACGATGGTGTGATCACTCACCTAAAGCCAGACATCCTGGAATGTGAAGTCAAGTGGGCCTTAGAAAGCATCACTACGAACAAAGCTAGTGGAGGTGATGGAATTCCAGTTGAGCTATTCCAAATCCTTAAATATGCAGTGAAAGTGTTGCACTCAATATGTCAGCAAATTTGGAAAACTCAGCACTGGCCACAGGACTCATTAGTAGTCATTCCAATCCCAAAGAAAGGCAATGCCAAAGAATGCTCAAACTAGCGCACAATTGCACTCATCTCACACACTAGTAAAGTAATGCTCAAAATTCTCCAAGCCAAGCTTCAGCAATACATGAACCGTGAACTTCCAGATGTTCAAGCTGGTTTTAGAAAAGGCAGAGGAACCAGAGGTCAAATTGCCAACATCCACTGGATCATCGAAAAAGCAAGAGAGTTCCAGGAAAACATCTATTTCTGCTTTATTGACTATGCCAAAGCCTTTGACTGTGTGGATCACAATAAACTGTGGAAAATTCTGAAAGAGATGGGAATTCCAGACCACCTGATCTGCCTCTTGAGAAACCTATATGCAGGTCAGGAAGCAACAGTTAGAACTGGACGTGGAACAACAGACTGGTTCCAAATAGGAAAAGGAGTACGTCAAGGCTGTATATTGTCACCCTGCTTATTTAATTTATATGCAGAGTACATCATGAGAAACGCTGGGCTGGAAGAAACACAAGCTGGAATCAAGATTGCCAGGAGAAATATCCATAACCTCAGATATGCAGATGACACCACCCTTATGGCAGAAAGTGAAGCAGAACTAAAAAGCCTCTTGATGAAAGTGAAAGAGGAGAGTGAAAAAGTTGGCTTAAAGCTCAACATTCAGAAAACTAAGATCATGGCAAATAGATGGAGAAACAGTGGAAATAGTGGCTGATTTTATTTTGCTGGGCTCCAAAATCACTGCAGATGGCAATTGCAGCCATGAAATTTAAGACACTTACTCCTTGGAAGGAAAGTTATGACTAACCTAGACAGTATATTAAAAAGCAGAGAAATTACTTTGTCAACAAAGGTCTATCTAGTCAAGGCTATGGTTTTTCCAGTGGTCATGTATGGATGTGAGAGTTGGACTATAAAGAAAGCTGAGCCATGAAGAATGGATGCTTTTGAACTGTGGTGTTGGAGAGGACTCTTGAGAGTCCCTTGGACTGCAAGGAGATCCAACCAGTCCATCCTAAAGGAGATCAGTCCTCGGTGTTCATTTAAAGGACTGATGTTGAAGCTGAAACTCCAATATTTTGGCCACCTAATGTGAAGAGCTGACTCATTGGAAAAGACCCTGAAGCTGGGAAAGATTGAGGGCAGGAGGAGAAGGGGACAACAGAGGATGAGATGGTAGGATGGCATCACCAACTCAATGGACATGGGTTTGAGTAAACTTTGGGAGCTGGTGATGGACAGGGAGGCCTGGTGTGCTGTGGTTCATGGGGTCGCAAAGAGTTGTATATGACTGAGCGACTGAACTGGAACTGGATGCCCCAACCTACCGATACCTAAGAAGCTGAAGTTGACCAGTTCTATGAAGACCTACAACATCTTCTACAACTAACACAAAAGAAGATGTCCTTTTCATCACTGGGGATTGCAATGCCAAAGTAGGAAGTCAGCAGATACCCAGAAGAACAGGCAAGTTGGACCTTGGAATACAAAATTAAGCAGGGCAGAGTCTAACAGAGTTTTGTCAAGAGAATGCATTGGTCATAGCAAACACCTTTTCCCAACAACATAGGAGACAACTCTACACATGGACATTACCAGATGGTCAATAGCGAAATCAGATTGATTATGTTCTTTGCAGCTGAAGATGGAGAAGCTCTATACAGTCAGCAAAAACAAGACTTGGAGCTGACTGTGGCTCATATCATCAGCTTCTTACTGAAAAATTCAGGCTTAAATTGAAGAAGGTAGGCAAAACTACTAGGCCATTTAGGTATGATCTAAATCAAATCCCTTATGTGATTATATAATGGAGGTGATGAATGGATTCAACAGATTTTATCTGGTAGACAGATTGCCTGAAGAACTATGGACAGGTTTGTACCATTGTACAGGAGGCAGTGACCAAAATCATGTCCAAGAAAAAGAAATGCAAGATGGCAAGGTGGTTGTCTAGGAGACTTTGCAGATAGTTGAGGAAAGAAGCAAAAGGCACGGGAGAAAGGGAAATATATACCCAACTGAATGTAACGTTCCAAAGAACAGCAAGGAGAGAGAAGAAGGCCTTCTTAAATGAACAATGCAAAGAAATAGAGGAAAACAATATCATTGGAAAGACTAGAGATCTCTTTAAGAAAATTGGAGATATCAAGGGAACATTTCATGCAAGGATGGGAATCAAAAAGGACAGAAATGGTAAGGACCTAAAAGAAGCAGAAGAGATTAAGAAGCAATGACAAGAATACACAGAAGAACTTGACAAAAAGGTCTTAAGGAACCAGATAACCATGATGATGTGCTCACTCACCTAATGCTGGATATCCTGGAGTGTGAAGTCAAGTCAGTCTTAGGAAGCATTGCTGCCAGTAAAGCTAGTGGCAGTGATGGAATTCCAGCTGACTGATTTAAAATCCCAAAGTTGATGCTGTTAAAGTGCTGCACCTAGCAGGTCAGCAAATTTGAAAAACTAAGCAGTGGCCACGGGACTAGAAATGGTCAGTTTTCATTCCAATCCCAAAGAAAGGCATTGCCAAAGAATGATCAATCTACCATATAATTGCACTCATTTCACATGATAGCAAGGTTATGCTCAAAATCCTTTAAGGTAGGCTTCAACAGTATGTAAACTGAGAATTTCCAAATGTACAGGCTGGGTTTGAAAAGGCAGAGGAACCAAAGATCAAACTGCCAACATCCATTGGATCATGGAGAAAGCAAGGAAGTTCCAGAAAAGCATCTACTTCTGCTTCACTACTTTGGCTCACACTTCCCTTGTGGCTCAGCTGGTAAAGAATCTGCCTGCAATGTGGGAGACCTGGGTTCAGTTCCTGGGTTGGGAAGATCCCCTGGAGAAGGGAAAGGATACCCACTCCAGTGTTCTGGCCTAGACAATTCCATGGACTATATAGTCCATGGGGTTGCAAAGAGTCAGGCATGACTGAGTGATGTTCACTTCACTGCTTCACTGACTATGCTAAAGCCTTAGACTGTGTGTATCACA
This sequence comes from Bos taurus, assembly GCF_002263795.3. NCBI lineage: Eukaryota > Metazoa > Chordata > Mammalia > Artiodactyla > Bovidae > Bos > Bos taurus. The sequence continues at coordinate 48,384,122 of NC_037334.1, read as the reverse complement.
ACAAACTGTGGAAAATTCTTAAAGAGATAGGAGTACCAGACCCCCTTACCTGTCTCCTGAGAAACCTGTATCTTGGTCAGGAAGCAACAGTTAGAACCTGACATGGAACAATGGACTGGTTTAAAATTGGGAAAGGAGTACAACAAGGCTATGTATTGTCACTCTGCTTATTTAACTTATATGCAGCATACATCATGAGAAATGCCAGAGTGGATGAATCACAAGCTGGAATCAAGATTGCCAGGAGAAACATCAACCACCTTAGATATGCAGATGATACCATTCTAATGGCAGAAAATGTAGAGGAACTATTGATGAGGGTGAAAGAAGACAATGAAAAAGCTGGCTTGAAACTCAACATTCAAAAAACTAGGATCATGGCATACACTCTCATCACTTCATGGCAAATAGAAGTGGAAAAGTAGAAGCAATAACAGATTTTATTTTCTTGGGCTCCGAAATTACTGTGGACAATGACTACAGTCATGAAATTAAAAGATGCTTGCTCCTTGGAAGAAAAGCTATGGCAAACCTAGACAGCATACTAAAAAGCAAAGACATCACTTTTCCAACCAAGGTCCATGTAGTCCAAGCTATAGCTTTTCTAGTGGTCATATACAGATGTGAGATTTGGATCATTTAGAATGCTGTTGTTTTTCAGTCACTAAGTTGTGTCCAACTCTTTGCAACGCCATGAACTGCAGCATGCTAGGCCTCCTTGTCCTTCACCATCTCCCAGAGTTTGCTCAAACTCATGTCCATTGAGTTGATGAGGCCATCCAACCATCTCATCCTCTGTTGCCCCCTTCTCCTCCTGCCCTCAATCTTTCCCAGCTTCAGGACCTTTTCCAGTGAGTCAGTCCTTCACATCAGGTGGCCCAAGTATTGCAGCTTCATCTTCAGCATCAGTCCTTCTACTGAATATTCAGGGTTGATTTCCTTAGGGATTGACTAGTTTGACCTCCTTGTTGTTCAAGGGACTCTCAAGAGTCTTTCCCAGTACCACAATTTTAAAGCATCAATTTTTTGGCCTTCTTTATGGTTCAACTCTCACATCCATACATGACTACTGAAAAAACCATAACTTTGACTTACAGGTCTTGGTCGGCAAAGTGATATCTCTGCTTTTTAGTATGCTGTCTAGGTTTGTCACAGCTTTTTTCCCTAGGAGCAAACATCTTTTAATTTCATGCCTGGAGTCACTGTCTGCAGGGATTTTGGAGCCCAAGAAAATAAAATTTGTCACTGTTTCTACATTTTCCCCATCTATTTTCCAAGAAGTTATGGGAGTGGATGCCATGATCTTAGTTTTTTGAATGTTGAGTTTCAAGCCAGTTTTTTCACACTCCTCTTTCACCCTCATCAAGAAGCTCTTTAGTTCCTCTTTGATTTCTGCCATTAGAAAAGAAATCTGAGCACCGAAGAATTTATGCTTTCAAATTGTGGTGCTTCAGAAGGCTCTTGAGAGTCCCTTGCAAAGCAAGGAGATCAAACCAGTCAATCCTAAAGGAAATCAACACTGAATATTCATTAGAAGGACTGATGTTGAAGCTAAAGCTCTAATACTTTGGCCACCTGATGCAAAGAGCCGACTCATTGGAAAAGATCCTGATGCTGGGAAAGATTGATGGCAAAAGGAGAAGGGGGCAACAGATGATATAGTGAGATAGCATCAATGACCCAATGGATATAAATGAGCAAACTCAGGAAGATAGTGAAGGACAGGGAAGCCTGGTGAATTGCCATCCATGGGATCGCAAAGAGCTGGACTTAGTGACTGAGCAACAACCACCACCACAGCCTCCTACCATTAATCATTTTATCAGAATTTTCCTGAATATTCTTGTTTTTATGTTTATTGTTATATGTCCTGTAGGTTTGAACTCTTTGAATTTTATAATCAGTTTATTCCATTTAAAAATCTTACTGGTATTTCTTTAGAATCAGACAAAATTAGAGAGAGTTGAGAGCTATACAATATTGACTCCTTTTATCCTAGAACACTGTTTGTCTGTTACCCAGTGGAGCTATAAGTTTTGTTCTCACAGATATACTTCCCTTGTGTTTATTATTGTTGCCAGTGTAAACAAAATCCATTTTTCTCATTTTATTTATGATACTTATTCTGGTTGGCTTCCTTGAATTTTTCAGGTGTGCAGTCATATTATCTGGAAAGAGTGATAATTTTTTTCTCTTTTCAATTTTTATACCTCATTTATTTCTCTTTTCTAATCACATCAGCTGGCCCTTCCACATCGGTGTTAATAACAGCCATGATTTTTACTTCAATAGGAATGCTTGTAGTGGTTCATCATTAACCATAATGATAGCTTTGGGCTTGAGTTCATAGAAAATCATGTGGTTTTAGCCCCAGAGTCCAGGTGGGGGCTGAGTGAGAAGCAACGTCTCAGGTCTAATGATCACCTGGGGGTGTAATGCCAGGCCCCGAGAATGAGGTGACTGCCTTAATCAGAGGTATGTAAGTGCCCTGAGAATCAGAATGTTATGGTTTTTGTGGGAAGACTGTGAGCAAATAGCAGAGCCTCCCAGGGCCATAGCAACTGCAATGGCAGGTCATGGTAAAATTTGAGATTACTGAGATCCCCCTTCTTTTTGCTTGGAGTGGAAGTCTAAAGGGTACCACGCACTTCCATATGCCCTCTTTAGCCATGTGGCTCCAACTCTATCAGCCCTGCACTTGAGTTTGTAACGGCATTTGTTTTTTAAATGAAGACTTGGAAGCTGAGCATGATAAAGAGACTGGTCCAAAGTATTAATACTTAGCTAGGAGGTGGCAGAATCCAGAGTTAAAGTCTTATTCTTCTATACTCACTGCTTCTCAATATCTCTTCTGTACCTTCAGAGTTGTCCTCGGAGACCTATGTTTGACTTTGCTGGGGTAGTGAGTCATCAAGTCAGAAGTAGCCATTGTAATCCTATTTCTATCCTGCAGCAAGACGTGGGATAGATTAAGTTTTTGTCCCAGTCTGTGGATTCAGCACATGTACCCACTAATAACCTTTCATCCTGGTTCTCAGCTCATATAATCTTGGCTGACAGGAGACTTTTTCTTATATGCTCAGTCGCTCAGTCGTGTCCAATTCTTTGCAACCCCATGGACTGTAGCCAGCCAGGCTCCTCTGTCCGTGGAATTTTCTAGGCAAGAATACTGGAGCGGGTTGCCATTTCCTACTCCAGAGGATCTTCTTGACCCAGGGAGCGAACATGAGTGGTCTCTTGTGTGTCTTGTATTGGCACACAGATTCTTTGCCACCATACCACCTGAGGTGGTAAATATGAGGAAGTAAATAATGAAATCACCCTACTAGACAGTTGATATCTGCTTAAACTGGTGGTGAGAAGAAAGATTCCTATACATGCAAATAGCCCCCAAATACTATTTTAAGTACCTAGTGGTATACGATGGTTTTTTTTTTAAATTAGTAACACTAATGGCCTGAATTTGTTTTGCTGCATAGTAACAGCAGATGGAGTAATTCCACTCCCAGGTGTGTCATTGTCTACATTTCACGTCAAGAGTGAAGCCAATCATTAGAGATTATATCCCTTACCATCTGGAAACTGACTTTCATAAATTATTTTTTAGGTCTCCCTTGCCAGAATGAAATGAACAGGATCCAGAAGTTGAGCAAGGGGAAAAGCCTGTTGGGTAAGTACCATTTCTTGCTACTAATTTAAACAACTAATTAAACCATCCATGTCTCATGTAATATCTAGCACAGCAATGGTTATTCAATTAGGGACCAGTGCTTTGTGAAAGAAATGCCTCATTTTACCCAAGACAAGGTTCTTCTAGGGAGCTGGTAATATGCCACAGGCCACAGGACATACTCTTGAGGATCAGAGAGCTGGCTGAGAAATGCTACATGCTCCATCAGTTGGAAGAGAGATCAAAGGTAAGCCCAGGACCAGTGGGCAGGTCACCAGAGCTGAAATTGAGCACTCTCTTTACTGCTAACTCCTCCCTGATCTTGGATTTTTTTTTTTTTTCTTTCAAGTATGGCCATTAAATGCAGTTCTCAAGTGTTCCAAGTTAAAATGATAAAATCTATAAATTACAGAATTTCCTATATTCCTCAGATCAAGTTGTCCATTCAAGGAGGAAGATGAGCTGATTCCCTTCTAAATTTACCAGACAGGGTCCAAGGACTTGAGTGTACTTCAACACATTTCTGTTTCATCTGCATGATCCCTGGACCCTGTCTCTACATTTCTCCTCTTACCTTTTATCCAAACATTGAGGCGGAAGCTAGTGGGGGGGGGGTGTGTGTGTGTGTGTATTTCCCTGGCACGCACATCTGTGGCTTGCTGTTGAAGGTTCCCTTTTGCCCCATACCCTCCTTTCTGCAGCACTCAAGTGTAGTTGTGGTACTTAGACCAGTACTGCTGAGATAATCACAGACACCTCATTTGTTTGCCCAAAAAGAGCCTGCATTGCTTTCATTGCTTTTTAAAAAAAGAACTGACAGCCACAACACAATAATTCAGGATTATTCTCATTAAGCATTCAGGAGCAGGTGCATCCCCTAAACAGCCTGCCATTTCAGGCAGTTATCTCTTTATTTTCTTGAAGGAAATGGGCAAGGTTGTTGCAGATTGTCAAATGGAGATGGTCTGAGAACTTGGGCCATTTCTCTTCATCTGATTTTTGGGTCACCTCAAAGTGGATCTTATTTCTTCCTTCTACTTTTAAAAATTACTTACTTCACTGGCTTGCCTCAGACTTTCCATTTCTGATAACACCCTTTTCTACTCACCAAGAACTCAAGAGTTTTGTAATCTGGACATGAGTGTAGGTTCTTCCCTGATGTTGAAAGACATAAAGGCATCTTTCTGGATCTCTCTTCCATGGGGCTTTCCTCCAGTGCAAGGACTTGTGTTTAATGATCTGATGCTTCCACATGGGAGGTTATTTTGGGTTTTAGTGATGTGCTTAAGAGAACTAATAGTGCTGTTTTAAAAAATTATTTTGGATATATGGATATCTTCTTACTGCTTCATTAATAAAGTAATGTGGTCTGAGATAATATATCTCATCTTTTATTTTCTCCAGTTCATAGGAATAAAAGGCCTACTTCTTTCCTACTGTGAATCCCACCTAGTTTTGAAACACACGTTATCACACCTCTCTACATAAGGGATATTATTCTAGCTGACTCATAAAAATACCATTTATCTGCCTACAAATTATTTTTTTGCATGGGGAAATCTAATATAATAAATGTGTATTCAGGGGCATTCATAGTCTGAGCAAAAACAAGCAATAACAAATTATAATCAGGTATAATTACTGCCTACTTAGGAAAAATGATAATTTTATTACATTATAGATATAGAACAGCACCTGCTTCTAACCATCCTGGGGGCTCAACCTGGTATGCATTTTTTTTTTTTTTTGCTCTATTAAGTGCTCTTGTTTTCCAACTGCAGCTCAAGGGTAAGGATCAGCATTTCCTCAGCTTTCTATTGGTTGGCAAAATCTTCCCTGATTTTTGTTTATTGAAAGCATCATCTTTTTCCCCCTTCCTCCTGTTCCCTGCTGACCAGGAGTGCTGTGCACCGACTGAACATCTAATTTAGAATATGAGCACTACTTCTTTGTGGCACCAGCAGAATTACTTTTCACTGGGGGAAATGTCCTTTCTGTGATCTCATTTGATCTTTGGGAGCCTAGTCATCTTGGAATAGTGATCAGTGTTTGTTTGAGTAGTTGCTAGAATTGAGTAGTTTGAGTAGTAGCTGGATCTGAAGTTACTGCCTGCCTTATTACCCTTCTTTCCAGATCTAGTCTGAGAAATAATGGTATATTTAAAAACAATCATTCTAAAAAAAAACACAAAATTAGGCAGTAGAAATCTGAGGATGGAGGTCTCTGCTTATCACTCTAGATGACTGACATATAATGTTACTACTTAGATAACTCTGAGGAGAATTATCCCCTAGTAGATGAGCACACAATCATCAAACACATCCTGAGAAAAATGAAAAAAAAAACAAACTTGTCATAACTAAATATTACCTACAGTTGAGTAAGAATCAGATTGGTATCACTAATTTAAGAGGAGAAAATCACTTTGAACTGGAAATATTAAATTTATCTCAGTGATCATCCAAGTGTGATAACAGAGAGATTCTCAAACCACAGATTCAGTAAGCTTACTAACCCAAGACTTACTAAAATATCACTAAAGGTTTTAATATACAGAAGACATAATTCCAGAAAGAAGTATTTCTTTTCCACATTTTATCTCAAAAAGGCATGCTGCTAAATCTAAATAAATAAGAACAATAAAAATATTTTGATAGCATGGTAGAATCAACATTTCAGACTGTTGGGGTCAGTGAAAAAATATGTTAAGCTTTTTATTTATTCAGAAATAAAAGAAAACACAGATTAACTTTAGAGCTTATTAGGGAAAATATACTTCTGTGTATTTTAAGGTAACAATAAAAATACTGGGAAAATAATATATAGTTTTTAAATGTATGAAAACCATGGAAAAAAGAAAATTTGATCATTTCAACGAAAAGAAGGAAAGAGGGAAGATAGGAAACACGAAGTACAGTGGTAGATATAAAAACAAGCATATATCTGTAATCACAATAAATGTGAGCAAGCCAAACTCATTTATTATGAGACAGAGACTATTAAAAGCTGCCTACTTTGTTTTCAGTTCTTAAGAGAACGATGTAATATTATCTTGCTGAAATGTTTCTTTTACTATACTATTACTATGTCTCAACAGGTATACCTATAATTTTAAAACAAAATGTAACATTATAACAATTGCAACTATATATGCACCCAACATAGGAGCTGAAAGTGAAAGTGAAGTCGCTCAGTCACGTCCGACTCTTAGTGACCCCATGGACTGCAGCCTACCAGGCTCCTCTGTCCATGGGATTTTCCAGGCAAGAGTACTGGAGTGGGGTGCCATTGCACTGCAATATATAAGGAAAATATTAATAGCCATAAAAGGAGAAATTGATAGTGACACAGTAAAAGTAAGGGACTTTAACAGATGATCCAGACACAAAATCAATAAGGAAACACAGACCTTGGATGATACATTAGACCAGATGGACTTTATTTATAGAACATTGTATCTAAAAGTAGAAGAATACACATTCTTTTCAAATGCACATGGAGCATTCTCCAGGATTAATCACATGTTGGGCCACAAAGCAAGCCTTGGTAAATTTAAGAAAACTGAAATCATATCAAGCACCTTTTCTGACCACAATGCTGTGAGATTAGAAATCAACTACAAGAAAAACACTGTAAAAACACAAATATGTGGCAGCTAAATAATATGCTACTAAACAACCAATGGATAACTGAAGAAATCAAAGAAGAAATAATAAAATACCTAGAGACAAATCACAATGAAAACATGACCATCCAAAACCTATGAGACATAGCAAAAAAACAGTTTTAAGAGGAAAGTTTATAGCAATTCAATCTTACCTCAGAAAACAAGAAAAACCCCAAATAAACAACCTAACCTTATGCCTGAAGCAACTAGAGAAAGAAATACGAACAAAACTCAAAAAGTTAGTAGACGAAAAGAAATCATAAAGACCAGAGCTGAAATAAATGAAATAGAGAAAACAATAGAAAAGATCAATGAAACTAAAAGCTGATTCTTTGAAAAGATAAACAAAATTGATAAACTTTTAGCCAGCCTCCTCATGAAAAAAAAAGGGAGAGGCCTCAAATCAATGAATTTAGAACTATAAAAGGAGAAGTTACAATGAACACCACAGAAATACAAAATATCATAATAGACAGCTACAAGCAACTATATGCCAATAAAATGGACAACCAAGAAGAAATGGGTGAATTCTCAGAAAGATGCAACCTTCCAAGACTGAACTAGGAAGAAATAGAAAATATGAACAGACTGATCATAAGCACTGAAATTGAAACTGTGATTTTAAAACTCACAACAAACAAAAGTCCAGGATCAAATGGCTTCACAGGCGAATTCTCTCAGATATTTTGAAAAGAGCTGACACCTATCTTCTGAAACTCTTCCAAAAAATTGCAAAGGAAGGAACACTCCCAAACTCTATCCATGAGGCCACTATCACCCTAATACAAAAATCAGACAAGACCACACAAAGAAAGAAAATTGTAGGGTTGACATAGACACACTACTACATTTAAAATAGTGAACAAAGATCTGCTGTTAGCACAGGGAACGCTGTTCAATATTCTGTAATAAAGTAAATAGGAAAATAATTTCAAAAAGAATACGTGAAAGTGAAGTCACTCAAGTCATGTCTGACTCTTTGTGACCCTCTGCACTGTAGCCTGCCAGATTCCCCATCCATGGGATTTTCCAGGCAAGAAAACTGGAGTGGGTTGCCATTTCCTTCCCTGGGGGAATCTTCTTGACCTGGGGATCGAACCCATTTCTCCTGCATTGCAGGCAGACTCGTTATCGTCTGAGCCACCAGGGAATCCAGACATATGTATACGTATAACTGAATCACCTTACTATACACCTGAAACTAACACAATATTGTTAATCCACTGTAGTCCAATATAAAATTTTTTTTAAGGAAACAAACGCACATAAAAATAACAGAACTGCAGGGAGGAACTGTCATACCTAACTATTCAGAGACTTGAATATACCTCTTCTTGAAAACTTATAGTTCAAGGAGACAAAAGAAGAAATGAACAGTGTAATTCATTGGCATCTTAATATATGTATTCTTGTACATGAGCATAGGATAGAGAGTGTTTTCAAACACACATTTGTCATGGATATATGAAAACTATAAAACACTGATGAAAGAAAACAAAGATGACACAAATAGTTGGGGAAATATACCATGTTCATGGATCAGAAGAATCAATATAGTGAAAATGAGTATACTACCCAAAGCAATCTATAGATTCAATGCAATCCTTATCAAGCTACCAATGGTATTTTTCAGAGAACTAGAACAAATAATTTCACAATTTGTATGGAAATACAAAAACCTCATATAGCCAAAGCAATCTTAAGAAAGAAGAATGGAACTGGAGGAATCAACCTAACTTCAGGCTATACTACAAAGCAACAGTCATCAAGACAGTATGGTACTGGCACAAAGACAGAAATATAGACCAATGGAACAAAATAGAAAGCCCAGAGATAAATCCACACACCTATGGACACCTTATCTTTGACAAAGGAGGCAGGAATATACAATGGAGAAGACGATCTCTTTAACAAATGGTGCTGGGAAAACTGGTCAACCACTTGTAAAAGAATGAAACTAGAACACTTTGTAGCACCATATACAAAAATAAACTCAAAATGGATTAAAGGTCTAAATGGAAGACCAGAGACTATAAAACTCCTAGAGGAAAACATAGGCAAAACACTCTCTGACATAAATCATAGCAGGATCCTCTATGACCCACCTCCCAGAGTAATGGAAATAAAAGCAGAAATAAACAAATGGGACCTAATTAAACTTAAAAGCTTTTGCACAACGAAGGAAACTATAAGCAAGGTGAAAAGATAACATTCCGAATGGGAGAAAATAATAGCAAATGAAGCAACTGACAAAGAGTTAATCTCAAAAATATACAAGCAACTCCTGCAGCTCACTTCTAGAAAAATTAGCGACCCAATCAAAAAATGGGCCAAAGAACTAAAGAGACATTTCTCCAAAGAAGACATACAGATGGCTAACAAACATGTGAAAAGATGCTCAACATCACTCATTATCAGATCAGATAAGTCACTCAGTCATGTCCGACTCTTTGCGACCCCATGAATCGCAGCACGCCAGGCCTCCCTGTCCATCACCAACTCCCGGAGTTCACTGAGACTCACATCCACCGAGTCAGTGATGCCATCCAGCCATCTCATCCTCTGTCGTCCCCTTTTCCTCCTGCCCCCCAATCCCTCCCAGCATCAGAGTCTTTTCCAATGAGTCAACTCTTCACATGAGGTGGCCAAAGTACTGGAGTTTCAGCTTTAGCATCATTCCTTCCAAAGAAATCCCAGGGCTGATCTCCTTCACAATGGACTAGTTGGATCTCCTTGCAGTCCAAGGGACTCGCAAGAGTCTTCTCCAACACCACAGTTCAAAAGCATCAATTCTTCGGTGCTCAGCCTTCTTCACAGTCCAACTCTCACATCCATACATGACTCATTATCAGAAAAATGCAAATCAAAACCACAATGAGGTACCATTTCATGCCAGTTAGAATGGCTGCTATCAAAAAGTCTACAAACAATAAATACTGAAGAGGGTGTGGAGAAAAAGGAACCCTCTTACACTGTTGGTGGGAATGCAAACTAGTATAGCCACTATGGAGAACAGTGTGGAGATTCCTTAAAGAACTGGAAATAGAACTGCCTTATGACCCAGCAATCCCACTGCTGGGCATACACACTGAGGAAACCAGAATTGAGAGAGACTTGTGTACCCCAATGTTCATCACAGCACTCTTTACAATAGCCAGGACATGGAAGCAACCTAGATGTCCATTGGCAGATGAATGGATAAGAAAGTTGTGGTACATATACACAATGGAATATTACTCAGCTGTTAAGAATGCATTTGAATCAGTTCTAATGTGATGGATGAAACTGGAGCCTATTATACAGAGTGAAGTAAGCCAGAAAGAAAAACACCAATACAGTATGCTAACCCATATATATGGAATTTAGAAAGATGGTAATAATAACCCTGTATACGAGACAGCAAAAGAGACACAGATATAAAGAACAGACTTTTGGACTCTGTGGGAGAAGGCGAGGGTGGGATGATTTGAGAGAATGGCATTGAAACATGTATATTATCATATGTGAAACAGATCACCAGTCCAGGTTCAATGCATGAGACAGGGTGCTCAGGGCTGGTGCACTGCGATGACCCTGAGGGATGGGATGGGGAGGGAGCTGGGAGGGAGGGTCAGGATGGGGAACACATGTACACCCATGGCTGATTCATGTGAATGTATGGCAAAAACCACCACAATATTGTAAAGTAATTAGCCTCCAATTAAAAAGAAAAGAAAAAGCAGAAATAGAGTCACAGAAAAAAAAAGAAAGCTGAAACTAAATATCTCAAAAAAGTACCATAGATCATATTCATTCTCTACAAGTGGAAGGAAAAAAAGAGACTATCCAATCTTACATGTCTAGATTTTTTTAGTAGTCAAAAATGAATAAAGTAAAAATACAAAACATTTAGACATGAATGAAAATGAAAGCACTGTGTGCCAGAGAGAGAGAAAAGCAACTAAAATGAAACTTAGAGGAACATTCATGGCTTCAAATGCATTTCTGGAGAAAAAGAAACCTAAAATTTCAAATAAAAAAAGCTGTAAGGACAATAAGTTAAGACTAAAGCAAAAACAAATTAAATAGACAAAGCTTTGACAACATGAAAGTCTCAAATGTTCTCATGAATTTAAAAATGGGATGTAACCTCTGATATGCATACGTGCATGCTCATTTGTGTCCAACTCTTTGCAATCTTATGGAGTGTAGCCTGCCGGGCTCCTCTGTCCATGGTATTCTCCAGGCAGGAATACTGGAGTAGGTTGCCATTTCCTCCTCCAGGGGATCTTCCTGACTCTGGGATTGAACCCACATCTCTTGCAACTCCTGCATTGGCAGACAGATTCTTTCACCACTGAGCCACCTGGGAAGCCTTGTAACCACAGATATAGATGCATACTATAAATTTGTGGTTCTGAAACTTCACTGTGCATCAGAAACACTTGGAGAGTTTATTACAGCTTTCTGGGCCCTACTGTCAAAGTTTTTAACTCAGTAGGTTTGGGATAGGCTCAAAATTTTTCTAAGCTATTTCCCACTGATGCTGCAGCTGCTTCTGGGCCCACACTTTGAAAACCATTGCTATAAACTCTTAGCAATTATGAAAACGTGACTGAAAAGGATACTATGAATTACCATATTTGGGTCATGAAGAAAAAGAAGACTCAACTAAACTAAGAAAAAAATTAATTTAAATCAAAATACTACTGTCACCTCCTAAAATAGGCACTAGGCTCAACATATTTCTACAGCTGAATACTTTATGGAGATCATTCTCATTTTATACAAAACATCTGGAGTATAGAAAAAGAAAAGTACCTGAATCAGTTTACAAAAGAGTTGCTTTGATATAGAAATTGAACAAAATTATATACCTCTATCACTGAGTAACACGGATATAAAAGGATCAGCAAATTAAATCCAATATATCATGACCAAGTAGTATTTATTCTAGGAAAACAGGTATTTTTTTAAACTGTGCCACTCATTAGAAATATATAAAGGATTAAAAAAAATCCTATGATTCTCTCAAGTATTAAAAAAAACTTTAATCAGGAAGAAACAGAAAATATGAACAGACTAGTGAGTAGATTGAATCAATAATGAAAAGTCTCTCAGGAAAGAATGGACCAAGAGCAGATAGCTTCACTGTTGAATTTTACCAGATATTTAAAGAAGAATACCAATCATTCTCAAACTCTTCCCAAAAATTGCCGAGGGGAGGAACACTCCCAAACTCATTTTATGAAGCCAGAGTTACCTTGTTACTAAAGCCAGAAAAAAACTCTACTGGGAAACTACAGGCCAATATCCCAGATGAACATAGATGCACAAAAACAAATTTCTCAATAGAATACTAGTGAACCAAATTGAGCATCACATTAAAAGGATTATTCACCATGATCAAGTAGGATTTATCCCTAGGATGTAATGATGGTTCTACACATACAAATCAGCCAAGTGATGCATCACATTAATAGAATGAAAGAAAAATATTATCCATTTGACAAAAGTGAACATCTGTTCATGGTAAAAACCTCAATAAATTATGTATTAAAGCAATGTACCCCAATTTAATAAAGACCACATATGACAACCACAGCTAGCATCCTATTCAATGGTGAAAGGTTTAAAGCTTTTCCTCTAAGATCAAGAAAAAAGACAAATGTATCACCACTCCTATTCAGTGTAATACTGGAAGTCCTAGACAGAGCAATCAGGCAAGAAATAAGTCATCCGAGGTGGAAAGGAATATGTAAAATTTCCTTTGTTTGCAGATGATACAATTTGCAATAGTCAACAGGGACATGAAAAGGTTCTCAGCATCTCTAATCATCAGGGAAATGCAAACCAAATCCACAGTAAGATATCAGCTTCTGCCTGTGAGAAGGGCTATCATGAAAAAGGAATAACAGGAATAACAAATGCTGGCAAGGATGTGGGAAAAGGAGAACTGTTGTGCACTGTTGCTGGGATTATAAATTGGTGCAGCCACAATGGAATACAACAGTATGGAGGTTCCCCCCCAAATTAAAAAAAAAAAAACTACTATATGATCCAGCAGAGAAGGCAATGGTACCCCACTCCAGTACTCTTGCCTGGAAAATCCCATGGTCGGAGGAGCCTGGTGGGTTGCAGTCCATGGGGTTGCCAAGAGTTGGACACAACTGAGTGACTTCACTTTCACTTTTCACTATCATGCATTGGAGAAGGAAATGGCAACCCACTCCAGTGTTCTTGCCTGGAGACTCCCAGGGATGGGGGAGCCTGGTGGGTTGCCGTCTATGGGGTCACACAGAGTCAGACACGACTGAAATGACTTAGCAGCAGCAGCATATGATCCATAAATTCACTTCTGGGGATATATCCAAAGGAAATGAATATACTAAAGAGAAATCTGCACACTCGTGTTCACATTGGCCAAGATACGAAGACAACCTAAGTGTTCTTCAATGGATGAATGGATAAAGAAGTGTATGCATGGGTGTGTGTGTGTATGTGTGTGTGTGTGTGAGTATATGCGTATAACAGTATATCATTCATCCATAAGAAAGAAAGGAAACCCTGCCAATTTCGACAACATGGATAGATGTTGAGGGCATTATCCTAAGTGAAATAAGTCAGAAAGAAAATACCATATGGTCTGCTGCTGCTGCTACTGCTACTAAGTCGCTTCAGTCGTGTCCAACTCTGCATATGGTCATTTGTATGTCTAATCTTGAAACAAACTCATGAAGAAATATTAATAGATGAAACTGGTGGTAAACACAGGCAGGGTATTGACAGTGGGAGAATTGAATGAAGGTGGTCAAAAGGTACAAACTTCCAGTTAAGAGATAAATAAATATTGAAGATACATAACACAATATCTATAGTTAACACTGTAGTATAGTAGATATGAAAGTGTTGAGAGAGTAAATTCTGAGAGTGCTCACAAGGAAAAAAACTTTTTTTCTATATGAGATGTTGGATGTAACCAAAATTTATTATGGTTATCATTTCACAGTATATAAGTCAAACCATTATTCTGTACACCTTAATCTTCTACAGTGCCATATGTCAATTATGTGTGTGTGTGCTCAGTTGCTCAGTCGTGTCCAAATCCATGCAGCCCCATGGACTGTAGCCTGCCAGGCTCCTCTGTCCATGGAATTTCCCAGGCAAGAATACTGGAATGGATTGCCATTTCCTCCTCCAAGGGATCTTCCTGACTTAGGGGTCGAACCCAGGTCTCTTGTGTCTTCTGTATTGGCAGGCGGATTCTTTACTATTAGCACCAGCTGGGAAGACCATGCCAATTATATGTCGATTATATTTCAGTAAAATTTGGGAAAATTCTGAAATAAAAGTAAGAGTAGAACCACAGGGAAAAGTAGAACTCATGATCAAAGAAGGAATCCTGTCTAACCTTGAGTAAGTCCTAGGCCCCTGAAACCTTGACTAGGTTATTATGAAGCATGCCATTCTTTCTTGCTGGCTCAACAGCAAATACTGACTGATGTGTGAGCCCTCTTGTCTGTCTTCAGTTGTCACTCAGTCGTGTCTGACTCTTTGAGACCCCATAGACTACAACACACCATGCTTCCCTGTTCATCACCAACTCCTGGAGCTTGTTCAAACTCATGTCCATCAAGTCAGTGATGCCATCCAAACATCTCATCCTCTGTCATCCCCTTCTCCTCCTGCCTTCAATCTTTCCCAGCATCAGGGTCTTTTCCAATGAGTCAGTTTCTCACATCAAGTGGCCAAAATACTGGAGTTTCAGCTTCAGCATCAGTCCTTCTAGTGAATATTCAGGACTGATTTCCTTTAGGCTCAACTGGTTGGATCTCCTTGCAGTCCAAGGGACCCTCAAGAGTCTTCTCCAACACCACAGTTCAAAAGCATCAATTCTTTGGTGTTCGGCTTTCTTTTTAGTTCAACTTACATCCATACATGACTACTGTAAAAACCATAGCTTTGACTAGATGGACCTTTGTCGGCAAAGTAATGTCTCTGCTTTTTAATATGCTGTCTAGGTTGGTCATAGCTTTTCTTCCAAGGAGCAAGCCTCTTTTAATTTCATGGCTGCAGTCACCATCTGCTGTGGTTTTGGAGCCCAAGAAAATAAAATCTCTCACTGTTTCCATTGTTTCCCCATCTATTTGCCATGAAGTGATGGGACCCGATGCCATGATCTTTGTTTTTTGAATATTGAGTTTTAAGCCAGCTTTTTCACTGTCCTCTTTCATCAAGAGGCTGTTTAGTTCCTCTCCTCTTTCTGCCAGAAGGGTGGTGTCATCTCTGTTTCTGAGGTTCTTGATGTTTCTCCCAACAATCTTGATTCCAACTTGTGCTTCATCCAGCCTGGCATTTCTCATGATGTACTCTGCATATAAGTTAAATAAGCAGGGTGACAATATACAGCCTTGACATACTCCTTTCCTGATTTGGAACCAGTCTGTTGTTCCATGTCCAGTTCTAACTGTTGCTTCTTGACCTGCATACAGATTTCTCAATAGGCAGGTACAGTAGTCTGGTATTCCCATCTCTTGAATTTTCCACAGTTTGTTGTGATCTACATAGTCAAAGGCTTTGGCATAATCAATAAAGCAGAAGTAGATATTTTTCTACAGAAGTTGTCTGTCTTAGAAGGCATTGACTCTATCTGTGCACTTCTCTGATTCAAGCTCAGTTTGTAAAGAATCTGCCTGTAATGCAGGAGACCCAGGTATGATTCCTGGGTCAGGAAGATCCACTAGAGAAGGGATAGGCTACCCATTCCAGTATTCTTGGGCTTCCTTTGTGGCTCAGCTGGTAAAGAATCCACCTGCAATGAGGGAGACCTGGGTTCGATCCCTGGGTTGGGAAGATCCCCTGGAGAAGGGAAAGGCTATCCACTCCAGTATTCTGGCCTAGAGAAGTCCATGGACTGTATAGCCCATGGGGTCACAAAGAGTCAGACACAACTGAGCAATTTTGACTTTCTGATTCAAGTTGTACCTTTTGTTCCCCCAGGAGCATTCATCCCTCGGTGTAATGAGGAGGGCTATTACAAAGCCACACAGTGCCATGGCAGCACGGGGCAATGCTGGTGTGTGGATAAATACGGCAATGAGCTAGCCGGCTCCAGGAAACAGGGCGCTGTGAACTGTGGTGAGTAAGGCCTTCTCCACCTGCCCCTCAGTGACCTCTAGAGACTCGTAGGTACTCACTGTATGAAGATTTGGGCAGAAGAATCTCAGGAAGTCACTGTGGTCTACAGTGAGCAAGTTGACAAACAAGATATAGTAAACCTGGAATCACATGAGATGATGCATAGCTAGTTTTCTGAGTGGGAGGAGCTCACCATGACCATTGAACTGGATAGCAGTTTTTGACAGTCAGGGAGTGGCTGCAAGCCAAGAGTGACTCTCAAGATAAACCTCCCTAGAATTCTGGAGCTTTTAACAGACTAAAGCTTGTGGTCCCTAGCAAGTAGATGGGGATGCTCCCATGTTCAGAAGGTAAACTGCATGGTTTTGCCTTATAGCTAAGGAGGTTGTGAGGCATAGCAGAAACTTACCTCCCATCTCTTCTCCCTCCTTTCAGAGGAGGAGCAGGAGACCTCGGGGGATTTTGGCAGCGGTGGCTCTGTGGTTCTGCTGGATGACCTGGAGGATGAGCAGGACCTGGGACCCAAGGACAGACTGGGGAAGCCGCGGGTGCATGCCCGGGCGGTGACGGAGGATGATGAGGATGAGGACGACGACAAAGAGGATGAGGTCGGGTACATATGGTAGTCCCCACACGGAGGAGGACACGAGGTCTGCACAGAATTGCAAGTCACTTCCCGTTCCTGCATTTGTCTCTAAGACTCCACAGCACACAGCCTCTTCTCCATCGTCGCACTCTCTACCCAAGCTAGGGTTTTGGAAGACAACTCCTTGTTCCCAGATCATGCTGATTTTGCATACAGCATGTGGGAAGAAGGGTGTTGTGCTTTGTTTTTTAGGGGAATGGCTGGCCGAATGAGAGCCTCCTTCCCTTCTGTGAGTTTTTTTACAACAAGCATGTGATGTATGTGGGATTCTGACAGTGCAGGGAGCCCCCACCCTCTAAATGTCAAAGACCCTTTCCAGTCACCCACACGGGTGGTTATTACAGCATGGTTCCCGGCCTTACCGTGTCTAAGTGCTTTTCTTGTGTCCTGTAGATGTTGTGGAAAACACACCACACTGTACCTTTTCCCCCCTGCCCAACCCACCCCCCGCCATCCCTGTGTCTATTATTACAAATCAGTTTTTCACTTCACTCGATCTGGCTTCCTACAAATGACAGCCTTAATTCAGTCAAGAGTCCCTTTGGGGAATTGATTTTATTAAAAAAGGTATCTGGATACTTCTGTCTGTACGTGCATAAATAGGTAAGTATATACAGAAGACACTGTACACACCACTCTGGAAAAAAAAGGGGCGGGGGGAGTTGGGTATCTATTACAAAACGTATTTGAAAAACAATTACACATTTGTCAGCTTGTCTAGACCTGGATCGTCATTTCTGGAATAGCAAATCTGTATCAAAGTCCTTTTTTTTGCACTACCAGTTGGCACTTGTAGCCTACAGGCTGAGGAGGCTGCTTCCATCTGCGGCAGCAGAGCTACTGGAAGCCTCTTTGATTTGGATGAGCCTCTGTCTGCCTAAATCGCTTTCCTTGCAGAAGCCATGAGACTCCCACGTGGGCAGCTTCACAAGCCATTGCTCTCATTTCAGCTCCAAGCCCGCTTTGGGCTGTGGCAGGCCCCTCTCTCCCCTACGTACTCAAGGGCTTTTTGTAAGGCATGTACACATATCCCCCGTTCTCTAAGAAGACAGTCTCCTTGCTGTTCCTTAGCAGAAGAAAATTTTGCATCCTTAACGCAGTCTTTCAGTTTTGCCCCTCTCTATCCGCACATCATGATGAGGCTACAGAAGCTCTACAGATTTTCTTTGATCACTTAACATTTGTAAAGAATCTCAGATGGAGGCCCAGAAAGAACTTTATGACAGCACATGGGAAGCCAGGGTGGGATTTTTTTAAGAGCTAATCCTGTACTCATCCCCTCCCCCATACATGTGTCAAGGGACTCATGAAGAAAGCCCTTCACCATTGCATTTCTTTGCCCTAAGTCAACTCCTGATTAGAATCCATCTCCAAATTTGGTAGGGTCATCATCTCTGCAATCTTTAGGATTTCTCCTGATACAAGTACCAAAGAGTAGTCTTCCAAGTGGCCCCATTTAGTTCAGTATGGGCCTTAAGCTCCTGCCCCACCTGGTTGTCACCTTCCTCACCAGCCACCCAGCAAGGCTCTGTGGCCCACATTTGTTTTTCTTCCCTTCCTGCGCTCCAGCCAGTCCACAAGGAGACCACACAAACTCAGGCAAAAAATATATTCAGCCAAACTAGGATTATAGTGGCAGCTGACCAACCCTACCCCAAACTGACCATTTGTTTCTACTTTACCAGCCCACCTCAAACTACTATTTTCAAATCCCTGCGTTGGCCAGGCCCACTTGCCTTATCCCTGGAGTTGGCTCAGATGGGACATGAACTTACTTGATACACTGAACTTGTTCAGCCTGAAAGACGTGAGAACAGCCAGGACCCTAGGTGTCAGGTGACCGTGGGCAAGCTCTGTATTGGGATCTCAACTCCATCACTTCTGTTTCAGTTTTTTTTCTCACTTGAACAAAACTCTGAGATGATAATTTATAAAAACAGGTGCTTAATTGCAGCTAAATTATAATCACGTATATAAAAGAATCGAGACATGTTAAAAAATCTCAGTCTAGGCCATCAGAGAAAACCATTGTTATTGTCTCCTCTGAGCTTAGAAAAATACACAAGAGAACAAATTAAAATCGACAAATTGGTTTCACTTAGAGAAACTTCTAGGAACAGAGTGAACCACTGATTTTAATTTGCCTAATTATCTTATGACAAGTGTCAAATTAAGATGACACTTAAAGATCCTTAGCATTAACTTAATGATGGAGAAGAGTGCTCACTAGTCAATTCCCAGGAAGGTAATGAGATGCTCATTTTCAGAGATATTCCAAGAAGATATTTTGATTCATTAAAATATTAAATAAAAAGCCCTCCTAAGACTGGAACCCAAAATCAATGGAACAACATTAATGCCACTTTTCATGCCTCACTTTGGTAAGACAGCATTAGTTTTTTTCAAAGATACTTTGCGTAAGTACTAAAGATGTGATTTTTTTAGTTACTTAGTCTTTAGAAGAATTTTTTCTTTTCTTTTTTTGGCAGGAGTCCTTTAGATAGTGACAAAGCATCCATCAAAATTTTGATTAAAAATATAGTACTGTGATAATCATCCCCTTATTGGAGACAGGTATGGAGTTGAAACTTCAATGACTCATTTTTGGAACCTCCTTAGTGAATGGGTTTATTCTTATTCTATAAATGGTTCTTTTATTTGATACCATTTCCTTAGCATCTAAGTTAAGCCCCAGAATTTTATTCCACAGTGGTTAGTTGTCTACCACATTAGTGTCTTTTTGTTTCTGCCAACATTCTAGGCATGTTGTAGGCAAGGAAGGGAATACCTTCCTACTGAACCAGTTCTTCCTCCTTTATGCCCATCTTCCCACACCCAGCACTGAATGACAACGTGTCTGTCCAGGTCTGCCCCTCTCCTCTTCCCAGGATGCCATCTACAGTTTTGTTTTTAACCTTGACCACACTGTACAGTAACATCCAAGAGCCCTTTCTACAGTGGGTGGTTTTGGTCTTTTTATACCTTTTTCTCAGAGTCACTGTTTCTGTCTCTGTTTCATGTGTAGCAATGTAATGAGAGCCCACCAACTCCTGAGTGTCAAGTTTGTTGCCCCTATTGTGGATGAAATAGTGAAGTAGAAAAACCTATTAAATTCTGAATGCTTTCCCATGTAGACTTATCTGGAATGTGAACACGACTCTTTTGGTTAATAGTAAATGCTTAACTGTAGTCCTGAGTAGGTGCATTTGTTTGTCTCAATAAATTTTAATTTGTCTGCAGTGTCTGCGCATTTGTACTTTGTTAGCTTGCACGTGTGCTCACCAGGCCACGTTCGTACATCATCTCTGCGGAAGGGTTGGGCAAGTCAAGGGGGTAACTAAATGCAAGGCTCTCTCTTAAGGCTTCTGTACGCTGGGGGAGCCAACCACGAGGGGGTGCAGCCTGTCCTGACCCTCTCAGAACACCCTGGCACACCCAAGCCCTGTGCCCACTCAGCCTAGAATCTTAGTATTCAGTCCCCCTTTTTGCTTTCTTCTTTCTCAAGCTGCAACTTTGTTACTTCGTCCTTATCCATCAGATTTCATTGCTGTCATCCTGTTTACAACCTTAAGCTTTTTCAGTTCTTATTCCTTCCCTCCCTAGTCAGGTCTTCTCCAATTCTCTTGGGAGAAAAGAAACAAAAACCAAAAAACTTCACAGGGACTCTGAGTTTTCCTCAGTTCATGGATTAACACACCATATGCTTGTCAAACATCAGAAAACACCCAATCAGAACAGAAATTATTTCCTTTCCTCCTTAGCCACATGAAGGCCAATGTATCTATGACTTAATTATACCCTGAGTGAGTAATTTCAGCACCAACTGAGGTAGAAACTATCTTATGAATAATTCTAATCCTTTACCCAATGGACCGCATTTTACAGACAATTCAGAGATTGACAGTTCACGGAAAGGTGCTTCATAAATCCACAAAATAACTAATGTCAGGAGAACAGTGGTCAATATGAAGCCTCTGGGGTAGGTACAGGGTACACTAAAGAGTAGCTGGCATTGGCGGACACTCCTGAAATTCCTCGTAACAGCAGATTTATAGTCAAGCCCCACGTCTCAAGTTGTGCCTTCATGGAATCCACCTCGGTCTGTTAAAAAGGCCAGGACCAAAGGAATACTAATTATATAGTGTGAGTGAAAAGGTCCCAGCACCTCTCAAAATTCTGGGTTGGTTGTGAGATTTACTTCGATAAACTGATTTAAGAAAAGGGGAAGATTTCAAAATTTATTCATTCAACTAGATGTATATGGATTAATTAGGAGATTTATAGATCTATAGATTAATATGTGTTCGATGAGTGAATGCCATTATGGGCAGGTACCACATTCAGTGCCAGGAATATAGAAGTGAATAAGACCTCGAGGGTCCTTCTCCGTACAGTTGCCTCCTTGAAAAAGACAAATAACTGCTACAGTATGGGTTGATGGATATCACGGTCGACACCAAGGTCTACTCCAGGCTTGTCAAAACGTGCCTTTCTTGATTTCCCATATCCATCAATCCCTGAATTTAATCCTACCTCTCTGGCTGTTCCTGTATATCCTGTACATAGGATAGGTCTCCTGTATATCCTTTTGTTCAGCCAGTTCTGCTCATACAGGTGTTCCTCTCATCTGTGTTCTCAGCCCATTTCTCTTCAACTCTACATGCTTTCTCTAAGCAGCCTTATCTACATCAGTGTTTTCAACCAACTTCCTCCACTTGGAAAAGCCCCAATCTATGTTTCAAGTGCAGCTTTTGACTCTGCTCCATTTTGAAAAAACAAAAACACCTGGAATTTAGATCATTCTACTCAAATTTCCCATTAACCCCTCAATTTCAAACCTTAAAACATCAAAATGATAGAGTGAAATATAGAGTAAGTATCCATTGACAATAGGAGTCAGAAAGGTTTTTAAAAAACAAACAAACAATTCCTAGCAAACATGAGCCATAAAGGAATAGATTGATAAATTTTCCTCCATCAAAATTAATAGCACATCATGAACAAATTTAAAAGATAAACAGAAGACTAAAGAAGATATTGAGGACATAAAACAGATGAAGGATTGGGACATAAAATGTTTTAACGTCTATGAATCCATAAGAAAAATATAATTCAACAGACTAATGGGGAAAGATAAAAGCAAGTGAGCCATAGAAGACACACAGATGGCAAAGAAACCATGCCTAACCTCACTCATGATCAGAGAAATACAAATTAAAACAATGATCTCTCAGTTTCACTCAGAGAAAAATCATGATCATGTCACATGTTGTTGAGAATGTAGTATAAGGAACACTCTCTGACACTGCACAGTCAGATCAGCCACTGGAGAGCAGTTTGGAAATAGCCATAAAAGTAAGAGTAAATATCCTAAGACTGAATAATTCCACTTCTCAGAAATTACTCCTAGAGGGAAAAAAATCAAACTAATTCACAAAGATATACATTGAATGTATGTATATCCATTATTACATCATCTGTTAGGACAGGAAATTTGATACAAAACTAAGTATCAGTGGACATACTGGGCAACTTTATGCTCTGGAATATTATACAGCAGTCAAAAATAACAAAGTAATTCATACACACTGACTTAGAACTTCTAAAACATCTGTTGTATGAAGAAAAAGTCAAGTGATAATAGAGTATGAAATACATAAGTTAGATACCTATAAGGTGACACTATCCACTTTTTCCAAGTAGATATAAAAATACACAGAGTCTGAAAGGATACACACCAAACTGGTAGCAGTGGTAACCTCTGAGGAAAAGACTGGATTTGGTCTGATCAGCCTCATCTATGTTTCATTTTTGTTTTTTATCATGAAAACAATATACTATGTCTTGTATGATTTCAAAATAATTCACTAGCTTCTTCCTCTTCAGATTTCTCCTCTTATACTCCTGGGCTTCAAGAATGGCACCATCTACACCTCTCCCCCCAGCTCCCAATCTGTACTAAGTCACAAAATTCTGTCAATTCTTTCTAAATATCTCTTCCTCTCTATCTCACCACCATCATAGTTCTTACCACCATCGTCTTTCTCAGCTGTCTTAGAAATTTTTAAACCAGTGACCATGCTTTATTCTTTACCAGCTCTAATACATTCTATATGCTGCTGCTGCCAGAGTAATTTATTCTCAAAGGCAAATCTGATCATGTCACTGCTCTACTTAATTCTCAGGGTTTCTCATCACTGTCAGGACCAAATCTAAATTTCTTGGCTTGGCAAATACACTCGTTTGTAACTGATCCCTTTGTACTTCTTGGTCTCCTTGCATTCCTCACTGTTTGAATTCTAATTTTTTCCCCAAGCACCTCCACCATTCTCAAGCTTCTGTTTGTGTTCCTGATAATTTCTTTACCAGAACAGCCTAGGAGTCTCAGATCAATTATTACTCCTCTAGCAACCCTTCCAACTACTCTAAGAATTACCAAGCACTCCTCCCCTTTTCTCTAGAACCTTGTGTGTATCTGCAAACCAGTGCTTGGTAACTGCAATGTATAATTCTCCCTTCAAAAGCCAGAGATAAAACAAATTGTGGACTAAGAAGCTCTAAGCCATCATTCCTCCACAGAGACATCAAAACCAACCCAAAATGGTCTAAGATAACCTTATATAGAACTCTATTAAGTCATTAAAGTCTACAACAATCAAGTGAACACCTAATCAATAAAAACCCACATTCATAATGGTAGTAAATTCCATGGTGTTTTACTTGCCCTGAACACACTGCTTCCCCAGTACAAATGGTCTTAATCTGGAGGAGGTGGCAGCAAAGTTCCTAATTCTATCCCATGAACCAGAGGGAACAAAAAATACCTTTTTTGCAATATCCTAACCAGTTAATATCTGGGGGCTTTCTAAAGGACAGGGCTCTGTTATGCCTACCTCAAAGCTCAGGTAGGGAGAGGCAGCTAGCACTGCTCATGAAGGCTGCAGAGTACTACAGACCTGCAGATGCCTGGGACAGAAGAGTATGGGTAAAGGAGTACAATAGGCCATCTAAGGCTCTGAAGAGAAGCTGAAGTAGACTCTTTGGGAAATTAAGACTTTTAAAGTAACTGAGTGAGAGATATGAGTTCGATTCTTGGATGGGAAAGATCCCCTGGAAAAGTGCGTGCCAACTAACTCCAGTATTCTTGCTTAGAGAATCCCATCAACAGAGAAGCCTGGCAGGCTACAGTCCATGGGGTCGCACAGAGTCAGACAAGACTGAAGCAACTTAGCACACAGTGTACATAGAAGAGTCAAAAAAGGCTGCCCACAGGCCCAGGCAAAACGCATGCTCAGCCAAGACACATGAGAAAAGCTTACACTTTCACCCTGGACTGATCTCAAGCTTCAGATCAGACCAGTTAATTACTGAAAGACTTCTCTGGTACAGGACTGGTATGCAAAGTCTGAGAAAGGTGGATGTTTTTTAAATGCCCTATTTTATATAAGGTACACAAACTACCAGGAAAACATGCCCCATTCAAAGGAACAAAATAAAGTAGCAGAAATTATCCCTGAAGAAGCATATGGACTTTAAAACAACTGTTATAAATATATTCAAAATACTAAAAGAAAACATGAATAAAAAACTAATGAAACCCAGGAAAATGATAAGAGAACAACATAAGAATATGAACGAAGACAAAAATTCTATTAAAAATATTTTTTAAAATATTAAAATCCCATTAAAAAATAGAATTTCTGGTGCTGAAAAATAGCACTGAATACAAAATTTCAATCGAAAGGTTTGACAGCAGATTTGAGCAGTCATAAGAAAAAAAATTAGTGAAAAATATCAAATCAGGACATTTGATGTCATCAAGTCTGAGGAGTAGGAAAAAAAACAAAGTGAACAGAGCCTAAGAGATTTATGAAATCCCACAAAGTAGACCAGTATATACATTATATAAATCTCCAAAGGATAAGAGAAAAAGGACTGGAGAGATCATGTGAAAAAATAATAGGTGAAAATGTCCTAAATTTAAGGAAAGGCATGAATTTACACATCCAAGCAGCTAAATGGATAAATTTAGGGTAAATCCACACACCAAGAGACACACCAAGACACATCATAAACTATGGAAAGAGAATCTTAAAAACAATAAGAGAACAGTGACTCATCATATACATATTAACCTCTGTAAGACTACCATCCAATTTCCCAGCAAGAAACCCTGGAGGCCAGAAGATGTGGAATGAAATTATTTTAACTGATGAAAGAAAAAAAAAAAAAAAACATAGCAACAAAGAACTCTATGAGTAAAAATATCTTTCAAAAAAAATTAAGATACTCTCAGAGAAACCAAAGCTGAAGGAATTTATTACCACTAAACCTGTCCTATCAGTTCAGTTCAGTCGCTCAGTTGTGTCCGACTCTTTGCAACTCCATGAATTGCAGCACACCAGGCCTCCCTGTCCATCACCAACTCCTGGACTTTACTCAAACTCACGTCCATCGAGTCGGTGATGCCATCCATCCATCTCATCCTCTGTTGTCCCCTTCTCCTCCTGCCCCCAATCCCTCCCAGCATCAGAGTCTTTTCCAATGAGTCAACTCTTCGCATGAGGTGGCCAAAGTACTGGAGTTTCAGCTTTAGCATCATTCCTTCCAAAGAAATCCCAGGGCTGATCTCCTTCAGAATGGACTGGTTGGATCTCCTTGCAGTCCAAGGGACTCTCAAGAGTCTTCACCACCACAGTTCAAAAGCATCAATTCTAAGTCCTTCACGTGGAAATGAAAGGAAGCTAGATGGTAACTCAAAACAAAAACTCTCAGGTAAAAGGTAAATGCATGGTCAAATAGTTTTTAAAAGTATTGCTGTAATTTTGGTTTTTAGCAGTTTAAAAGACAAATATATAAAAATCATTATAAATCTATGTAAATGGGTACACAATATAAAAGGATGTAATTTGCAATATGAATGAGAAAAGGGGGAGGGAAGAAGCTATAAAAGGGTAAAGTGAATTTCAGTTATTACCAATTTAAAATAATTTTATAATTTTAGGATGTGATATGTAAGGCATATAGTAATCACAAATAAAATATTCATAGAGTTTCAAAAAAGGAAATAACAATGAACTAAACCCAAAGAAAACTACAGTGGAAGAAATAAGGGACAAAAAAGCTACAAAACATGCAGAAAAGAAATAGCAAAATGTCAAAAGTAAGTCTTTCTCTATCAATAATTTAAGTGTAAATGGATTAAATTCATCAGTCAAAAGGCATAGACTAGCAGAATGGATTAAAGAAAAAAAAACATGATTCATCTGTATGTTGTCTATAACAGACTCACTTTAGATAAAGGGCAAAAATAGTTTGAAATTGAAAGGATGGGAAATGGTATTTCATGAAAGCAGTATTTAAAAGAGACAAAGAGTGGCTATACAAATATCAGACAAAATTGACTTTAAGTCAAAAACTCTTACAAGAGACAAAGAATAGTATTACGTATAAAAGGGTCAATTCACCAAAAAGATATAACAATTAAAGACACATATGCAACAAACCATAATCACAGAAAACTAGCCAATCTGATTGCACAGATCACAGCCTTGTCTAACTCAATGAAACTAAGCCATGCCGTGTGGGGGCACCCAAGATGGACGGGTCATGGTGGAGAGGTCTGACAGAATGTGGTCCACTGGAGATGGGAATGGCAAACCACTTCAGTATTCTTGCTTTGAGAACCGCATGAACAGTATGAAAAAGCAAAATGATAGGATACTGAAAGAGGAACTCCCCAGGTCGGTAGGTGCCCAATATTTTACTGGAGATCAGTGGAGAAATAACTCCAGAAAGAATGAAGGGATGGAGCCAAAGCAAAAACAGTACCCAGTTGTAGATGTGACTGGTGATAGAGGCAAGGTCTGATGCTGTAAAGAGCAATATTGCATAGGAACCTGGAATGTTAGGTCCATGAATACAGGAAAATTGGAAGTGGTCAAATAAGAGATGGCAAGAGTGAATGTCGACATTCTAGGAATCAGCGAACTGAAATGGACTGGAATGGGTGAATTAAACTCAGATGACCATTATATCTACTACTGTGGACAGGAATCCCTTAGAAGAAATGGAGTAGCCATCATGGTCAACAAAAGAGTCCGAAATGCAGTACTTGGATGCAATCTCAAAAACGACAGAACGATCTCTGTTCGTTTTCAAGGCAAACCATTCAGTATCACAGTAATCCAAGCCTATGCCCCAACCAGTAACACTGAAGAAGCTGAAGTTGTATGGTTCTATGAAGACCTATAAGACCTTTTGGAACTAACGCCCCTAAAAGATGTCCTATTCATTATAGGGGACTGGAATGCAAAAGTCGGAAGTCAAGAAACACCTAGAGTAACAGGCAAATTTGGCTTTGGAGTATGGAATGAAGCAGGGAAAAGGCTAATAGTGTTTTGCCAAGAAAATGCACTGGTCATAACAAACACCCTCTTCCAACAACACAAGAGAAGACTGTACACATGGACATCACCAGATGGTCAACACTGAAATAAGGATTGATTATATTCTTTGCAACCAAAGATGGAGAAGCTCTATACAGTCAGCAAAAACAAGACCAGGAGCTGACTGTGGCTCAGATCATGAACTCCTTATTGCCAAATTCAGACTTAAATTGAAGAAAGTAGGGAAAACCACTAGACCATTCAGGTATGACCTAAATCAAATCCCTTATGATTATACAGTGGAAGTGAGAAATAGATTTAAGGGCCTAGATCTGATAGAGTGCCTGATGAACTATGGACGGAGGTTCATGACATTGTACAGGAGACAGATCAAGATTATCCTCATGGAAAAGAAATGCAAAAAAGCAAAATGGCTGTCTGAGGAGGCTTTACAAATAGCTCTGAAAAGAAGCAAAAAGCAAAGGAGAAAAGGAAAGATATAAGCATCTGAATGCAGAGTTCCAAAGAATAGCAAGGAGAGATAAGAAAGCTTTCCTCAGCAATCAATGCAAAGAAATAGAGGAAAACAACAGAATGGGAAAGACTAGAGATCTCTTCAAGAAAATTAGAGATACCAAGGGAACATTTCATGCAAAGATGGGCTTGATAAAGGACAGAAATGGTATGGACCTAACAGAAGCAGAGGATATTAAGAAGAGGTGACAAGAATACACAGAAGAAATGTACAAAAAAGATCTTCATGACCCAGATAATCACGATGGTGTGATCACTCACCTAGAGCCAGACATTCTGGAATGTGAAGTCAAGTGGGCCTTAGAAAACATCACTATGAACAAAGCTAGTGGAGGTGATGGAATTCCAGTTGAGTGATTTCAAATCATGAAAGATGATGCTGTGAAAGTGCTGCACTCAATATGCCAGCAAATTTGGAAAACTCAGCAGTGGCCACAGTACTGGAAAAGGTCAGTTTTCATTCTAATCTCAAAGAAAAACAATGCCAAAGAATGCTCAAACTACCACACAATTGCATTCATCTCACATGCTAGTAAAGTAATGCTCAAAATCCTCCAAATCAGGCTTCAGCAATGCGTGAACCATGAACTTCCAGATGTTCAAGCTGGTTTTAGAAAAGGCAAAGCAATCAGAGATCAAATTGCCAACATCTGCTGGATCATCGAAAAAGCAAGAGAGTTTCAGAAAAATATCTATTTCTGCTTTATTGACTATGCCAAAGCCTTTGACTGTGTGGATCACAATAAACTGTGGAAAATTCTGAAAGAGATGGGAATACCAGACCACCTGACCTGCCTCTTGAGAAACCTATATGCAGGTCAGGAAGCAACAGTTAGAACTGGACATGGAACAACAGACTGGTTCCAAATAGGAAAAGGAGTACGTCAAGGCTGTATATTGTCACTCTGCTTATTTAACTTATATGCAGAGTACATCATGAGAAACGCTGGGCTGGAAGAAGCACAAGCTGGAATCAAAATTGCTGGGAGAAATATCCATAACCTCAGATATGCAGATGACACAACCCTTATGGCAGAAAGTGAAGAACAAAAAGCCTCTTGAGGAAAGTGAAAGAGGAGGGTGAAAAAGTTGGCTTAAAGCTCAACATTCAGAAAACGAAGATCATGGCATCTGGTCCCATCACTTCATGGCAAATAGATGGGGAAACAGTGGGAACAGTGTCAGACTTTATTTTTTTGGGCTCCAAAATCACTGCAGATGGTGATTTCAGCCATGAAATTAAAAGATACTTACTCCTTGGAAGGCAAGTTATGACCAACCTAGATAGCATATTCAAAAGCAGAGACATTACTTTGCCAACAAAGGTCCATCTAGTCAAGGCTATGATTTTTCCAGTGGTCATGTATGGATGTTAGAGTTGGACTGTGAAGAAAGCTGAGCACTGAAGAGTTGATGCTTTTGAACTGTGGTGTTGGAGAAGACTCTTGAGAGTCCCTTGGACTGCAAGGAGATCCAACCAGTCCATTCTAAAGGAGATCAGTTCTGGGTGTTCATTGGAAGGACTGATGCTAAAGCTGAAACTCCAATACTTTGGCCACCTCATGCGAAGAGCTGACTCATTGGAAAAGACTCTGATGCTGGGAGGGATTGGGGGCAGGAGGAGAAGGGGACAACAGAAGATGAGATGGCTGGATGGCATCACCAACTCGATGGACATGAGTTTGAGTAAACTCCGGGAGTTGGTGATGAACAGGGAGGCCTGGCGTGCTGCGATTCATGGGGTCACAAAGATTTGGACACAATTGAGCGACTGAACTGAACTGAACTGATGCAACAAAAGGAGAAGGAAATGGCAACCCACTCTAGTACTCTTGCCTGGAGAATTCCATGGACAGAGGAGCCTGCTGGGCTACAGTCCATGGGGTCACAAAGAGTAGGACACGACTGAAATGACTTAGCAGCAGCAGCATGCAGCAAAAACTACAGTTATAAAATATAAATATTGTCCATATATCAAAATATTGTTATCACTACTAGCCATTGATCTATAGATTCAACACAGTTCCTGTCAGTATCCCAATGATGTTTATTGAAGGAACAGAAAAATTGATCCACAAATTTATATGAAACCTCAAGAGACCATAGATAGTCAAGACAATCTTTAAAAAGAACAAGTTGCAAGATTTCTATTTTCTTGATTTCAAATCTCATTACAAAGCTATGGTTATCAAAATTATGAGGTCCTGGCATAAAGACAGACATTTAGACTAATGGAAATGGAGTAGAGTGCCCAGAAATAAACCCTTGCAAATATGGGGAAATGCTTTCCAATGAGGGTGCCAATATCACTGAATGAGTAAAGGACATTTTACATACAATCATTTGTTGTATTTTCAACAAATGATTCTGAGAAAACTGGGTATCCACATACAAAACTATTAAGCTATACCCTTTATTTATACCATATACAAAAATTGACTCAAAGTAGATCAAAGGTCTAAATGTAAGAGCTAAAACTGTAAAACTCTTAGAATACAGGAAGATAGCTTAATGACACTGAATTTGGCAATGATTTCTTAGATACAACACCAAAAAGCACAGGCCATGAGAGAAAAAGATAAATTGGACTTCATCAAAGCTTAAAGATTTATGCATCAAAGAACACTATCAAGATAATGAATCAGAGAAAATACATGCAGTCATATATCTGATGAGAGAATAATACCCAGAATTTATAAAGAATGCTTACAAGTCAACAACAAAAGAACCCAGTTTAAAAATGAGCAAAAGGATCATTAGACATTTTCCAAAGAATATATACACATGACCATTAAGCCCATGAAAAGTGGCTCAAACACTGGTAATAATTAGGGCAATGCAGTTCAAAACCACAATGAGATACCATTTTATACTGTTTAGGATGGCTATTATCAAAAAGTAATAATAAGTGTTGGGAAAGATGTAGAGAGATGGAAAGTCTCCTTCATTGCTGGTGGGAATGTAAAATGCTGCAACCACTTTGGAAGATACTATGGCAACTTCTTAGAAAGTTGAACACACAATTAACATGTGATCCAGCTATTTCACTCCTAGGACACCCCCAAGGAACTGAAAACAAGAATTTGAACAGCTACTTGTACAACAATGTTCATCGCAGCATTATTCACAATAGCTGAGAGATAACAATCTCAATGTCCATCAGTGCATGAATGAATAGGTAAAGAAAATGTGCAAATTCTGATACACGCTACGGCTTAGACGGACCTTGAAAGTATTATACTAAATGAAATAAATCAAATACAAAGGGACAAATATTGTGTGATTCCATTTATATGAGGTACCTGAAATAGTCCAATTCATAGAGACAGAGGAGACTACAGGTTACCAGGGGCTGGGGATGGGTAAAGGGAAGTTTGCGTTAAACGGGTCCAGAGTTTCAGCGTGGGATGATGAAAAAGTTCTGAGACAGACAATAGTGACAACTGCACACAAAATGAAGGTACTTAGTCCCAATGAGCTGCACACCTTAACATGTTAAAATCATAACTTATGGATATTTTACCACAGTAAAAAGAAAAGGGGAGGGAAGCAAGAGATGTCCTTCTATTATGCTCTTTCTCAATCCTCGGTGACCAAAACATCATTACCACTTACTGTCTACTGGATGAGTATTGCATACAAAGAGTAATGGGAATGAAAAAGAGAATGACCAGTTCATTCTGCCTGGAAAGATTTTTTTTAAATAGGCCTCATAGGAAGGATGACATTTGATCAATATCTTCACACAGGTTGAATTTATTTAGGTTAGATTTCATCAATTCATTTAGGTTAGATTTTTTAATACAGCTTTATTGAGGTATAGCGATCTAAATGAATTGATGGAAAAATTCAACCTGTGTGAAGTCCATTCTAAAGGAGATCAGTCCTGGGTGTTCTTTGGAAGGAATGATGCTAAAGCTGAAACTCCAGTACTTTGGCCACCTCATGCGAAGAGTTGACTCATTGGAAAAGACTCTGATGCTGGGAGGGATTGGGGACAGGAGAAGGTGATGACAGAGGATGAGATGGCTGGATGGCATCACTGACTCAATGGATGTGAGTTTGAGTGAACTCTGGGAGTTGGTGATGGACAGGGAGGCCTGGCGTGCTGCGATTCATGGGGTCACAAAGAGTCAGACACAACTGAGCGACTGAACTGAACTGAACTGATTGAGGTATAACTTAGTATAAAATCTATCCATTTTAACTGACATTTATTAAATGTATAGAGTTGTCAACCACATCACATCTAATTTTATGACATTAAAAAGAAACTTCATACCCAGCTAGAGTTCTACCTCTTTACCATGCTGAACCCTAGGCAATCACCAAACTACTTTCTGCCTCTACAGACTTGCCTTTTCTGAACTTTTCATATAGCGGAAATCCTATAACATGTGAGCTTTGTGTAGGGCTATTGATGACAAAGGCACCGTGCCAATGAGTGCTGTCACTCACAAACTGGAAGGTTACAAATTCAGAGGACCAACTTGGTGTCAAATAATGATTTGCAAGTCTTTTTAACAGGGGGTCTGTTAATACACGTTGTTAACAAAACTGGTAACACATGTTCTCCAAAGTCTGCCATTCTCTTTTCCTGACATTCCTGATGTTTTTACTATTTGCCCTACTGTTGCTAGTTTTACTATTAACCCTTTTCCTTTTCTTTTTCTAAGGACTTCGAGATTATGTGATTATACAGAAGAATTTTTTCCCACTAACTTTTCACAAATTTGAACTCTATTCATATAAATCTAAGTTTAATTTTTAAAAGCGGTAGTACAAATCACATTCTGGCAAAAGAAACAATGAAACTCATTAAAATCTAAGACTTAGCTCTTATGGAAATCATGGCCAGTTCTTAAAATAGGGACCAGATGATGCTGTTCTTATGTCTTGTGGACCTGGGACTCCAGGCAGCATTATTAACTCCTGGTCATCCGTGCTCATCTTTGAAAACCAATGAAAATTTCGAGTCTGCTCAGTGGCTCCACTCATCCCCCCACTGAGGAGAACATTGCCTGGAGCTGTCTTTGCAAACTAGGAAGAGCAGCAATGCTGTAACAGGCAGCCAGAGAATGTTGTGTCTCAAATGGATGCAGGTCAACCTCTGCACCTCTTATTTGTCATGGCAGAAATGGTACAGGAGTGAGTCAAGATGAGGCAGAAATTATATAACCATCAGTAGATGGCAAGGATGACTGTAGGCTACTTACTTTTACCTATATCATTCCCTAACTGTGTCACAACAGTTTTGTAGTAGGCATGATTACTCTTTCTATTTTACAGAAAGGTGAAACAACTTGTCTGAAGCCAGTCAACTAGTAAATGGCAGAGAGAGGGCTTGAACTGAGGACGGGATGTCTCCAAAGGCCATGTTCTTCACTATTAAATTATACTGTGGGGCTGACTGCTCTGACTTAAAAAGTATAAAATATAGGTAAGTAAGTGAAATCATAAATCATAAAGAAGGCTAAGCACCAAACAACTGTTGCTTTCAAATTGTGGTGCTGCAGAAGACTCTTGAGAGTCCCTTGGACTGCAAGGAGATCAAACCAGTCAATCCTAAAAGAAATCAACCCTGAATATTCATTGGAAGGACTGTTGCTGAAGCTGAAGCTCCAGTACTTTGGCCACCTGATGCAAAAAGCTGACTCTTTGGAAAAGACCCTGATGCTGGGAAAGACTGAGGGCAGGAGGAGAAGGGGACAACAGAGGATGAGATGGTTGGATGGCATCACCAACTTGATGGACATGAATCTGCGCAAGCTCCGGGAAATAGTGAAGGACAGGAAAGCCTGGTGGGTTGCAGTCCATGGGATCACAAGGAGTCAGACAGGACTCAGCAACTGAACAACAACACAAAGTGAAATAAAAGATAACCACACACACATACACACACAAAAATGATACCCTGGCCCTTGGGTAAAGGTCTGGCAATACTTCAATTTACAACATTTTTTCACCTACCATGTACCTTGCACTGTCTGCTGAGGCAATCAGACCTTGTCCTCAAAGACTTCCAGATGTCTGTGCTACAGCAGAGGACAGATAGGCCCAGCCTGGGCTCAGTGTCGACTGTAAAGGCTAAGCTGAGTAGAGGTCATCGTGAATCAAGAATTTCACTGGCTCCCTGTGATTCTTTAGGCAAACCCCTTCCCTTTCTGGGCATCAGCTTTCTCACATGTGAATGAATGCTCTGGGTGCTCTGGTCTCTGAGCCCCTATGATTCTGCACTCACTGTAGCCTGCGGTCTTTGCTTCCTGTGTTAACAGCATTTCTGCACATCAAACTGACTGTGGACCTCCTGCTGATTTCCACAGCTTCCAGGACAACAAAGCCTCACATATTTCTTAAACACCCAGCTATATTATGTGGCAGAGCTTTCTCTTATAAATGGGCATAGATTAAGATAAATTTTACTTGGTATTGCTTTTCACTTCCATCACACACTGCCCTCCCCCCTCTCGCTTGATCTCGGCCTCCCCATGGTTTCTCCAAATCCAAATCTGATCTCAACTTCACCGCACTGGGCGCCTCGTTCACCACAAACGGCCATATTTCACTTGCGGCTGAGTGGAGAATTCATTCCAATTCCTGTTCAGTCTCAACAGTGCAAACATATATTCAGGGCTGACATATTTTCATTATGGAAAAGCCAGGCTCTCCAACAGACGCTGCCCATAGGGATTAATGAGGGGAATGGTTATTTATTCTGCAGCTTGACGTTTTGTGCAGAATAATTCCTGAGTCATTTTATACTTTAACAAATAGTTTGCCAACAAAAGATCTTAGCACTTTGGGTGAGCACCAAGCCAGGATTTAGGAACTGCCTAAAATTAACTGATAGCTATGAAGCCACATTCCAGAATCACACTGAGTATAATGATAGTACTTAATATGACAGCCAGCTAGTCATCCATTCCTAACACCAGACAGTCCCTCCCACCTGAAACCAACTGCACTGGTCATTTGGAGGGCAACTCTATATAGACACCTGGAAACCCTCCTACCTCAATGTAAAATGTCTAGCCTGTGTACAGGTTCAGTCAAATACCTCTGCTAAGATGAAAATATCCTGGACCGTTTTTGGTCACCCTTTTGCTGTCTGAATAATATACAAATCCCACCACGTCTCTTCAAGTATATTAACACCTTGGCCCCTGATTTCTTTTTCCATTTTAATCCTTTTCTTCAACCTGTTTTACTTGTATCCTATGCAAGTATATCCTGTACTTGTATGTCCATTGAGTTGGTCGTGCCATCCAACCATATCATCTTCTGTCACCCATTTCTCCTCCTGCGCTCAATCTTTCCCAGCATCAGGGTCTCTTCCAATAAGCTGGCTCTTTGCATCAGGTGGCCAAATTACTGGAGCTTCAGCATCAGCTTCAGCTTCTCTATTTCTGGAATATTTTATTTTCCTGGGTTCCAAGATCACTGTGAACAGTGACTGCAACCAGGAAATTAAATTACATCCGCTCCTTGGAAGAAAGGCTATGACAAACCTAGACAGTGTATTAAAAAGCAAAGACCTCACTTTGCTGACAAAGGTCCCTATAGTCAAAACTATGGTTTTTCTGGGCTTCCCTGGTGGCTCAGCTGGTAAAGATATGCCTGCAATGTGGGAGACCTGGATTTGATCCTTGCGTTGGGAAGATCCCCTGAAGGAGAGCATAGCAACTCACTCCAGTATTCTTGCCTGGAGAATCCCCATGGACAGAGGAACCTAGTGGGCTATAGTCCACTAGATTGCAAGGAGTTGGACACAACTGAGTGGCTAAGCTATTCATGGTTTTTCTAGTAGTCATGTACAGATATGAGAGCTGGACCATAAAGAAGGTTGAGCACTGAAGAATTGATGCTTTCAAACTGTGGTGCTGGAGATGACTCTTGAGAGTCCCTTGGGCAGCAAGGAGAACAAATCAGTCAATCCTAAAGGAAATCAACCCTGAATATTCATTGGAAGGACTGATGCTGAAGCTGAAGCTCCAAAACTCTAGCCACCTAATGCAAAGAGCTGACTCACTGGAAAAGACTCTGATGCTGGGAAAGATTGAGTGCAAGAGGAGAAGGGGACTACAGAGGATGAGATGGTTGGATGGCATCACTGTCTTAATGGACATGACTTTGAGCAAACTCCAGGAGATGGTGAAGGACAGGGAAGCCTGGAGTGCTACAGACACAACTACCCAGACTGAATAACAAAAAACAGTAGTTTTCCCTGTTTCTGGGATATTCTCACTTCTTCCCATCTTTGTGCTTGATTGAAGCATGTGCTTCATCCTGAAAGACAGACATCTCTCAGGTGATGGTCTATCTACCTGTTATGGTTCCCCTTAGCCATCAGAAGGGGCCACTTCTCTATTGCTCCACAAAAACAGCCCTGAGCCTTTTGGCTGCTGCAATTCAGGTATCATTTTCTGAACTGAATGCATTGCAAGTCCCTAACAGAAAATATCAAGTCTATTTTTAGGTAATTTACAGAGAACAAGGTACAGAACATGTTGCTCAATATACACTCATCTTGAAAGAACAAAGAAATGATAATAAATCAGGGTCCATCATGGACTAGAACATCTGGTAAGATTCCAAGGCTCAGAGAAATCTCTGCAAACTCATCCATTGACAAACATTTATTGTGCTCCTATTTCATCTTGTATTAGTTGATGGGCTCTTTTTTCACCCTAGGATCTGTGACACTCAGAGCAGAGGGAATGTCCACACTCTGGTGTCACATCTGTGGAACTGCAGTTACTAGATCTAAGACACAATGCACTGTGGTCTACACATCATGGCTTCTGACCTGCAGTCTTCTTATTTGTGCTTCCCTGACACGTTCAGGCCCGGTCCTGCTGAGCTAAGATGGAAGGGACAAGGTGGGGTATGACCTCAAAAGGCCACTCCCTTCAAGTTGGCTTCCAGGTTATCTCAGGTCATGACATTTTGTCGAAGCCAGGGTGAGGCTTGGGTTCTATTGGACAAAACTCCTACAGGCTACACAAGGCATGTGAACTTGCCTACCCCTACCATCTCACCTCGCAAGCCTATGAGCAAGTAAATTCTCCAAACTATCCACTGAGTGCTGGGGCCAGGATGGTCACTAGGTCCAGGATGCTCAATGAGGAGTATGAATAGAGATAGGAGAGGTTAGAATAAACAATTCAACGTTTGTGATCTCAACGTTTGGCAATAGGGCTGACAAGGTGCTCAGAGAAAACACTCCTGGTATAGTCTTTCCCAAAATAACGAATAAAATTCATTTACCGCCCTGATAGTCATCATCAACCCATCCTTGATCATTTATCATTTAATCAATAAATTTGATTAAATTTATCATTTTATCATTTAATCAATATATTAACTCTTTAATTGGCTAGGGAAAAACAAAAAAGCAAAAATCCACAGGCTAAGCTAATAGTAGAGCTAGCTTCTGCTTATCTTTGGGTGGTCCCTAGCCGTGTTTTAATACTTCCTGGATTCAGGAAATAGGAGACCAAGACTGAGCCTCAGTAGGATAGGGTTAAGCTCAGAAATACCAGGGAAGCCAAAACCTTTGAAGTGCAATGACCTCAGTAGATTAGTTTGTTTAAAAAAATAAGAAATTAGGGAAGGAAGCTATATATGAAAGTCTTAACCTTAGCTCACTTTACAGTAGAATGACAAAGAAAGAAAACTTTCCCATGAGACTATCCAACACAATCTGAATTCACATGGGTTTGAAAATGAGATTCATATTTCTTATCCAATACAATATCCCAAGATGTAAATCAAATTTAGTGTGCCCCAAGCAGAAGCAAACAAATCACCTTTGGGGGATAACTGGAGAAAAGACCTCAGACATAATAAAGATAACAAATATATATGTAAAGTATGGGGAAATAGTTAAAAATAAGGACTATAAAGTGAGGGATTGCAATGTACGTCTAAAGAAGTTCCTTAAAAATACAGTAGAGGAAAATGGGTAAAAGAAATATTTAAAAAGGTACTTTGTTACAGTTTTCTGGGATTAATGGAAGTCACAAATCCTTAGATTCAGGAAGCCGAAGCCCAGGAAATCTTAAGCAAGATAAATTTTTAGAAATTCTAATACTCATCATAATCTACAGAACATGAAAGAAAAAGACAAAATCTTAAAAGCAAGCAGAAATAAAAAAGTATCTTCTCCCTTCAAAGAAATAACATTTCATCAATGGCTCTCAACCATCAGTATACATCAAAATCACCTATTGAACATTTTTTTAAACACACATTCCATCACTCCAGCCACAAAGTGTGGATTCAGTAGGTCTGGAATAGTTTTTTAAAATGAATTTCTAATAAGCTCCTAGGTGATACAAATGCTGCTGGTCTAGGGGCTACTTTTTGAAAACCACTGAATAAGACTGATAGTTGCATTATAAAGAGCAAAAGTGTCAGACAAAAGAAAACAGAATGGTATCTGTAAAGCACCAAAGAAACATCATTGAAAATCTAGAATTGATGTCCTGGAAAATTATCTTTCAAGAGCTAGTACAAAATAAAGACATTGTTAGACAAACAAAAGCTGATAGTTTACTATCAGTAGACTTTGGCTGAAATAACTTCTAAAATATGTGCTTTTAGAAGAAAAATTATCTCAGAAGGACGGTCTGATATAGAAGTGTGAAAGTATAGAAAACGGTAAATGTGTTGGCAAATTTAAATCAATATTAATTGTACAAATCAAAAACATTACTCTCTAATCTGTAGGGCTACAAAATTTAAAATTAGCATCCTAGAACATAAAAGCAAACAAAGCAAGATTGGAATGATCAGATTTAAAACATTCTAATATCCTTATTTTATTTGAGGATTACATTTTTATAAAGTTAAATACAAATTTAAAATGTCCAGGGTATTCACTATAAGAACAGAAACAGAACATATACTAACAGAATCAGTAGGAGAGAAAGTATGGAATTAAATAAAAATAAAAAAATATGATCCAAGGGAATTTACAAAAGAAAATATTAGTAGAAAAGAATGCAAACATATGAATAATCAGTCAGTATGTATGTACTTAACTCTCCAGTTAAATTATAGACTGTCTGAATGATAAAATTAAGATCCAGGCACCTGCTGCTTATAAGATACAGATAAAACACAAGGATATAGAAAAATTAGAAGTAAAATGACAAAAATAGCTGTATCAAGCAAATACAACCCAAAATTTTATTATAACTTCATTACTTTCAGACCAAGTACACTTTACAAAAAAGAAATCACTGAGATTCACAGGATTGTAGATAGGTAGATAGATAGATGGAGAAGGCAATGGCACCCCACTCCAGTACTCCTGCCTGGAAAATCCCATGGATGGAGGAGCCTGGTAGGCTGCAGTCCATGGGGTCGCTAAGAGTCGGACACGACTGAGCAACTTCACTTTCACTTTTCACTTTCATGCATTGGAGGAGGAAAATGGCAACCCACTCCAGTGTTCTTGCCTGGAGAATCCCAGGGACGGGGGAGCCTGGTGGGCTGCCGTCTATGGGGTCGCACAGAGTCGGATATGACTGAAGCAACTTAGCAGCAGCAGCAAATTGATAGATAAAAATATAAATTCATCCACACAATAAACTTTTTTTTTTTTAGAGTCTACTATGTGCTATGTGCCACTTCCCTGGTGGCTCAGATGGTAAAGAGTCTGTCTACAATGCGGGAGACCCGGGTTCAAGCCCTGGGTTGGGAAGATCCCCTGGAGAAGGAAATGGCAAGCCACTCCAGTACTATTGCCTGGAAAAACCCATGGACAGAGGAGCCTGGTAGGCTACAGCCCATGGGGTCGCAAAGAGTTGGACACAACTGAGCGACTTCACTTTCATGTGCTAACCACTATTTTAGACACTAGGGATGCAGCAGTGAACAAAAATAACTCACGAAAAGTGGATTTACAATTCTAGGTTTGTATATACCTGATAACATACTTCAAACCCTAAAAAAGCAATAAATAAATCAATGCCTAGAGGATAAAATTGACAAATTCACCATAATAAAAGGAGATTTAAACAACAAAAAACACCTGTCTGACAAATCAAACATATGGGAAAAGAGTAAGGCTATAAAAGAAGTGTATGCCGTAATTAACAGCTGGCTTAGCGGACAAGATAGAACAAAGTCCTACATGAGAAAACACATACACAGGCCAGGCCATTAAGGACAGCTCAGCAAATTTCAAGCAGCTGCACCCACCTCCTCACACGTGAGCACAACCCAACCACTGTGGCTGACAGTCCAGCAACGAGGAGCCAACTGCTGCCCCCACCTTCCTGGGAGCCTGTGGGCCATGGCCCCCCTTTCAAGGGAGTAACAGCCAGCACAGACTAAGAAAAGACAACAAGCATCCAAACCAAAGATAGCCTCCACGCACAAAAAATATTAAACTCACACAAGGATAAGCACTGGGGGCAATGTGAAATGATAATGATTTAGCAACTTAGCTGCGTTTCTATACACCAGCAAATTCTCAAAAGATGCAATAAAGAAATACATCATTTACAGTAGCAACCAAATATATGCTTCCTACTTAGAAGTAAATAAAAGACACGCAAAACTTGTTTGGAGTATGTTACAAGACTCTATAGAAAGACATTCACAGAGAATCTAATGCATGGAGTGATTCCACATATATAGGTTGAAAAATCATAATCATAAAGATGCATTTCTCCCTAAACTGTTCTATGGCTTCAATTTAACTTCGAGTATTCCAAACTTTGATGAAATTTGACAAGGCATTTCAAAATGTTTACACAGAAGAGCGAAGCAAGGAAAAATGAACAAACACTCCTGGGAATCAAGAAGCAGGCTGGGGGCAGAAGGCTAGACTTACTAGCCCAGATATCAACATTTTGAATATGGCTACAGTAATAGCACGTGCAAAGGCACTGTGTAAATCAGCACAGTGGTTGATAACAGAACAGAGAACCCTGAAGCAGAGCCACACTTACACGGACACTTTACTGCAAGTGATTGGTAGTGGAGTACAGCATGCACGAAAGTATACGGGAACAGCTGGGTATCTTTCTGGATAAAATTGAATTTGGATTCTCACCTCACACTATGCTTTAAACTAAATTCCATGTAGATTAAATAGAGGAGATAAGCCTATAAAACTTTTAGAATATAGGAAAACATGCATGAGGGCATTAGCTATGAAAGAAAATATTGATACATTTGACTGTACGAAAATTAACAATCTCATTCCTGAAAAGGTTTCAGAAAGGCCATGAAAAATCAAACCATAAACATGAAATGCTTGTAGTGTTTATATCTGACAAAATTTTAGTATCCTGGGTATAACAATCACTAGGCATAGGACAAGCAACCCAGGAGAAACAAGAATAAGGGAGTAGGACAGGATATCATTGAAAAGGAGAACTAAATGGTAATAAACATATGAAAAATGTTTAGGGAACTATGAATTAATCCCACAAGATATTCTATCCTTCCCCCCTACAGAGGAAATTGAAATGTTAGACATTATCCAGTGTCATCGAGGACAAGGAGTAAACAGAACTTGTATATACTGAAGAACACATTAGTGCATGCACTTTTGAAAACAATTTGAAAGCAAAGGTAGGGCTTTCTTGGTGGCTTGGATGACAAAGAATCTGCCTGCAATGTGGGGGACCTGGGTTCAATCCCTGGGTCGGGAAAAGGTGAGTGAAGTGAAAGTTGCCCCAGCCAGGTCTGATTTCTTTGTGAGTGGACTGTAACCCACGAGGCTCCTCTGTCCATGGAATTCTCCAGGCAAGAATACTGGAGTGGGTAGCTGTTCCCTTCTCCAGGGGATCTTCCCAACCCAGGGATTGAACCTAGGTCTCCCAAACTGCAGGTGGATTCTTTACTGTCTTGCCACATATTCTTCCCTGGCTTGCCACCAGGGAAGCCCCGGGAAAAGGTAGAGATGCATAGATGCCAAGTAAACCCTTGGGTGCATACCTAAGATGTATTTGTGTGTCACAAAAAGGACATATAAAAATGCTAATAGATAGGAATGCAGAATGATATGGCCACTCTTGGAAAACAATTTGGCAGCTTCCTACAAAACAGCATGTGCTTACCATATAACCCAGGTAATCACACCCTTAGGCATTTATCGCCGAAAAATAAAACTGCATTCACACAAATGTCCATAGCAGTTTTATGAACTAGACTCATCCTAGAAACAATGCAGTGTCCTTCACAGGTGAATAGTTAAACTGTAGTACCCCTGTGCCATGGGACACTGCTCACTTAAAAAAGAACAAAGTGTTGGTACACGCAAGCACTTGGATGGATCTCAAGGAAATATGATGCCTGGAAAAAAAAAAAAAGCCACCTCAAAAGGCTGCATACTGTGAGTTTCCATTTATATAGCAGGTTTGAAATGACAGAATTATGGGGATGGAGAACAAATTGGTCGCCAGGGGTGAGGAAGGGAGAAAGGAAGGGAGGTGGCTGTGGTCATCAAAGAGTAGCATAGAAGAGTATTATAATGCAACTTTTCTGTATCCTGACTGTGTATGAAATTTCACAGAACTAAACACACGCACACATAAACACATGTGAGTTCATGAGAACTAGACAAATCTGAATAAGGTAAATGGATTGCATTAATGTCAGTTTTCTGGCTATGATATTTTACTATCATTATGTAAGATGTTACTATTGGTAGAAGCTGGAAGAAGGGCATAGAGATCTCTTTATATGATTTGTTACAAACTGCATGTGAAAGTAATCTCAGAAAGGTTTTAAACTGTTCATAGAAAAAAATTTTTTTTTCTTTTTTGCCACACTGCATAGCATGCAGGATCTTAGTCCCTTAACTAGGGATCGAACCCATGTGTCTTGCAGTGGAAGCACAGAGTCTTAACCACCGGACCACCAGAGAAGTCTTAGAAAAAAATTTTTAACAGTGAAAAAAAATCCTATATAAAATCTAGATGTCATTTTGACAGGATAAAAAATTAATAAACCATGATATATTTAGGCACCAGAAAACTGTACAGCAGGAAAATGAAAAATTTACAGTTTCACATATTCAGTTCAGTTCAATTCAGCCACTCAGTTGTGTCTGACTCTTTGTGACCCCATGAACTGCAGCACGCCAGGCCTCCCTGTCCATCACCAACTCCCAGAGTCCACCCAAACCCATGTCCATAGAGTCGGTGATGCCATCCAACCATCTCATCCTCTGTTGTCGCATTTTCCTCCTGCCCTCAATCTTTCTCAGCATCAGGGTCTTTTCAAATGAGTCAACTCTTCGTATGAGGTGGCCAAAGTATTGGGATTTCAGCTTCAACATCAGTCCCCCCAGTGAACACACAGGACTGATCTCCTTTAGGATGGACTGGTTGTATCTCCTTGCAGTCCAAGGGACTCTCAAGAGTCTTCTCCAACACCACAGTTCAAAAGCATCAATTCTTCGTGGCTCAGCCTTCTTTATAGTCCAACTCTCACATCCATACATGACCACTGGAAAAACCATAGCCTTGACTAGATGGCTATGTTAACATGGGTCAACCTCCAAAAATATTCTAATTGTGGAAAAAATTTGCAGAAAAATTAGTATACTGTGATTCTATGTATGGTTCATGTAGGTCAAACTTTACAAAACATTTTGATTAAGGATAAGTCCACATGTGGTAAAATTATGGACAGAAATAAGAAAATGAGATGCTATTTTCAGGAAAGTAGTTACTTCAGGGTGGTAGAAGGTGGTAGAATTACCACAGGGTAGTTACCGATCAGAAAATAGACTTAGGAAACTGATATTTCTTGATGTTTAACATTTATGCTTATAATGCAGTCTTTTGTATGTATTTGCTATCTAATTAAAATAAAATAAACAGCTTTTGGGATAGAAAGCTTCTGGGGAAAAAAGGCATGTGAAAAGCTATGGAATCTATGAAAACATGATATTAGTGCAATTAAGTTCCAACTCCAAAGTCCCCTACAGGAAGAAATAACAGAGTAATAAACAATTTCTATTTGCTTTACAATGGGGACAGACTTTGTGAACATATACACCATATATACTTGAACTACTTTGGTAAAGAATCCGCCTGCAATGCGAGAGACCTGGGTTTGATCCCTGGGTTGGGAACATCCCTTGGAGAAGGGAAAGGCTACCCACTTCAGTATTCTGGCCTGGAGAATTCCATGGACTGTATAGCTCATGGGGTCGCAAAGAGTCAGACACTACTGAGTGACTTTCACTTTCACAAGAGATCATTTTTAAATTCTCTGTAATACAATCAGTTAAATAAAAATATATGCTTGCACATAATAGAGAAATGGCTGCAACACAGAAAAACAGGATCTGTAGTGGTTCTGTACATGGGCTCTGCAGTTAAGACTCCACAGGTGGTTCCTACTGCCACAAT
This sequence comes from Bos taurus, assembly GCF_002263795.3. Taxonomy (NCBI): domain Eukaryota; kingdom Metazoa; phylum Chordata; class Mammalia; order Artiodactyla; family Bovidae; genus Bos; species Bos taurus. Next base: position 48,339,715 of record NC_037334.1, on the reverse strand, counting down.
CCACTAGGTAAGATCCTTAGACAAGAAGTCTCACATGTGAAATGGGACAAATATAGCAGTTCTCAAAGGCTTGGTCTCAAGACCCCTTTATAATTAAGGACCTTAAAGATAGAATGTTCATGTTGGTCGTTATATCTATCAATACTTTGTTTCTTAATCAAATAACAATAAGAAACCTAGTGCATGTTAATATCAATAATATATTTTATGAAAACTATATATTCTAAAACAAAACATAATTAATGAGAAGAGTAACACTGTTCCACATTTATGCAAATCACTTTAATGCCTGACTTTGATTACCGATGAATTCTCACAGCTGCAACAGTATTCAATCTATTGCAATATATTGTTTTGGTTGAAGCATGTGAAGGGAATCCAGCCTCACACAACTATAAAGTTGAAAAAGGATGGGCTTTGTGGAACCCAGAAAAGGTCTCAGGGACCACCCCTCACCACTACCCAGGTATCTTTGGATTATACTTTAACAAGCACTAGACTAAAAAGCTTTTAGTTTCAAGACTGCAAAGTGAACACATGTAGCGATCATCTGATTACTATACAAAACTGAATTATAGAAAATATATTAAATAAAAGTGTATGGCTGTGCTTAGACAACTAGGTATGTGTGCATGACAGAATGGAGCAGGTGAGGGGAGGAATAAACTGGCAGATTGGGATAGACATATATACCCTACTATATATAAAATAGATAACTCGTAAGGACTTACTGTATGGCACAGGGAACTCTATTCGAGACTCTATGATGGCCCATATGGGAAAAGAATCGGAAAAAGAGTGGATTGTGCATATGTATAACAGATTCACTTTGCTGTCCCGCTGAAACTAACAATGCTGTGAATCAACTATACCCCAATACAATTAAAAAAGAAAAGATGGAACACAGTGGGGGTTCACTGAGAGAGCATTCAAGCATTTAAAAAGTCCATGCATGAAGTCAAAACCTGAAGGTGACCTAGAAACAATTAATTGGGTGCTAGTTAAATTGTGGCACTCCAGGCAAACAAAATCTTGTGCATTATTCCTGTCTTCCTCAGAGACGAGGCAATAGCAATAATGAGTATCTGTGTATAGGTTGGAGCCAGGACCAAAGAGACTAGAAAGAACTTCTAGAGCCAGGAGAAACCAAGTGCTGAAGTACAGAATGATAAATACTCCACCCAGCCATCAATCACACTTGCCCATTCTCACCATCCACAGTTCATTCAAAACCGTACCTCTTGGTAAGGCCCCACAGCACAGAGAAAACATAACTTGGAGAAACAGAGAAACAGGAAATTTCAATCACTGAGAAAAACGCAACCCCAAATCATCCAGTACTGGAGGAAGCTCAGGAAAATCACTCAATATTGAAAGACACAACAAAGACCTCTTTGGTCTGACCCATGGAAGAATTTATACCTGAAGAGGACACAGAATTAATTCAGCATTCAGAAGAGGACTTTCTTAAAATAATAATTACTATCCTCAGAGAGAAACTTTAAAACAAAACATACTGTACATTGACTTTTTCAAGTGACAAATATAGTCAATACAGTCTGGAAAATTAGTAATAGATGGATTGAAAAGCCAAATAAACAGGGAAAGAACTAGTGAGCTGGAAGATTGAGATAAAGAATTCTCTTAGAAAGCAGCCAAAAGGATAAGATGAAAATGAGGACAGGTAAGTTAAAAAATGTGAAAGATCCAGAAACCAAAGTTTCTAAGGGAAATTCTGGAGAAAATGAGAATTGATAATGGAGAGATTGCTGTAAGAAAAGTAAGAAAAGTCAAAGACTGAAGGTGGACACTGATTAATCCTTTGGTTGAGAGAAACCACTGAGTGTCAAGCAAGATAGTATCAAGGATGCATGTTAAACTCTAAAATCTGCTAGGAAACTGAGAATAAGTACCTATATAAGAATAAACAGATTGACATGGGAGACTGAATATGCAGACAATAAAGGGCAGACTGTACATAACTAGAACTCTCATGATTTGCAACAACCAGCCCAGGAGGCCAATCCATGATGTACACTATGTACCCCAGGAAGGCAGACTGCTTTCTGTAAGTTAGGCTTGTGGGAAATCTTGTCAAAATCATCCTCAAGTGACCAAGACTTTATTAGCCACTTATAGCTTCCCTAATTTTGTCCCTGTTTCCAATTTAGAACCAACCAGAGAAAGCAAATTACGTATCCCTAACCAACCACATTAGATGTCCCACTTCCAGTTAGCCTGTCCACAACTTCCTCGCAGCAGCAACCTCCAATCAGGGCACAGAAGTCTTCCCCTTTTTACTACTAAAAAGCTTTCTCACTCCTCCATCTGCCTCTATAGCAAGCTCTAAATAAATAACATTTGCATATTTCCATTTGGTTGTATTTCCATAGTTATGGTGGACTCCATCCCCCACCCCCTACCCTCCAACCCCTACCCCGTCCCTACAAGTCCCGTCTGCCCTGTGAACTGCATGGACCCTAACCTTCAACCACATGTGGTACCCACAGGGCCGGCTCCCTTGTGCCTTGCTGCCTGTCTAGTCTATGACCCAACACCCAGTCTGAACTCTGCTTTTGTGTTGAGTTCCCTGGCTATTCTCTGCATGGTACACAGACTTTGTTATTGCTTTACATTTGTTGACCTTGTTGGTAGAATCAGACCATTCCTTTTCTTTTTTTGCTTTCTTTCATGTTACTCTTTTGTGCTGTGGTGTCTAAAAGTGTTATTTGTCCTAAAAAGGAGACTTAAAGGGCAGAATGCAGGCAAAGGCCTATAAGCCTGTGACTTGATCTGGCATCACAGACCTTTGAGTTTTCAGTTCTCACCAGATCGGCATCCAGTGAATATACTTTGCTGTGGGTCACCAATAGAACTGGATAAGGTTTCCCTTCTATTTTTTGTCCTAAAAGGCTGGCTTTGATCTAAAGAGAGTATTCTCTTTGGTTTTCCATCTGCCAGCAGCACAGATTATTGGGTCTGCATTAGGAGGTAGCTAGCACCCAGGTTGGTGCCCAAGACACAGGAATATAAACATTACATTCCTGCCCACAAGCTCCAATTCTCCTGGGGTCCTCTATGTCAAAAAGTCCTGATTTTTTATGTGCTCTGATTAATATCCTAATTCTTACGTCTAACTTTCTAACTGTCATAACTTCATAAAGGATGGTTTGGACCTTCAGTGGCATCTCTTGGGAACATTTAAACAAAATTATTCATTTGAGAGGTGTCTTAGAAAAGAAAGAGAGTAAGATTTCACAATCCCAATGAGCAGCACTTTTGATTGGCATGCAGAGGCCTCCAAATGAAATTCTGAATAAGCAATTACTTCACTAAAAGATTCTCTGGCCAAAGCTAAGGAAACGTTGACAACCTTGCAAGAACAAAGGAGAATCCCCCGCTAATAAATCCTCCCCTCTGTCCTCTGCCTCCTCCTCTTATCCAGCCCTCCCTCTTCCTCCTTGTCCTTCAGCTCTCTCTCCGTCCACCTACTCCCTCCTCCCCTTGTCCAGACACCCTACCTTTTCCCAACCACTCACCTAAAACCTTGAAATACCAATTGCCTGTAAGACTCCATCCCTCCCATTAGCTTATAGAACTCTATAGGCAACTATAGACTTTAAGCTTTGGATATGAGCTGAATTAAGAGCTATAATTAAAATTTCCCTAAATCCAAACATGTGCCCAGGCTTCTTTGTCCACGGAATTTTCCAGATAAGAATACTGGAGTGGGTTGCTATTTTCCATCTTAGAGGAGCTTCCTGACCCAGGGATTGCACCCTTGTCTCTTGCATTGCAGGCAGACTCTTTACCACTTTTGAATTCACAAAAGAACTCAAAATTCTTTGGGTACATATGACCTGGGATTACCTAACCTATATTAACTTCTGCACATGTTGATTGGAACTTCAGATGCTAAATCCTGGGTGGCAAAAGTTGATTGGATTGATCTGGAAAGGGACCTATAGGTCCTTTTTTTCCACAATAAATCTGAGAGGTTAAAAAAGAAAAAAATGGGGCTGGAAAAGAAATTCATATCATAAAAGCCCTACCTGAAACATTCCCCACTCCAAAGTTGATTGAATGGTAATTCAAGTATGCAAACAAACAAGATGAAACTAGGAGATTTTCAGGGCTGACTAGAAAATAACTCCTGACAATACTTGTGGGTTAAAGAAGATGCTAATGCACAGCAGCCCTTCCACCTCATTTTGATGATGGACTTACACATGAAATTGGAGATCTAATTCAAAAATGGAAATCAGAATGGGAAAGGCACTTGAGCTAAGCTATAATACCTAGCAGAATATTTTGATAGGGCTTTAGGAAAAAATGAAACAAGACTCAAAGTAAACTTAGCCTGCAGATCAAACACTGAGATGGCCCACAAACCGATCAACAACCTATAGACAGTGATGATTGTAGACATGGTTTACAGAAGAACATGGAGGAAAGAGGCCCTGGCTTATAAAAGAAGTAAGAAAAAGGGACATCCCTCATTTAGGATCACTGAGACCCCTCAGTGATCTTTGATCCCTTCTTATCATGGAGTTCATAAGGTGAAGGCCGTGGGAGGTGGGGGAGTCATATTAGGAACTGATCCTGACCTGTGACCCTCTCTCTGGCTATCATTGGTGGCATGCACTGTAGGGAGGGGCTACTGTCAGTTCAAGGCCCCTGCAGGCCACTTGGCCACACAAAATGAATGTAAAGGTGGCAACATCACGCAGATTTGCTGTACACTGGACACATATTCTTAAATGCTCAAGGTGAAGTGCTTATAAATACAAAGTCTTCCTCATGAATTCCTGGTGCCACTCATGTTCAAGGAGACATGCGTGCCACTCTTTCTGCACTAAACCCTGACACTTTTGCTCAACCTCTTCCTCAGAGTAATATGTCACACCGGGGGGACATATTTCAAATAAGCCACAGATTTTCCATATCTCCAAGCCCTTAACTGATAAAAATTACCTCCTGTTCTATGATATCAGCTCTTCAAATTTAATAAGGAGACACTTACTTCAAAAAGGGGGCTGTAAAATCAAACGCCCACTAGGTTCTAGAAGACTTGTCTGTTCATAATTAAGCTGTGTCTACTGTGAACATACTTTGCTTTCTTCATTATATTTAATGCATAACACAAACAAAGATCTTGATGTTGCATTTGACACTATCTGGGCTAAAAATACTATCAGTTCAGTTCAGTTGCTCAGTCATGTCCGACTCTTTGTGACCCCATGAATTGCAGCACACCAGACCTCCCTGTCCATCACCAACTCCTGGAGTTTACCCAAACTCATGTCCATTGAGTTGGTGATGCCATCCAACCATCTCATTCTCTGTCGTCCCCTTCTCTTCTTGCCCTCAATCTTTCCCAGCATCAGGGTCTTTTCAGATGAGTCAGCTCTTTGCATCAGGTGGCCAAAGTATTGGAGTTTCAGCTTCAGCGTCAGTCCTTCCAATGAACACCCAGGACTGAACTCCTTTAGGAGGGACTGGTTGGATCTCCTTGCAGTTCAAGGGACTCTCAAGAGTGTTTTCCAACACTACAGTTCAAAAGCATCAATGCTTCAGCACTCAGCTTTCTTTATAGTCCGACTCTCACATCCATACACGACTACTGGAAAAACCATAGCCTTGACTAGATGAACCTTTGTTGACAAACCATATACATAAGCAAAATGATTGGAATCTAATCTCTCCAAGTTCAGATAGATCCAACCATGCCATTACATAAACTTCCCCAATATCCCTTGAAGCCAGAAGCAAAGAAGAAGGTTCAAAACTATTTGGAAGCCTTATATCCAAAGGTCTTCTCATATCCTTACTCTAGTCCTTTAACATTTCTGTCCTGCAAAGACACCAAGTGGATGGCGATATCATTTGTTCAAGATCTCAGGCCATCAGCAAAATGATTATTCCTTGCTTCCCTATAATACCTAACCCCAACACAATCCTGTCATCAACTCCTCCTGAAGCCACTGGCTTCACCACAGTGGATCTTTGCTGTCTGTTTTCAGGAGGCCTCTAGACCGGGCCCATTAATTCCTCTCTTTGCCTTCACCTGAACAGTCATGGCCCAGGGATTCACTGAAGCCCTGCTGCTACATTCCCAGGCCCTTAATCAAGACTTAACAGATCTAAATTCCCCTTGTGATTCACTTCCGATACAATATGTAAATGATCTACTTTATTCAGAGAACAAAGAAGCCTGTGAAAAGGAAGCCACATGTTCTCAGTTTTAGCAGAAAAGAGACATAAAGTTTCAAATGACAACTTTAAATTTTGCCAAACAGTTTATTATCAATAGTTAGGGCATGACCTATCTAAGAGGGAAAGTCACTGTCTCCTAATGGACTGAAGGCTGTTCAAATATATCTTAGACTCCTCACAAACAGCAATTGAACAGTTTCCATGGATATTGCAGACAAGGGGTGCCAGATTTTTCTGAAATTGCAACACCTCTTTATGAATTGACCAAGTCCCTAGTAAGGGGCTCTTTGCTCTGAGAGCTCAAACAAGAACCAGCCATATATAACCCAGAGGAGACTCTTCAATAACCTCTTTCCTCAGGTTTCCTTAGCCACAAAAAGCTGTTTCATCCATTTGTGTGTGAGCCATCTGAACAAGCTCTTGAGGTTTTAATTCAGCTCCATGGGAACCATCAAAAACCCATCACTTAGCATAGCTTTATCCTTGACCAAGCTGCAAAGGTTAACCTGTTGTCTTAGGGCAATAGCTGCCATTTCAAAACGTGTTGATGTTTTTACTGAACCAGTTCTAGGCTCCCCACCTGACCTCATGAGTACACATGCAGGAAACAGACATTACTACTGACTGAGAGCCCATAATACTTTTTCAGCCAACTGATTAACCTCCTAGGAAATTCTATGACTCTCTCCCTCTCACTTTACCATTCGCCAATGCGGCACCCTGACTCTTGCAAGAAGGGGCATCTTCTCATTGCCATTTGTCAATTAAGAATCTCTCTGCACCTTGCTTATATTTAGTAAAAACTGCTACTCACCCTAATGCTATTCATTGATGGGGGTGGTGGTGGGGGTGGTGGGGGGGGTGGGGGTGGGGGGGGTGGTGGTGGTGGTGGTGGTGGTGGTGGTGTGTGTGTGTGTGTGTGTGTGTGTTCAGCCATGTCCCGACTCTTTGTGATCCCATGGGTTGTAGCCCACCAGGCACCTCTGTCCATGGGATTTCCCAGGTAAGAATACTGCAGTGGGTTTCCATTTCCCTTTCCAGGAAATCTTCCTGACACAGGGATTGAACCTGCATCTCTTATGTCTACAGCATTGGCAGGTGGATTCTTTACCACAGCATCACCTGGGAAGACCCTGCACCAGACCTCAAAAGTGAAACTGGAGGATATCAAGCAGACATGCTTCCACTAATTCAAGCTTTCTTAGAATACTGTACAGACCTCTATTTGAGGTAAAAACAACCCAGATGACAGAACTTACTGTGCTCGCTAGAGCTTGTTAACTAGCCAAAGACCAGAGAGTGAAGTGAAAGTGAAAGTCGTTCAGTCATGTCCATATTTGTATATAAATATACGCACAACTAGCAGGCATGCCTTCAGACAGTACATGGCTTTGGGGTGCTTTGGAAACAAAGGGGGCTTCTCACCTCTGCTGGAATCCCCATCAAACCTGAACAGTAAGTGTAGGAACTTTTCTACTTTCTAGAGAGGTGGCTATGATAAAGACTTAGCCCATGTAAAAAGAGAAAAAAGATAAAGCAAATGCTGTACAATCATCATGCTAAACAAGTTATTTAACCAAGGTTAGGATCCCATCTAAACCCTCAAAAGATACATCTCTGGAGGGAATCAAAAAGGCCACTATAAAATATCAAGGCAACAGATACCAACAAGGATCAACAAAAGCAGAGATGTGGTTTTATAAGGAGAACATCTGAAACAAAGTGACACAGGAAGATTGAAAATGAAGTAATAAAAAAAATGCACCTAATAACAAGAAAGTCAGTTGTTAATACATGATGAAGTAGAACAGAGGGCAAAACAGTGATGCAATAGAAATACTTAATACTAATTAAAGAAAAACCAACTAAAAACCTATTATAGTCATAAGCAGTCCTACCTTGTGTGGGGTTGCATTTCTCAGGGTCTGCTCCCTGCTTAGTATTTGGTCTTTCCTTTGCCCTGCTTCCCAGAGAAAATCTCTTTCTTGTGCTTCTCACATGCATACATGTATGTATGCATTACATGCTCAGTCCTGTCTGACTTTGCAACCCCATAGACCATAGCCTATCAGGCTCCTCTGTCTATGTGATTGTCCTGGCAAGAGTACTAGAGTGGGTAGCCATTTCTTTCTCCAGTGGATCTTCCTGACCAGGGGATTGAACCTGCATCTCCTGCATTGCAGGGGGATTCTTTACTGCTGAGCCCTTCCACTGCTATTTCTCCCTGATACTCATTAGTGTGGTGGTGAGAGACAGAGAGATAGAGATGTTCTCCGACCTTGGACTGAGGCTCAGTCATGGGCAATCACTGTACAACTGGGGCTGGGGGCGTGGCCTCACAAATGATCTTGCCCCTCCTCCAGAACTAGTGCTGGGCTTTACAGGTTGCCTGCCCTTCCCTCAGGACTAGAGCTTTTTCTCTTCCTTTCCCCATCAGTTCAGTTGCTCAGTGGTGTCCGACTCTTTGTGACCCCATGGACTGCAGCACACCAAGCTTCCTTGTCCATCACGAACTCCGGGAGCCTACTCAAACTCATGTCCATCACGTTGGTGATGCCATAAAACCATCTCATGCTCTGTTGTCCCCTTCTCCTCCTCCCTTCAATCTTTCCCAGCATCAGGGTCTTTTCCAATGAGTCAGTTCTTCACGTCAGGTGGCCAAAGTATTGGAGTTTCAGCTTCAGCATCAGTCCTTCAAATGAATATTCAGGACTGATTTCCTTTAGGAAGGACTATTTGGATCTCCTTGCAGTCCAAGGGACTCTCAAGAGTCTTCTCCAACACCACAGTTCAAAAGCATCAATTCTTTGGCACTCAGCTTTCTTTGTAGTACAACTCTCACATCCGTACACGACTCCCGGAAAAACCATATCTTTGACTAGATGGACCTTTGTTGGCAGCTGCAAAAGACTGCCTCCAGCCTCTTCTTCCTCAGCAAGATGAAGGCATTTGTTTCATAGAGGAGACAGGTCTCAGTAGAGTTCAGAGGGGCTGCCATCTGCCTTGCCCAGCCAGGAATGAGCTGAACATCTGCATGGCTCTTGAGAGAAGTGTACCTGTAAGAGTCTGCAAACCTCCTCTATGTTTGAGACTCACACTCAGCAACACAGCCCATCAATGGTCTTTAGGAATTTTTTAAAAGTTCTGCCTGAATCTCCCGTGGACTTCTGTAGCTGGTAGTCTGCCCTTGGGAAGTAACTGCAGACAGTTAGACATCTGGTGCCACCTGTTTCTCCAGTGACAAAATGAAACTTTACCTCACTTTGTGCTCCCATCAATGACAGTAAGAAGTCCCCTTACCGGTCTTTGTTCCAGAAAATGGCTCACTATGAAGAACCAGCTTTCCCCATATGACTCAGCTGCAGTGCTTAGTTGATCAGTTGTGTCCTATTCTTTGCAACCCCATAGACTGCAGCCCGCCAGGCTCCTCTGTCCATGGGATTCTCCAGGAAAGAATGCTGGAGCGGGTAGCCCTTTGCTTCTCCAGGGGATCTTCCTGATCCAGGGATCGAAACTGAGTCTCCTGCATTGTAGGCAGATTCTTTACCATCTGAGCCACCAGGGAAGCCCGTGACTCAGGTTAAGATTGGCTGTTTACTCTTTCTCATGACTGGCTTAACACTCAAGATGACTTTGACGTTTACCTGAGAGGGTCTCAAACTCAGACTTTTCCCCTTCTGCCTGGACCCACTGAAAAAACCAGCCCCAGTCAGTCCCTTTCACAAGAAGGCCAATTTCTTGTTCTTTGTCTCATGCTTGAATAGCTAAAGTTAGAAATGTTTGTTCTCCTGCAAGTGGCTGGACACAAAAATACCCATTTCCACTTCTGCTGAGACTGTCCCTGACTGCAAAATAGTTCAACCTGTAACCTGTCTTCTGCTCCCTATAAAGGTGTAAGGCAAAGCCTCCACTGAGAGCCCTGATCCTTGAATCTGGGTATGGCCCTGTTGCAGCAGTCTCCTTAACGGTCTGGTGCTTTATGTCTCTGACACCACCTTTTGGGTTAGTTATCTGCCCTGTGGCCTCAGCTCTCCCGAAGCTCAAGGAAAGACACTCATTTGCATTTACCCAGGTTTTTCCTGCTGTAAGTGTGAGGAACAGTGCTGCTGCCAGCTCTCTCAATCTCTGAGGCAGAACAGATTCTTTTATTTACTACATTCAAGTTTTCATGCTATTGCAATTATTCTTTTCACTCTTAAATTTCCCAACCTTTGACCAGTGTGAGCCCATTCAAGTTGCCCTCTTGGATCTTTGGGCAGGACTCAAGTAGTGTTTGACAGCTCCCTTGCTTTCTGTTTGGCAAGATGTTCCAGCCTCGTCCTGTGCACTCCCCTCCCCAGTTCTGAAATCAGCCATTTCTCTAGGAAACCTTGCTATTTTTCCCAGGAAATGGTATTTTAAGACCGTCATCTGGACTCTAGTGGTACTTTAACCCTTTTCATGAAAAATACATTCATTTATTCCTTTAAAATTAAAATATGAGAATAATAAATTATATTATTTATCATATCATACTAATTAAATGAGATAAAAATATAGTCAAAACATTATGAAGATCTTAAAGATTAATAAAGGTCACTGGTTCAAAAAATATTTAATGAGAACATACTTTAAGCCAGTTCCATGCACTGAAGATGGGGTAGTGGAATAAAAAAGAAACATCACTTGCCTGTATAGGATATATCAATATATTCTAATGAAGAAATGTAAATAATAAAATAGAAAAGAAATGATAAATATGATAAGTGTCATGGAGAAAGCTAAGGCAAGGAAGGGGGCTTTATGGGAATGCTACTGTTATTTGTAGTAATACTATTATTATTATAGATACGTAGCCCACTCCAAGTACAGTTATCCTGTGGTATCCTCGGGATTGATTTCAGAACCACCTTGGATACCAAATCTGTGGATGCTCAAGTTCTTTATATAAAATGGCATAGTATGTGCATATTAACCTGTACATATACTCTTGTATACTTTAAATCATCTCTAGATTACTTAAGTTACCTAATACAATGTAAATATTATGTAAATAATTGTACATATAACGTAAGTGGTATTAATTAGTTGCCTGTATACAGCAAATTGAAGTTTTGTTTTTGGAAATTTATGGACTGTTTTTTTCCAAATATTTTTTTGATCTGCATTTGGTTGAATCTGTAGAAGGGGAACCCTTGGATATAGAGGGCTTGTTGTAACACAACTGGGCAGGCAAATGTAACTTCTGAATGCAAAAGTCTATTTTTCAACATCCTACCAAACTTCCTTATCAAAACAGATTATAAATGAATCATTTGGTAAAGTCCGCATATCCTCCTCCTTTTCAACCACCTCCAGTGGGTAAAGATGCCATCGTGGACTGAGTTTGCTTGAAGAAAGGGACACCTTCACACTATGGTGTCTGGGAAGGAGTGGCAGGCGTGCTCTGCAGGTCCTCGCTCCCATGCCGCAGATGCACAGTGATATGGCAATCCCCCTCTGGACAGATGAGGGCACAGCTTAATAAAATTCTATCATGCTCCCTCTTTCCCCATAAAGGTGAAGTGGGCAACAGCAGAACCATCCTTTTGAGAGGTAATAACCTCTCTGCTCTGCCTCCCCATCCCCTTAATGGGTCCTTAGAGACCCTCCAGCTCCCCTTGAAAACATTCTGAAGGGAGCTACAGCACCTCAGTACAAGAAAGTTTTTATTTCAATGTCTATTGACACATCATTGAAGAACTAAATAAAAACATTTTATTTGGTGATGCTTTCTTAAGGCAGCAACTGTTTGTGGAAAACATTTAAGCGTCGGGGATGAATGACAGCTCTGACCACGTTTCCAATGTATCCGCATAAGAAATAGGAACACTGCTGCCTGAATGCTATAAAGTATTTTTATTGAGCTCTAAATTCTGTGGGTGTATAGTAAACCAGGCACTAGAGACAAATTTCTGAGATTGTATATATATCAATATAATAGACAGTCCAATCTATTTCTCGGGTAATCGTTGTGTATATCTTAAAGATACATTTTTATTAAAAATGGGATTTATTCTATATGGACAGCACTGCAAAGTTGCTGCCCAATGGTATGGCATCAGCCTTTCTGGAGAATTATGCTTAGTTGGTACTGCAGATTAGTGTCTTTAGCCTGTTGTTTTGGATACTGGTTCACCCTAAAAATCCCCAAAGTTTCAGCTGTTTGATTAGTAGCTCCTTTTATAAAATCTTCTTTGGTGCCCTTTAAGATGACAGACACAGAGGACCTGCAATAGTGGTATCTGGGTTGAGTCCTCAGCCTTCCCTATTTGCCATGGCAAAACACAGAAAATACTGAGAAACCAGAATCCCCAGGTGTTTCTCCCATCTTTGAAATGTGTGAAGAGTGTGCCTGTTGCTTCCATCACTCATTCCTCTATCCACGAGACTATGGAATTCCCAGTTTGAGTGGCATCTCGTTCATCTCTTTATCCCCAGTGCTAAGTTCCCAGGCCTGCCACACCATCGCAGGGGTCAAGAAGTAAACTGAACAAATGAATGGAGGTGGTGTCATTTAATCTGTGCCCTTATTAAGCTTCTTTTCTACAAATCCCACTGTTTCCAAAGCATCTTCTGCTTCCATTTGACTGGTCACCTACATCTCCCCTGCACAAGCCACGGTCTTTCCTACTACCATGACTTTGCTCATGCCATGAAGTCTAATAGAATGCCCTTTCCTTCCAACCTCCAGGAAATTTTCTTAGATAGCCTTTAACTTACAGAGTTGAGAGGCTGGCATCAGGCAAAACATGGAAACACATCTAACAGACACTTGTCATGGTGAACGTGAGTTTCCTTCTTACCAGCACAGACGCTAATCAGCTTCTGAACTCCTAAGGACTGTATCTGGGCCACATAGCTCTTGAGTAAACACTGTTTCATGTTGCTCAGGAATTGTCTCTTCTAGGTCTGCCTGGTCTCCCCAACTAGACCCTTAGATGACCATGCTTTATTTCACTTGTGTTCATCAGGGCATCCAGAACATATTAAGACATCCTGCAGGAACTCAACAAAGCTGGCCAGCTGGTGCCCCCATCTGTCCTCCTTCCTCTCCTTTTCCTGTGGTGAGCCTGGTGGGCTACAGTCCATGGGGTCACAAAGAGTCAAACATGACTGAGTGACTAAGCACAGCACAGCACGCTTAGGGGAGAAGGGAGGCCTCTTTATGCCCATTGCCTTGCTCACCCTGTGAGCTTGCCTATCTGGGCCACAGCAACATGGAACAAGGGTGGAACCCTCACCCAACCTGGGTCAGTCAGGCCCTGTCTCCTAGGGTTAAGTGAAACTACAAGAGATTCCAGAAGTTTCTGGACAGCTGAAATAAGAATATATAACCTTGATTCTGTGGGGCACCCATATTGCCCTCTGCAGAGTGGAGAAAGCAATGGTCATATGGAAAGAGAAGAGGAGAAAGCAGCTAAGCAGCAAAGGGCAGAGAATAAGAGATGAAGGGCTTTCTGTCCAGTTTCTACAGTCAGGTCCGATGTGAGGGAGCCAGGGCCAGGTCTGGAGCCAGGTCCAATGTAAGGGAGTGTGCAGACAGGTGGGAAAGCAGATGTTGATAGTAGCCTGGCCATTTGAAAATCAACTTTTTTCTGCATTCTACCCCTTCTCAGCCAGCAGTGACTCCTCTGCTCACTGGCTCTTGAGAGCATCACAAAATGGGTGACAAGAGCAATGACTTCAAGGCCAGACACATGTATAATCTATTATTTATAGGCAGTATGGAAGGGGGACCACTGTTGTGTTTCTCCTGATGCAGCAGACATGAGGATTAAAAGGACTGATCTTGGGCTGCAGTGCCTGGCCCAGTAACTGATACATGGTGTGCTCACTGTCTATCCCATGCATGGTCATGTGGAGAGAGCAAAGGAGAGGAGCAGAAAAGAGACACTGATCCTCAGACAACAATAATGTCTGTGGTCATTAATAGGGGGAAACATGTACAAGCCCTTGAGCCCCTAGAAGCCAGTTCAAAGGACACAGGAAACAAGCAGTCTTCCCTGAATGGGCCAAGTATTGAAAGCAGGAAAGAATGCATAGATGGCACAAGGAAGATATGGGATATGAGAGAGAGGGAAAGAGAAAGCTCTTCCTCATCCTATAAGGTTACCAATCATATTGGATTAGGACCCACCCTTACGACCTCATTTAACCTTAACTATCTCCTAAAAGCCATATTGCCAAATACATTCACACTGGAGGGTGAGGACTTCGACACATGAATTCTTCTCAGGACACAATTCCGTCTGCAGCACTGGGGGTTAGGAGACTGGGCAGAGGGTGGCAGGGAAAGAACGAAGTGAATGCACCTCTCCTCTTCGCCACAGTCATAAATAAACATTAGAAAAGAGATAGATGCAAATTTAGAAAAGAGCAAGATATCATCACTATCCCAGGAGGGAAGAGACTGTTGCATTTCAAATCATTAAAGATTCAACCACACGCACAGAATAAATGTATCTCATTTAGGACTGGAAGTTTTCTGCCTTTATTCTTATTTAATTAGAGCATTTGCTATGTAAAGACCTCACATTTTCGTGAGAAGCATCATCAGCAAATTTAACTCCAGAAGAAAAATAATTAATTTCAGAAATGGAGGCTGTCACTCAGTTATACGCTGGCATAAACCATGCCGCTAGTGAGCAACCACAGCCTTTGGGGGTTTATTTCTGTTGCTTCTTCAAAGCTGTTGGACTGAACAGACTGCTCATATTGGGCAGAAATGGGGCTTACATTGGTTTGATAAATACTGATGCATCCCGAATTAGCCTGGTAGAGTTGGCCAGTATACACCCTCTCTACATATACACACTTTTTTTTCTTTTGCTAGATTTTAAGGTTTTCTGATTTTAATCATATTTGTTAGCCTTAGAGTTTCAGACAAATCAACCACAGCCATGTGGAAACCCTTAATCTGAATGTTGAATACAATGAAAGGATTTTTCTACTTATAGGAGAAAAGGACACAGTCCTTCTCCTCTGACCAACTGACAGGATAAATTATATTAGCAGATCTCTCTGTGTCAGTCTACCTTTGGAGTTTCTTCCTTTTCTAATGCTGCTAGATTTAACCTGCTAGCATTTTCTTTAAGGATTCTGTTTTTTCATCTGCTGATCTGTAGGTTAGAAATGTTCCACACTCGTCATTTTTGATCAGATCAGAGCATCAGTTAGGCTAGTTTTGTACAAGGCATCAGGAATATGATCTATTGTGTATCCATTGCTTATCACAATGGATAAACAAGGCGTTTGACCGAGTCTCTTTCGATACTGTGTTGTGCTGAGGACAGGAAAGAGCCCATAGACGTAGCCAGTCAGCTGTAGCTGCTCCACTGGCACCTCCCTCACTCCTCCACCTATGTGGCCCTTTTCTCTGTGTCCTCTTAGGTCATACAGCTCATCCCTCTGTACAGCTCAGCACATTTTACAGCCATACATTAATGGTTTGCTTACTTGTTTTACTGTCTCTCATTGAACGTTAAGCTCTGTGAGGGCAAAACCATGCCCATTTTTGATGATGGACATTTAGGTTGCTTCAGTGTCTTGGCTATTGTAAACAGTGCTGCAGTGAACACTGGGGTGCAAGTATCTTGTTGAATTATGGTTTTCTTTAGATACATGCCCGGAAATGGGGTTGCAGGATCATATGGTAGCTCTATTTTTAGTTTTTTAAGGAACCTTCATACTGATCTTGAAGATGGGATATATTTATACAACGGAATATGACTCGGCCATGAAAAAGAATGAAACCATGCTATTTGCAGCAACATAGATGGATATAGAAGTTATCATACTGAGTGAAGTCAGTCAAGACAAATACCAAAATATTGCTTATATGTGGAATCTAAAAGCCAGATACAAATGAGCAAATGAAATAAATAGACCCATAGACATAGAAAACAAATTTATGGTTACCCTGGGGAAATGGTGGAGGGAGGATAATTTAGGAGTTTGAGATTAACACATACACGCTACTATATATAAAACATAAAAATAACAAGGGCCTACTGTATAACACAGGGAACTACACTCAATATTTTGTAATAACCTATAAGGGAAAATAATCTGAAAAGTCAGATATGTATACGTAACTGTATCACTTTGCTGTACACCTGAAACTAACACATTATGGATCAACTATACTTCAATTTTTTTAAACTCCCATTTTATTCACTCAAGTATTATTCACTACCAAGCACAGTGCCTGAGCATAGGAGGGCTTTAAGAAATATTTACTGGATAAATCATTGGTATTAGGCAAGTTTCAACTTGACCCAAGGTAAGCTTACTGCTGAGCTAGAAGACAGATAATCTGTAATAGTAGTAACTACTATTAATTACCATTTACTGAGTGCTGGCTATATACACTATCCATGCTGTAGACACTAACTATATACAGTACACCACATACTAAAAGTGTATTAAATGCCCTCCTCGGTTGATCCATGTTCTCTCGTGTGATCTTTTGAAAAACCTTTTAAAACAGGCCCGGTAACAGTAAAAAATGTTCTTAAAGTCACCTGGTTAGTAAACTAGGATTTGAACCCACATTGCTGCGGCTTCAAAGGCTGTATTCTTTACAACTATGAGAAACAGTTTTCTCCCTAAAATGCGTTGCAGCCAAGAGCCAAGAGCCAAGAGCCCAACTTATGGGCTCAATAAGTTTTCACTAGTATGAGGCCATATCTTGCTTTATTTATTCCAAATGTGAGGTTCTTGGGCCAATGTTACATTAACATTTAGAAGGATTTTCACTATATATAATGAAACTATTGTTGCATGTAGAATAAATGTGATTGTTGAAATGCCTAAGGAACGTTGTTTAAAATGCACCATTCATCACAAGAAAATAATCTTCCTCTCTGGTCTTTGTTCATGATAATGTGTCCAGAGTGGGAGAGAGAAAGGGGCGGGACCTTCCTCCCTCCTACCCCCCAACTCTAGGTAAGGAGTCTGGCAGGTAGGGGATCCAGGGCTATAGAACTGTGCTCCCAGCTGTGACAGCTCATAGGAGATGGGCTGGAGGACTTGAGTGGTGATAGGGACCCACTAGAGGACATGATGGTGATTATGGACTCACTCATGCATTTTTTTCCCTCTGATACAGCCTTTCCCACCCCCACAACATTTTGCATTTCAACAATTAGCTTTGGTCAGCTCAAGAAAGAAGCAATTCTGTGGTAAAAATAAAATAAAATAATAATAATAATGATTTTCACTCCTTTGGGAGTGGGGTACAGAAAATAAGTGTAATCTACACAGGCAGGCAGATTGTATGGAGTTGATTCATGCAATAAATATTTATTTTGAACAACTTGTAGAGGCTTGTATCCAGGCATACAATCAGGGATAAAATCCAATGGAGTGAGCACCCAAAAATTTTTATAAGCACACTTTATTACATACTAAGATGAAAAAAATAGGGTATTCTGAGAAGCTACTGCATTCTGACTGAGGCTAGGTCTTCCTGGGGCAGTGACATTTAGAGTAAAGTCTGAAAGAAGGGTAGTAGGTGGATGGTTAAAGGGTTTGGGATACAGTAATAGCATCTGATGCAGAAATAATCCTTTGAAAAAATTTTCTGATGAAGGAAAGACATAAGATCAAAATAAGGAACAGATATGGAAATGATGCTGTTAGAACAGGATGAGAGGCAGGAGGCACAGAAAGAGCCTTCTAGATTCTATTAAATACAGTGACCATCAGGAGCAGCGGACAGCTAATAAAAGGGCTTAAATGATGGAGGGACACAGCCAGAAATGTTACTCACTCCAGTCTGACTGCAGCCAGGAGAACCACCTGAAAGAGGTAGGGAGTGATGGGTAGTGTTTGAGACCGATTAGTTTTTCACTGTAGAGAGAGATCTGGCTTTTGGTGGTGACAGTAAAGAAGGAGAGAAAAGGGAAGGGTTACATTTTATCTTGGAGATAGAATTGTCCCTGATGGCTGACTGGATGTAGGAGATGAGAAATAGAGAGGTATAAAAGGTGATGTTCAACATTTTGAGTGGAGCAACTCATCAGGTTGCTGGAGATGCTACTGTTGAAAACGGGGACACTATGGGTAGGAAAAATGTACAGAGCTAAATGAAAACCTCATTTTCACAGTGTTTGGCTGAAAAGCTTGAGACATCACGTGCACCATTGCATATATTTATCTGGTGCTTAGGAGTATGGTCAAGTCTGGAAAGTGAAATTCAATTTTATGTGATAAATACTGAACACTTACTCTGAGGCAAGCATCATTCTAGGACCTTGTCTAAGCAGCAAATCAGACTCAAGCATAAGACTATATGTTGAAATGCTAAGAGTGAAATACACATGTACAATGGAAAGGACACTAAAGCTCAAAACTATGGTAACCAGTGGTGAGGGGAGAGAGAAGAGGCAAAAATGAAGATGGGAAAGGAATCCAGCAAAGTTCTGTGGAAGGGGTAAGAGTCGGTCCAAATCTCAAAGGTTGAGGAGGATTGTAAGAGGCAAAGAAGTAGCAGAAATCACTTCAGGAAGAAAGAAAACTCCAAAGCAGATTACCAGGTAAGTGCAGGGTGTTGCAGTGAGGATAAAAGTACTGAGAGACACGGGGAAGATAAGAAGTAAGGTTGGAAAAGCATGCAAGAGCCAGACTGCCCAAGACCTTCAAGTGAAATCAAGGACTTTCGATCTTATGATATCTAGTCATTTCCAGTCCTTGCAGCACATCAGAAGTTACTTGGGGAGATTATAAAAATGCATATATCCAAGCACCAACCATTGAACTTCTGACTCTATAATCTTAGGAAGGAAACTGGAAACCCTTGGAGGTTCTCATAGAGCTAATCTGGATATTGTCATGGAAGTGCCACCTATATCCATGATGGGAGACAAACGTCCATGCTTGCTCCTCTGTCCATAGAATACTCCAGGCAAGAATACTGGAGTGGGATGCCATTCCCTTCTCCAGGGGATCTTCCCGAGCCAGGTATGGAAATTGGTTCTCTTGCATTGCAAGTAGATTCTTTACCATTTAAGCCACCAGAGAAGCTCTACATATTAATAGTTCATATAGGTGGAATCATACAGTATATGTCTTTTTGTGTCTGACTTATTTCACTTAACAAAACACCCTCAAGATTCATCCATGTGGTAGCATGTAGGCTGACTAATACTCTATCACATGGATATAGCACATTTGGTTTATGCATTCATTCACCAATGAACACTCGGGGGCACTTCTACCTTTGGGCTATTGTGAATAGTGCTGTTACAAACCTGGGTGTAACCTCCAGGGAGTTTTAAAACAACCCAGTGTCTAGGCTGCACCTAGACGATCCAAATAGTCTAGGGAAATAGTCTAGGGATCTCTGGGGATAGAATCCAGACATCAGTCTTTTTAAAAACCATCCAGGTAATTCCAATGTGCATCCAAGGTTGAGAAGGACCATTTAAAGTAAAAGGAGGTTGTTCACAGCAGAAGCAGAGAGAAGAAAAACAGTAGTATCAGTGTCTTGTTTCCTCTTCCTGCCAAGCCCTTCTTCCTGATTCCCCAGAACAGAAAACAACATCCTTAGGAAAGTCCTGAATGAGATACCTGGCAATGCATGGCCTGGCATTTCTCTAGATCTCTCTGTTGCTCAACTGAAGTGCCTGTCAGGCACTTGAAAGGTGCATTTTCACAGCCATTTTCAAGTGGCTTGAACTGCATAGATGATTTTGATTGGAAACTACTTTAATTGTGTCCTTGGTTTCCAGGACATCTATGACCCAAGACTGTGATACTTGGTTGGTGGTGGTACAGGTTTCATGGGGATGGCACTGATCCCCCATAAAGTTGACCTTCTCCAGAAGGCATTCTGAGGCTTCAGGACAGGAGGAGAAACTGAGAGGGCCACACTGAGAAGGCAGAAGTGGTTTCTAGAAGTGCTGCTCATTGTACCCATAGGAGGGATTCTTAATGTCACTATGAGGACAGGGGCTGGACACCTACAGGCAATAATTAGATCAAATGGACCTGGAAAGGTTTGCAAACAGACCTGGAGAGAAGAGTGGCAAGCACACCTTGATTATTTCTTAGCTTCCTAGATGGACAGCTGCAGAGGTTGGGTGCCACTGTAAATTCTCCACCACTTTCAAAGTAATAGTTCCACTTGGGGATAACTAGCCTTTCTCAGGTAATTTTGGAAAAGTCCAGTTGTCGTTAGCTTAGAAGTCAATTAGTCTTCCATTATTTTGCTCTCACATGATTATGCTGAGTCAATCCCTCATATATAACCAAGAAAATAGTAAGTTTTCCCAAATGCCTTTTCTTTTTCTTTTTTTTACTATTGTTACACAGCTCAATGCCCCAACTCCCATGTTTATATAAAAGGTGAGAGAGAAAACAGATCAATATTTATAATTTGCTACAAACACAGTGGCTTCTATAAAGATACTAGCAGAAAAGGGTAAAGTGCAGAGAGGGAGAGACTGCCTGAGAGGAAACTTGCTGCATCTCAAAATCCTATAGGGGAAAGAAATGAACCATCATTACCTTAGAGAAGAAATCTATTTTTCCAAACGAGGCACAGGGAAGGGAGATGGCTAGGCTACAGAGCATAAATCCAATGGGAGTAGAACTGCATAAAAATGATCTAATGCAAACTCCCCATAAAAAGAGCATCCTGCACAGTGCAGGGGAGTGGCTGTCCAAGGTCCTGGAGTTTTCTAGACCGGGCTTCAAGCCTCTGCTCTGTTCTTTACCAAATCTTGGGAGGGTTACCCTCTGTTAATCTACTTTCCCTTTCTGTACAATGGGAATGCAGTGTCTACTATTCAAGGGCTTGGCAATCTGAATTGCAAATCCACACAAAGTTCTGGCACAGAAGGGTGATTGGCTTCCAATGCCTCCCAGAGATGGCAGAGGTCTCCTTCTCTAGAGCCAAGTGTCTGCTGGTTATTGATCTTGGTAAGTGTGTTTTAATTTTTCTATCTCCATTTTCTAGCATTTAAAAGATGTGCAACCTCACTCCTAAGAGAAATGCAAGTTGAACTACCCTGAAATGGCATTTTTCACCCATCAGGTTGGCTACCATTCTAAAGTGTGATAACACACTCTGATGTAGAAACTGTGAAGAATCAGGTACTCTCAAACTGCCAACTCCAAAGTAACTTGGTATAACCATTAGAAGAGTAACTATCAACATTCCAAAATTACAAATGCACAAATCCTTGGTGTATATATAATGTTAGCCATTAAAGGATTTTTCTAACATCAAAAGATTAGAAATATACTAAACATACATCAACAGGGGACATTTAATTAAATTATGTTACATCTTTTCCATAGATTACTTTGTAGCTTAGCAAAGGTAGTTCTTTTGTTTTGGTATGACAGTTCTCCAACCTCAATTTTAAAGAAAAAGCAAGGTGCAGAGGAGTGTCTGTAACATGCTACACTGTATGTACCAAAAAGGAGCTAAGAATACTTAGTCACATTTGGCTTATATATCTGTACAGAAACCCTGGAAGATATATAAGAAACTTTAAAAAAATACATACCTACATAATGAGTGGTAACTGGCCTGGTGGGGGACAGGCAAGGGAAAGAGACTTCTCACTATTTATACCTCTTTATTCTTTTACGATTTCACATCACGTGATAGCATTACCCTTCAAAAATTAATCAGGTAATGGGGGCAGGAGAAGAAGGGGACAACAGAGGATGAGATGGCTGGATGGCATCACCGACTTGATGCACATGAGTTTGGGTGGACTCCAAGAGTTGGTGATGGACAGGGAGGCCTGGCGTGCTGCGATTCATGGGGTCACAAAGAGTCAGACACGACTGAGCAACTGAACTGAACTGAATGCTTTTTAAAATTCCATTTTCTGGAAAATACATCTGTATTTTGTAGTCAGTCTTACTGGGCTTGAACCCATCCCTGGCAGAGTCATCAGGGTCATCTCTGTTTATTGAATGACATATCTTTTCAAGGAGTTGCGTCTTTGTGTCCCAGCCCTTGGTCACCTGGAGAGAGCTAAAACTGGCACTGCTTGTCTCTCCAGCAAGTGGTGTTGGGAAAGTTGGACCGCTGCATAAAAATCAATGAAGCTGGAACACACTCTCACACCATACACAAAAATAAACTCAAAACTTCTTAAAGCCTGAAATACAACACATGAAACCATAAAACTCCTAGAAGAGAACATAGGCAAAATATTCTCTGACCCATAAATCGCACTCATGTTTTCTTACACCAGTCTCCCAAGGCAATAGAAAGAAAAACAAAAATTAACAAATAGAACCTGATCAAACTTATAAGCTTTTGCATAGCAAAGGAAATCACACAGACACAAGAAAAACTGAAAAGACAACCTACAGAATGAAAGAAAAATGTTTGCAAACAACACAAACAACCAGGGTTTAATTTCAAAAATATACAAATAGCTTCTGTAATGAAAAAAGCAAATAGCCAAATCGAAAAATGGGCAGAAGACCTAAATAGACATTTCTCCAAAGATGACACAAAGATGACCAGTTAGACACATGAAAAGATGCTCAATACCACTAATTATTAAAAGAAATGCAAAGAAAAATCACAATGAGGTTTCACCTCACACCATCATCGAAAAGTCTACAAACAATAAATGTTGGAGAGGATGTGGAGGGAAAAAAAAAAAAAAAAAACTCTCCTACACTCCTACAATATAAATTGGTACAGCCACTATGGAAAACAGGATAGAGGTTCCTTAAAAAACTAAAAATAGAATCGCCTTATGACCCACCAATCCTGCTCCTGGATTGTAAAGATACTATGCACCCCAACGTTTATTGCAGCACTATTTAGCACAGCCAAGACCTTGGTGGCTCAGATAGTAAAGAATCTGCCTGCAATGAAGGAGACCTGAGTTTAATCCCTGAGTCAGGAGGATCCCTTGGAAAAAGGCATAGCAACCTACTCCAGTATTCTTGCCTGGAGAATTGCAGAAGAGTCTGGCAGGCAGCCTATAGTCCATGGGGTCACGAAGAGTCGGACATGACAAAGTGACTAACACTTTCACTCCACTTTCAAGACCCGGAAACAACCTAAATGTCTACTGACGGAGAAACAGATAAAGAAGATGGGGTATATACACAATGGAATACTACTCAGCCACAAAAAGAACAGAATAATGCCATTTGCAGCAGCATGGATGAACCTAGAGATAATCATACTAAGTGAAAGAAGTCAGAAAGTGAAAGACAAATATCACGGAGACCACTTATATGTGGAATCTAAAATATAATGGCACAAATAAATCTACAAAACAGAAACAGACAGAGAGGACAGACTAGTGCTTGCCGAGGGGGAGGTGGGGTGGGAGATGGAAGGACTGGGAGTTTGGGGCAGGTAGATGCAAACTATTACATTTAGAATGCATAAACAACAAATTTCTACTGTATAGCACATGAATCTATGTCCAAACTCCTAGGATAAACCATAATACAAAAGAATATAAAAAAGAATGTACTTATGTGTATAACTAAATCATTGGGCTGTACAGGAAAAATTAACACAATGTTGTAAAGCAACTATACTTCAATAAAGAAAAAATAAAACAAAGTAGGCACCCCTCTGTCTGAAAGGGGCAGGAGAACTCACCAGGTGAGGACAGAACAGTATGCAACACAGACCTGGTTTCTTACCCTGCCTCTGACTCTGTTTGACCTTGATCTTGGTTGGACAATTTGCCTTCTTTGCCTGGCCCCTGTTTACTATTTGGTAAACTAAGGATATTGCTCTAGAATTTGTTCTATTTGAAAATTAAATTTTAAGACAAATATCAAATGACCATTGCTCTTTTCCCACTTAGTCCCTCACTTCATTTGATTTCTTCACCACATACTTACTTTCTCAAACATTTACTAAGTACCTATTATGTGCCCTGTATGATGCTAGGTGCTTTAGGAATACAACGGGGATAGACAAGGATCAAGGTTTGTGGAAAGGGAAAGTTCTCCCATCAACTAACTGCTACCCAAGAAGCTCTCACAAATACAGAATGCCAATATGAACCAAAGGAGCATGGAGTGTCTTAGATGACGGCAGTCTCCATAAGTAATAAACCAAATGTCTATTTCCTGCTAAACCCACATATTCCTGCTGCCTTAAAACTTTATCATATTTGATTCCTATACTCTACTCTTTCGTTTCTTTCCTGGCCAACTTTTATTCCCTCCTTTTGCTTCTACCGCCCCCATGTTCATCAAGACCCTCTTTGCTTCTTGCCTGGGTTGATCCTGGAACCTCATTACTGGTCTTTATCTCTCCCGTTTCCTCTTCATTCTATCTGTCATATATATACTAGCCAGGCAAGTATTCCTAAAATATTTCATCCCATTTAGTCTTCTGAAGAATCAATCTCTGAAAATGAAAACGGGAAATGAGCAAAATGAATGGTGAACCCTTGCTATTCAGGATGTGGATAATGAGAGCTCGCTACTGCACTTTATTTCCACAGACCTTCTATACAGTAAGAAATAATGAATGGTGACCCTAAAGGCATTCTAAGATCCAGGGGTATCTATAGAACATCAGAGAAAAATACCTATTTGACCCTAATTTAGTGACAGGCATTTTATTGTATTCTAATTGGATTGTAGGTGTGGTAACCCTTTATTATCCAGTGTATTTGACGAACCAGGAACCCCAGTTCTACAACTCTTAAAGCAGAGTTTACGCTACCTATTTAATAATATTGCTTCACAAGCAATTTTCAAGATTGTGGATTTGTACATTTTTGTCAATGGAGACACCAAATTGATTCTGATTTTAAAACTCAGAAGAGATTTATTGTTGTACCTTATATGTAATTTCCATTAAGATGCTACCACCCCCTCAAAAAGAAAAAAAAAACTTCAACAGCAGATGAATAACAACTACAAATAATCACCAATAACAAATCTACACAGACTAGAATAAATATAATCACCTGTTTGGTTAAAAAAAAAAAATGGAAAACAATTGGGCAAATTGCTTAGCAGATTATACAACGGCTGTCTGGGAATTTTAAATGTGTCTCAATGGAAGTGCAAATATTTATCTTTTCTATTTCTCAGTGTAATATGTAGTCAATAAACATTTCCCTGGGATGTGCAGCTTTACCTGCAGTATCACTCATCAGAATTTAATTCATTTGCAAATCCTTTGCCACTGTCTGGGGACAATGAGCTTCCAACATGACTACTGGGGTCCAAGTGATCAAAGGTATTTTTTCCTTTGATACTTGGGCAGAGCCTAACTTAGCCAAGTGTCCTGTAAGGCACTCAATACTCTTACTCAACACAGGAAAAATAGGTACTTTAAACAGAAAGCTCAGAGAATTATAATTTGGAAAGCAAGGAGAACCATGGCTCTATTTACATTTATCAGAATTTCCCTTGGTAGAGGGGTATAAAATGCCAATGCAAAACCACATTTGAGGAAATGACATTATCCTCAAATGTCAAAATTATGACTTATTGTTGAATTTAAGACTGTCTGTATTAGCCCCTTTATCCTCATCTTTGAGGTCAGAATCTTGCTAATTGTCCCTTAGTCTTTTAAAGCCAGCAATTCTGACATTGATCCATGTTCATCAGACCCTTCATTCCCTGAGCAGGTTCACTCTGACCCTGCGAGGACCCAGGCTGCTGGGAACCTATTGGAGATCTGCCTGGGCAGAGCTTTGGGAGCCTGGGGAAAACCCTTTTCCTGTGGTTTCTCATCCTCTCCCTACTGAAACTAGCTTGATGGGAGAGGAGCCCTGTCCTCGGGCAGAGGAGGGCTCTGGCTTCCTAACACCTTTTCTTTGTAGCTGAATACCAAAGCCATGAAAAACATCAGGGTGGGTGCCCCCACCACTATCAACCACCACCAGCCCTAGCTAGGCCGTGTCAGCAACCCATTATAAAGAAGCAGCATCCTGGTTTCTACAGAAGGGCCAGGATATCTCTCATTTCCAACTCTTTGCAAATGCTGCCCCCCTGCTTAAACACCTGCCCCTCTGTGGTAGTGCAAACTCTTACTCGTTTTCAGTGATTTTGCAGCATGGTTATTACTTCCTCTAAGAAGCCTCACTTAATCACACCTTCTAAACCAAGTCCCACAGGGTTTATCATACGATAAACGATGGCTTGTTTGTTTTCCCTACTAGACCTAAATTCCTAAGGCCCTCATACTGTACCTGTATTGCCCACCATTGTATGCCCAGTGCTTAGCATGATGGGGGACCTATAACAAGCCAGGAAACAAAGATGGGGGATAAATGGATGAGGAACTAAGGAAATGAACAAACGGTTAAATGTGCCACACCACCATATGATTATGATTTGGTCAAGGAGCCATCACATCTAGTAGCATTGTTAAAAATTTATAGAATATGTTGTTGAGTGGGGGAAAAAAATTAGCTATAAAAACGCATGAGTGTTAGAACCATATTTAAAGAAAATCTGATTTCTCAGAAAAGAGAGAAACGCACTGTCTGGAAGATGCTTACCAAAATGGTAATTAATATCAGGATCAAGACATTGAAGTTTTTTTTTTATTTCTTCTTTAAACATTCCCATAATGCTTGACTATCTCATATGAGAATAAGTCAGATTTATAATAAAACATCCTAAACAATACTACTGATTTTGGAAAGATAAACGAACACAATTGTTTGTGTTTTGTCCTTGCAAAGTCTGCAGGATAGAAGTTCAGCTACTTGAGGTCGGGAGCAGTGAGAATCGTAGCATAATCAGACTGCAGGGTTGGAAAAATGTTCCCTTCTTCCCTTTCAGGTTCTTTCACTGGTTTAATAATTAAATTGATACAAGACAGATTAAAAGGAGAAAACCAAATTTAATTTCCTATGTACAGGCTCCCCAAAGATATGAGACACAAGAGCAAGTCAGGCAATTGAGATTTCTATGCAATCCTGAGCTAAGGAATGTGAAACTGGCCTAGAGTTTCCAAGGCAGGAGTGTAACCTCACAGGATGTTAACAGCAGATGCTTGGTAATTAGGAGTTTGCTCTGCCTTGCAAAGAGTTCTTTCAGACTAGAAGAGTTCTCCCAGGCAACAGCTCTCTTCCTGGTACAGGCCCCCTGTCTCAATTCTTTTAGGTAGTTAAGGAAGAGGTAAAAGTTTTTTCTGAGTCTTCGGAGTATGTCTTCAGATGAAAACAATCTGCATGACAAAGTGGCATATTTTGGGATGACAGACTCTGCTTCCCTTCAAAAGCTCATGAGGCATACATGCACATGGAGTGTCTAGAAAGAAATAGGGTCTCCACAAACCTAGTACTTGCTTCTTAATTAGGAGTTTGTTTTCCTTTTCTCTCCAGGAGATCTGATTTCCAATTTAAAACACAAAGAAGCCAAAATGAAAACACTATGTGTTTCCTATGGTTCAGCTATCCTTTTCGTTGTCTGAAAAATATGTAACTGATCATAGATATGATAGCTCAATGGCAATCATTTGGGTTTTTAGCTTTTTCCCCCTCCCTTCCTCTTACCCTTCCCATCCCAGTGTGTGTGTTGAGTTGCTCAACCCTGTCCAACTCTTTGTGATGCCATGACCTGTAGCCTGCCAGGCTCCTTTGTCCACTTTGTCCATGCAATTTCCCAGACAAGGATACTAGAGAGGGTAACCATTTCCTATTCCAGGGGATCTTCTCAACCCAGGGATTGAACTCATGTCTCCTGCATTGGCAGGTGGATTCTTTACCACTGTACCACCTGGGAAGCCCCCTTAACCCCTAGCACGCTCAAAATGAAATGCAGATGATCCTCCCTATATTCTAGTACTAGATCTAAGGTTTTGAAATCTGGGTGACCTACACACTACACCTGGCTGAGCACTGGCATCCTCTTATCGCTAACAAGAAAGCTAATAAATGTCAAAGACCCCAGTGATAAAAATATACCATTGTGTGTAATAGCAAGAGGAAAAAGAAAAGAAAAAGAAAGTAACCTAATTCTGCTTTAATAGAGAATAACCAAGTAAAATCTGGTGCTACCCTGTTATGCACAATGAAATAGGAGTTTAAAAGAAAGGGAGCCAGAACTCTCTCAGTAACCAAGGAAATACCCAAGACATACTGTTGAGTGTGAAAAGCAAACTGCAGCATGAAACACAGTGATGATGATTCTATTTACAAAACAAATATACACTCAAAACCACATTACTACATCTATTTTACAGAAACATATGTATGTCAGTGCACAGAATATCCTGGATGGACACAAAAAACTGAAAAAGCTGTTACTTTTTGGTAGTACAGCAGAATCTTGGGATTGAAATCAAATCAGAATTCGATGTTATTTAAATCATTTGAATTTTTATAAGGAGAATGTAATTATATATTATTTGTAGCCAAAAATTAGTTTATAAAATTATATAGCATTTGTACAGTGCCCAAGTATTGCTTGGCACAAAGTACACACCCAACAAATGGCAATTGCATTTATTATTTAAAAAAATAAGGAATGCTGACTTAATTAATCATAAATGTGTATATAAATATATGTCAAAAATTAGTTTATGTTTATCAAAGGCATGTGTTTCATTTGCCCATTTGTGTACTTTTTAATCCAGGCAGAGAAGTAGAAAGTGAGACAGATAATAAAAGATTAGGCAGTGGAGCTATCACAGTTTCTCAAAGAATACACATTTCTATTCCAGCCTAAGCAAAGTCACATCTCACCTTTGCATCCCTCTTAATGGGCTATTGAGACTGAAAGAGTATTTTAAATATTCCATTCACTCCCCAGAGGAGCCAATATGACATTTCCACGGCAAAGAAACTTACACCATATTACCTCTCAGAAGTATATAAGCTCATGACTGTACAATTTGATAATTGAGAAATCCAATTGGCTCTCTCTGAGGCGGGGAAAATGGATTTGAGAGGAGATGGAATTTGGGCAATGACTCTGAGGCAGCCGGTCAATAGCTCTAAGAGACCAGATTGATTGCAGGCTGGAGTGAGCTGAGGAGGTGGAGAGGGGGCTGGGAGTGGATGGGAGAAACCACGCTTCAGGTTGGTTGCCTCATGCTGCTCTGCTGTGAGAGCCTGGAGAAAACTGATTCAGCTTCTTTCTTGCTGAGTCCCTGCATCCAAATACGAGCTATTTACCTTTCTCCAGGTTAATGTTCTCCAGCCCATGAGTGCTTTCACCCTGATGCAATGCAGGGAATAAGTCATGAAGTGGTGGCTCTAGTAACTTGTTATAAATAATGATCAAGACAGTGCAATGTACAAATGACTTTTTTTTTTTCCTTTTCTTAAATAAATTGAGATTCATGGTTAATTTTTTAACAATGGCGGTCTTGCTCGTTGCCTTTCAATTGGCTTTAATGGCTGATAAAGATCCACTATCTGTCTTGCTTATACTACAGTTAGGATTGAGAATCTCTGATTCAGAGAATGGGTCAAAGTTCTCTCCCCTGACCTGATTCCCTGCCTGTTCTGAGGCCAAGCAATGATTCAGACTGAATCTGCCACTCCCTAGCCATGAAACACTGGACAGGTGATAAAACCTGTCTGAGGTTCAATTTCATTCTGCCAAAGAGGGGCCACGAGGCAGCTGTTGTAGGCCAAGAACATTGTGAGCACTCAATACCTAGCTGTCCTCTCTCCCAGACATGGCCCAAATGGATCTACTGGGCATTCGTCTGCCCAGAACTTGCTCCTGACTTTATTTCCCAAATGTCTAAGTCAATATTAATAAAACTCCCTTGTGGCTAAGCTGGTAAAGAATCTGCCTGCAATGCAGGAGAGCTGGGTTCAATCTCTCGGTTGGGAAGATACCCTGGAGAAGGGAAAGGCTACCCAATCCAGTATTCTGACCTGGAGAATTTCTATTTCCCTATTTGAATTTCATAATGGGTCCTTCCTGTCTTCCTTCAACTCCCAGTCCTTCTTGATTAATTCTCCTGTGTTTGAGTTCTGCTGCTGCTGCTGCTAAGTTGCTTTAGTCATGTCCAACTCCATGCGACCCCAGGGACTGCAGCCTACCAGGCTCCTCCGTCCATGGGATTTTCCAAGCAAGAGTACTGGAGTGGGTTGCCATTGCCTTCTCCATGTTTGAGTTCTATAAGACCATATATATTATCCTTCCTGGAGAATACTGGTGACAAGAGCCAGGGAAGTATCCTACTCATGGAACAAGAAAATTTAATTGCCAGACTTAATTCATACCCTTCTAAACATATCCGAAAGCCAAAAACTTTCCACAAAGTGTAGGTATGTTACTTTGAGGCTGCTTATTCAGAAGGCCAGTGAGTCTTGACATTCTGTAGAAAAAGAAGTGATCTGATCCTATTGCCCTTAGTAGTGTTAGAAACAAGGAAATTTACTGGTGAGTTTATATCAAGTAGAGGACTATGCCAGTCTGGAGCCTGAGACACTAACATTGGATCCTTCTACTCTTCAGTGTCCTGATGGAATTCTGAAAGAAGACTTCCGCTTCTGATATGACAAAGACAGCCCCCTTTCTCCTGAAGAGAAAAACCTGCTAATACTGGACGTAATAGAAAAGCCAACTGCCTGAAGGTGCCAGAAAGTGAACGTTAGCAGACTAACTGGTGAGGAGGGAATGCTAGCTTCGAGGAGGAGCCAGAGAGTTACACAAATCCCCATCTCCAAGGCTATTAGTGTGGAGCTGAACTGCGTGCACAGAGACAGGTGGGGTTGCAGGAAACAAACAAACGAAACCCTGGGGAATCAGAAAAGTGAGCCTGGGCACTCATAGGTGCTAAAGAGAGGAAGGATCCTCAAAGGGAAAGGGCCAGATCAGGGATCTATAAACTCTGTTTCCTCTTATCTCTGTATAACCCCTGAGTGACTCAGGCACAGAACAGATTCAGAGCAGCTAAGCTAAAAACAAAGAATCTGCATTAAGACCAAAGCTGCTGCCCTCAAAATAGAATTTGCAATTCAAGCCCATCCAAGAAAAGTATTCACTAAAACAAAAGAAGCAACAAAAATGGGGTAAAAATAACAGATTCCAAAATTCTCACAGCTTAACATTTATAACTTTTGGGATATAATCTGAAATTATCCAACTTTCAAAGAGCCAAGAAAATGAAACATATTCTTAAGAGAAAAGAGTCAACTGACTTCATATCTAAGAAGAACTAAATGTTGAAACCAATATAAAAGAATTTTAAAGCAGTATAATAACTATTCTCAATGAAGCAAAACAAAGCATGTTTCAATAAAGGAGCACCACAGTAGAGAATTGAAATAATAAGTAAGAAAGAAATGGAACTCTAGAAATGAAATATGCAATTTCTGAAATTAAAAAAAAAATCATGGGATGGACTTAATAGCCAAATGGATATGACAGAGGAAAGAATAAGTGAATTTAAGATAGATTAATTGAAATTATACAAGATGAAGAAGATTGAAAAAGAAATTAACAGAATCTTATGAATCTATCAGATGATGCTAAAGAGTAAACACACATATATTTAAAATCCTACAGGAGAAGAGGGTGTCAAGGTGCAAAAAACATATTTGAAGTAAACAATAAAGATAAAGTAATTAAAAAATCCTGAGTATTTAGAAGCTAAACAACATCACTCAGTCAGTCAGTTCAGTCACATCTGACTCTTTGCGACCCCATGAATCGCAGCACGCCAGGCCTCCCTGTCCATCACCAACTCCCGGAGTTCACTCAGACTCACATCCATCGAGTCAGTGATGCCATCCAGCCATCTCATCCTCTGTCGTCCCCTTCTTCTCCTGCCCCCAATCCCTCCCAGCATCAGAGTCTTTTCCAATGAGTCAAGTCTTCGCATGAGGTGGCCAAAGTACTGGAGTTTCAGCTTTAGCATCATTCCTTCCAAAGAAATCCCAGGGCTGATCTCCTTCAGAATGGACTGGTTGAATCTCCTTGCAGTCCAAGGGACTCTCAAGAGTCTTCTCCAACACCACAGTTGAAAAGCATCAATTCTTCAGCGCTCAGCTTTCTTCACAGTCCAACTCTCACATCCATACATGACCACTGGAAAAATCATAGCCTTGACTAAATGAACCTTTGTTGGCAAAGTAATGTCTCTGCTTTTCAATATGCTATCTAGGTTGGTCATAACTTTTCTTCCAAGGAGTAAGCAACATAATTATAAATAATAGGTTCTTTTTTGGTTTTTAAAAAGAAATCACATGTGAAATTAGATAATATTTGAACTGGTTAACAATAAGAATACAAACATCAAAAATATTGGGATACAGCTCAAGCAATATTTAGAAGAATAAATTTAAAAGGCTCTATTAGTAAAGAAAGGACTCAAATTGATAATCTCAATTTCTATCTTAAACCACAAAAAGAAGAGCAAATAAACAAAAAGAAAGCAGAAAGAATGAGATTCAAACAGAAGTTAATAAAATAGACCAAAGAAAAAATAGAAAACTTCAACAGACCTACACTACTTAAGATAATTTATAGATATAATTATATATGTAAAGACCCAAAGTAATCCACAAAGAAATAATTAAAATAATAATTGAGTTTAGAAAAATTGTTGGTTATAAGATCAGAATATAAATATTAACTGAATTTCTATATATCAGTTAAAAGGTGAAATTTTAAAAAGAATTTATATACAATAAAGTTAAAACTATCAAATATTTAGGAATAACCTATGTGTAAGAGCTTCATATAGAAAACTGTAACATTATTCAGAGAAATTAAAGACCTAACTAAAAAAAGAGATGTGCCACATTCTTGGATTTGAAAACTCAGTATTGTCAGAAATCACTTCTCTCCAAATTTCATCTATAGGTTTAATGAAATTCCAACCAAAACCCCAACAAGTGTATGAGGTGTACATGTGTGTGTATAACTTGACAAACTGACTGAAATTTATATAGAAATTAAAAAAAAAAGAAAAGAAAAGGAAAGAGTCTACTTGAGATCAAGATCTACTGTAAAGTTACTACTATAAAATTACTACAGTAATTTTTACAATGTATATGCCAATGCAGAACTGCAGGTTCTGGTCCTGTGTCAGGGAAATCCCCTGGAGAAGGAAATGCAACACATCCCAGTATTCTTTGTGAGAAACCCCATGGACAGAAGAACCTGGTGGACTACAGTCCATGGGGTCACAAAAGAGTTAGACATGACTTAGCAACTAAACAACAACAACACTGAATCCAGGAGAGACAAATAACTCAATGCAGTAGAACAGAGAGCTGAAAAAGAGATCCATGCGTATACAGACACTTGATTAAGGTAAACAGTGACGTCGCAGAGCAGTAAGGGAGATGATGGACTTTTTTTTTTAATTTTATTTTAATTTATTATTATTTCTGATTTTTCATTGTTAGTAGATAGAAATGCAAGTGATTTCTGTGTATTGATTTTGGGTCCTGCAACTTTGCTAAATTCACTGATTAGCTCTAGTAATTTTCTGATACTATCTTTAGGGTTTTCTACAGACAGTATCATGGCATCTGCAAACAGTGAGAGCTTTACTATTTCTTTTTTGATCTGGATTCCTTTTATTTCTTTTTCTTTTCTGATTGCTGTTGCTAGGACTTCCAGAACTATGTTAAATAACAGTGGTGAAAGTGGACACCCTTGTGTTGTTCCTGATCTTAGGGGGAATGCTTTCAGGTTTTCACCATTGAGAATAATGTTTGCTGTAGGCTTATCATATATGGCCTTTAGTATGTTGAGGTAGGTTCCTTCTATTCCCATTTTTGAAGAGTTTTAATCATAAATGGGTGCTGAATTTTGTCAAAGGCTTTTTCTGCATCTATTAATATGATCATATGGTTTTTATCTTTCAATTTGTTAATATAGTATATCACATTGATTGATTTGTGTATATTGAAGAATCCTTGCATTCCTGGAATAAATCCAACTTGATCATGGTGTGTGAGCTTTTTGATGTGTTTCTGAATTCTGTTTGCTAAAATTTTGTTGAGGATTTTTGCATCTATGTTCGTCAGTGATATTGGCCTGTGGTTTTTTTAATTTGTGTTGTCTTCGTCTGGCTTTGGTATCATGGTGATGGTGGCCTCGTAGAATTCGTTTGGAAGTGTTCCTTCCTCTGCAACTTATTGAAAGAGTTTTCGAAGGATAGGCATTAACTCTTCTCTAAAAGCAGAGACATTACTTTGCCAACAAAGGTCCGTCTAGTCAAGGCTATGGTTTTTCCTGTGGTCATGTATGGATGTGAGAGTAGGACTGTGAAGAAGGCTGAGCGCTGAAGAATTGATGCTTTTGAACTGTGGTGTTGGAGAAGACTCTTGAGAGTCCCTTGGACTGCAAGGAGATCCAACCAGTCCATTCTGAAGGAGATCAGCCCTGGGATTTCTTTGGAAGGAATGATGCTAAAGCTGAAACTCCAGTACTTTGGCCACCTCACGTGAAGAGTTGACTCATTGGAAAAGACTCTGATGCTGGGAGGGATTGGGGGCAGGAGGAGAAGGGGATGACAGAAGATGAGATGGCTGGATGGCATCACTGACTTGATGGACATGAGTCTGAGTGAACTCCAGGAGTTGGTGATGGACAGGGAGGCCTGGCGTGCTGCAATTCATGGGGTCACAAAGAGTCGGACACGACTGAGCGACTAAACTGAACTGAACTGAACTGAAATGTTTCAAAGAATTCTCCTGTGAAGCCATCTGGTCCTGGGCTTTTGTTTTTGGGAGATTTTTTTTTTTTTTTTAATCACAGCTTCAATTTCAATGCTTGTAATTGGGTTGTTCATAATTTCCATTTCTTCCTGGTTCAGTCTTGGAAGATTGAACTTTTTTAAGAATCTGTCAATTTCTTCCAGATTATCCATTTTATTGCTATATAGTTGTTCATAATAGTCTCTTATAATCCTTTATATTTCTGCACTGTCTGTTGTAACCTCTTCTTTTTCATTTCTAATTTTATTGATTTGATTCTTTTTTTCTTGATGAGTCTGGCAAAAGGTTTGTCAATTTTGTTCATCTTCTCAAAGAAAACAGCTTTTAGTCTTATTAATCTTTACTATTGCTTCTTTCACTTCTTTTTCATTTATTTCTGGTTGGATCTTTATAATTTCTTTCCTTCTACTAATTTTAGGTTGTTTTTGCTCTTTTTCCAGTTGTTTTAGGGGTAAAGTTATGTTGTTTATTCAATGTCTTTCTAGTTCTTAAGGTAATATTGTTTAATCTCCACGTGTTTGTGTTTCTTACAGTTTTTTTTCTTGTAATTGATATCTAGTTTCATAGCATTGTGGTCAGAGAAGGTGCCTGAAACAATTCCAATTTTCTTAAATTTACTGAGGTTTGATTTGTGACCCAAGATGTGGTCTGTCTTAGAGAATGTTCCATGTGCACTTGAGAAGGTGTATTCTTCTGTATTTGGATGGAATGTCCTGAAGTTATCAATGATATCCATCTCATCTAATGCATCATTTAAGACCTGTGTTTCTTTTTTAATTTTCTGTTTTGATGATCTGTCCATTGATGTAAGTGGGGAGTTAAAGTCTCCTACTATTATTGTGTTACTGTCAATTTCTCCTTTTATGTCTGTTAGTGTTTGTCTTATGCATTGAGGTGCTCCTATGTTGGGTGCATAGATATTTATAATTGTTATGTCTTTCTCTTGGATCAATCCCTTAATCATTATGTAGTGTCCTTCCTTATCTCTTATAAAATTCTTTAAGATCTATTTTTTCTGATATGAGGATTGCTACTCCAATTTTCTTTTGCTTCCCATTTGCATGGAATATATTTTTCCATCCTCCCACTTTCAGTCTATCTGTGTCTTTAGGTCTGAAGTGGGTTTTTTGTATAAAGCATATATATGGGCCGTGTTTTTGTATCCATTCAGCCAGTCTGTTTCTTTTGGTTGTAGCATTTAATCCATTTACATTTAAAGTAATTATTGATATATATGTTCCTATTGCCATTTTCTTAATTGTTTGGGGTTGATTTTGTAGACCTCTTTTCTTCTATTGTATTTCTTGACTATATAAGTCCCTTTTACATTTGTTGTAAAGCTGATTTGGTGGTATTGAATTCTCTAAACTTTTGCTTGTCTGAAAAGCTTTTTATTCCCCCATCAATTTTGAATGAGATCCTTGCTGGATTTGTAAT
The DNA here is from genome assembly GCF_002263795.3 of Bos taurus. Taxonomy (NCBI): domain Eukaryota; kingdom Metazoa; phylum Chordata; class Mammalia; order Artiodactyla; family Bovidae; genus Bos; species Bos taurus. The sequence goes on along the minus strand of NC_037334.1, from coordinate 48,303,419 downwards.
CTTGGTTATAGATTTTTTCCCTTTCAGTACTTTAAATATATCCTGCCATTCCCTTCCAGCCTGCAGGTTTTCTGCTGAAAGATCAGCTGTTAAGCACATGGGGTTTCCCTTGTATGTTACTTGCTGCTTCTCCCTTGTGGCTTTTAATATTCTTTCTTTGTGTTTAGTCTTTGTTAGTTTGATTAGTATGTGTCTTGGCATGCTTCTCCTTGGGTTTTTCCTGTATGTGACTCTTTGTGCCTCTTGGACTTGACTCACTTATTTCCTTTTCCATGTTGGGGAAATTTTCAACTATAATCTTTTAAAAAATCTTCTCATACCCTTTCTTTTTCTCTTCTTCTTTTTTGACCCCTATAACTTGAATGTTGGTGCATTTGATGTTGTCCCAGAGGTCTCTGAGACTATCCTCAATTCTTTTATTTCCACCATTTTATCTTCCAGCTCACTGATTCCTTCTTCTGCTTCAGATATTCTGCTATTGATTCCTTCTAGAGTATTTTTAATTTCAGTATTTGTGTTGTTTGTCTCTGTATGTTTATTCTTTAATTCTTCTAGGTCTTTGTTAATTGATTCTTGCATTTTCTCCGTTTTGTTTTCAAGGTTTTTGACCATCCTTACTATCATTATTCTGAATTCTTTTTCAGCCTATTTCCTTTTCATTTATTTGGACTTCTGTGTTTCTAGTTTGTTCCTTCATTTGTGTAGTATTTCCCTGCCTTTTCATTATTTTTTTAACTTATTGTGTTTGAGGGTTCCTTTTCCCAGGCTTCAAGTTTGAGTTCTTTCTTCCCTTTGGTTTCTTCCCTTGTAAGTTTGATCCAGTGGTTTGTGCAAGATTTGTGAGATTTGTGCTAAGTTTTTGTTTGTTTGTTTTTCCTCTGATGAAGGTTGAGTGAGGTGGTAATCCTGTCTGCTGGTGATTGGGTTTGTATTTCTGTTTTGTTTGTTGTTTAGATGAGGGGTCTTGCACAGGGTGCTATTGGTGGTTGGGTGATGCCGAGTCTTGTATTCAAGAGGTTTCCTTTGTGTGAGTCTTCACTATTTGATACTCCTTAGAGTTAGTTCTCATGTATTCTAGGGTCTTGGAGTCAGTGCTTCCACTCCAAAGGCTCCGGGCTTGATCTCACAAATGATGTTTTCTCACTCTTGCAACATGATTGTCCGAGTCAGCTGTGGCTCTCCTCTGCATCATCTTCATTCTGCGATCCAGGTGGATGAAGAAATGCCCTTGGGGCCCTGGCGAGGTGGCTGGTGCTCTGCCAGAGCTGGACTGGAGGCCTGGGCTCTGGTGCTCCAGGGCAGGGGACATGAAGGCAAGGAAGCTAGCAGCCTTCCTTCCATGGAAATTGCCCTTGGAAGTGTGGCAACAGCAGGAATGCTTGCTGCGCCAGGGTCAAATGGTGCAGCAGAGAACACAACATAGTGGCCAGAGGCCTCATGTTCCAGGTACCAAATCCATAGCTCCCCAAAAATGCCAACCTGGTGCTGTAGGTAGTGGGGAGAAACCTCATCACCCAGACCTTGCGAGATGAGCCTGGACTTTTTCATATATGGTGACTAGAACCACTGGATAACCAGTGGTGGCTCCCTAGACCTTACCTTGAAAGTGAAAGTGAAGTCACTTAGTCATGTCCGACTCTTTGCGACCCCATGGACTGTAGCCTATCAAGCTCCTCCATCCATGGGATTTTCTAGGCAAGAGTGCTGGAGTGGATTGCCATTTCCTTCTCCAGGGGATCTTCCCGACCCAGGAATCGAACCCGGGTCTCCCGCATTGCAGGCAGACGCTTTACCATCTGAGCCACCAGGGAAGCCCCTGGTGTAACCTTACCTTACACATACATAAAAAGCAATCTCAACAGGACTGTAGATATAAATATGAAAGACAAAATACTTTGTCTTTTGCAATGGCAAGCTTTGGAGTAAGGGAAGATATGTGTAACACAGTAACTAACAAAGCATCTCCAGAATACACAAAGAGTTCTTACAAATAAATAAAAGATAATGCAAATCTTTTTAAACAAAGAGAAGTCTGAGCAGGTGGTTCATATAAGAAGTTATCCCAACAGCTAAAATCCACATGAAAAAGTACTTAACTACATTAGTAATCAAGAAAATGCTAATTAGTAACTCAAGGAGGTACCACTGTTTACTTACCAGAACGGTACACAGCAATAAAAACAGACATATTCTCCACACAGCAATATGGCTGAATCTCACAAACGTAATGTTGAGCAAAAGGGATAAGATGTACAACAAAGCATGCTAGATGATTTCATTTATAAAAACACTTTACAACAGACAATAAAAAACTGTAGTGAATTAGGATAAACAAAACTGATAAAACTATAAAGAAAAGTAATGAACTGACAACTATAAAAGTCACGATCATAGCTTCTTTTCTTTTTCGTTTTTTTCGGGGGGTGGGTGATAAGGAGAGAGATTAGGCAGAAACCTGAAATGGGAACTTTGGAGGTGCCGGTAAAGTTCTATTTCTTAACTTAGATATTGATTATATATCTGCCTGCTTTACAATAATGTATCAAGTTGTATATATTTTATTCATTTTTCTGCATGTGTGGTATATTTCATAATGAATAAGTAAAATTTTTAAAAAAGTAGTGAGCAGGTGGGCTTCTTCCTTCCTTGATGGGGAAGGAGGGCTACACTGTACACATGGCACAAGGAAAATGGGGCTCCCCATGAGACACCATGTCAGCCCTGGACTGCTGACCTCGGAGCTACTTTAAGTACCCCAATCTTAAGTCACCATTTAGGGGATCTCAGTTCCTTGCATCCAAACCTAATCCTGAAAGTGAAAGTGAAATTGCAAGTCGCTCAGTCCTGTCCGACTGTTTGCGACCCCAGGGACTATATAGTCCATGGAATTCTCCAGGCCAGAATACTGAGTGCGTAGCCTTTCCCTTCTCCAGGGGCTCTTCCCTACCCAGGTCTCCCGCATTGCAGGCGGATTCTTTACCAACTGAGCTATCAGAGAACCTAATCCTAGTTTCTACGAAATAAGACTTGGTTTCAATTTACACATGGCAAATACCTAGTAGGCCTTAGGCCCAGTGCTTAGTTCTGGAAACAGTAAGAAGAATAATGAATTTATAGACTATAGGGGGTCAAGGAAAGGTGAGACACACAATATGAGGTCACAGAGCGGCCTTTAGCCCGTTTTTATTAAGTTGTGTGTGTTGGATATGTACCATTTTTAAAGTTTTTGTTAAATTTGTTGCAATATTCTTTCTGGTTTATGTTTTGGTGTTTTCACCGTGAGGAATGTGGGATCTCAGCTCCCCAACTGGGGACTGAACTCTAACCCTGTGCATTGGAAGGTGAAGTCTTAACTCCTGGACCACCAGGGAAGTTCTAATCTGTAGGCTAACCTTTAGCCCTAAACTTTAACCTTTATGACTTGAATTCCACTACAGTCAATTCTCTATTTCCTGCAGGAGTTTAGATCAGTTGCTAAGTATCTGGTTGCTACCTGGTAAGCTTCTCTCACACTACACATGGCTGGTTTTAAGTTCACTGCCCCAAAGTGAAGCTATTTTTATTAAACCTGGCTGTAGGCCAACTCTCTGCTTAAAATGGGCTTCTTGGGCCTTTTCAGCTCTCCCTGGATCCCAAACACAGTCAGACAAGGACCCTAAAAGATTTATTTTTCAGAACTGAGCTTCACAGCACTTCATGCATGGGGCATCAGGGTCTTGAACTGAGCACTGAGCAGAAAGTGAGGAGAGGTCACACCCATTTCCAGAGTCGGAAGAAGCCCAGGTTATTTTAAAGTGAGCTATGAAGCAAATCAAAGTTGTTTTTAAACATATAAATCCAATAAGCCAGTTGGACTCGGGACTAAACCTGTATCTTTTCTAGAATTATTCAACCAGAAAATCAAAATATTCCCTAAACGGAATCTGAATTGAATTGTACCGGTATTTCATTTGGTTCTAGTCCTCGGATTGTGGAAGGAGGGGAGGGCTGAGTTTGTGCAGCGGGAGCTTAAGAGACAGCACCTACGTAGGTGGCAGAAGACTCTACTAGCCTGCTTGGTTTGGAATGTAAAACAAAACCTTGTCAGAGATCTGACATCCGGCCCACACGCTAGCAATTCAGTCATCAAAGGGGAAGATGACCTATATTTGTCGGTACAGACTTTGCATTTGCTGTTTAATCAGTGCTCGAGAAATCAGCTGCGGTCCAGGAAAGATAGCAGAGAGTTTGGTCTTGTGCCTAATGCGTCCAGAGATGGGCAGCCTATCTGACAGTTATGATTTGTTACGCTGAGAGTGCAATGTTTCCTTCTTGAAATAATACTCCTCAGGCGTAGTAAAGAAAGTTCCATGCTGTTCCAAAGCTCAACAGTAGTTGTAGCTTTTGATCAAGGGAGGCTTTCTCCAGCACAGACACCTTGGCTAGGAACACAATGTATTGTAATGCAGATGGCTCCAGTCCTTCTTAGGGAATCTGAAACTTTGCAAAGAGGTCTAAGAGGGGGAGCAAATGGCTGCTAGAAGCAAAACACAGAAATAAAACTAAGCTGTGTCACAGCATCTCATCCCTGTGAACTATATAGTTTCCTGAAATCAGAAATAATTTTGGTGCAAGCTGTGCCAGGGCCTCCCTGATAGCTCAGTTGGTAAAGAATCCCTCTGCAATGCAGGAGACCCCAGTTCAATTCCTGGGTCAGAAAGATCACCTGGAGAAGGGATAGGCCACCCACTCCAGTATTCTTGGGTTTCCCTTGTAGCTCAGCTGGTGAAGAATCCACCTGCAATGTGGGAGACCTGGGTTCTATCCCTGGGTTGGGAAGATCCCCTGGAGAAGGGAAAGGCTACCCACTCCAGTATTCTGGCCTGGAGAATTCCATGGAGTGTATAGTCCTTGGGGTTGGGAAGAGTTGGACATAGTTGAGCGATTCTCCCTGATTATGCCAGGGCTTCAGGGCAAAAACCCAATGGGCAGGCCCTCTGCCCAGTCCCACCTGCAAAAGCCACAAAGACCAGAGTGAAAGGTGAGCTGGGTATGGCATGATGAACTTCTGAAGACATCAGTGTGGTCACTGTTCCCCATTTACCCTTAACAGATGGACAACTTCATATCACATCTTTAGATGGTGTGAGGCACTGGGGGTGGGATTACAGGACAAGGATGTGTCATCGTTGTCCTTCAGAGTGTGTCCTCATATGGGGGAATTCAAGACAGAATGGTTGAGGCTTTAAATGTCTTGCCCCTAGAGATTTCCCACATTTGTTCCTGGCTTTGAGACTGCTGAGATGGATCATAAGATCCCTTATGATTATACAGTGGAAGTGAGATATAGATTTAAGGGACTAGATCTGATAGACAGACTACCTGATGAACTATGGACGGAGGTTCGTGACATTGTACAGGAGATAGGGATCAAGACCATCCCCACGGAAAAGAAATGCAGAAAAGCAAAATGGCTTCTGAGGAAGCCTTACAAATTGCTGTGAAAACAAAAGAAGCAAAAAGCAAAGGAGAAAAGGAAAGATATTCCCATTTGAATGCAGAGTTCCAAAGAATAGCAAGGAGAGATAAGAAAGCCTTTCTCAGCGATCAATGCAAAGAAAGAGAGGAAAACAACAGAATGGGCAAGACTAGAGATCTCTTCAAGAAAATTAGAGATAACAAGGGAATATTTCATGCACAGATGGGCTCGATAAAGGACAGAAATAGTATGGACCTAACAGAAGCAGAGGATATTAAGAAGAGGTGGCAAGAATACACAGAAGAACTATACAAAAAATATCTTAACGACCCAGATAATTATGATGGTGTGATTACTTACCTAGAGCCAGACATCCTGGAATGTGAAGTCAAGTGGGCCTTAGAATGCATCACTACAAACAAAGCTAGTGGAGGTGATGGAATTCCAGTTGAGCTCTTTCAAATCCTAAAAGATGATGCTGTGAAAGTGCTCCACTCAATATGACAGCAAATCTGGAAAACTCAGCAGGCCACAGGACTGGAAAAGGCCAGTGTCCATTCCAATCCCAAAGAAAGGCAATGCCAAAGAATGCTCAAACTACTATACAGTGGCACTCATCTCACATGCTAGTAAAGTGATGCTCAAAATTCCCCAAGCCAGGCTTCAGCAATACATGAACCATGAACTTCCAGATATTCAAGCTGGTTTTAGAAAAGGCAGAGGAACCAGAGATCAAATTGCCAACATCTGCTGGATCATCGAAAAAGCAAGAGAGTTCCAGAAAAACATCTATTTCTGCTTTATTGACTATGCCAAAGCCTTTGACTGTGTGGATCACAATAAACTGTGGAAAATTCTGAAAGAGATGGGAATACCAGACCATCTGACCTGCCTCTTGAGAAACCTATATGCAGGTCAGGAAGCAACAGTTAGAACTGGACATGGAACAACAGACTGGTTCCAAATAGGAAAAGGAGTACATCAAGGTTGTATATTGTCACCCTGCTTATTTAACTTATATGCAGAGTACATCATGAGAAATGCTGGACTGGAAGAAGCACAAGCTGGAGTCAAGATTGCCGGGAGAAATATCAATAACCTCAGATATGCAGATGACACCACCCTTATGGCAGAAAGTGAAGAGGAACTCAAAAGCCTCTTGATGAAAGTGAAAGTGGAGAGTGAAAAAGTTGGCTTAAAGCTCAACATTCAGAAAACGAAGATCATGGCATCTGGTCCCATCACTTCATGGGAAATAGATGGGGAAACAGTGGTAACAGTGTCAGACTTTATTTTTCTGGGCTCCAAAATCACTGCAGATGGTGACTGCAGCCATGAAATTAATAGACGCTTACTCCTTGGAAAGAAAGTTATGACCAACCTAGATAGCATATTGAAAAGCAGACATTACCTTGCCAACAAAGATCCGTCTAGTCAAGGCTATGGTTTTTCCAGTGGTCATGTATGGATGTGAGAGTTGGACCGTGAAGAAAGCTGAGCGCCGAAGATTGATGCCTTTGAACTGTGGTGCTGGAGAAGACTCTTGAGAGTCTCTTGGACTACACGGAGATCCAACCAGTCCATACTAGAGGAGACCAGTCCTGGGTGTTCATTGGAAGCACTGATGCTGGGGCTGAAACTCCAACACTTTGGCCACCTCATGCGAGGTGTTGAGTCATTGGAAAAGACCCTGATGCTGGGAGGGATTGGGGGTAGGAAGAGAAGGGGACAACAGAGGATGAGATGGCTGGATGGCATCACCGACTCAATGGACATGAGTTTGAGTGAACTCCGGGAGTTGGTGTGGAAAGGGAGGCCTGGCATGCTGCAATTCATGGGGTTGCAAAGAGTCGGACAGGACTGAGTGACTGAACTGAACTGATCTGAGATGGATTATAGAATGAAGATAAGCAGAAGGAAAGCATGAGGATGATTCAGTGGCCAGAGGGCCATTTCTGACCACACCCTATAAATCCAAAGATAGAACAAGGCAGTGAGAAAGTGGCCATACCACCACCCACTCCCTCCACCTCTGGACTTAAAACCCTTGGTATCTTCCTATGCTCTTTGGATCAAGCTGAAAATCCTGACCTTGCCTCTGAAGTCTGCACACATCTCCAGCCTGGTCACCCTCTGTCTTTCCCACAACACCAGCCTCATCTCATTTTTCTAACCTGCTCAGCTCCTGTGAACACCAGGGCCTTTGCACCTCTACCTCAGATTCTGGCCAAATCGCCCTAATCCTCACAACCTGGTTGGACTGTCACTGCACTGGGGCATCTTCCCTCAAGCCTTTCTTTACCCATTCCAGATCAAGCCTCTGCTCCATGGGCTTATCGCTCCCTTGACACTGCCTTCTCAGCACTTAATGTTTGTATCATTATTTGTAAACCATACTGCCTGATGGATTGTAAGCTTTGTTAGGTCAGGGATGTATTTTTATTCAGCACCATATTCCACCCCCTAGCACAGTACCTGACTCAGAATCAGGACAATGGTTAGTATTTGTGGGAGGTTTTCCATCTTCTTAATGCATTCATTGGACCTCCCTGGTGGCTCAGATGGTAAAGCGTCTGTCTACAATGTGGGAGACCCGGGTTCGAGCCCCGGGTCAGGAAGATCCCCTGTAGAGGGAAATGGCAATCCACTCCAGTACTATTGCCTAGAAAATCCCATGGACAGAGGAACCTGGTAGTCTACAGTCTATGGGGTCACAAAGAGTCGGACACAACTGAGCAACTTCACTTTCACTTTCAATGCATTAATTTAAATCCTCACAGTTACCAATGAAATAAATATCATTAGCGCACCCTCTTTTCAGACGAGAGTTTGAGGAGTAGAGAGGTCAAGTAACTTGCTCAAGGTGACCCAGCCAGCAAATATCTGAGCAAGAATTTAAACCCAGATAGTTGACCTTCAAAGTCTGTGGTCTCAGCAACTACACTGCAGTGACTGACACAGATGTGTCAGATGAATGCATTTATAAACAAATGAATTAATTTAAATTTGCATAATTGTGAGACTAACTGGCCAACAGAGGTTAAGTCTGAGAGGGGTGTTTTTTTCTTTACCTGTTACCTATGCTAACATTTATTGTACGTTTATTAGGAGTATGTCCCCTTGTTTTGCTGATAAAGAAACAGAGGCTTAGAGAGTTTACTAACAGGTCACACAGCTAACAAGTAGCAGAATTTTGATTTCAAATCCTTTGAAACACTATATTACACAGACTCCCACATATATCAGGAATCACAGATTCTGGTATAAGAATGAAGGGAGAGCTCCACACTTGTGGATTTCAGTCACGTGCATCCAGACACAGACAAAGCCCTTTCAAATGAAAGAGCAAAGTGGATGGGATTTAGATTTCTTTCTCCCTTTTCTTTATGAAATTCAACCCAAGTTAAAGCATAGAAAATGGCCATTGATGACAGCTGGAATCTTGCACTGACAGACCAAGCGTCTTGTCCTTAACACTCAGACAGGAGCCCTTGACATCTCAGATCAGGAGACTGCTAGATAGTAGGCATTCTGTCTCCTACTTCTCAGAGGTCATTCCTCCTTCCCCACATCCTTAGCCCTCTTCTCCCAATTGCTCATCCAGGTTTCCCTGACCTCTTTTTTACCAATTCTGGCCCTTGGATGAAGACTAAAAGGAGCACCAGGCAGCCCTGCTGGGTTGACAGAGGTCACCTTTGTGAGCAGGCAGGTTCTGACCCTGGGCACTGGTGTGATGGCTCCTTCATTCATTCAGCAAATGTTAGCTGAGTCCTGCAACTTGGCAGGTCTTGTGGAGAGTCTAGGGGATGTAATAATGAACAGTACAATTTCTGCCACCACGGAAATGCTGCCTCCCCTGGCAGATGGGAAGCTGACACAAAGCACTAGTCACATAGTTGACTGTGGAATTCTGGGACAAGATGACACGAAGTGTCACCCAAAGATGCCTTCTCTTCTCTACCTTGTCATTCGCTAGTCCCTCCCTCCAACCGATTTCCAATTATAGAGGAGCAAGCTCATAGCTGATGACCAGAGAGGTTAAATCCTTCATCTCATAAATGAAAGAGATACACTTCCTGGGGCAAAATTCTCCCAATCTGTACCAGATAGAAAAGAAAACACAAATGGTTTGAAGGTTTTTACCACCAAAACAGAAAGTTGCAGTTTGGTGGCTGCCACCAAACAGTGCCAAAAGACTGGGGACAGAGGAGAGGAGCTTTGGGAAAAATTGACGAAGAGGACAAACCACATCTCTCAGCTGGTTTCCCCTCTCTGGGTGACCTCAAGAGAATGTTCTTGAGATCTCAAGGGTGACTATGAACATAGGGTCTGACACTTGCTTCTCACTTGATATTTCCTGAGCACCAGCCCTGTGGAGAAATGAACAAAGCAGCAGAGATGGCAGGGTGGCAGAAAGGAGGTGGCTAGGCTTGGTCCTCAACCTCCTGCAAGCCCCAGCTGGCACAGCATATTCCTGTAGGCCTGGAGTGGGCAAGAAAATAATAGGGACAGGGGCCAGCATAGTAGGCAGCAAAAAGGTCACTCAGCATGGCAAGACCAAGCTAGAGAGCATAACAAAGACTGGTGGAAATGTCCATGCCTCTAGTTTCAGGAGGGTGGGGAAGGAGGACCCAGAGAGGAACCCATAGGCAGACACAGACCTCTCCTCTTCCTCCTTATGGGTCTTTCTAACGATCTGAGACCCCAAGAAGCTTGGAATCAATATTGTGTGTGTGTGTGTGTGTGTGTGTGTGTGTGTGTGTGTGTGTGAATCTCAAGGGAGAGCTCTCTGACTAAAACTCTATAGGTTGCACTGAATATAGGAAATTAGGCTAAATGGAATTTTCTCTTTGCCAGGCAGAGACACGAGGGCTTGCCTGTGCTGATCTTTCTCTGCCCTAGAGGCCAGAATTTGTCCCTTACCAAGAACCCTTCCATCCCTCTCTGCCAACACTGGCATAGCCTCGTGTGTCCAGTGGCACCTGTGGGTACCACCACTGTCTCAAGATGGGCCAAGACTTTGGGTCTCCGGCTTCAAGATGAGCTCAGTCTGTACACGTGCCAGAGGCTGTGGATTTGGGGAGAAATGAACACACTAAACTTTCAGGAGCAGTTTGTACATCTAAGCCTAAAGATCTAAAAACGCAGCAGAAAGAGTCCAAAATGTCCAACATGGCTTCTCCAGACTGAAATAAGAGCTCTCCTCTGCTTAGATCGGATCAGATGAGAATCTCATAATTCTGATTTCCCTGAGGAGACTAATGGAACAAAATGAACCCATCAGGGTGCCCACTGGGCAGCTAGGTACAGCCTGGTAATTCATTTACATAAGACCTTTGCTTAGAGACTGCAAAGTCCTTTTACAAGTAATGCTGTGTCATAAAAAATGACTACAGGCTCCCTTAAGGCTAGATTCAATAAAACACAGAGATAAAACAAACCTTCAACTTCCCCTTGCTTCTGAGTTTATCAGGCCGTGAGAAGCAATTGTATGCGAAGAAGAAAGATGACTGGGTTTGAGAAAGGGAGGAGAGAGGTAGAGAGAGATAGAAGGCGAAAGCAAGAGACAGGAGAATTGAGGGCAGATAGGGTAGAATGGGAGAAAGAATACTGCAGAACACGAGACTTAATTATGGATTTAGTTTTCCATTCTAAACTATGATATTACAGGAGATCCAGTTTTATGCCCATGATGAAATAATATGATAATATTTATGCTAGAGAAACAAAACTATAAATAGCCTGACTCTCCATCAATAGGAAGCTGGTTGAGACAATCATAAGAGCATATATTATCCACAAATTATACTATTAATAGACTGTTTAGGGTAATATGTGACTCTTCCAAGGATATGTTTATTTGGAATATTAACATAGACATCTGTGCCAGCAGAAAGAGTAAGTCTGAGAACAGTATGATCCCATTTTGCAAAAATAATAAAAATAAAAAACAAACACACATATGCAATTAGCAGGAAAATCACTGATGTTTATAAATGTGTTAGTGTGAGTAGAGAAAGGTGTGAGGGATGCTCACAGAACTTAGCCATGGATACTTCTGGAAGGATGTGTGAGATGGTGGAAGGGAAGGAGAATAAAATAAGGTTTTCTTACTGCTTGACTTGTCATGAGGAGCACACATCATTGGAATCTGAGATTAAAAGGACTGGTAAGAAGGCTAGAAATAGTAAGTCACTTAGCATCTAAGATAACAAACAGTACTGAATCATAACAGTAAGCACTGTCTTACAGCCTGCTCTAGACCTTGCCCAATGCTGAGTTTTATGACCTGTTTGCATCTGACAGCAACCCTATGCTTCTATTTTACAGATCCAGAAATGCTTAGTAAGTTTCCTAAAATTACACCACTGATTAGGGACATAGGTGACTTGAATCCAGGTCTGTTTATTGCAGAAGCCCTGGGGAAGGTCAAGCTGGAGGCTACAGAACAAGGGTGTCGGGTGAGATGGTGCAATTTCCTTCTGAGCCCAGCGGCGGGGCAGCGATAGTAACAGCCATGAGCCAGACTCAGGGTTAGAATTGCTTCCTTCGCATATCAAACTTTAATATCTCAATTCTCATGGCTGGGCTTGGCTGAGTGAGCTGCTATTACCCATCAGCTTTTACACAGCATTTCTCAGGGAACAGGCTGTTGGGAACATTCTATATCTGGAAGCATTTTATCATTGAAGAGGCTTAACCAAGACGCAGTAAAACTGCCAAGCTCACTTTCCTATTCCCATGGGCAGGGCAATTAGGGGCACTCAGGTCTAGCCGGCGTGTGGCGTTAGGCAGTCAGGTCTTATTAATTTGGGGTTTTGTGACAATTTCACATAACCCTGGCTGAAGTTTGCCTCTGCAACATCTGTAGATAAAAAGCTTGCCAAGTTTCTTGATGAATAAGGAAAACAGACAAGTGAGAATGGGAAATGTTAAACCTACTTGAGAGATTAAAGTGATTTTGTTTTGTTTTGTTTGTGAAGAAGTTAAGCAAGGTGCCTGCCTGAAAATGCCAGGTCCTAAATAGTTGTTATTAATAGCAAAGGCAGATTCAGCAAGATTTCTAGGTCATAACTTTTTAAAAGTAGCCAAGTAACTCTATCTGCTTTAAAATAAGTCTATTTCTCCAACAATGCTATTTCCCCAAATGATTAGATATTCTTTCATCAAAATTGATAATGTCAACATAACCTCTCTGAGACTGAAAATCTGAGCATAATAAGTGTCCCCATCCTTCCTTCAGTTTATTCATCTCAGTCTTTTAGGATGAATTTGGATCTTGGCTTTAAAACTCTGGATTCCTCTGTCTCTCCAGGTCCGAGCAGATGCAAGCCACACTCCGCCTCAAGGAGCATAAAATGCCTCCTTCTCTTCTCAAAGACCAGTCTGTGTTCCTTCCCTCTTAGTCCCTTCTGGGTTTTCAAAACGACATTTTCTCTGGCCTTTCCATTTTCCCTGGACTCATTTCCTTATCCCAGGGCTGCTCCTGTCTCCTGTGAAAGCTGCCCATCTCAGCCCTCTGGAGACGAGCCATCCACATCTGCAGCCTCCACTGCTAGACGTCCTCACTCCTTCCTTCTCTGTCTTCCATCCCCACCACCACAGAAGCCACTCTCCCAAAGGCCACCAGTGACAGCCCATCAGCAAGTGCAGTGACCTTTTCTCAGTCTTCATCCTGCTCAACCTTTCTGAGTGTCTCACACTGTGAGCCATCTCATCTTCACCTCTCTGGAAAATCCATTTTTGCTTCCATTACTCTCTAGTCTTCTATTCGTTCCCTTCTTCTGGATGGGATTTCTGTTCTCTTTCAGCTTCCCTTTCCTCCCTCTACTCCATAAAATATAAACACTGTTTTTCAAATTCTCTTTCTTTTAGGGACTGGGGAGAGTGTCTCATTCTCTCCCATGACCTTAAAGGAGTCTTTGCGGGTGACTTTCAGATCTTGTGAAGTGAAGTGAAGTGAAAGCCATTCAGTCATATCTGACTCTTTGCAACCCCATGGAGCTAACAGCAAGTCTTGCTTTGCCACTAACATCTTAGCTTGCTCTTCTTCCTTCCACCACCTTCCTGCCCCTGGGCTTGACATCTTGAGATTACCATTACAATCTCCCTTCTTTCTTGCCCACCTACCCTTCCAACAGTAAGTAAAGCCCTGTTTGCTCTGATCGCAATGTCTATGGCAAACTAGCATTTGGCATTTCTTTGCTAAGTGATGTCAGATTAATTCCAAAATTCTGAGCCTCAGTTTCCCCACCTTTGCCATGTAGATCAAGGTAAACAATTGCATTGCTGTAAGGGTGCCTAGCCCTGACACTAAAACACAGAACAGGGGCAGGGTAGGCACTTCCAGGTATTACTGCTAAATAATTACAGTGTATTCTTCTTGATACATGCATTCTGTGAAATCACAGGGAACGCTGAATTAGTGAACACTGAGCCTTGGCACCTAGAGAAATCTAGGGTTAAGTTCTTACCAGACTCTGATCACAACAATCTCATCAACCAATCCATATGTAACCTTGTTTTAGGCTTGTTTCTGTCTTAAACCACCTTACTTACTAAACATTGTTGATTCTTTAGTATTTAACTCATGCCCACCCACATTGTTGCTATTGATTGAAGTTTATCTGACACCTATTCATCCCCTAAAGCATGTTACAGCCTTCTTGTGCTTAGGAACCTAGACAGCATTTACTACACTGGGGGTTATTTTAAATATAGAAATCACCAATGAAATGCAAAAAAGATGGCACTACTAAGTAGGCCACCAAAAGGACACGTATTTATAGTCTGAGAGCTGAGACAGCACTTGCCTTGCTCCACCTCAGCTGGGAACATGAACGCTGGGCACCCAGAACTTTTAACTACTCTGTGCAAGTCTGCGAATATCAGTGAAAACACCTTGAGTATTGACTGTGGGTCACAGATCCATCTCAGAGAGCAGGTGAATCTGCAAACATGGAATGCGCGAATGATGAGAACTGATTATACTCTCTCCTCCTCATACCCAGCAATTTTGTCCTCATTGAAACCTTTACTACCCCTCGCCTGGATGAAACCCCCTGGGCAATCTTTCCGCCTGAACCTCAGACTTTCCACCTTACACTTTCCATTCTCTGGGCCCGGATTTACAGGTTCTGGCTGTAAAATTCTCTTTTGTCTACCTGCTGAGCTCCTTCTCTCTGAGTAATACCCTAACCAGCTGCTATGTTATAATGTGTCAACTTCAACAAAACCACTTAACCTCTCCTCTCCTCATTCACGTTCCTAATTTCTGGATGGGCTGATGGTGCTTGCCCTACCTAATTTATAGGAATTTTTTTTGTTTGAGGATCATGTAAGACAGTGGGTCTCAAATTTTTGTGTGAAGAAAAAAATCACCAAAGAAGAGGACCAGAAAGGGAAACCTGTTTACAATTCAGGTTTCTGTAGCCTAAGCTCAGAGAGTCTGAGTTAGAAGATTGGAATCAGGCCCAGGAGTCTATTTTAACAATTTCTCTGTTTCTCAGATCACACTTTAAGAAACTGGTTTAAGTCAATGGATGTGAAGGTGTTTCATAAATCAGGATGCACGCTACCTTCATCCATCAGCAAATACTGATTGGATACCTACCACCCAGGGGCAAGTGTAGGGATGTAACAGTGAAAGGGCCAGAAAAATAAACTCAATTAGGAGATGAGGAAGGGTGGCTAGTACTTTTTTTTTTTTTTTTTTGGTGTCCCTTTCCCATAAGAACAACAGAAATAAACCAAACTTCCATAAAGAAAAAAGTAGGCAAGTACAGAGTTCTGGAAATAAGTGTGCCACCACACTCCAAAATCAATCTCAGCTGCTCCCTCAGTTGTACACATTCTGTGAAAATGGTTTGCATGTACCTCATTTCTCCCCTGCCAGATGATGCTCTCCTGCAGAACAAAGGGCCAATAGTCTGTGTCTCCAAGAACTACTCTTATAGGCCTTTGTACCAGGTGTCTGCTCAGCAGGTGTCTAAATGGATGATCTGGTTATACAGATGTTAGCTGGCTAAAGCCCAATTCAATACAGTTAAACAGAAGACCATTTTAAAAAAATAGTAAATACTAACTTTTTACTTTTTACCTGGCTTGTGGACAGGGATAGCTGTTGGCTGCTCAAAGAGGCAGGCAAGGAGTGGAAAGAGAGGTTACACACCTATATTAAAATGCCTACTGTGTGCCAGCCACTGCACTCACACTCCTGTAACTGGAAGCTCTGTAACCCAACTTTGAACCTCAAGGCAAGATGCCTCATGGAGGATCGCAGAAGAGTAGAGGCACCTTCCAACTGCCTACACCTGTCTGGTCTATAGATTTTGCATCAGAGGCATTTAACCTATCATGTGCCATGGACTTTCTTGGCACTCCAGCGAAGTCTACTGACCCCTGTTCAGGAGCATGTCTTCAAACATACAAGACTAAGATACACAGGATTCTAAAAGGAAACCATGATATTGAAACAAGGTTAGCAAAATACTACTAAAAAAAAATATGGCAGTATGTATGCTTCTTTATAATTGTATTAAATAAGACTAAGGAGCAATCTATGAAGCATTATCTATGATAATTTCAAATAATAAATGTAACAATATAAACATCTGTAATATGACATGAAAATACATGGGCTTTCTACTGGTGACAAAGTCACAGGAGCCACTAACAGTGGTTTGTTGCCTGTATTTTCAATGGAAGGAAATTCTAATGTGTAGCTGGACACTTAAGAAGATAAAGATGCAGCTTCCTTCTGTCCAAGTTCATAGGTATCCCTGATTCTATCCAGGGACCTGTTGAGCCCCAGGTCAGAATCTCTGTTTTAGGTTGGGGACTTTGGTAACTGAGATTTAGAGAGTCTTCTTGTTCTTTATAAGGCCATGTAGCTCTACATCTACCTCTGCTGAGTAATTCAATGTTTACTCACTACTTGTCAAGAAAATCTTTTGAGAGTCCAGCTGAAACCTATTTCTCTTCAGCCTGCTTTGTTTTATCGTCCACTGAGCACACTGCCACTGGATCTCCTATTTTCCACTTGAGAGAGAAGTGAACAACTATTAACTGACTTTGCTCTGTTGCTTAAAGACTTCAGGGTAGAGAGCAAACTTTTAAAATAAGCAAGCAAAAATGTGTTTAATGTAGAAAAAATAAGAAGCAAGCAGCAAAAATAAGAAAATGCCAGGCCCAATACCATCATCCAGACATAAATTCTATTAATAGTTTGATATATACATTTTAATAGGGCTTCCCTCATGGCTCAGATGGTCAAAATCTGCCTGCAATGCAACACACCCCAGTTCAATCCCTGGGTCCGAAAGATCCCCTGGAGAAGGGAATGACTACCCACTCCAGTATTCTTGCCTGGAAAATCCCACAGACAGAGGAGCCTGGCAGGCTACAGTCCATGAGATCACAAAGAGCTGGACACACCTAAGCCTTTGACTGTGTGGATCACAATAAACTGTGGAAAATTCTGAAAGAGATGGGAATACTAGACCACCTGACCTGCCTCTTGAGAAATTTGTATGCAGGTCAGGAAGCAACAGTTAGAACTGGACATGGAACAATAGACTGGTTCCAAATAGGAAAAGGAGTTCGTCAAGGCTGTATATTGTCACCCTGCTTATTTAACTTATATACAGAGTACATCATGAGAAACGCTGGACTGGAAGAAACACAAGCTGGAATCAAGATTGCCGGGAGAAAAATCAATAACCTCAGATTATGCAGATGACACCACCCTTATGGCACAAAGTAAAGAGAAACTACAAAGCCTCTAGATGAAAGTGAAAGTGGAGAGTGAAAAAGTTGGCTTAAAGCTCAACATTCAGAAAACGAAGATCATGGCATCTGGTCCCATCACTTCATGGGAAATAGATGGGGAAACAGTGGAAACAGTGTCAGACTTTATTTTGGGGGGCTCCAAAATCACTGCAGATGGTGACTGCAGCCATGAAATTAAAAGACGCTTACTCCTTGGAAGGAAAGTTATGACCAACCTAGATAGCATATTCAAAAGCAGAGACATTACTTGGCCAACAAAGGTCCATCTAGTCAAGGCTATGGTTTTTCCTGTGGTCATGTATGGATGTGAGAATTGGACTGTGAAGAAGGCTGAGGGCCGAAGAATTGATGCTTTTGAACTGTAGTGTTGGAGAAGACTCTTGAGAGTCCCTTGGATTGCAAGGAGATCCAATCAGTCCATTCTGAAGGGATTTCTTTGGAAGGAATGATGCTAAAGCTGAAACTCCAGTACTTTGGCCACCTCATGCGAAGAGTTGACTCATTGGAAAAGACTCTGATGCTGGGAGGGATTGGGGGCAGGAGGAGAAGGGGACGACAGAGGATGAGATGGCTGGATGGCATCACTGACTCGATGGACGTGAGTCTGGGTGAACTCTGGGAGTTGGTGATGGACAGGGAGGCCTGGTGTGCTGCGATTCATGGGGTCGTAAAGAGTCGGACACGACTGAGCGACTGAACTGAACTGAACTGAAATGACTAACATATATTTTTTAAGACTTATAAAGATGTCTGTATATACATAGGAAAATACCGATACTATTTTTTAAACAAAACTGAGATCATTTTGTGTACATTCTTTGGTAACATATTTCTCACACTTAACACATCAGAGACATCTGTGTATGTTAAAAAATATTCTACCCCATTTTTTTTTTTTAAAGTCGAGGTGGTTGAATTTCATTGAATAACTGTGACATAATTTAACAAATCCCTGTATTAGAATTTTAAGCTGTTTTAGTCATTTTCATAATTAAAACAATACTTAATAGGAAGAAATATTTTATTTCTACTTACCTACTAGTCAGGTGACCTTTTCTTACCTCAAACAGAGAATAGGACATAACAGCCCCTTCTCATAACATGGTAGGGAAAATTAAATGGGATAAAGCAGGTAAATTGCTTGGCAGAGGGCCTTGAACATAGTAAATGTACAGTAGGCATAATAATAATATAATTTTTAAATTATTCTATAGGATAAATTCTTCAGTGTAAAATTTCTGGGTCAAAAGATGGACCCAAATTTGAAATGTGCTAACCAACCTGTGACCTAGGAAGATTGTTTCCTGGCATTAATGACTGTGAGAAACTATTTCCCTTAGCATTGTTACTTTTAAAATCTTGTCTGTTTTGCTGTGTCTTGACATTATCATAGCACTACGGGGGCTGACTATTTTGTATACGTGCCTAAATGCTCAGTTGCTAAGTCATGTCTGACTCTGCGATCCTGTGACTGTAGTCCGCCAGGCTCCTCTGTCCATGGGATTCTCCAGGCAAGAACACTGGAGTGGGTTACCATTTCCTCTTCCAGGGGATCTTTCCAACCAAGGGGTTGAACCCACATCTCCTGCATCTCCTGTATTGGCAGGCAGATTCTTTACTGCTGAGCCACCTTGGAAGCTCCACTTTGTATACACTTATTGGCTATTCAAATTTCTTTTAAGAATTTTTTTCCTCAAACTTTGTCATATGTTGCAAGTATTTTTTAAGTTTTTATAATTTCCCCTGTAGTTTTATTTATACTGCCTTTTGTATGGAGACGCTTTGGAGTGAGTGAGTGAAGTCGCTCAGTCGTGTCTGACTCTTTGTGACCTCATGGACTGTAGCCCACCAGGCTCCTCCCTCCATGGGATTCTCCAGGCAAGAGTACTGGAGTGGGTTGCTAATAACTTAATGTAGTCAGTTCTGTCTCCTCCCTCCCTACCTCTTGAAAGTGAAAGTGAAAGTGTTAGTTGCTCAGCTGTGTTCCATTAGTTTGGGTGCCCATGGACTGTAGCCTGCCAGGCTCTTCTGTCCATGAGATTTCCTAGGCAAAAATACAAGAGTGGGTAGCCATTCCCTTCTTCAGGATCAAACCTGGGTCTCCTGCATTGCAGGTGGATTCTTTACCATGTGAGCCACCAGGGAAGCCCTTCCTTTTCCTTAGAGGTCCATTCTTTGGAGCCACATTTGGAAAGACCAGCTCTATCCCCAGTTTATAATACATTTGTTATGTTTTAAGTACTTTTAGCTCATCTGGAAATTATTTTAATGTACAATATGAGGAAGAAAATTAACTTAAAACATTTTCATAGCTATCCAATTGTACCAAAGCAATTACTGAATACGTGGATTCTTTTCAACAAAGAGATGGTTCAAGAATCTGTACTAACCTGGTGTAAAGTACATTTCAAAGAAATAGATTTGATTATGCTTTATTCATTTACACTATATTTGCTTTCTTAGTTCAAAATGGTAAGGAGTGATTACATTAGACAAAACAATATTAATTAATCTTTCCCACATCCTAGTTGGCAATTTCTAGCAAATCCTTAAACATATTTTATCATTCTTTTCTCTTTTTCCCTAATCATCTCTATATCTCCAGCTTTGTCCTACTGGACGAATAGGATAACAGGTAAAATAGCAATGCTTACATGGCCACTTTTGCTAATAGTGTTGATTTTTTCCTAATACATTAAATATACCCAGGTGGCACAGTGGTAAAGAATCTGTCTGCCAATACAGGAGACACAAGAGACTTGGGTTCAATCCCTGGCTTGGGAAGGTCCCCTGGAGAAGGGAATGGCAACTCACTCCAGTATTCTTGTCCATAGGAAATCCAATGGACAGAGGAGCCTGGTGGGTTACAGTTCATGGAGTCACAAAGACTCGGACATGACTGAGCAACTAAACAACAGCAACGACAATGCAGACATCACTTTGTAAAGATGATGGGCTCTTTAGGAACAGAATTGTGCCCCTGAAATTATTTTGTAAGATGTATTCAGTATAAGTAAATATTTTGTAACTTTTGAATAAGGAAAGAATGAATTCACCTAAAAGTTTAAGATGAAATTTTATTTTTTCATTTTGGCCCTACCCGCTAAGGTGTATTCTGGATGTTTGGCATGCTTGCTATGTGTTGGTACCAATCAACTGAGATAATTCTTGAAGATTGGCCCAGATGATAGTTTCTCTTGTCACAAATGGAGTCAGATGACTTGGGTGGGAGGCTAAAACTGGCCATGGTTGACTGAATGACAGCGAGGCTGGAAGAAAGCTGTTAGAAACACCAAGAGTGTCTGAAAAAAAGGAACTTTATTGACTAATAAGACATCTAAGACATCAAAAGATAGTAAGAGGAGAAAAGCATGGATTCCCATCTGCCCAACAGAAATCTACCAAAGTCAGATTAGTCTCGTCACCATCCCAGAACTGAAGTACTAAAGAAATTGCCTGCTGCCCCAAAGTCTTTAAAAAAGCACATCTGAGGCTATACATATACTCCTGTTGAACTTACTCTATTTCTCTAAATTATGTCAGTGGTCAAAGTGGTCACTCCACCTGTGAACTCAAAGAGTAACTCAATGGAGTTACCACCAATATAGACAAAGCTGAGCTCTGCAGAATTCAGTACAGTTTTCGGTCATCTGCCTATGACATCCAAGTCATGTATCACAGAGCCAAACTTCAGGTGAAGGAGCAGAGAATTATTTGGAAAATGCAACTCTTCCCTCTCCCTTTCAGCCCATGCTTCTCTGATCTGTGCAGGACATACCCCAGTTCTCATAAAAACAAACATGTTCCTCTTTCTCAGCTATGATTGAGTTCAGTGTCCAGCCTGTATTCAAGGTCTCGAAATCCTATGCCCTTTCTTCAACAACTGGCCCTCTATTCCACTGCCCTAACCCTCACTGGAGCATGCCATGTTCAGACAAAAGGAACTCTTCAAACCTGAATTTAGTGATTGGTATGTTCAAACAGGGAGGGAGGAAAACTATAAACCAGGTAAATAAATCTAGAATGTAGAAGGAGGCAATGCCAGCCAGAGAATCAGAGGTATACTCTAATATCCCCAACATTCTTCCTTCTAACTCATCCTTCTCTCAAGTGTTGGCTGTAAGAGGGGCACAGAAATACAGTCTACTTGGAAGTCAAGTGGGACGAGAGGAAGGTTTAAAACCACATTTATCAAAATTAGGAAAATGTCTGCTGTACAGATCCAAAACTGGAGAGGGGCAAGTGAAGACCAAGGGAGCAGCTCAGCCTTTCCTTGTCTACCATCAACCGCCTCTCAAAATCCTGTCTCTTGGGGCTTCTATGGCAGTCTAATAGTTAAGACTTTGCCTTCCAATGAATGGGATGTGGGTTCAATCCCTGGTTGGGGAGCTAAGATTCCACATGCTTCATGGCCACAAAATCAAAACATAACACAGAAACTATTGTAACAAATTCAATAAAAACTTTAAAAGTAGTCCACATTAAAAAAAAAAAAAAAAAAACTTAACCAAAAATCATGTGTCTTCCCAACTCCCAAAGCGCAGATCTCTAGTGTACAACCTTCATGGTGTTATTTCCTGGTTTCCTCACCTCAAGTCAGACACTGGTACAGTGAAGTCGTTTCTCAGTTATCTGAACTGGAATCCATGTTGCCCTTCCAGCAGGCCCAGGATTGGTTTTATTTCCTCAGCTCTCTTCCTTTCCAAGGATTCCCTTGTATTCTTTTGTCCAGGTCCTACTTTCAAAAGTCCAGCTATGGCCTTCACCTCTTCTAAGAAGCCTTCCTTGGCATATTGAGAGTCTCATTATTTGAACTGCCCATGCTGGTACAATACCAGAAGAGACCCTATAACTCCATGCTTCTTGGAGTTAGCTCCATGCTTCTTGCCCTCTGTCTTACTCTTTGAAGAATATACAAGGAATTCTCATGGTTCCTTGACCTAATGAAATTTACAAAATTCTGAAACCAAAATTGTATCTCGTCTTTACCCTGAGACCTCTAGTTTCAGAGTAAAGTAGAAATAAAATGATGTACCATGAAGTCCAGGGTGATCCCCAGTGCTAACAGAAACCAAAGTCCCAGGGCCAGTAAACCATTGACTCTAAGTCTTACTTCCCTCATATTAAAAGATAAGTAATTGCATCCCTATCATGTGATATCCATTTCTAAGGTGGGATATTGTTGTCGTTTTGTTGTGCTAGTCACTTCAGTCCTGTCTGACTCTTTGCGACCCCATGGACTGTAGCCCACCAGGCTCTTCTGTCCATGGGATTTTCCAGGCATGAATACTGGAGTGGGTTGCCATTTCCTTCTCCAGGGGATCTTCCCGACTCAGTGATCAAACCCAGATTTCCTGCATTGCAGGCAGATTCTTTACTGTCTGAGCTACCAGCAAAGCCCCAAGATAAGACATATACACACTAAATACAGGGTCTGGTTCAGGAAAGTATTAACTATGTTTTTCCTCTTACTTCTAGTCACTACTCCTGCCCCATGCCATATTTCTCACCTACTTTTAATGAAAGCACACTCTCTATTGACATGACTGCTTTCCACTTTGTTTCTGCCATTTAAGGCCACGACGTAACACTTTTAATCAACTATAACTAAGCTTTCTACATGCACGGCCCATATCCAGTTCTGGAACTGCCTGCCTCCATTGGGCCCCCTGCATTGTGTATGATCTGTACTGGCATGAATGAATGATTAGCAATGCCTTTCTTTTATAAAACGGGTACCTGCTTTAATATATGTCTGGTTCAAAACTGGCCCTTGCTTTGCCTGCCCAAATCAGTGATCTCTGTGTTCTGAAGACACTGTCAGAATAATTGGTTTTGCACCACAGAGCATGCAAAAGAGACCTAATTGGCGATGACATTTCAGTAGCCAGCAAGTCTTGAAGTCAGGAAGGATTTTTTTTTTTAGCATCATCTTTATGTTTAATGAAACGTTCAACTCTCTCCTTAAGAGTTTTATTTTCTAATTTCCCTAAACTGCATTTCTAGTTTCTACATGTTGCCTGTCTCATGGTGACAGTTTCAGGCATTTTCCCAAGTGCTAATGATACAAAGGATGAATGATAACATGGGTAAATGGCTGTGGAACCAAGCTTTTGAAAAGATAAAATAAAACAAGAAATTGGACTTTTCTAGCTTCTGTTCAATTTCAGTGACATATTTCTTATTAGCTGCTTTTGTTTTTACTCTGTGGGTATTTAAATTTTTGCAAATTGAGTACTTTCTCCCAGAGAACTACCAATTGAGCATTTTCAGCCATGGCAAACAGCATTCTTCTCATAGGAAGTAGATTATAGCATTGCTCCAGAATAATTGAAAATCCTGTTCAACTGTTAGCTTGGTTCCCGGATGGGCTTTTACTTGCAGGGAACATGGAAAGGCAAGAGTGTCTGGAGTGGGCCATTCTTCGTCCTAGGTTATATTTCCAGCAACTCCCCCCATGGCAGTTCACGCTGCTATCTCAATACGTTTCTAACATTCATGTCTGAGCACATCCCTCCCCTCCCAACACTGTAATGGCTCTCCTTACCTTCAGTGCAAAAGCCAAACTTCCAGCTCTGCAGGCTCAGCTACTATCTGCACCTGATGGTCCAGCCCCACTGAACTAACATCCAGTATTGTTCTCAAAGCATGCCATACTCTTGCTGGCCTTCGGAACTTATGTACATGCTCTCATTGTCAAGAACCCAGAACCCACTCTCTATGTGCCTTCCCAGTCCTCACCCAGCTCACTTGAGTTCTCTTGAATCCTGTTCATCACTCAGAACTTGACCGTGATGTCATTTCTACCACACATCTTCTGTCACTCCTGCTAGGCTAGGTGCATCTCTCTATGATCCTCCAGTTCCATGGACCTCCCATAGTCTAACCACACAATAACCCTGTAATGTACTGACTTTTTTTTTTTTGCTATTATCTGCTTCATATCCCTCAGAAGACTGCTCAGGTGAAATGGATGTCTTATTCACAACTGTGCTCTGCAGGAACCAGCAAAAGAATGGCTGACTGATTTGTTGGAAACTGCTGTGCTAGTACTCTTGCCTGGAAAATCCCATGGGCAGAGAAGCCTGGTAGGCTGCAGTCCATAGGGTCACTAAGAGCTGGACACGACTAAGCGATTTCACTTTCACTTTTCACTTTCATGCATTGGAGAAGGAAATGGCAACCCACTCCAGTTTTTTTGCCTGGAAAATCCCAGGGACAGGGGAGCCTGTTGGGCTGCCATCTATGGGGTCACACAGAGTCCGACAGGACTGAAGCGACTTAGCAGCAGCAGCAGCAGTGGTATATTACGGATATAATACTAAGAATATTACCAAGTAACATATATTATGTGTGTGTGTGTTAAGTTGCTTAAGTCATGTCTGACTCTTTATGACCCCATGGATGGGCTCCACTCTGTCCATCGGATTCTTCAGGAAACAATACTGGAGTGTGTTGCCAAACCCTTCCGCAGGGGATCTTCCTGACCCAGGGATCGAACCCGAGTCTCTCCTTTCTCCTGCATTGGCAAGCAGGTTCTTTATCAATAGTGCCACCTGGAAAGTCTGATATATATATTATATATTATGCTATATATAATTAATACCAAGTAATACTAAGAAATATTAGGATCGTTGGCTAATTTTGCTGAAAGTAAATCCAGATATTTAGCTTATACCCAATTTGTACTTGATTACTTCATGAATTGTTTCTGTAACAAAAGCATGCAAGGGTCTGCATGCTGTAGGGAATCAATATGTGTTGTTAGCTATGTGGATCATGGGGCTTCCCAGGAGGCTCAGTGGTAAAGAATTTGCCTGCCAATGCAGGAGTCACAGGAGCCAAGGGTTCAATCCCTGGCTTGGGAAGATCCTCTGGAGGAGGAAACGGCAGCCAATTCCAGTATTCTTACCACAATAATCCCATTGGCAGAGAAGCCTGGTGGGCTACAGTCCATGGGGCTACATAGAGTCAGACGTGATTGAGATGACTGAGATGCATTCATGTGGATCATGTTCCTCTATAAGTAGTTACTCTTTTTCAGTGGCCTATCAATGATTGATAAGAGTTTGAGCACCTAGTTCCTAGTTGTTTTTGCAACCAAGGATGAAACATGATGAAAAATAAATTTCGATTACTATAAAAGAAGATCTTATTGATCATAAAGACTATGAACATTGGGAGAGTTTATATAGGGAGATGACCAAACATTGCCCTGTGTGTGCTTAGTTGCTCAGTCCTGTCTGACTCTTTGCGATCCCATGGACTGTAGCCCACCAGGCTCCTCTGCCCATGAGGGATTCTCCAGGCAAGAATACTGGAGTGGGTTGCCATGCCCTCCTCCAGGGGATCTTCCCAATCCAGGGATCAAATCCTGGTCTCCCGCATTGCAGGTGGATTCTTTACCATCTGAGCCATCAGGAAGGCCCTAGTCTATTACATTTTTGGCTTCCCTCATGGCTCAGTGGTAAAGAATCTGCCTGTAATACAACAGAGGTGTATTCAATCCCTGGGTCAGGAAGATCCCCTGGAAAAGGACATGGCAACCCACTCCAGTATTCTTGCCTGGAAAATACCAAAGACAGAGGAACCTGGTGGGCTACAGTCCACGGGGTTGTAAAGAGTAAGACACGACTGAGCACAAACACACATATTGTATTTTTAGCCATGGGCCCTATAGGTAAATGAAGATATAATCTGTCCTTGGCTTTCATGATGGATCATTACCTTGGAACAAATAAAGGTCATCACTATAGTCACTAGTGGCCACCTAAGTTAAAGTCATGATAATGTCCAGGACAATATTCCACATAAACTTAATGACTTATCTAAGCTGTTCAAATGTATTCTTAATACTTGTAGAATTCCACCTGGGTGCTCAGGATTTCTAAAGCAGCAGCTAGACCAGAAGTAGCTGTGAAGGGTAAAAATCAGATCACAGCAATTATCCACTTAATGTGGCATTTATCTGAAATACTAGCTTAGTGCAAGGTCATTTATACTAACCACCATTTATTTCTTGAACATTTTCCTGAAACTAACAATAATCATAAAGATAATAATTTATTGCAAACGTAATCAATTCAAGAAAGATAATTAGCATGAACAATTATTGTAGGGCAATACTAGCTGTCCATAAAACATATGCCGAAATCTGTTTCTTGCTCCCTTTGGAAGAGATTAGTTACATATGGTTTATATGGTTTGCCTCTTGCAGATGTTGATACTTAAAAAAAATATGAACATTATTAATCTTTTTGTGAAGAACAAAAGAATTAATCGAGAGCCTCATTATCATAGATTATTGAGGTTTTAGATGATAATGGCATTTTATTTCAGAAGTTCATCAAACAGAGGATTTTAATTGTGAGGCTTGACTGACTAATCATGACCACTTTGACTCGTGGTAATTATGCATCAAGATGGAAGTTTTCAATGAGTCTCCTTGAAATTAAGGGTACATTCTGCCATTGTGCATTTGATACAGAAAAAAATATGCTCCAATTCTAATATTTGAAAATGTCAAAAACCTACTTATAAGCATACTTGTTCTAAAAATACATTCTAAAAACTTTAGAAGTACATGAGCCGAGAAACAAGAATGTAGGAGTGGCTTTCAGACCTTGAGAGGGAAGGGTCATGGGGCCAACTTAAATAATTAACTAATAAGAGAGTCAACATGTTCTCTGTGCAAGGAAAGGTCCTCCAACTCAAAGCAAAGGGGTTAAGGTGCACACCAAAGGAGTTCATATGCCCACCCACTGGTTAGAACCACAAGGAAAGCATACTGCTGTTTTTCTACCCCTCAAGCTCTCCATGACAGATGACTTGGAAGAGAAAGTACATTCTCACTTCAAAATATTAGATAGGTGACACTGGTACCATGGCTGGTATCACACATCTGATGGGAGCACACAATGTTCCTGTAGAGAAGCTTCTTCTAAGCTGTGTAACCTTCATAGTTAGAGCTAAATAAAGATGACAGCAATTTCCCCCAGGACGGTAGGTGTCCAATATGCTGGAGAAATAACTTCAGAAGGAATGAAGAGGCTGGACCAAAGTAGAAATGATGCTCAGCTGTGGATGTGTCTGGTGGTGAAAATAAAGTCCGATGCTGTAAAGAACAATATTGCATAGGAATCTGGAATGCTAGGTCCATGAATCAAGGTAAATTGGACATGGTGAAGAGGGAGATGGCAGGAGTGAATATCAACATTTTAGGAATTAGTGAACTAAAATGGATAGGAATGGGAGAATTTAATTCAGATGCCCATTATACCTACTATTGTAGGCAAGAATCCCTTAGATTAAATGGAGTAGCCCTCATAGTTAACAAGAGAGTCCAAAATGCAATACTTGGGGGCAATCTCAAAAATGACAGAATTATCTCAGTTCATTTCCAAGGCAAACCATTCAACACCACAGTAATCCAAGTCTATGCCCCACCTATTAATGCCAAAGGAGATGAAGTTGAATGGTTCTATGAAGACTGGCAAGACCTGCTAGAACTAACACCAAAAAAAAAAAAAAAAAAAAAAGATGCCCTTTTCATCGCAGAGGATTGGAATGCAAAAGTAGGAAGTCAAGAGATACTTGGTGTAATAGGCAAGATTGGCTTTGGAGTACAAAACAAAGCAGGACAAAGGCTAGCAGAGTTTTACCAAGAGAACACACTGGTCATAGTAAACACCCTCTTCCAACAACACAAGAGATGACTCTATACATAGACATCACCAGATGGCCAACACAGAAATCAGGCTGACTGCGTTCTTCTCAGCTGAAGATAGAGAAGCTCTATACAGTCAGCAAAAACGAGACCTAAATCTGACTGTGGCTCAGATCAAGAGCTCTTTATTGCAAAATTCAGGCTTATATTGAATAAATTAGGGAAAAACACTAGACCAAAAAAAAAAAAAAAATGTGATGTCTCTGCCTTTTAGTACACTGTCTAGATTTGTCATAGCTTTTCTTCCAAGGAGCAAACAGCAAGATTTCATGTCTACAGTCACCATACACAGTGATTTTGGAGCCTAAGAAAATAAAATCGGTCACTATTTCCACATTTTCCCCATCTATTTGCCAAGAAGTGATGGGACCAGATGCCATCATCTTGGTTTTTTGAATCTTGAGTTGTAAGCCAGCTTTACCACTCTCCTCTTTGACTTTCATCAAGAGGCTCTTTAGTTCCTCCTTATGCCATTAGAATGGTATCATCTGCATATCTGAGGTTATTGATATTTCTCCCAGCAATCCTGTTTCCAGCTTGTGAATCATCCAGTCTGGCATTTTGCATGCTGTGCTCTACATATAAGTAAACAAGAAGAGTGACAATATGCAGCCTCGATGTACTTACACCTTTCCCAGTTTTGAATGAGTCCATTGTCCCATGTCAGTTCTAACAGTTGCTTCTGGACCTGCATACAGGTTCCTCAGGAAACAGGTAAGTTGGTATGATATTCTCATCTCTTTAATAATTTTCCACAGTTTGCTATGATCCACACAAATGTTTTAACATAATCAATGAATCAATGTATTTTTGGACTGCCGTTGCTTTTCTATGATCCAATGGATGTTGGCAATTTGATCTCTAGTTCTTCTGTCTTTTCTAAATCCAGCTTGTACATCTGCAACTTCTTGGTTCATGTACTGTTGAAGCCTAGCTTGAAGAATTTTGAGCATTACCTTGCCACCTTACCAACATGTGAAATGAACACAATTGTACAGTAGTTAGAACATTCTTTGGCATTGCTCTTCTTTGGAATTGGAATGAAAATGGTCCTTTCTAGTCCTGTGGCCACTGGTGAGTTTTCCAAATTTGCTGGCATACTGAGTGCAACACTTTAACAGCATCATCTTTTAGGATTTGAAATAGCTCAGCTGGAATTCCATTACCTCCACTAACTTTGTTCATAGTAATGAAAGGCCCACTTGATTTCACACTCTAAGATGTATGGCTGTAGGTGAACTGACTACACCATCATGTTTAGCTGGGTCATTAAGACCTTTCTTGTATAGTTATTCTGTGTATCTTGCCAACTCTTCTTACCTCTTCTTAATCTCTTCTGCTCCTGTTAGATTTTTGTTTTTTCTGTCCTTTATTGTGCCCATCTTTGCATGAAATATTCCCTTTTTCTTGAAGAGACTTCTAGTCTTTCCCATTCTATTGTTTTCCTCTATTTCTTTGCATTGTTCACTTAATTAAGGCTTTCTTATCTCTCCTTGCTCTTCTCCGGAATTCTGCATTCAATTGGGTATTTGCCCATGGAATATTTGTTGACACTTCCCTAAACTGTTATGTTTTCTGGAACCTTAGTTTCCAGAACTGCAAATAGAGAGAAATTTGGTATCACACAATCCACTATTTTCTTTACACGACACACATCCTTCTGAGGAAGGACAAAGAACCCAAGAAATAAAGATCCTAGGTGGGTGATATAGGCTCTGTTAGCTAACATTTGGAGCAAATTCACTCAAAGGCTGAAACATGAGAACATCAACCTATTACAGAAGAGGGAAGAAAATGAATGGAAATTCAAATAGTCCTTATCTGAGCTGTTTTCATGGAAATGGAGAGAGGCGATAAAGGATCTGTCTAAAAGCATCCAGGGAAGATACAGAGTCTCTCACTCCATCTCTGTTTTCAGCCATAGCCGGCAGAGGGTACAGAGGTGCCAGGGTAAGGATGAAGACTGGCAAACATTTTTATTAAGAAAAGGGCGATAAGCCCAATATGAATCAGACAATTAAGTGGACACTGAGTAAAGACTTCTACTAGCCTACACAGTGCTATTGTGCCTACTGGAAAAGTCATACTCCCAATGCCTGGGAATCTGACCTCAGCAAGCTGAGCAAGTGTGTGAGATGGCACAGCTCAGAAGATATGATGTGTGGTAAATTTAAATGACATGGACTTAGTGCCGAGACCACAATTAAAGTCCAAGAAAACAGACACATACTTGCTTATCTGTGCAGTTCCCTACTCTTAGTGGGAAGGACAAATAGGCTTACAACTATAAAACCAACAGCTCATATTTGACTTGAGAATGTAGCATTTTACATTGAGTCTAACAAATCTGTGGTTTGTTTCATCCCTGTAAGCCACATGCACTTATTCCAGCATGCACCAACACACATTTCTCCCATCAGAATATACGAGAAGTCTCTTTCACCTTCTAATCCCAGCCTTCACCTACCCACCACATGCAGAGACATTGGTCTCAGCCTGATCACTCTCAGATCCCTGTGTCTCCAATTTCTGCTCTGTTCCTCACCTCTGGTGGAAGAGAACTACCTCTGGACCTTTGGGCTGACTCTTTATGGCCTCTTGAGCCCACCTTCTGGTCCCTTTTTCAGCTGGTCTCCATTTTCTGACTTGCCTTAAACTTTCTGCTGTACCTCTGACCTCCACAGTGGTCATTTTTCCTAATTATAGTCTACTCAGACTGACCATGGCTGAGCTGTTGTTCACTAAGTCACATCTGACTCTTTGTGACTCAATGAACTAGCATGCCAGGTTTCCCTGTCCTTCACTATTTCCCAAAGTTTGCTCAAACTCATGTCCTTTGAATTGGTGATGCCATCCAACCATCTCATCCTTTGTTGTCCCCTTCCCTCCTTCCCTCAGACTTTCCCAGCATCAAGGTCTTTTCTAGCATGGCTGAGTTGGCATTCCCTTAATATCCAACTTTGACAAAGGAGATAGTCCTAAGCTTGACATGCATGAAATAGACACACAATAAGTATTTGCTGAAATACTGTTAAATGAATTGGGTAACTGAATATTGCCAATGGTCAGCTCTGGACTCTGGTTGATCTTACAGACATTTGGATTTATCTCACTTATTGAGCTTCAATTATGGCTTTGTTAATCAATCTCTCTCCAAACCATATTAGCTGCATGGTTAAGCCTATGATGAGGACAATTTATCCACTGGTGAATGAGAAATGATTGAATTAGCTGAAGATGGCTGGACTAAATTAGCTGGGGAAAAAAAAAAAAGAAGAGCCTTAGACACTTGGAGTTAGTTTGTCATCTCCTGCACAATTCACTGAATCTTCTAGGCCAAGATTTAATCAGAGCCACTGGTGGGACTGAGAACCAAGTAACTACCATTAATTGAGCAGGCAATACACTAACTGTGCCTTAATAAAGAAACCTCACAGATGGAAGATAAGCCTTATTTTGTCCGCTTTTTGGATAAGAAACTGAGGCCAAGACATAAGGAGACTTTGTCAACATAACGAGGTTGGTAGATGCTACAGCCTGAATTCAAATTGGGTCTGGTTAATTCCAAAGACCACATTTTCTGCATATTTTGGCTTAGCTTCTCTACTGTGGTGAGGCACAGGATAGGGACCCAAACTTTAGAATATAAGAAATCAGAGCTCTGGGTCGCAAGGAACTCATAGCCACATTTGAAACAGGCATGTGGCCAGAAAGAGATAGAAAGATAGTTGTAAGGTAGGAAGTGGTTCACCACCTGGAAGAAACTGAAGGATGGCCATTGCATACTCTCCAGTTCCTTTCTGGTTTTCCCCCTTCTATTCTGCCAGGCAAAGCCCTGAGATCCCCTTTGGGACCACAGTCTGCAGACACACCATTTCCTGCTGGCTGATTCCCCCCGTTTGACTCTGCTCCCTGCTGCCCAGTCATAGATGTGGGTGAGATTCACACCACCCCTCTCAATCTCTGGACTTTCTGTGAGCTTCCCAGACCCTCAAATATCAGGCAGGTTCCAGAACTGCACCAATCTGCCCTCAGAGCTGAGCTTCCTGTACTGCTAGTCAGCGAGGTTCTTAAAGTTCCAGATCTTAAACTTGATTATTTTTCTCTCTGTTTGAGTTTATTCAGACCTTCATCTACAGCCCCTGCCTGTTTCCTCTCTCAGTTTATATTCTTTCTCCTAAAGCCTACTTGCCCTGCCTGACTTTTAGGACAGTCTTCTGGGTACAGATGCACATTCCAGCTTCATGCTATGCCTTCACCTGCCTTCAAAAACCCTGCTGAGATGTGCGAGCCCAGCTCTGTTTACCCTCTTTTTGCAGCATGGTGAGGTGGGACCAACATGAACAGGGACTGGCTTGCCGGTTTACACTTGATCATGAACCCAGCTACTTGCAATAACCCCATTTCCACCTGTAACAAGGGTGCTCATTTGCTGTGAGGCTCCCAATCAATGCAAACATGTGATGACCATAGGAGAGATTAGGGTAGGGGAGCAGTAAAAGGGACTTCAAAGAAGTAAGCCATGTCCTTGCCCTCAGGGTTTGAAGGGAAGATTCCAAAAAGTAATTTGAAAAGGACACAGGCAGAACACAACTAAATGGCAGAATGACTGGCAGTGATGGGATGATGATGGTAACAATCGCTCCTCATCTCTAATCCTCACAGCAAAGATATTTTATCTCCATTTTACTGATGAGGAAACTGAGCGTGAGAGATGAAAAAACCTCAAGTATATATATGTGTCAAAGTCAGTTTAGAAACATAAGTCCACAAGCCAGTCCCTGTTCATGTTGGTCCCACCTCACCATGCTGCAAAAGAGAGTGAACAGAGCTGGGCTCACACATCTCAGCAGGGTTTTTGAAGGCAGGTGAAGGCATAGCATGAAGCTGGAATGTGCATCTGTACCCAGAAGACTGTCCTAAAAATCAGGCAGGGCAAGTAGGCTTTAGGAGAAAGAATATAAACTGAGAGAGGAAACAGGCAGGGGCTGTAGATGAAGGTCGGAACAAACTTCACCCTTGAGTGGCTTTGGTATCCTTCTCCTTTGCACAGAGAACAAGGGGACACGCAGGTCTGAATCCTCTGATGGGCACAATGCCTGGCTACATGGAGCTCAAGCTGAGGCAGAGAAGATGAACTGCTTTGGCCCAAAGGCAGAGGAATGAGTAAAATCCAGCTCTAATTTCCATCCACTGGAAAGTAGACCTAATCAAACGCCCACCACAGTTTTAAAGAGAATGTTAGTTACAATCCAGAGCTAATTAAAACTTTCCATAAAATGACTCTTTAAAATTTAAGTGGCCTTGAATGCTAACAGCCTGGTCTTGTTTCTAACTGCAGAATTATTATTAACACATTAGCACAGCAATACCAGTCGTTGAATTTGCTCAGCAATTTCGAAATAATGATGTTTTGAATGTTTCCAGCTGAAATGATGTGTCCCTTTCAATTCTCACCCAGCAGGTCATCAACTTCTTCCCTCCATCACTTCCCCAATACTGATGTCTTCCTCCCTTGGAGGTCAACACAGAGCTTCGCAGTTTCTTAAAGCTCTTCTGGCAGACTGCTAAACCCACTCTCTGAGATTCTTGATCTGAGATGGAATCCAAGAACAGGCATTTCCAAAAAGTTGTCAGGTGATACAGATGCTGATGGCACCAGGCTTCTCTAGATTATGTTGCCAATTTTCCTGTTATTCTTCCCTTTTTATAGATGAGAAGACTGAGTCTCAGATTATCTTATTTACTGAAGATCACAAAGCTGGTAAGAAGCTGTACAGAATTCAGAAATAGGTTGATCTGACATACATGAACCACTTAGAATTTCAGATTCCCCATCTATGAAAGGGGGATACTGATACAACCTTTCTACAAACCTGTTAACATGAACTTAAATAATGAATACTACATGTGTGCGAGTGAAGTCACTTCAGTTGTGTCTGATTTTTGCAACTCTATAGACTGTAGCCCTCCAGTCTCCTCTGTCCATGGGATTCTCCGAGCAAGAATACTAGAGTGGGTTGCCATTCCCTGGGATCTTCCCAACCCAGCAATTGAAACTGCATCTCCTGTGATGCCTGCCTTGTAGGTGAATTCTTTACCACTGAGCCACGGGGGAAGCCCAGTGAATAGTACAGTCTAGGGCAAATAGTTGGTAACACATTGAGAGCTTGCTTTCCAAGAATCCTTCAGAACCTTGTGTACAGTGTGTGCCAAATAATGTGGGTTGAATGGAGTGGAATCCATACAATCACTCTAAAACAGATTTCTATTGCTGATGCCATCCGATGCTCCTATTTCTCCAGTCCTTAGTGAGGCTCTTCAATCATCTGAATACCTCTGTCCCTCAGTCCAAGTTCAATATCACAGTAATCCAAATCTATGACCCAACCAGTAATGCTGAAGAAGCTGAACTTGAAAGATTCTATGAAGACCTATAAGACCTTCTAGAACTTACACCCCCAAAAGATGTTCTTTTCATTATAGGGACTGGAATGCAAAAGTAGGAAGTCAAGAGATACCTGGAGTAACAGGCAAATTTGGCCTTGGATAGAATGAAGCAGAGCAAAGGCTAATAGAGCTTTGCCAAGAGAATGCAACGGTCATAGCAAACACCCTCTTCCAACAACACAAGAGAAGACTCTACACATGGACATCACCAGATGGTCAACACTGAAATCAGATTGATTATAGTTTTTGCAGCCAAAGATGGAGAAGCTCTATACAGTCAGCAAAAACAAGACTAGGAGTTGACTGTAGCTCAGATCATGAACTCCTTATTGCCAAATTCAGACTTAAATTGAAGAAAGTAGGGAAAACCACTAGACCATTCAGGTATGACCTAAATCAAATCCCTCATGATTATAGAGTGGAAGTGACAAATAGATTCAAGGGATTAGATCTGATAGACAGAGTGTCTGAAAAACTATGTTCAGAGGTTCCTGACACTGTACAGGAGGCAGGGATCAAGACCATCCCCAAGAAGAAGAAATGCCAAAAGGCAAAATGGTTGACTGAGGAGGCCTTACAAAGAAGAGAAGCGAAAGGCAAAGGAGAAAAGGAAAGATATAAGCATCTGAATGAAAAGTTCCAAAGAATAGCAAGGAGAGATAAGAAAGCCTTCTTCAGTTTTCAGTGCAAAGAAATAGAGGAAAACAATAGAATGGAGATCTCTCAAGAAAATTAGAGATACCAAGGGAATATTTCATGCAAAGATTGGCACAATAAAGGACAGAAGTGGTATGGACCTAACAGAAGCAGAAGATATT
The DNA here is from genome assembly GCF_002263795.3 of Bos taurus. Taxonomy (NCBI): domain Eukaryota; kingdom Metazoa; phylum Chordata; class Mammalia; order Artiodactyla; family Bovidae; genus Bos; species Bos taurus. Next base: position 48,268,177 of record NC_037334.1, on the reverse strand, counting down.
AAGAAGAGGTGGCAACAATACACAGTAGAACTATACAAAAAAGATCTTCACGACCCAGATAATCACAATGGTGTGATCACTCACCTAGAGCCAGACATCCTGGAAAGCGAAGTCAAGTGGGCCCTAGGAAGCATCACTACGAACAAAGCTAGTGGAGGTGATGGAATTCCAGTTGAGCTATTTCAAATCCTAAAAGATGATGCCGTGAAAGTGCTGCACTCAATATGCCAGCAAATTTGGAAAGCTCAGCAATGGCCACAGGACTGGAAAAGTCAGTTTTCATTCCAATCTCAAAGAAAGGCAATGCCAAAGAATGGTCAAACTACTGCACAATTGCACTCATCTCACACGCTAGTAAAATAATGCTCAAAATTCTCCAAGCCAGGCTCCAACAGTACGTGAACCGTGAACTTCCAGATGTTCAAGCTGGTTTTAGAAAAGGCAGAACAACCAGAGATCAAATTGCTAACATCTGTTGGATCATCAAAAAAGCAAGAGAGCTCCAGAAAATCATCTACTTCTGTTTGATTGACTATGTCAAAGCCTTTGACTGTGTAGATCGCAACAAACTGGAAAATTCTTCAAAAGATGGAAATACAGACTACCTGACCTGCCTCTTGAAAAATCTCTATGCAGGTCAGGAAGCAGCAGTTAGAACTAGACACGGAACAACAGACTGGTTCCAAATAAGGAAAGGAGTACGTCAAGGCTGTATATTGTCGCCCTGCTTATTTGACTTATATGCAAAGTACGTCATGAGAAACACTGGGCTGGATGACACATAAGCTAGAATCACAATTGCTGGGAGAAATATCAATAGCCTCAGATATGCAGATGACACCACCCTTATGGCAGAAAGCAAAGAAGAACTAAAGAGCCTCATGATAAAAGTCAAAGAGGAGAGTGATGGATGGCATCACCAACTCGACGGACATGAGTTTGAGTAAACTCCGGGAATTGGTGATGGACAGGGAGGCCTGGCATGCAGCAGTCCATGAGGTCGCCAAGAGTTGGACATGACTGGGGGACTCAACTGAACTGAACTGACAGTCCAAGTGCCCAGGATGTAACATGCCATAATTCCTGGGGCATTCTATTCAATTTCTATTCCATAAACATGGCATTCACAGAGTTGAGAGCATCGCAGCCATGTTGGTCCCCAGCTTTTTGTTTATTTTGAGGTCCAGAGTGAGAATAAATCTAGTTTCCTCATTACTTCCAATTTTAGGCCTGCCTCCTGATGGAGATCTGCAATAGCTAAGTTAAACTTTTATTATTACACTTAAGAGGTTGGTTCCTCATTGCCTCAGTTTTCCTAATTTTACATAACCAAAATATTCTTATATTCTTCCCCGTACCTCCACAATACAAAAAACATAATAAAATCTGCTTTCAATATAGTCTAATTGTTCATGCCAAATGAAAAAAATAAAACCTGAAAAACCCAGCCTCTAGGAACTTACCCTAAAGATGTATACCCAATAATATAAAAAATATTTATACCCAATAATATATTTTGGGGGGCTCCAAAATCACTGCAGATGGTGACTGCAGCCATGAAATTAAAAGACACTTGGAAGGAAAGCTATGACAAACATAGACGGCATATAAGACATTACTTTGCTGACAAAGGTCCATACAGTCAAAGTTATGGTTTTTCCAGTAGCCATGTATGGATGTGAGAGTTGAACCATAAAGAAGGCTGAGTGCTGAAGAACAAATGCTTTCAAACTGTGATGTTGGAAGAGACTCTTGAGAGTCTCTTGAACAGCAAGGAGATCAAGCCAGTCAATCCCAAAGGAAATCAACCCTGAATAATTCATTGGAAGGACTGACGATGAAGCTGAATCTCCCATACTTTAGGTACCTGATGTGAAGGACTGACTCACTGGAAAAGACCCTGATGCTGGGAAAGATTGAAGGCAGGAGGAGAAGGGGACAACAGAGGATGAGATGGTTGGATGGCATCACCAACTCAATGGACATGAGTTTGAGCAAGCTCTGGGAAATGGTGAAGGACAGCAAAGCCTGGCATGCTACAGTTCATGGGGTTGCAAAGAGTCAGACACGACTGAGCGACTGAATAACAACAACAATATAAAAAAAGAAACAAACGGCATGTGAGCAAGAATATTCAGTGAGGCATTATCTATTATACCAAAACACTTGGAAATGAATTAAATGCTCATTTTTGGACTTTTGGTTTAATAAACTATTATACACTCACATAATGAAGTACTATGCATTGCAAAAATAAACAAGGAGGCTATTTATGAACTAATATGGAGTGATCTTCAGAATACATATCTTTAAGTGGAAAGAAGCTATGTGCATAAGATTATATATAGTATTTTATTCCTTAGTTAAAAAAAAATTAGTATAAGAAAATGTGAGTCTGCTATTTTTGCAAAAAGAAATACTAGAAGGATAAACAAACCAAAAACTAATGAAATTAGTTCCCTAATTAACCCAGAGAGAATGTGTGGGAATAGGGTGCCAGAGTGAGAGAAGAATTGGGACATCTTTGAGTATATATTTTTATATAGCTTTTCTTAGATTCTATGTTTACATGTTCAAACAATCAAAATATATTAACCAGGATGGGAAGAAGGATAAAATTTAATATAAAAAGTTAAGTTATCCTTTCTCTATATCAAATAAATATCAAATTATTCAAAAGATAAATGATATTTGTTCAAGTAAAATTTGAACACATTACTCCAACACCTTCACTGAGGTTTATTCTACAGACAAAAAGAACAGCAAAGAAATCTTGATTTTATTTAGGAGGTTTGTTGTTGGTAGTGGTATTTAACAACTGAGACTTTTTTAAATTTTTATTTTTTTTAAATATTTTATTTTTAACTTTACAATATTGTATTGGTTTTGCCATATATCAACATGAATCTGCCACAGGTATACACGCGTTCCCCATCCTGAACCCTCCTCCCTCCCTGTACCATCCCTCTGAGACTATTTATTTTTATGTTTTGTAGATTTGAACAAATGAGTAAATACATCATTTGTGCTTGTGCTGGGCACAAGCCAGAATTAAGATTGCCAGGAGAAATATCAACAACCTCAGATATGCAGATGATATCACTCTAAAGGCAGAAAGTGAAGAGGAATTAGAGTCTCTGGATGAGGGTAAAAGAGGAGAGTGAAAAAGCTGGCTTGAAAGTCAGCTTTAAGAAAGCAAAGATCACCTGGAAGAAATGGACAGATTCTTAGAAAAGATCAATCTTTAAGACTGAACCTGGAAGAAATGGAAATTATGAGCAACCCAATTACAAGCACTGAAACTGAAGCTGTGATCAAAAATCTCCCAAAAAACAAAAGCCCAGAACCAGATGGCTTCGCAGGAGAATTCTATCAAACATTTAGAGAAGAGCTAATGCCTATCCTTCTAAAACTCTTTCAAAAAATTCCAGAGGAAGGAACACTTCCAAACTCATTCTACAAGGCTACCATCACCCTGATACCAAAACCAGACAAAGATAACACAAAAAAAGAAAACTGCAGGCCAATATCACTGATGAACATAGATGCAAAAATCCTCAACAAAATTTTAGCAAACAGAATTCAGGAACACATCAAAAAGCTCACACACCATGATCAAGTTGGGCTTAATACTTTGGCCACCTGATGCGAAGAACTGACTCATTTGAAAAGACCATTATTCTGGGAAAGATTGAAGGCGGGAGGAGAAGGGGACGACAGAGGCTGAGACGGTTGGATGGCATCACTGACTCAATGGATATGAGTCTGAGAAAACTCCGGGAGTTGGTGATAAACAGGGAGGCCTGGGGTGCCGCAGTCCATGGGGTCACAGAGAGTCAGACATGACTGAGAGACTGAACTGAACTGATTCCAGGAATGCAAGGATTCTTCAATATATGTAAGTCAATGTGATACACCATATTAACAAATTTAAAGATCACAACCATATTATCTCAATAGATGCAGAAAAAGCCTTTGACAAAATTCATCACCCATTTATGATTAAAACTCTTCAAAAAGTGGGAATAGAAGGAACCTACCTCAATATAGTAAAGGCCATATATGATAAGCCTACAGCAAACATTATTCTCAATGGTGAAAAACTGAAAGCATTCCCCCTAAGATCAGGAACAACACAAGGGTGTCCACTTTCACCACTATTATTCAACATAGTTCTGGAAGTCCTAGATACAGCAATCAGAGAAGAAAAAGAAATAAAAGGACTCCAGATCAAAAAAGAAGTAAAGCTCTCACTGTTTGCAGATGACATACTATACACAGAAAACCCTAAAGAGAGTATCAGAAAATCACTAGAGCTAATCAGTGGATTTAGCAAAGTTGCAGGATACAAAATCAATACACAGAAATCACTTGCATTTCTATATAATAACAATGAAAAGTCAGAAAGCAAAATTAAGGAATCAATCCTATTCGCCATTTCAACAAAAATAATTAACTATCTAGCAATAAACTTACCTAAGGAGACAAAAGAACTGTACGCAGAAAATTATAAGACACTGATGAAAGAAATCAAAGACAACATAAACAAATGGAGAGATATTCCATGTTCCTGGGTAGGAAGAATCAATATTGTGAAAATGACTATACTACCAAATGCAATCTACAGATTCAATGTGATCCCTATCAAATTACCAATGACATTTTTCACAGAACTAGAACAAAAAATTTCACAATTCATATGGAAACACAAAAGACCCCAAATAGCCAAAGCAGTCTTGAGAAAGAAGAATGAAGCTGGAGGAATCAACCTTCCTGACTTCAGGTTATACTACAAAGCTACAGTTATCAAGACAGTATGATACTTGCACAAAAACAGAAATATAGACCAATGGAACAAGATAGAAAGCCCAGAAATAAACCCATGCACCTATGGGTACATTAATTTTGAGAAAGGAGGCAAGAATATACAATGGGGCTAAGACAGCCTCTTCGATAAATGGTGCTGGGAAAACTGGACAGCCCCATGTAAAAGAATGAAATTAGAATACTTCCTAACACTATACACAAAGATAAAATGGATTAAAGACCTACATGTAAGACCAGAAACTATAAAACTCTTAGAGGAAAACATAGGCAGAACACTCAATGGGATAAATCAAAGCAAGATCCTCTACGACCCACCTCCCAGAGTAATGGAAATAAAAACAAAAGCAAATGGGACCTGATTAAACTTAAAAGCTTTTGCACAGCAAAGGAAACTATAAGCAAGGTGAAAAGACAGCCCTCAGAATGGGAGAAAATAATAGCAAATGAAACAACTGACAAAGGATTATTTTCCAAAATAAACAAGCAGCTCATACAACACAATGCCAGAAGAACAAACAACCGAATCAAAAAGTGGGGAAAAGACCTAAATAGAAAGACATACAGATGGCTAACAAACACATGAAAAGATTCTTAACACTGCTCATTATTAGAGAAATGAAAATCAAAACCGCAATGAGATATCACCTCACATCGGTCAGAATGGCCATCATCAAAAAGCCTACAAACAATAAATGCTGGAGACGGTATGGAGAAAAGGGAACACTCTTGCATTGTTGGTGGGAATGCAATAACTGATTCATTTAAAATTGGGAAAAAAGTATGTCAAATCTGTATATTGTCACTCTGCTTATTTAACTTATATGCAGAACACATCATGCAAAATGCTGGACTGGATGAATCACAAGCTGGAATCAGCACTGCCGGGAGAAATATCAATAACCTCAGATATGCAGATGACACCATCTTTATGGCAGAAAGTGAAGAGGAACTAAAAAGCCTCTTGATGAAGGTGAAACAGTAGTGTGAAAAACCTGGCTCAAAACTCAACATTCAAAAAACAAAGATCATGTCATCTTTGATGACATGAACTTTGATGACAGTCCCATCACTTCATGGCAAATAGATGGGAAAACAATGGAAACAGTGACATACTTTATGTTCTTGGGGTCCAAAATCACTGTGGAGGGTGACTGCAGCCATGAAATTAAGACACTTGCTTCTTGGAGGAAAAGCAATGACAAACCTAAAAGGAGTATTAAAAGGAGACATTACTTTGCCTACAAACGTCCATATAGTCAAAGCTATGGTTTTTTCAGTAGTCATGTACAGACGTGAGAACTGGACAATAAAAAGGCTGAGGGCAGAAGAACTGATACCTTTGATCTGTGGTGCTGGAGAAGACTCTTGAGAATCCCTGAACAGCAAGGAGAGCAAACCAGTCAATCCTAAGGGAAATCAACCCTGAATATTCATTGAAAGGACTGATGCTGAAGCTGAAGTTCCAATACTTTAGCCACCTGATGTGAAGAACTGACATCTGAAAAGACCCTGATGCTGGGAAAGATAGAAGGCAGGAAGAGAAGGGGTGACAGAGGATGAGATGGTTGGATGCCATCACTGACTCAATATATATGAATTTGAGCAAACTCGGGGAGATGGCGAAGGACAGGGAAGTTTGGCGTGCTGCAGTCCATGGGGTCAGAAAGAGTTGGACATGACTGAGTGACTGAACAACAACAAATATAGAAGCTTCAAGAAGTCTGCAATTAACTCTCAGATAGTTCAGACAAAAAAGGATCAGCCTGTATATGGTGGATGATTAAGCAATGAGTTAATAAATTTCTGTCATAATAAAAGAAAAAAAAATGAAAATACTAACAAATGAGAACAGTATGTTTTCCAGTCATCTTCTGGAGCATCCAGACATATATATCATGATCAACTCATGCCCTCCCTCCATTCCACACAAGAGGAAAACCTGAAAAATCTGCCTTCTCTGAGTTTTAGTTACCTCAAATTAGGTGAATGCCTGTCTCACCATCTCTATAGCTGAACATCAACATCTTATGCTGTATGTTCAGACTCCTTATTTGATGAAAGGAAAAATAGAACACAGCTGAAAATCCTTTTTGAGACTAAAAATGAAAATCATAAATCTGCATCTCTCTTGTAATTCATTTTCTTGCCTCATTCTCCCAAAGTTTTTTGGTTTCACTTACATCATGTAAAAACTCTGGGAATCATCACTCCAATACTTATAACAATGACCAAAAAAAGCTGAACAAACTGAAAATCAACAACATTTCAGATAAGTTCTGATCTTCTCTGATTAGGTAAGTTCTGATCTTATCTGATCTTATCAATGTATCTGATAAGATCAGAACTTAACAGATAATTGAGGTTGCAGGACAAGTCACCACCCCAAAACACAGAGAATCACGGCCAGAGAATTCTTCAGGAATCCAGGGGATTCTGCTTACCTAGTGTGGAAGCCCTTGGGGTCATACACTGGTAGAAATGTTTAAATGGCAATTTTGATGAATTGCTGAAGGTGGAATGTGGATAACTTGAGAGTAAGAAACCCCAGGGGGCTGCATTCTTGGGTGGGTTAAACTTTTGTGGGTTTAACTTCAAGTCCCCATCAGATTTTCATGATGGAGGGCCCCCCCCCCCAAAAAAAAATCACCTCATAGTTCAGGCAAAAAGACGGTAAAAGTAAACACTTTGAAATGCACTCTGAGCATTTTCTATAACAAAGACCCACTCTCCAATGAAAAAGAATTTATCAGTACCTTATCTCACCAAAAGAATAGCAAGAAGAGATAAGAAAGCCTTCCTCAACGATCAATGCAAAGAAATAGAAGAAAACAACAGAATGGGAAAGACTAGAGATCTCTTCAAGAAAATCAGAGATACCAAGGGAACATTTCATGCAAAGATGGGCTTGATAAAGGACAGAAACGGTATGGACCTAACAGAAGCAGAAGATATTAAGAGGTGGCAACAATACACAGAACAACTGTACAAAAAAGATCTTCACGACCAAGATGGCCACAATGTGATCACTCACCAAGAGCCAGACATCCTGGAATGTGAAGTCAAGTGGGCCTTAGAATGCATCACTACAAACAAAGCTAGTGGAGGTGATGGAATTCCAGTTGAGCTCTTTCAAATCCTGAAAGATGATGCTGTGAAAGTGCTGCACTCAATATGCCAGCAAATTTGAAAAACTCAGCAGTGGTCACAGGACTGGAAAAGGTCAGTTTTCATTTCAATTCCAAACAAAGGCAATACCAAAGAATGCTCAAACTATTGCACAATTGCACTCATCTCACACGCTAGTAAAGTAATGCTCAAAATTCTCCAAGCCAGGCTTCAGCAATACATGAACTGTGAACTTCCAAATGTTCAAGCTGGCTTTAGAAAAGGCAGAGGAACCAGAGATCAAATTGCCAACATCTGCTGGATCATGGAAAAAGCAAGAGAGTTCCAGAAAAACATCTATTTCTGCTTTATTGACTTTGCCAAAGCCTTTGACTGTGTGGATCACAATAAACTGTGGAAAATTCTGAAAGAGATGGGAATACCAGACCACCTGACCTGCCTCTTCAGAAACCTATATGCAGGTCAGGAAGCAACAGTTAGAATTGGACATGGAACAACAGACTGGTTCCAAACAGGAAAAGGAGTACGTCAAGGCTGTATACTATCACCCTGCTTATTTAACTTCTATGCAAGTACATCATGATAAACGCTGTACTGGAAGAAGCACAAGCTGGAATCAAGATTGCCGGAAGAAATATCCATAACCTCAGATATGCAGATGACACTACCCTTATGGCAGAAAGTGAAGAGGAACTAAAAAGCCTCTTGATGAAAATGAAAGTGGAGAGTGAAAAGTTGGCTTAAAGCTCAACATTCAGAAAATGAAGATCATGGCATCTGGTCCCATCACTTCATGGCAAATAGATGGGGAAACAGTGGAAACAGTGTCCGACTTTATTCTTCTGGGCTCCAAAATCACTGCAGATGGTGATTGCAGCCATGAAATTAAAAGACGCTTACTCCTTGGAAGGAAAGTTATGACCAATCTAGATAGTATATTCAAAAGCAGAGACATTACTTTGCCAACAAAGGTTCATCTAGTCAAGGCTATGGTTTTTCCAGTGGTCATGTATGGATGTGAGAGTTGGACTGTGAAGAAAGCTGAGCGCCAAAGAATTGCTTCTTTTGAACTGTGGTGTTGGAGAAGACTCTTGAGAGTCCCTTGGACTGCAAGGAGATCCAACCAGTCCATTCTGAAGGAGATAGCCCTGGGATTTCTTTGGAAGGAATGATGCTAAAGCTGAAACTCCAGTACTTTGGCCACCTCATGCGAAGACTTGACTCATTGGAAAAGACTCTGATGCTGGGAGGGATTGGGGGCAGGAGGAAAAGGGGACAACAGAGGATGAGATGGCTGGATGGCATCACTGACTCGATGGATGTGAGTCTGAGTGAACTCTGGGTGTTGGTGATGGACAGGGAGGCCTGGCGTGCTGCGATTCATGGGGTCACAGAGTCAGACATGACTGAGCGACTGAACTGAACTGGGCACTTTTCCATGAACATTCATGTTTGTTAGGAAGAGAAGCCCAGATCTAAATGCATTTTTTCTACTGTAGTCCATTCAGAATTGAGCACAATATTATTTCTTGGATTGTATTTGCTTTTATCTATCACATAAAATATATACTATGTCACTCTGGTTTTAGATCTCCATTTCAAGCAGTGAGTTAAATAATAATAAGGCTCCTTTATACATTCTCCCACTTCTCATTAATACCACTGCACTGATGAATCTCAAACAATTCTTTTAAATTACATACCTCATCCAGATGTTCTCTGGTTTGAAATCAACAACTGCTTTGGCCAACTTTCTAAATGAACTGACAGCTTACATCAGCAACACGACTGAATAAGACATCCCCTGTCATGTCCATCTCCAACCATTTGTCATCCATCCTCAAACGAAAGTGCCATTGTGAGAATTTGGGGATCTGGCACCATATGCTAAGGAAACGGAGAGCAGTCTCGCCCACCCATACAATAGGTGTTAGGCATACGGGCCTCTGGCCCCAGCAGTGGACCCTACAGTGGTTCATGAATCAGTCCTAGCCCCTTTCAGGTTTGGTCCAGGAGACCCTGCAACACACTGGCTTAGTCAATCACCCACAGACAAGAAAGCATTTGCGGAAGTCAAGGTTCCAACAGAGAAGTCCTAACATACCAATAGAGCAACAGAAGGAAAAAAAAAAAAAAAAAGAGGAATTTGGACATATTGGAAACTTTTTATGCATTATCCCTCCCCAAAGGCATTACAGCTTGGAGCCAAGAGAGATTTTCTCAGAGTATGACTTCTCCTTAAGGCAAAGTAAAAGAATGTGAGAGAGTACCCAGCCTCCTCAGTTATGCAGGACATGCCAAAGATACCGGTTTCTCTCTCACTTCATCCAAAACAGAAGTGGCAATTATGTGAGGGGATGTAGGTTTTAACTAACCCTACTGTAATAATGATTTTGAAATGTATAAGTGTAGCAAATCAACACAGTTTTGGAGTACCTTAAACGTAGACAATGTTATATGTCAATTATGTGTCAATAAAGCTGGAAAGAGTAGATTGGAAGCTATTTTAATAAATAATGAATAAATGGACACTTTTCTCATTGTATAGAGAGCCTTACACTCGTGCCAGGGATGCACCATGAACACACTTGGACCCATGTCTTTGGCTCAGCTTTGGGCACATGAGCACAATCACAGCTCTCTCAAACAGAAATACGTCTCGATATTACTTTCCCTGGAAGAGTTAGCTAAAGTATAAAATAATATTGAATCAGCATTATGGAATCTGGTGGCTCAAAGTTAGCTTTTCATGCCATGCATAGAACTGAACACAGTAATAAAAGAAAACATAATGGAATAACTCCCAGGGGAATATAGAAATTACAGTACTCAGATACAAAAGCTGAAATTAGTTGCTTGCATTTTGTGTTTCTGAGTAAACCTTTCTGAACACCGCAGAGAAATAACTGGTGTTTGAAAAAATGTCTTTACCTGTTTGATCATTCCTTCAAGATCTGCCAATCTGAAGCATCCTTTACTGTCTTCTTGGGAAGACTATTCTAGGTGTATGGTATACAGGGTCAACTTAGAACCTCTGCACACGCTCAAGGAAGCCACTGAATGACCTGCTCAATGGCTCGACTTTTTTTTCCTTTCTAACTCCTAGCATTCAGCTTACATCTCCCCCTCTTCCTCTAAGTCTGCAGCCTTGGTCAACAATGCCATGATACTGTTATTCTTATGTCCCACTGTACTGCAGTGTTATGCGAAAATTGAAAGTGTTAGTCACTCAGTTGTATCTGACTCTTTGCGACCCCATGGACTATGGCCCACCAGGATCCTCTGTCCATGGAGTTCTCCAGGCAAGAATACTGGAGTGGGTTGCCATTCCCTTCTCCTGAGGGTCTTTCCAACCCAGGGATCGAACCTGGGTCTCCTGCATTGCAGGTGGATTCTTTACCATCTGAGCCACTGCATTGTTGTTAATACCTATGTTTTTCTGGTTCTTCCTTACCTACCCACATCCTTCTCTTTGGCTGGTAGTTTTAACTGTTTATTAGTCAACCATACATTTGCCTCTGCTGATGTCATAGGGATAAATAAAATATCACTTAAAGATAGCAATATTGTTGCCCTTTGGAGCTGTGTCCTGAATCTCTTGTTTGTTCCTCTTTCCACTAGGACTCAAAGGAGACTCAAATAGAGTGTCCAGCAGTCTTTCTGAAGCTACCAAGTGGATACCAACTAAATGCTGACCTAGATCAAGCCCACAAAACTCCAGAATAATAAAGTTGATGCATTCAGACACATAATTAATCTCATTTGATCACAGCCATGTATCTGAGTGTGCAGAAAAATGCTTGTCTTGAAACAACTGACCAAGTATTGGATTTGGGACAGTTGGTGGCATATCCAGTTTTATCATTCACCTCTAAGCATGTGTTGGGGAGACAGAAAGATTAGTTTCTTCTTTTATAAATAATTTGAGGGGGAAATGAAGCTGGATACTTATGCTGCTGGAAACCTTAGTTGGTTCCAAGACACAGGATGAATTTTTGTGGTGTTTGACAGACTATCCATCTCTGTCTAAGCTTGTGGGAGCTGAGGCTGCCTAGCTGCTAAGTTGTCTTTCTGAACAACTTCCAGTCATCCTTTGCAGACCCAGAGGCAGCTCTGATAGTTCAAAAAGACAAACGCTTTCTTGAAGAAGTCTCTGCCATTCCTTCCTGAACTGTCAGTGCCTTTGTTAGAAGCAGGCTCCCTAAGCTACTGTCTCTTCCTGCTCTTCTGGCTGGGAGGCCTGCTGTGTAACCCTCCCTGTCCCTTGTGGCTAAGCTCCAAGGGTCTGTGATTCTGCTACCCTCCTGGAAATGTACTTTCAGCAATTAGACTTGCAAGCCTAACGGATCCTGGGAAGATACAGATGATGCTTCAGAAATGTTGATTGTTGCTGAAATTTGTTTTCATGCCTTGCCCAAAGAAACGGAGGGTGGGAAATTGATCTAACCTTGTGATTCAGATCAATTGGTATGCCCTGGTTAACTATATGGAGAGAGTCTCAAGCCATGTCTAAACTCAGGAGCCTGATCAATTAGAGATGGCTGCCAGGGGCAGGAACTGGCCACCAAAGTACCTGATTAATGTGCCACCACAGAGAGAGGCTTCCTTGGGCCATGCAATGATTGAGGAGCATAGTAAACATACTCAGCCCTGTCCCAAGTCACAGAGGAGGTCTAACACAGGAGGAAATACTCTCAAACAGAGTGCTCACAGAATAACAGGACATGTCCTACCATTCAACAGGTGTCTATGATGGGATTTATTATGGTCCCTCTTTTAATTCACACATACACACACGCATGCATGCATGCATACTAAATGACAAAGGTCCATACTGTGCAGTTCCTATACTACCTGAAAATGTTCTAATCCAGTGTTTCTCAAACTTTAATATTCATGCCAACCACATGGGGAAGAGATTCTGTTTCAGTAGCAGGTGTGAATTGGGCCTGAGTTCTGTGTTTCTAATAGGCTCCCCAGTGACATCCATGCAGCTGATCCATGAACCACACTGTGCTGCACACTTCTCAACTCACAAATACTTTCACACTCCTCTGAGGATAAGGATGAAAGCTATCATGGCTGACAAGGCCCTGCATGGTCTTTCTGTGTGTCACTCAGCAGTGCCCTCTTCCCACTATACCTTGCCTTGCCCTCCCAAGAGCACCAGCATTAGGCTCTACTCCATCCTTTCTACTAGTCAAGCCCTGCTCACCTCAGGGCCTTTGCATGTCCTGCCCCTTCTGCCTGGGATGCTGTTTTCTCCCCATTCACCTGGATAAACTCAGGTCTCCGCTCAGACGTCACTTCAGGACAACCTCCCTGACCTCCCTAATGAGAATTATTAGTTGACATCTGTCTCCCTTGTTGGAATAAAACCTCCATTAGAGCAAGGGTCTGTTGGTTTTTCTCATTTGTATATTCCCAGGACTCAGCACACATCTTTTGCTTCAATTTCTAGACTTAATTTTCTTGGAAGTAGAAATTCTTAGAGTAGGTTTTTTAGGAAAATGAAGTCTTTTATCCTCTAAACTGCCCTGTGTGGGCACTAGGCTGGGAACAGAAGGTAAAATGATATTACCACTGCTTAGTAAGAAATGTGTTCCCTGGCTGCAAGTTAAAAGATGGTCTGTGCTGTTCCAGAATGTTACTGATTTATCTATCTGGTCAACCCTCAAAGAATAAGGACAGGATCCTATGGCTCCTCACATCAGTTTCTGGTAGGCTTATCTAACTTCCCTCCAATCACTATCCTACTACTGGCCTAGAAGTTCTTTATGGACAAAAGTTGGGTCTTTCTTTATTTCTGCTACTGTGAGTCCTACACACAGAAGAAATTTAGTAACACACGAGAGTAAATCAAGTCTGGAAACATTTACAGGAAAACTCTGGGTCCACAGGAGTATATAGTTTGGCCCACCAGTATCTCTCCTAAGATTGCCAGGATAAAATTGTGATCATCTGATACACAGATGGCCAAAAAGCACATGAAAGTTGCTCAACATCACTAATTTTTAGAGAAATGCAAATCAAAACTACAACAAGATATCACTCCACACAAGGAATGGCCATCATCAAAAAGTCTACAAACAATAAATGCTAGAGAGCCTGTGGAGAAAGGAGGACCTTCCTACAGTGTAAGTTGGCACAGCCACTATGGAGAACAGTATGAAAATAGTAGTAAAAGTGTTATTTGCTCAGTTGTGTCCAGCTCTTTGCAACTCCATGGACTCTCTCCTGTCCATGGAATTCTCCAAGCAAGAATCCTGGAATGGGTTAGCCATTCCTTTCTCCAAGGGATCTTCCCAACCCAGGGATCAAAGCCATGTCTGCTGCATGGCAGGTGAATTCTTTACTGACTGAGCCACCAGGGAAGCCCATGGAAAACAGCACAGAGGTTCCTTAAAAAACTAAAAATAGAGCTACCATATGATCCATAAATCCCACTCCTGGGCACATATCCAAAGAAAATCAACCTAAAAGGATACATATACCCCAGTTTTCATTGCCGCACTGTTTACAACAGCCAAGACATGCAAGCAACCTAGTCTATGGAAAGATGAATGGATAAAGAAGATGTGGCGTGTATATATATACACACACACAATAGAATATTACTCATTTATAAAAACAATGAAATAATGCTATTTTCAGCAACATGGATGGACCTAGAGATTATCATACTAAGTCAGACACAGAAATATCATATGTTATCACTTACACATGGAATCTAAAAACATGATACAAATGAACTTATTTACAGAACAGAAAGAGACTCACAGACTTCAAAAACAAACTTACAGTTACCAAAGGGTAAAGGTTGCTGCTAAGTCACTTCAGTCGTGTCCGACTCTGTGCGACCCCATAGACGGCAGCCCACCAGGCTCCCCCATCCCTGGGATTCTCCAGAAAGAACACTGGAGTGGGCTGCCATTTCCTTCTCCAAGGGTAAAGGTTGGGGAAGGATAAATGAGTTTGGGATTAACATATACACACAACTATATAGAGAACAGATGATCAACAAGGACCTACTGAATAGCACAGGGAACTCTATTCAATATTCTTTGATAACCTACATGGGAAAAGAATCTGAAAAAGAATGGAGATTTGCATAAGGATAACTGAACCACTGTGCTGTACACCTGAAACTAACACAACATTGTAAATCAACTGTACTCCAATATAAAAAAAATTTTTTTAATCGCCCTGTGGTTCAGCAGTCAGAGAAGGAAAAGAAATAAAAGGAATCCAGATTGGAAAAGAAGTAGTAAAACTCTCACTGTTTGCAGATGACATGATCCTCTACATAGAAACCCTAAAGACTCCACCAGAAAATTACTAGAGCTAATCAATGAATATAGTAAAGTTGCACAATATAAAATCAACACAAAGAAATCCCTTGCATTCCTATACACTAACAATGAGAAAACAGAAGAGAAATTAAGGAAACAATTCCATTCAACATTGCAATGAAAAGAATAAGAAACAAAAGACCTATATATAGAAAACTGTAAAACACTGGTGAAAGAAATCAAAGAGGACAAATATACCATGTTCATGGTTCAGAAGAATCAATATAGTGAAAATGAGTATACTACACAAGGCAATCTATAGAGTCAATGCAATTCCTATCAAGCTACCAATGGTATTTTTCAGAGAACTATAACAAATAGTTTTACAATTTCTGTGGAAATACAAAAAATCTAGAGTAGCCAAAGCAATCTTGAGAAAAAAGAATGGAACTGGAGGAATCAACCTGCCTGACTTTGGGCTATACTACAAAGCTACAGTCATCAAGACAGTATGATACTGGCACAAAGACAGAAATATAGATCAATGGAACAAAATAGAAAGCCCAGAGATAAATCCATGCACCTATGGACACCTTATCTTTGACAAAGGAGGCAAGAATATACAATGAAGAAAGGACAATCTCTTTAACAAGTGGTGCTGGGAAAACTGGTCAACCACTTGTAAAAGAATGAAACTAGAACACTTTCTAACACCATACACAAAAATAAACTCAAAATGGATTACAGATCTAAATGGAAGACCAGAGACTATAAAACTTCTAGAGGAAAACATAGGCAAAACACTCTCTGATGTAAATCATAGCAGGATCCTCTATGCCCCACCTCCCAGAGTAATGGAATTAAAGGTAAAAATAAACAAATGGGACCTAATTAAACTTAAAAACTTTTGCACAACGAAGGAAACTATAAGCAAGGGGACAAGACAGCCTTCAGAATGGGAGAAAATAATAGCAAATGAAGCAACTGACAAAGAATTAATCTCAAAATATACAAGCAACTCCTGCAGCTCAATTCCAGAAAAATAAAAGACCCAATCAAAAACAGACATTTCTCCAAAGAAATCACACAGATGGCTAACAAACACATGAAAAGATGCTCATCATCACTCATTATCAGAGAAATGCAAATCAAAAACACAATAAGGTACCATCTCATGCCAGTCAGAATGGCTCTTATCAAAAAGTCTACAAACAATAAATGCTGGAGAGGGTGTGGAGAAAAGGGGACCCTCTTAGTTCTGTTCAACCCTGTTGAACAGTTCAACAGGGAACTGTTGGTGGGAATGCAAACTAGTACAGCCACTATGGAGAACAGTGTGGCGATTCCTTAAAAAACTGGAAATAGAACTGCCATATGACTGAGCAATCCCACTGCTGGGCATACACACTGAGGAAACCAGAATTAAGAGAGACATGTGTACCCCAATGTTCATCACAGCACTGTTTACAACAGTCAGGACATGGAAGCAACCTAGATGTCCATCAGCAGACAAATGCATAAGAAAGCTGCAGTACATATACACAATGGGATATGACTCAGCTGTTAAAAAGAATGCATTTGAATCAGTTCTAATGAGGTGGATGAAACTGGAGCCTATTAGACTGAATGAAGTAAGCCAGAAAGAAAAACACCAATACAGTATATTAACACATATATATGGAATTTAGAAAGATGGTAATGATGACCCTATATGTGAGACAGCAAAAGAGACATAGATGTAAAGAATAGACTTTTGGACTCTATGGGAGAATGTGAGGGATGATTTGAGAGAATAGCATTAAAACATGTATACTGTCATATGTGAAATAGATCGCCAGTCCAGGTTCGATGCATGAGACAGGGTGCTCAGGGCTGGTGCACTGGGATGACCCTGAGGGATGGGATGGGGAGGGAGGTGGGAGGGAGGGTCAGGATGGGGAACACATGTACACCCATGGCTGATTCATGTGAATGTATGGCAAAAACCACTACAATGTTGTAAAGTAATTAGCCTCCAATTAAAATAAATTTAAAAAATCTAAAAAGAAATAAAACCCTTAAAAAATAATTGTTCTGTGATTGTATGAGTTATTTAAAATGTTATTTTTCCTTTTTTTACACTGGATTTTGGAAAGTTTGACATTAAATTCTGTGGAAGTGATTCATGTTTATGACAAGAATTTAAGCTAGTATCTCAGCTTCTTTTCAGATCAAAGTGGAATTTAGGAAGAAGTAACTACAAGGAGATCCAACCAGTCCATTCTAAAGGAGATCAGCTCTGGATGTTCTTTGGAAGGAATGATGCTAAAGCTGAAACTCCAGTACTTTAGCCACCTCATGCAAAGAGTTGATTCATTGGAAAAGACTCTGATGCTGGAAAGGATTGGGGGCAGGAGGAAAAGGGGACGACAGAGGATGAGATGGCTGGATGGCATCACTGACTCGATGGATGTAAGTTTGAGTGAACTCCAGGAGTTGGTGATGGACAGGGAGGCCTGGCGTGCTGCGATTCACGGGGTCGCAGAGAGTCAGACACGACTGAGTGACTGAACTGAACAAATATTTAGTGAGATGTCTATTAATGCTCATGATGTAGTAAATGCTGAACACATGTTAACTGTAATTTTATCAAAAAAAGTTATAGTACCCCATTTTAAGATGAGAAAATTGATTATAAAACTTAACCAAAGTCATAGATCTAATCTCTGGTCTAGACAAAGAAACTGAGGCTCAGAGAAAATAACTAGGTCAAGTTTGCTCAGCCTTTCAGTGGCTGTATTCACTTCCTAAAACTGCACAACACATTACCACAACCTGGGTGGCTTAAAACAACAGAAACTTATTCTCTCACAGCTCCAGACACTGCAAGTCCTAAAACAAGGTGTTAACAGGGCCACATTCACTCTGAATCCTCGTTTCTTCCTTTTGGTGGCTCTGGCAGTCTGTGGCATTCCTTGGTTTGTATTAATAGCTTCACCACTCCAATTTCTGTCCCAGTCTTCACATGGCCTTCTTCCCTCTGTGTGCCTTTCCTCTTCTTATAAGGGTACGAGTCATTACTGTGGCCCACTCTAGTCCAGTGTGACCCTGGTTCCAAGTAAGGTCACATTTAGAGGCTCTGGGTAGACATAAGTTTGGGAGAGGCACACTTTCAATCCACTACAGTGACAGCTAGTACTTAAAGTGAGACCTAACTTCAGGCAGTGTTCTTCATACTACTTCAAACTAGCTACCTCTAAGATTCCTTTGTCTTGGCGATACTCCCCACAATGCCTCACACCTCACTAATCCTCTCTGACAGGAAGATGACTCTGGCAAACTCGAAAGTTAATTTGGCAGCTTCTCTTACAAGTGGATGGGTGGTTTATCTGTAAAGAGGAAATGCTGAATAGTCGATTTGGAGAAGATGTAATTACTGAGTTTAGGTTTGACAATGAATTATGTTTTGAGAAGCCAAATATTCAGAGAATAGGGCTTGGTTTAGTCAGTGAGGAACTTCTACTCTCACAGCAACAGCCTCTTCATCCATAATCATTTTCCCTCCACCCAGCATCCCAATCCCATTGGCAAGAAGAGTGCTTACCTTGCAGAATACCCACTCCCTTGCAGGGCCAGAGTGATGCTGCCTCCCAATTGCTTGTTTGATGTTAACATTATTCTGAGAATTACATCTTATCCAACATGATATTTTAATGAGCATTTGTCTGTTCTAGTTAAGTCAGTTGATGCTGAGCTAATGAAACACAGGAATGGGAAGAGCTGGTCCTCAGTGATAAAGGCTGTTTTTGTAAATCCCCTAGCTTGGAACAGCAGTTCCCTTAGCCTCTCCATTCACCCAGCAGTAAGAAGTTGCAAATTCTGAGAATACATCTCTGGGAATGTTCTTTTCTAGGTGTGATCCCCATGTGCGTGCACTTTCTTGTGGGGAGTAAGGTGGAGGGAGGGAGTGTATCCCTGAAAACTCTTATCTAGGACCTGGATAAATCAGCCATGCTATAGGACAGGAAGAACTGGGCTGCCTTGAGAGGCATGGGGGCAGGACTTACATTAGGATTCTGGGTTAGCTAAAGAAGGATGGCAAGAGTGGGTTGGAAAAAAGACAACTTGGCCACTTCCTGAATGGATGGGCTGCAGGGAGGTAGCCCTGGGAGAAGGGGGAGCATTGCCAGCAGTTGGTACAAAAGTCAACTAAGAAGGTTCATACACTCAATCTACTGGCCACATCTTCTTCCCACACCCTCCTCCTGGCCTTGATGACACCTTCTGTTTTTCCTGGTGACTGATTCCTTCCTTTGGTGACAATCTCCATTTTAATATAATTTCTTCTATGGTTCTTGGCCTTTGGATATTCCTTTATAAGGAGGTATTGGCACCTCCTTTATGAGACTCATCAATCACTTATACTTTACTGTATATGTTAGATCCTTGAAAGTAAGTTCTGATAAGCAAAGAGCTGGAAATTACAAAAGGAAAAGAAAAGGTGTGACCTTTGGCCCCAAATAAAAAACCTTTTGATACATGGAACCAAATATTGGCTTCAATATTATTCTGTTTGAGGCAAGGAGAGCTTCAATCGATGTAGAAGGAAAGGAAAAAAGGATGAGAAGAGAAAGAGAAAAAGAGGGAGGAAGCAGGGCATCCCAGAGCATTATAAATGCCTTTGAAGCTGATCAGAAACCCTGGGCCCTTCAAATGACCTGGGCAGCATCTCAGCATGGTTACCAAGAGGGTCAGCAAGCTCTTGTATAGCAACTGCACTGCCAGAGATAATGAGCCTAATGATTTAGACTGTGGATTCTGGGGGTCACAGAGACTTTGGTTTCAATCATGGCTTTTCTCCATTACAAATGTGCAAACTGGGGAAGGTTTTTCACTTTGCAGAGTCTGACTTCTTCATTTGGAAAATAGGGATAATAACAGCCTTTGGGAAAAGGTTAAATGAATGCCTAATACTTGGAAAGAGTGCCCAGGATAGCACTAGGGGAAATGCCAAGTGTTTGTTACTATTTGTACCAAGCAGCGTGTGGCAGAGCAGGAAGGTTTTGGACGCCCTTCCCCACCACCCTAGAAGTAACTGCTTCCCTTAGAAGGAACAGCACAGGCTCAAAGCTCAGGCTTAAAGGCTGGTCCTGTGTTCCCCACATGGCTGATTAGTTTCTCTTTCTGAAGCCTTGCTTCCTTCATCCCAAGGATTTACAAGCTGCATGCAGTGCCTTTAGTTCCTTCCTCTTGGCCCGTTCCATCCACCCACACTGGCAACAGCAAATGCTGTGCCCTGAGCAGGAACATGGCAGGCAAATGAGATTTCTTGATGCTCTTGAACTTCTTGCCCAGTAGCTCCAGGACTTCTGGCCATTGCCAAGTATCTCTCCCTCTTGACTCTCTGGCTTCTCCTGGGCTTATTATTCTGCATAATTATTCTTATTATTATTTTGCAGTCTTCTGCCTCCAAACAGTGCTGCTCCTCAAATGCATTTGGGGATTTGAGATGACAAGCCCGGGGAAGCTGAGGGGATCATGTCTGCTTGAGCTAATATTGTGCTGGCAGGTCAGAGACTCAGAGGGTGGACAAAGTAGTGGTTTGAAAAGTGGCAGCCTTTCTCTTTTTCTGAAACTACTTGCATTTCTTAAGCTGGGTCTCTGAGGGCCTGGAAACATCCTTTTTTACAGGCCCCATCAGTGATTCATGAGAGCATTTGTCCTAGATTTACTTGGCTCTGCAGCTGAAAAGTGTAGCGGGCAGAAAGGTAACTGTAGAACTGTTAGAGAGTTTACCTCCTGACACCAGCATACATTTTCTTTTCTAGCTGAGGACCAATTACATAATGAACCATATGGGAAACCGTCACTGGAAAAGAAAGAAAATGCCTAAGTTTAGATCCAGCCAGCCAAGAGGGACCTGTTGCAGCCAGGGATGGAGTAAGCACTGGCAAGATAAGGAGATGACTCGAGGAAAGTAAAGTGACATGGGGCTTGACATTCCTCAACGCCTGGGGTCCAGTCTAGCTTGTCCTGCATCACTTTGTGGCCCTGGGTAAGTAGGTCACTTGATCTCTTTGGGCCTCAGTTTCTTCATCTGTAAAGGGGAGGGCTGTACATACCAGTCTAGATCCCTTACAGTACAAACATGCTGCAGGGCAGTCAATGATCCTGTTGGCCAAAGACAGGTGAGAATGGGACTTGTATTCAACATGACTTTGTTTTAGATAGAACATCCCTAAAGTTTTCTGTATTAATGCATGTAAGCTAAGTCACTTCAGTCATGTCCAGTTCTTTCTGACCCTATGGACTATAGCCCTCCAGGCTTCTCTGTCCAAGGGATTCTCCAGGCAAGAATACTGGAGTGGGTTTCCATGCCCTCCTCCAGGGGATCTTTCCAACCCAGGGATTGAACCCACATCTCTTTATGTCTCTTGCATTGGCAGGTGGGTTCTTTACCACTAGCACCACCTGGGAAGCTCTTTGGATATTAATAACACTATTAAATATATTAAATATACTTAGGGAGCTGTTTCTAGAGACCAATTCTTTCATTTTAAATTGTTACCATCTGGTAATGGGTGTGTCTCTTTTCTGGTGGAGAATACACAGAAGCCTGGTTAGACTATGGGCAGAACTCTTACAGGCAGGAGATGGAGGCAAGAGGGTGTACACACACACACACACACACACACACACACATGCACATATACACGGACACCCACACCAGCAAGTATTATTCAAAAGGTAGCTTACTGTCATCAAAGAAAAATTTCTTAGAGATTACTGATAGTAAGGATAGACATTCACCTGAATGAGGACCCCTTTAAGGACATTCGTCCTCAGAAGGCAATCTCCCACTTGCCCACTGGCAGGACGCTATTCATAGCTTTGGAGTCTGTGTTTGAATACCTGGATTTTTTTCCTTCCTTCCTAATCCACCATGGACTCTTGCCCAATCTAGCTGCCTCTGCTCCCTGTCCAGGCCTGTCCTTTCCACAGGGTATCTATGGATGGAGGGACTTCCCAGAGAATAGGGCTACAAGTAGAGCCACAAAATTCAAGAAAGTTTATTGAGAGAAATGCATTGTGCACAACAGAAAAGCTTGGAATCTCTTTTTTTGCTCTCTTGCTGTCTGGTCTACCCATCCTCAGTCAAAGAGAACCTACTGATAGACAATAATCCTCTAAGAGTGAAATAATCATGAGCCTGCGTGTGCTTGTGTGCACTCAGTTGTGTCAGACTGTTTGTGATTCCACGGACTGTAGCCCACCAGGCTCCTCTCTCCATGGAATTTCCCAGGCAAGAATCCTGGAGTGGGTTGCCATTTCCTTCTCCAGGGGATCTTTCTGACCCAGGGATCAAACTCACTTCTCTTGTGTCTCCTGCATTGGTAGGCATATCCTTTACCACTGAGACAGCAGGGAAGCCCGATCATGAGCCTAAGACTTACTTTCTATTGAGTCTCTAGGTCTCCAATCTTATCAAGTAAGGGGAAAAAATCATATACCAAATCCCAAAGAATATTTCAGAGATAAAAAGTATTTTGTCTTTTTTCCCATCTTCCGAAGCCATGTATCATTTTCAAAGAACCACTTCATTCTTTCCATGTGATTAAAAAAGCATCTAATACTATTAATTAAACTTCTTTTGATTGCCTACTACTTGCTGGCAATGCCTGGACAGCAGAACCAGACAATTAACAGATTCCCAGGGATTGGTGAGACAGATAGGTGCACAGGGAATTCCAGCTCAAGCAGTGATCATGATATTATACATTTGCCTCATTTCTCTTGCAGGGCTTTCACAAAGCCCGTGGATACACTGCCTGCTGGAAATACATTCAAACTTGAGGCAGGCTTGAAGATTAAGACAAAGACAAGAGGGTTTATCTTACCCAGTTTTCTTTACAAATTCCATCTGTTCTTACCACATGGCACACTTCCTCCCAACACCCACGTTTAGCTTTATCCTTGTCTGAAAACTTAACCATAGTGATAACTTATCTACTGAAGACTTATATGTTATAACAAATATAATTTCACTGGACTGGATAACCTCGCAGATCCATTCCACCCCTGAGATACGGGGTTTCTCTGGTCCTAAAACATTATCTGTGTTTACAGGAGAACTGCATTTCTTCCATCTTTTATCTATCTTTTGGAACCCAAATTCCATGTTATCTTAGCTTTTTTTTCCTTTAATAAAAATTGAAGTGCCAGTATTACCTTTGATTAACTGTTAAAAAAAAAAAAAAAAAGCTTCTCTTATCCACTGTTCTGTCACTTCTCCTTTGAGATTTTTTTTTATTTTATTTTTAAACTTTACAATATTGTATTGGTTTTGCCAAATATCGAAATGAATCTGCCACAGGTATACATGTGTTCCCCATCCTGAACCCTCCTCCCTCCTCCCTCCCCGTACTATCCCTCTGGGTCGTCCCAGTGCACCAGCCCCAAGCATCCAGTATCGTGCATTGAACCTGGACTGGCAACTCATTTCATATATGATATTATATGTATTTCAGTGCCATTCTCCCAAATCATCCCACCCTCTCCCTCTCCCGCAGAGTCCAAAAGACGATTTTACATATCGAATGAATAGAGAGGATGTCAGGTGAGGTCTAGGCTCATGTCCATACAAAGTGAGGGCAAGCAGCTGACCTCTTCTCATTGCAAACTAGAGAAAATGGTGCTACAGGGATCCTTGGAGGAAGGAGTGCTTACGAACAGTCTCCCACTCTGTCACTTGCAAATTTCTTATTCTCCTCTAAGTCAGTCATTTGATAGAGGAGATGTAAATTTATAGGTCATTTTATTTATTAACTAGCAATGTACTGATGTATTTCAATGCTGACTATTACAAAGGAGTTATTTATCACTCAACAAATTAGTTTCTGCTGTGTGCCAAACACAGTGCTGGGCCTTGGGGCTAGCATATAATTAGTTCCAAATATAATACAACAGCATATGACACACTGTCCCTCTCTTCTGGAAGTTAGAATAAAAAAGAGAGTTTGAATCAACAGTTATGATCTAGATGAGGGAAGTGGGAGTTCAGGATGCTATGAGAACGCAGAATAGGGAAAAGAGCTCAGAATCTACTTAGGATGTAATGCTGCAGGTGGTGTGTGCACATGCATGTATGTGTGTGAGTATGTGGATACAGGTGCGCTTTCATTTGTGTGAAGAGTTGAGGGAGAGAAGAGGGAATTGCAAGCTTTGAGACAGGCAACAAAGTCTAGACAGTCCATCTAGTCAAGGCTATGGTTTTTCCAGTGGTCATGTATGGATGTGAGAGTTGGCCTATAAAGAAAGCTGAGTGCCGAAGAATTGATGCTTTTGAACTGTGGTGTTGGAGAAGACTCTTGAGAGTCCCTTGGACTGCAAGGAGATCCAATCAGTCCATCCTAAAGGAGATCAGTCCTGAATATTCACTAGAAAGACTGATGCTGAAGCTGAAACTCCAGTACTTTTGCCACCTGATGCGAAGAACTGACTCGTCTGAAAAGACCCTGCTGCTGGGAAAGATTGAGGGCAGGAGGAGAAGGGGATGACAGAGGATGAGATGGTTGGATGGCATCACTGACTCGATGGACGAGTTTGAGTAAACTCTGATAATGGACAAGGAGGCCTGTCATGCTGCAGGCCACGGGTTCACAAAGAGTCAGACACAACTGAGCGACTGAACTGAGAGAGAAAGAAAGGGACATTGTGATGGCCATCCTTCCAGGCATGGTTCTGTGAAAATCAAGTCTTTCTGTTTTCCCTTTATATAATGCAAATCATGTTCTATGAATTGTTTACTGACTGGCCTTTGTCACTGACAAAAAAACTGCATTGGAAAAAATTTTGTATATATAGTATATATATTTACCATATTCTTTCTAATAACTATAGTTTATGTGCATCAACAGTTTATCCCTCTAATAATGGGCACTTTTCCCAATGTTTTTACATGAATCTTAAAAAAACATGTCTTTCTTTAGCATAAATTGAGATACAGAATTTCTGGATTAAGGAGTGTGCAAATTTAAAATGTTAATAATACTGCCAGGATGCTCTCCCAAAGGCTTTGATATGAACACTCCAAACAACAGAGGATGAGAGTGTCTTATTTCCTTACCAACACAGGATATGATCAATACATTTAATTATTTCCAATCTAATGCATAAGAAATGTTAGCTAACTGTTGATTTAATTTTCATTTCCCTGATTACTAGTAATTTGAATTACTTTTCCTATGTTTATAATCTGTTGGCATTTCTTAATTGCCCATCTCTATTCTTCGTCAGTTTTTCAGTTTTGGTATTTATTGGTACTTTTTTATATTCTGAATATTAATCCTGCTTGTAATTTGTGTCACAAACATTTTCTCATCTGCTGCTTATATTTTCCCCAAAATTTTATTATGAAAATTTTCAAATATTTAGCAAATTGAAACAATGTTGCTGCATTTTTTTAAACTTCCCTTACGGTGTTTTTGTGTACAGAGTTTATATTTATTTCATAGTCTGTTAACAGTTTTTTGTTTTTTTTTTTTAACTTCTGGCATC
The DNA here is from genome assembly GCF_002263795.3 of Bos taurus. Classification (NCBI taxonomy): domain Eukaryota; kingdom Metazoa; phylum Chordata; class Mammalia; order Artiodactyla; family Bovidae; genus Bos; species Bos taurus. Next base: position 48,242,396 of record NC_037334.1, on the reverse strand, counting down.
TTGCATCCTACCAAAGATCTAACTTACTCTAAGGTTATCAAAATCGTCTTCATTTTCACCTAAATATTGTTTTTAATAAAGATCTCTTTAGTCCACCTCAGCTATATTCTGGCACTGGGGGTGGTGACTTGGGGCGTGTCTAACTTCACTGAAGCAATGATATTCGGATAACAAGCTCTCAATTTCAGGGGAAATACTTCATTGTCTTTTTACCCATGTGAAACTCCATCTTTCTCACACTCTAAATCCTTGTACATACACAGAACCATTTCTGTATTTTGTTTTATTCCAATGATGTACTCATTCATTTCTCCTATCTTAGTTACTCTTTCTTGTATACTTTGATACATGTTAAGTCAAGTGCATCCTTCACCATTCTTTTTCAATTGTTCTCTTTTTAAAAAGCCTCTCTTTCATACAAACTTTATAATCAGTTTGGCAGTTTCTATGAAATATTCTGTTGGGATTTTGATTTGGAATTCATCAGCTTTTTAGCTGAAGTCAAGGAATGTTGACATTTTTTTAAGGAGTGCTGACATCCTAACAACACTGGATCTCTGTTTCCAGGGACACGGTGCATCTTAGTTTTGTCTATCCTTGAGAAGGAGGCAGCTCTGGTTCTCTAAGGGGAACATGCTGGGTCTGCATTGTGGATGACTGCCTTGTCCCCAGGGGCCCAGAAGCCTCTGCTCTCTGGCTTAAAGGAAAGGAAACATCTCCCAATCTGATAGAAAGCATCCCATCCCCCTGGGGAAGAGACAGGAAAGCACTACCCCATTAGACTGAAGCCAAGATGCCATGACAACCCCTGTGCAGGTCTCTGGAGCTTGTCCAAGCCAACAGGGGCTGCTGGAGACACTGCCCTTTGGTCTCTCCATGCCCAATAACTTGAAAGGTGACCTCTGCTTCGCAGATTCACAAGGGAGAGTGTTACCATGCTGATGCTTAGCTCAATTTGTAGGAAAATTCTTGCCACTTCCCTCCCCACCTGCCAGCTTGCTCTTGGCCTAGTTTCTTTGTTATGTGTTTGTTTATGAGAAAGGCGTATGAAGGAATTTATAAGAATCTGCCCTCTCCCATAATCTGTTCTCTGGTACTTTCTGAAGTGCTCATATCATTTCTTTCATTATCTATTCTCTTCTCAGGTCTTATATATCCTTCCGCTATATATATATATACACATACATGCACACATTGTTGTTATTTAGTCATGTATGTGTGTGTGTACATACACACATACATGACTAAATAACAACAATTAAAATCACTGCAGATGGTGACTGCAGCCATGAAATTAAAAGACGCTTACTCCTTGGAAGGAAAGTTATGACCAACCTAGATAGCATATTGAAAAGCAGAGACATTACTTTGCCAACAAAGGTTCGTCTAGTCAAGGCTATGGTTTTTCCTGTGGTCATGTATGGATGTGAGAGTTGGACTGTGAAGAAGGCTGAGCGCCGAAGAATTGATGCTTTTGAACTGTGGTGTTGGAGAAGACTCTTGAGAGTCCCTTGGACTGCAAGGAGATCCAACCAGTCCATTGTGAAGGAGATGAGCCCTGGGATTTCTTTGGAAGGAATGATGCTAAAGCTGAAACTCTAGTACTTTGGCCACCTCATGTGAAGGGTTGACTCACTGGAAAAGACTCTGATGCTGGGCAGGATTGGGGGCAGGAGGAGAAGGGGACAACAGAGGATGAGATGGCTGGATGGCATCACTGACTTGATGGACGTGAGTTTGAGTGAACTCCAGGAGTTGGTGATGGACAGGGAGGCCTGGCATGCTGTGATTCACAGGGTCGCAAACAGTCAGACATGACTGAGCGACTGAACTGAACTGATATAGTAGTTGTTGCTGTTTAATCGCTTAGTTGTGCCCAACTCTTTGCGACCTCATGGACTGTAGCCAGGCTCCTCTGTCCATGGGATTTTCCAGACAAGAATACTGGAATGGATTGCCACTTCCAACTTAGCCACTGAACAACAACAATATAAATATATAAACAACAACAATATATATATATATATATATATATAAAATACCCTAACTCTGTCTACAGCAACCTAATGCTGCAACAAAACAAATGTGTGTGTTATACATATATAATTTTTAACTGTCTAAATTTCAGAAGAGTATGGAGAATAATACAACCAAGAACAGAGATTTACAATTTTTGTATAATAAGGCAGTGTTGCCTAGCTGAACTTCAGCAACACAAAGCATAACAACTTATCTACAAGTAAAATAAAGGAGATAAAATCACCATAGCCAGAGGGAAAGGGATCCTGATTTATTGAGCAATATTCTCACTCAGATTTCCCCAGGTCATTAGATTGACTCATGTAAAAGTCAATGCAAAGATTCCAGATAAAAGGTCAATTCAGTTTAAACAGTTGAACAGTAAGTTTGAGTGCTCTCCATACCATCCCAAATGTATTTCAAGAAGTGGGTAATAAAATCACATAAGCTAGGACAAGTAATAAGACCAGTCAATCATTACCTGTCATCTACAAGAGAAACTAGATGATGTTCACTGTAATTAGGAACAAGGACCCTGAGGTGGACTGCCTGAGTTCAAAACCTGGCTCTACCCTTTACTAGCTGGGTGCCTATGGGCAAGTTATTAATAATTAAACTCCTGTGGTCTCAATTTCCCCATCTGCAAAATGGAGTTAATAATTATACCTATCTTTCACTCTTCCAAGGCAATAGAAATAAAACAAAAAGTAAACAAATGGGAACTCAGTTCAGTTCAGTCGCTCAGTTGTGTCTGACTCTTTGCAACCCCATGGAATGCAGCACGCCAGGCTTCCCTGTCCATCACCAATTCCTGGAGCTTGCTCAAACTCATGTTCATTGAGTCGGTGATGCCATCCAACAATCTCATCCTCTGTCGCCCCCTTCTCCTCCTGCCTTCAATCTTTCCCAGAATCAAGATCTTTTCCAATGAGTCAATTCTTTGCATAAGATAGCCAAAGAAGTGGAGTTTCAGCTTCAACATCAGTCCTTCTATTAGTTCCATGGGAACTAATCAAACTCATAAGCTTTTGCACAGAAAAGGAAACCATAAACAAGACAACCTATGAACCGGGAGAATGGATTTGTAAATGATGCAACTGACAAGGGCTAAATTTTCAAAATATAAAAATGGTTCATATAACTCAAAAACAAAAATTTTAAAAAATGGGCAGAAAACCCATGGGCAGAAGATATACAGATGACCAAAAGGCACATGAGCAAGATACTCAATGTTGCTAAGTATTAGAGAAATGCAATCCAAAACTCCAACGAAGTGCCACCTCACACTGGTCAGAGTGGCTGTCATTAAAAAGTCTTCAGATAACAAATTCTGGACAAGGTACATGAGAAAAGAGAACCTTCTTTCTGACCCTGTTGGTGGAAATATAAACCAGTGCAGCCACTGTGAAAAACAGTATGGAGGGTCCTTAGAAGCTAAAAATAGAGCTACCATATGATCCAGCAATCCCACTTCTAGGGCATGTATCCAGACAAAACCATAATTCAAAAAGATACATGCAACCCAATACACACTGCAGCACTATTTACAATAGCCAAGACATGGAAACAACCTAAATGTCCATTAACAGAGGAATGGATAAGAAAGATGTGATGTTTCTGTGTGTGTGTATATATGTATGCACACGTATACATACATACAGATACATTCAGAATGGAATATCACTCAGACACAAAGAATGAAGTAACACCATCTGCAGCAACATGGATAGACAGAGAGAATCATACTAAATGAAGTCAGAGAAAAATAAATACCATATGGTGCCACATCATATGGAATCTAAAATGTGACATAAATGAACTCATGTATAAAACAGAAACAGAATCACAGAGAGCAGACTTGTGGTTGCCAAGGTTGGCGGCACGAAGGGTGGGATGGGTTGGGAATTTGAGATTAGCAAATGCAAGCTATTTGCTTTTATTTTATTATTTGCTATATGTATATGTGTGTGTGTGTGTGTGTGTGTGTGTGTGTGTGTGTAATTGCATCGCTTTGCTGTGCACCAAAAACTATCACAATACTACAAATCAACTATACTTCAATAAAATAAATTTAAAAATAATCATACCTAACTAAAAGAGATTTTGTGAAGATTAACATAATACATGTAGAATGCTTAGAATGGTACTACCTTATTCATAGTAAGTACTCAGGTTAGTGATTATTATTCTATAACTAACATCAGCTATTCTTCTTCCATAATTATCACTTCTGGGCAGGTCACAAGCCTCAGGTTGGGCTCCCAGAACATAAAGATGCCAATGCTCACATCCTATGCCTCGCTCTTTTGTTGAGGCTGCACTGTGAACCAGACAAGAGTTAGGATCCTGTTAAACGTTCCTGTATAGCACACACTGTGAAGGGCTCACACAGATCACAGGTGGTAATTGGTTTACGGCACGTGGAGAACTGATTAAACCAGAAACAAATGGAGATTCTCTGTGAATGAGCCCTGCAAACATATCACACGCACACTTGCTTGCTCAGAATGGCAGGGGGGCCTGCAAGGAGAGGGAAAGAATGCTGTACAATTTTCTAAGCAGTGGGAGCCTTTAGTTCAGTTGAACTAGGAGATGGTTTATTACAGCGTTTCCAGAATCTTCTACCGACTGGCTGATTCAGCTAGGTTATCATCACTCTCAAAATTCCTTTGTCACATTTTCCATTCCAATAATGAATTGCTAATTTCTAAGCTCTCTCAGCCTCAAGTCCTATATAATTTTCTCATTCTCTAATTGCTCTTTTCATTCGACCCTGTAAAATAATTGGAAGGTTGCCATGGTGTTAGGGAATTTGAAAAGTGAGGCAAGATTCTTACATTGTGGAATTCAGTTCAGCCAAGCTGTGTAGTGGGGGCCATTTGAAAGTGCACTCAGGTGAGTTATAACAATTCCTGGGTTCGAACATGGCTTTCTCAGCTACAAAGCTGGTAAAATGCTTTCCAACTCAGAGGGCTTCCTTGACACAGCTGGTCACAGGGAAGAGTATAGAGGGGTAAAGTGGCCAGTGGCCACTGAAATCCCAATTTCTATGAACCTTCTGTCACCTCCATGTTTGCTTGTGCTGATGGTGCAACTGGAATATCTTTACCTTACCTCCCTTCTGCTTTCCAATTTTCTCACTCACCCTTTTCTTTCTTTCTCAAATGCTACCTGAGGAATAATTATTTTAATTTTTCCATTATTTTCAAAGGTATCTTTTATTGATGGGACTACTATCAAATTCTTATCAACATAAAAATACTATAAAATATAATGAAATTTTGTGATGCATGCTCAGTCACTCAGTCGTGTCTGATTCTTTGTGACTCCACAGACTTCGTCCCACCAGGGTCTTCTGTACATGTAATTTTCCAGGCAAGAATACTGGAGTGTGTTGCCATTCCTAATTTAGGGGATCTTTCTGACCCAGGGATTGAACCCGTATCTCCTTCATTGGCAGGCGGACTCTCTACCACTAGACACCTGGGAAGTCCAGTGAAATTTTACCTACACTGTGAATTGGAAAATTAGGGAGCAAATCAGGGAGAACATTTTAATCCCTGTTCAAATAGTGTTAACCTATCCATAGTCAGATAAGAGCAAGAAAATTAGGTGGCTATGGTGTGGATTATACAAAATAAATATCTCTGAGAGAAAAAAACAAACCCAAAGTGTATTATTAGGTAACAGTTTGTTGATTTGAATTGGAAAGACTTTACCATTTAACAGTAGAAATAATCAAGAATTTAATGTGTAAAATGTCATAAATACATTTTTCCATCATTACATACTCACATATTTATTGAAAAGAAAATCTATTTTTTCAGTGCATTTCTCGTACTATTTGACAGCATCTTATTGCAAGGTATTAATACACAAACAGATTTAAAGTACTTTGTTCAGGAATAAAATACATGAATAAGTAAAACCTTAAAGGAATACCCAATCTTAAATTAAACTAAAAGTTTTTCTTAATCCCCAACTATACCTAAAATTTGGGCTTCCCTGATAGCTCAGCTGGTAAAGAATCCACCTGTGATGCGGGAGACCCCGGTTTGATTTCTGGGTTGGGACGATCCCCTGGAGGAGGGCATGGAAACTCACTCCAGTATTCTTGTCTGCAGAATCCCTGTGGACAGAGGAGCCTGGCGGGCTATAGTCCATGAGGTCACAAAGAGTCAGACACTGACTGAGAGACTAAGCATAGCGTAGAACATGCCTAAAATTCAGGTTAGCATTTTACACAAAATCAACTAATTTTGCTTCCAAGGCCATTTGTCTCTTTTTGCTAACAATGAAAAAGAAAAGACAAATATTGAGAAAAAGGACATGGAAGTAGATTAACTGCACAATCACCTTCTGAAAAGTTGATTCTAACTGACATCTTTAGAGTCTAATGATGGTTCACAGCTGGAAGAGACTACTGAAACACCTTAAAACATCCCCATCTTTCCACCTTGGTACATATTCAAAACTGTAAGGAAATCATACTTATCTATTTAGTAGTTTAATCACAAGTGATACATTTGGACTGTTGAATAATTGGATTATTTCTCTAGGACTATAAAAATTGGAGATTTTAATCTTGATTACTTGCCCAAGATGTAAAACTTCTTTCTCTCTTACCATTTTATTCATAGCTACTTAGCTTCCCTGATAACAGACTTTGCTTTTGTTTATTTTTCACAGAAGTGCCCATTTTCTATAACTTATACTACAACCATTTCACTTTATCACTCTATATCTGTTCATGAACTAGCCAATGACATTTAAGCAGAATCACAAGTGCCCCCCCCCCTCGATTTCCTTCCTAATTTTCCAATTTACTTTCATCTTATATTTTGTATTGTTTATTGATGAATAAGAATTTAAAAAATCACTGAATATTGAACTGAATTTTTAACATTATAACATAGCAATATTTCAGTGTTGTTATTTACTAACTTAAGGTAGTAATAACTTCCCTGGAATTATACCTTCCCTGGTGGCTCAGAGGTAAAGAATTTGGCTGCAATGCAGGAGAACCGGGTTCGATCCCTGGGTTGGGAAGATCCCCTAGGGAAGGAAATGCAACCCACTCCAGTATTTTGCCTAGGGAATCCCATGGGCAGGGGAGCCTGACAGGCTACAGTCCATGGGGTCAGAAAGAGAGTCAGACACGAATGAATGATTAACACTTAAATAGAAGGTATACAGACATTTTTTGACTTTTTTTTTCCTTCCCTGATATATTTGTAAGGTAGAAAGACATTTTATTTGGTAGTTTATTGTCTTGGTTTATATTTTTTCTTATTATTCAATTTATTTAAACTTTAAAAAGTTCATCCATTTCTGCCAGTCCTGCCTCTGGCAACTACCAATCTGTTCTTTGTGTCTATGAGCTTGATTTCATTCATTCATTCATGTCTGATTCGAGAACCCACCCTCTGAGGTCCTTTCACTATGCAGCTAAACTCCTAGGCTCTGAGCCACTGTCCACACTGCTTTGGGTTTCTCCTCACATCTGTGCTGACCTGTCACCCAGGATTTATCAGGGTGAATTTCAATTGATTGCTTGTATAACTTGAATCACAGGGACATGTATTCCACCAGCTCTTCTATCAGGAAATGCCCCATTCCACCTGTCAGCTGGCTGATGTCCTCAGGAACCCCCTCAGAGGAACTCATCTCTGAGCACATGGAGCTTTTATGCCTCGTATCCATGCTTCTGTCACCACTTCACCTCAGAGAACTCTCTGCCCCAGTCTTGTCTGCTTTACCCCGAGAGGGGACCTGCCCTTCCCTTCACTACCTACAACAGGGCATGGGCCAAGTGGAACTTTGAAATTCTACCCAAGCTTCCAGAATGATGAGAGAGAGGCTCAACACAGAGGAAAGAAAGTCAAAGTGTTAGTTGCTCAGTTGCATCCTATTGTTTAGGACCCCATGGACTGTAGCTCCTCTGTCCACAGAATTCTCTGGACAAGAATACTGGAGTGGGTTGCCATTCCCTTCTCCATGGGCTCTTCCAGACCCAGGGATTGAACCTAGGTCTCCTGCACTGAAGGGCTTCCCAAGTGGTTCAGTGGTAAAGAACCTTCCTACCAATGCAGGATCTCCTGCAGGAGACAAGGGTTTGATCCCTGGATCAGGAAGATCCTCTGGATAAGGAAATGGCAACCCACTCCAGGATTCTTGCCTGGAGAATCCCATGGTCAGAGGAGCCTGGTGGGCTATAGTCCATGGGGTCACAGAAGAGTCGGACACGACTGAGTGACTAACACTTTCACTTTCACTCCTGCACTGCAGGCAGATTCTTTACTTTCTGAGCCACCTGGGAAGCCCCTAATACAGAGGAAGATCATTCAACTGCAGGGCAGAAAGCTCCAGCCTTGGGGCTTCTCATCCTGTAGCCTCCTTTACTCAAGTGAGCAGCTTCCTTTTGGCATGTTAAGTTCACCTCTCCTTTACCCATCCCTAAATCAGGAACCCTCTATGCCTCAGAGTCAGGTCAGATGGACCCTGGGAGCAGGGAAAGACCTGTCCCGGTCAGTCAGCAGCCTGCCTTCCCTATCGCCCCCTACCCTGGAGGATGAGTAGTGCATGTTTTCCACCTCTCTGGAATTCCCTCCATCACCAGTCTGACCCTAAGGACCTAAGCTGGAAGCCATACAAGAGACCAACATCAGAATACCCCAGAGTTTGGTTCATTCAGTCTCAAGACAGACCTGTGAGATGCAACCCTCAGGTGAGACACCAACAGTCCAATCCAGGCAGAACCCTAAACCCAGGTCAGCACATTTCCAGCCAACTCCCCTCAGCTTGAATCTCCTCCCTGCCCACCTAGGTCTCTCGGAGTCTTTCTAAGACCCTTGAGGGCAGAGCTCCCCTATCCTATGTGCTTTGCCCAGCTCCCAGAGCACAATTCTCTGCAGACACTGGTTGTGGGAACCAAAAGCCCACTGCCTCTTCACTGACTCTGAGCCCTGGACAAACATTAGCTTTCTGCAGCAGCCTGGAGCCAGAAGGATGGGCCTGAACAGTTAAAGCCCTAAAGAAAGCAAGCCTTTTCTTCATTTTGCCCTGAGGGTTAGGTGCCAGGCACACCCTGGGATTCTAGACATCATGTAGAGGACAAGATGTGGGAAAGACAAGGTTGATAGAGTTCATTTTTAATGTTCTTTTCCTGGTCTGTGTTGACAAGACAAATAACGGCTCTCAGACAGTATTACCCAAGGATGCGGCAGAGGCAGACTCAGTAAGCAGACAGGTTCAGGCTGAAAGTCTGACTTCTCTGTCAGTTAGTTCATCTGAGGATACCCAGGGACCTGACCTGATTTGTGCAAAAGGAAGAGGCCAACGTAGTCAGATCCCTGAAGCGTGTTCAGTGAATTCTTTAATCCATTTGGCATACACTGGCACTACGCCCCCAAAAATTACAAAGGAGGATGAGAAAGGAGTTTGCCCTTTGCAGGAAAACAGTTGTTAAGAAAATTAACTATGGAGATGTAACCAACTTGAGAGTCTTCTAAATATATTTACTTGTATGAGCCTTTATTGACTCAAGAGCAATCAGAGGGTGTAATGGAACAAATTGTGTCCCCTCAAAATTCCTGTGTTGAAAGCCAAGACCCTAGGACCTGAGAAGGCAGCCTTATTTGGAGAAAGGGTCTTTACAGAAGTGATCAAGTTACATAAGGTCATTACGGAGAACTCTAGTCACAACCTGTGTCCTCATAAAAAAGGGGAAATTTGGACACAGACACACATAGAGGGAAGATGATGTAAAGAGATACAGGGAGAAGATGGTCGTCTACATCCCAAGGGGAGAGGCCTGGACTAGGCCCTTCCCTCACAGGGCTCAGAAGGAACCAACTCTGCCAACACACTCATTTTGGACCTTGAGCTCAAGAACAACTGTGAGACAATACATTCCTGTTGTTTAAGCTACCTCATCTATAGTGCTCCTTGATGGCAGCCCCAGAAAGCTAATGCAGAGAGCATTTGGGTATTGACAGTTTATTGACAGTTTGTATCATTTACTTGTTGCTAACCCCAATGGTAATTAGATATCCACTTAAGAGCTGTGACTTTATCACATCACCAATAAGGGACTTCTGGCTTTTAGAATCTGAAGACTGTTTATGCTCAGGACACAACTAGAAAAGGCCAATGAACCATAAACAGCCACATTTCATAACAAATCACACCCTAAAACAGGCAGTCTTTTTCAGATTTGTCTTTCATGTTGATACAACTCTCAACACAACCATTCCTGATCAGATTGGCTGACCAATCTTGGTACTGCCTTTGCTAACAAGCATCAGCCTTCAGCTGACTCAATCAGAAAGTTAAGATAATTTGCTGGCTACAGCCCGTGGGTTGATCACAAATGAAGGGCATTCTGCTGATCTAAGGCTGTGTACCAGACCAGCTTTCTGGCCCTGCTGAAGTGTCCAGCTCTCTGAGAATGCCCATCACTGCACTTATCTTCACAAACCAAAGTTGAATGAGGAAAACAGCTACTGAGACATATTTGCAGGCAAAGGGGAAGAATTCCTTGGAGAGAATGAAGATGCAAAAGTGAGAGGGAATACTGGTATGATTAAGGGCACACAGGAAGGTTGTCTTAGTAAGGATATTTGCCACTTGTTGAGGTTTCCTATGTAGTAGGCTTCAGCCTATGGGCTTTATACCTACCACAGCAGCCTCATAAAATCCCTGTATTATCATTTTGCAGAAGTGAAAACTGAAACACATACAGATTAAGTGGTTTGCTCAAGATCATACAGCAGGTAAGATTAGAACAAAAATGCCCATACTGTGCTACCTTCCATGGGATAAAATAGTCCCTCTCTTGTGGGATCATCTTCTCTTTCCTCCTTCAGACCCATCCCCCAAACCTCTTCACCACTCTGCCCTGCGCCCGGGAGTTTGACCACTGTGTGTGGCTTCAACAGATTGCCTGCTGACCTCCAGCTGAAGTCAACAGCCGCGGAAGATCACTGCACTGACCTTTCACAGTGGAAACCGAGGGCAGGGGATCAGAAGACAACAGGAGAGCGAGGCTGGGGTGTCTTTCCCTGCCTGTGTTCCTTTATCACAGGCCCATTCTTATCTTCAACTATAGAACCTCTCCCCCACCTCCTCCCGAGGAGCCAGGAATATTCACCTCGTCCTGGACCTTGATTTTTATTTAAATCCTGACTGTATCTTTGTAAAATGTCCTTTTATCAAATTCTTCCTAACTAATCCAGTTGGTATTTGCCATTTTTTTTTCCTTGTTGGGACACTGACTGGTGCAGAGAACACAGCAAGCTTTAGACAGAGAGGAAGCAGGCCTGTAGGCATTACCTAGAAAGGGCGCTGAGGGCAGCAGTGAGGTCCGTGGCAGGCAGAGAAGGTGTCGAGAGGGGCTGCGGGGCCGGGGTTAAGGAAGGCTCACCTGGACCAGAGAAAGGGTCATGCTGAATGTTGCTTCCAGCCCCTTTAAGATTCTGTGGAAGAAATTTGAAACAGAATGAATCTGACTTCTGAATGAATCTTCTAAGCATGCTAAGTCTGGGAACAGAAATAGAATAATGTGTAACACAAGGCTGCCAGGGGTAAAAGGAAAAAGGGATGAGCTCCTGGAAGCCAAGAGCCTCCTAGTCTAGCAGAGGAGACAAGTGTGAAAGGAGACACCTACAGCCCAGTATGTCACACACTGTAACAGCCAGGCCCCCCGCCTGCTCTGCGCCCTGAAAGATGTGTGGATTGGGTAAGCTTCAAGTCCTGGGTGCTTTCTGTCCCAGATCAAGGTCTCCCATGTCTATAGACTCTGGACTCTGCCTTCAGATCTGTGGTTTTGGGGTGTGACATGAGAGAAGGCACATGTCTGCCAAGTTTCAATAGTCTCCAGGTGATACTAAGGGTGACTCTGGGGTACTGTTAGATACTGCTTTTGCTAAGCACGTGGGGACTCCTTAATCCTGCTCTGCCAATCAACCTCCCTCCCTTTGAGATCTCAGAGAAAGAGAGAGATAAATATGGGGAAATGCCTGACAAAATGCAGCAAATATAACAAAACAATATATTATCAGCTGCAGGTTTTGCCTCAAACTCCAAAACAAGGAACTCTAGTAATCTTATAGATACTTTTTCCTAAACCAGTTAGGTCTAAAGAACTGCAGACCAGAGGTTGATTGAGTACAAACCCATTAACAAGAAGAATGCAACCAGAGAGAAGTGGGAGCAGAAGGAACGACCCCAGTCCTCAGCACTGAGCCAGCTTGGTCCTCAGCCAAAGCAGATGTCCTGGGTCCACTGCCAAGCGGGAGAAGGAAGAGCATCCTGGGAGAAACAGATACTGGCTGATTGAGCTGGAGGAAGTGGACCTGTGTCCACCTGGACCTTTGCCACAGGAAGGAAACTAGCTAAAAAGAGAATCATGCCCTAGTACCAAGTGTTAACTTACAGCAATTCTACTCACAGGGTCCTGGAAACTAAATTTAGATTTCTACCTTCTTGGTAGGACCCCAGAGGGGAATGAAGACATGGGAAAGAGGAGGTTTGAGAATGCCCCCTCCACTGTCCCATGGCCCTCCTTTTCCTCTGTAACGGGACAGCTCCTGATGACGATGCTGCTGCTGCTGCTGCTAAGTCGCTTCAGTCGTGTTCGACTCTGTGCGACCCCATAGACGGCAGCCTACCAGGCTCCGCCGTCCCTGGGATTCTCCAGGCAAGAACACTGGAGTGGGTTGCCATTTCCTTCTCCACCTGATGACGCTATCTTCCTGCTAATAACAACTGAAAATGAAAGTCGCTCAGTTGAGTCTGACTCTTTGCGACCCCATGGACTATACAGTCCATGGAATTCTCCAGGCCAGAATACTGGAGTGGGTAGCCTTTCCCTTCTCCAGGGGATATTCCCAGCCCAGGGATTGAACCCAGGTCTCCCACACTGCAGGCAGATTCTTTACCAGCTGAGCCACAAGGGAAACACTTGTCCTAACGAAATACCAAACAACAATGATCCAAAGGCACTGGTGAGTGAACAAAATCAGGCAGATTCTGGAGGAGAGATGACACTCAGAATAAAGGAACAGCATCATGAGGCTGAGATCTTTAAAGGGATTTTTGGCCTGAGGGTCAGCAGGAATCTGCACTCCGTGTTAGGGGTTGGGGGCACAGCAGTGGTGAAAACTTTAGTGGAAAGCAGAGAACTGAGCACAAGACAAACACAGCTGCTGACAAGTGAGGGGGTACCCAGAAAGGAGAGAGACTCAAATACTGTTTCTGCTGCTGCTGCCAAGTCGCTTCAGTCATGTCTGACTCTGTGCGACCCCATAGACGGCAGCCCACCAGGCTCCCCTGTCCCTGGGATTCTCCAGGCAAGAACACTGGAGTGGGTTGCCATTTCCTTCTCCAATGCATGAAAGGGAAAAGTGAAAGTGAAGTCGCTCAGTCGTGTCTGACTCTTAGTGACCCCATGGACTGCAGCCTACCAGGCTCCTCCGTCCATGGGATTCTGCAGGCAAGAGTACTGGAGTGGGGTGCCATTGCCTTCTCCAAAATACTGTTTCAGTGCTGTCCAACTCTCTGGTTAAGCCCTGATCCACACACACAGAGAACAGACCATAGGAATGCATTATGCTGCTGTCCCAGAGACAGAGCTGGCCTGTTGAGCCCAACCAAGTGAATTCAAAGACCACTCTTCCTAGGATGTAACGTAACCTAGAGTCTCCTCAATGTGATATTTACAAGGTCCAAGACTCAATCCTAAACTACTCCACACATGAAAACCTAGCAGTATTTGACCTGGAGGCCTGACCTGCTGCAGGAGAAGTGTGGGGAAGTAGTTCTCAAAGTGTGGGTCCCTGGAACCCTTTTAAGGCCTACAGGGTCAAAGCTATTTTTATAATATGCAGTTATGTGCCTTTTTTACTTCTCATTCTCTTTCTAGTGTACAGGTGTATGGTATAATTTTCTAGAAGCTACATGACATGTGATGTTAAGAAAGATTGAACATAAAAGTAGATATGAGAACCCAGCTGCCTTCGACTAAGCCAGTCATCAAAAAATTTCACAAAAATATGAAACAATGCTGCTTTTCTTACTAATTATTTTTCTAGTGTTGAAAATCTACAGTTTTTCTTCATAAAATTCTAGGCTTTTATTTTTGTTTTAACAAGCCAAAAGACATTTAAAATATCTCCCAGTTTTAGCTTCTAGTGTGGTAAATGTATGGTGATATTCCCCATGTCAACAACAGCTCTCTGGGTAAATTTTAAGAGGATGAGGGGGTTCTGAGACCAGAGTTTGAGAACTGCTGGTGTGAGGTAGTTAAACTCTCAGATTTCAGGTTGCATCAGAATCACCTGGGGAGCTTGTTAAAACAAACTGCTAGGCCCCACCTGCTGAATTTCTGACTCAGGAGGTCTGTGGTGGGACCTCAAAACCCGTGCATTTCTAACAGGTTCCCAGTGGATACTGCTGTGGGGCCCACTCTGGGGTAAGGGATGGCCGGAGTGCAGACCAGACCCCGGCGGGACCCAGGCATTCCCTTCCCACCCCAGCTGCCACGAGTGCTGAATGCTGGACGCTTAGCGCCTAGTCCCTCCACAGGCATTGCCCCTGGTGGAGGGAGCTGCCAGTCAGGCACTACACTTAAGCTCTGAGACAGCCTGCATCCCAAGACCAGAGCGGTGCGCACACAAAGGCCTGGCTCTGCGCCTCTGAGCAAAACAGCGGGAAGGGCCCTCCCAGGACGGGGGCTCCCCAGGGGACCAGCCCAAACTGCATCGAGATCACAGTTCAACTTTTCGCTGGTCCCGCAGCTTCCTCCCGGGTGTTGTTCCCCACAGTGCTCCCCAGTAAATACCAATCTCCGTTTCAAAACCATCCCGACTCCCGGCAATGCAACGTCTAGCAAGTGAAGAAAAGGACGGACCTGTCTGTAGCCTCTGTGGTCTCCAGCCTCTTGGATGGCAGTGGCAGTTCTCCGGATGGCCAGACTTTCTTTGCTTTTTCTCTGTTTTGATTGCAGTCTCTAGGCCTGGGCAAGTGGATTCTCCTGCCATGCCTTCCCTTTGGTGGGCGGAGTTCTGGAGGGGTGGTCCTGTCAGGGATCAGGATTATTGGTCCTGACAACGGGGCTGGAGCCGGCCCAGGCCAGCTCACAGGTGCTGATTGTTACATTTTTAGGAATTTTCCAAACTGGTTGGTTTGCTACATTTTACTGTTACCCTTGCTTTGAGGGTTATTTACATCTATTGGATCTCTGTGGTGGACCACTATAGTGTTTTCACCTACAGATCCAGTAGATGTATGTAAGCTTGAGAGATTAATGGTAGAGAGAAGTAAAATAATTAGTAAAAAAGCAAAACCAGGTGGCCAGGAGGTAAGAGTTGCTAAGCATTGTGGGAAAACAGTCAATAAGGGATTCAATTGATATCTACCATCTGGGCTCAGAAATCACCCATTTCAGCTCCTCTCACCTGGAGACCATCAGAGGCTCCATTCTTCTGAGCTCTTTGCTGATGGTAACTCTGACTTCCCAGCTAGTGTGGTTGGAAATCAAATCTCTTATCTACTCATCTGGTCCTGTCTGTTTACATCTAATTCCAACTCCCTGATGAGCGCTGGGATAGGGAGGACATGACACTGCTTTGGGGAAGTTCAAGTCTAACAGACTTGTACACACCTCATAAAATGCAGCAACACATGCACACTGTAATAAAAAGAGAATGTCATAAATGTCTGTTGAACAAGAACTGGAAGCATCAGGTGATGGATGGTGAATTAGGGAAAACCTTACAGAAGAGAGGACACATAAGCTATGTTTTTCCAGAAAGGCAGGGATCTTGCCAGGTGGGGTGCCAACTGGAAAGAACATTCTGGGCAAAGGCACCGAGTTAATTCTGGATATAACCTTTGATTCTGGGTCATGGGGACTCTGCAGAGCAGCCCACACTCTCCCCTGCTCCCTGAAGACCACATGTTGTCCTCTCGGCGTTAGGTCTGCAGGCATCAGACACAAGGCCAGCTGGCTTATGTGGAAATCACAGCCCTGACTAAGGCCCGGATCACAGGCTCTTGTAATCCTCTGAGCTAATTGGGCACTATTTCTATATTTGTGTCCTCTCACATCTTTGTATGATGATTCAGAGGTTTTCTGAATAATCTCATATTGGCAGGGGCATCTGTGAAATGACTCCCCTAAAAATCTTCTAAAGATAGGACTTATTCCTTGTTGGGGATGTTTTTGACTGATCTACTGGGTGGAAGGTGTTGAGAGGGTATCAGGTCACTGGCAACATTTGCTGTCTGACTCTAGGATCAAATCCAGAGTTGGCCCACTGACCCTCAGCTTGGAGTAATTGGTTTGGAAGGATTAAAATCCTGGCCAAGGTCCTAGAAGCTCCAGCAGGCTGTGTTTGAAAGTTCCTCCATTTCCCATACAGCAAAAGAAGAGGTTACTGTGGCGCTGAAATCAGAATAGCTGGTCCCTCCAGCTTTTTCTCGGGGACCAAGAGGCTTCAATGAGCAGCCAGTAGCAATGGGCAGACAGCACACTGCAGCTAAATGAGGATGCTCTGTCTCAGCTGTCACATCAATGGGGAAGACAACAGGCTCCAAGTTGCCAAGTCCTAAGCTTTCAGGTATATCATTATCATAATAAACGTGCTCACATTTCTTTCTCCCTGGTAAGACTGCCAGCTCCTTGAGGACACAGATTGGGCCTGGTTTTCCCCTGGGTCCCAAGTATAGGATAGATGGATGAATGGATGGATAGATGATCAATCTTGTCATATAGAAGCTTACTTCAAAAAACGTATGTTACTTTAAAAAATGTTTATTAAATCCTTATTTATGTGCAAGGCACTTTTCTAAGTGTTTTTTAATGCAGTCTACATAGCACTTCTATGAGGCTTGTATTATTAGTATCCCTGTGTTACAAATGAGGCTTATCAGGTGGCGCTAGTGGTAAAGAACCCACCTACTAATGCAGGAGAGGTAAGAGACTCAACATAAGAGACACAGATTCCATCCCTGAGTCAGGAAGATCCTCTGGAGGAGGGCATGACAAGCCACTCCAGTATTCTTACCTGGAGAATCTCACGGGCAGAGGAGCCCACTAAGCTATTGTCCAAAGAGTTGCAAAGAGTTGGACATGACTGAAGTGACTTAACACACACGAATGCATGTTACAGATGAGGAAACTCTTCCTTAGAAAAGATTGGCCACTTTCTCAAGATCACACAGCTAATAAGACAAAGAGCCAAGATTCAAATCCATTCTGTCAAATCCATTCAGGTCCATTCTGTGTTTGAGTCTTCATTCTCAAACACAACTGAGTAGGAGGAGTAACCTAGAGCCCCAGCTGTTGGCAGGAGGTAGGGAATGAAGCAGGCTGGACTAGTGAGCATGCAGTTCCTGGGGGAGTGGGATTGAAATGGAAGGCTAATGGATGGCTACCATCTGGAGAGCTACAAAGGGATGTAAGAATGTTCCAGGAGGGAGAGCAGGGTGGTCTATGCCAGTCACAGAGAAGATGAGAGGAGGACGGGGTGAAGGAATAGTCTAGGGCCAGGTATGACTCAAACTCAACCATCCTCCTTTGCCAGTGCCCTGGGGTCTGAATAAAGATGCCAGTCCTGCAGTTAAGGTAGCTGCGCGCTGCCTGCTCCCCATGGTTTAGCCAGCCTTGCTGGAGGTCTCCAAGGGGGCTAGCACTGCCACTGGGAGAGGCAAAGAAAACAGGTCGAATCAGAGGCAGATTTGCAAGGAGGCAGGAAGCCACTTTAAGCTCTTGCCGAGAGGAACTTGCAGTACTCAGGGTTCAATTAGAAAGTGGAATAAAAGAGGGCACTGGGAGCAAGTTAAAGGGAAAGGAAAATGGTTCCATTATGTTTGAAAATGGGGCATAGAGTGCTTCCCATTTCAGAGGAAGAGGTCAGCGTGTCAAATGGATCATCAGAATGGATGTTGAGAAGATTCTGTGAAGGGGTGGAGAGAATCAATAGATATAAGCGAGGTCTATATGCCAGGAAATGTGCCTGGTGCTCCATATGTGTCCTCTAATTAAATTCTTAAAACATGTCTACGAGGATACAGAGATCCAGAAAGGTTAATTGACTTATCTAAAACCATCCAGCTTTTAAGTTGTTGAGTCATATGTAAAAGCCAATGCTGTTAGACTCCAAGTGCTTTGCATGACAACTCTCCTGCAAAAATATTCCACATAGTCTCCTCTCTGGTACTGTTATGATCTACTCGAGCAAAACTAGGTGTCTCACTTATGAGCCCTATGAGAACATTCCAGTTCATGCAAAGTTTGGGGAATTAGAAAGGCTATTAGACCAGCTGTTAGAAGACCTGAGATAAAGTTTCTTGACCTTCTGATGAATAAATAAATATATAACACTTTTTAAAGCTGGAGAGAGTCTATGTAAAGAAATTGTGACTGGCACCAACTAATGTATAGTAAATGTATTTTGTTATTATTTGAAGCACTAAAAATTGCTTGAGGAGTTCTAAACTGGTTTCATGGTTGGGAATTACAACAGTAGACAATCACTAAAGGCATTTCAAGTTCTAAAATTTTGTTATTCTGTCTTTCCCATCCTGACATTCGAGGTTTTCCGAGAAAATTTAGAGACTGCTCATGAGTATAACATTCAATCCTAATTCCCTTCCTGAGGGGAATCCACAGCTGCTGTTCATTACATTTTTATCTAATCTATTTTCTTTGGTGCTTTTTAGATCGTAAAGGTTGTTCTGTACAAAATTCTACCACGTTTTCTTCATTAAACTTTATATCATAAATATTTTCTCACATCCTTAAAATTCTTCCTAAATATCACTTTTAATGAATGAATAATGACCCATCATTTGGGTATTTCAGTGATGTTAAACATTTAGCCTGTTTACCACTTTTGCTTAAAGAAATAATGCTTCAATTGATATCTTTGGACAATAAAATGTATATATAAAAATATTTCCTTAGAAAAGAAACTTCAAATGACAACAGAAATTCCAGTACTTTTACACATATCATCCTAATTTTTTGATATATGAGAGTCTTTTTCACCAACTGAAGCTCTGTCTCCAACCTTGTTTTTTTTTAAACGAGATAGCTCACACTTTGGACTGTAGCCTGCCAGGCTCCTTTGTCCGTGGGATTTTTCAGGCAAGGATACTGGAATGGGTTGCCATTTCCTTCTCCAGGTGATCTTCCTGACCCAGGGATTGAACGCATGTGTTCTGTGTCTCCTGCATCACAGGTGGATTCTTTACCCACTGAGCAACCAGATTCTTTACCCACTGCTGCCACTTAGCATCGGTGTATCTGAGAGTATTTTCCTATTGCTTTCACATATGAATTACCGGAGCTCACTGTTTTCCTCTCAAAATTTTTGTTCTCTTATCCTTTTTTATTTAGTATCAGAAAAACAGAAGAATAGTTTGGGGCCAGCCAGATGTATGTTTCTTTGTAGCTCATATGTGGATTATCTGAAAGGATGCTTATGGAATTATTTTCATTTTATTTATAAATACAATGAGTGCTTAATTTCAGATTTATATAATATTTAGGTATATGTCATTTTCATTGATTCTATGTGGGAATGTAGTAAGATATGACCCCTGACCCCCAACAATATCTTGCTGTTAAAAATACCTCCCTAAAAAAATCTCTGCAGAATTTTCTTCAATTATGTTCTTGATTTTTTAATTTTCTTGATTCTTGATTTTCTTCAGTTATGTTCTTGATCAATTCAATACCAATTATTCTGGGTTTTTCCTCAGAAATTCTTGTAATTGTTAAGTAGAGTATCTAGTTTCTTTTTTCTCTGTATATTATCTCTTCCATCTTCCATTCCTCTATCAAATATATTTTAAAGTTTGTTCTCTCCATCACTAAATTTAATTTTTTGCAATTTCTGATTATTATTGTCTCCAGTGTAGATTTATTCTGCATCTTTAGTGTACTTGAAATCTTTGCCTATTTTATTTTCTCTGTCTTCCCTGAAATCCTTATTTTGTTTATGCCATATTTTCATTTTAGCTTTTCCCATCCTTGAGGATTTCTGCTTCTGTTTCACAGAGGCCATATCTCCTGGCATCTTATTAGGTAGTCAAATATGTTTTTTCTAAACATTTTTGTCTGATTCCTGTAGTAACTTACCTTCAAAGATTTGCTGTTATTCTGTATCTTCAGAATAATATCTAATGAAAGTTGCTCAGTCATGTTCGACTCTGCGACCCCTTGGACTATACAGTCCATGGAATTCTCCAGGCTAGAATACTGGAGTGGATAGCCCTTCCCTTCTCCAGAGGATCTTCATGACCAGGGATTGACTCTAGGTCTCCTTTATTGCCGGCAGATTCTTTACCAGCTGAGCCACCAAGGAAGCCCCAAAACTCAGTTGTGTCTGACTCTTTGCAACCCCATGGACTGTATAATCCATGGATTTCTCCAGGCCAGAATACTGGAGTAGGTAGCCTTTCCCTTCTCCAGGGGATCTTTCCAACCAAGAGATTGAACCCAGGTCTCACACATTGCAGGCAGATTCTTTACCAGCTGAACCAACAGGGAAGCCCAAGAATACTGGAATGGGTAGCCTATCACTTCTCCAGTGGATCTTCCTGACCCAAGAATTGAACTGGGGTCTCCTGCATCACAGGTGGATTCTTTACCAGCTGAGCTACCAGGGAAGCCCTTCAGAATAATATACCTCTTACCAATCCTAGAGACTATTTTCATAAACCCCATAGTATTTTTTTTTTCTTTCATGGGCTTGAATAGTGAGCTTTCGTTACTGTTCAGTCACTAAGTTGTGTCCAACTCTTTGCCACACCATGGACTGTAGCATGTCAGGCTTTCCTGTCCTTCACTGTCTCCTGGAGTTTGCTCGAACTCATGTCCATTGAGTCAGTGATGCCATCTAACCATCTCATCCTCAGTTGCCCCCTTCTCCTTTTGCCTTCAATCTTTCCCAGAATCAGTGTCTTTTCCAGCAAGTCAGCTCTTCCCATCAGATGGCCAAACTATTGGAGCTTCAGCATCATCTTTCCAATGAATAATTGGGGTTGATTTCCTTTGGGACTGACTGGCTTGATCTTCTGGCAGTCCAAGGGACTCTCAAGAGTTTTCTCCAGCACCACAATTCTTCAGTGCTCAGCCTTCTTTATGATCCAACTCTCACATCTGTACATGACTCCTGAAAAAACCATAGCTTTGACTAGATGGACCTTTGTCAGCAAAGTGATGTCTCTGCTTTTTAATATGCTGTCTAGGTATGTCATAACTTTCCTTCCAGAGCTAAATGTTGCTATATGTGTTATCCAACTATGGTCCCTTTGAACACTAGTCAACTTTTCTTTATTTTATAGCCAAAGAGCAAAATGATATGCAGAGCTACCAGCCCAATTGCTTGTTTCCGTGAGGCACTCAGTCAGTGTCCTTATTTAGCCCAAGAAGGCATCTACTAGCCTTCCTATGAGTCATGGGCTTGACTTAATTCAGAACATTCTTACATTCTGAATGAGTAGAGAATGTGACAAGCTACTTCTCTGAATATGCCTTATTACCAGAACATCTCTTTCATGTATGTCTGAATTATTTTACTTATGATCAAGAAAACAAAAACAAAAGCCAAAAAAAGAAACCTCTTGAGGAAAACATGCTTGTACACACCATACACACTCCCCCTCATCCCACACATTTCCTTTAGTTGTTTCCTCAGAATTTATGTCCATGAATAGTATAAAAGTTGCTGAAAACTGTGTGTGTTTGTATGAATAGTGCACTAAATAAATGAAGGAGCAATATTTTCTCTTCTCAAAAAGAAATATCCAGGCAACTGAAAGAGATTACTCGCTTTTCTTTGTTGTGTTTTAAACCATGTGGACAGTGATGAACAAAGATTCTATCTACTTACTTTAGGATGAGAGGGGCTTTTCATAGGTGGGTTAATGGAAACTTGAGTAATGTTGTGTCTGGCTAAGCCAGAAGCTACATTTTGACAACCAAAAATCTACCTGATTTTCATGGGTCACAGAAACTATGCTAATCAATTCTACACTGTATTTAATTTTCCTAAGGTGAGAAGCAAGTTTTACTGGCATAAACCCTTTTTTCCTACTTGCCCTTATCACTCCATTTTTTCAAGTAGCTCTTTCATTTAGCGTCTTCTCTCCTTTGAACCACCAAGTATTCAAATATTCATTCCTCCTACTAGGATAAATTTTATGCAACAATGAAGAGATCTTCCTGTCGCAATGAGTTGTGAGAATAATCATTTTCTCCTACATGTCTCTAATTTATAAAACATAGATATCATCAATTTCTAATGGAATGGATAGTTACACTTAATTATTTTTTACATAATTTCCCACTAATGTGTTTAGGAGAAGTGATTATTGGAGATGTGATTGAAGCACTAGAAATGCCATTTGGTAGACAGATGGTTCATCTCAACCTAAAGTTCTATCCGTCAATAGGAAAACGGAGTCATGCCCCACGTGGGAGAGTGGGTGTTTGAAGCTCCATGTCTGTGTGTGCGTGCGCGTGCAGACATGTGCTTATATAGGCTGTTAAAACTTTCTGTGTGTGTACAGGACCAGTATGAAGAGTTTCAAGACTCATTAAAATACCTACATTGTGAAGTGACAAGCTCCATAGATTTCTGAGTGAATAATGTTCCTTTTAGTGACTTTATACATTTCAAGATGTAATGATCATTCAGAACTCATTACCATCTGAAAGAATATGGGGAGTTGGTAGAAACTTGGCAATTGTCTTTCACCAATGTTAATTCCTGCCATTGGGAGCAGAAATAGAACTTGTAGGAGGAGAAATAAATGCTCACACTCACCCCTCTCTCCTCCCTCACTCACTCCTGTTATCACCTGTCTCTCCCTCCCTACAGTGTGACAAACCAGCTCTCAGGATCCTTGCTTCCCTCTCCACTTTAATTCTTCTGTTTCCTTCTGTCAAATACTTGGAGCCAGTTTCCCTTCTTACCCACTAGAAACTCTCCTTTCATTGAAATTACATCTCTGTTAAGAAATTCATGCTGGTCTTGGTCCAAATTCTAACCTCAGATATTCTCTTTCCAAATAAAATCATTCAGAAGAAAAAAATAAAAGTAAGCATAAACAAATATTCTCAAGTGTGAACTGCAAAATTATGAATAATGAGAGCTTAGAACCTCCAAAAAATTTTAGAATGATACATGCGGTATGTTGCCAGATTACCCAAGTTTCTGGAAAGCCTATCTATCCAAATGCAAATGAAAATAATAATAGTTGATTGAGAGTCTATTACATGCCAGGCTATATAAGCTTAGCTAAGCTTAGATAAAATGAAGAACGAGATATGGTCCCTTTCTTATAAGAGCTCTCTGTACAGAGGTACCAACAGACAAAATAAGAAACAGCAGCACACGGTAGACCCACAGTGACCCATGGGAGTACCAACAGAATAGTGACTGTGTCTGGAGATTTGGAGAAGACATCAGGAAGAGGTGACTTGTTACTGGATTTTGAAGAATGAGCAGGAATTTGATAGGCTGAGAAAACAATGGTGAAGAATTCCCAGGTCAGAGGGAATAGAAGGTGCAAAGCATGGAGGTTAGAATTTGGACCAAAACCAGCATGAACTCCTCAACAGACATGTAATTTCAATGAAAGGAGAGTTAAAAGGCAAAGCACGTTGGGGAGAAGGCAAGAAATTCTGTGTGTGTGGAACACAGTAGTAGGAGGGGAGTGGGAAGACTGGCATGAAACGGGGCTGGGAAAGTGGGCAGAGGCTTGATTTTGAAAGTAGGGTAAGATATGCAAAGACTCTGATTTGAGAGATGGTGGGGAATGTCAAGGGGGTTTTCAAGAGAGGAGTAATGGTATCCAACTCTTCGTTACAAAGTCTGTTCAGGCTGCACTGTGGGGCCAGAGTTGGAACTGGGGACGTGGCAATGGGGGAAAGAAAACCAATCAAGAATATTATGGCCATGGCCCAGGCAAGAAAGGAGCTCTGATCATAGCAGGGAAGGGACATCTCTGTGTATCCTCAGAGAGCAGGAACCTTCTGCTCTCAGCTAACATTTACAGAACACCAACAGTTGTCCAAGGAACAAAATGGGAAAATGTCCAGAGACGGTTTCTGATCTTTTCTGACGCACTTGCATTTGGCCCTATTTCCCCATGTGCATGCACTTCCTGGATGGTTCAGCTGGTAAAGAATCTGCCCACCAACTGTAGGAGACACAAGACGAGGGCTCAATCCCTGGGTCGGGAAGATCCCCTGGAGAAAGAAACGGCAACCTGTTCCAGTATTCATGTATCATCCCATGGACAGAGGAACCTGGTGGGCTACAGTCCATGGGACTGCAAAGAGTCAGACATGACTGAGTGACTGAGAATGTCCCCGTGTGCATTTCATTGTTGTCTCCAGTGGTGAGAACTATACTAAGAAATGTCTGTGATGGTTTCCACTTTAAAAGAGTTCAATGCCTTCTCATGACTCCCCTTTCATTTTGAAACAAGGTGGTTTGTTTGTGTGGCTAAATCACCTGAATAAAGAACCCTGATGAGTCTCCTTGGAAAACAGCTCTGTATGCCAAACAACAGCTTAATATTCCTCCAGCAGAAGGTCTCTCTCTCTCCTAGGGAAACCATCTCAAAAACAGTCTCCTCTGGAGAGCTGGTCTGTTTATTTCTGAAGCAGATTATGGGCCAGCAGTGCCCTCTCCTGGCATCTTGAAGTTATAGCTTGACATGCCTTTTTTTAAACATGGAAGAGATTTTTTCCTACAGAAAGAAGCCATTGTTAATACTACACAGCTCTACTTGAAGATCTTAATTAATTAATTGGGGTCAAGAGTTGTGGCTGTAGTGATCAAAGAAAAGGCTATTTTCAACACCAGGATAAAGGAGACAGATGAAGCATTAAACAAAACAAACAAAAAGCCTAAACTTGGGCTTCCCTGGTGACTCAGTGGTTAAGAATTCATCTGCCAATGCAAGAGACACGGGATTGATCCCTGGTCTGGGACGATCCCACATCTTGTGGAGCAACTAACATCATGCGCTACAACTACTGAGCCTGGAAGCCGCAACTACCGAGCCCACGGGCCCCAACTACTGAAGCTCGTGCACCCTAGAGCCCATGGTTTGCAACAAGAGAAAGTAAAAGTGAAAGTTGCTCAGTCATGTCCAACTCTTTGTGATCCCAAGGACTGACTGTAGCTCGTCAGGCTCCTCTGTCCATGGAACTCTCCAGACAAGAATACCAGAGTGGGTAACCATTCCCTTTTCCAGGGGATCTTCCCAACCCAGGCTCGAACCTGGGTCTCCCTTGTTGCAGGCAGATTTTGCAGGCAGATTCTTTACCATCTGAGCCACCAGGGAAGCCCAAACAAGGGAAGCCACCACAATGAGAAGCCCTTGTACTGCAAGTAGAGAGTAGCCCCTGCTCACTGCAACTAGAGAAAAGCCTGCGCAGCAATGAAGACCCAGCACAACCAAAATAAATAAGGAAATAAATAAAATTATATTTTAAAAAAAAGCATAAACTTGTGGTCCAAAGCTGGGTTCAAGGGTCAGCATTGCCCCTTACCTACCACATGACCTGGGACAAGTCATTTCGCCTTTGCTCACCCTCGTGAGCACCAAGTCCAATACTGCACTCGAAGGCATCTGCATATGTAAATATATACCCAGTATATGGTTTATGAAAATCTGACATTTCCCAAAGGAGTGTAACTGATACAATTCTTCTGGGGGAAAAAATCTGCTAAAACAATGAAAGGAATGAAATTGGGTCGTTTATAGTGATGTGGATGGACCTAGAGCCTGTCATACCGAGTGAAATTAGAAAGAGAAAAATGTTGTCTACTAACACATATGTATGAAATCTAGAAAAATGGTGCAGATGAGCCCATTTGCAAGAACAGAGATGCAGACATAGAGAACAGACATGTGAGCATGGGTGGGGAGAGGGAGAGTGAGATGAACTGGGAGAGTGGGACTGACAGTTATCCGCTACTGCATGTGAAATAGCTGGTGGGAAGCCACTGCACAGCACGGGGGCTTCAGAAAGGCGCTCTGAAGGGTTGGGATGTGGGAGTCGGAAGGAGATTCAGGAAGGAGGGGATAAAGAATACACATCGCTGATTCACTGTGTTGTACAGCAGAAACTAATACAATATGGTAAAGTAAGTAGAAAAGAAAAGAGGGGACGTGAAAAACACAAAATTTATGGGCCTTTGATCCAATACTTACACTTTTAGAATTTATCCTAAGGAAAAATAATTGAACTGTGGAAAAAGTTGAATGTGTAAAAATATTCATTATGGTATATATATAATCTGAGTTATAAATAATCCAAATGCCAAAAAGACTCAGGAGATGGTTAGATAAATCTGGCATATCCATATCATGTTTTTATGCAGTCATTTAAAATCAAGGTTAATACAAACTTTAATTAGATTAAAATATTTATGATGTTAAAAGAACAGGCTGTTTTGTCAAGTATAATATCAAAATGTAAATACAAAAAAACCTTTTAAATGAAAAATTTGATGATATTAAATACCAGTAAGAATACAGAAAAGCAGTTACTTTCAGATACCACTGATTAAAGTTAAAATTTGTATGGTCCATTCAGACAACTTTTTAGACACACTTGTTAAAACAAAAAGTATACATATGATTTTATTCTTAGGTAATTACTCCAGAGAAAAACCTGCATATGAGCATCAGAAATACACATATGGATGTTTATCAACACATTTTTATGGGAGTGAAAAACTGGGAACCACGTGTATGCCCATCCATAGGAAACTGATTACCTGAGTTATTGATAGGATATGTGTGTGTGTCTGGATAGACCAGGTGATGCTCTACGGGCAAACAACACAAAAATACTGATGCCTTAAGTAAACAAAAAAGGTTTACTCCTCAGTCACACTGTATGCTTATCACACTTTGGCTACTGACTCAGCTATGTGTCATCCTGAGATTCAGGTAGGACTGTGCTGTCCCATATGATTGTTGTTGTTTTCGGTTGCTCAGCCGTGTCCGACTCTTTTGCAAGCCTGTGGACTGTGGCCCACCAGGCTCCTCTGCCCATGGGGATTCTCCAAGCAAGAATACTGGAGTGGGTAGCCATTCCCTTCTCCAGGGGATCTTCCTGACCCAGGGATGGAACCCTTATCTCCTGCATTGGCAGGCGGGTGCTCTACCACCCATCTCTTGGCGAACCACCAAGAGAGCCCATCCCATATGGTAGCTGCTATCTAGTAAGGCTATTAAAGGAGAAGGCAGTGGCACCCCACCCCAGTATTCCTGCCTGGAAAATCCCATGGATGGAGAAGCCTGGTAGGCTCCATGCGGTCGCTGAGGGTCGGACATGACTTGACCGACTTCACTTTCAATTTTCACTTTCATGCATTGGAGAAGGAAATGGCAACCCACTCCAGTGTTCTTGCCTGGAGAATCCCAGGGACGGGGGAGCCTGGTGGGCTGCTGTCTATGGGGTCACACAGAGTCGGACATGACTGAAGTGACTTAGCAGCAGCAGCAGCAGCAAGGCTATTAAGAGTGGCTATTGAGCCTTTGGAATGTACCTGATCAGCACTGTTACATGCTGTGAATATAAAATATACACTGGGTTTCAAAGGTTTTGTATAAAAAATGTAAAGTATCTCAACAATATTTAATCTCAACTGCATAGGATAATAGTTTGAATATATTTGACAAATAACATTATCAAAATTAATTTTATCTATTAATTTTTTAATGTGACTTCTAGAACATTTTAGAACAAATTTCAGAGCAGCTTGTATTACATTTTTATTGGACATCACTTGTCTAAAACATTCCTAGTCCCAGTGGCAGAAGATAAGAGAGAAATGGGGAAGATTTCATTGGTTCTTAAAGCTTTTCCCTGCAAGTAACACATGGGATTTCAGTTTGTATACCTTACCTGAAGGAAACTGCACTGGCACACCTGAACTTAATAGAAAAGGGACCCACAGTCTTGCCATGGCCCCAGAAGTTGAGAACAAGAAGCTGGATACTAGGAAACAGGCTTCTTATGGACCACATTGGGAGGGCACGGCAATCCACTCCAGTATTCTTCCCTGAAGAATCCTATGGACAGAGGAGCCTGGCAGGCTACAGACCATGGGGCTGCAAAGAGTCGGACATGACTGACGTGACTGAGAACACACAAGTTATATAGGTAACTACCTAGAAAAATGTCTGAAGGATCCTGACCACACTTAAACCAATGGTCATGTCTTGGTGGAGTGAATATTAGTTCCAGGAACATGCTCCTGTTTGGCCTGGATGGCTGTCTGCCCAGTATCCTTGCCCACCCTGCCCTGTACTCGGGAAGGCTGACTGCACCAGTGGGCAGCCATACTGGCTGGTGTCTGGGGCCACTGGCAGGGACTCAGAGGTTAGAGGACAAGGTATTTTCTCCCTTCCTCTGATGCCTCATCATCTCTCTTCTTCTCAAGGGGTTCTCCCCCATGCAACCTTCCAACTCACTCTCTGTCTCGGAGTGACCACCGATTCTCCTCCTCCCCTTTAAAGGCTGGGAGTGGGAATGGTGCTTCCCTGTTGTTAGTCTCCAGGGAAGTTGCTGTACCATCTCTTGAGGTCTCCTTACCTTGTTCCTTCCTTTCCTTTTTTGATCCCATCTACTCTCTTATTGGGAGAAGGCAATGGCACCCCACTCCAGTACTGTTGCCCGGAAAATCCCATGGATGGAGAAGCCTGGTAGGCTGCAGTCCATGGGGTCGCTGAGAGTCGGACATGACTGATTGACTTCACTTTCACTTTCCACTTTCATGCATTGGAGAAGGAAATGGCACCCCACTCCAGTGTTCTTGCCTGGAGAATCCCAGGGACGGAGAAGCCTGGTGGGCTGCAGTCCGTGGGGTCGCACAGAGTCAGACACGACTGAAGCGACTTAGCAGCAGCAACTCTCTTATTAACAGTAACTTTACTAAACTCTCTCTTCAATTTTCTCAGTGGAAATGTATCACTTCTTCTTTGATGGGGCTGTAATACAACACGTTACTTCTAAAAATAAAAATCATGCAAAGGAAAAAAAAACCTTGACAGAATGTATGATAAAAATGTCAAAATTGTTTGCTGCACTCTCTTTGGCAGTAGGACTACTGTGAATTATTTTCTGTGCCATTGCACTTCTTTGCAGTTACTTTTTCTATAATAAATATTACATTTATCATTCATTTAAAAAGTAAGAGTCTAAATGTTCTTACATGAACAAAACTAGTAGAGAGGAAAGGTTACTCTAAAATTGAATTTGTTCAGAAATTGCTAACCTTTATTTTATGAGACTGTGACTAACATGGAGTAAATCCTCTCTTACCTGGTAGAGAACATGCTACCTCCTTTGAAACAGCCAGAAGAGAAGTCCCAACCAGCATTTACTGAAAGCTCACGATGGGCTGTGCATGGTCTTGTTCCCGCTTGTGGCTTTGTTGTGATCCCCTGCTAATAGCTCCACTGTTTTGGCCTCAAGGAGGGAGGCAGGGTGGCTTTTTGACAAGTTAAGGTGACTCTCATACACACTCCAAGGACAGACTGGAGTATCCCCGGTGTGGGAGTTTGCAAAGTCCATTTACAGCAGCTGAGGCATTCCAGCGTGTGGCCAGCTGCACCAAGAGACAGCTGCCAAGTCCCTTCCCTGAGACGTTTCTCAGGGGGACACCACTGGTAGATTATCTAAGGGCAGGGACCACAAGATCCCCTTTATTGGCTGATCTGGGATCAGGGCCCTCACCAACCACTTGTAACATTTAATTTCTTCATTCATTTATATCACTGAATGCTGCTGCTGCTGCTAAGTCGCTTCAGTCGTGTCTGACTCTGTGCAACCCCATAGATGGCAGCCCACCAGGCTCCCCCATCCCTGGGATTCTCCAGGCAAGAACACTGGAATGGGTTGCCATTTCCTTCTCCAATGCATGAAAGTGAAAAGTGAAAGTGAAGTCGCTCAGTCATGTCCGACTCTTAGAGACCCCATGGACTGCAGCCTACCAGGCTCCTCCGTCCATGGGATTTTCCAGGCAAGAGTACTGGAGTGGGGTGCCATTGCCTTCTCCGATATCACTGAATAACACACTGCAAAAGTCTTGCAGATCCCACAGGGTAAAGGGATAGGTGGTGGGAGTCTGGGATCAGCATTGTTCCCTTCTTTAATTCAGCATGAACCAATTCTGAATTATAGGATCAGCAGCACACTGGGCCAGCAGAGGTAGGAGAAAAGACCAGCACAGCAAGGAGGGCTAAGCACCTGAATGAATTAATGTCTCCCCATAGAGGTCCTTCCTTATGGTGGTGGTTCCCAACCAGGGGAAAATTTGCCCCATGGGGGTACATGGCAGTATCTGGAGAAGCGCTGTCTTGGGGCAATGAACAGATGATCTTGTTCAGCCTTGTCAGAGCTCCAGGGGCATTATAAGGACTGACAGCTATCCAAGACAGGGCCTAGCCTCACACGCTCACCCATTCTCCTGGGATGGAGAAGATACAGCTTAGGACTAGACCACTGGAGAACATCAGAGAAAAGCTAGACTTCCTCCTTAGCACAAAAGAAATCGCATTTTGTGTGCACCACTATTTGTACAGAGTTTTTTGTTAGTAGAAGATCTGATTAGCCCGGAGATCATATGGATTTGGTTAGAGCTTTTCTGTCCTTTTCAGTCTTTGGGTCCAGGAGAACTTAGAATCTCATCAAAGTTCATCTTCAAATGGGCAGAAGATCTAAATAGACATTTCTCCAAAAAAGACATACAGATGGCCAAGGGGCACATGGAAAAGATGCTCAACATCACTAATTATTAGAGAAATGAAAATCAAAACTATAATGAGGTATTACTTTGCACTGGTCAGAGTGACCATCATCAAAAAATCTACAAACAGTAAATATTGGAGAGGGTGTGGAGAAAGGGAACTCTCTTGCACCATTGATGGGAATGAAAGTAAATTGGTACAGCCACTGCGGAGAACAGCATGGAAGTTCCCAGAAAAACTAAAAATAGAACTGCCGTATGACCTAGCAATCCCATTACTAAGCATATACCCTGAGAAAACCATAATTCAAAGGGACACATGTACCCCAATGTCCACTGCAATACTACTTACAATAGCCAAGACATGGAAAGAACCTAAATATCCAGTGGAATATTTCTCAACCACTAAAAGGAAGGAAGTTGGGTCATTTGTAGAGATGTGGATGGACTCAGAGTCTGTCACACGGAGCAAAGTAAGTCAAAAAGAGAAAAAAAAAAGTCATAAGTTAATATATTAATATACATGTGGAATCTAGAAAAATGGTACAGATGGACATATTTCCAGGGCAGAAATGCAGATGTAGAGAACAAACATGTGGATACAGGGTGGTAAGGGGAGGGTGGGGCAAATGGGAGATCGGGACTGACATATATACACTACCATGTCAGAAATAGAGAGCTAGCGGGAACCTGGTAAAAGAACAGGACACTCAGCCTGCTGCTCTGTGATGATCTAGATGGCTGGATGAGGGGGCTGCAGGAGGTTCAGGGGGAGGGGATATATGTGTGTATATACATAGGTGATCGAATCCTGGGTCAGGGAGACCCCCTGGATGGGGGGCATAGAAACCCGCTCCAGCATTCTTGCCTGGAGAATCCCATGGACAGAGGAGCCTGGTGGGCTACAGACCACAGGTTCACACTGAGTCAGACACGACTGAAGCGACTTAGCAGGCACAGCTGACTCACTCTACTTCATCATACAGCAGAAACTAACATAAAATGGTAAAGCAGTTATATTTCAATAAATATATATAAACATATTTTCCTTTTAAATGATAGCTATTAGTCCACCCCAATAAGTCTACTTGGATGGAGGCTGCTTTCCTGGAGAGGAGGAGCCTGCTGTGATGTTTACCTGTGGGACCTGAGTTCAAGGCCAGACTCTCCCCATGTGGAGCTGACAGGACAGCACCTAAGCTCTCCTCTTCTGTGCAAAATATAAACAGTAGCTTCCATTCTCGTGGTAGTAAAGTACACAGAGTACTTGGGAAAGTATTATGTTAGTGCTGATATTCAGTATCAATAAGTAATCAGCCAAAGCATATCATCAAATGATTTCTCCATTTATATCCTTCAGGTCTGTCCTCTTCAGTTTCTAAGGTCTTGTGACAGTGCTTGGTTTCCAAGGATATCTACTTTTTAATTAAAAAATATTGCATTTTATTGTGGTAAATATCAGTTTCACTCATTTCAGTCGCTCAGTCGTGTCCGACTCTTTGCAACCGCATGGACTGTATCACACCAGGCTTCCCTGTCCATCACCAACTCCTGGAGCTTGCTCAAACATACAGAGCATAAAACTTACCAGGTTAAACCGTTTTTAAAGGGAATGACTCACTGGCATTAATGACATTCACAATGTGCTACCATCACCACTATGTCCAGAATTTTTTAATCACCTAAACAGAAACTCCACAACCATTAAAGAATAACTCCTTATTCTCCCCTCTCCTCACTCCCCAGTAATCACTATTTTATTGGGTTGGCTGAAAAGTTGGTTGTGGTCTTTCCATAATGTCTTACAGAACCCCATACTTTCTTGATGAATGTGACTGTTCTAAGGACCTCATCTAAGTGGAATCATATGATATCTGTCCTTATTGCCTGCTTTATTTTAGTTAGCAGAATGTTTTCAAGGGTCAGCCATGTGGCAGCATCCCAGGATGTTTTCAATCAGGCCAGTGTAATTGAATTCCAGCACCTTCTTTGTGCCAGATGTTAAAGGCAAGGTAGTGAACCTGCCTGGCCCCGCCTCTGGGGGCCCTCTCCCTTGCGGTGGCCTCACCTTTGCAGCCCATTGTCACAGAGGGGTCAGATCCAGGACTCAAGCCTCCTGACTCAAGTCCAGATTTCTTCCATTCTTCTACGATGCTGACTAAGTGCTAGACATTTTACTTGGTATATTCTCTCTTCATCAGTCTGGGCTTTAGAGTCAGACAGAAATGGGTGTGGCTTGAATCTTTAGTTCTACCACCTACCGACTCACCGTCAAATAATGTGTGAAACTGTACAGTGTCTGGCATGTAATAAGCACTCATAAATACTAGCCAGGTTTTTATTCATTCATTGAATGCCTGTCTTCTTCTAGATGTAACCCTGAAAGTTCCATGAAGCAGGGCCCATGCTTGTCTTGTTACCGTAACAACTCCCAGTGGCAGCACGGTGCCTGGCAGTCTGTGTTTACTGAACTGAGCACATAGCCAAGGCCCCCTGGGCTGTGACTCCAGAGTCTGAACTGTCCCCCTGGTGACTGCTTACTGCCTCTCCAGGAGCCTCCGGCCACCTGATGGAGAAACTCACAGGCCAGCAAACAACAGCCACAGAATGTGACGCAAGTCACTTCTTTTTGGCCTGTGGGTCAAAGATGCTGCCTTGGAAGCTTAGACGGGAAGGAATTTCACAGGGCTCGTCTTGGGTCCCTGCTCTGATGTTGATGAAGAAGGGCTTATAACTCACTGACCTTGTGCTGATAGTAACTTCTACACTGGTTTAAGAGAGGAAGAACTTCTGCAATCGTAACATCAGAAAAAATGAAAAGAAATGGAACCAGGGAGGTGTCCAGGTGGAAGGAGACAGAAACGAAAGGTATTGGATTACCTCTGATGGGCATCGCCTTTGTTGTGGTTCTGCTGTGTAGCTCTTGGCTTCAGCATCTCAGGGCCTCATGCCTCAATTTCTTCACCTGTAAGACGGGACATAAAATTCCTACATATGTCTTTTAAAATCTATTGTGCTATAAGTTTCTTAAGCTTAATGGCCACCCCATAGATCTGAAGGCAGATAATTCAAATGTGCTTCAAAAAAAGGAATGGCAAAGGCCCACTAACTTATTTGATAAGTATGTAATGATCACCTATGATGTGTCAGGCAGGGTACTGGGCACACAGAGGATAATAAGATATTGCCCCTGCCCTCTATGACTCACTGTTTAGCAGTTTTCATTTTATTTTATTTTTAAAATTTTTACTAATTTTTTTTTAACCCCCCTGAGTGGTATGTGGGATCTTAGTTCCCCGAATGGGGATCAAACCCTCACCCACTGCATTGGAAGCACAAAGTCAACCAATGGATCTCCAGGGAAGTCTCAGTTTTCATTTTAAAAGGAAGACACTGACAGCAGAGGTTACTGTGTGACTGTAACTCCTTCCCACAAACTGCCACAGGGAAAGATAATGACAGTCACTCTGGAGCCAGAGCTGGAAATTTTAAAGAACTAACTATTCCAACAGAGAAGTCTGGGATATGCTGTAAGGCAGATGAACTTTTTTGCCCTTTTATGAAAAGAATTTTAATTCCACAGAAAAAGTAATGATGATATAATGGGTGACGATTAGGAGCATTAAGATCTGTCACTTGAAGAGCAATAGTGCCCTGAAAGCATTAGATGTGCACTTGGCAAAGAGATCTGCGAGCAAGGGCAGGGAGTTGGCAGGACAGCCTGTGTGGAGAGACAGCCCCGCTCTGGCCCTGCCACACATGCTGTGCCATGAGTCTATCAGGCTGGAAAATTAAGTACATCATCTCCATCTACAAAACGAAGGAACATGCCAGACTAAATTACTAAGATTGTTGAAAAGAGGGGACAAACCAATGGGAAGAGAAAATGTGCTTGGTGTCAGAAAGACGTGGATTCTGATCTGATCCTAATAATCAGTAGATGTGTGTCCTTCAGCAAATTATGCAACCATTTAGTCCTGTTTGGGGGCCTATGAATGGGAATATCAGACCACCTGATCTGCCTCTTGAGAAATTTGTATGCAGGTCAGGAAGCAACAGTTAGAACTGGACATGGACCAACAGACTGGTTCCAAATAGGAAAAGGAGTATGTCAAGTCTGTATATTGTCACCCTGTTTATTTAACTTATATGCAGAGTACATCATGAGAAATGCTGGACTGGAAGAAACACAAGCTGGAATCAAGATTGCTGGGAGAAATATCGATAACCTCTGATAGGCAGATGACACCACCCTTATGGCAGAAAGTGAAGAGGAACTCAAAAGCCTCTTGATGAAAGTGAAAGAGGAGAGTGAAAAAGTTGGCTTAAAGCTCAACATTCAGAAAACGAAGATCATGGCATCCGGTCCCATCACTTCATGGTAAATAGATGGGGAAACAGTGGAAACAGTGTCAGACTTTATTTTTGGGGGCTCCAAAATCACTGCAGATGGTGACTGCAGCCATGAAATTAAAAGACACTTGCTTCTTGGAAGGAAAGTTATGACCAACCTAGATAGCATATTGAAAAGCAGAGACATTACTGTGCCAACAAAGGTCTGTCTAGTCAAGGCTATGGTTTTTCCAGTGGTCATGTATGGATGTGAGAGTTGGACTGTGAAGAAAGCTGAGCGCTGAAGAATTGATGCTTTTGAACTGTGGTATTGGAGAAGACTCTTGAGAGTCCCTTGGACTGCAAGGAGATTCAACCAGTCCATTCTGAAGGAGATGAGCCCTGGGATTTCTTTGGAAGGAATGATGCTAAAGCTGAAACTCCAGTACTTTGGCCACCTCATACAAAGAGTTGACTCATTGGAAAAGACTGTGATGCTGGGAGGGATTGGGGACAAGAGGAGAAGGGGACGACGGAGGATGAGATGGTTGGATGGCATCACTGACTTGATGGATGTGAGTCTCAGTGAACTCTGGGAGTTGGGGATGGACAGGGACGCCTAGCGTGCTGCGATTCATGGGGTAGCAAAGAGTCGGACATGACTGAGCGACTGATCTGATCTGATCTGAATGGGAATATCCTAACTGCCAGTCTTACAAGGTTGTAAAGGGATATCTTGTGGCTTAATTAAGGTACAAACTTAGTAAGCAGTTTTATATGCATATCTATATTTGCTCATCTATCTATTATATCCATCTATCTATAGATAGATATGATAGATAATGACTGTAGAGGCTGGCAGTTCCAAAATCTGCAGGGTAGGCTGACAGTTGGAGACCTAGGAAGAGATCAAAGGCTATCTGCTGGCATCCTCTGATTTTCTGAAGTCATTCTTCTATTAAGGTCCTCAGTTGACAGAAGAACACCCACTCATATGATGAGGGGTAATCTGCTTCACTCAGAATCTACTGATTTAATGGTTACTCTCATCTAAAAAATACTTTCACAGAAACATCTATAATAATGTTTGAATATTTGGGTACTGTACCTAGTCAAGGTGATACATAACATTAACCATCACAATCTTCCTAGTTAATTGAAACTTTTATCACTATAATAAATCTCTTGATCTTTAGTAGTACTTTTTGCCCTAAAATCTAACTTGACTGGTATTAGTATAGAAATGTTTCTTTTGTGCATTTGCCTTAGTCCCTTCAAGATGCTATAACAAAATATCATAGAATGGGTGGCTTAAAAGCAGCAGAAATTCACTGCTCACAGTTCTGGAGGTTGAAGTTTGAGATTGGGGTGCCAGCGGGATTGAACAAAAGCCCTCTTCTAGGTCACTGACTTCTCACTGTGTCCTCACATGGTTGAAGGGGTGAGGGATTTCTCTGGAGCCTCATTTATGAGGACATTAATCTCATTCACTGAAACTTTTACCACTGTGATAAATCTTTCCTTAGTAGTGCTTTTTGTCCTATGGGCTTCCCTGGTGGCTCAGATGGTAAAGAATCCACCTGCAGTGCAGGAGACCCAGGTTCAATCCCTGGGTTGGGAAGATACCCTGGAGATGGGAATGGCAACACCCTCCAGTATTCTTACCTGGAGAATTCCATGGACAGACCATGGAGTCACAAAGAGTCCGACACGATTGAGAAACTGAGCAACTAACAGTCTCATTCATGAGGGCTCCACTCTCCTGAACTAGTCACCTTCCAAGGTCTCCTTCCTCCTTTTACCATCACCTTAAGGAGTTAGGATTTCAACCTACCAATTAAACACTCAGACCATAGCAATACTCTTTATATAGTCTTTTTTCATCTTTTTACTTTTAATTCTTCTTTATCCTTAAAGTGTGTCTTATGTAAGTGACAAAGAGTTTCTGAAAAAAATTTTACCTAGCCTGACAATCTTTGTCCTTAATTGACATAATTAGTTTCATTCACATTTAATGTGACAGTTGACATATATGGATTTAAATTTACTATGTGTTTTGTATTTATTTCATCAATTATACAATCTTTTTTTCTCTTTTGTCTTAGTTTCTCTTTCAGATAATTCTTTTTACTATTTTATTTTTCTCCTACATTTTCTTGTTAGCCATTCTTTTGCTATTCTTTCATATATCATCCTAAATATTGAAACATAGCTTAGTATTTTCTTATATAGACTTGTTTTTTTATACTTCTTTGACAATATAAAGACCTTAGAATATTTAACCTCTAGTTTAATTGCAATACTTTAACTCTGTCCTGACTGTTGAACTGAAGTAGGAAATGGCCACTCCAGTGTTCTTGCCTGGAGAATTCCATGAACAGAGGAGCCTGGAGAGCTACTGTTTATGGGGTCAGAGAGTCAGACATGACTGAGCAATTTAGCATGCATGGACATGTATTGAATATTGTTGTTGTTTTATTTAATATGCATGTATTATAATTATATAACGTTTTGTATATTAAAATATTTTAATATATGTATATACATATAGGAAAGCATCTATATACTTATATATTTAAATCTCACAAGACACTATTACGATGACTGTTTAATGAAAACCTTGTTTATATTTAACCACGTTTTACCTCTCATTCTTCAATCACTATTATCCCTCCAAAGTTAATCTCTGTTTTGATTTCATTCACTATAAATCTATATTGATTTGGGTTTGCAAAGTTTCTGGAATGTGTGGCTTGATTTCTTTCATCAGTTTCAAAAATTCTCAGCCATTAACTTCAAATATTGCTTCTGGTCCACTATTTCCCATCCCAATTTCTGGGACTTGCAGTATATGTATGTTTCCTATGCTCTTTTTTATATTTGGTATTATTTTGTCTCTCTGTGCTTCAGTCTTGGTATGTTCTTCTTATCTATGTTCTGATTTATTAGCTCTCCTTAACTATATCAAAGCTTTATTTCAATTATTACTTTTTAGTTCTTGAATTTTTATTTTAATCTTTCTGTTTTATAGTTTTCTACTCTAAGACTCCATTTGTTTTTTTTTGTTTTTTTTTTTTTTAACTCTTTGAACACATGAATCATGGTCCTATTTAAGTCTGTCTGATAACTCTAATATCTGAATCTCCCATGAGTCTGTTTCTATTGTCTAACTGATTTTATATGGGGTGATATACTCTGTTGCTGCTGCTGCTGCTGCTAAGTCGCTTCAGTCATGTCTGACTCTGTGCAACCCCATAGACAGCAGCCAACCAGGCTCCCCTGTCCTTGGGACTTTCCAGGCAAGAACACTGGAGTGGGTTGCCATTTCTTTCTCCAGATATACTCTGTTATGTCTGGTTAATTCTGACTGAGTATGAGGCTTGTGTTTAAACAACTGTAGAGACTACTTGTGGAGAAGGCAATGGCACCCCACTCCAGTACTCTTGCCTGGAAAATCCCATGGGCGGAGGAGCCTGGTAGGCTGCAGTCCATGGGGTCGCTAAGAGTCGGACACGACTGAGTGACTTCACTTTCACTTTCACTTTCATGCATTGGAGAAGGAAATGGCAACCCACTCCAGTGTTCTTGCCTGGAGAATCCCAGGGACAGGGTATCCTGGTGGGCTGCCGTCTATGGGATCACACAGAGTTGGACACGACTGAAGTGACTTAGCAGCAGCAGCAGAGACCATTTGAGGCTGTGGATAATGTCCTCTTCTCCAGAGAGGATTTACCCTTATTTCTGGCATGCAGCTAGCCTGGGGGCAAATCATCTTAATGCAGGTACAGATTGAGCTTTATTCTTTGTGGAGGTTTACCCGAACCCATTATGAGGTCCTTAGGGGGAAGGAAGAAAGACTGAAATTCTGGGATATTACTCTCTTCTGCAAGTCCTGAATTCCAATTTTCCCTAATCCTATGACACAGATAAAAATCTCTGCTCAGATTCTCAACTGCTGCATTTTCAGTCTTTGTCACAGCTTTTCAATTTCTAATTGTTTCAGGGAAGGAGCCTTTGCAAATGTTAGCTTCATTGCTCTGGGCTTCCTATCTCTTAGAAATCTTCAATCTCTCAAGTTTTGTTTTTGTAACTCTCTTCTAATATCATCAGCAGATTTTTGTTCAAATAATTTTTTTTAGGCTTTTTAAATGTGGGAAAACTTTTTGTTCAGTCACTCAGTCGTGTCTGACTCTTTGCGACCCCATGGACTGCAGCATGCCAGGCTTCCCTCTCCTTCACTATCTCCCAGAGTTTCTTGGCCTGAAATATGTTAGCCTGATATTTTGAGAAGCAGAAATTCACTACTATCTGCTTTATCTTTGTCAGTTGGATAGCGTAAGTGACATCTCATCATTATTCTCTCCCCATGTCTAAGGTGAGGACTAAAACAGTGCAGAAGTCCATCTTCAAGTGATTGGAAAATTAAATCACTGTGTTTTAAAGTGAAAGCAAGATCTTTTGTGTTTCGAGGTATCGCTTAGAATAAAACATAAATAAATAAACAAATGGTACTAAATAAACTTAAAAGCTTTTGCACAACAAAGTAAACCATGAACAAAATGAAAAGATAACACTCAGAAGGGAAAAAAAGAAAACCTGATTCAAAAAATGGGCAAAAGATCTAAATAAACATCTCTCCAAAGAGGACATACAGATGGCTAAGAGGCACATGAAAAGATGATCAACATCACTAATTATTAGAGAAATGTATATCAAAACTACCATGAGATACAGACTCATACTGGTCAGGATGGCCATCATCAAAAAATCTGCAAACAATAACCACTGGAGAGACTGTAGAGAAAAGGGGACCCTTTAACATTATTGGTAGAAATGTAAATTAATACAGCCACTATGGAGAACAGTATAAAAGTTCCTTTAAAAAAAAAAAATACAAAACACTAAGAGTAGATCTACCATGTGACCCAACAATCCCACTCCTAGGCAAATATCCAGAGAAAACCATATTTCCAAAAGATACATGTACTCCAGTGTTCACCCCAACACTATTTACAATAGCCAGGGCATGGAAGCAACCCAAATGTGCATCAGCAGATGAATAGATAAAGAAGACATGGTACATAGATAAAATGGAATGCTACTCAGTCATAAAAAAGAATGAAATTGCCATTTGCAGAGATGTGTATGAACTTAGTCACTGTCATGCAGAAGGAAGTAAGTCAGAAGAGAAATACGAATACTGTATATTAACACATACATGTGAAATCTAGGAAAAAATAGTACAGATGAACCTATTTGCAAAACAGAAACAGACACAGATATAGAGAACAAATGTATGGACACCAATGAGAAAAAAGGGGAGGGATAATTTGGGAGACTGGGATTGACATATATACACTACTATGCATAAAACAGGTAACTAATGAGACCCTACTGTATCGCACAAAGGGGAAAAGGTACAATCTGTTTTTGTGTGTGTGCTTAGTCACTCGGTCGTGTCCGACTCTTTGCAACCTCATGGACTGTAGCCCACCTGGCTCCTTTGTCTATGGGGTAGGACATATATTAAGTTAACCATAAAAATGCACTCCAATATATAGTAGATACAGACAGATACTGTTTGCTTCCACTTATATGAGGTAGCTAGAATAGTCAGTTCATACAGTCAGAAAGTACACTGATAGATGCCAAGGACTGGGGGTGGAGGAGTAGGGAGGGAGAACGGGGATTTGGGGACAGTTTCAGCTTCAGAAAATGAAAGATTAGGAAGATGGATGATGGTGAGAATTGCACATCAATGTGAATGTACTTGGTGCCACTGAACTGTACAGTTAAATATGGTTAAAATAGTATGTTTTATGTTATGTGACTTTTACCAAAATAAAAAAAAAATTTAAGTGACCAGAAGTTGTTTTTATATTTGAAACTCACCACAAAAGTCATAAGACCCACCCTAGATTTAAGTAATGTATGAGAAAAAAAAAAAAAAAACAAACTAGTCCACCAAGCAAGTATACAAGGGAGGTAGTAATTAGGGGAGAATTGTTTTGTGATTGTATCCCTGCTAAATTTTGCTCTTTCAACAAAATGTCTGCACACCTATAGCGATGAGAGCAACAATAAAAAGACCATAATTAATGTTGCAACAAATTATCTTTCCATTCACTAACTGGCTGATTGCTTCATAGAATACCAATTTAATACCTTACATGCGCCAAAGTCTGTAAAGTTCTTGGAAGAGAATTGTGAGTGACATGGACCCAGTCTTTCTTCTCTCCTAAGGGATATAAAGGAGTTGAGGGACAAAGTTTAAATTAAGTACTCTGGCTCTGGAGTCAGAAAGAAGGAATGTTCCACCCTCAGGGACCTCAGAGAAAATGATAAAATGTAGGGAACAAAGATGTAATGTATTTTTTCCAGTATTATATGAGAAGTGAACACATTCACACAAGGGAATGAATGAATGAGATGATTAGTCCTTGATATGCTATCTTTGATTTTGGCAGGTTGAGCCTGCCCTTCCTCTCTGCCTCCAGTTTTCCACCTATATAAAGGCTGCTGATGTTCACTGGATTACCTCTAATGGTTTTTCCACTGAGTTCTAATATTTTTTGTTTTCTCTGACTATAAAATCTATCGCCAGGGGTGAGAAGGCATTTTTCAGTAGGTTCAGTAGGTTCTTAACACTCTGAGACACTGGAGGGCAGTAAAACCACACTCATTTTAAAATGCACATACTGTGGCTTCCCACAGTGAAAAAAGACTTGCTAAAATGCATGCTTTCTTCCTACGTTGAATGATTTTGCCGTGACTACTACACATGGACTCTCCTCATCACTTATATATCCGACAGGTCAATTTCACAATCATTTTCCTGCTCTTAATCTCTCCTGAAGTGATTGTTTTCACAATAGAAATTTACAACTCCTGATTTGGAAGTAGAATTTAATATCTGAAGTTGGTACTATGCTAGGGAATCCCTGATATGAGGTTGTTCTATCTAAGAGCCTTCTGTGTCTGAGTACAGTCCCTTCAGGTTCAACTCAGGTATTGAGTCAGAGTGGAAATAGGCAAATTCATATATTGTGCACCAAACTTTTGTTTGTGTGAAAGTAGCAGAGCAAGAACACAGAATAAAATTATTTCAGGGATGACATGACATCCATTGTGCTGATAGCCAGAACTCTGGTGGTCACAGAGCTGAAGCTGGGAAGCTCAGTGTGAGGGGCGGCAAGAAATCAGAAACAGAGGAAGGGTGGTTCTGGGAGCTGCACCAGTGAAAAGCTGCTCCTTCTCTGTTTAAAAAACCAAACAAAAACCTCAGAAAACATATTTGAAATGCAGCAGGAATTATTTTGATTCAAAACCAAAGGAAACATTCCCTGATCCTGAGGTATAAGTTGCCAGGAGCAATGGTTTACACTACCGATCAGCAGAGTACAAGACTGGGGAGGGTCCTCTGTGCAGACCCAACCTACTTGGTGCCTCAGTGTGTAGGTAAATAGAGGAGGTCCAATAAGGGGTGGTCTTAAATGAACTCTCACTACAAGCCAATGATTGTGTGCAAAAAACTGGCTTAAAACTTAACATTCAAAAAATTAAGATCATGGCATCTGATCCCATCACTTCATGGCAAATAGGTGGGGAAACAATGGAAATAGTAACAGACTATCTTCCTGGGCTCCAAAACCACTTCGATGGTGACTGCAGCCATGGAATTAAAAGACACTTGCTCCTTGGAAGAAACGCTATGACAAACCTAGACAGCGTATTAAGAATCGGAGACATCACTTCGTCAACAAAGGTCCACACAGTCAAAGCTATGGTTTTTCCAGTAGGCATCTATGGATGTGAGAGTTGGCCCATAAAGACAACTGAGTGCCAAAGAAATTATACTTTAAAACTGTGGGGCTGGAAAAGACTCTTGAGAGTCCCTTGAACAGCAAGGAGATCAAACCAGTCAATCTGAAAGAAAGTCAACCCTAAATATTCATTGGAAGGACTGATGCTGAAGCTGAAGCTGCATTACTTTAGCTACCTGGTGTGAAGAGCTGACTCACTAGAAGACCGAGATACTGGGAAAGATTGAGGGAAGGAGGACAAGGGAGCAACAGAGGATGAGATGGTTGGATGGCATCATTGACTCAATGGACATGAGCTTGAGCAAACTCTGGGAGATAGTAAAGGACAGGGATGCAGTTTATGTGGTCACAAAGA
This sequence comes from Bos taurus, assembly GCF_002263795.3. NCBI lineage: Eukaryota > Metazoa > Chordata > Mammalia > Artiodactyla > Bovidae > Bos > Bos taurus. The sequence goes on along the minus strand of NC_037334.1, from coordinate 48,199,071 downwards.
GTCAAACATGACTGAGTGACTGAATAACAACAACAAGCCAATGATAAGGCCATCTTATTGCAAGTCTAGGTCCAAAATAATAATTCCTTAGACTTAAAGTCCAGGTTTAAGGAAAACGTGCTTTGGGTGTTGCCAACTGGAATTCAGTTGTTGCTGGCATGGCTCCCAGAATGTGTTAAAGAGGTCCACTCAAACTCAGGATGGGGAAGTTTCAGCTGGCTATGATTTTGTGATCTAGAAAACCATCTTGCTTCTAGAACATACTTGCAGACAAAAGTCTTTGGTCACAAGGTCAGCTTTTGTATATTCCAACCCTTCTCTTATCCAAAAGGCTCCGCGACCCTGAGAGAGGCTGGAGGGCTTCTGTGTGACCAAATCTCTCACCCTTTACTTTTTATTAAGAGATTGAAAACTATCTTACCCAACCTGATATTTCCACCTTTCGTTTTACCAAACCCTGCATTTTTGCCCTTTTTTATTAGCGAAGATTGTTATTGTTGTTCAGTCTCTAAGTTGTTCCCAATTCTTTTGTGACCCCATGGACTGTAGCCCACCAGTTTCCTCTGTCTATGGGATTTCCCAAGCAAGAATACTGTAGTGGGTTGCCATTTCCTTCTGCAAGGGATCTTCCCAATCCAGGGATTGAACCCATGCCTCCTACAGGACAGGCAGATTCTTTACCCCTGAGCTACCTGGGAAGCCCATTAGTGAAGATAAGCTTTTCAATTAGTTGGGATCACTCAGAGGGAAATGGAGTGGAACAATATACATCTTACACTCATTATGAACCAAAGAGTAAGAATGTTATTTTGAACCCACAGCTTTATTCAATTCTCAACAACACCCTTGTTAGGAAAGATTATTATTCCCATTTTACAGATGCAGAAACTGAGGTTCAGAAATGTTAAGAAACTGATCAAGGGTTAAGGAAATTCTAAGCCCCAAAGCCAAAATTTAAAACATGGTGAGTTTCATTCTACAATCCATTTTTGCCCAGAGAAAATGAGGATGTTGATTAAGGGCGTTAGGTTCTAGACTATTAGGTATGCAACGCAGGTTAGAGAGAATCAGAAAAGAAGGAGTTTCCAGACGGAGAGAGGATCTCTCCAACTTGGCTCAAGGCTGAGCCCAGGCCCTGTGGTATGTGAATCCCACAGGTGGACATGGCTATGACTGGAAAGTGGAGGCACACTGACTTAATCATGCTGAATACTAGTTCTACACAATGCCTTGTGCTTTAGGAAGCACTTTTACATGTACTATCTCATTTGTCACTGTAATTCTGCAAAACAGGAGGAAGGGCATTGCTAATGTTAGGCTATATTTGAATGGATTTTTATATAATGTGATACAGTTTGATAAATTTTCAGAAGTTAGGAAATACTAGGCCTATTGTATATCCTCCCTGTGGTCAAGATGGGAAAACTTGAGCTCAGAAGAATCCATTTCTCTGCTCTGACAGGAGAAGGCATTGTGGATAAATTAAGGGACCTTGACTGTCAGCCTTGGAGAAAAAAAGCCACTTTGGGCAATACTCAAAGGACCTTCTGTTTGGCCACGTGTCAGGGTGACACTGTGTAATACACAGCATGAAGCTCTGGTATGTCTCATTCTCATTCATCTATCATCTACCCATTCATCCATCTACAGAGTGGCACTGAGCTAGACTCATAAATAAGATGTTGAGCACAGATAAATACTGTCCTTGCCTCATGGAGCCAGGAATTATCATTTTGTGCCATGACGAGAGGTATGTACTGATCTCTAATTACGGTTTCAACTTTCATTTCTCATCACTAATAAGTACCTTTTTAATGTGGGCAGCCATTATAACATCCTATGTGAGGGGATGAATGAACACATTGGTGTTTCTCTGAGGTCTCTCTGGCTTCAGTATAGAGATTGAACTGAAGAGAAGCCATCACAAGGCTGGTACATCAGTCCAATCCAAAGAGGATGTCAGGGCATAGACAGGGCACCAGAATCTTAGAGAAATTTATAAGATAAAGTTGAAGGCACCAAGAAATTAGAATTCAGGGAATTCTCTGGAATTTCTGAAATCATAAGTGAAAGTAGCTCAGTCATGTCCTATTCTTTGTGACCCCATGGAATACACAGTCCATGGAATTCTCCAGGTCAGAATACTGGAGTGGGTAGCCTTTTCCTTCTCTAGGGGATGTTCCCAGCCCAGGGATCGAACCCAGGTCTCCTGCATTATGTTTTCCTTAAAATATAATACTTCTAAACCTCTTTATACTCCTTAATCATTATTATGGTAATATGAAAGTTTGATTTATAAAAATAAACAAGAAAAATAAGAAATTTTAAGTTTAATGTCATTCTGAAGAACTGTGGCTTATGGCAATATTCACATTCCATATAAATACCAGCAAACATTATAAGGTAGTATTCCAATAGTGTCGCATTCAGATCTCCCAACAAGATTAATGACACAACACAGAATCACATGTCAAAATTGCCAATTTAAGGACTTCATTTGTTTGCAAAACTTATTACTTCCTGGAACATCACTCACAGGATTTGTAGAAAGCATACCATAAGTTGATTAATATTTATTTTATTTGCAAAAATGACTCACCACTAGTAGCAGACAGGTGCGGGGTCACCCACTTACAAGCATGGCAAGAGCTACAAGGGGAAAAGAGTAGACTGTCAAGGACTAGGCTCCCAGAAATGTTCTCCTCAACTTTTAACTCCCTGTGCCAACTTCTCCTACTCCAGCTTTTAACTCAATGTCAGTGGATTCCTTCCAACCAGCAAAGTCTCTATCACTTGTTAAGCTTTAACTCTCAAAGGAGATTTATAATACTTATTTCCCTTTGTCCTGACTCCTTGATCCATTTTCCTCAGAATTGGGAACTCAGAAAACTGGAGGAGAAATGCCATTAAGGAATTCTGGTATGGAAACACAGGGTTCATGACAGAGCAGCATATTGGAACCGTCTGGCTGAGAGGTGGCTGATGAATCTTGCATCTGTTCTTATCCATGTTCTCTCCAAACTAATTAGTGTCCTTAAGAATGCTCATCATGGGGCAGGTCAACAATGAATGCAATCAGATACATAACCAACCTCACCATGCTATCCAAAATGAGAATTCAATTTCTAAACAATGCACTTTCACTCCTCTTTGAAAAAGTAATACACCTTTAGAAAAAGCAGAGAAGAGACTGAAACACAAGACTCTCCAAAATCTAGGGCCTTTTCCATGGACCATCAAACCATGGACTTATGAGGAGAGACAGGTTAGCTAAAGATTTGAGTGTGATTCCTGCAAGTTCATTTTCTTTTAGACACACAATTTAAATCCTGAAACAAAACATTTTGCTCATTCATTAGCTACTCCTAAAGGTTAGGTGGTTGCCCCAAATATTACTGTTGTGTATACAAATTAAACTTTAAAAAGAGCATACTCTTTTATACAGCCATTGAACTTCTAAGAATGTCTCGAATGCATAAGAATAACTACTACAGGAAATTAAAATAATAGGAAGAGTTAGAAAAGTTGCAAGATATATCAGATAATAATAAATTATATTTTTATTGTACAGCAATAAATAATTCAAAACTATAATTTTAGAAATTGCTATTTAAAGTCTAAAAATACATAATGTCTAAAATATGATTTTTGTGTAAAAATTTCTGATAAAAGACTTTGTTGAAAGACAGTATAGAGTACCAAAATAAACAGAGTTATACAACATTTATGGATGAATAGAAAGGAAGATTATCATAAAACTTGCCAATCTTTCACAAATTGATGAAAATGTTCTGTGAAATTTTCAATACACACACACAAAAGATGAGGTGATTGACAACTTAGAAACATGGATAAAGTGTATCCTACTGAAGGATTCATGGTTTGAAAGATAGGAACAAGACAAAACCATGAATGCAGAAATAAGATGAATGCACTGAGATAAAACATTTTTAAATAATTGTCTCAAGTGGCAATAAACAAAGTCCCTAAGTCACCAAATAATCTCAGTTCTTTTCCTTTGGTTCTGAATCCAAGCAGGTTCTCCCCAAGATTCATTAGAAATTCAGAGCAGAGATAAAAGCAGAGATTGGATAGTCAGTCTGTCTATTGGTTTATCATAGTAGCCACTGGCAAAGTGTCTAATAGCACAGTTTTTCCAGGTATTTCTCCAGAGTTGTGACATACATGTTTAGGAATGTGAGGCGGCTCCTGGTACTGAAATCCATACCTGGACTAGACAGGCCCTTTGCTGTTCTTCCATGCGCTCATTAATGATTAAGTCCCCTCTGGGCACATGGCATGCTTGCTTTTGTTTTACTGTATTTGTCGTAACTTTCCCCACAGGAAAATATTTTTCAGGCTGTGGAGGTATAAAAAACTGGGAAGAAAATGAACATTGCAGAGAGCAGAGGAATACAGTGTGCTAGAAGAATCTTAAAGACCCACAGCTATTTATAGATCTTGAAATAAATGGCCCTCCTTTGATTGGAAGAGGCACTTCTAAAAAAACTTTAAAAAAATAGAACAAGGGAATGGTGATGAAGTGGGAAAAATTATCTAAGACCTATCTGGTGTAATTTTTTCTTAAAAAAAAAAAAAATCAGAATTACCACATTATTACATGTACCAAAAAAAAATTTTAAGAGATGGCAGCTGTTGCAAAAAGGTTTCTCTTCTTCTTCTTCTTTTTTTTTTTTTTTTAAGGCTAGAGATAAGATCAAGGAACTGATTGAAAATGGGAGAATGGGAGAAGAAACATTTGGCTTGCTGGGTTTTTCAGGACTAAAGTTTTATATTGCAAATGCATTTATGACTTAAGTTAGGATGTGGGAGGCCTGGGAAATACTTTCACAATTTTATTTATGCTTTTTTTTAAAGTATAAGTTAATTACTTGCCTCCAGTTCACTCTTCTTTTAAAATCACTGCATGTAAATAAGGATATAGAGTATCAAAGACAGAAAATGAGAGGGGCTTAGTGGTTTAGTTGCTAAGTGGTGTCCGACTCTTTGCAAGCCCATGGGCTGTAGCCCCCAGGCTCCTCTGTCCATGGGATTTCTCAAGCAAGAATACTGGAGTGGGCTGCCAGTTCCTCTTCCAGGGATCTTCCTGACCCAGGGACCAAATCCAGGCTTCCTTAACTGCAGGTGGTCTCCTGCATCGCAGGTAGATCCTTTATTGACTGAGCAACCAGCGAAGGGTGACAACCATTAAGCAGATTATCAAAATCTGCCAATAATCTAGGACATTCGAAGTCAACAAGAACATTCAAGATCAGGGACTGTCAGCCTTGGCAGCCCATGGAATCACTCAGGGTTTTTTTTAAGCCTTTGTTGGGAGGTTCTTAACATTAACTTAATTGGTCTGGGGTGTGCCCTGACATTAAGATTTTTAAATGCTTCTCAGATAATTCTGATATTCAGTTAAGATTGAAAACTATTATGTTACTCTCAGAGGCCGATCAGGGCAGTGAACTGGTAGTATCTTTTGCTCCTTCACAATCTCTTGTTAGCCTAAGAAATCTAGACTCCAGCCCTTTCTCCCTGGGCCCCTAGAAAGGGAAAACTCGATGGCGACATCTCTTCTCATAGGGCCTGACCCTTCTTGTGTTTTTCTGAAGATAGAAGACTGTGTCTTCATCCTCGTTCACAAGTGTTTCCCTTCATCTGGGCAATCACATGCTGCATGTGTTCTGGGAAGCTGGTGGTTTTCTTCTTTCACTTTGCTTTTCATTTTTTGTTTGTTTGTTTTGCTTTCTACTTACCTTGATTTTGAAATTTCACGAGTCTTAAATGGGCACAAAACAAACGAAACTGTGACTTCTTCTTCCCAGGCTACAATGACTGGCTCCCTGTACGGTCACAACTCACATACTAAGACCATTTTGGAAAACTGTTTTGAACTTCCTGTTGGATATTGCCATGTGCCTCACTGATGTCCCCCATCCCTGTGCTGACCCGCGATACCAGGCATCTGAGAAGAATACCATATAGCTGCTGCAGAGCAATGAATTTTCAACACAGGCTTTTAGGCAGAGCCCATACAAACTACTGGCTTCCTTGGTTGTGCATGGGTCCATTAAAGGAGAGCCAAAGGGTGATGTCATGAGAAATGTGTCTGGTAGCTGGAAGGTTCCTTGCCTGTGCAGTAGATCTGCATTTGGACTGTCTGTCCACCTGAAGAGCATGGGGTCAGCCCGACCTGAAGCAGAGCACAAACAGTCCCACAGGAAAGGAGGGTTACTGTTTTTTTTTTTTTTTTTTTACTGAGAATTTAAATCTCTTGCCACCACCTGCCACTTGACCTTGGCCAGACCTCAGCAGACAGTGACTACGATAAAAAGGGGTGAAGTCTTCCGAGCTTCCAGGTTCAACACCTCCCCCAACCCAGCTGCCTCTTCCTCCTCCCTCTTCTTCCTCCTGCCAGCTGTCACTGTCTCCTGGCAGGCTGCGTGCGGAGCAGGGGTGGGGAGGAGGTTGCATGCTCTCAGAGATGTTGGCAGAGCAAGTATGCTTGCTTCTGGATTCTGAGACGGTGAAACCAAATTCCCAGGGACTCAGACTTCTATGGTTTGAACAAAACGAGGAGTATAGTTTGGCTCTCCCTGGTCATGCTCACAGATGGTGGGGTCTCCCTCAGTTCAGCCCTTACTGGCCAGACAGAGGCCCTGAAGCCCACCATGCCTGATGGGTTAGCCCACAGGACTTCCCCTTTAGGACTCGACAGTGCAGAGCCCACCTCCCTGCCTGCTCCACGAGAGCTGCCTCGAGGGTGAGGGTCAGGTCCAATGTCAGCCTCTGCTACAGTTCAAGGAGCCCTCTGGCATCACCAGATGATACATATTGCAAGAAACAACTCCCCTTTCCCATGTACTTGGGTTGGTTTTGAGCAGAGTCTTCGTTAGCCATTCAGCCTCTAGAGCAGAGCTTCTTAAAGTTCCCGGGTCAGCAGGGAACTCATTAAAAATGCAAACTCTCCGGCCCACCCCAGGCCTATTAAATAAGAAATTCTATGGAGAGGGCCTTCTGGGTGATTTTGAGAGCCATTGTTGTGAGTACTGTGTGTGCATGCCAAGTTGCTTCAGTCAGGTCCGACTCTTTGTGACCCTATGGACTGTAGCCCACCAGGCTCTTCTGTCTGTGGGATTCTCCAGGGAAGAATACTGGAGTGGGTTGCCATGCCCTTCTCCAGGGATTCTTCTCAACCCAGGGATCAGAACTGCATCTCTTATGTCTCATGCATTGGCAGGCAGGTTCTTTTACCACTAGCTCCACCTGGGAAGCCCTTGGGTACTGTAGCAAAGTGATCTTGAACAGAGAGGAAGGAATCAAATTGACCTGTTTATCAAGTCTTGAGCTGATTGAGCCTCCCTTTTCTCATCTATAATACAGGAATAGGACAGTTCTGCCCTCATTGGGTTGAGAAGATGTTTACATGGAGTGGAGCATCACCAGTACTTAGCATGTAGAATCCCAGTAAGCAAAAGCCCTTGTTTTGACCCAGAGTTGCTTAAACACTGGCTTTGCCCTGCCTCTGTCACTGGGTCATCCTGGGAGCCACACTCAGGGAGTGGAGGTCACTGCCACCTCACCTCTGCATGTGTGTCTCACCTGCTGCTGTCACTCCCTTCCCCACACGCAAGCCCTGTAAATGGAGAGAATGTGCATAAATGTTCAGCTCCAGGGAGAAAGGGTTCTCAGGGGAAAAGCAGGGTAATGTTCAACAGGACATACCGCGGGTCCTCACAGTGATCACAGAACTTTGTTCATAGGGACTTTGATCACAGAGACTTTGTTTCTAACTGTGCCCAATCACAGGACCTGGAGATGCTCAGGGGAGCCGGAGCAAAACCAGCAATAGTATCAGTCAGACCTGCTGACAGGGATGCAGACTGTGCGTGGCCCCTGACCTCCATGGAGGGTGTGTGCTCTTAACTGCCTGTGACGGGGCAGATGTTTAGTGATGGGGAAGGCTTAGGTGAACCCCAGCTTTTGCTGGGACACAGCAGAACAGTTTTTCCAGGAAAACTCTCAGCCCCCAGATTTTAATGGCAAGAAGGATACACAGCAGAACTTTGTGGTGTCATAGAGGGGTCTGGGTTACCAGATACACCTCTGCTTCAATTTCACATCACAGTTCAGCCACCCATTACACAATGAGTGATGGATATGGTATTTCTTTGGGATTTTATTTTCTTACATATAAAATGGAAACCACACCTCCAGCTTCATGAGGTTGACATGAGCATTAAATGAAATTAAATACATGAGAGCACCGCATAGACTGTGAACTCACACGCTGTGTTAGTTGTGGTTGTTATCAAAGAGCAGCCAGCTGTGGAATCTCAGAGGGGCTTGAGGTCCTGCTTGGCCCCTGATCAGCCGTGTGACCTTCTACTTGACTTCTCTGAGCCTCGGTTTGCCCATCTGTGAGTGGGGGCAACTTTCCACACCTCCCACACAGGACCATTGTGGGGCTTAGCTAGGCCAGCAGATGATAAGACACCTCGCACAGATCAGGCACGTCAGGCCTTCTTGCATGTGAATACCTCTCCTCCTCCATGGGTAGTGCCTCCTCCTAAACCAGGGGTGGGCCAGGCTGGACCTGAGGGGCTCTATTTATGCTTATTACTCTTGGAGCCTGTTGAGTTTACCCACCCCCCTGCTCGGCTGTTAGTTTCACCTTGTGTGTCTTTTGAGATTCCTGAAATTTGAAGGGTAAAGACTCCTTTCCTCTGGCCTTCAAAATGTTGCCTGTACTAGGAAGACTCAGCCAGGTCCAGTGTCAGATAAACCCCCCCAACCTATCTTTTGGTTTTGCAACAATACAGTTATAGGGAGTGCCCATGTGAAAGGGGCCCCCTTAACCACTACACCTACCACGACCTGGTAGCATATTCAGCAGGTGAATATCCTAGTCATCTTGAGGTCAGTCCCACATGGCTTGTGCGCAAAGCTTATCAGCTGCTTCTTCTGGGGTTTCCACTTGCATTCATCGGGGCACATAGGTAGCCTTCATTCTCAGGGTAAATGGACCTTACAGAGTTCCATTTGGGAGCAACCTCCTGTGAGTCCAGCTCCTGTACAGATAGATATCTGTGGTTGTTATATAGTTAGTTCTGTATCATTGTTGTGTATGGGTTCTGTATCAATGCAAACATCCTCTTTCACTCTGCAACACTCAAAACCAAAGATAAGGCTCCTAAATTAGCTACTGTCACAGTCTATTTCAGCAAAGGTTCCTCGGGAATAAGATGTTATAGATCCACAAATGAGACTCTTCCTTCACAGTACATTCCTTGGTTTCAGGAGTTTCTTGGTTTTGCCCTCCCCTACACTGACTACTTTCTTGGAAACCAGAGGTCTTGGAGGTACTTTGTGTTGCCCCTGCATAATTTTTTCCCTGTCTAGGCAGCATAGGGCTTCCCTGGTGGCTCAGGTGGTAACGCATCTGCCTGTAATGCAGAGACCTGGGTTCGATCCCTGGGTTGGGAAGATCCCCCGGAGAAGGAAATGGCAAGCCACTCCAGTATTCTTGCCTGGAGAATCCCATGGATGGAGGAGCCTGGTAGGCTACAGTCCATGAAGTTGCAAAGAGTTGGACACAACTGAGCGACTTCACTTCACTTCACTTCAGGCAACATAGAAGCTAGTGGCCAAGACTCAGCTTGGTTTACCATCAAGGCCCAACCCAACACTTTCTTCTACTTTTATTTTAGCTATTACAGATAATAATAATCAAATGACTGTATCTTTAGCATGCTTATCATTTTGCATTTCCCTATACATTCAGTGATTCCACGCCCCAGGATCTGAATCCACCTCTGAATTCCACTGGGAACTTTTCCCTTCGGTAACTGACTGCAGCACAGCTGCTGTTCCATGCCACAGGCGACCATGTGGCCAGGAACCAAAGGTTTTTCATTCCCCCTTGTCTCATCCTTTCTTCTCAAAACACGTTTCTGTGAGCTGAGGATGATCTAACAAATCCCACTCCCAGTTCCAACTAAAAGGGTTCAGGAACCCAATTCCAACATGTGTGTTAGGGGACAGAGGTGTTTTCCTCTACCAGCCGGCTATCCCACAATTCAACTCAACTCTGACACTGTCCATGGAGAACATCAAATCACATATATTAAGGGCTCAATCCTATAGGACTGCTGCCCCTCCAGATTCAGATGTCAGTCACAAGCCCATGTTGTAGCCTGTGCTTCTGATTGACAGGCTATAGATGGGAAGTTCCAGGGACCCCCTTCTTGGGTTCAAATAATTTGCTAGAGCAGTTCACAGAATTCATAGAAACATTTCACTTATTAGATCTGCAGTTTATTATGTTAATAAAAAGACACACTCAGGAATAGCCTCATGGAAGCCATGCAGAGAGGAAAGTATGGGGCAAGGGTGAGGAGCTTCCATACCCTCTCTGAGTCACCTCTCTCCCTGAATCTCCACGTGTTCCCCAACCTGGAAGGAGGTTTCATTACTTAGCCGTGATTGATTAAATCACTGACCATTGGTGATTCATTCAACCTCCAGCCCCTCTTCTCATCCTGGAAGTCAGAGGTGTGAAGAGCGGGGAGGTGGAAGGAGATTGAAAAGTTTCAACCCTTGAATCTGATCGGTTCTCCAGGAAACCATCCCCAACCTCATTCACCTAACAAAAGGTTACCACTCTCATCAGTTAAGAAATTCCAAGGATTTTAGGAGCTCAGAGCCAGAAACAGGACAAAGACTAAATGCGTACCTCTCACTGTAAATAACCCTTTCACACTTTTCTGAGGGTGTGCTGCCTTATTTGGCTTCAATGTCCCTTTGTGGGTATACCTTCACCTCCTGGGGAGATTTTATTCTTTTCAGGGCAAGCACTGCCTCTTTTACGGCACTAGGGAAAGGGTTAGGCAGGTAGTAGGAATGCAGTATCTAACGTTTAAGGGAATTACGGTAAGGCGCTGCAGTCAGGGTGCAGTGAGCCTAGATAGACACTGGGGGGCAGTGGAGGACAAGACTGTGACCGTCGTGCTGAGGCTTCTGGACTGAGAAGCAGCCATGTGGGTATTCAGGTTTCCCTCCCAGCACAGTCAGCAGGCTGACCCAGGCAGAAGCTTTCCAGCGAGATTCAGAGGAGGGCTAAAAACCCAGCTGAGGAAATGACCCAGAGACAGGTCCTTCCAATTTTCTCACACTTGTAGGCATGCCCCCTATAACCCTGGAAGTGCCTCAGGTGGTCACTGGGATGTCCAAAAATATGGTAGGGGGGCATTTTTTCTTCCATTTGACATGTTCCCTTTGTGCCAGACACAGTGTTGATGCAGTGGGGGCCTGTCCTTCAGGGAAGACAGCTTAACCCTGGCACAGACCCCAAACAGTCATGGGGAGGAGAAACCCCACTAAGGCCCCAAGAAACCAAGAAAAATGCCCAGAATAGAGGAATCCATGGGCTCAACCAAGCTTAGCTCTGAATGCTGCTGCTGATCACAGCCAGCACCAAAAGTTGCCAGGAAACCTGCCAGAGTGGCTCTGTCCCTGCTGGTGTCCGCTGCACAGCGGTCCTGTCCCATCACTGGCCCTGCTCTCTGCTCTGAGCCGACACAACCGGCCTCCCTCTGCTGGTGATGTGAAAAAGCTGCTCCCCTCAGCCCACCCACACAGCTGCCCTTCTGGGCTGGGGACTGGAGAGGAGGGGACAGGAAGGCCTCAGGAGTGGGTGGGGATTAAAGCACAGAGTGTTTCAGTATTTTTTAGCTCCTCTGATTCCTTCAGGCCTTGACCTTGGCAGCAGGGCTATTCTCCAACTGTGTTCAAGACAAGGGTTTTTGAGGACAGAAAGTGTCAACAGAGTTTGATTGCAGTTGCAGGGGTCAAGCAGGCATGCAGAGGGCTAGAATATACAACGGGTGGGCAACTGATGGCTGAATTCAGTGGGGTTTCTTTCCTCTGGTGTCTACCAGGGCGTGCTGGGGGACTACCGACTGCATGACAGCTGCGATTAATTCTGATTTATGGTCCCAGCATGTCCCTCTGCCACCCGGAGAAGGAACTTTCAGAGTAGCTCTGTAGCAGGTGATGCCGTTCCATTCTTGGTACTCCCTGCCCTGGCCCTAGCAGAGCACTGCTCATCCTCCCTGCTGGGGGCAGAGGAGAAAAGGCCTGCTGGCCTACCCTGGCGGCCGCTGCCTCCCTCCCCCTGGGCCTGGCCCTCCTGCCCTTGGTCTGAACATCCACACCACGCCTCCTGTCTGCACCTCCCAGCTCTCCACCTGCTCCAGCTCTCTTCTCAAGGCAGCCTTGCCCAGGCACTCCAGCCAGACCCCTTATCTGCTCCTTTGCCACTTCTGTTCTTTAGCCCCGTCGGCACTGATTCTTTCTTACCTGGGACTAATGTTCAGTGATATCTCCTCCTCTCTTGGGCTGTGAGCCCCTGGAAGACAGGGTGATGTTTCCTGTTCGCTGTTCAATTGATTTAACACATGTTTATTGAGCAACCACGAGGCCAGGCACTGAGCTAACGGCTAGGGAGCAAGAGAGCTATTGTTCCGACCCTCCTGGAATTAACCGACCAGCAGATAAACAAAGGAACAGAAAGGTTATGCACAGAGAAAAACTCTTTTCTCCCCACCCAGCCCCTCAAAAAACCCACTTATGTGATTGGGAGGGGATGGAAGCTACTTTCAACACATGGGCAAGAAGTGGCAGCCGTGTCGAGATCTGAAAGAAGGTGCCTAAAGGTCAGAGCCCTTTCTAGCAGACAGCTGCTCCCCACAGACCGCACAGTCAGGAAGCAGCTGGACAAGGAAGTGGCAAGTGCAAAGGCCTTGAGGTAAAACAAGCTTGATTTTCTAGAAACCGACAGACAGCCAGTGTGAGAGTGCCATGAGTTCATGGGGAGTGGTAAGCGACGAAATGTTGAGTTTGTCATGCCGGGAGGGGGGGACTCCTGATTTTCACACAAAACCTGCCTCTCCTGTTGTCTTCCCCATCTCATTAAAAAAAAAGCTATCCTTCCACTGTACGAGTCCCAAGCTTTCCTTGACCTCCTCTCACACCTGACAGCCAGCTACTGCCAAGCGCAGTCAACTCCACTGTGTGTTTAGACCCTGCCCGCCTCCCCTCCCGCTCTCCTAGTCCACCCCGACCTGGAACATGTCTATGTGGTGTCCCACTGCCCCTCACGCTCCCCACCCCCCTCAGCCAGAGGCCTCTTTTAAAATGTAAGTCAGAAAAGGGACTGCTCTGCTCAAGCCCTCTTGAAGCTCCCACATCATTCAGTCTAATTTTAAGCTCTCGTGATGACTCCTGAAACCCTACGTGTTCCTGAACTCTTCTGCCACCATTCCTCCTCGCTCCACTTCAGCGGCAACCTTGCTTCCCTGAGGTACACCGAGCAGGCACCCACCTCAGGGCCTTTGCACCTGCTCCTTCCTCTGCTGGCACATGCCCCACCCCACCACTCCATCCCCCCCACCACACCCCACCCAACCCCCCCCCCACACACACACTGGATATGCATATGGCTCCCTCCCTTAAAACCCTTTGTGTACTGGGGATGTGGGTTGCTCAGTCATGTCTGTCTCTCTGTGACCCTGTGGACTGTAGTCCACCAGGCTCCTCTGTCCACTGGATTTTCCAGGCAAGATTACTGCAGCTGGTTGCCATTTCCTCCTCCAGAGGATCGTCCTAACCCAGGGATTGAACCCGCATCTCCTGCATCGGCAGGGAGTTTCTTTACTACTGAGCCACCTGAGAAATCTATTACAAACCTACTAAAATGTCAGTACATTATGAATACTCTGTCTCCTCCCCCTGGTTGCTGCCACCCTCTCTTACCCCAGACACTTCCTATTTTCTCTTCCATGACACTCGGCACTGCCTGCTGCATCCATTGTTTGCTTGTCTGTTGCCTGTCTCTCCCCACAACGATGGAACTTTGCTTTGTTCGCTGCTGTATCCTCAGCATCTCGCACAGTGCTTGGCATGTGGCTGACCCTCAAAAATATATGAGTTGAGGTCAGAAACAGCAGCAGAGCCCAACCACGGAGACTATCACAGACCATCTAAGTGGTACACATTTGATTCTAAAGGCAGTAAGAAGCCAGGACTTCCCTGGTGGTCCCCGGCTAAGACTCCACACTCCCAATGCAGGGAGCCTAGATTAGATCCCTGGTCAGGGAACTAGATCCCAAATGCTGTAAGAAGAGTTTACACACCACAACTAAAGATTCCACGTGCCACAGCCAAGGCTCAGGACAGCCAAATAAATAAGAGCAGTGAGAAGCCACTGGACAATAGCTAGAAGCAGGGGCTAGAGGCAGAGCTGGCAGAATAGTCCAGAAAAGGTGCTGGCTCAGACAGGCATCAGTGGATATGAAGCGAAGGCTGTAAGATGTAATTGGTGGATCAGCCAGGAAGAAGCTGGTATCTGGGGCCAGAGGACTCCTTGTGTGGCCTCAGCCCTACGCTGACTGGGCACTGAGGATGGCCTTGCTGTGCTGCTTCTTAGGCAGAGGCAGGAGGACTCTACTCTGAGCTCACCAGCAGATGGGGTTTGAGCTGAGCGACACACACTTCCCTTGTGCCTGACGGGTGAGCATCTTATGGGCAAAGACTGTTCTTCCCTGTGTCACTGTCTCCCACCCGCCCCTCACACAAGCATAACCCTAAAGGCTTCAGTGCAGTTGCAGGCTGGAGTCTCCCTGAGCAGATGCTCAAACAGACGGTAGAGTACAAGATATCTGTGAGGGATGAATCCATGAAAGCAAAGGGAGGAAGCAGCCTTGGGCACAGGGAGAAGTCGAATTATGATGGAGGCCGCACAAAGCTTTGACCACCTGGGTGGGGAGCCTGGGAGCCAGGATCACTCATTCCATGTTGGGCAGAAATAGCCTGGCCTGGTACCACTCAAGACAGGCTGCCTCGAAGGGTGTGGCCCGGGTGTGAATGGCCCCCTGCCCCGGAGGCTGACAGTACGGGGCATCTGCTAGCTATCTGTGTTCCGCCAGCTGGATGGCAAGTCCTTCCCTAAAGGGATCGGAGTGCATCTGTGTCTTCCACAGTGGGTATCTAATTGTGGTGGGCTGCTTGGACGAGGTCTATGGTCCCACCCCACCACCAACCCCACCCCTGTGATATAAACTGGCTCCCAGGAAGAGTTTCTGCAACAGCTTGGCTCTCTCCAGGCCTCTGAGCTAACTCAGATTTGATTGGGCTAATGAACAAGCCTCTGGCCTTCTGTTAGTGCCTCTCTTTAAACTCCCGAGAATGCTTAAAGATGGAAGTAGGTAATGCAAAATTCACTTAGAGGGCCCATTTCAGAAGCCTTATGTGTCTGTTGTGTCATAGAAAGATAGATCTAGGCTTTGTAGTCAAATAGTCCAGTGTTCTAACCCCTCACCTGTCACACACCAGCTCCATGACCCCAGGCAAATTAACAAACCTTCTGGAAGCATTTTCCCACTTTTGTAAAATGTGTGGAATGATGATGAAAAGACAGGCAACTTGCGATCAAGGGCTATGTCTAACTTGCCTTGTCTCCACCGGCCCACAGGTGCTCAGCGAGTGGAAGAACACCATGTGCCATCAGCTATCTGTGCCCTTGTCTCATGCAGGTCACAGTAGCCGTGAACTCTGGAGGGCAGTGAGGAGCTGTTATTTACACCGGGCAGAGGTGCCAAAAGGAGTTACCCCTGCTTTAGCACTTCTCACACTGCACAACCTTTACTCGCTTGACCGCCCCTTCATCAACCCCTGGGCATGGCTGGTTTTGTAGCTGAGAACTTAGCCCAGCCCACAGGCTGGCACAGAGCTGGTGCCCCCATGTGTCAGCTGGCATTATGGAAACTTGCCATCACACAGTGGGGTCTCAACAGCACCCCAACAGTCTGCTTATGATGTCCTCTGGGAATAAGTCCCAATTTACCCAGATCTCTGGAATCCCATCTGCCTGGCAGACAGCATGCAGCCCCTAGCTAGATTATAAAGCTGTTCATGAGTGAAGCATTTGCCATAGCTCACTGGAGATTTAATAGTACCCTGGTAAACCCTCCTGGGCTCCTTCCTGAACATTCTCTTCCATGGGCAGATACTAATTTTTTCTTTAGGTTGTGAGAGGAAAGACTGCAGTTCCATAGAGCAACACCATAGCCTTCAATAAAACTGCAAAGAACCTATGATTGTTCATTTCAGCAAATGTGCCCGAGTATTTCCAACTGGAGCCCTTCATTTTGCTCTGTAACATCTGATGTAATGGGATAAGCACCTACTATGGATCTAGTAAGTGAAGTGAAGTTGCTCAGTTGTGTCCTATTCTTTGTAACCCCATGGACTGTAGCCCACCAGGCTACTCTGTCCATGGGATTTTCCAGGAAAGGGTACTGGAGTGGGTTGCCATTTCCTTCTCCAGGGGATCTTCCTGATCCAGGGATCGAACCCGGGTCTCCCGCATTGTAGGCAGGCAGTTTTACCATCTGAGCCATCCATGCTAGGCACATGGATCTAGCAAGACCTGAGTTCAAATCCTATGTGGCCCTGAGGAAGTATGTGCAACCTCTGAGTGCTTCCATTCCTTTATTTGTGACATGTATCTCGCAGGTGGGTTGAGAGTTTAGAAAAGTAACTGTCTGAGACACAGCATGTGCTGAAAAGCAGGCAGTTATCACTTCCCTTCGCCAAGGGGAGGGAACAAAGGGTAAGCATGCTGGGGTCTGCCTAACATGATGCCGTGTGATGTGTGCTCATTGAGGAAGGGTGGAAGGTTCTGGAAGGTTGTGGCATCTGCTGCACTAGATCAAGACCAAGGAAGCACCCTGAAACATGAGTAACTGCAGCGTAGCTCTGCAGCACCTGTCATAGGCAGTAGGAGCCGCTGGATCCCGAAGCAAAAGACAGAAACATATGCTTCTCTCCCACCACTGCCACCCACATGTCCATAATCCTCTTTCCAGGGAAGGCTGAGGATATGGCCCAGACCCTGCTGTGTCCTCTGTACAGTGCAAGGCTGGCTGCAGGTCCCAAACACCAAGAAAGAGACTCAGGTGGGTTTCTCCAGGTAGGAGCAAGGAATGAAGCTAGGGCTCATAAACTTATAAACCCAACTGGAAGCTCCTCAAAGATAGGAACCCTGACTGTCTGGTGACTGTTGAATTCTTTGCACTAACAAAATGCCTGGCACATAAAAAGTATTCAGTATCTATTCTATAAACTTTGTGTGTAGATTTGTATTCATTCTTCCATGTATCTGACAACCATTTGATGAGTACCTCCTTTGTCTGTGTTGGGCTGAGTTGAACTTAGAGGTAAAGAAAGCAAGTTTCTTTTTTTCAGATTCTTCTCCATTATAGGTTATTACAAGATATTGAATAAAATTCCCTGTGTGTATGTGTGTCTGTGTTATACAAGTTATATTTTGTGTTGATAATGACCTATGGTTTAAATGAATACTGAGCTTGGAGACAAGAGACACACTTCTCAGCCTTTCTATAGTGAATTGTCAAGTGAAGAAGCAGTTTCGTGTGGAGCAAAAGGAAAGTGGTGCATGCTGCAGGCACAATTCACTGTGTTTTGTGCACTCATGCTCATGTGATCTCACTCTCATTCTCAGTCTCTTGCTGTCTCCTGTGTATACAGCAGGAGGTAAAGAGAGGAGGGTGGCCTGGAAGGTTCTAGAAGCTAAAGGAGTTTGTTTTCCTTATTCAAGTTTTCAGAAGTGGAAATATGGCAAAATATTATGTGTCTTTGATTGTGTCTAGATTTGACTGTGGCTCTGATAGAAGCACATTTTTTAAGGGATCTTCCCCAGACCTATGTACTCTAGTAGTATTACCCATTTATCTGTAACCACTCCGAAAGGCTGCACACTTATTCCAAAGATGCTTTGGTTGCTCGAAAACCTTTCAGTAATCTTTCTATTCTCCTTTTAAGATAGTTCTTAGGGTCATTTTACAAACTGTATAAGAAATTTGGATTTCCCTGGTGACTCAGACAGTAAAGAATCTGCCTGAAATGTGGGAGACCCAGGTTTGATCCCTGGGTCAGGAAGATCCCCTGGAGAAGGGAATGACAACCCACTCCAGTATTCTTGCCTGGAGAATTCCATGGACAGAGGAGCCTGGTGGGCTATAGTCCATGTGGATCACAAAGAGTTGGACAGAACTGAAATTTACCTTCAGCACTTCACAATTACTTTGCAGAGGTTCAGGGGAAGTGGTGGGATGGTATAATTCAACTTACCTAACATATGAGACTTAACGACCTTCATCTGTTTTACAAAATTTCAATTTATCTTCAAAAGACAGAGACTTGGCATCTTTATGAGATATCAAAAGAATGTGTCACAAGCTTGAGAGTAATTTTGAAGCTGGAGTTGGCCAAACATTTTGAGCAAAGAACCATTTTTAGAATAAGTATCAAGTCTGCCAAGAGACTACTCTGAAGAACAACACTCACTTGATTGTGTGATTTTTCATTGTTCGTGAAGTTTCCAGATTGTTTTCACCATAAACAGCCATTGTGTTTTCAAGTCTTCATTTTCTGCTGCTTTGTGTCATAAAAGTCCTGAGAGTTCATGGTTCATAGTTTGACTTTTCTTCTTCATTTCCCTGAGTTATAAACATTCTTAGTCATGCCCCTTCCTCTGCAGTCAAGACTCCTGTGTAATGGATGCACTTTGTCTATACCTGCCAATCATCATCTGGGATAACAAGTTGGGAGACTTGGAGCTTCTAAGAGGCCCCTAGGAACCTATCCTACCTGTCTGGGGAGAAGCAGGCATCGCTAGTAAATCAGGCTTTGATAGACACTGCCATTTGAGACCTGTTGCCTCCTCCTGGCCCCATTCAAAGGAGCCAGTGGAGTACTGGGGTAAGGGGAGGAGCCATCACAGGTAACAAATGCCAGAGAACAAATGAACTGATCTATGAAACAGAAACAGAGTCAGGCATACAGAGAATAGAATGGAGGTTGACAGAGGGGAGGGGTGGCAGATGGATGGATTGGAAGTTTGGGCTTAGCAGATGCAAACTTATACACAGAAAATGGGTAAACAATAAGGCCCTACTGTATAGTATGGGGAACTATATTCAACGTGCTAAGTGCTGAGTTGCTTCAGTCGTGTCCGACTCTGTGCGACCCCATAGATGGCAGCCCACCAGGCTCCCCTGTCCCTGGGATTCTCCAGGCAAGAACACTGGAGTGGGTTGCCATTTCCTCCTCCAATGCATGAAAGAGAAAAGTGAAAGTGAAGTCGCTCAGTCGTGTCTGACTCTTAGTGACCCCATGGACTGCAGCCTACCAGGCTCCTCTGTCCATGGATTTTCCAGGTAAGAGTACTGGAGTGGGTTGCCATTGTCTTCTCATCATGGAAAAGAACATGAAAAAGAATGTGTATATATACATATAACTTAGTCACTTTACTGTACAGCAGTAATTAACACAATGCCGTAAATAAACTATACTTAAAAAAAAAAAAAAGCCAGAGAATGTTGTTGTTAGCTGTTGCCTATTTGAAGCTAGTGTGTAAGAATCCTCAGGCAATCTTCCCTCTGGTTTCCATGACACTTTTAGACTGAAATATCATCTCAATGTACAACCTAAAAGAAATAGATATAGTCCTAGAAATATACAATCTTCTAAGACTGAATTACAAAGAAGTAGAAAATCTAAGCAGCCTAATTACCAGTAGAGAGAGTTAATCAGTAATCAAAAACCTCCTAATAAACAAATGGCTAGGGCCAGATAATTTCACTGGTGAATTCTACCAAATATTCAAAAAAGAATCAATACCAATGCTTCTCAAGGTCTTCTAAAAATGAGAAGAGAAAGAAACACTTTGAAACTCAGTTTATGAGGTCAGCATTACTCTGATAGCAAAGCCAGAAAATGATACCACAAGAAAGAAAAACTACAGCCCAGTAGCCCTGATGCAGATAGTTGCAAAATTTCTCAACGAAGTATTAACAAACCAAATTCAATAATATACTGACAGAATCAGACATCATGATCAAATGGGATGTATTCCAGGGATGCAAACATTCAACATCCACAAAACAATTCATGTGATACAACATATTAATAAAATGAAGGATAAAAATCACATGATCATTTCAACAGGTGCATAAAAAGCATGTGACAAAAGTGAACATCCATTTATGATAAAAACTCTCAATAATGTGGGTACAGAGGGAATGCACCTCAACACAATAAAGGCCATAGAGAACAAGACCACAGCTAACATGCTCATTAGTGAAAAGCTGGAAGCTTTTTTTCAAAATCAGGAGCAAGAAAAAGATGTCCACTCTCACCATGTTTATTCAACATAGGACTGGAAGTCTTACCCAGAGAAATTAGACAAAAAAAAAGGTATCCACAGTGGAAAATAAGAAGTAAAACTGCCGCTATTTCAGATGACATGATATTATAAATAGAAAAGAGTCCACCAAAAAAAACTCTTAGAACTAGTAAATGAATTCAGTACGTTTTCAGGATATAAAATCAATATACAGAATCTGTTAGTTGTGGATATGACTGGTGGTGGAAGTAAAGTCCAATGTCATAAAGAGCAATATCAATATTGCACAGGAATCTGGAATGTTAGGTCCATGAATCAAGATGAATTAGAAGTGGTCTAACAGGAGACGGCAAGAGTGAACAGCAACATTTTAGGAATCAGTGAACTAAAATGGACTGGAATGGGTTAATTTAACTCAGATGACCATTATATCTACTACAGTGGGCAAGAATCCCTTAGAAGAAATGGAGGAGCCATCATAGTTAGCACAAGGGTCTGAAATGTAGTACTTGGATGCAATCTCAAAAATGACAGAATGGTCTTTGTTTATTTCCAAGGCAAACCATTCAATATCCAAGAATCCAAATCTATGCCCTGATAAGTAATACTGAAGAAGCTGAAGTTGAACAGTTCTATGAAGACCTACAAGACCTTCTAGAACTAACACCCAAAAAAGATGTCCTTTTCATTATAGGGGACTGGAATGCAAAAGTAGGAAGTCAAGAAATACCTTAAAGAGATACCTTGAAGGAAATCAGGAGTAACAGGCAAATGTGTACAAAATGAAGCAGGGCAAAGGCTAACAGAGTTGTGCCAAGAGAATGCACTGGTCATAGCAAACACCCTCTTCCAACCACACAAGAGAAGACTCTATACATGGAGATCACCAGATGGTCAATACCAAAATCAGATTGATTATATTCTTTGCAGCCAAAGATGTGGAAGCTCTATAGAGTCAGCAAAAACAAGACCGGGAGCTGACTGTGGCTCAGATCATGAACTCCTCAAGGCAAAATTTAGACTTAAATTGAAGAAAGTAGGGAAAACCACCAGGTCATTCAGGTATGACCTAAATCAAATCCCTTATGATTATACAGTGGAAGTGACAAATAGATTCCAGGGATTAGATCTGATAGTGTGCCTGAAGAACTATGGGCAGAGGTTTGTGACATTGTACAAAAGGCAGAGATCAAGACCATCCTCAATAAAAAGGTAAAATGGTTATCTGAGGAGGCCTTACAAATAGCTGAGGAAAGAAGAGAAGCTAAAGGCAAAGGAGAAAAGCAAAGGTATACCCATTTGAATGCAGAGTTCCAAAGACTAGCAAGGAGAGATAAGAAAGCCTTCCTCAGTGATCAGTGCAAAGAAATTGAGGAAAACCATAGAATGGGAAAGACTAGAGTTTTCTTCAAGAAAATTAGAGATACCAAGGGAATATTTCATGCAAAGATGGGCACAATAAAGGACAGAAATGTTATGGATCTAACAGAAGCAGAAGATATTAAGAAGAAATGGCAACAATACAAGAGAACTATACAAAAAGATCTTCATGACTCAGATAACCAAAACGGTGTGATCACTCACCTAGAGCCAGACATCCTGGAATGCAAAGTCAAGTGGGCCTTAGAAAGCATCACATGAACAAAACTAGTGGAAGTGATGGAATTCCAGTTGAGCTATTTCAAATCATAAAAGATGATGCTGTGGAAGTGTTGTACTCAATATGCCAGCAAATTTGGAAAACTCAGCAGTGGCCACAGGACTAGAAAAGGTCAGTTTTCATTCCAATCCCAAAGAAAGGCAATGCCAAAGAATGCTCAAACTACCTCACAATTGCACTCATCTCACATGCTAGCAACGGAGAAGGCAATGGCACCCCACTCCAGTACTCTAGCCTAGAAAATCCCGTGGACAGAGGAGCCTGGTGGGCTGCAGTCCATGGGGTCGCCAAGAGTCGGACACGACTGAGCGACTTCACTTTCACTTTTCACTTTCATGCATTGGAGAAGAGAATGGCAACCCACTCCAGTGTTCTTGCCTGGAGAATCCCAGGGACGGGGGAACCTGGTGGGCTGCTGTCTATGGGGTCGCACAGAGTCGGACATGACTGACGTGACTTAGCAGTAGCAGCACATGCTAGCAAAGTAATACTCAAATTTCTCCAAGCCAGGCTTCAATAGTATGTGAACCGTGAACTTCCAGATATTCAAGCTGGATTTAGAAAAGGCAGAGGAACCAGAGATAAAATTGCCAACATCCGCTGGATCATCAAAAAAGCAAGAGAGTTCCAGAAAAACATCTATTTCTGCTTTATTGACTACGCCAAAGCCTTTGACTGTGTGGATCACAATAAACTGTGGAAAATTCTTAAAGAGATGGGAACACCAGACCACCTGACCTGCCTCTTGAGAAATCTTTATGCAGGTCAGGAAGCAACTGGACATGGAACAACAGACTGGTTTCAAATCAGGAAAGGAGTATGTCAAGGCTGTATATTGTCACCCTGCTTATTTAACTTACATGCAGAGTACACCATGAGAAACGCTGGCTGGATGAAGCATAAACTGGAATCAAGATTGCCAGGAGAAATATTACTAACCTCAGATATGGAGAGGAGAAGGCAATGGCACCCCACTCCAGTACTCTTGCCTGGCAAATCCCATGGACGGAGGAGCCTGGTAGGCTGCAGTCCATGGGGTCACTAAGAGTCGGACACGACTGAGCGACTTCCCTTTCACTTTTCACTTCATGCATTGGAGAAGGAAATGGCAACCCAATCCAGTGTTCTTGCCTAGAGAATCCCAGGGACGGTGGAGCCTGGTGGGCTGCCATCTATGGGGTCACACAGAGTTGGACACGACTGAAGTGACTTAGCAGCAGCAGATATGGAGATGACACCACTCTTACGGCAGAAATCGAAGAAGAACTAAAGAGCCTCTTGATGAAAGTGAAAAAGGAGAGTGAAAAAGTTGGCTTAAAACTCAACATTCAGAAAACTAAGATCATGGTATCCGGTTCCATCACTTCATGAAAAATAGATGGGTAAAGAGTGGAAACAGTGAGAAACTTGATTTTGTTGGGCTCCAAAATCACTGCAGATGATGACTGCAGCCATGAAATTATAAGACACTTGCTCCTAGGAAGAAAAGCTATGATCAACCTAGACAGGATATTAAAAAGCAGAGACATTACTTTGCCAACAAAGGTCCATCTAGTGAAAACTATGGTTTTTCCAGTTCAGTTCAGTTCTGTCGCTCAGTTGTGTCCAACACTTTGCAACCCCATGAACTGCAGCACGCCAGGCCTCCATGTCCATCACCAACTCCCAGAGTTTACTCAAACTCACGTCCATTGAGTCGGTGATGCCATCCCACCATCTCATCCTCTGTTGTCCCTTTCTCTTCCCTCCTTTAATCTTTCCCAGCATCGGGGTCTTTTCAAATGAGTCAGTTCTTCACATCAGGTGGCCAAAGTACTGGAGTTTTAGCTTCAGCATCAGTCAGTCCTTCTAGTGAATATTCAGGACTAATTTCCTTTAGGATTGACTGGTAGGATCTCCTTGCAGTCCAAGGACTCTCAAGGGTCTTCTCTGCACCACAGTTCAAAAGCATCAATTCTTTGGAGCTCAGCTTTCTTTATAGTCCAACTCTCACATCCATATGTGACCACTGGAAAAACCATAGCTTTGACTAGACGGACCTTTGATGTCAGATGTGAAAGTTGGACTATACAGAAAGCTGAGTGCCAAAGAATTGATGCTTTTGAACTGTGGTATTGGAGGAGACTCTTGAGAGTTCCTTGGACTGCAAGGATATAAACCAGTCAATCCTAAAGAAAATCAGTCCTGAATGTTCATTGGAAGAACTGATGCTGAAGCTGAAACTCCAATTCTTTGGCCACCTCATGCGAAGAACTGACTCCTTAGAAAAGACCCTGAAGCTAGGAAAAATTGAAGGTAGGAGGAGAAGGGGACAACAGAGTATGAGATGGTTGGATGGCATCACTGACTTGATAGACATGAGTTTGAGTAAGCCCCAGGAGTTGGTGATGGACAGGGAAGCCTGGCATGCTGCAGTCCATGGGGTCGCAAAGAACCAGACACAACTGAGCAACTGAACTGAACTGAACTGAACAATGAACTATCAGAAAGAAAAAAATTAGAAAACAATCCCATTTATGACTGCATCGAAAAGAATAAAATACCTAGGAATAAATTTAATAGAGGAGGTGAAAGACGTTTACACTGAAAACTATAAGAAAATGATGAAAGAAATTTAAGAAGACACAAATAAAGGTAAAGATATTCTGCACTCATGGATTGGAAGTATTGATTTTGTTAAAATGTCCATACTACTCAAAGTGACCTTCAGATTCCATGCAATCTGTATTAAAATACCAATGATATTTTTTCACAGGACTAGAAACAGTTATTCTAAATTTTGCGTGGAACTACAAAAGATCCCAATAGCCAAAGCAATCTTGAGAAAAAAGAACAAAATTGAAGCATCACACTCCCTGATTTAAAGCTGTATTACAAATCTGTAGTAATAAAAACACTATTAAACAAAATAGAAAGTCTAGAAATAAACCTATGCATATCTGGTCAATTAATTGACAATGAAGGAGCCAAGAAAATAACAATGGGAAAAGGACAGTTTCTTCAAGAAATGGTTTTGGGAAAACTGAACAGTCACATGCAGAAGAATGATATTGGACCACCATATTATACTACATACAAAATTAACTCAAAATGAATAAAAAAGTTGAATGAAAAACCTGAAACCATAAAATTCTTAGAAGAAAATACAATCCGTAAATTCCTTGATATTGGGTTTGGTGATGATTTTGTAAAATTGGACACCAAAAGCTAAGGCAACAAAAGCAAAAATAGCCAAGTGAGACTACATCAAACTAGAAAGCTTCCGGTAAGAAAAAGGAAACCAGCCATGAAATGATATGGCAACCCACCAAATGTGAAAATATATTTGCAGATCATATATTTGATGGTGTTAACACACTACTGCCTGGCAGATTTTTGCAGAAATGAATGCCCACAGCCATAATATGTCTCCCACCAATAATATGTTAATATCAAAAATATATAAGGAACTCATACAACTGAGCATCAAAAAAAAAAAACCCAAACAATCCAATTATGAAATGAGCAGAGGAACTGTATAGACTTTTTTCCAAAGAAGACATACAGATGGCCAACAGGTACAGGAAAAGATGCTCAATATCACTAATTATCAGGAAAATGCATATCTAATTGACAGTGAGATATCACTTCACATCCTCACATCTGTAAAGACAGCTGTAATCAAAAGGCAACATGAGGATGTGGAGTAAAAAGAACCCTTGTGCTCTGCTGGGGGGCATGTAAATTGGTGCAACCATTGTGGAAAACAATATAGAGATTCCTCAAAAAATTAAAAAATAGAATTACCATATGATCCAGTAATTCCACTTCTTGGTACTCATTGATGAAAATGAAAACACTAATTCAAAAACATGCATGCACACCCATGTTCACTGAAGCATTATCTACAATAGCCAAGATAAAGAAACAGCCTACATGTCTGTGGAGAGGAGAATGGATACAGAAAATGCTCAACAGTCAGCCCTCAGTATCCATGAGGGTTTGTTTCCAGGACCACCTGCTGCTGCTGCTGCTGCTAAGTCACTTCAGTCGTGTCCGACTCTGTGCGACCCCATAGATGGCAGCCCACCAGGCTCCCCCATCCCTGGGATTCTCCAGGCAAGAACACTGGAGTGGGTTGCCATTTCCTTCTCCAATGCATGAAAGTGAAAAGTGAAAGTGAAGTCGCTCAGTCATGTCCGACTCTTAGAGACCCCATGAACTGCAGCCTACCAGGCTCCTCCGTCCATGGGATTTGCCAGGCAAGAGTACTGGAGTGGGGTGCCATTGCCTTCTCCTCTAGGACCACCTGCCCAATACCAAAATCTTAGATGTTCAAGTTCCTTACATAAATGGAATAGTATTTGCATATAACCTATGCACATCTTCCTTATACTTTAAATAAACTCTAGATTATTTATAATACATAACACAATGTAAATGCTATGTAAATATTTACTAGCATGCAGAAAACTCGAGTTTTGCTTTTAGGAACTCTCTGGAATTTTTTTGCCAAATATTGTCAATCTGCGTTTTACTCAATCCAAGGATGAAAAGCCTGCAGAAACAGAGGGTTGACCGTATTTACATTCAGTGGAAAATTACTTAGCCATCATAACAACGAAAATTTGTCATTTGTGACAACAAGAATGGACCTTTTTTTTTTTTTTTTCTCCTGGGTGGTTCCAGGGCTACATGTAGCCGTGGAGTCACCCAGACTGGATGGTTCACCTCATCCCCACATCTGATGGATGGTATTAGGCCAATAGGCCCTGATGTTTCTTTTTTTTTTTTTTCCTATTATAATCATAGCTTTATTTTTATTTATTTATTTATTTTTACTTTACAATATTGTATTGGTTTTGCCATACATCAACATGCATCCGCCACGGGTGTACACGTGTTCCCCATTCTGAACCCCCCTCCCACCTCCCTCCCCGTACCATCCCTCTGGGTCATCCCAGTGCACCATCCCCAAGCTTCCTGTATCCTGCATCGAACCTGGACTGGCGATTCATTTCTTATATGATATTATACATGTTTTAATGCCATTTTCCCAAATGGCTGCGATCCAAAAGTCTACAAGCAATAAATGCTGGAGAGGGTGTGGAGAAAAGGGAACCCTCTTACACTGTTGGTGGGAATGCAAACTAGTACAGCCACTATGGAGAACAGTGTGGAGATTCCTTAAAAAACTGGAAATAGAACTGCCATACGACCCAGCAATCCCACTGCTGGGCATACACACCGAGGAAACCAGAATTGAAAGAGACACGTGTGCCCCAATGTTCATCACAGCACTGTTTATAATAGCCAGGACATGGAAGCAACCTAGATGTCCATCAGCAGATGAATGGATAAGAAAGCTGTGGTACATATACACAATGGAGTATTACTCAGCCATTAAAAAGAATACATTTGAATCAGTTCTAATGAGGTGGATGAAACCAGAGCCTATTATACAGAGTGAAGTAAGCCAGAAAGAAAAACACCAATACAGTATACTAACACATATATATGGAATTTAGAAAGAATGGACCTTAAAGGCATTATGCCAGGTGAAATAAGTCAGAGAAAAAGACAAATACTGTATGATCTCACTTATACACAGAATCTCAGAATTTAAAAAAGGAAAAAAAAACACCTTCATAGATATAGATAACAGACTGGAGGCTCTCAGAAGTAGGGGCTGGAGGTGGCTCAAATGGGTGAAGGACAGATATACAGTTATAAAACAAACAAGTTATCGGGATGTAAGGTATATCATGGCAAGTACAGTTACTAATACTATAGTGCATATTTGAAAGTTGCTAGGAGAATAAATCTTAAAGTTCTCATCACAAGAAAAACTCTGTATATATAGTGATGGATGTTAGATATATTATGGTGACCATTTCACAACATATACAAGTATTGAATGCTGTACAACTGAAACTAATGTTGTGTGTTAATTACATCTCAATAAAAATGAATAAAAAATAAAAAACAGTAGCAATTATATAATTTTAAAAAATAAAAATTGATTAGTAGCAATTTTATAATTATTAAAAATAAATAAATGAGACCAGTGATAAATGCCAAGAAATAGTGACAAAGATAAATATTAAGAAAAGTATATATCAGATGACATGCATTTGGGGTCCTTTAGGAAGTGTTTTGGTTAGATTGAGACTTTTTGAGGAATACACAGAGAAGAATCAATCACATCAAGGAATAAAAATTGGAAAATGATTTATTCAAAAGGAATTGGGTTAGAACTGTAATTACTTGATTTACAGAGGGGAAAACTAACGTATGAAACTGCAATGATTTTCTTCTTTTACATAACTTCACTATTAATCAAAGTAAGACATGTACTTAGTTTTAAAAGGCAAATAATTTTTTTTAAAAAAACATGTCTCAGCTGTCTCAAGGAGCCCTTGTTAAAACAGGACTATATCACATTATAGGACACATTAACCAATACTAGCCAGGGGGAAAGTAACTCAAACACCAGGAAGCTGCTCCAAGAGTCTCTGGAGACAGAAGCTGGGGTGGGTCTTTTCCAGGAATGAAGGCTGGGAGGAGAGGTGAGATGAGAGATCCTGCACAGACAATCAGTGCATGCATGCTCAGTCACGTCCAATTCTTTTGTGACCCCCTGGACTGTAGCCTTCCAGGTTCCTCTGTCCTTGGAATTCTCCAGGCAAGAATACTGGGGTGGGTAGCCATGCCTTCCTCCAGGGGATCTTCCCCACACAGAGATCAAACCTGCATCTCTTGCATCTCCTGCATTGGCAGGTGGATTCTTTACCACTAGTGCCAAGTGGGGAAGGCTGGGAGGGAGGCAGCAAAGGTGCAAAGGAGGAGCACACAGGGCTGTGCCCAGCAAGGCATCCCTGAGGGTAAAGAGGGAACAATGTGCAGCTACAGGTTAGAGCTTAGGAAAGGAGCCTTCTGGAAAATCAAATTCTTCTCCTGGCTTACCAAGGGATGGCCTTGTCCCTTTTCCAGCATCACAGTCTCCCCTTCAAGCCACATACCTGAGAGAGCTGCAGAGGATGGAAGTGCTAGAAGGGGATTAGGTTTGAAAAAATTCTGTTTCCCATTCTCCCCTAAGATGGACCCAAGATGGTATTTTTAATGGGTTGATGCCAAGCTAGTCTCAGAAATTGTAGTCTAGTGTTGCTGAAACGCTAATATTTACTCAAACCAGGAGGTGCTTAGAGCCGAAGGGGGAACTTCTTTGTGTCTTTTCAGTGTGGTCTTATGATTTCTGGCAGTGCCATGGGTCCAAGCAAGCTGCCTTCTGGGAAAATAAACCTTCAAATGTCAACAAACCATATTGCAGAGATGAAAGGAAGAAAGTCATCCTGGGCATGACATTTGGAATTCCCCTTGCCAATACTGCTAAGCTTTCTGAATGCCTTTATTTACTGTTTAAATTTCCTGTCACCCAAGTAAGCAAAATTCTAACTATGTCTTTTCATTAAATATCTACTCTCTGAATCCAGCCTCATCTCATTCAAGAGACTGCTTCCTTCGCTGCAAATGGTGGAATAATAGCACCCCACTCATAGAATGAGAAATAGATGGAGTAATGTTTCTAGAAATCTGGAACCCAGGAGTCTGGTCTCTGTAGTTACCATGTGATATCACCTTTCAAATTTTGTGTAGCCTTCTTCTGACTCACTTTTCTCAAATGCAAAATAATTATTATTATTATTCAGGGGGATGACATTTAGTTTTATATCATTGTTATAATGCTTATATTTGTGTAGTGTGTTCAAGCTCCTTAGTGTTAGGGGAAATAAAAGCATTAAAATGAGAATTGCAAAGGTAATGATTATAAAACCTTATTCAATAACAGATGGAAACAAGGCAGATGAAGACAATCATTGGTGAGCCTCTTCATAGCTCATTTGGATGCAGCCCACATAGCCATTTCAGCATGTAATAAGACCAAGCCTTTAAAAATTCATACTAAATTTCATAGTTTCTGTCCATGTACAAATTCCACGCTGGCTCATGGTAATTTCTGCAAAGTGACTGTGCCTTTCCCATAATTTATGTTCTCTTTTCACTCCGTGGGGGCTGAACGCTAATGCCTGCAGGAGTGTGAGTTTGATTAAGTCATTGCAGGCTATAGACTGCATGGGAGTCTCTGTGCTGTTCCTGGCTGGGCTGGTGCTTCTAGATCCCACTGGGAAGAAGGGCTAAAGGAGGACAGTTCTCAGTTTGTACATCAAAAAGAGTGTGATGGCTCAGCTAGCAACACCAATAACAAACAAAGAAAAGAGGGGTATCACATTCTCTCAGCCAGAGCACGATCTTTTATATTCCTCCAGGGGATACCCTGGACCAGAGCAAAAGCTTGGAGATTCACCTTGTTAGGAAACTCAAAGGCTGATCCCTGGGTTCAGTGGAAAAATTCTCAAGGCTGCTGAAGAATTTCCTTACCCAGGAAGAGAGAGGATGGGATGGAGAAAATGATCATACCATAAGATCAAATATATGTGTGTGTGTATTGTGTACGTGTGTATGTGTGTGTGTGTTTGGGAGGTGGGGATGGAAGGGTCTGCCATTACTGAGATCCCATGATCCTTTGGGGACCAGGCTAACTGTGCCTGTGATATAAGGAGGCTTCTGTCTCAGAGGGCTCAAGTCAACAGCCTCCTTCAGAGTGTACCAGGGCCAGTACTTCACTTCCGGACATTTCAGAGAGAAGGTCTCTCTTGGCTTTAGTGTTAAGTCTCTCTGGATAGCTTATCTCACTACCAAGATGTTGTTCTTTTATCTCCAGCTTTGCTCTGAAAAAAAAAAGGTTCTCAATGGGTCACAGTTCTACTCAGGTCAACAAAGTGTACTAAGCACTGACTCAATGTCAAGCATTCTGCAACAGAAACTGAGGACAGTGGTGAACAAGATGGTGGTTCTGATTTCAAGGAATCTATGAAACAATAATAGCTTCCCACGTGATAGCCATATACCAACCTCTTTCCTAAGCCCTTAACTTTTAATTCTTACCATAGCTGTATGTAGTGGATGTATTATTATTATCCCCATTTTAAAGATGAGAACACTGAATCACAAAAAGATCAGTTAACTTACCTAAAATAACAGAGCTAGTTAGCTGGAGACCCAGGATTTGAATCCAGGCAGTCTGACTCTAGAGTTGATGCTTAAATTATCACAATTTCCAGCATTAGACCATCATTGGGGGTCTGCATAAGGTGAATATAATATATTAAGTTCTATGGCATTAAATTCAGAAGCTATAAGAGCAGAGAATCACATGTGAGAAGATGAGGTGAGTAGACACTACTTCTGAGAGGAGGTTATATTTGAGACCTAATGTATGATTCCTCAATAGCCAAGCTGAATGGGGATGTGGGTTCCAGACAGAAGGAAAAGCAAACGCAAGTCTCAAGTTGAGACAGAACATGCCTTGTTTATATTAAAGAAATGAAAGAATTTGGTGTGGCTGAATCATAGATTTCATAGGATGAAATATTTAGAGATGAGGTTGCAGGGTTTTTTTTTTTTTTTTTTTTTACTCCATTCGACAAGCATTTATCTAGTAGCTGCTATGTGTCAAGTATGGAGATAAGACAACATTAATTGATATAAATAAGGTGATGCCCTCAAGGAACTTATTGTCGGCAAAATGAAATTATATTTCCTGTCTTACCCATTAAGGAAAAATTAATTAAACTTGGAAATATAGCAAAAAGATCAGTGGCAGTTTCTTTCAATGTTGATTGGGGTATTGTTTAACATATTTACTCAAAGATGATTTAATTATCTAGAGCAATGTACCTATGTCTGACTTGGCTGTTTACTGGTATTTATGATTATGAATTCAGACTCTTACAAAGTTAAATGTGCTATATAGGTATCTATCTGGTAGAAAGACAACCTCAAAGGTTATTGTTTCATTGGCCTATAGGATATTAACAAATTTTATCTCTCTCTTACTGTGTTAGTTTTATACTGTTGCCATAGCAAATTATTACAGATTTAGTGGCTTAAGACAACACAAACATTATTTTACACATTTGGAGGTCAGGAGTTCAGCACAGGTCTCGCATGACTAAATTAAGTGGTGGGCAGATTGTGTTCCTTCCTGGAGGCTCTGGAGGAGAATGCTTTTCCTGCTCATTCCAGTTGTTGGAAGAACTCAGTCGCTCTCAGGTGTAGGACAGAGGTCCCTGTGTTATTGCCAGATGGAAGTTGAGGGCCATGCCCCATGTGTAGAGGCTGCCATGATTTTTGGCTCATGGCCCCTTTCCTCCACCTTCAAAGCCACTGGCAGCAGATCCATCTCACATAGCATCATCTTGACTCACCCTCTGCTTTCCTCTTCCACTTTTAAAGACTCATATGATTAAACTGGGCTTCCCTGGTGGCTCAGAGGTTAAAGCATCTGCCTGGAATGCAGGAGACCCGGGTTTGATCCCTGAGTCTGGAAGATCCCTGGAGAAGGAAATGGCAGCCCACTCCAGTACTCTTGCTTGGAGAATCCCATGCGGGAGGAGCCTGGTGGGCTACAGTCCATAGGGTCGCAAAGAGTGGGACACGACTGAACGACTTCACTCGCTCATGATTAAACTGAGCCCATTCAGATAATACAGGATGATCTCCTCATCTCAAGATCCTTAACCTAAATAGCAACTTCAAAATCCTTTTTGCCATTAAGGTAACATATTCACAGATTCTCTTGTGTTGTTGGAAGAGGGTGTTTGTTATGACCAGTGCATTTTCTTGGCAAAACTCTATTAGTCTTTGCCCTGCTTCATTCCGTATTTCAAGGCCAAATTTGCCTGTTACCCCAGGTGTTTCTTGACTTCCTACTTTTGCATTCCAGTCCCCTATAATGAAAAGGACATCTTTTTTGGGTATTAGTTTTAAAAGGTCTTATAGGTCTTCATAGAACCATTCAACTTGAGCTTCTTCAGCGTTACTGGTTGGGATATAGACTTGGATTACTGTGATATTGAATGGTTTGCCTTGGAAACGAACAGAGATCATTCTGTCGTTTTTGAGATTGCATCCAAGTACTGCATTTCAGACTCTTTTGTTGACCATGATGGCTACTCCATTTCTTCTGAGGGATTCCTGCCCGCAGTAGTAGATGTAATGGTCATCTGAGTTAAATTTACCCATTCCAGTCCATTTCAGTTCGCTGATTCCTAGAATGTCGACATTCACTCTTGCCATCTCTTGTTTGACCACTTCCAATTTGCCTTGATTCATGGACCTGACATTCCAGGTTCCTATGCAATATTGCTCTTTACAGTATCCGACCATGCTTCTATCACCAGTCACATCCACAGCTGGGTATTCTTTTTGCTTTGGCTCCATCCCTTCATTCTTTCTGGAGTTATTTCTCCACTGATCTCCAGTAGCATATTAGGCACCTACTGACCTGGGGAGTTTCTCTTTCAGTATCCTATCATTTTGCCTTTTCATACTGTTCATGGGGTTCTCAAGGCAAGAATACTGAAGTGGTTTGCCATTCCCATCTCCAGTGGACCACATTCTGTCAGATATCTCCACCATGACCCGCCCATCTTGGGTTGCCCCACAGTCATGGCTTAGTTTCATTGAGTTAGACAAGGCTGTGGTCCTAGTGTGATTAGACTGACTAGTTTTCTGTGAGTGTGGTGTCAGTGTGTTTGCCCTCTGATGCCCTCTTGCAACACCTACCGTCTTACTTGGGTTTCTCTTACCTTGGGCGTGGGGTATCTCTTCACGGCTGCTCCAGCAAAGTGCAGCCATTGCTCCTTACCTTGAACGAGGGGTATCTCCTCACCGCTGCCCTTTCTGACCTTCAACGTGGGATAGCTCCTCTAGCCCCTCCTGCGCCCACGCAGCCACGGCTCCTTGGACGTGGGGTTGGTCCTCCCTGCCACCCCCCCTGGCCTCGGGCGTGGGGTTGCTCCTCCCGGCCGCCGCCCCTGGCCTCGGGCTTAGGGGCATGGGGTATCTCCTCCCGGCCGCCGCCCCTGACCTTGGACCCGGGGTAACTCTTCTCGTCGCCGCCCCTGACCTCAGGCACTGGGTATCTCCTCTTGGCCTCCCCCCCGACTTCAGACATGGGGTAGCTCCTCTCAGCCGTTCCTGCGCCGTTGCAGTCTGGTACTCTCAGCCACTGCCCCTGACCTAGGACGTGGGGTAACTCCTCTTGGCCGCAACCCTTCAGGCATGGGGTTCTCCCGGCTTCTGCCCCTGACCTCGGACGTGGGATGGCTCCTCTCCCCTGCGCTTTAGCGCGCTGGTCGCAGCCGCCTGTGCTTTTACACAATTGCACTCATCTCACACGCTAGTAAAGTAATACTCAAAATTCTCCAAGCCAGGCTTCAGTAATACATGAACCGTGAACTTCCTGATGTGCAAGCTGGTTTTAGAAAAGGCGGAGGAACCAGAGATCAAATTGCCAACATCCGCTGGATCATGGAAAAAGCAAGAGAGTTCCAGAAAAACATCTATTTCTGCTTTATTGACTATACCAAAGCCTTTGACTGTATGAATCACAATAAACTGTGGAAAATTCTGAAAGAGATGGGAATACCAGACCAACTGATCTGCCTCTTGAGAAATTTGTATGCAGGTCAGGAAGCAATAGTTAGAACTGGACATGGAACAACAGACTGGTTCCAAATAGGAAAAGGAGTACGTCAAGGCTGTATATTGTCACCCTGCTTATTTAACTTCTATGCAGAGTACACCATGAGAAATGCTGGTCTGGAAGAAACACAAGCTGGAATCAAGATTGCTGGGAGAAATATCAATAACCTCAGATATGCAGATGACACCACCCTTATGGCAGAAAGTGAAGAGGAACTCAAAAGCCTCTTGATGAAAGTGAAAGTGGAGAGTGAAAAGTTGGCTTAAAGCTCAACATTCAGAAAACAAAGATCATGGCATCCGGTCCCATCACTTCATGGGAAATAGATGGGGAAACAGTGGAAACAGTGTCAGACTTTATTTTTTTGGGCTCCAAAATCACTGCAGATGGTGACTGCAGCCATGAAATTAGAAGATGCTTACTCCTTGGAAGGAAAGTTATGACCAACCTAGATAGCATATTCAAAAGCAAAGACATTACTTTGCCAACAAAGGTCCGTCTAGTCAAGGCTATGGTTTTTCCAGTGGTCATGTATGGATGTGAGAGTTGGACTGTGCTTTGGAAGGAATGATGCTGAAGCTGAAACTCCAGTACTTTGGCCACCTCATGCAAAGAGTTGACTCATTGGAAAAGACTCTGATGCTGGGAGGGATTGGGGGCAAGAGGAGAAGGGGACAACAGAGGATGAGATGGCTGGATGGCATCACCAACTCGATGGACGTGAGTCTGAGTGAACTCTGGGAGTTGGTGATGGACAGGGAGGCCTGGCGTGCTGCGATTCATGGGGTCGCAAAGAGTTGGACACGACTGAGCAACTGATCTGATCTGATCTGATTCACAGATTCAGGGGATTAGAGAGTTTACATCTCTGAGGAATCATTTTCCAGCTTACCACATTGTAAGAACCACCATCATTTAAGAATGTTTTGGGGGTAAATTATATAACTTCTGTTCCTCAAAATGCAACTTTAACTAGCTTTACTATCTTACTGCTTCTCTTACTGATGAGACAGTAAATCTTTGACACATGTTCCTTCTATAGTTACAGGTTTTTCACTTTTTGAAATTTGTAAAAATTATAATCATCAATTTGGGAGACTTCAGTGAAATTGCCAACTGGGCAATTTAACTGTGGTATAGCAAGTCCACCTCATTGGGTGTTCAGCCTTGCATGCTATTTTGGCTACTGGGATGGATCTCAAAGAGTAATAAAACTTCATCTTCTCTGACACACTCTCTCTCTCTTTAACCTAACTGTTTTTATTTCTGGTCTTTGACCATCTTTAGTCCTCATTCTGATTTATGCATCACCCATTCGTATTTAACATTGGTGACTCCAGTGATTGAGACTCCTGTTTTATGGTCTGATCATTGCTACTGGGATGATGGGATCTATTCTCTGTAGAGTGAGAAATAGACAATGCAGCTTTGTAGTCTTTTCTGTTTGTCTGTTTGGCTAATTATGAATTCAAAACAACTGAAAAAAAATGTGCTTCCAGGAATAGCCCTTTGACGTCTGGACCAATGAATTTCAGTATTTCTATGTGTTTTCTTGATCTGTGACTGAGTTTGTAGAACTGAAGCTGCATGTTCACTGTAGGTTTGTGTGTCTGAAATTAAGCAAAGCCTTTACTTTTTTATAAATGAAATGTTCTCCTTCTCCCAAAGGGCATTAACTAGAATACAACGTCTAGTTTAATTAAATGAATTACTTGGATCATAGAAATTTTAAACACTTATATAAATAATATTGCCAGAGTTCCCACAAAATAAAAAATCTGAAGTTTTAGTATTTTAAATGAGTTGGCTTACAAAAATCCTTTCTTATAGAAAATGCTAGCTAAAAGGCATTATTCAGTTCAGTTCAGTTCAGTCGCTCACGTGTCTGACTCTTTATGACCCCATGGACTGCAGCATGCCAGGCCTCCCTGTCGATCACCAACTCCTGGAGCTTACTCAAACGCATGCCCATTGAGTCTGTGATGCCCTCCAACCATCTCATCCTCTGTCATCTCCTTCTCCTCCCACTTTAAATTTTTTCCAGCATCAGGGTCTTTTCCAATGAGTCAGTTCTTTGCATCAGGTGGCCAAAGTATTGGAGTTTCTGCTTCAGCATCAGTCTTCTCCAGTGAATATTCAGGATAGTCTTCTCCAACACTACAGTTCAAAAGCATCAATTCTTCAGTGCTCAGCTTTCTTTATACTGCAATTCTCAATTCCATACATGACTACTGGAAAAACCATAGCCTTAACTAGATGAACCTTTGTCAGCAAAGTAATGTCTCTGATTTTTAATATGCTATCTAGGTTGGTCATAACTTTCTTGCCAAGGAGCAAGTGTCTTTTAATTTCATGGCTGCAGTCACCACCTGCAGTGATCTTTCAGCCCCCCAAAATAGTCTGTCACTGTTTCCATTGTTTCCCCATCTATTTGCCATGAAGTGATGGGACCAGATGTCATGATCTTAGTTTTCTGAATGTTGAGTTTTAAGCCAACTTTTTCATTCTCCTCTTTCACTTTCATCAAGAGGCTCATTAGCTATTCTTTGTTTTCTGTCATAAGGGTGGTGTCATCTGCATATCTGAGGTTAGTGATATTTCTCCCAGCAATCTTGATTTCAGCTTGTGTTTCATCCAGCCCAGCATTTCGCATGATGTATATAACTTATATATAAGAAAGGCAATGCCAAAGAATGCTCAAACTACTGCACAATTGCACTGTATATAAGTTAAATAAGCAGGATGGCAATAAACAGCCTTGACGTACTCCTTTATCTATTTGAAAGCAGTCTGTTGTTCCATGTCCAGTTCTAACTGTTGCTTCCTGACCTGCACACAGATTTCTCAAGAGGCAGGTCAGGTGGTCTGGTATTCCCATCTCTTTCAGAATTTTCCATAGTTTGTGGTGGTCCACGCAGTCAAAGGCTTTGGCATACTCAATAAAGCAGAAATAGATGTTTTTCTGGACCTCTCATGCTTTTTCGGTAATCCATCAGATGTTGGCAATTTGATCTCTGGTTCCTCTGCCTTTTCTAAAACCAGCTTGAAAATCTGGAAGTTCATGGTTCACATATTTCTGAAGCCTGGCTTGGAGAATTTTGAGCATTACTTTACTAGCATGTGAGATGAGTGCAATTGTGCAGTAGTTTGAGCATTCTTTGGCATTGCCTTTCTTTGGGATTGGAATGAAAATTGACCTTTTCCAGTCCTGTGGCCACTGCTGAGTTTTCCAAATTTGCTGGCATATTGAGTACAGCACTTTCACAGCATCATCCTTTATGATTTGAAATAGCTTAACTGGAATTCCATCACCTTCACTAGGTTTGTTCATAGGGATGCTTCCTAAGGCCCACTTGACTTCGCATTCTAGGGTGTCTGGCTCTAGGTAAGTGATCATACCATCATAATTATCTGGGTTGTGAAGATCTTTTTGTACAGTTCTTTTGTGTATTCTCGCCACCTCTTCTTAATATCTGCTGCTTCTGCTAGGTCCATACAATTTCTGTCCTTTATTCAGCCCATCTTTGCATGAAATGTTCCTTTAGTATCTCTAATTTTCTTGAAGAGATCTCTACTCTTTCGCATTGTATTGTTTTCCTCTATTTCTTTGCACTTAAAACTGAAGAAGGCTTTCTTATCTCTCCTTGATATTCTTTGGCACTCTGCATTCAAATGGGTATATCTTTCCTTTTCTCCTTTGCCTTTAGCTTCTCTTCTTTTCTCAGCTATTTGTAAGGCCTCCTCAAACAGCCATTTTACTTTTTTTGCATTTCTTTTTCTTGGGGATGGTCTTGATCCCTGCCTCCTGTACAGTGTCATGAACGTCCATCCATAGTTCATCAGGCACTCTCTCTTTCAGATCTAATCTCTTGAATCTATTTGTCACTTCCACTGTATAATCGTAGGGGATTTGATTTAGGTTGTACCTAGTGGTTTTCCCTATTTTCTTCAATTTGCTAATTGGAGTTCTGAATTTGCCAATAAGGAGTTCATTATCTGAGCCACAGTCAGCTCCTGGTCTTGTTTTTGCTGACTGTATAGAGCTTCTCCATTTTTGGCTGCAAAGAATATAATCAATCTGATTTCAGTGTTGACCATCTGGTGATGTCCATATGTATAGTCTTTGCTTGTGTCATTAGAAGAGGGTATTTGCTATGACCAGTGCGTTCTCTTGCCAAAACTCTATTAGCCTTTGCTGTGCTTCATTTTGTACTTCAAGGCCAAATTTGCCTGTTACTCCAGGTATTTCTTGACTTCCTATTCTTGAATTCCAGTCCCCTATAATGAAAAGAACATCTTTTGGGGTGTTAGTTCTAGAAAGTCTTGTAGGTCTTCATAGAACTGTTCAGCTTCAGCTTCTTCAGCTTTGCTGGTCGGGGCATAGATTTGGATTACCGTGATATTGAATGGTTTGTCTTAGAAATGAACAGAGATTATTCTGTCATTTTTGTAACAGAAAAGGCATTTTTATAAAGAATAAAAAATCTGAAGATAGCAGAATAGAAGGATGTGACCAAACCTCTTCTTACAAAGACACCAAAATCACAACTAACTGCTGAATAACCATATTTCCAATATATAACCAATTTCTAATATATAGATATATATTGGAAATCTACCAAAAAATCATATCCTACATCCAAAGACAAAGAAGCCACGGTGAGACTGTAGGAGGGATGCAATCACAATAAAATCAATCTCCAGAATTGATCATAAAGCTGGGCCATGAAGAGAGCTTCAGTAAATTTAAGAAAATTGAAACCATATCAAACATCTTTTCCAGCCACAACATTATGAGAATAGAAATCAACTATATGAAAAGCACAATGAAAAACACAAAGACATAGAGGCTAAACAATATGCTATGAAATAATCAATGGATCACTTAAGGGATCAAAAAGGAAATAAAAAATACATGAAAAATGAAACGGTAAGCATGATGATCCAATACCTATGGGATGCAGCAAAAGCAGTTCTAAGAGGAAATTTTATTGCAATATAATCTTACCTCAAGAAATGAGAAAAATCTCAAATAAACAACCTAACCATATACCTAAAGAAATTAGAGAAAGAAGAACAAACAAAACCCAAAGCTAGTAGAAGGAAAGCAGTTGTAAAGATTAGAGAAGAAATAAATGAAATAGAGATTAAAAAACAATAGAAAAGATCAATGAAACTAAAAGCTGGTTCTTTGAAAAGATAAATAAAATTAATAAACCGTTAGCCACACTCATCAGAAAAAAAAGTGAGTGCTCAAATCAATAAACTTAGAAATGAAAAAGGAGAAGTTACAACAGACACCACCGAAACATAAAGGCTCATATGAGATTACTAGAAATTATATGCCAGTAAAATAGACAACCCAGAAGAAACACACAAATTCTTAAAAAGGTACAATCTCCCAAAAATGAACTAGGAAGAGATAGAAAATATGAACAGACCAATCACAAGTACTGAAATTGAAAGTGTAAAAAACCAAAAAACCTCCCCAAAACAAAAGTCCAGGACCAGATGGCTTCACAGACAAATTCTACCAAACATTTAGAGATAAGAGATAACATCAATCCTTCTGCATCTACTTACAAAAAATTACAGAGAAAGGAACACTTCAAACTCATTCTAAGAGGCCACTTCACCTTGATACCAAAACCAGACAAAAATACCATAAAAAAGGAGAAAATTTCAGACCAATTTCACTAAACATACATGTAAAAATCCTCAACAAAATACTAGCAAAATGAATCCAACAATACATTAAAAGGTTCATATACTATGACCAAATGAAATTTATCCCAGGGATGCAAAAATTCTTCAATATCCACAAATCAATCAGTGTGACATATCACATGAATAAATTGAAGAATAAGAACCGTATAATTATTTCAGTAGACCTAGAAAAAAACTTTTGGCAAAAATACAATACCCATTTATGATGAAAACTCTCCAGACATTGGGCATAGAGGAAACAAACCTCAACATAATAAAGGCCATATATGACAAACCCACATCTAACATTGCACTCACCAGAGAAAAGCTAAAAGCATTTCCTCTAAGATCAGGAACAAGATAAGGATGTCCACTCTTGGTATTTTTATTTGACATAGTTTTGGAAGTCCTAGCTATGACAATCAGGGAAGAAAAAGAAATAAAAGGAATCCAAATTGAAAAGAAGTAAAATTGTCACTGTTTGCAGATGACATACTATATGCAGAAAATCCTAAAGATGTTATTAGAAAACTGCTAGAGCTCATCACTGAATCTGGTAATGTTGCAAGATACAAAATTAATACATAGAAATCTCATGCATTTTGATACATTAACAATAAAAGATCAAAAAGAAAAATTAAAGGAACAGTCCAATTTACTACCTTATAAAAAAAGAATAAAATGTATAGGAATAAAATAACCTAAGGAGGAAAAATCTGAAAATTATAAGACATTGATGCAAGAAATTAAAGATGATACAGACAGATGGAAATATATACCATGTCTTTGGAATTGAAGAATAAATATTGTCAAAATGACAATATTACTCAAGGCAATCTACAGATTCAATGCAATACTTATCAAATTAACAATGACATTTTTCAAAGAATGAGAACAAATTAAAAAAAAAATTGTGGAGACACAAAAGACCCCGAATAGCCAAAGCAATCTTAAGAAAGAAAAACAGAGCTGGAGGAATCAGGCTCCCTGGCTTTAGACTGTACTACAAAGCTACAGTCATTAAAACAGTATGGTACTGGCACAAAAAAAAACAGACATATTGATCAAAGGAACAGGATAGAAAGCCCAGAAACAAACCCACCAATCTATGGTCAATTAATCTACAACAAAGGAGACAAGACTATACAATGGAGAAAAGACAGTGTCTTCAATAAACAGTGCTGGCAAAACTGGATAGCTACATACAAAAGAATGAAATGAGAATATCCTTAAATGCCAAACACAAAAATAAAATGGATTAAAGACAGAAATGTAAAACTAGATACTATGAAACTCTTAGAGGAAAACACCGGATACTCTTTGGCATAAATTGCAGCAATATCTTTTTTCAATTTATCTCCTAGAGTAATAGAAATAAAAACAAACAAGTAGAACCTAGGTAAACTCAAAAGCTTTTGCACAGCAAAGGAAACCATAAGCAAAACAAAAAGACAATGCACAGGATGGGAGAGAACACTTGGAAACAATGCAATCAACAAGGGATTAATCTCAAAAATCTACAAACAGCTCATACAGCTCAACAATAATAAAAATAAAAACCCAATCATAATGCACAGAAGACCTAAGTAGATATTTCTCCAAAGAAGACATACAGATAGTCAACAGACACATGAAAAGATGTTCAACATCACTAATTATTAGAGAAATGCAAATCAAAACTGCAATGAGATATCACTTCACAGCAGTCAGATTAGCCATCTTCAAAAAGCCTACAAAAAATAAAGGTTGGGGAGAATGTGGAGAAAAAGAACCCTGTTACACTATTGATGGGAATGTAAATTGATACAGCCACTATGGAGAACAGTATGGAAGTTCCTTTAAAAACTAAAAATGGAGCTACCATATGACACAGCAATTCTACTTCTGGCCATATATCCAGAGGAAATCATGATTCAAAAGAATACATGCACCCCAATGTTCATAGAAGTGCTGTTTACAATAGTCAAGACATGGAAGCAAAAAAAAATGTCCAACACCAGATGAATGGATAAAGATGTGTTTATATATATATATATATATATATATATATATATATATATATATATATATATACACACACACACACACATACATTCACAAATTAATATTACCCAGCCATTAAAAAGAATGAAATAGTACCATTTTCAGCAATGTGGATGGACATGAAATATATCATACCAAGTGAAGTAAGTCACACAAAGACAAATACCATATGATATTGTTTATATGAGGAATCTTTTAAAAATTATACAAATGAGCTATTTACAAAACAGAAACAGACTTACTGACAGAAAACAAACTTAACAAAGGGGACACACGTCCATGAAGGGGGGAAGGATATACTGGGAATTTGGGATTAAAAGGTACACACTACTATACTTAAAATAGATAACAAACAACACCTACTGTGCAGCACAGGGAACTCTGCTCAATATTCTGTAATAACCTAAATGGGAAAAGAATGTGAAAAACAATAGATACACGTATATGTATAACTGAACCACTTTGCTATATACCTGAAACGAACACAACATTGCTTTTATTTTTTTGATTTATTTTTATTTTTCAAAATGTACAGTTGGTGGGACCTGTTCATGTATTTTCACCAGCGGCTGGGGCATCTCCACCCTTGGCTAATACAACGTTGTTAATCAACTACACGCCAGTATGAAATAAAAATTAAAAATCAAATAAGGTGAATACTTGATAAAATGAGATTGATTTAAAATTTTTTGCTTAACAACAGTTATCTTTGTTCTCTCTGGTTTTATCAGTATGAGGTATAATGCAAGATTTTTTCAAAAGTAAGGTTTTGGCATGTTTTTCATAGAGACTAGCTAATTTGAACTTCTTAAACGTTTTAGACTAATTTACTGATCAGAAAAGCTAAATTTTCTCCTACATAACGTTTAGGATTGTGAAATGTAAAAACTACAACTAACTTGAATTATCATTCTGACAAACCTTTTGTATCAACAGCAATTACAATCGTAGTGTGTCAGTGTGAACATAATTCCCAACACTCTTTGTTAACTTTAAAATCATAGGCTAGTATTAAATTGAGTTAATTAGTAAATTTTTAGATACTTGGATAATTTCTAAGTAAAAGAGAATACAGAAAACTTGGTTATGGAGTATAGTCTTGTTATATAAATAGATGTACTTTTGCTTCTTATTTTCATGTCATAGAGTGGCTATATTTTTGGGTCATATTAATGTATGTGCTCCCCTCTGCCACTTGGAGAGGGTATAAAGGCATGTGGGTAGCTGTTGGGGGTCACAATGTTTGTTCTGTGAGATTTTTGGTGTCTTAAGTCCTTATATATGATAGGTGATTCTCAGCTAACTACCAACCTACCTCACAGTTCTCTCTTTAAAAATAGAATTTAGTTACCCTAGTTAAAAGTTTTAATCAATATGAATGGTTAAAACTACAGTAGCAATAATGACAAGAAAATTTAACTCCTTGCAAGATAAGGTGATATATCTCTCAAGTGGGAAAAAAAAAGGTTAGATTTGACCTAGAGTACAGTTCTGGCTAAGACCATGGCATCCGGTCCCATCACTTCATGGTGAACAGAGGGAAAAAAACGGTAGCAGTGACAGATTTTATCCTCTTGGGCTCCAAAATCACTGTGGATGGTGACTGCAGCCATGAAATTAAAAGACGCTTGCTTCTTGGAAGGAAGGCTTTGACAAACCTAGACAGTGTATTAAAAAGCAGAGACA
Organism: Bos taurus; assembly: GCF_002263795.3. Taxonomy (NCBI): domain Eukaryota; kingdom Metazoa; phylum Chordata; class Mammalia; order Artiodactyla; family Bovidae; genus Bos; species Bos taurus. The sequence continues at coordinate 48,155,112 of NC_037334.1, read as the reverse complement.
TTACTTTGCCAACAAAGGTCTGTATAGTCAAAGCTGTGGTCTTTCCTGTAGTCACGTATTGAAGTTACAGTTCAGTTCAGTTCAGTCTCAGTCGTGTCCGACTCTTTGCGACCCCATGAACTGCAGCGCACCAGGCCTTCCTGTCCATCACCAACTCCTGGAGTCCACCCAAACCCATGTTCATCGACTCAGTGATGCCATCCAACCATCTCATCTTCTGTCATCCTCTTCTCCTCCTGCTCCCAATCCCTCCCAGCATCAGGGTCTTTTCAAATGAGGCAGCTCTTCGTATCAGGTGGCCAAAGTATTGGAGTTTCAGTTTCAACATCAGTCCTTCCAATGAACACCCAGGACTGATCTTCTTTAGAAAGAACTGGTTGGATCTCCTTGCAGTCCAAGGGACTCTCAAGAGTCTTTTCCAACACCACAGTTCAAAAGCATCAATTCTTCGGTGCTCAGCTTTCTTCATAGTCCAACTCTCACATCCATACATGACCACAGGAAAAACCATAGCCTTGACTAGATGGACCTTTGTTGGCAAAGTGATGTCTCTGCTTTTGAATATGCTGTCTAGGTTGGTCATAACTTTCCTTCCAAGGAGTAAGCATCTTTTAATTTCATGGCTGCAGTCACCATCTGCAGTGATTTTGGAGCCCAGAAAAATAAAGTCAGCCACTGTTTCCCCATCTATCTCCCATGAAGTGATGGGACCAGATGCCACGATCTTCGTTTTCTGAATGTTGAGCTTTAAGCCAACTTTTTCACTCTCCTCTTTCACTTTCATCAAAAGGCTTTTGAGTTCCTCTTCACTTTCTGCCATAAGGGTGGTGTCATCTGCATATATGAGGTTATTGATATTTCTCCCAGCAATCTTGATTCCAGCTTGTGCTTCTTCCAGCCCAGCGTTTCTCATGATGTACTCTGCGTAGAAGTTAAATAAGCAGGGTGACAATATACAGCCTTGATGTACTCCTTTTCCTATTTGGAACCAGCCTGTTGTTCCATGTCCAGTTCTAACTGTTGCTTCCTGACCTGCATACAGGTTTCTCAAGAGGCAGGTCAGGAGGTCTGGTATTCCTATCTCTTTCAGAGTTTTCCACAGTTTATTGTGATCCACACGGTCAAAGGCTTTGGCAGAGTCAATAAAGCAGAAACTGAAGTTACAGTTGTACCATAAAGAAGGCTGAGCGCCAAAGAATTGATGCTTTCAAATTGTGGTGCTGGAGAAGACTCTTGAGAGTCACTTGGACCACAAGGAGATCAAACCAATCAATCCTAAGGGAAATGAACTCTGAATACTCATTGGAAGAACTGATGCTGAAGCTGAAGCTCCTGTACTTTGGCCACCTGATGTGAATAGTTGACTCTTTGGAAAAGACTCTGATGCTGTGAAGGATTGAAGGCAAAAGGAGTATAAAGGGCAGCAGAGGATGAAAAGGTGGGATAGCATCACTGATTCAATGGACATGAACTTGGGTGAATTCTGGGAGATGTTGAGGGACAAGGCAGCCAGGCATGCTACAGTACATGGGGTTGCAGAGTTGGACACAACTTAGTGACTGAACAATAACAACAGTAATATCTGGCCATTTTTGAATATGGAAAAGAATAATGAAAGACAAAACTTGGATACTGGAAGTTGTAGACGGTTTGTTGAAATGAAATCTTATTTACCTTGGTTTATAGTACCTGCAAATAATGATTCTGCAAGAATGAAAGAAGAGTGCTAAAATTTTGGAAAACTGTGTTCAGTGTTGATGGGCTTACTCACAAGTTTAATAAATGGGGTGGGAGGAACTAGAGAATTCTTACTGTCAAATCAGATATTAACATACAGTTGTAAACTGTTAAAAGTATAATCTAATCTTAGAACTTTTAATCTGCTCTTAAAGGGGGAGTGAGGGAGTGAGTGAAAGACTCTTTGTGACCCCATGGAATTCTCAGGCCAGAATACTGGAGTGTGTAGCCTTTCCCGTCTCCAGGAGATCTTCCCAACCCAGGGATCAAAGCCAGGTCTCCTGCATTGCAGTCAGATTCTTTACCATCTGAGCCACAGGGGAAGCCCAAGAATACTGGAGTAGGTAGCCTATCTCTTCTCCAGTGGATCTTCCCAACCCAGGAATTGAACCAGGGTCTCCTCCCTTGCAGGCAGATTCTTTACCAACTGAGCTATCAGGGAAGCCCCCTTAAAGGAGGAGTAAAAGCTTATTCTTTATAGTCTATTATTGTCTGGATAGCAAGGATTCCAGTTCTCATCAGAATAATTTTCTGCACTTTGTGCTAATTTTGTTATACTCATGATTCTCAAGGCACTCATGTTCCATGAATCTGTGTCATCCTCCTTTTTGTTTATTTAAAACATTATATTGCCACTCTGATTAATGAGTAGCCAAGCTATTATTTCTCTCTTGATCAGGCACCCACATTTCCTCTAATGATTCTTGATTTTGCCATCCCCAAATCTAACTATAACTTATTAATGTAAAAAAATTCGCATTTCTTTTACATCTAAAAATAGTCCCAATGTACCAAAGTTCTCCTGGAAACTCAAAAAGATTTATTTTTTAGTCTTATAAGAATAGAAATGCTTCAAATAATTAGGGGTTTTTTTTCACATATTTCTTAGATTATTCAGCAAAATTCTAAGAGCTGAATGATGAAAACTGATCTGTCAAACCAAAGAATAGTTCTGTATGTATTGGTAAAATGTTATTAATAATAAGGTTCCAGAAAATGTATACTTTACAGAGAGAATTGGCAGGTGCTAGAGATTTTCCTAGAGAAGGCAATGGCAACCCACTCCAGTACTCTTGCCTGGAAAATCCCATGGATGGAGGAGCCTGGTAGGCTTCAGTCTACTGGGTCGCGAAGAGTCCGACACGACTGAGCAACTTCACTTTCACTTTTCACTTCCATGCACTGGAGAAGGAAACGACAACCCACTCCAGTGTTCTTGCCTGGAGAATCCCAGGGACAGGGGAGCCTGGTGGGCTTCCGTCTATGGGGTCGCACAGAGTCGGACACGACTGAAGCAACTTAGCAGCAGCAGCAGAGATTTTCCAGTGCTCTCACTGTCTATAACATGATTTGCTAAAGAAGAAACATTGACTGACTTATTGGGAAAAAGTTATACATTATATTCTGACAAAGAATTTAATCCTCCTCTATTTTCATATTAGGTGAGACCACAGACATATTGTCTTGTCTATAGGTAGCTTCCACTTTCCTCTGATATTTTTCCTGAAGGGCCACAGGCTAGAACCTGTATCTTCAACAAAGAAGAAGAGACTCAGAATCTTGAGGAAAGGACTCTACCACATTACCAATAACTACTTATGTTTCAAGAACTAGACTCATCGGTACAAGCTCCACAATGCAAACATGCCATTATTTAGACAACTGTCAGGCTGTATTAGGGGGCTGGTCGGAATGTCCAGAATTCTTTTTGTTCAGAAGCAGACAACTTCAGGAAAGCAGTTGCTGAATCAAGATCCAGTGAAATAAACTTAGTTACACAGGACTGAGTCAACTCATGAGAGAAATATAATTATACTTATTTACTTTGTAATATTGTTATCTTTTTCTAATATTCTGTTTTTGATAGGTATATGAGGAAATATTTTTTCTTTCTTTTTAATCTATTTCTAATTTGGTAGACTAGGCTTTGGCAAACTGAAATATGACATTTTTAATGGTATCAGATTCTCACTGATACCTCAGAACTCAAAAACTAATATTGAGTTTCTTCATTTTGCACAACAATATCATTTGCATATGCTCAGTGAGAACTTAGTCTCTTTTTTTTTTTTTTTTTTAACCAAGATATGTGTGTGTGTTAGACGCTCAGTTGCTTCTAACTTTTTGCCACCCCATGGACTGTAGTCTGCCAGGCTCTTCTGTCCATGGAATTCTCCAGGCAAGAATACTAGAGTGGGTGGCCATTTCCTCTTCCAAGGGATCTTCCTGACCCAGGAATCGAGCCCTTGACTCTTGTGTTTCCTGCATTTGCAGGCAGGTTCTGTACCAGCTGAGCTACCAGGGAAGTCCTTTTTATTTGCTTATTTTATTTTTTTTTTACCAAGATATACTTTGACAAATCAGCTTTGCAACCAAGGTCATATTTGGAGTTCCATGTTGAAAATTGATTTCATTTAAACAAGTGTGATAAGCTCCATTTAAAAAGGTACACTTGGACTTCCCTGGTAGCCCAGTGGATGGGAATCCACCTGCCAATGCATGGGACATGGGTTCAATCCCTGGTTAGGAAAAAAAAAAAAACAATCCCTGGTTAGGAAAGATGCCCCATGCCATGGAACAACTAAGCCCAAGCACCACAAATACTGAGACTACATGCTGTAACTACTGAAGCCAACATGCCTAGAGCCTGTCCACAACAAGAGGAGCCACTCTGTTGAGAAGCCCACACATCGCAACAAAGAGTAGCTACTACAAGCTGCAACTACAGGAAGCCCTCACAAAGCAATGAAGACTCAGTGCAGCCAAAAATATATAATAAATAAATTAAAAGATAGAGTTAACATGTAGTGCCCATGTTTCCAATACCCTCTCAGGACACCTGTCCCAAGATATATTTGTGACTTATAAGACCCCAGACTCATAGGAGGTGTGGAAGGGCACTTTCTGCCCTGCCAGTGACCTTAATAAAATCTGGAGAATCTAGAAGAGAGAAGACTTTGGTATTGATTGACATGGCATATGAAGTTTGGTGAGATTTATTGGGCCTCGTTTCTAGTATCAAAACAGAAGGTCAAATAATTAAGCCTTTTGAATAGCCCACCCTTAATGAGATTTCTTAATGAAATTACCAGAGAGAAGTTAATTCTCTGGCCTTATATTTGCTATATGCTCAATACTATATGCTCAAGGAGGGCTTCTCTGGTAGCCCAGTGGTAATGAATCTGCCTGCCAATGCAGGAGATGTGGGTTTGATCCCATGGTCAGGAAGATCCTCTGAAGAAAGAAATAGCAACTCACTCCAGTATTCTTACCTGGGAAATCCCATGGACAGAGGAGCCTGGCAGGCTATATTTCTTGGGGTTGCAAAAGAGTAAACATGACTTAGCAACTAAACAACACAAAGCAGATTATGCTCAAAATCCTCCAAGCTAGTCTTCAGCAGCATGTGAACTGAGAACTTCCAGATGTACAAACTGAGTTTAGAAAAGGCAGAGGAACCAGAGATCAAATTGCCAATATTTGTTGGATCATAGAGAAAGCAAGGGAATTTCAGAAAAACATCTACTTCTGTTTCACTGACTACACTAAGGCCTTTGACTGTGCAGATCACACAAACTATGGAAAATTCTTAAAGAGATGGGAGAACCAGACCACCTTACCTATATCTTGGGAAACCAGTATTCGGGTCAAGAAGTATCAGTTAGAACCAGGCATGGAAAAACTGACTGGTTCAAAATTAGGAAAGGAGTATGACAAGGCTGTATATTGTCACCTTGCTTATTTAACTTATATGCAGAGTACATTATGCAACATACGAGACTGATGAATCCTAAGCTGGAATCAAGAATCCTGGGAGAAATATACAATGTCAGATATGCAGATGGTACCACTCTAATGGCAGAAAGTGAAGAGGAACTAAAGAGTCTCTTGATGAGGGTGAAAGAGAACAGAGAAAAAGCTGGCTTGAAACTCAACATTCAAAAAACTAAGATCATGGCATCCAGTCTCACCACTTCATGGCAAATAGAAGGGGAAAAAGTAGAAGCAGTGACAGATTTTCTTTTCTTGGGCTCCAAAATCACTGTGGATGGTGACTGCAGCCATGAAACTAAAAGATACTTGCTCCTTGGAAAAAAGCTATGACAAACCTAGACAGCAGAGACACAACTTTGCTGACAAATGTCTATCTAGTCAAAGCTGTGGTTTTTCCAGTAGTCATGCACAGATGTGAGAGGTGGACCATAAAGAAGGCTGAGCATTGAAGAATTGATGATTTCAAATTACAGCTCTGGAGAAGACTCTTGAAAGTCCCTTGGACTGCAAGGAGATCAAGCCAGTCAATCCTAAAGGAAATTGACCCTGAATGTTCATTGGAAGGACTGATGCTAAAGCTCCAATACTTTGGCCATCTGATGCAAAGAGCTGACTCATTGGAAAAGACCCTGATGCTGGGAAAGATATAAGGCAAAAGGAGAAGGGGTGGAGAAGATGAGATGGTTAAATAGTATCACTTATTCAATGTACATGAATCTGAGCAGACTCCAAGAGATAGTGAAGGACAGAGGAGCTTGGTGGGCTGAAGTCCATGGAATCACTAAAAAGTGAACATGGCTCCAGTATTCTTGGGGCTTCCTTGGTAGCTCAGATGGTAAAGAATCTGCCTGCAAATTGGAAAATCAGGTTTTGATCCCTAGGTTTGGAAGATCCCCTGGAGAAGGGCATGGTTACTCACTCCAGTATTCTTGCCTGGAGAATTCCATGGACAGAGGAGCCTGGAAGGCTGCAGTCCATGGGGTCTCAAAGAGTTGGACACAACTGAGTGACTAACACTTTCACTTTCATTTAGACCCCAAAAAGTTAAATGTAACATGCAGATTTCTGTTAGATAAGAAAGATTACCCTAGATGTTATTTTCTGACTGTAGGATATTCCAGCTTTGTGTCTAACTCATCAAATTTATTCTGGTAGACCATATATCCCTTGTTCTTCAAAATGCTCTTTGAACCAGCTTTACCATAATACCAGCTGCCTCATTACTTTAGTTCAGAATCTTTGACACATTCATTCCATATTACAAGAGACTTATTGCTTTCAATGGTTTGAAAATAATAATTACACCCAACTTCCCATGCAGTATGGAGAATGGGAAAACAGTCTCTCTTTCCTTCCCAGTTCCAGGAGGCACATTAGCCCTGGCTTCTGGTTTAATGGCACTTCTGAATCTCCATCTATGTCTTTCCCCCCTACCCAGGAGATGGGCAGTAGTTGTGGGTCAGTCACTCTCCTTCTGGGTCTTTTGTCAGCTGCCTCAGAGAGTCCTGTGGCTGCATCACAATTTATGTCTTATTTCTCCAGGAGTAAATCGGTGGTGGCTCCAAGCTGTCCCAGACATAGATAGGAGGGCAAGAGGAAGAAGGCGTTTTTGCTATCTTACCCACTCTTGAAAGAGCTGTTTATTTACCCGATGATTTAATTATCCATTGTTTATTTATCTGATGATTTATTCAATATTCACTCATTAAGACCTGAGAAACACAGTGAGTGGATGGTTTATTGACTTAATTAGGTAAAACCCTAAAAGCTGCCATTTTACTGGCTGTATACCATGAAATAATCAATAATGCAAATAACATTTTTGTATGGAGGCAGGCAATTTTATATGCAGCTAGCTGCTGTAACAAAGGAACTCCAAATTGTCTGCAGGTGAATGCAGAAGTTTATTTCTTACTCTTTCAAAATCCAGTCTATGGTAGAGGCATTCATTCAGGAACCCAGATCACAGGTTTCCATCTTTTGATGCGTGACCTCTTTCAAAGTTGCCCTGGACATGAGTACTCAGCTGACAGATAGGTGAAGAGAGAGATTAGAGGATCAGGTAGAGAAACTTTCAAGGGTCAGGCTGGAAAAGGTACCTTCCCTCCATATTCCATAGGACAGAATTCAGAGGCAAAATCACACCTACCTGCAAGGGAGGCTGGGATACTTCATCCAGCTCTGTGCCCAGGAGAGGGAGATGAACTTGGGAATCAGTGACTGAGTCTCTGCTACAGCTGCCAGGCCCAGATCCCAAAGTCCATTCAATCCTCACTGACACGGACTCTGGAGAGCTCATATCCACTTAAAATTTCCCATCACTCTGTGTAACTCCTGGCTCAGCAGAAATTACTACATTAGAAAGTACAATGGTAAAAGTCACTTTATTTCTCACCTACAGATCCAGGGGGCAGAGACAGCCCCCTTTCTTTCTTTCCTTTATCCTCAGAGATAAAAATATTTCAATGTTATTCTCAAAACTTTGCTCAGTAGAAATTGGGAAATGGTTGACAGTTTGTGGGAGTGGATTAAGATGATCACACTTGAACTTCTTGAAGATAACTCTTGGCTGATGCCCCTGGCTTCACCTGTGATACCTGATAGGTGATTTGGTGCAAGGTATGCACCAAGAACTACAGGATTTCAGACTATCTCTAATTTGATCCTTAATTTTCCAGGTTGGCACTCTGAGCCTCAGAGAGGTTACACAGTTTCCCTAAACCACGAGACTAATTCATAGCACAGCAAAAACAAAGCTGAGTTGCTTTGTTTCCGCCCACACTATTATGCCAGGCAGCATTTCATCACACAGGGCATGATTGATCTTCCTTTTTAATGCAAAATATAACAAAATGTTGAGTCACCAGGAATATCAGTGAATATAGAATTTTCTGAACTGAATTTTCTAGTTAACTCTATTATAGCCATAGTGGCTTATAATTTCAACCTGTGGGGTGAAAATCTTCCTAAGGCATACCAGCTGACTGTCCTGTCTTAATAAGCAATGCTTCAACATAAGCAAACAATGGTCGTTCACAAGGACAATTATAATTCCAAAACAGGGAAGGAAATGACCATTTTCAATAACCTGAAGTTCAATCATGGTGACCTGAATAAATTGTGAGAAGCTGTTTTAAGGTACTTTCTCCCTTCAACAACCTTTAAATTTCAGAATTCAAATCAGAGTACAAACTGTTTACTAAATGTACTAGACAGAATGTTCTTGCTATTAGCTAAGGGAACCTGGGAAATTAATACACCTGGGCCTCTGCTACTTTATCACCCACACTTAGGGAAAAGGCCTATATAGGTCTCTGAGTACTTAGAAAAAATAATAGAGTTCACTTTGTGCTTGTTTTTAAATGATAATCATCAAATAAGAACCATGTTAATTATGTTTCCCATATCCATTGTTCAAGATGACATACACAGTGACTGTGTATAAGAATAATCATGTCAAAAACTTTTTCCTACAGTTATTATTTCTAGCTATTTTACATTACTCTAGTCTTAAAATTATATTACCTTATTGCTATAAGAGACTTTAGGCATGCTTCTTTCTAGCCATGGGGAACCTGGATCAGTGATAGCCCAGTTCTCCTGACTCCAGTTCAGGGTCTGTCTTTCCATTTGGAATAACAACTGCACCCAAAGCTGCAAGAAAAATTTCCACGTAACTGGATAAGACTGGGATCTGTGTCCCTGGGAGGGATCTGAAAGGAAGACACATGCCTGTAAAGAGAGCCACACCAGGTGTGGGCAAGACCCTGAGGAGGCAGTTGTGCCAGGCTGGCTGTCAGGAAGGTTGGACAGTCGTAGGAGGGTTCCTAGAAGAGGAATCTGCAGCCAGGTCTGAGGGGACTTCTCAGTTGCACCACAGAGCATGAGATGGAGAATGGAAGAGACCCTGCAGCAGAGATGAGGGTTGGTACAAAGCATGCGACTCAGAAACAGCTGAACAAGATCAGTTTAAAACGGGCACAGTGACGCTGGAGAGGCTGGCAAGTGCCACATATCAGATACCTGCTTCTCCTGAGGAGAGACCACTGAGGATCGCAAGCAGGGCTCTGCCGGAATCTACACTCAGCCCTGGGCCAGATGGGTACGCCAGGCACATAGCTTATTTACCTTTAATTTGCCCAATCCTCGTCTAACATTTGCGACAAAACTGAAATAAATTGTGGAATGTGCATGTCCACATGGATGAGACTTATAAATAACAAAAGCAAATGTAGCTAGAAACTGAGGTTCCCCCTAATTGGTTTTCCAGATTTTCCCTAGCATCACATTTCTGACAGTCAGAGCCATAATGAATCTGGCATGATTTTTCCTGCATGGTAAGGAGGGGGTTTTATGGTAAGGAGGGGCTTGGCTGCGGGGCCTGTGAAGTGAGACAGAAGAACTGAGCTGCCTTTCAACATAAAAGGGCCTGAGGCATAACTTCCACTGTCAGAGACCTCAGCCTTTTTATTTTAGAAACACAATTAATTTTTTCTGCTTATTTGATCAGTGTTTTCTTGAAGAGTAAGGAAAAGAATATGCATTTTGAAAAGTTGCTCTTTATTTGGTTTTCCTAGCTTGTTCTCCTGGAAAGGAGCTTCCCTGTTTTAATCACATAAAGTTGGGCTTCAGCACTGCTGCCAAGGAACTAAGGGTTTGCCAGGGGCAGCCTCTCTGACTTCAGGATGCTTTGTCACCACGTTCGAATTAATTTACTGAAGGAGCTTATTTCTGCCTGCTGTTAAAATCACCTACATTATGCCATGCTGAGTAACAAATATATTTTGTGGGCTCATTTCCTTTTTTTTCCTCAAACACCCTCATCTGGTTGCTTCTCAAAGTAGTAAAACAGGCAAAGTAAACATAAGATGATAGTGAGCTCCAACAAAGATGTGTATGCATTTGTGTTCCTCTCTGTCCACTCCAGCCTGGTGGTGACCTGTTTACAGGTGTTTGCTTGGATTAGTCTGAGACCACCTGACTCACCAGCCAACTGAAGAATGGCAAAGAAAGGCAAAGACCTTTCTTCATTTTCCCTTTCCAGTCTCAAACCAGAGCTCAAAGTGTAAGAGGTCATTTTCAATACGCCACTCTTCCCTCTATAGGCTGTTCTGAAAAATACCGCCTGGAAGTTGAGTTTTACTAGTTAGTTAAATAACAAAGGTTTTATTGAACTCTTACTGGGAACACTGTACTAATTACAGAGAAAAGAACAATGATTCTTGCTCTCTCTGTGGCTGCAGAAGATAAAAGCAGGGCAGGTGAAATGCTTGGGTGGGGGCAGTGAGCTTACACAAAGCTAGAAGAGCATAGTATGTCTTCAGGGCATAGAATACTGAAACTGACAAGACCAGGCATTTCTGAGGGCCTATTGTGTGCTGGGGCAGAGTGATTTGTGAGATGTTTGCCTCCAGGTGACAGGGCTGGGGTAAAGGTCACGTTTTTTCCTTGGTGATGGAGACACTCAGTATTTAGCTCAGCTTTGGGCACAGAGAAACGCTGGGGAAGTGCTGGTGGAGAACAGAAGGAGGCTGTGCAGGACAGGGCCCTGTTCTTTTACCCTCAAAGCTAATGTTATGCACATCCATGGTTTTCAAATTCAGTTTTACCTTAGGGGCATTCTTTTTGCATGTCATTTCTTCTTTATAACAAAGCAGGTTTCTTTATAACAAAGGAGGTTCAGTGATGAGGGTCTGGGGTCTAAAGCCACACATCTAGCAAGTATCAGCAGTAAGATTCTATTCTGAGTGATTCTCTTGCCCAAAAATACTCTTCCCAGGGTACCAGCTGCCTCCCAGCAAGAAACCACTGGTGAGGGGCTGCTGGGAACTCTCAGGGACGGTGGAAGCTGGCCTGAATGAGGCTGCACTCAGCAAGAATCGGAGGACCCAGTGAGAAGACCCGGGAGGTGAGCAGGGTTGAGTGGTACCCGGCCTCGCCCTCCTAGTACTCCCAGTAGGCGATGATGGCACAGGGCTAGGAACGGGTATTTCATGGAAGAGAAACGCTTGCACCAATGAAGACAGTTGTTTCTTTAGCCAGTACCTTTGCCAGTCTCAGCATCAGAGATGGGGATTCCTGTATGATCATGTGATGGTTCCAAGGTTAGGCTGCAAACACTGCCTGATCAGAGCACCCCTTCTGCTGATGTTCAAGGGCAAGTACAGGGCATTGCAAATCAAAGCCATTAAAATCATGAGGATGAGTCAGGGCACTCAGTGGGAGGCTAGATTGCCCGCCACTTTTTCCTGTTGAATCACATGCCATGAAACGGGAGAGCTATATGAAAGTTCTCCTCCAGGCAGAGACACATCACAGAAAGAAAAAAAAAAAAAAATCCAAATATAAACATTCATTCCTGGTTTACACAAATGGTTTATCTTCTTTTTGACCACTGTTTTGACTTAAAAGGGGCCTTCCCTGGTAGATTAGCAGTGAAGAATCTGCCTGCAGTGTAGGAGACTTGCAGAAGACACAGCTTCAATCCCTGGGTCAGGAAGATCCCCTGGAGGAGGAAATGGCAACTCAGTCCAGTATTCTTGCCTGGAGAATCCCAAGGACAGAGGAGCCTGGTGGGCTATAGTCCATGGGGTCGCAGAGTTGGACACAACTGAGCACACACGCAGGCCACTTCTTTTGATTTTTAAAAAATAAGCCCATTTTTATGGTTTTTATTCTTAACTTAGAAAGAGTCATGTCCAACTCTTTGTGACCCTATGGGCCATAAACCACCAGGCTCTTCTGTCCACAGGAATTCTCCAGGCAAGAATACTGGATTGGGTTTCCATGCCCTTCTCCTGGGGATTTTTCCGACCCAGGGATTGAACCTACATTTCTTACATCTCCTGCACTGGCAGGCTTGTTCTTTACCACTAGTGCCATCTGGGAAGCCAACCTCAGCCTATAACAGACATTAGTTTCGGGTGCTATGCTTAGTCGCTCAGTTGTGTCCGACTCTTTGTGACTCCATGGACTGTAGCCTGCCAGTCTCTCCGTCCATGAAGATTCTCCAGGCAAGAATACTGGAGTGGGTTGCCATGCCCTTTTCCAGGGGATCCTTCCAACCCAGGGGTCAAACCCAGGTCTTCTGCATTGCAGACAGACTCTTTATCATTTGAACCACCAGGGAAGCCCATGGTGCCTTTAAGATCAGAGGCAGTGGAAACTTATTGCCTCTCTGGTTTTCTATACCCAGAAATGATTTTTTTTTCCAGCTGGCCAAGGATCTGTCCTGAAAACTAGCCCTGCCATTCTAACAAGCTCTGTTTGCCCTTGAATCTGACCCCAAATTCCAATTTTCACACACTGCTTAGATTAGTCATCTCCTGTAGAGCTGACCTAGCCTCAGACTCTAGGTCCCTCCATCCTCCCTGCCCTGCTCAGCCTCATTTCACACTCCCGAGTCTGACACTGGCCCCACTCCCCCACACCTGACCTCAGCTTCCCTCTTTGGCTTCTCCTGCCTCGGTCCTGACAGCTGGCAGTGACTGCTTCCAATTGAACTGCTAAGGAACAGAGGCTCCTTTCCACCTGGGTACATCTGAGTTGTTTCTTAATCAGGCCCAGAGTTCTGGAAGGAGAAATAGGGCAGCCAAGCTGTGCTTTGGGCTTCATACAGAAATGGGAACAGACCAGCCTGTGGGCCTCCAGCCCCATAACCCTTTTGAAAAGTAGACTCAGATTTCTCTGTTTGGGAGAAGATCCCATGCACTCTTACTAAAAAAATTCAGAAAATGTGGCATCCTACAAGAGTTTTCCTACTGTGCAAAAACGTTTAGTTTTTAAAAATTGCTTTCCAGGTCCTTTTCATTTTTCTGCTCACCATGATAGCCTCCCCTGGAGAGACTGAGGTATATATGGCCCTTTACCAAAATCTGAATTCTCTAGTAATCCATGACTTGTAGACATGCAAGGGTCACACTTCTCTAAGCAAGATCACATTCTGCTCCTTGTTCCAGAGCTCTCCACGTGTTTCCTCTTTCCCAGAGCAGAGATATGATCAGATTCACATTTCATAAAATCATGATGGCTTCAGAGTGCAGGATGGATCAGAAGAAGGGAAGGTTGGAGAATCAGACTTCTGAAGAGTCATTTTAAAAGTCCTAATAAGGGACAGTGAGAACACTTCTTGTCCCTGAACATTTGTGAGGACTGAGTTGAATTGAAGTATTTTTAGATAAAAGAAGCCATGATAATATTCTGTCTGTTTCCCATATACCACTCCTCCCACACCCAAGTCTTGAATTTTATTATTATCATGCAACATACACTTTCACCAGCTACAGAGGCAATGAAGTCAAAAAGGATGTGTCTGTCCATTAGGGCTTATTTATGCTGTTAAGACTTGTCACTTATTGGAATCTGACCAATCAGATTAATACCTCCCTGAGAGTGAAATCAATGGAGTTAGAGAGAAGCACTGATTTGATTCCAACCTCTGAAGGAAGCAGAAACTATTATTCAGTTCCCAGGAGCCTTTGAGCTTATGAGTAACTAAGGCCACCCATGCCCCTTCACCAGCATCTTCCACTGACCTCGTGCAAGGGTACTAAAGGGAGATTTAGGGCCAGCCTGGGAAGCCAAGGGGAGATAAGGTCAAGCAGAAAAAGGAAGTTTTCTAGAGGCAAGAAGGTTTTAGTCTTCTCTGAGAGTACTACTATTTAACAAAAGCCTCAGAGACATCATGAGGTCGTGGGGCATAAAATATCCTTGGGACAGTGGGTGACAACACTTTCAGTTATAAATTAAGAGATGTTGGAGTCAGAGGTAGCAGCTCATTTGGCACATAAGACTCTTCATGTTATTAACAATGAAAGAGAAAAGTTAAATGACTCTTTGTTTAAACTTCCCAAGATGTGATTTTCACGAAAACCGTTTGGGAATATGAGACGGTGGGGAGAGGACAAACAAACTATAACCCAAGCAGAGGGTCATGACTCAACTCAGCATAAGGGAAAAGCAAAAATGGAGGAAGATGAAGAGAAAACAATGCCCTCTCATCATTGGCTGGTAGGAGTTAAGAAACAAGGAAGGAAGGAGAGGAGATACATGGCACAGCTTTAGTGACCCAAATCCAAGTATGTGACATCTTTCTTAATGGTGTGAAATCTATGGGTAGGCAGCCAAGCTTAGAGCAGCAGGAGAACCTAGCAGGAAGTACTGAGGCAAGGACAGTACAAAGCAAGTTTCACTCATCTTCTGGCCCAAAAAATAATGCAAACAGTCTTAGCCTTTGTACTCATTTTATGAATCAGGAATAGTTTGTTGAAACTTTGTATTGAAAAGAAATGTGAGGCTAAGTGTGGGATCTGTCATGCTGCTGCTGCTGCTAAGTCGCTTCAGTCGTGTCCAACTCTGTGCGACCCCATGGACTGCAGCCTACCAGGCTTCTCTGTCCATGGGATTCTCCAGGCAAGAACACTGGAGTGGGTTGCCATTTCCTTCTCCAGGGATCTGTCATAGAGTACCATAATTAACTAGTGATGTCTAACATAGGCTTAGGGTTAGAGGGCACAACTAATGTGGGACAGAAGAGTGTCACTCGCGGCCCAGGCTAATTTATTGCCATCCTCTATGTTGGGCTTTAGGGTCAAAGGCCCAGCTAACATGGAACCAAGCCTGTTTTTTATTTCCATCCTGTCCATTCTTTCTCTTGGGGATTTATATGAAGAGTAATACACTATGGGTAGGCAGTGTTCTGGAGCTCTACTCCAGGAGAATCTAACTCTAGGAAATACCTAGAGAATCTACTCTTGATCCCCAATGTTTTACCTGTGTATAGTTTTGGAATTTGGGACCTAAAAATTTCCCTTGTACAGTCAGGTAAGGCTTCCAGAAGTCTTGTTGGTTACTTGGGGATTGGGATGGGGATGAGACTTTGGGTAGGCTTCAGTGAGCAAAAATCATTCCCAGGCTCCTGCCCTCTCTCCCATCCCATTCAAGTTTCTTGTCCTACGATACAGGACATAATTAATCCTAGATACCACTGGCCCAGGCCAGGAGGGCCTAGAGGAATGAAAAGACTTGAGTTGATTCACCTTCACTTAATCCACAAGTGTCATGTGGGGAATGGTGATGCTATCTATGGATCTAATCACTGTTTTTCCCTTTGACAGCCAGAAATAGATGTTCAGGCATCCATGTGAAAACCTTCTTGGCATTAAAGTAGATTGAGTATTGATTCTAATTTATGGATTCGGAGGTCCCCCTCCAGGAGATAGGACAAGTACTTGGCAGAACCAACAGCTTAACTACAAAGACTGACCTTTGTCAGAATGACAGTTCGTGTTACATGGACCAAGCGTGGGTACAAATAGAACAGCTCCCAGTTGCCTGTGGGTCAGAGTTTGTTTTAGTTTGTTCATAAGAACGTATAAATCAAAACCTTGGTCAAGTGCTAAGTACCAGGTCAATAAAACTTTCGTTTTGTTGTAATGTTTGCCCTTTGTCATCAGGAAAATAAAATAAGCAAAACAAACCAATGATGTTTTTTTTAAGATAAAACTACAAAGTTGAGAGGACCACATAATTATTTGTGCCTGATATAATCCCCTTTCCTAAATAACACTTACATCCTGAGAACTTATTTCCATGTTCCCCAACATGCCTTGTGCACAGGATGCTTGATAGAACTGTTAACTTGAAAAGATGAGTAGCAGTGTTGAGTGTTGGAGCGAGCCCTGCATTTGCATTTGAATTTGTTTTCCATTGTATTGCTAGCCCCTAGAATAATAGATAGTAGAAGCTCTTACTAGCAACAGGAGCACTATGGTCATAAGCAAACTTTTAACCTGTCTGATCCTCAACTCTTATGAGTAAAATGGGGGTGAGTATGTCTACACTGCTATCATGCCTTTGCTCCATGTAGCTTCCTCTTTAGGAACGTCTTGACTCTCATTTCAAACCCTTGTTTGGGGTCACTTTTTCTTTGAAGCTTTCCTTGCTTGACACCCTCTTGTTTCCCAGGAAGAAATGACATGTCCCTCCTTCAGGCTCTGCTAAATCCCATTATCAATTCTATCAAAGCACCTACAGTCCTTTGTGACATTTATCCTTTCACAAGTCTATCTACCTCTGTGAGACAGTGATTTTCTAGAGGGTAGAAACTGTGTCTTATTCATTCCTGTATGCCTAATGCTGAGAACAGCAGAAACTTGATATATAGTATCTGGAAGGGTACAGGAATGAATAATGAAGGACTATAATCAGCCAAGTGACGTGATCCATTTAGGGTTTTAGAAAACTCCCCCTGACGTGGAGGGGACATGGGTTAGAGTTCAGAGGAGGTTAGGAAAAAAGCACCAGGACTCTTTGGGATTCAGACACTGTCTCCAGAGTGCTTCTGTTACTTCAGAGGCAACCTCGGGTTATACAAGTCATGACCGTCCATCAGTAAATTATCTGCACACTGAGTCTGCAGATCCTTGTCATGAGGGGCTCTAGAATGGGACAAGAAATGCTGGAGCACGACACTTTCTAGAAGGGATAAGCCTTGGTGGGTCCTGGTATGGTGGGGACAGCACCAGTTGAGACCCTTCATCTACTGCACAGCTCTTCCAGGGCCTCAACCAGGGCCCTCTGGAGATGCTCTATGCTCAAGGGCAGGTGGAAAATGGACCTGCTCCTCAAAGGTAGGGACAGGCCAGTCTTTCATCTGGGTTCTGAAAGCCCCCAAGCCAAGTGAGGTGCAAGGACTTACCAGAGCCCAATGCTGCCTGACGAAGAGGAGGAGCCAGCCTGGACTCATTGGGCCAAAAGGCAGCATCATGCTGTCTCTGGAGCCAGGTCTCAGAGGGACAGGTGTCAGCCCAGGGGGATCAGGTGTGAGGAAGGGGGTGATCTCCCCTCTAATTCTGCTCCTGAACAACAAGTGACTGAGTCATTCAATCTTAGAGTTAAGGACTGATTTGACATTCACAGTCTGTATTATATCTAAAAGGCCAAGTTCTGGTTGTTTCAAGCTTATTCTTCTATGTATATATTTTAAAAAAAACTTTATGGAAGTGTAGTTCATCTACAATAGACTGTATTTAGTTAAAGCATAGAGATTGATGGGTTTTGACATATTTATACCACTATTGCTACGGACTGAACTGTGTCCACACAAAACTCACATGTTGAAGCCCAGCCCCTCAATGTGGCTGCATGTGGAGACGAGGCCTACAAGGAGATAATTAAGATTAAATGAATAGGAATGTTTTCCTTCAAATAAGAGGAAGAGACAGCAGAGCACTCTATCTCTGTGTGTGTCTCTCTCTGTTTCTGTGTCTGTCTCTGTCTCTCTGTCTTTGTCTCTCTGTCTCTGCCTCTCACCCCTCTGGCATGTGCACACACAGTGGGAAGGTGACTATCTACAAACCAGGAAGAGAGCACACACCACAGCTGGACCATACTGGCGCCCTGATCTAGACTTTCAGCCTCCAGAAGTGTGAGAAAGTAAATCTCTGTCATCTAAGCTGCCCAATCTATGGTATTCTGTTATGGCAGCCTGAGCTAAGATGGTCAGGAAACAACCACTACAGTCAGCGGAACAATTACACCCACCTACCCCAAATTTTCTTTTATTCCTTTTATAATAGACTGAAAAACTTTGAACTTGAGACTAGGAAAGAGAAATCTGGTGTAGGAAAAACAAAAAAATACAAAATACTCCTTAAAATATTTTGTTGCCTATGATGTCCTCATGCCAAATTTTAACTAAGAAAGAAGGCATTATGCAATTAAGGCAGAGCATTCATGGTAATTCAGTCCTGAGCTTTCAATGAGACTGAGTACAGTTGCCAGCTCTGAACTAGTTCTGGTAACCTGTATAAACTTTCCAGCTGAAGCTCAAGAGCTACTTATCAGAAGCCACAGATTCTTGGATCATAGAGAATTCCAGAGTGTTCTGGAAAAGGAAGATTTTGATGCTTTCTGGCCTTTTCCTTCCCTCACTTCCCAGGAATCAGATTCCCTTCTCCTTCTGGACATGCTTTCTTAATCCTTGTTACTCCTCTCTCATATCCACCCCAGGCTGGATCAGGGCAGCTCCCTGAGGGGAGGGCCTCCTGCAGCTCGCTTGGGACCCCTGGGGCCCATGCCCTGTCCAGCAAGAGCTGCTGCTCAGAAATGTTTGTGGAATGAATCCCAGATTAAGTTGAGTGAAAGAGTTGAGCAAAGAAATGACAGCCATTTGAGGTCATAGATCGTGATATTTAATGCATATTAGGCAGCCTAGAATGTCATGTAGTAAATTGCATTTTGATTTTTATGAGATCTCTAGGCAGACAGGGCTGGCAGAACAGAGAACTTATTCTAACCTCCCAGAGGAAACAGTCTGAGTGCTGTATCACCAGCTTAAAGGCCTCTCTCTGGTCTAATCCACACTTCCAGCTCCACCTCCCACCTGCCCTGTCCCCACCTGATGGTCCAGATACCACGGACCACTTATTAGAACCTTATATATCCTGTCTCTGCTTTTTCCCCTGTTGTCACCCTTTGTAGAGCCAAACTGAAATGGAGTCACTATGTCAGGGACAAAAGGCAGTTGGCCAATGCAAACACATTAAAGAAAATGAAACTTACCCTTACCTAACATAAGTTGTAGGAATTTACAGCTCTTCTCAGAGATCAGCCGAGGATGCCAGCCATTCCCCAAACGCCAAGTCCATTCACACCATCTCCAGACTTCTTGTTCCCCTGACTCAGCTACTTGCTCCAAATAAGGAAGAAGTCCACCAGGTTACCAATCAGCTGAAAAGCACTGACATTTACCCCAGGAAAACCCTTAGGGAGGGAATAATTCAGAACTCGTTGACTCCCTAGCTTTGAGTTTCCAGGTGTGTGGATCAAGACCCTTGCGATAAAACTCATCTTTCTGCTTTGTTTCACTCGTTGTGCAGAGAGGTTTTGACATGTTTCATGTACACACTTCCCATTTTGTCCACTGTGGCCTCCAACACAGTCTTGAAGTTCAAGCTCAAAGTGTCCTTTCCTGTGGAGCCTTCTCCCAGCCCAACTCTCACAGCATGTTGCCGCTTGTCTGCCATAGACTCTCCCACATCACTTCCACCATCTGCCTCATTTGTCTTTCATGCTACACAGTGGGCCCCTTGAGGGAGGCTGCTGATCTTCATCATCTTGTAACCCACAGCCTAATCCAGGGCTATGTAGAAAAGGCTCTCTGTAAATACTTGTAGAGTTTAATTGCCCAATAAGCCTTTCTCGCCTTCTTCCCCCATGGAGTAGAGGGCAGAGGCGGTGCGGCTGCAGTGGGATAAGCCAGGCCTCAGGCCTGAGCTTTGGCTTTAAGTTCTGGTTCATCACCTTCTCTGTTTGTTTTCTATGGCTGTGTCACCAATGAGCACAAGCAAAGCAGTTTTAAATAATACCTGTTTGTTATTTCCTGGTTTCCACAGGCCAGAGGTCCAGGCACAGCTGAGCTGGATCCCCTGCTCAGAGCTAAACAGGGTTGCAGTCAAGGCTTCAGCTGGGTTGAGTTCCTTTCTGGGGCTCGGGGCTTTCAAGCTCATGGAGTTGTTGGCAGAATTCAGTTCCTTGAAGTTGCAGGAGGGAAGCCCAATTCTACTGCTAGCTGTCAGCAGGAATGCATCAACTCCAAAGGCCACCTGTATTCCTTCTCACATGGCTTCTCCAACTTCACAGCCAGCAAGGGAGAGTGCTATTTACATCTAACCTCTCTCATTCTTCTAGTCTCTGACTTCCTCTCTCACCTTAAGTAATCTTAATTACAAATGCACAGTCCCTGCCATATCACATAGACTAATTAGGAAAGTTCTGACCAATCATATATATAGGTTCAGCCTACGCTTAAGAGGGAGGAATTATGCAAGGGTGAGGTTCAATGGGTTCATCTTAGCTTTCTGCTCACCCCATCTCCTCAGGCTACATTATCTGCTTTTGAATGTCAGTTTCCTCAGCTGATAAATGGATAAATAAATCTACCTTCCAGATCATTGGGAAGATTAAATGAAAGAGCCACTTAATAACTGCAGGTCTCATCCTTTCTTACTATTTTTTTTTTTCTGGACTGCCTATCTCTTAACTGTTCCTAAGTTATTATGAGAACAGACACCAGCTGGACTGTATGTCTATGAAATGACTCTATAAGATGCTTAGTAACAAATGCAGATTTTAAAAAAAACTAATTGATAATAGCCAGTTATCCAATTTTGGGAGGGCAGAAAGAACTGAGATCATCCAGAATTAGCCCATGCCTCAAATGAGATGATTTTATAAAGACTGAAGTCCAAACTCCCCAAGCAGAAGATTATTCCTATAAAAGGCTTAGCTCATCATTTGTCTTGATAAATGAAAAAGGCTTTTCCATGATGCTTGAATTTTAATAAACTAAATGCTATGAGGAAGAAAACCCATAGCACTAGGTTTACAAACTAGATGCTCTGATCCCAGAGCTAAGGATGCTGTCGGCTTTCAGGATAGAGTTGATAAGAGGACAAGGCCACGCTGGTGCTCTCAGCTCTCTTTCTCAGTCTCTGGTTTGTGCTGACTCCCTGCCAAGCTGCCCAGGGACCTTCACAGTAGTGTCCCATCGGGACAAGTTCTCCTCCAGAAGGTTCTGATTCTTCCCCATGATGCCCACCACTCCTGGGTTCTATCCCTTCAGTGCCTAGTTGGGTGCCTGCACAGGAAAAGCATGAACTATGGTGCTGGAGAAGACCCTTGGACATCAAGGAGATCAAACCAGTCAATCCTAAGGGAAATAAACTCTGAATATTCACTGGAAGGGTTGATGCTGAAGCTGAAGCTCCAATACTCTGGCCACCTGATGCGAAGAGCCGACTCACTAGAAAAGACCCTGATGCTAGGAAAGATGAAGGCAGGAGGAGAAGGGTGACGGAGCGTGAGATGTTTGCATGGCATCACTGCACTCAGTGGCATGAGTCTGAGCAAACTCTGGGAGAGTGAAGGACAGGGAAGCCCGGCATACTGCAGTTCATGAGGTGACAATGAGTTGGACACAACTTAAGTGACTGAACAATAGGAAGAGTGATGAGGTCAGCCAGTGAGCACAGCTGAATATGATAGCCTCTTCCAGGACATCTCTGCACTTTACAGAAGCTTTCAGTGTTATTTAACCAAAGGAGACTTCCTTCCCTCTCAGGGCTTGGGCAGTCCCCTCTGTCTCCCCAAGTGCACAGAGCCACAGCTCCCTGCTGCTAGAGTGGAACGCTACTGCTTACAAGGCTCCACCAGTGGCATACAGCACACCACTTGCATAGAAGGTCGTGTTCCATCACTCGGAACCCTGTGGGCCCTGAATGCAGAACGATGTGCAGTTCCTCACGTGGGTCATATGCTTTCTTACCCATAGGCTCAAGACTGAATGGTCCTCACACTCTCCCTGCTCATTCCTACTCAGTCTTCAGGATGTGATTCAGAGGTTAGCTGCTCCAGGAAGCCCCTCTCCTCTACATTCTGGGATCAGTGCCCTTCCCTATGTTTCCACAGCCCAGTCACAGTATTCATCATGCTGGGGGTGAAACCGCCATACAGGTGGACTGGTCTGTCACTCCCAACAGCTGCTGAACCTGTAGAATCTCCAGTACTGTACTTGACATAGGCTTAACATTCAAAAAACTTCTGGAAGGAAGGGAGAATGGGAGGGAGGGAGGTTGGGAAAGAGGGAGAGACTTTGGGAGGTTGGGAGAGAGGGAGGGAAGGAAGAGAAGAGAAGGGATGACCATAAGGACATTAGATTAGCATGGGCTTGAGGCAGAGCAGTTGGCTGGGAACATGGAGGAGTGACAAGGTCAACCTGAGCTCTGGAGACTTCCTGAAGGAGGAGCAGTCACAGACACTTTGTATCAGCACTTCAGCCTGATGTCAAGGACAGGCAGCCAGTTCTGGCCAACAAGTTCTGCCTCATACCCACTATGAGGCCCTAAATAGTCCTTTCCCCAGGAAAAGTCTCAGCTTCCTGCTTGAACAGCATGTGTTGTAGCAGGCTTCTTGACTTCTGCTGTCTATGAAGAGAAGCTTACTGAGGGTAGGGATGCCCTGAGCCACCAGATGCTAAGCATCCTCTCTGCCCAAAGCCTAGCCCTGAGTTTTCTGCTTGTTACTGAGTCTGAGAGGGCTTGTGATTGGGTCTATGAATGAGCTTCCCAAACCTGAGATCTTGCCAATTAAGACTGAAGTTCACTGCAGCCCCTAAGTGGCCAAACAAACCATAGCAAATGAAAACTGACTGGGAGTGATCAGGAGATGTTTACTGGGTCAGACTCATCAGTTTCTCCATTAATCTGTTCCATCAACAGCAATGATACAGGATTCTCAGGAGAGGGGTCAGAGAGCGTGGAAAGGTGTCCATGCTGGCTTCACTTAGCGCATCTGACTCATGAATTGGTCTTCACCTGGCATAAATGCCAAAGTAGAGCATTTTGTAGGCAGAACATGGGTTGTCAGGGTCCTGCCTAGCCACGGAAGGGTAGACAGCCCATTCTGTGCTCTCACATCTACAGAACTCTTGCAACAAAGAAAGTGGTTCAATTCACATAGCTGAAAATGCCCAGGAGAAGGGAGGAAAAGGCAGGCCAGGCACCATGCTCTCAGATTGTCATTTACTTTTTAAAATGTTAATTATAAAACATAGACAAAATATGGGAAAATGTTTATAAGAGAATGTTAGATGAAAACCAAGATGCAGATTTGTAGCTGCAGTGTAGTTATAACTGTGCAAACCAACAAAAGGAAAAATCCAGAAACCTCTGTATTAGAACAACTGATAGTGTAGAGTCCTCTGACTGGTAGAATGATTATCATTAAAAAATTCCATTTTCTCCACTTTTCTGATTTTTCTGAAAATTGCCTACATTTTATGTTGTTAAAATATAATTAATTATTTTAAAAATAATCATCTGAGAAAGGGCCCTTAAAGATCATTTAGTTCAGTGGCTGCCAAGCATGTTTTATCTGAGTACCCAGCTGGCTGCCTCAGCATCTCCAGGGAAACTTATTAAATTCGCAAAGATATAGGCCACAGCCCTAGAAAACTTGACATACAAAACCTAGCATTGGACCCAGGAATCTGCGTTCATTTAGCCAAAAATAAAAAGCCCACTCCTGGGCATATAGGCAGAGAAAACCACAATTTGAAAGGATACAGTCACCCCAATGTTTACTGCAACACTATTTATGATAGCCAGGACATGGAAGCAACCTAAGCGTCCCCTGACAGATGAGTGGATAAAGAAGTAGTGGTACATATATACAATGGAATAGTACTCAGCCACAGAAAAGAATGAAATAATGCCATTTGCAGCAACATGGATAGACAGAGATTATCATCGTGAGTGAAGTAAGAGAGTGACAGAGAAAGACAAATATCATTGTTATTCAGTCACTAAGTTGTGTCTGACTCTCTGCAACCCCATGGACTGTAGCATGCCAGCCTCTTCTGTTCTCCACTGTCTCCTGGTCCAAATTCATGTCCATTGAATCAGTGATGCTGTCTAGCCATCTCATAATATGACATCTCTTATATATGGAATCTAAAAAAAGGGTACAAATGAACTTATCTATAAAGTAGAACTAGAATTACAGATATAGAAAATAAATTTATGGTTATCAGGGGGTGAGTGGGCAGATTGAAGATTGGGACTGACATATACACACTGCTATATATAAAATAGATAATAATAAGAACCTACTGTATAGCACAGGGCCCTATACTCAACACTCTAATGGCCTATATGAGAGAATAATCTAAAAGAGAGTGGACATATGCACATGTATAACAGATTCACTTTGCCAGACATCTGAAACTAATACAACACTGTAAATCAACTATACTCAAAAAAAGAGTTTGCCAGGTTCTTTCAAAGTGGACTCAGAGTCATAGGTGGTTGTACCAGTGCAGTCCCTCCTCATACTGCAGAACGAGGAAACTGATGCCCCAGAGAGAGGAGTCACCTGCCAGGTATGAGACATAAACAGGACCAGAACTCAGAACCCATCCTGCAGAGTTCAGTGGGCTCTGAGCAATTAGACAAAGAATTCTGAGCTGCAAGAAATCTGTGCCCCTTCTGTATTTCTTATCCTCGTGTGGTGTGTCTCCGAAGGCAGACCCTTCCGGAATGGCCTGACCCAGGAGACTGCTTAAGAATGCTTACTGGAGTCAACATGCTCTTCTTGTGACCTTTTGTGAACAAAGGCATCCGATCCTCTGGATTTGAAATGTTGATATGGACGAATTGGATAAAAAGCCCCTGATTCCGCCCTCTCTCCCTAAGGGCTGGCATGATGATTTCTGTTTATATTGGCCTTCAGAGCAGAAAGCAAAATTGCTCATCCTCCTTTGATGTGCTTCCTCCTTTTGGTGTATCTGAAAGAGATGCTGGAAGGGCAGGCTGGCCCCAGTCTCCTGGCTAGACCTCAGCTCGTTCGGGGGACTAACCTTCAGCTTGGGAATAGCACAGAAAGGGCAGGAGCAGGGGGAGTTGGCCTCAGAGATGCAGCAGCAATCAAAGCTGCTGAGTCAGTTCTGTGCATGCTCCTGACAATTAGACCATATGCCATTCAGCCACATTCTCCCCAGCAGGGGCCCGTCAAAGCTGCCTTCTTCCCGATGTATTTCTCATTAAAAGATGACATCAGAGATGATGAGTGTCAAACTCTACACTTTTCTGCCTCCTGTGGACACAACTGCACCTGGATGGTGCTTCCTTCTCACCTCCTGCAGCATAAGCAGCCCCAACTCCTCTGTAAGAACATTGGGGGTGGGGGGAGGTTAGAGAACAGTTGGGGTTCTGCCAAAGGCTCACTCATATTCCTTCAAAGGAAAAAAAGGGATATTATTGTTGGGATATCTAGGGTCTGGAGCAGGGACAGAAAAGCAGTCAAGCAGCAGGCAGTTCTAGGCTCCAGCAATAACAGTGATAATTGTAACAATAATAATAGCTAATACAGTAAGACAGAGTTTCCTTTTATCCTCGTATCTTCCTTCCCTCCCCTCCTCTTTCCTGGTGAAGAAGGTGTCTGTGATAAGACAGTGTAGAGAGACTGAGGCTTTGCTGAAAGTATCCCAAATCCCAAGGGGCATCCACTGCCGTATCTAAAGACCCACCACTGACGGCCAGGAGGAGGCTCAAAGTGACCAGGAGCATTTGTAGCTCTTCTCCTCGATGAAGATGAGGGTCCCGAGGAGAGGATCCAGGCTTGGCCTGACAGGATAAAAAGAGAGAAAGACTCAACGGGAGGGCGACTAGAGAACACAGGAAGAAAGGAGTTTTCTGGAGACAGCCTGCTGGCAGGCTTTATTTATACTGCAAGTGAATCAGGGGGAAAGTCAAGAAATATTTTACACCACCATCTGAATTCAGGGTGCTTAATCTACTTCTCTTTTTGGTGATGGGGTACCTGCCTGACACATCTGACCTTGCAGACAGACTGAGGGGTTACACAATGACAGTTAGGTCACCGACTCCTTTAACTTTTACTCTGAATTGGTTCAGATACCAAAACCACATGCAAGAGTAAACTCACAACTCCGACCCACTCCTCCACCATCACCAACCAACTCATCTGGAAATTCCTGGGAAGCAGCTGTACTGCACCTGGCCACCTCTACTTAAACACTCTTACCCTCCGAATTAATTATCAATTTACTTCTGGCAACTCACAGCCGCAAGCATCAATCCATCCCAGTCAAGTCTTACTTTCTTCAAACACCACCAAGATCTGCATACTTGACATTTTTTAAATTAACATACTTTATATTTTAGAACAGTTTTAGACTCATAAAAAAACTGAGCAGAGGAACTACTCCAGAGGTCCATGGGCTAAGACTCTGTGCTCAAATGCAGGCAGACCAGGTTTGATCCCTGGTCGGAGAACTAGATCCTACATGCCTCATCTTAAGAATATGTATGCCGCCACTAAATAGCCCACATGCAGCAATGAAGACCTGGCACAGCCAAATAAATAAGGAAACATTAAAAAAAAAATGAGCAGATAGAACAGTGTTTCCATATCCTACCTCTTCCTTACACACAGCTTCCCTGTTAACATCTTAGATAAACGTGGTACATTTGTTACAAGTAATTAACACATATTGATGCATTATTGTGAAATAATTTATATTTATACTGTGAACTATAGATGTGAGAGTTGGACTGTGAAGAAAGCTGAGTGCCAAAGAATTGATGCTTTTGAACTGTGGTATTGAAGAAGACTCTTGCGAGTCCCTTGGACTGCAAGGAGGTCCAACCAGTCCATTCTGAAGGAGATCAGCCCTGGGATTTCTTTGGAAGGAATGATGCTAAAGCTGAAACTCCAGTACTTTGGTCACCTCATGCAAAGAGTTGACTCATTGGAAAAGACTCTGATGCTGGGAGGGATTGGGGCAGGAGGAGAAGGGGACGACAGAGGATGAGATGGCTGGATGGCATCACTGACTCGATGGACGTGAGTCTGAGTGAACTCCGGGAGTTGGTGATGGACAGGGAGGCCTGGCGTGCTGTGATTGATGGGGTCGCAAACAGTCGGACATGACTGAGAGACTGATCTGATCTGAACTGAACTACTTTACGTCATGATTCAGTCTTTGTGTTGTACAGTTCTATATGCATGATATCATGTATCCATCACTGTAGTACTGTATGATTCAGCAACCCAATATGATATATATATAGATATAGGTTCAACAGACCCAACAAAATATATTTTTATTTATGTTATTAACATTAGATGTTACTCAGTTAAAATATTATTTTACATATACATAGATACTTAAAATAAGAAGTTGGCACACAGGACTTCCCTGGTGGTCCAGTGGTTAAGAATTTGCTTTCCAATGCAGGGGATGCAGGTTTGATCCCTGTCAGGGAACTAAGATCTCATATGCCACAGGGCAATTAAGCCCATGTGCCACAACTAGAGAGAAGCCTGTGCACTTCAACTAAGACCCAACACAGCCAAATAAGTAATAAATAGATATTAAGAAAAGAAATTGACACACAATTATGGAGGCTGACAAGTCCCAAGACCTTCAGCCAGCAGGTGTGACACTCTGGAAAGTTGATGGTATAATTCCAGTCTGAGTTCAAAGGCCTCCAGGTTTAAGACTCAAGAGGTGATGTTTCAGTTTGATCTAAAGGCAGGAAAAGACTGATGTCTTAGTTCAAGGTAGTCAGGCAGAAAAAAAAATTCCCCCTTGCTCAAGGCTGGATTGATCTTTTTGTTCAACTCAGACCTTCAACTGACTGGAAGAATCACCCACATAAGGGACGGCATCTGCTTTATTCAGTCTACCTAATTCATTTATTTATCCTATCCAAAACACAGTCACAGACTTGCTGGGAATAATATTTGGCAAAATATCTGGGTACTCCACAGCCTAGTCAAGTTGATACATAAAATTAACCACCACAAATATCCTACAGAACAGTTTTACCACCCTAAAAATCCACTGTGCTTAAACTGTTCATCTATCTCCCCTCCTCCAACCTCTGGTAAACAGTGATTTGTTTTCCATCTCTGTGGTTTGGAATTTTTTAGAATGTCATTTAGTTAGAATCGTATAATAATTGTATAGAGAACCTAAAGACTGAGAGAAAATATTTACAAAACACTTCTGATGATGGACTTGAATCCAAAATATACAAAGAACTCAAAAGCCAACATTATAAACACAAATAATTAAAAAAAAACACAAACAAAATATCTGGACAGACATCTTACCAAGGAGATGCTAATAGGCATAGGAAACCCATGATATTTTTCACAGAACTAGAATCAGTTCAGTTAAGTTCAGTCGCTCAGTCATATCCGACTCTTTGCAACCCCATGAATTGCAGCACGCCAGGCCTGCCTGTCCATCACCAACTCCCAGAGTTCACTCAGACTCACGTCCATCGAGTCAGTGATGCCATCCAGCCATCTCATCCTCTGTCGTCCCCTTCTCCTCCTGCCCCCAATCCCTCCCAGCATCAGAGTCTTTTCCAATGAGTCAACTCTTTGCACGAGGTGACCAAAGTACTGGAGTTTCAGCTTTAGCATCATTCCTTCCAAAGAAATCCCAGAGCTGCTGTGTAAGTGCTGCACTCAATATGCCAGCAAATTTGGAAAACTCAGCAGTGGCCACAGGACTGGAAAAGGTCAGTTTTCATTCCAATCCCAAAGAAAGGCAATGCCAAAGAATGCTCAAACTACTGCACAATTGCACTCATCTCACACGCTAGTAAAGTAATGCTCAAAATTCTCCAAGCCAGGCTTCAGCAATACTTGAACCGTGAACTTCAGATGTTCAAGCTGGTTTTAGAAAAGGCAGAGGAACCAGAGATCAAATTGCCAACATCCACTGGATCATCATAAAAGCAAGAGAGTTCCAGAAAAACACCTATTTCTGCTTTATTGACTATGCCAAAGCCTTTGACTGTGTGGATCACAATAAACTGTGGGAAATTCTGAAAGAGATGGGAATACCAGACCACCTGACCTGCCTCTTGAGAAACCTATATGCAGGTCAGGAAGCAACAGTTAGAACTGGACATGGAACAACAGACTGGTTCCAAATAGGAAAAGAACTAGAATAAATAATCCTAAAATTTATATGAAATCACAAAAGAGCTGGAAGCAAAACCTTCCAGACTTCAAATAATATTACAAAGCTACAGTAATCAAAACAGCATATATTGGCACAAAAACAGACAAATAAATCAGAACAGAACACATAAATGGGACCGGGTAGAGAGCCTGGAAATAAACTCACACCCCTGTGGTCAATTAATCTTTGGCAATGTGGATGAAGTATCCCATCACTTCATAGCAAACAGAAAGGGAAAAAGTGGAAGCAGTGACAGATTTTTCTCTTCTTGGGCTCCAAAATCACTGCAGATGGTGACTACAGCCATGAAATTTGAAGATGCTTGCTTCTTGGAAGGAAGGCGATGCCAAACCTAGACAACATATAACAAAGCAAAGACATCACTTTGCTGACAAAGGTCCATATAGGCAAAGCTGTGGGATTTCCAGTAGTCACATACAGATGTGAGAGTTGGACCATAAAGAAGGCTGAAAACTGAAGAACCTATGCTTTCAAATTGTGGTGCTGTAGAAGACTTTTGAGAGTCCCTTGGACAACAAGGAAATCAACCCAGTCCACCCTAAGGGAAATCAACCCTGAATACTCATTGGGAGGACAGATGCTGAAGCTGAAGCTCCAATATTTTGGTCACCTGGTGCGAACAGCTGACTCATTGGAAAAGACCCTGATGCTGGCAAAGATTGAAAGCAAAAGGAGAAGAGGGTGGCAGAGGATGAGAAGTTTGGATGTCATCCCCAATTCAGTGGGCATGAACTTGGGTGAACTTCAGAAGATGGTAAGGGACAGGGAGGCCTGGTGTGCTGCAGTCCATGGGGTCACAAAGAGTCAGACACAACTTAGCTACTGAACAACAACACAACAATGTAGATGGACCTAGAGATTATCATACCAAGTAAAATGAGTCAGAGAAAAAATATCACATGATATCACTTACATGTGGACTCTAAAAAAAGATGTAAATGAACTTATTTACAAAATAGAAACAGACTCACAGACCTAGAAAACAAACTTATACTTACCAAATAAAAGTGGGGGGAGGGATAAATTAGGAGTATGGGTTTAATAGAGACAAACTACTGCATATAAAGTAGATAAACAATAAGAACCTGCTGTATAGCCAGGGAACTATATTCAAAATCTTGCAATAGCCTATAATAGAGAAAAGTCTGAAAAAATGCATATATGTATATGTAAACCTGAATTACTTTCCTCTACACCTGAAACTAATGCAACACTGTAAATCAATTCTACTCCAATTAAAAAAAAATAGTCATAAGAAAAGACATCACTTGTCACAAGGGAATTCCAATGAAATGAAAAAAATGAAGTACCATTACAAACCTATTGTGTTGTTTGCTTCATAGTCTTGTCTGATTCTTTGAGACCCCATGGACTGCAGCATGCCAGGCATTCCTGTCCTTCATTATCTCCCAGAGTTGCTCACATTTATGTCCATTGAGTCAGCGATGCTAACCAACCATCTCATCCTCTGTCACCCCCTTCTCCTCCTGACCTCAATCTTTCCCAGCATCAGGGTCTTTTCCAATGAGTCAGCTCTTCGCATCAAGTGCCCAGCGTATTGGAGCTTCAGCTTCAGCATCAGTACTTCCAATGAATATTTGAGTTTATTTCCTCTATGATTGATTGATTTGAGCTCCTTGCTCTTCAAGGGACTCTCAGCACCTATTAGAATGGTTAAAATCCAAAAAACTGGCAGCCCCCAAATGCTAGTCAGGCTCAACAGGAATGCATTCAGTATTCATGGGAATACAAATGGTAAAATCACTTGGGAAGACAGTTCAGCAATTTCTTTCAAAACTAAACATAAGACTCAGCAATTGTGCTCCTAGGTATTTACTCAACTGTGTTCAAAATATAAGTCCACACAAAAATCTGCCAGGGCATGTTTATAGTGCTTGCATTCACAGGCACAAAGCTGGAAACAACCAAGATGCACTTCAATAGATGGATGGATAAACAAAGGAAAGCAGTACTTGGAGGAGGGGGAGAAGTGGGTGAGTCTGTGCGATCTCCACTACTACATAAGAGGTCAAAGCCACACCTTTTGCAAGTCAGTGGTTTTAATGGAATCTGCAGGATATCTATGCTATTTTTATGCTCAGAAAGCTGAGCACAATCAGTCTACATCTGGAATGCATTTGGCACTTCCTGGAAAGTAGGAGGGGCAGACTGCATGTTAGAACACTTTCCCTTTCCACAGATCCCATAAATCAGAGGGAGGGGCGTGTTGCCCTCCTGAGGTGATGTCTAGGAGTTGTTGGGTTCACGTTCTCTATCCTATCTTTCCATCTGCAGCAGGTTGGTGGAATAGCCAAAGTCTGACTTGGAAGGTACCAAAAGACACACCACATAGTTCAGTTCAGCTCACCCAACACTTGATACCTTCTGTGTTACCAAACTAGTCTTAAGACTATCTTTCTCCCTGTCCAGGGTCATATTGTGGATTTTTAAGGACTCAAATGTAGGCTGCATTGAAGTGAACTAAAGGTCCTCACTGAATGCAACTTTCTTATTAGGGAGAATTAAGACATTAGTTGGAGAAGGAAATGGCAATCCACTCCAGTATTCTTGCCTGGAGAACGCTATGGACAGAA
Organism: Bos taurus; assembly: GCF_002263795.3. Classification (NCBI taxonomy): domain Eukaryota; kingdom Metazoa; phylum Chordata; class Mammalia; order Artiodactyla; family Bovidae; genus Bos; species Bos taurus. The sequence continues at coordinate 48,123,420 of NC_037334.1, read as the reverse complement.
GAGCCTGGCATGCTACAGTCCAAGGGGCTGCAAAGAGTCAGACATGACTTAGTGACTGAATAACAATGACAAAACATTAGTACCCACTGTCAAGAGACAGGAGGACTCAGGTTTCAGGGAAGAAGGGATGGAGGCATTAGGATGTGGCAAGAGAAAAGTCTAGAGCTCAAAGATGAGATGTGTAAATTTAAGGCTGGGGGGCTCCTTAGATCTAGAGGCAACAGGTGGGCTTCAGATAGAATGTGGATTTCTAAAACTTCACTGAATCTCTGTTTGCTAACATGTTATTTGCACTCAGGAGATTCTGAAAGAATATTTATCTTGATAATTTTAAGGACTAGCAAGGGGACTTGCTTAATATTACCAAAGGAGTTCATTGTAGGTCTAGATCAAGGACTCAAGTGTCTACTCTCTACCCAGTGGTCTTTCATTTAGACTGTGTGACTACCTCTGACCTCACTTCCTGAGGTGTAAATAACCTCTCAACTGGCCTCTTAGGATGTGATAGAGGAGTGGAAAATGCCTTGAGATGAGAAGAGTAAGAGAACTGTGATACATGAACTCAGTGGTAGAGAAAAGATGACATGCCTGAGTCTGAGAAAGGGAAGACTAGAATATTTGGGGAAGCAGCAGGTTCACTGGGGAGGTGAGCAAGTAGTGCCCAAAGAGGTCTTAGGGAGTCACTCATGGAACAGGCAGGAGGGAAATGAGCCTGAAAGGCACCGGTGCAGCTAGCCTGCCACAATGACTTGACTTTCTAGTTTGCTCAGGCACATCTTCATCTCTAGTGACAGACAACTTGAGGCTTCAGTAGGGTGTTTATTACACATCAGTTCAGGTTAGGTGCTTTTCATTCCATTCTGGCCAAAACTGATTTGATATTTTTCTGATGTAAATTAGGTTGGAGTACTCTGGGAAGCCAATTCTGTCCTCCAAGTTCAGTTTTCAACACTCATATTGGTTTCTGTCACTGGTAGATCTAACGTGACTGGTTGAGTATGCCTCATCATAAAACTGATAAAATAGACTATTTTCCCTGAAAAAGGAAAGAGCAAGAAGCCATATTATAATTCACTGAGTTGATATCTACTAGGGACATGTATAACATATTCAGGTGAATTGTGGGATATAAAGGTCCTTGGAAGAAATGCTACCTGTAGCTCTCTATAGAAAGACCTAACTTCTCAATCAGCTATGATAGCTTGTCCAAATCATACTAACTCACTGGGAATTTCTTATAAGGAGCCTTATATCCTAAGACAAAGAGTTGATTACCAGATGTGAGGTGAGTGGTCACAGTGTAGATCAAAGACCACTGAAGAGAAAGTGGAGATCGCTGACCCAGACAGACAGGAAGTTCCTTTTGTAAACTTGAGCAAGCGCCCTCCTCTCTCTGCACTGCCTGCCTCTTCACACAACTGAGGGGATGGAGGAGACGCAGGGGAAAAGCAGGTTTCAGCTCTCATTCCTCCTTCAGTGATGTGATAGTAGCACCTGGAGGTGGATGCAGCCATCATTCCAAAGCCGGTGACAAAAGCGTCCTGATCATCTCTACCAGCTAAGATAGAAGAGAACAGATCTCATTGTCTTGGACTATATCATTTTCACGAGGTCAGCCTGTGATCTCCACCCAGAAGGTGAATTTGTTATTTATGGGCTTGGTGAGCCATACAAATCTAAGTTGAAATTCTGCCTTCTTTTTTCTTTTTTTGAAATTCTGCCTTCTTACAAGCTGTGTGACTAACTCAATCTTCTGAGCTCTATAAAGTAGGAAAGATAATTATACAGACTCCCTGGGGCCACTGTGTAAATGAGACAACTATATAAAGGGGCTTCTGCGTGCTCAGCCACTCAGTTGTGCCCAACTCATGTGGCCCCATGGACTGTAGCCACCAGGCTCTTCTGTCCATGGGATTTCCCAGGCATGAATACCCAAGTGGATTCTCATTTCCTTCTCCAGGGGATCTTGCTGACCCAGAGACAGAACCCAGATCTCATGCCCCTCCTGCATTGGCACTCATTACTACTGAGCTATCTGGGAAGCCCTAAAGTGGCTTACCATATTGTAAATGTTATTAACGATGAAGATGTTATTACTTCTATTAACACCAGTATACTCTCTCCAGACTTCTTTTCAAAACATATCTTCAGGGCTTGATATACCATGCTGGGCACAAGGCTAAGCACGAGGGTGCAGTGAAGCCTTCAAATGCCTTGTGAAAGCGAAGGAGCCCAAAGTGAACAATTTTCAAAAGTGCTTTAGGAGAGGCTGGAAGAGGTACAGTGGTAAATCAAAGGAAAGGAAGAGAATTCAGCTTTGCTGTAGAGATCAGGGAACATGTCATGCAGTTGGAACTGCAGCTCTGAAGGGCGAGTTCACCGTATATGTAAAGAATAAACATGTTTTGGCCAGAGGTGACAACAAAGGTCAGCAGCCTGGACTTGCTTTGGTCACTGAGGGGGCACTTAAGTCAGGAATCTGGTGGCATGACTTGCATGGTGGGCCATGGGATAAACTCAAGGAAGATGAAATTATTTCAGTCCATCCATACCCTCTATTCCCTCCAAACAGAGGTAGTTTTACCCAAAGCAAAGGAAGCTTATGATTTAGGTCCTGGAAGGGGTCTAGCAATCTCTGCACACTGTCATATGTTTCTGTGAAATTTGAAAAATCAGATATTTGAACCACAAATGGTTGCGACTACTATCTTCCCGATCCAATTTCCCTCTGTCACTTGCCTCTTGTTTGGGTGGTACTGGAGTAGCTGTGACAATTTCTTTTGGATCTAGCTCAGGAGAAGGTGACTTCTGAGCACATTTAGTTTAGGTCTAGTGGGATACGTTTAGGGAAGGCACCATTGTCTCCCTACAGAGTTACTGCTAGCCATCTGGTGGGATAACGCAATCCAGGTACACTGCTGCTGCTCTGCCCACTCACCTGGACCCACGACAGTGAAGGTGAGGCTACCTGCACAGACATGGGCTTCAGGGGCCTGGCACTGGGAGTATGCGAACAGGAGAGGAGGAATAAGGTTTCAAATACAGAGCCAGAAGCCAATTCAGGAAAACTTCTTCATCAGATATGCAAAATTCTAAGTGGAGAGTTTGGTTTTCAACGACACCTTGTCATGATGGTCAGGGATGCAATTACAGTTATACCATGCACGTTCTCCCCTTTTCTGAATGAAATTGTGTGGAACAGAATTTTACTGAGTGCCTCGGTTATAGGACACAGCCTGAAGCAGCTCAACAAGCAGTGAGGCATCTGTGTGAAGTTGTATATTTTATGTATGCTAACTATAATAAAACATATCTTTTTCAACCAACTGTGCTAGAAGACTGAATTATCTTCCTAAGACAGCTACAAAAAATATTATAAAATTGTCATCAATATGAAGAGGTATTGAGTAGACAGGCATAAACTGAAGGAAAAATTATTCAAGAGGTATGTCAGTCAGTTAATAAAAATAATGTCACTTTATGTGTCATATTTTTAAAATTTTTAGATTAGATCTCTTTCCTCATTCTAAATAAATACTCACTTTTATATCTAATTTTATACTTACAAGCTTTTCGTAAAGAAGACTGTTCAATTGTGTAAGGTTCAGATGCCCTAAGACCTAGACTGGCTCCTGTCCACAGGATGAGTCTTTCTGGAAGCACCCGCTTCCCCAGAAGAAGCTGTTGAAAATCTTCATAGCCTTTTCACTATGAAAATCTTAAAAAAAAAAAAAGAAAAACCCACAAGGCTCCCTTCTGCCCCGCTATGGTCTCCAATTTCCCCTCTCCTTTCCAATTCAATTTCCCCTCTCCTTTCCAATTCATTCTTGATTCTCCATTCCTTGTTCTAGCCCTCCCCTGTCACGCTGGCTTGCTTTTCTTCTCTGCTTTCTCTCATGCTATAGCCTCTCAACCAGAGAGGAGCAGAAACTTCATGCAGATCTCCAAAAGGATTCCACAAATACTCAACATTTCCTGGGCACCACCTTATTCAGTCTTCAGGTGTTTCTCTTTCTATAGGTCTGTGGCAGACACCCTTTCCTCAGCCTCTCCTTCCTTGCAAAGAGAACCTTATTCTATAGGCAGCAGCAGGCTCGGGGAAGACTGGCATTTTCACCTCCCTGGGGTAAGCTGATGAGGTCCCCAGTCATCTCTGTTAGACGTGGGTATGTGACCCAATGTGACCAGCAAGACTAAGGGGACATCTACTGGAGGGCCTTCTCTTTCATAACAAAAGAAAGAATACTGCATGAGAAAGATCCCCTTGGCTACCCCTGCCCTACTGCCCGCCTGGGATATTATTTAGGAATATGTTGCTTAAAACTTCAGTCATCATCTTGTCACTCTTAGTGCAAGGCCAGGAGGACTGCAAGGTGTAGACACAGAGCCCTGACACTGCTAATCCTCTGGAAAGTGAAAGTGAAGTCGCTCAGTCGTGTTCGATTCTTTGCAACCCCATGGACTGCAGCCTACCAGGCTCCTCCGTCCATGGGATTCTGCAGGCAAGAGTACTGGAGTGGGTTGCCATTGCCTTCTCCAGGAGATCTTCCCAACCCAGGGTTGGAACCCGGGTCTCCTGCATTGCAGGCAGATGCTTTACCATCTGAGCCACCAGGGAAGCTCAATCCTCTGAGTTAACCCCGAAACCACTTATCCTCAGACTTCTTGTATTTTTTGTAGACAAGAAATATCCTTGCAGATTTAAGCTATCTTTACTCTTTGCTGTTGTTAATTGCGGCCAGAAGTCATTCTAACTATATAAGTACACAGCACAGAGTTTATACCAGACCACAGTCACTTTCAGCTTGGCCTAGTCCTCTATGGTCCTCTGTCTGGAAGACCTATTATTCTTATTTAGCAGACTGCTTATGCTGGTGATGCAGCTGGGAAACACTTTACTGAAATATTGCCAGGGCATGCTGTTCCTTATGTTTCTGGCCACTTCCTTTAGTCTTCAGCAAGGTCTTACAATAGATAAGCTTAGGCTAAAGTAGATTCTAAGAGTGGAGAGAAATGACATTGGAGCTTTACTAAAATGGGCCTTTTTTGCTCATGCCCTTTCTCTTCTTTCTAAATGAATATGTTATGATTACTAACCCGTTCCTTCTTCACTATTGAGTAATGGTCTGGTTTAGAAATTTAAAAAAAATAAATAACTGTCTCTTAGCCAAAGGCAGTTAATGAAATTTCTGTGCCAGGGATCCTTATTTGCACGGGCTCCTTCTAAGGCTGTGTGTTCTTGGTTTCATGGGACTGAAACAACATAGCAGATGGAGGCATGGAACACTATCTAGGCTTTTACTCTCTATAGACAGGTGTGATCGTGATGCTTCAGGCAGGGTCAGTGGACTATCAGCAATACCTCTATATCTGCCTGGCCCCTAGGAACACTTTGCCTCTTCTGGATCACTTTTCAGCATCAGAACTATGATGGTTAATTGTTTGTATCAACTTGCCTAGGCCATGATACCTGGACTTTGATCAAGTAAGTAAGTGAAATGAAGTTGCTCAGTTGTGTCTGGCTCTTTGTGACCCTGAGGACTATAGCCCACCAGGCTCCTCCATCCATGGGATTCTCCAGGCAAGAATACTGGAGTGGGTTGCCATTTCCTTCTCCAGAGGATCTTCCTGACCCAGGGATCGAACCCAGGTCTCCGGCATTGCAGGCAGATGCTTTAACCTCTGAGCCACCAGGGAAGCCCCAGACTTTGATCACACATTAGGCTAAATGTCTGTGAAGGTATTTTTAGATGAGGTTAACATTGAAATCAGTTGACTTTGAGTAAGGCAGCTTACCTAAGATGATGTGTGTGGATCTGATACAATTATAGTTGAAGGCTTTAGGAGAAAAAAGACAGTGATGCCCCCAGGTCTGCCTCTAGACTGCTTCAGGCTCCAATATCAACTCCTTCCTGAGTCTCCAGCCTGCCAGCTTACCCTACAGATGTTATACTTGTTAGCCTCTACAGTTGCGTGAGAAAATCCATTAAAATTAATCTCTCTCCCTCCATACACACATACACACACACACACACACACACACACACACACACACACACACACCCTATTGGTTCTATTTATACAAGAGCCTACCTTTAGCCCAAAGAGAAATACCTGATTGAGAGGCTGAGAGTCTGCTCTTGGAAGCCAAGACAGCCGAGGATTCACCATCACCCCAGGCCAAGAGTGCTGGGCCTAGCAGGCATGGGTAGTGCCAAGGACCAGGTTGAACTGGCTTCTGTGGGAGCCACAATTTGGACATGCATCCTGAGAGATCCAAGGCCTGGAATTCTCTGGAAGTTCATCTCAAATCAGAAAGACCTGTCTGAGTAAGAAAATGCAGATAGTGTTATAACTGTGGTATTACAAATAAGAAAGCAAGCTGTAAACCTGACAAAAAAAAAAATTATGTGCTTTAGAATATAGTTCATGCTACACATGGCAGTCTAGACAGACAAAAAACCCATGGTTCCACCATGATATAGTTGAACCCCGAAGTCCACCAATCCCAAGTCCTGCCTTGACCTGTTTCTATGCAAGAGTAACATTTCTCTTATTTTTAAAGCCAACTGGAGTTGAGTTAATATTTCCTGCATTTACAATCATCTTAACTGATAAAGTATGTAGTTTAAATTTGATATATCAAACTTCTTGTCAGCTTGTTTTCTTCAAGCTATACCATTAAGGAATTTTACAATATTCACTCAGTAGGTTTAGCTAAATTAGAGTCATTATTTCATTGCTTCAACATTTATGATGTTAGGATTGCATTATAACTTGCAGATTTGAAAGCACTTCTCTACATCTTGATAATGTTTGGTATAGTGTTCATAGTTTATTTCACACACCATCCTTTTGGACTTTGAATAGGTTAATATACCAATCATCATTTTTATTAGTAAATCAAACTACTACATACTTCAATACTCATTGAAATATAAAAACATTCTTTGCTTTTTAAAAAAAATATAGCATCTCTACTTTCAACATAAAAAGGTAATCTAGAGAAAGAAAGTAGGCTTCATCATTGTTTCTGTAAATACACTCAGTGTAAGACTGCATATTGTGAGAGATTTAAGCAATGTGCAGGAATCTAATGATCAATTTCTTTTAACAAGTTCCTGTGAAATGCAAGCAGCCAGATTCTGCAAGTCTTGTGCTTCCAGATAATCTTGGACAGAAATAGGGAGTTGAAGACTAGAGGTGACCTGAAGAAGCATGTGTATGTGCTCAGTCACTCAGTCATATCCAACACTGTGATCCTACGGATTGTAACTCGCCAGACTCCTATGTCCATGGGATTCTCCAGGCAAGAATGCTGGAGTGGGTTGCCAATTCCTCCTCCAGAGGATCTTCCCAACCTAGGGATCGAACCTGTATCTAATGTGTCTCCTGCATGGCAGGCAGATTATTTATCACTGAACCACCTGGGAAGCCCAATCTGAAGGAAGCAGGGAAGCAAATGGCTTTTCCTATAATCAGAGCTGAATTTTTAAGACTTGGTTCAGATTGCCCAGGAACTGTGAAATCCAGGCCTGTGTCTGGCTAAACTAGACAGGAAAGCTGGTGTATCAGTTTCCTCCCTGAGAATTGCCAGCAATAGGAATCCCTGCTTCAACAGCATCCTGTTCTAGGGTTATATCGCCTGACAGTCAAGAGGATCTCTCACCTCATGTGTCCTTGAAGTTTCTTCCTTTTTCACTAACGTCTATTTGTGTCTTCTTTTGTTCCACCCAACCCCAGCCTCAGTAACGGACAAGAAAAATGATTCCAAAACCCTCCATGATTTGTTTTTCTAAAGTCATTGTTGTTTCAACAGCTTGACTACCTTAGGACTATTGAGTCACTTCTGTTGACACCTGTACCCTAAGTTACTCATCCAAGGCTCAAAACTGTCAATGACATCAAAATGCATATGATGTCTGCCCTTCACTTTTGCTCCTGCTTCTGTTGGAGCTCCATTTCTTGTTCCATTTCTTCCTATTTCAGCATTGAAACACATCATCCTCTGAGTTTCTTCTCAGAGTAAATTATATGTATGTTCTCAGGCACAGTTTGCATGACCAGGGAGTAGTTGGTCAAGGTGTTACAAAGAAATGTCAACTGCATCACTGTCAGAGTCCTCCCCAGGGAACTCAGTCTGTTCAGTTAACCACAGTCCTGATTTTACCGAACTCTCCAAAGGAGAGCTGCCTCTTAGGACAAACTCATACTATTCCAGCTCTCGTAGAGCCTGAAGTAGACACAGAGGGCCAATTTTACGGTTAAAAAAAAAAAAAAAATCACTCACCCTATGCTATGACATTTCCATTGGCGTCTCTCCCCAAAAGAGATAAACATAAGAATCCAAATTTAAGTTAAGATGCTTGTGGATATGAAATCAAGATTAAAAACTCTTATAACATGTTTCCAAGTCTCTTTCCAGGAGGATGGTATGTATCAACTTACGATCTCACTGGTGTGTACCAGTGCCCATTTTATTTTATTTTTTTTTAATTAATTTTATTTTATTTTTAAACCTTACATAATTGTATTAGTTTTGCCAAATATACGCTCTTGCCAACACTGGTCATCACTGAAACAGCTTTAGTTAATTTGCAAGCTAGCACCCATTCTCATTGTCTCAGTTGTCACTGAATGACATCCTGAAATGCTCTTTCCATCTTTTAGGTGTGTTAACAGTACCATGTCAATCAGTGTCATATACAGTTTTAATGAAGAGGTTGTTTAAGTCTTTCTGAGGCTCCATTGTAAGGCAACCAGATAGAAATGACCTTCAGAGCTTTACCTGAGGGAGAATTCACTGGGCATCTCTAAAGCTGAACTTGGAAAGAAACTCTTTGCCAGGGGACAATACAAAAATACTTTTGGTTCTGATTCTGAAGCTCTCGGTTGTAATCCTTCCCAAACCACATGCATATCCTGAGCTGAAAATATTAGAGTACTGAACTTCCCTTGCGTCAGCTTTTATACATCCATAAGAACTTCAGTGACAGCATATGAGTCACTTTACTTCTATTAGCTGTTATCATAAAAAGGTGAAATCAGGGCTTGAGAATAGAAAAGAATGAGGCAGGAAAGAGGTTTTTATGATGAAGACTTGGGAGAGTAAAAAAAAGCAAAGGAGGTCAACCGGGGCTCAGAGGTACACTCTGACGTGTGTTTGGGAGACAGAGAGCTGAGTTGTACAGTCTCTAAGAGGATATTGATGGATGTGCTTGTGCTTAAGGCTCAGTTCCTAGGACTACAAGAAGACCAAGGGGATGAGAGTCAAGAAGTCTGAGTCATCTCATCAAAGACAAATTAAACGTCTAGATTGAATATCAAATGGAAAAAAAAATAATATGTCTATGATGAAGCAAAATGAATTTCCAGGCATTCTTTGATGCCCCAAGGAAGGGTAATATTAAATTTTCCATGACACATAAATTAATTGTGTAGGACCAGTTACTGTTAATTTGAAATGTATTAAACACAGCCGATATTCTTTTAATTGGATTGAGTTGGATTTATTTTGTACTGATGAATGTAAAAGTTTTTAAGGGTTTATGTGAGGTTGGTCTCTCAAATCTATTCTTCCTATGGTGTTAAGATTCTCAACCATTCAGTTTTTTTTTTCCTTTATAAAATTTTTTGGAGAAAGGTATCCATATTGTGAGAGTGATGCTGAGGTTACCATAGTTTTCTTCCTCCTGATGTAGTTTCATTTCTACAAGTATCACACAGTTAGAATCCAGTTACCATGACACAAGGGTGTGTTTACACTTTTCACTATGGAGTCTGTAGAAGCCATTGGATCCACAGCTGCTTGCAGAAGAGACCTCTTACATGAATAGCTGGGGACTTTATCTTGCCTTCCAATCATTCGACTTGCTCAATTTCCTCAGTTCATTACTGTTCTGGCTACATGTCAATTTCCTAACATCTATCTCTATGTCCGCCTCCCTCCACCTACACATGCACACACCCTCTTGTCTGAGTCATTTCACAGCCATTTCAACAGAACACTCTCTGGGGCCATTAACTCTTCCCTGTCCCATCCTGCCTCATCCATCCCTACCCTCAGTCATCCTTCCTGACTGGATTCTCAGATCCCAAGCCACTGAGCATCACTGAAAGTCCTGGCAACAAAGGGATAAGTCAATTACACAGAGTGATAAAGTTCATGAGCTTAAGAATCAAACTGATAAAGGCTTCAGTTTTTTAACAAATGAATGCTTATTAGTTATGGGACTTTGGGAAGTCACTTAACTTGTAAGAATTTCAGTTTCCTCATCCATCAAATAGATACAATGAAAGCACCTACTGAGCAAGTCGAATGATTGGAAGGCAAGATAAAGTCCCCAACTATTCACCCAAGAGGTCTCTTCTGCAAGCAGCTGTAGATCCAATGGCTTCTACAGACTCCATAGTGAAAAGTGGAAACACACCCTTGTGTCATGGTAACTGGATTCTAACCGTGTGAAGCTAAGTGTTGGGCATACAGTTGGCAATCAACAAACAATAAGTGTTTTTGCCACCCCATGAGGAGGATGATGAAGTAGGCACTCTGCTAGGAACTGTGTTATCGCGCATAATCTTCACAACAATTCTTTGAAGGTAATGGTGTCTCCATTTTATATATGGGGAAGATGAGGTGCCCAGGGTAAATGGAGAGAGGTTATTTTGTTAGGCAGAGTCACTTGATCACAATTGTAGGACTTTGAAGCACATTTCCTTTCTTCCATACCACCCTGTGCCCTCACTGCATATTTAAAAAGAAATAGGAATGCTGTAAAATTAGTATTCACTGAGATAAATACCAGGCCACGCTGCCTGCTTTCTTTGCATCATCACATTAAAGCCTCACTGAACACCTCTCTATTAACACAAGTCCTAATTAAACATATAACTTTAGAGAACCCATTCATGACTCCAGCAAGAGGTTTAGGCTCACGGCAAAATCACTTGTCTCTTCAACCAGGGGAAAGTTCTATGACTTTTGGTGCTTGACTCTCTGCATGCTAACAGGTGCTGGCAACCACATGCTGTAATTCCTAATTCCGTTTTATTTCACAGCTTCTCTGCCAGCTTATTTTGCTTTGTTTTCCCATCCCCCTCAAGTTGGAACACTTTGAATTACTGTCACACAGATGCCAGTGTTTCAGTGATAAGACTGTGCAATTAGAATAAAATTAACAGTGTGTCAACAGTGATGCATAATGGAAGGATTATTGGTGTTTTCTGGTAGTTATTGTACTTTGTTACATTGTGGGATTCAAATTAACTCATAAATATTGCATGGTATACGATATATATATCCTTTTAGATAAAGCACAGACATTTGCCATAGACGAGATTTACGTACCTGCTTAGGAACACACTATGCTGCTAAGTCACTTCAGTCGTGTCCGACTCTGTGCGACCCCATAGACGGCAGCCCACCAGGCTCCCCCATCCCTGGAATTCTCCAGGCAAGAACACTGGAGTGGGTTGCCATGTCCTTCTCCAATGCATGAAAGTGAAAAGTGAAAGTGAAGTTGCTCAGTTGTATCCGACTCTTAGTGACGCCGTGGACTGCAGCCTACCAGGCTCCTCCGCCCATGGGATTCTCCAGGCAAGAGTACTAGAGTGGGGTGCCATTGCCTTCTCCAAGGAACACACTATAGTGGAGCTTTATTCAATGCCATGACCAACTCACATTGAAGCCTCAGCGAGCCAGGGAGGCTGCTCTCCTGAGCTCATGATTATTCTAATAGAATGCAGGTGAGGTCTTAGGGCAATGCTAAGCTGGGTATTAAAATGCAAGGAGACAAAAGTCCATTTGCAGGAGGGACTGGGGATCCTTGTGGGAAAGTACAAATCCCAAGGGAAAGAGGAGCTCAGTTCCACCAGCTTCATCGTGTTACAAGGCTCTGTTACTAGAGCTGGGTCTGAGCACAGCATGGTAGCTGTCCTGCCCCTGGATGTCTCAAGCTTAGCTTTACTTCCATGCGTTCATGTCTGGTTTTAGGGAGAGAGGACGCTGCTAGCAAATGCTGAAAGTGCTAGATTGTTAAAGTGAAACAAAACACAAAATCCACACCGTGTGGCTCCTTTAGAACAATGAACCACCACTGAGCTGTAGATGTGCCCTGTACATCCATCCAGTCTCGCATACAGCTCTGGCACCCAGCTCCAGGACGGTGCTGGCAGTCTCCATGCAAGTTGGAAGCAGTGGATTATGGGAAGTAGAAGCATGCATGGCAGGAGTGCCGATGGTTTAGAGATGATTTAGGTCTGAACAGGCAGCAGTATTCACTGGACTTGGGGATGCCAAGTTGAAAGGGAACTTAACTGCAGTGGCTAATGGAGCTTGCCTGTGAGCACATGTGTGGGACCTGCTGGTACTCCCAAGAAGGGTCTCAGGGACTTTACAGGAGGCTGTAGCTAGGGAAGAAAGATCCTAGGAAATGCAGGTTATCACTGTAACCATGATTCCATGGGTAAGTGGCCAAGTGAGGCTTGACTGCCTCAGGACTCAGGGAACTACCCTACATGATAGTATTACATATAAGTGTGTGTCACCCCACAAAATGAATCAAATACTTGAAACTATAAAACTGTTAGAAGAAAATACAGGGGAAAAGCTTCATGATATGGCATTTGGCAAGGATTTCTTGGATATGATACCAAAGGCATGAACAACAAAAATAAATAAATTGGACTACATCCAAATGTAAAACTTCTGTGCAGGGCTTCCCTGGTGGCTCGGTGGTAAAGAATCCACCTGCCCATGCAGGAGACATGGGTTCAATCCCTGGTCTGGGGAGATCCCATATGCCACGGAGCAACTAAGCCTGTGTGTCACAACTACTGAGCTTGTGCTCCAGAGCCTGGCAGCCGCAACTACTGAGCCCACATGCCCCAGAGCTGTGCTCTGCAGCAAGAGAGCCACCACAGCGAGAAGCCTGTGTACTGCGATGAAGAGTAACCACCATTCACCACAACTAAAAAAAGCCCGCACAACAAGACCCTGCAGAGCCAAAAATAAACAAACATTAAAAAAAGAACCAACTTCAGTGCATCAGAGGACAAAATTAACAGAATTAAAAGGCAACTGAGAAATGGGAGAAAATATCTGCAAATCACATAATTAATAAGGGGTTAATATCCAGAACACATAAAGAACTCATATAACTCAGTAACAACAACAACAAAAAACCCAAATATCTCAAATAAAAAATGGGCAAGAGATATGCATAGACATTTTTTCCAAAAATATACAGATCAATCAGCATATATGAAGATGCTCAGTATCACTAATCATTAGGAAAACCAAATGAGATATCACCTTACATTCATTAGGATGGCTACTATATTAAAACAAAAAAGAAAGAAGTGTTGGCTAGGACATGAAGAAATTGGAATACTTGTATGCCGCTGTGAAAGTAAAATGGTGCAGCTACTATGAAAAACAGTACAGTGGTTCCTCAGAAAACTAAAAATGGAATTACCATCTGATCCAGAAATTCCAAGTCTGGGTTGGTACCCCCAAAGAACTGAAAGCAAGGTATTGAAGAGCTCTCTGAACAACCATGTCCATTACTTCCAATAGCCCAAAGCAACCACGGAGAGGGGCATACATGAATGAAAGAATAGTGTATATATGTACATATGACGGGATATTATTCAGCCTTGAAATGGAAGGAAATTCTGGCAATATGGATGAACCCTGACTACATGATGCTAAGTGACAACCAGTCGCAAAACGACAAAATACTTTGTGATTCCAATTACATGATATATCTAGAGTGGTCAGATTCAAAGAGAGAGAAAGTAGAATGGTAATTTCCAGGTGCTGGGTATAAACAGAAATGGGAAGTTGCCCAAAGGGCATAGGGTTTCAGTTTGGAAAGATGAAAAAGGTCTGGAAATTTGTTGCACAACAATATAAATAGACTTAACAATACTGAATTATACACTTAAAAATTATTAAGATAATACATTGTATGTTACGTGTATTTTATCACAATTAAAAACAAAAGTTATGTGCCAAGTTGAGGGCATTCTTTAGAAACTAAGCTTCTTCAAAGCCACCTGAGGGATGAGACATCTGCTCCTTCCCTGACCCTACCCTACTTTTTCATAAATGCCCAGCTTGGTCTCCAGAAGTCTAGTTAAGGGCACGTGGATGGTTTGGAACAGTGCTTCCTGGCTTGGGGAAATGGACAAGGTCTGGAAACATTTTGGTCATCACAACCAGGGAGATGCCAGTAATGATGCTAAACATCCTTCAATGCTCAGACAGTCTCCCAGGATGAAAAGTGGTCTCCGAAGCATCACTAGTGCTGAGGCTGAGACATCTTGGTTTAGAGCAAGCCCATCCCTCCTCTAGGAAAAACATTCCCCCTGGTGAAGGGTAACTGACTCTTGTCACAGGTATGTACCCACACCAACAGGTACGTGGGTATCTATAGATAACTGGGACTCTCTGTCCTTTCGCCTCCAAGATTTCAGCCAGAGTTTAACGTACCTTGGAAAGATGTGCCCAAAGCACAATCTGTCTCTTTTTGTCCTCGGTTATTATGCCCCAGATCAGCCACCATCTTTGACCAATCTTTAGAGAGTTGAAGCCTGAGAAGAATAAAAGGAAATAGCTACTACCTCCACAGATCTGCAGTGAATTTGTCCTGACCATGTGTGACCATTTCAGCCACACATCCAGATTGCTTGGTCACACACTCGGCTTCTAAATGATTGTCCAGAAGGAAGCTGGGTTGAATTATTTCACTATTTGATTCACAATGGCAAGTATTAGTGTAACTACAGCAACAAAAAAGCTGTTTTCCCTGGCTGATGTGCAAATTCTCAAAATCACATGATTAAATCTGTCAGGCGGATACATTCCTGCTCCTTAGGGGTTCCCTTTTAGGTGGAAACCAGGGGATTTATTCCAGTGTTTGCACTGGAATAAACTGTTTCCCACTTGAGTGACGATGCAGTGATCAGGGACCCAGAAACAAGATGTCCCTTTCCTTTTTCCTGTTTATAAGTGTAGTAACTTACACTGATTTAAAAATTACACATCTTTAGACTGTTAGAGCTAGAAGGCAAGTTCTCTTTTTTATAGACATAGCATCGAGGCCCACAGAGGGGAGTCATTTGCCAGAGAGGGAAGTCATCTGCCTAAAAGTCACGGAGCGAGCCCAGGGGGAGGACTTTCTACCCTCAGGCCACTGCATTCTCAGGCATTGGTTCTCCTACTGGTCTACTCACTGAGAGGTTCTGGGTAAGTCAGGATTAAATGACAGGGCAGGTACAGTGTGTGCCACATTTAAGTGCCCAGCATGTGGTTTAATACTAGCTAGAATTTCCCTAAATACACCATAAACTCAGTAAAGTTAGAAGCAACATTTTCTCCCTTGGAATATCATGCACTGCTGGGCACCATTTTTTCCCTAGCTTTTTATCAGGAACGTTTCAAACACATAGCATGTTTTAATATCTTCTATCCACTCCATCTGCCAGGGAAGTGAAAAAAGGTGTGTGCAGAGGAAGGCAGGACGCTGGGGACAGTAGAGAACTTTAGTAGAATATTGTCCCATGCCGGTCAAGTTGTCGTTAGACATTTTCCTGGTTAAGTCCAGGGTGGCACTGTCCCCAGTTTCTTTGACATTCAGAAGCTGCCATGTCCCTGAAGCCTGTTAAGTCCTTGAGCAATCAGCCATCAGTGCTGCAGTGCTGGAAGCTATGCCATTCAGGGGCCACAGTTAGGCTTCCTGACACTTCATTAAGGGTACTCTCTACATCAGCTAACCATCAGCTGATGCCTTGTGACATGTCCACTTAATACCACTCTGCAGACATGGGAGCCTGAGAACCCTCCAGGGACCCAGAGAAGGTAACACACTTACACGGCTTTCCCTCCCTTCAATGGGGCTGCATCACGCGATAGCTGGGTCACACTGTCAATCTGTGGCCATTTGCAAGCACAGCAGGTGAGAATGGAACTGGTTCGCTTCTACCTCCCCATCACTGAGGAAGGGACTTAGCCAGTTGAGGAGCTGACACTGTAGAGGGGATGTTGCCAATATTGTTACACTGGCTGGGAAAGACTTTTCTGGAGCCCTCTGTTAAAAGAAAACACTGGCTGGCATGATTGGTGCTGACAGAGACAAAGCAAGATGAGCAAGCAAGCCAGCTTCTAGATGAAAAGAACAGAGGTGTCTCTCAGCTCTGAGCCATTGCTAAGTTGACAGCATTCCCAGAGAATGGGTGAAAAGGGAGGAAAATTACAGGAGCACGTGTCCAAGTGTGCTTAGGGTCTCTAGACCACCTGACTAAGATGGACAGCAACACTGAGGAATAAACCAACGTATCTATCCTCCCAGAACATGTAGGACAGGGTGAGTGGCTGAGGTCAGGATGGAGGCTGGGGAGTACACTGCGTGAGAATACGCTCGTGTATCTCACAGAAGGGGTCACTCGAATCTGTCAGGCAGAGCAGATGCCAGAGACAGAAGAGAGGAGACCAAAGGCCCACGGCCCTGGAATAAAGACTAGTTCTGTCTGGTTGATAATCCAGGGAGCAAGAGACTTGGATGCAAACGAAAGAACTTCAGTTTTAATTTATCTGCAGTGATGAGCCAAATTAAAATCCGGAGTGGTGGGGGGGAGCGGGGGGAGGGTTGGTGTTCTGAAGATTGTGGTTAGGAAGGATGAGTCAGATTTCAAGATGGGCTTGGTTAGCAGAAGACACTAGTGTTTCTAAACCCAGTTGGGAGGGAAGTTAGAAATCTACTATAGCCAGGAAGGTGAGAGGAGGTCAGGGTCTGGAATGGGACAGGGCAGAGAGACTGCAAGAAAGGAGTCAGATGAGAGAAAGCCAGAGTGGATAAAAACACCAGGTGTTTGTTTATCACCGAAGGTAGAGACACGCAGCCTCTTCCCAGGGGCAAGAACCCTGCTGGTCAGATGGGAAACACACTTGCAACTCTGCTGGTCCCAAAGCCAGTGTGGATGAGGGTGAGGACACAGTGGCATGGCCAGCCTCGTCCCTCCAAATACAGAAAACACAAGTGCCGATTTGCAGGGGACATACCTGCTGGTCCCTCTCTTCAAGGATGCAGGCAAGAGAAAGGCAAGGTGACCAGAAAGGTGAGGATGCCATGAAGCATCAGCTCTCACCTTCCCTCCCATGTCCTCACATCCACCAGCACTTCTTCTCCAACCCTTTCTCTGCCTGGAAGGCCAACAATGGCCATGTAACCTCTCTGCCTACTCCCCGCAGCAAGCCTGCACCTAAACTACCCCAAGACTTCCCACAGGGCTCAGAATAAAATCCCATGTCCCCTTCCTCATTTCCAAGGCTCTGAGTGATCTTGCCTTTCCCACTTTCCTAACATCCTTCCTGCCCTGGCTACTGCCTCCAGTCCTGCTAACTCCTGGAGGAACGTGTGAGTGTCTCCCACAAAGCCCCCTTTCCTGGGACACTCCTCTCCCCAAGCCACATCTAACTCATCCCTTCTGCCTGGGGTGGCCGCCCCCATCATCCAATCTCAAGGGGATTTCCGCCACTATTTTCTCTCATAACAGCTTCTTTTTCTTTCCCAGCACAATTTCTAGTTATGTATTTATTTGCCCTTAATCACTTAACAGGGCTTCCCTCATAGCTTAGTTGGAATCCACCTGCAATGCAGGAGACCCTGGTTCAATTCCTCGGTCAGGAAGATCCCCTGGAGAAGGGAAAGGCTACCCACTCCAGTATTCTGGCCTAGAGAATTCCATGGCCTGTATAGTCCATGGGGTCGCAAAGAGTCAGACACAACTGAGCGACTTTCACTTTCACTAATCACTTAACGTCTATCCTCCTCATGAGCCGGTGAGGTGCTCGTGGCACGAACATGTTGGTGGATGGATGGGTGAATGAATCCTGAGCTCTGTTCCAGCACATTCACAGGTGCATCTTCTCCCAAAGACTGAGGAAACTGCTCTGGGCTGCATCCTGAGCATGAGGGTTTTCGAAGGCTCCTTAGGTGATTCAAATGCTCAGGTGGCTTTTCATGGACACCTCACTTCCCTCAGCAGCCTATCAAAC
This sequence comes from Bos taurus, assembly GCF_002263795.3. NCBI lineage: Eukaryota > Metazoa > Chordata > Mammalia > Artiodactyla > Bovidae > Bos > Bos taurus. Next base: position 48,105,362 of record NC_037334.1, on the reverse strand, counting down.
ACAGCTCACTGGAACCAGTCTGCACTCCAGACTCTCTTTTTCTAAAGAAAAAAGGCTAGCTCCCCAGGGGGAGGGGCTGGTCATTTTCCTGGGAATGGCCGAGCTTTCTCACAAGTCCCAGTGCAGGCTACTCTGCCATGACTACCCGGGAATGTAAAAACTCAAATTGCTGAGTATTTTCCTGGCCCCACAAGGTGGGAAGGCTTTCCCAAAGCACTGGCAGGTGTAAACCAGAGATAAGTAGGCAGGTTTTTATCTTTACTGTAGCTGCACTGGAGCTGGGTGTATTCCATAGTTCAAGGTAGCATAGCCTTTGGAAGATAAAAAACTCTATTTTTAGAAGAGCCCTTCATATTACAATGGTTGTGTATAAAGTGACAGCTTCACCAGCTATAGGGATTAGTATAAATAGTCTGAGACACATCACCACGCTATTCCACCTACACACTTACCCTTCCAGGGCCCACGGGTGAAGGATGTGCAAAACAGGGATCCAGCAGACAGAGGTGCATGTGTGAAGCTATATTATGGAAATTAACATGCAGCTGAATGTTCCCTTTGGCTGTATGTCTAAACTGACACATTTGTGTGTGTGTGTATGCTTATGTCACCAACACCTGGAAATAAAATCTGACCACATGGAGTGAGATGGTCTTGGCCAGGTAAACGTGCTGCTGCTCAGGGCTGGTAGAGATCGGCTTCTCAGCTGTGCTGAGCAGTAGAATCACCAAAGGAGCCTTCAATAACCCTCGTGCTCAGGCCACAACCCAGATCTGTTCCCTCAGAATCTTCAGGAGGAGACCCAGATACTACTCCTCTTTTTGAAGCTCTCAGGTGATTATAACAAAAAAACAAGTTTGAGACTCTCTGAGAAAGGGTTTTGAGATTCAGAGGAGTGGTCTGATTTAGGGATTTCATGACTCCAAACAGAAATCCAGGCCTTACTGCCAGTGGAGACAGTTTACTATATAAAAAGAAAAAAAGAGGAAGTGACACTGGTTGAACACTTTCTATGAGAGGCAGTGACAGAATAGTAGCTGAGAGCATGGCCTCCAAGGCCAAACTTTTTAGCATCAAAACATGGTTTTACTACTCACCAACTGTGTGACATTTGGCAACTTGCTTAAATTCTCTGTGCTGTATTTCTCTGCACAGTCCCCGAGTATTCCTATATCTGTCCCACGTCAAGCGTTGAAGAAGTTCAGGAGAAGCTGGTAAGAGGCCTGCTCAAAAGTGTCATGAGCCCTAATGGGCCCAAAGGTATGAGGACAAAAATCAGGACACATGGATGAGAAGTTCAAGCACTCTTGTAGGAACTACCTTGGAAGTCAGAGACATGGGGTCTTGTACCTGAATAAAATTTGATTGAACTAGAATGATTGCCTGTGCTGAACGCCTGAAATGCATGGAGGTCCAGAGGCAAACAAATTGTGTGAGGCTGTAAAACAGGGTTTCATCAGGAAAAGCATCCAATTTGCGACTGTACAATCCATACATATAGGTTTGGCACATAGAAGGTTCCCACCTGTCCCTCTCAAACTCTCAATAGTTCTTTATACTATAGATATGGTAAGTTCAAACTCTATGGCTTGTGTCATTGTAAATCTCTCCTAATGGCCATTGGGTTTCTACCAAGTTGGTCCCTTGGCAACCAGTACACTTTAGTGTAGGTCAACACAGAGCAGCTCTTCAAGAGCAGCATGCAGATCTGAAGCCATGGGTGTGGGCCACAGACTAGCAGGGAAGTGCTCCCCTACATCCCTGTTCCTGGGAGGCTACTGAGATCCTGGCTGCTGCGGAAAGTAGTCTGTAGATTCTGATTTCAAGAGCTGTCCCATTCTCCAGGAGAAATTACTGGCTAGTGAACATGAAGTAGAGGAGAACGTGACTCCAGTGAAAAGAGGGGAGAGGAAGGAGCATTTGCTAATGTGAGTAGTGTGCATGTGCACGCAAACTGGAGATGACTCAGCATGAGAGAGGTAAGTAGCCATTTACAACTGTCCCAGCTCACTCACAGGTTGTTGTAGTTGTTCAGTCGCCCAGTCGTGTCTGACTCTTTGTGACCCCATGGACTGCAGCATGCCAGGCCTCTCTGTCTCTCACCATCTCCCGAAGTTTGCCCAAGTTCATGTCCATTGCATCATTGATGCCATCCAGCCATCTCATCCTCTGATGCCCTCTTCTCCTTCTGCCCTCAATCTTTCCCAGCATCAGGGACTTTTCCAATGAGTCAGTTGTTCAAATCAGATGACCAAAATACTGGAGCTTCAGCTTCAGCATCAGTCCTTCCAATGAGTATTCAGGGTTGATTTCCTTAAGATTGATTGGTTTGATCTTCTGGCTGTCCAAGGACTCTCAAGAGTCTTCTCCAGCACCAAAGTTCAAAGGCATCACTTCTTTGGTGCTCCGCCTTCTTTACAGTCCAGCTCTCACAACTGTACAAGACCACTGGGAAGACCACAGCCTTGACTTCATCAGCAGAGTAATGTATCTGTTTTTCAACACACTGTCTAGGTTAGTCATAGCTTTCCTGCCAAGAAGCAATTGTCTTCTGATTTCATGGCTCCAGTCACCATCCGCAGTGATTTCAGAGCCCAAGAAGAGAAAATCTGACACTAGTTCCATCTTTTCCTCTCTATTTGCCATGAAGCAATGGGGCCGGATGCCATGATCTTGCTGCTGCTGCTGCTAAGTCACTTCAGTCGTGTCCGATTCTGTGCAACCCCATAGACGGCAGCCCACCAGGCCCCGCCATCCCTGGGATTCTCCAGGCAAGAACACTGGAGTGGGTTGCTGTTTCCTCCTCCAATGCATAAAAGTGAAAAGTGAAAGAGAAGGGGCTCAGTCATCAACTTTTAGCGACCCCATGGACTGCAGCCTACCAGGCTCCTTCGTCCATGGGATTTTCCAGGCAAGAGTACTGGAGTGGGGTGCCATTGCCTTCTCCTGCCATGATCTTAGGTTTCTTAATATTTAGTTTTAAGCTGACTCTTTCACTCTCCTCCTTCACCCTCATCAAGAGGCTCTTTAGTTCCTCTTCACTTTATGCCATTAGGGTGTTATCATCTGCATATCTGAGGTTGTTGGTGTTTCTCCCACAAATCTTGATTCCAGCTTGTAGCTCATCCAGCCCGGCATTTCTCATGATGCGCTTGGCATATAGATTAAACCAACAGGATGACAGCAGACAGCCCTGTCATACTCCTTTCTCAATCTTAAACCAATCAGTTGTTTCACAGAGGGTTCTAACTGTTGCTTGTTGACTTGCATATAGGTTTCTCAGGAGACAGGTAAGATGGGTCTGGTGTTCCCATCTCTTTAAGAGCTTTCCACAGTTTATTAAGATCCACACAGTCAAAGGCTTTCATGTAGTAGATGAAACAGAGATAGATGTCTCTCTGGAATTTCCTAGCTTTCTCTGTGATATAGTGAAAGTTGGTAATTGGAGCTCTGGTTCCTCTTCCTTTTCTAAACCCAGCCTGGACATCTGGAAGTTCTTAGTTCACATAATGCTGAAGCTTAGAGTGCAAGATTTTAAGCATGACCTTACTAGCATGGGAGATGAGTGCAATTGTCTGGTGGTTTGAACATTCTTTAGTACTGCCCCTCTTGGGGATTGGGATGAGGATTGACATTTTCCAGCCCTGTGGCCACTGCTGGGTCTTCCAGATTTGCTGACATAATGAATGCAACACCTTGATGGCATCATCCTTTAGTGTTCCGAACAGTTCTACTAGAATTCCGTCACATCCACTAGAGTTATTAACAGCAGTGCTTCCTAAGGCCCACATGACTTCACTCTCCAGAATGTCTGGCTCTGGGTGGCTGACCACACCATCATAACAATCTGGTTTATTTGGATCTTTTTATACAGGTCTTCTGTGTATTCTTTGCATCTCTTCTTGATCTCTTCAGCATCTACTAGGTCTCTACTGTTTATGTCCTTTACTGTGTCCATCTTTGGGCAAAATGTTCCCTTGATATCTCCAATTTTCCTGAAGAGGTCTCTAGTCTTCCTCCTTCTGTTGTTTTCTTCTAGTTTAATGCACTGTTCATTGAAGAAGGCCTTCTCGTCTCTCCATGCCTTTCTTCAGAACTCTGCATTTAGTGGGATGTACCTTTCCCTTTCTCCCTTGCTTTTCACTTCTCTTCTTTCTTTAGCTATTTGTAAGTCCCCCTCAGATAACCACTGTGCCTTCTTGCTTTTCTTTTTCTTTGGGACAGTTTTGTCCCCTGCCTCCTGTACAATATTATGGACCTCCTTCCATAGTTCTTCAGGCACTCTGTCTACCAGATCGAATCCCTTGAATCTGTTTGTTACCTCCATTGCACATTCATAGGGGATCTGATTTAAGTCATACCTGGCTGACCTAGCAGTTTTCCCCGCTTTCTTAGTCTAAGCCTAAATTTTGCTATGAGAAACTGATGATCTGAGCCACAGTAAGCTCCAGGTCTGTTTTTGCATCAGGCTAAAATGAAACAGCAGGCTGTAAGGCTGAATAAAAAGAAGTCATCAGAGACCTAAACTGAATGTCAGTTTATAATCTATGTGACCTTGAGCTTGCTATGCAATCTCTCTGAGCTTCACTTGTAAAGTGAAGATACAATAATAGTATCTACCTCCTACAATGACTGTAAGGATTAAATGAGATGACATTTGTTAAAGAACTCAAACGGTGCCTGGCCCCCAGACAGTCAATATTCATGTCCCTAGCATTTCAATATATCTATTTATTCTCTTCATACTAATTGGACTGTTTAATTTTTTCACAGTCATTATATTGTTGGTTATCACTATAGAAGCAGGTGGGTGATGGTCATCATTTCTAATTTACAGATGAAGAACCTAAGACTCAGAGAGTCTCAAGGATTCACACCCAGCTCTCACTGTGTGTCAGCAGTGAGGCTATGCCTCTTTCTTTTCCCCACTTTTCCTCTGTTTTCCCTTGTCCTCCCTCTACAGGGATTCAACCTTCGAATACTTGAATGTCTAAGATCTTTGTTTCCATTTAGGGGAAAAGATTCATTTCAGATCATCTTTTTCTTCTTTAGGAGATGATGCTCCTAACAAGTTATAACTTATGATAAAGAGAGGATTTAGTTCACAGTAATAAATAGTTTATTTTCTGAATGGTTTTCATGTATTGAATACTTACTGTGTGCCAAGTCATGTGCTCAGTGATTTACCATGATTACATCATCTAAGACCTGTGCAGTAGGGCTTGACAGCTATGAATGTAGGTCCTTTATTCTCTCTAGCTCTTCATTCAGAGAAGACAATGGCAACCCACTCCAGTACTCTTGCCTGGAAAATCCCATGGACTGAGGAGCCTGGTGGGCTGCAGTCCATGGGGTCGCTTTCACTTTCACTTTTCACTTTCATGCATTGGAGAAGGAAATGGCAACCCACTCCAGTGTTCTTGCCTGGAGAATCCCAGGGATGGCGGAGCCTGGTGGGCTGCCATCTATGGGGTCACACAGAGTCAGACATGACTGAAGTGACTTAGCAGCAGCAGCAGCAGCAGCTCTTCATTTGGTAGCAGCTTTCCCATTTTCCTGTGGAAGTCACACTCTTTCCTATTTTCAGCCATGTGATACATGTGGAGTTGATGTATCTTTGGCTCCAAAGGGCCATGTGATCCAGACCTGACCAATCAGAACATCTTTCTCTAGTCATGGTGAATGACTGAGGGATGGGTATTTGACACAAAGAAAATGATTTACAGTGAGATGCCGCTAAGCATGCTCAGAGAAGTGAGAATGTTTGCTCTCTCCCATCGGACATTATTACCTTGGGACGACATGCATATAAATGGAGCTGCTGGGGACAGCTGTGGGAAGCTTGAGAATGGAGTCTACAGGGCGGAACACAGACCCAAGAGATGGGGAACAAATGGGTTCAGATGAATTCATCTGAATTCCTAGATTCAACTCTGCCTGAGGCTCAGTTCAGTTCAGTTCAGTCACTCAGTCATGTCTGACTCTTTATGACCCCATGAATCGCAGCATGCCAGGCCTCCCTGTCCATCACCAACTCCCGGAGTTCACTCAGACTCACGTCCATCGAGTTGGTGATGCCATCCAGCCATCTCATCCTCTGTTGTCCCCTTCTCCTCCTGCCCCCAATCCCTCCCAGCATCAGAGTCTTTTCCAATGAGTCAACTCTTCACATGAGGTGGCCAAAGTACTGGAGTTTCAGCTTTAGCATCATTCCTTCCAAAGAAATCCCAGGGCTGATCTCCTTCAGAATGGACTGGTTGGATCTCCTTGCAGTCCAAGGGACTCTCAAGAGTCTTTTCCAATGCCACACAGTTCAGGCTAGCCCTACCTTAGAGTTTTGGGGTCAAGATATTCTTATGGATGTATAAAAATGAAAGTTTCTCAGTCATGTCCAACTCTTTGTGACCCCATGGACAACAGCCCACCAGGCCCCTGCACCCACGGAATTCTCAAGGCAAGATTACTGGAGTGGGTTGCCTTCTTCAAGGGATCTTCCTGACCCAGGGATCGAACCTGGGTCTCCCGCACTGCAGGGAGATTCTTTACCATCTCCGCTACCAGGAAGCTGTGTATGTTTTTGTATGTATGTGTATGTATGTATATATTTTGCCAAATTAAGATGGGTTTTCTGACTCAAACAGAGATTTTACCTATTGGATTTATTACTTTCACTTTGCACATGAAGAAACTTAGACTCAGAGACTATAAGCAACTGAATTAAGTCCACACTGCTCAGAGGATACACAGAAAGGATTCAAACCCAGATCTGCCCAACTTCCAAGTCTTTACCATCCTATCTCCTTTCTTAAAGATAAGAAGAAGTTGTAGTACTCTACAGACCACTGAAGGATATTGCTGCCCTTAAGACTAGTTCGCTCTCAGACAGGTGGCTTACATTCTTCCCAGGAGTGGTCAAATGAGCTGAAATCTGTAAGTATAAAGATACCTACCTCTTAAGATACCCACCTTGGTGATTTGAGTGCATTTAAACTTGGTCTATAGACAGATATTTAATAAAATCTAAATATTAAGTTACTAACTTGTAATGGGAAAAAAAGCTAGTATGCAGAATGTCAACATGATCGTCATGTTCACTCCTTGTAAATGAACAACTGAGAAATCAAGCGCTTGTCCATTTGCTTGGCCACAAGAAAATCAGAGCAAGAAGACTTTGATGATGCGCCTGCTCAGTGTTCCTCAACATGAGTGCTGATGGATGCTACCTTCATCAGAACCAGCCCAGTAGCCTCTTAACAAGGCAGACTTCTGGGCCACATCCTGCATTTACTGAATCTTCACACGTACTTTTAATCATCTTTACTATAATTTGAGAATCCCCACAACTGTAATAGCAATGGCAGGGGCAGAGAGCCTGACAGGAGACCCTCTCCCATGGTCAGAATGTCAGTGGATGCAATCCATCCTGAACATGGGCCATAGGCTAAATGTGAATTAAGCGCATACATAAGCTTGCCCTGCTTTTGTCGGTAACTTTTATCATGCCCCTCCTTCAGATTAGACTTGAGTGGAATTAACCATGAACAGTTCAAAGTAATATAATTATCTCCAGTTTCAAATACTACTACCAAAAAATCCAAATCTGTCACCCTGATACTGAACAGAAGGAGATTATAAAGTTATCGCAGTGGCTTGGTCCTACTGATCAAACTGATTATTTGAGTAAAAACTTTGGAAAAACTTTTTATTAAAAGTCTCAATAAACTACAAGGTTGGATGCCAAGTGATTTATAGCAGTTAAAAACAAAAACTGTGAAAAATCTTCTGAGTTATTTCAAGGGAAAGAATGCTAACTTTTAATTGATGGTTGTAGAAAGAAGAGATTCATCACACCTACTTGTGTGTAGGGGAAACTATAACTATAAATGACACTTGAAATACAGCTTTACTTAACTGAGAAAAGACACATCAATAAATAAGCTTTAATGACCTACTAGGTACCTACAGCTATAGGAAGGGCACAGGGCTGTGTTTGTAGGAATGAGGCTGCTGCTCTCTGTCTTGCCTCCAGTGTGATAACACAAAGAGCTCCACTGAACTGCTCCTCAGTGAAACTAGTAAAAATGATTAAAAACAACAATTTAAAACCCCTGGAAATTGTCTTACATATAAATGGCAAATGAAGAAACATATACACAAGAACAGCAAGGAGAGCAAACCAATCAATCCTAAAGGAAATCAACCATGAATATTCATTGGAAGGACTGATGCTGAAGTTAAAGCTCAGATAGTTTGTCCACCTGATGCAAAGAGCTGGCTTATTAGAAAAAACCCTGATACTGGGAAAGATTATGGACAGGAGGAGAAATGGGTGGCAGAAGATGAGATAGTTGGATGGCATCACTGACTCAATGCACATGAGTTTAAGCAAACTCTGGGAGATAGTGAAGGACAGGGAAGACTGATGTGCTGAAGTCCATAGGGTCGCAGAGAGTCAGAAACAACTTCTTAACTGAACAATAACAATACACAAGAAAATCTATAAAAATTTGGTGAGAAAGACTAGACTCTATAGTATCTGAACAAAAACATTTCTCCCTCCCCACGTCCTAGCTCAGAAAGGTGGCACAGACTCCATTCCTGACTGCTGCCCTCAAGAACACAGGTTGCCCACACCTGCTCCCTCCCAGTCAGGGGTCTTTTTTCCTGAGAGAAGCAAGGCTTCAGCATTTCTCATTATGTTTCAAGCTACTTGCTGCTGATGCTAAGTCTCAGCACAATGCGGTTGAGAGGCAGGGACTCCATTCTTCCTTCTGGACCCTGTTTGTGGAATGGAGGCTCTCTCTTGGGCACACAGTGTTGAGAATATTGATGCTACACTGGGGGTAAAAAGGGAAAAAAGCAGACAACACAAACAGCTTGTGAGAAAACATGTCAGATTTACCAGAAAAAGATTTAAAAATAGCCATTCTAAATATGATCACAGAACTAAAGGAAATCATGATTAAAGAAGTGAAGGGAGGTAAAATAACACTGCTACATCAAATAGAGAATATCAATAAAGAAATATAAGAAAAAAAGCAAGTGGAAATTCTAGCTTGGCAAAGTTTAAATTCTAGCATGGCAAAGTTCAAATAACTGATTTTTTTTTAGCGCTAGAAGGTTGAAACAGTAGATTTTAACTTGCAGAAGAAAAAAATTAGCAAACTTGAAGAAGGAGCAGTAGAGATAAGTAAGCCAAGTGAAAAGAGAATGAAAAAAAAGTGAACAGAGCCTTGGACAAACATGGAATACTATCAAGTGCATCAGCACGACATAAAAGGAGGGGAAATAATCAAAAAAATATTCAAAAAATAATCGTGAAAACTTTCCACATTTAAAAAATAATCTACATATCTGGGAAGCTCAATGAACTGCAAGTACAGTACAATAATAGCAGAGATCCACAGAGACACATCACGTTGAAAATTCTGAAAATCAACGACAAGGAGAAGATGCTGGAAACACCTAGAAAAATGACTCACCACTTAAAAAAGAACACAATAATATAATAGCTGACTCATCAGCAGAAACAATGGAGACCAGAGACAGCGCTTAGCATTCAAAATTCTCAGTATAAAACCATCAATCAAGAATCCTATATTCAGTAAAGCTACCATTCAAAAATGAAGTTGAAATAAAGACGTTCCTAAAAGTGAGAGAATCGTTGCTAGCAGAACCACCTGATAAGGAATAACTAAAGGATGTTTTCTAGGCTGTGGGGATGTGACCTCATATACTAATTCAAATCCATGATAAAACAAAGAGCAAAGGTATGAAAAACAGCATAAATGTATATTTTCTCTTTATCTGATAGCTGTTTTAAAAAAACAACTATGTAATAATATGTAAATAGCATAATGCTGGGCCTATAACATATAGAAATGTAATATATGTGTAACACAGTAAACTATCAAACAGGCCTGGGTGTAGTATGAACACAGATAAAGATTTTGTGAATCACAGGGGATGTCCTTGTTTTCAATAGTGTTAAGATTTTCCCACATTCTGTGAAAACTTGATCTTTATTTCATATTATTCAACAAAATGTACCTTAAAGAATCAATATAAAAAATAAAACTGAGAGATAACTAGAGCAAATTATAGACGAATATTTGTTCTCTTTGTGAGAAAATACAAAGCACAAAATCAAAGAAATCAGAGAAAAAAAAAGATTCAATAGGTCAGAAACAGAAAATTTTAAAACTTCTGTATGTTGAAAGTAGGAAGACTATTTCAAACATTAAATCAATATGAAGGTAATACATCTGTAGGAAAAAGGCAACAGATAGTTCACTAAAGAAGCACCATAAGTGGTCAAGTTATATACACAATGGAGTATTACTCAGCCATTAAAAAGAATACATTTGAATCAGTTCTAATGAGGTGGATGAAACTGGAGCCTATTATACAGAATGAAGTAAGCCAGAAAGAATAACACCAATATAGTATACTAACGCATATATATGGAATTTAGAAAGATGGTAACGATAACCCTGTATGCAAGACAGCAAAAGAGACACAGATGTATAGAACAGTCTTTTGGACTCTGTGGGAGAGAGAGAGGGGGGATGATTTGGGAGAATGGCACTGAAACATGTATAATATCATATAAGAAATGAATCGCCAGTCCAGGTTCAATGCAGGATACACGAAGCTTGGGGCTGGTGCACTGGGATGACCCAGAGGGATGGTATGGGGAGGGAGGAGGGAGGGGGGTTCAGGATTGGAAACATGTGTACACCCGTGGTGGATTCATGTTGATATATGGCAAAACCAATACAATATTGTAAAGTAAAATAAATAAATAAATAAAAATTAAATAAAAAAAAAACAAGCTAAAAAAATAAAGAAAAGTTCAAGTTCACTGTAATCAAGAGAATGAACATTAAACCCATTGTTTATCATTTTTTGCTTATTATCCAAGTAAGATGTTTTCCGGAGAAGGCAATGGCACCCCACTCCAGTACTCTTGCCTGGAAAATCCCTTGGACGGAGGAGCCTGGTGGGCTGCAGTCCATGGGGTCGCTAGGAGTCAGGCATGACTGAGCGATGACTTCGATTTCACATTCACTTTCATGCATTGGAGAAGGAAATGGCAACCCACTCCAGTGTTCTTGCCTGGAGAATCCCAGGGATGGCGGAGCCTGGTGGGCTGCCATCTCTGGGGTCGCACAGAGTCGGACACGACTGAAGCGACTCAGCAGCAGCAGCATCAAGATGTTTTCCATAGTAAATTACAGAAAGCCTGAATAAATGTAGCTCAGAACACTTATTACCTTTTACAAAAGAGTCTGGTCAGGAGCCAGTTCCTCGGGGTTAATCTGGTGCCTCACCACGTTGTCTGGAGCCCGCTTTTCCCACCTTTCTCTCTGCACACTCTCTTGTCCTCCATGTATCCCCAGTCACTCTCTGAGTGCAGCAGCTCTTTCTCAACATCCTGTTCCACTTCAAGAACTGGAAAAAAAAAAAAAAATGGACAGTTTTCTCTTCTGTGTCTCTTCTAATCAAAGAGGAACCCATTTCCTAGATGCTCTCAAAAAGATGTCCCTTGAGTTTTACTGGCCAGAACTGTGTCATATGCCCATGACTAACCTAGTAACTGGAAAGGGATAAGCAATTATCACTATGGGCTTAAGCTAGCTAAGATTTAGCCCCTGAATCTGAATTAAATCTTAGAGGCTGCTAGAACTAAAGATCCCCTTAAGGAAAGTGAAAGAGGAGAGTGGAAAAATTGGCTTAAAGCTCAACATTCAGAAAACAAAGATCATGGCATCCGGTCCCATCACTTCATGGCAAATAGATGGGGAAACAGTGGAAACAGTGTCAGATTTTATTTTTCCGGGCTCCAAAATCACTGTAGATGGTGATTGCAGCCATGAAATTAAAAGACGCTTACTCCTTGGAAGGAAAGTTATGACCAACCTGGATAGCATATTCAAAAGCAGAGACATCACTTTGCCAACAAAGGTCCGTCTAGTCAAGGCTATGGTTTTTCCAGTGGTCATGTATGGATGTGAGAGTTGGACTGTGAAGAAAGCTGAGTACCGAAGAATTGATGCTTTTAAACTGTGGTGTTGGAGAAGACTCTTGAGAGTCCCTTGGACTGCAAGGAGATCCAACCAGTCCATCTTAAAGGAGATCAGTCCTGAATGTTCATTGGATGGACTGATGCTGAAGCTGAAATTCCAATACTTTGGCCACCTGATGCAAAGAGCTGACTCATTTGAAAAGACCCTGATGCTGGGAAAGATTGAGGGCAGGAGGAGAAGGAGACGATGGAGGATGAGATGGTTGGATGGCATCACGGACACAATGGACATGGGTTTGGGTGGTCTCCAGGAGTTAATGATGGACAGGGAGGCCTGGCGTGCTGCGGTTCATGGGGTTGCAAAGAGTCAGACATGACTGAGCGACTATATTGAACCGAGGCTGCTAGTGGGGTATAAACTGATGCATACTTCCCAGGCAAAATATCAAAAGTATTTGAACTACATGTACCAGTTAAGCCCCAATTCCACTTCTTCCAAAAGAAATAATCTTGGGCGGGCTCATAACTACATATGCCAATTAACCCACACCAGAGGAAATACTCTTGAATGGGCCCATATACGTAGCTAGAAGGCTGTTCATCAGTTAGGAGCCCATAAGAATAAAAAAAATTGGGAACGAGTCACATGTACAAAAATAAGACATAAGTTAAATAACTAAGGATATCATTACAAGGTGGAATACTATGCAGCCATCAAAATTATGTTTTATATCTAATGATTAACATTTATATGGACATATATTCATGTTCTATTAAGTGAGGAAATGAGGTTAAAATATCATCCCATCTTTTTAATGTATATGTAAAAGCCTGGAAGGGAGTATTTTAACAGTGAGCTAGCATAAGTTGAGATTATAGAAATTTTAATTTTTTTACTGTACTTTGGGGAAATTTCCAACATTTGTTATAACAAATGTTATTTTTATAATTAAAGTGGAGAAAACTTTTAAAATGGAAAATATTTAATTTTGCTACATTCTTTCTTTCCTTTTTCAGATGTGATGAATGGTCTGATAACTACATTAGCCTGGGTGTTTTCACTTTTGCCTCCATGCAGAAAAGATGGGTCTGGCTTGGAGCTGCCTTGCTCCTGAGCCAGGAGGAGTCTGCAGGGGCACAGGATTCCAGCAGAGCACCCTGTGCCCAAGCGTAGGGATGACTCAGGCTCCTTCCAAGCCTGGGGTGCACCATCGTCTCCTCAGCTGATTCTCTCTCCCTTATTCAGTTCTTAAAAGCAAACAGGAAAGTGGCTTTACCTTACTTTTAAGTGGAAATTTAACTGGGTACACGTAGCTTATTCTGAGAACCAGCTGGAAGCAACAGAAAGGAGCTGAGGGGAAGAATCTACAGAGGTGTCTAGTGAGTTTGTTTTATCATTAAATAGTACAAACCTCTGTGCTTCTGTCTCTTTCCTTTTTCTGTGAAGTTTGGAACCAACATTTCAGTAATTGCAGAATCTTTTTGTTTTGTTTTTTGTTTGTTTTTTTTAGACCTAAACCACAGATATTTATTTTCTCATAGTTCTGGAGGCTGGAAATTTATTTTTTTTTAATATAAACTAATTTATTTTAATTGGAGGCTAATTACTTTACAATATTGTATTGGTTTTGTCATACATCAACATGAATCCACCAGGGGTGTACACGTGTTCCCCATCCTGAACCCCTCTCCCACCTCCCTCCCCATACCATCCCTCTGGGTCATCCCAGTGCACCAGCCCCAAGCATCCTGTATCATGCATTGAACCTAGACTGGCGATTCATTTCATATATGATATTATACATGTTTCAATGCCATTCTCCCAAATCATCCTACACTCTCCCTCTCCCACAGAGTCCAAAAGACTGTTCCATACATCTATGTCTCTTTTGCTGTCTCGCATACAGGGTTATCGTTACCATCTTTGTAAATTCCGTATATATGCGTTAGTATACTGTTTTGGTGTTTTTCTTTCTGGCTTACTTCCCTCTGTGTTACAGGCTCCAGTTTCTCAACCTGTTTCTCTATTTGGGAGAGTTTCAATCACAGCCACAATGAGCGCCTACAGCCACTGCACACTTACTTTGTGCCAGCTTGCTAAATTCTTTGCACATTTTATCACATTTAACACACATGACTACCTTGGGAAGGTGATGCTATTTTTATGCTCTTTTCATGAAAAAGGAAGCTGGTAACTTTTTTTTTTCCCTTTTGGTAACTTTTTTCAGGTCACAGGGCTAATAAGTAGCAGAGGTCAGATGGTATCCTTATCTGTCAGGCTTGGAAGCACAAATTGTCCACCTCTTAAGCATGTTGCTCTTTAAATTCAGGGAGAAGGGATTTAAGGTCATGATATGAAGATGAAGAGCAGGGTCAGAGAAGCTATCTGTGACCTAGTTACCTCTCCAGGGAGGTATGCATAGGATGAGAGCTGGCTGTGAAATACAGGGCCTTTATGTTAGGGATGGGAGAGGTGTGTTCAACTGTGGGCATGACAGTGTGTGTGTGGGTGGCTGTAAGAGCACTGGGCCTATTTCACTTGAGTGAGGTACTGGTGTTTCAATTGACCTTGGATCTTGGGAGAAGGAGTAAATTAAATTGCCATGACATTTTTCAAATTCTATGGACAATTTCTCATTTTAAGTATCCATTTTCCAGCCCTTGGTCCTTGATTCATAGAGCTGTGGACTGTGACCCTATAATCATAGGTTTTCCCATGTGCTCCTTTAAATACACACACACATACACACACACACGAGATCACTAACAAACTAGGACTTATCACTTTACATTGTTTAGGTACAGAAAGGGTGAATTTATAAACATTAGTGAGGTCTGGACATGGGTGGGCTCTGTCTGATTTCCTGGGCTCATTACCCTATGGTAGAGGTTTCCTTCAAAGGTTTCCACTTTAAATGCTAAGCTTAGAGGCAAATTAAGCATGAAAGTCACCATGACCACCATCCATACAACAGCTTTTGTGGAACACCTACTGTAAAACAGAAACAGAAATGATGTTAAGGATGACCTTTTCATATGTTATCTCTCTCTTTGTTTATAGATATAAATATAAGGATATAGTGTGTGTATACATATATATATATAAACACACACACATACACATACATACATAGTGTATATACTATATGCAGCATATATATATCCTTATTAATATTAATATATCCTCACATATAATACATATGATCTTTTTAGATACTATACCTCCCTGAACTTCTGAGCTTCTCTGTATGGCTATTAAATTAGTGTTCTACAAGTATAACTTGCAGAAATGTCTTTCTAGATTCCCTAAAAAATTCTGGAAACTGGTTCAGGTAGCATTTACAGATGAGCTATAATAAACCTTTATATTTTAGGATGGAAATTTTTTCATTCATTGTTTCACAGTAGCTGCTAGGGGCTAAGTCCTTAATTACCATGGCTTTTACTATCGGAAGACCTTGTTCTAACGATCGTCAGATGTCCACACACAGGGAGCAGCTCCAGGGCTTGCTGTGCTCTGCTAGGCATAGTTTCTGCTGTGAAGGAGCATGTCTGTCATCGCTGTTACGTTTACTTTACTTTCAGGCCTGCAAGTCAACAAAATATGCTAAGATACTGCATTCCTAATTTCATCCCACAATTTACCAATTTTTTAATAAAGAAAAAGTTTGGAAAAGTAGTTCACTAAGGAGGTAGAGCCCATAAATGTGTGAAAAAGTTCAAAGATATGTAAATTAAAAGAAGACTGAGATACCATCTCTCCCTTTCAAGTTGGCAAGTTTTTAAAGTGACTATACCACAGCTGGACACAACCGAATGGCTAAGCACAGCATACACAGCACATACCACAGTAAGCAAGGGTGAGGAGAAACCAGCATCCACAGGACAAGAGGAGAAACTGACTTCAAATGAGACAAGATGCAACGAAAGACCTAAAATACAGTGTGTATTCTAGGATCCCAAACCCCTGCATCTAGAAGTCTTTATAAGAATGTAATAGCAGTATGTACTTATACATATGTTTCAAGATCTTTATCAAAGGGTCACTTAAAACATTTCAAAAATCTAAATAAATTTCAAACAAGTGATGAAGTCAACTTTGACACGATACAGCTATTAATAGGTAGAATGGAATATTCATAATATTTCACTCAGTGAAAAAGAAAGGGCTACAAAATATTCTGCATGTTATTATCCCATTTGAATTTATGTAATTCTGTGTGTGTGTGTGTGTGTGTGTGTAAAGAGAAGGTGGTGAGGGCAGAGAAAAAGGGTGGAAGAACAGATATCAGAATATTACTTATGGTTCTCTCCATCTCCTGGTCTTAAAAGTGATTTAAGAATTGGCCAAAATATTATTTTGTGGTGTAATTTTCTATGTTAAAATAAGCAGTTGTTTGGTGACTTTAGTGATCCACCCCTTGCTTTTTGGAAAGCTGATATTTAGTTTGCTGCAATTGTAAATCTGGGTACAGGTTCACACAAGTCCTGACATCAGGGTCTCAGTCAATAATAGTATTAAGACTGTCCAGCCCCTTCACTGAAGTCCTTCATATTAATAAAAGTTACCTTGTGATGCATACTATATCCTGGACTCAATGCTAAATACCTTATATATATAGATAAATTCATATTATCCTTTCACTAACCCTCTGATCTAGGGGTAATCAATCTCCTTCTTATGAAAACCCCAAGCTTAAGAGAGATTAGGAAGCCTTCCCGGATCACATAGTCTGTGAGTACCAGAGCAGGCACTGAAATCCAGCCCTCCAGCTTCATACCATTGTACGTAACCTGTCTATAACACAGCTTCCCATCCATAAGTACACTGTTGAACTGCAAGGAAACTTCAGGGCAATCATCTCATTAGCCCTTCGACTTTATTACTCTCCCAAAGCACTGGCTTGCTGCTCTTCTTCTGGCCAACTGAAAGTCAACTGAATATTATAGATAATCTGATAAATATCTAGTGAATGAAGAAAACGGTGATATGTTTGCCAAAAAGTTTTCAGGTATGTGTTTATAAAAACATGCATACTGGAAACAGGATAGAGACCCAATGAAGATAATGTGTTTTGCATAAATATCATTATTCCTGTATCTTGGAGCAAAGCAAATACTGGTTTATACAATGCCTAAGGAGCCTTAGGGGAGAAATTAGCATGAAAACCATTTGCTTCCTAAATACAAAGATTAACTCGCAAAACATGGCCAAAATAATGGTGGCAGAGTAAAAGAAATCTGAGAGTAAACATCTCTGAGATGAGTTGGGAGAAACACAGGAAACCCAGACGAATTGGTCAAACTGTCCAGCTGTCCGGTGTGCGGTCCACTGATGCTTCACTCGTCACTCTGCTGACTTGCCCTGCAGCGAGCTGCTATTAAACCAGGCAGGGGCAAACCGTGCCCTGGGTGGGCTGCCTACAGACCCAAGCCATGTCACCAGGAGGAAAAAGACTGCATGCTGGACCTAAAATAGTTTGGCAAGACCAAAATGCTGATTATTCTCAAAGCTGGGTCCTTCAGCATTCACAAAACTGGATCCTATTCCCAGGACCTAGTTTGAAACAATATAAGAAAAGCAGTTCTCGAGCATGCACTCCCTGGCAGATCTATAGTCATTCACTATCCTGAAGTTTAGTTCTGTTGTGTTTGTGCCAGGACAACTAGCCCAAAGCGAAGAAGTCCTTGAGTCCTAGTACTTCTCTGAATAGCCCACAGGTCTGGGTCAAGTAAGGGAGTGGAGGTAGGAGGCAGGTTGGGAGCCAGAATTCTGGCCAAACCCTGTGAGAACCCCCAGCATTAAAAATGCTTTTGGCCTTGCATTGCTGTCTCTTTTACACCAGCACCTCACACCACGAGGGGCTGGCATTGTTGTACTCACCCTACATTCAGCCGAGAGGAAAAACACGTAAGACGAAGGAACAGAATTTTCCAGCTTTTGCTCAAATCCATCCTGTAGCAGGCAGCAAATGTAACCCACTGATCACAGAGTTGGCAAAGAAATGCAGACTGAGAACTGAAGCTCTGCATCCATCTCTAACTACCCTGGGAAGAATTCCCAAACAGCATCATTTATAAAAGGACCAACGAATGACCTTTTCCTGACATAGCCCACAGCTTGTCACAAAATCCATAGTGTCATTCGAAAAATCCACTTTAATTTTATACATTTTATGTGTTTTCTTCTTTAATGATGCTATTTGGATAATTTAGATTTTAGAAATACATTAAGTGCTTTAAACACTCTAAGATAATTTTGTATGTATGTTTCTTTGGCTGCTGGTATAAATAATGCTGTGCTAAGCTTTATGGCTTTAAAAACATCTTTACTCTACTATGCTATTGATCAACATGCCCCAAGGAAGTAATCTGAACTATACTAAGAAAAACTGGAATGGAATTTAACAAACTACAACTCATTTTTCTTACGGACTGTGAAGGAGATATAAAATAAATATTCTGTAAGACTTTTGTAGAAAGAATTGATTTTCAATTAGTCAGAAAACAGAAGAAAATAAGGGTGCTTTCCTCAGAGTGCAAAGGTTCAACCAAGTAAACCAATTAAGGCCGAATTAACCTTAGTGAGATATTTACGTTAAGATGTAGTTTTTTCATCCACAAAATGACAATAATAGGTTGACATACGAAGATTACATTTTACAAGAGGTGCCTAGTCATTTAAGCACTCATTAAAGGCTTATCAGCATCACCACCACTATCATCATTATGATTATTGCCATTTTTCAAGTAAATGTACATTTCATTTCAAGAATATGCATAGACAGCACTGAATCAAGGAAGATGAAAGTGGTATGCCTTGGGAAGTCAGTGTTTAGAAAATGAGGACAATGAGTCAAGATCCATATTCTACAGGTGGACGGACGGACCTTGTGACCACATATAGCACATCTGATCTCAGAGGGGTGTTCTGTAAGCACCTCTAGTCACATGAGGGTCTGGGTAAAGTCAGGGTCACCTGTCAAGCTCACAGCCCTCTACCTGAAACACACCCATCTCTTAGGAGGTACACTAACTAGTACTAGGAAGCCAGCTAAGTGACTGAGCTGGGTCCTCCTCTAGCCACCACCTGTCCATATCTCTGGATGCACGAAGTCTTGAGGGCCACATTTTTAGTGGATATACATGGAGTTTACTCTAAAAGACACAACTGATAAATAGGTACCCAAGTCTCTGGAAACACTGCATATTGCTACGTTGTGATCCAAGTTACCTCCCCTTGAAGAAAAAGCCTTAGTCATCTGACACAGGGATCCGCATGGACTTTTTTCACTAGTCACTCATTCATGTACCATTTTGTTGAGTTTTCTGTTTGTGTAAGGTAATGAGCTAACTGTTGGACCTGTGGAAAGTGAAAAGTGAAAGTGAGAGTTGCTCAGTCGTGTCTGACTCTTTGCAACTCTGACTCTATACAGTCCATGGAATTCTCCAGGTCAGAATACTGGAGTGGGTACCCTTTTCCTTCTTCAGGGAATCTTCCCAACCCAGGGATCAAACCCAGGTCTCCCACATTGCAGGCAGATTCTTTACCAGCTGAACCACAAGAGAAGCCTAAGAATACTGGAGTGGGTAGCCTGTCCCTTCTCCAGGGAACCTTCCTGACCCAGGACTTGAACCAGGGTCTCCTACATTGCAGGTGGATTCTTTGCCAACTGAGCTATGAGGGAAGCCTGTGGACAGTTGGACCTGTGGACTTAAAGTGATCAAGGAACTGCGTCAATAATTCACGCAGGGGAGCAGGAGACACTTCATTACATGATGCCCTCAAGATGGGTGTGGGTACCCACTTTAGAATCATTGCTCCCTCTCATGCCTGTAACTATAAGCAGCTCCTTATGAATGTCTGGGGCCTGAATCCTGCATCCGTCCATTCTATGAGGTCAAATGAGGATTAGGTATTTTTATAGGGTAGGCTTTGTAACTTCTTGAGTAGAATATACAGGTTGATATGGCACCCACTTATTGGGAACTGATATGCATCACTGTATGGTACATGTACAAGATGGGATCACGGTGTGGGTATGAGAAGGACACAGCCTGTCAAGGCCATTAAGCTAACTGATAATGATGGCACCAAGAGTTCATCCTCCTAAAATGAAATGTTTGGGGACATCCTTTGGAAAGGATGGTAAAGTTTGACCTTTGCAAGGCTAGTTTTGGCATAAAAATACTTAACACACACCTTTAGGAGTTCATCCTCCTAAAATGAAATGTTTGGGGACATCCTTTGGAAAGGATGGTAAAGTTTGACTTTGCAAGGCTAGTTTTGGCATAAAAATACTTAACACACACCTTGTGGCGCTGGAACTGGAAAGCGACTGTTGAAATGGAAAGGAGATGTTTAAGAAGGTGAAGTGAAACTTGAGGCTTATGTTCACTCTGACCTGGGGCTGTCTGAACACCCAATCCTTGTTTGGCAAGAACATCCCTGGTGAGTCACCGTGTGAGGGTGCTGATTAACGCCTCTCAGTTGCAGCAGATGAAGGTACACGTCACCGTGTGAGTTAAGTCACTCACAGCTCATGAAAATAATCCTCTCGAAAGAGTAGAGCACTAAGGAGGGCAATTAAACAGGCACATCGGCAGCAAAGTCCCATGTGTTTGATAATGTCACCTTGCTGGTGTTTTTAGTCATAAATTAGTTACTACAAAGCCAGTCCTTTTCTCTGCTAGAGAAATGGCCAGCATAACTCAGAAATGGCCTTGTATAAGAGAGCATCTGCATAACCACCAAGGGCTTCAGACAGTAAAGAATCTGCCTGCAATGTGGGAGACCCAGGTTCAATTCCTGGGTCGGGAAGATCCCCTGGAATAGGAAATGGCAACCAGTATTCTTGCCTGGAGAATCCCATGGACAGAGGAGCCTGGTGGGCTACAGTTCATAGGGTCACAAAGAGTTGGACACGACTGAGCCACTAACACTTTCACTTAAAGCACATAGAACCCTTAGCACGAGGCATTTGCTGCACTGCAGGGACTGGTGGTCTTATCATTATCACTTATTTTTTACTATCACTTTTATTTCACAGGTGTGTCACAAAAACAGAGCCCCTACAACAATTATGAGAATAAAGTATTTGACAGCAGAATCATTGTGTACACAAATGGTGGCATGGGAAAATGAAAACCCTGAAGGAGGGGTGGGAGGATCAGAGTCACGAGCCACGCCTACCTGACACACCAGTGAGGGTGGGCAGGTCAGCGCTTATAGGAAAGCCAGAGAAGCTCTGTGTACCTGGCTGTCAACACAGGGCTACAAAGGGAGAGCTCCTGGAGAGAGCTGGAAAACTGCTCTGTGGAATGAGCTGTACCTTAGGAATTCATCTGCAGATGACGGCCAAGCACACAAGAGTGCACCCGAGGCCGTTGTTGGGTGGCAGAAACAGATGAACTGCATAAAACAGGAGGAGAGCAGAGGCCGGCTGAGGCTTCCCAGGCATCTTGGCATCGTCTGTCATCGCATTTGACTTCTCCCTGTCTGAGAGGATAGCTTTGGCTTCACTTCCACTTCCCAGTCTCATACAAGTTCCTCCGGTGGCCCCAACCCAGGACCACATGGGGACACAAGTCCTGGGAAGTGTTTCCTGCCCTACTCAGGAGAAGCAGTACCAACTTAACTAACAGAACAGTGCCTGTCTTAGAGTTGCAGTGTCACTCACACATGGGCTCTGGAGTCAGACTTCTGAACACGGCTCCATCGCTTACCAGCTGTGCAAGCTGGACACGTTTCTTAACTTGGTGAAACCTCAGCTCTGCATATGGAACATGAATCAGTGTTATCAATAATAACAGAACCGATCTCAAAAAGCTGTTAGGAGGAATGAAAGAAATAAGACATGTCAAAGGCTTTGCTTAGGAACAAAACAATAATAAAAATAGTATTATATTGTTTGCCTTGTAACAGCAAGGGTATTAAGTCCATTACAGCCTTCTCCACTCACTACTCTAGAAACCGGCCAGGATTGTACCAGATGGTAGCTAGAGCGGTCCAGCCCGCTCCACAGTCACTCCCTGACAAGATGCCCTGCTCTGTAGCAGAGTATATTTTATCCCCTTCTTTTAAGCATGAGCCCTAGCCACTAAATTATATGCGCAGATGCCAAGAGAACCCTCTGGGCCAGCTGTATGTTCAGAGTGACATATGGAAGACTGGGGATGACTCTCAATTTGCTGTCTGACTTGAGAGATGCCACAGAGAGACTGACTCGCTGTCAAACTAGATATGAGACTGTGTGTTTTTAACACTGTGGGTTACTTCTAATGATGTCTAGTCAATTCACTTCTCCTCAATCCAACAGTCCACATCTGAACACTTATATGGTGTGTGTGTGTGTGCGTGTGTGTGTGTGTGCACGTGCATGTGTATTCAGTAAGCTAAGCTTCCATTTATTAAGCAACCATTGCCAGGCACTATGTTAGGCATTAAATATTTGATTAGATGTTGTAAGCTCATAATCTAATACATTGGGTGAAGAGGTAGAAGGAAAACAAATCTCATGTGGATTATGAGAAGTGTTTTACATGTGGTACACATACCCTGCCGCGAGCCCTGGGTGAAGACTGGTGCACACCTTCAAGAGTCAGCCCACATGGTACCTTCTCAAAAAGCCCTTTGTCCACACTAAAGCAGTCCACCTCCCTTTGTCACAATGCTTTCTTTTCCTCACAGCCATTACTACAGTTGGTGATTTAAAAACCTTTACTTTCTGTCTTATTATCTCCTTCAACTAGAAGATAAACTGTACAAGATCAGAGAATTTATCTCTTTTGTTGGACACAAGTTCTTCAGGGACTAAGACAGTGCTTCTCATTTAATAAATGGTCAATAAATATCTGTTAAATAACGAACATTATTTGACAGGACCAGAGACTTCATAAAAGAAGTGGTGTCTTTCAAAATATGTCTTAACAAAGGAAGGCTTTTAACAAGCAGGGTTTGGAGTTAGAGTAGAGGGGTTGTTATGGCAGAAAGTAACAGGGTGAACAGAAGTCCAGAGGTGGGTGTCTCAGTTCTCAAGGGAACTAGGCCAACAGAATATGCACACATCGTAGGGTACCAGTATACGTGCTAGTTTAAGGAAAATGTGACCCACGTGGGCTATGGTTGAAAGGATAGCTGAGTTTGGCATCAGGAACTGACTGGCCCTGTGGACAGATCCATTCTTCCTGGGGGACTCACACTGGAGCCCAGAAGGCACCGAGCTGCCACAGGAGGGATGTGAGCTCCCTAATGGGAACATACTCCTCCAGCAAGGATGCAACAATCAACTTCCTGTCTGTGGCAGAAGCCATTAGTCCTCAGTAAAGAGCCAGTAACTGAGCATCTCCGGGGGAAGGTTCATATGAATTCAGAATGGGAGTGTTTTTTCTTTGGTCCCTCTCAATGTCATCTGTGTGCACAGTCAGAAGCAAAAGACGCCAAGTGGTGCAACAGCAGGATAGAAAAGGCCTGGGTCCCTGGGCCACTGCCTGGAGACAAGTCAGTCACTCAGGGAAGTCCCCAATTCATATCAGACTGATGTGGGAGACAGATCTTTGTTGTTGTAAGCCTAAGACTTGGGGGTGTTCATTTTACTGCAGTGTAGATGAGACTAGCCACACTGATGAAGACACTGTAAAAAAAAAAAGAAAAAAAATTTTATCTTTTGCTTCTCTTTTGGGGGTGAGGGGAGGTAGGAGCTCAGCTTTGATTGAATCTTCATATAATCATAATGTATAACCACTTAAATAATTTAGCCAATCAAACAAATGACCCTGCTTTAAACCTACTGTTCCCATTCAAACTTGGCACATCACAAGATAATATCAGTAATACACGGTATTGATCTGATCACAATTTCCCATAATAGTAGAGTCAGTAGACTTCTACTTAGGAAGTGAAGATTAAAACACTTGCTATTTTAAGGATTACAGAATCTGATTTGGGTAAGAAGTGTCAAATTTCCCTACATTTTTTTTAACCACCTTCACTTCCTCCTCTGATGTCTATATTGACCATTATTTCAGTTTCTGGTTAATATAGACAATTTCCAACTGAAATACAAAGTTTGATGGGAGAAGAGTGGTGAGAAGTTAATACTACAGGAATTCGTGCAAAACTCAGGGCCCCTGCTCCTCCAGGGGGCATTTGCCCACCAGAACTCTATGTGGAAAATGCTTTCTGGAGGATATTTCTCTGAGATGCCTTGCATAGAGTGCTCCAGAGTATGCTGAACATAGAGAATCATGCCTCTAACAGTTGTACAGTTTGGTGGCAATGTGAGAAATGTAGCAATAAGCCAAACCTACCATCAATTATAAATGCCAACCACTTCAATATGAATGGATCAAATTAGAACTTGGTCTCTGAGTAGAATAAGCATTTCTTTAGAGAAAGACAGAAGCTGATTAATGCACTTCCTGGAGTCCCGTCTTCTGAAGACGGAATAATGTCTGACCTCAGACCCTCTAGCTCATTTGACCTGTGTGCCTCTGCATTTCCATGTAACATGATTTCCAAATAACTAGTGAGATTATTCTAGATATTGGTTCAGTAATTGCATAAGCATTTAATCCTAAATTTAGGAAAAAAATTAGATGAATATAAAAAGTTAATTAAAAGATACTTGCTTCTTGGAAGAAAAGCTATGACAAATCCAGACAGTGTATTAAAAAGCAGAGACATTACTTTGCCTACAAAGGTCCATATTGTCAAAGTAATGGTTTTTACAGTAGTCACATATGGATGTGAGAGGTGGACAATAAAGAAGGCTGAGCGCCAAAGAACTGATGCTTTTGAACTGTGGTGTTGAAGAAGACTCTTGAGAATCCCTTGGACTGCAAGGAGATCCAACCAGTCCATCCTAAAGGAAATCAGTCCTGAATATTCATTGGAAGGACTGATATTGAAGCTGAAGCTCCAGTACTTTGGCCACTTGACGCGAAAAACTGACTCTTTGGAAAAGACCCTGAAGCTGGGAAAGACTGAAGACAGGAGGAAAAGGGGATGACAGAGGATGAGATGGTTGGCTGGCATCATCGACTTGATGGACATGAGTTTGAGCAAGCTCCGGGAGTTGGTGAAGGATAGGGAAGCCTGGTGTACTGCAGTCCATGGGGTCGCAAAGAGTCGGACGTAACTGAGCAACTGAACAATGACAACCTCATTGAGGTAGGGTCTACCCTGGGGAAGAGGCAGTGGTTTGAGACCTCAAACAAGATGGAAAGAACACGGCGGAGGGCGTTTCCAGTGGGGAGCCAAACAATTGATGCTTTTGAACTGTGGTATTGAGGACTCTTGAGAGTCCCTTGGACTGCAAGGAAATCCAACCAGTCCATCCTAAAGGAAATCAGTCCTGAATATTCATTGGAAGGACTGATGCTAAAGCTGAAGCTCCAATACTTTGTCCACCTGATACAAACAGCTGACTCATTGGAAAAGACCCTGAGGCTGGGAAAGATTGAGGGCAACAACAGCAACAAAAGTTATATTCACTTAAGGCCTGACTGCTCTCCTTAGAATTTAAATAAGCAAAGCTCTAGTTTCCAGGGTTTAAAACTCCTTCTGATAAGAATTTTTTAATGAATATGTGTGTATATGTATCTATAAAGCATGTTCACTAATGAAAACTTAAAGTAGAAAAAAAATATGGGGAAGTCACCCAGGATTTTGCCATACAAAGCTACCTACCAAACATTTTTCTGTGTATTTTAGAGAATTATAATTATATTTAAAATGAATTACGTTGTGAATAAAGTTTGAAAGTCACATTTTTTCCACAATACGTACTGTACTTTCTCCCAAATCTTTAAAAGTCTTTTGAAAAATGTTTTAAAAGATCACATAATAGTCTACACTATAACTGTATCAACATTTATGTAATCCTATATATCCTTCCCCACTCCAGTACTCTTGCCTGGAAAATCCCATGGGCGGAGGAGCCTGGTAGGCTGCAGTCCATGGGGTCGATAAGAGTCGGACACGACTGAGCGACTTTACTTTCACTTTTCACTTTCATGCATTGGAGAAGGAAATGGCAACCCACTCCAGTGTTATTGCCTGGAGAATCCCAGGGACGGGGCGGCCTGGTGGGCTACCGTCTATGGGGTTGCACAGAGTCGGACACGACTCTTATTATTATTGCATATTAGATTAATTTTCAAAGTATAGCTCATTTGCTGGTATAAAAAATTAGTTTGCTATAGATCATCATGTTTATACAAAACTATATTTTCTGTGTTTTAAATTACTACTGCTGCTGCTGCTAAGTCGCTTCAGTCGTGTCCGACTCTGTGCGACCCCATAGACGGCAGCCCACCAGGCTCTGCCATCCCTGGGATTCTCCAGGCAAGAACACTGGAGTGGGTTGCCATTTCCTTCTCCAATGCATGAAAATGAAAAGTGAAAGTGAAGTTGCTCAGTCGTGTCTGACTCTTAGCGACCCCATGGACTGCAGCCTACCAGGCTCCTCCGTGGTGAACCATTGAGTCAGAGGACATGGTCCTTTTTTGAAATATATTTTTGGTCACACCAATATATTTCTGAATATGAAAAATAACTGTGGAAAATTATAATAACCTGTATTCTATCTACCAGAAGAGAGTCACTGCTAATATGTTTGCCTTTTTAATTGATATATAGACTTCTTATGTGCAAGCACAAACTCATATAAAAATGGTATGAGGACTAAGAAATTACCTCTTATGCTAAAGTGTTATGGTGCTCCTCTTATTCTGGTTTCCAGACTCCCAGGGCTGGGGCATGTAGGGCAGTGGGAAATGAACATCCAGCCAGAAGGACAAGACTGGGAGCAGCATAAGTGGACCGTGCTGGCTGTGTTTAAAGCAATCTGGAGAAGGCGATGGCACCCCACTCCAGTATTTTGCCTGGAAAATCCCATGAACGGAGCAGCCTGGTGGGCTGCAGTCCATGGGGTCGCTAAGAGTCAGACATGACTGAGCGACTTCACTTTCACTTTTCACTTTCATGCATTGGAGAAGGAAATGGCAACCCACTCCAGTGTTCTTGCCTGGAGAATCCCAGGGACAGGGGAGCCTGGTGGGCTGCCGTCTATGGGGTCGCACAGAGTCGGACACGACTTAAGCGACTTAGCAGCAACAGCAGCTTTGAGCCAGCCACGTTGCTCACTCCTCTGTATTCAACACTGTCCTCTTAGAACCTCATTATCAAGGATCTGCCACTTCCCTTCCAAATGTATGCCGCCCAGGAGGACTGGATCTTCTCCAGACACCATCAAATTCACAGAAATCGATGTGGTGGTTGTTGTCCATTCCAAGAATAATCACTTTAAAGACTCCTTGAATATATGAAATCAATAGCAAAGCGAGTCATTGCAATCCATACAATTAAATCACTCCCAAGTACCCTCATTTTTCTCTCCAAACAATTGTGATAAGAGGCCAAGCTGACGGCATCTCTTCAAGGTGCCTCATCTGAGCTCCAGGAGGACCAGCGCTAGACACAGACTCTTGTTCCACAGCAGTCAGGGCTTCCATCCTCAGATAACAAACCCAGGGCTTCAGGTGTATAAGAAGAGAGGCCAAGTGGGAGAGTAAGAACTCTTACTCTTGGGAGAGCAGTGTGTTTGGTCAGGCCAAAGTCAGTCATTGATTGGTGACCTTCATATCTCTACCAGTAGAGAGTGGTTGGTATTCACTCAAGAGGTGTGACCAGAGGCTGGCTAACCTGTCAGCCAGGGGGTTGGCATTTCCTCCTACATGGAGGTGCTGAGGTGAGACATGGTGAATCAAAATACAGTCTTCTGGGACTTCCCTGGTGATCCAGTGGGTAAGACTCTACTCTCCCAGTGCCAGGACCCTCAGTTCAATCCCTGGTCAGGGAACTAGACCCCACATACCACAACTGAGGGTTTGTATGCCTCAACTAGAGATCCCTCTGGATGCTGATGGGCATGCAGGGCTGGGTGCTGAGAAGTTAACACCAATTTCCCAGTCTCCTGGATACATATCTTCCCCAACACTGTCTCTGAATCTCCTTCCTCACAATTATTCCCATGGCTGACACCTTGGGAGTTTTGGGATCTTAGAATGTATAATGGGCCATGTATAGGATGCAGCTTTTACTAGGACAACTGCCAGAGTCCCTCAAGTGATTCATAGCCTCTCTAAGAATGATGTGTAATTTGGGCTGCTTTCTCTTTATCCTGAAAGCTTGTAAGCACCTTGTATTACTGTCAGGTGGGAAATACTGACTCATTTTTAACAGCAGCCTAAACAAAACATAATTTGGAAAGGAAGTCAGATTTTAGGGTTATTGATACTTTGATTTTATCTGTAATTTTTCCTTATTCTAATGTCCTAAAAGGAATTTTTAGAAGTAACTGCAGTACCTGTGTTGAGGAAAAAGGATTTGGTAATAAGATGTTAAAAGTAACATATATGAGCAGTGGCCTTGAAATTAACATAGGTCTTGAATATGAATATATAGTATCTTGAAATGACTGAAGACTTCATTGAAATAAGTATTCTATTGGAGGCGGGTAGGGTGGTATACCCATTCTGCGAGCATCTGAAATGATCAGAGAAGCAATAGAAAGAGGTCCTTAGAGATAACTCAATCTAACCATCTCTGCTTACAGAGCCCAAAACTAGAATCCACAAAATGGAAAAGATTTGTCAAGGTTCACACAGTGAGTTACTAATACATCCAGATTAGAACAAATTTCCTGATATTCCCAGTCCAGTGCCCTTCTGAGTACCCCTGAGATACAGTAGAAAGTGCATAGTGTGTGTGTGTGTGTGTGTGTGTGTGTGTGCATGCGCACAGTCAGGTACGATTCTTTTGAGACCCCTCTGGACTGTTGCCCACCAGGCTTCTCTATCCAAGGAATTTTCCAGGCAAGAATACTGGAGTGGGTTGCCATTTCCTCCTCCAGGAGATCTTTCTTAAGCAGGGATGGAACTCGAGTCTCCTGCATCTCTTCCATTGGCAGGCAGATTCTTGACCACTGAGCCACCAGGAAAGCCCCTACAGTAGACAGTACTAGCTTTGAAATCATCTATAAATAATTGGCCACTGCCAGGAATAACAGAGGAATAATGCCCTCTGACAGAGGATGAGATGGCTGGATGGCATCACTGACTCGATGGACGTGAGTCTGAATGAACTCTGGGAGTTGGTGATGGACAGGGAGGCCTGGCGTGCTGCGATTCATGGGGTCGCAAAGAGTCAGACACGACTGAGCAACTGAACTGAACTAATACTAATCCTTTTACTTTACCTTTTGTTTTGCCCACAGATTTTTTTTCTTTTGGTTTGCCCACAAACCAAACAAAACCAGGACTTTCCTGGTGTCCCAGTGCTTAAGAATTTGCCTTGCTGTGCAGGGGAGGCGGGTTCAATCCCTGGTTGGGAAACTAAGATCCTGCATGCCACAGAGCAACTAAGCCCAAGCACCACAATTACTGAGCCAGCATTCCAGAGTCCAGAGCTTGTGCCCCACAACTAGAGTGACCATGACCCACAATGAAATATCCAGCACAACACAGCAAAGATTCCTACTGCTGCAACTAAGAGCCAAAGCAGACCGAAGGGAAAAAAAAAAAAAGCAAAAACAAAACATAAAACTAAACTAATGTAAAAATTATTAAAATAGCTACCATGCAGTGTGATTCCTGTCTTTCATTTGTTACACCATTTTACATTAATCCTCCCCAAAAATCCTGTGGTACAAATCTTTCATCCCTTTTGTATGGACACCTATTGTTTTAAGAACATTGCTGTCCAGGGTCAGACAGTTCTAGGTCTAAATTCTTCCTTAGGCAACTTACTTGCCAACCTCAGCCTCAGTTTTCTCATCTGTACAATGGAGATGACACTCTATGACATGTGAAAAGAAACCAGCACAATTCCTGGCACAGAGTATCTAATTAATGGCAATCAGTATTTATAAGGAAATGGAAATTCCTGAAAAAAATTAACTAGGTTGTGTAAAGTCATGAAGAGCTGGGATTTGCAGCCAAGTTTGTCTGATACTGTACTATAAGCCCATCCCAACACACATGATGAAATGGAAACTTTTTTCTGGTGTAAAATAAGCCCACAGTGGACAGTCCAGACTGCTGTGATGGCTCCATGGTTTTCAATGGCCCAGCCTCCTTTCACTTTTCTCCCCTTCCTCCTTGGCACCACCTCCAGGTATCCTCAGAGTCACAGAATGGTCACTGTACCATCACCATGTTCAGAAAAAACAGAACGAGGAAGGAGCAAAAGGGAAGAATAAAAGATGCCTACTAGATGTTTTCTTAATAATCTGGGTTCAAATACACTGCCTGGATTTGTGCATTGTGCCCAGTGCTGAGAACTCTTCTAGTCCCCAAAGCAAAAATGTAGTAAGGAAGCTTCCCCTATGCAGGGCTATTTGCTCTGTTGTGCAGTACTAGGTGTAGTGGAAAAAGAAGATGAGGGTTAAGAACCAGATTTCTTAGATCACATTGTCTCACTGAGTAGGACAGCTTTGTCTCTCATATGTCAGTTTCTCTACCTGTGAAATGAGGAAGCTGAGTGGGATGATCATTTAAAGATGGGGCTTTGCTGCTGACCAGGTGGCCACCTGGGGCACGGAGCAAAATGTTAGTGTTAATCACACACCTGGTCCTCGGCTCTCACTGTACACTGCAGGTCCACACCTTGCTGAGTCATGTTGTCAGGGATCCGGAGTGTTCCCTGGAGCCCTGCCATACTGCCTTTCCTTCCTTCTACGCTTTGAAATGCCCCCACATTTTATTGCATGCAACCAGCGGCGTGCAGGCTCTAAGGGCCCCATGCTCCAGATATTTGGGTGCTCTTACATATAAAAATCCTTTTTCCTATTTCTCGCTGTTGTTCTCTGCCCTCGCTCTATGACAGGGGAGGCAAAATGTCATTTTAATATATCCTTACACCTTCCCAGCTAATCCTCATATGAGGTGTGTGGCAGCATTCCTACTTTATGGATGAGAAAACTAAGGCGTGGGCCTTCCCTGGTGTTCCAGTGGTTAAGAATTGCCTTGCAATGCAGGGGATGTGCGTTTGATCCCTGATCAGGGAACTAAGATCTCACATGCCTTGGGGCAACTAAGCCCACACATCACAACAACTGAGCCCACACGTTTCAACTAGAGAGTACGTGGGCCACAACGAGGATCTCACTTGAGATCCTAAGACTTGATGCAGCCAAACAAATAAATATAAAAAAAAAAACAAGAAAGAAAGGAAATTGAGGCTTAGAGAGGGTAAGTAAGGTCACAAAGCTTAGGTTTGGTGTCAGGATACAAATATAGATCCATGTGATTTCTAGTTCATGAAATATTTGCAATTTAATTTCAGGAAATACTGTATTTCATTAAGCCTTCCCAATGGTAGACAAATGGTAGAATTTCTAGTTCCCTCTCAAGTTTGAAGTATGAAACATTTTGTGTACAAGGGCATTTTCCTGTGCCCCAAGGTCATTCTTTGCCTGCTCCCTGCTCTACTGTGAAATTGAGCAGCAATGGATTAGCCTCACTTATTCTGCAGAGTGACACTGAGGTTGGAAGCTCTGTGTCTCTGTTCTCTCTCTTTCTCCCTGCTGGCATGGATCAGGGAATGCCCAGGACATCTTTGCCAGCTGGCATGGAGGCCTCATTGTCACTTTTGAATTCTAAACAGGACATCTGCTCTTACAGCCCAGGTACGGATGCCTCTAGCTGGCTCCAGGAAAATGCTGTCAAACCTCCATGCTGCGATGCCTGCTGTGTAACTCACCTGAATTCACTGCCTGTTGAAAAAGATCTTTTCACCCCTCTGCAAAAAGACAGAGTGAAAACTAGTTTGCTAACAAAGAGACATGAAGAAATGTACCAAGAAAGAAGTTCAAAGAGAGAGGAAAAATCAATAGCACTGAAAAAAATGGGATGAATGTGACACCTGGAAACACCTTTTTCACCAGAAGTATTGTCATTGTAATCTAAAGCATAACCAAATAAAAGAGTCCTGCCTGGAGCTGCCAAAAACAGCTAATTACAGAGAAATACTAGCTTAATTCAGCCTTACATTTGCTCAGCAGAACACTAACTTTTAAAAAGGATGATTAAAAGGTCTTCTGCAGGGAAAAATAGGCTGTAGTCAAAACAATATGGACAAATCTAGGTTAAACAAAATTAAATGGATTTCTTCACTTCTTTATTGAAGATTTCTGTCTTTAATATGCTAATGAATGTCATGAATTTCCAAGAAGGGAAATATCATATGCAGGATTTTCCAGACTTCATAATCTTCCTTGACCTTCACAAAGTAGGTCCCACCTGTTACTCTCCATAAACGGACCATGCTCATTTTTCCCTAGGCTGAATCACAATTTGCAGGGTTAGATTTATTTCTAGGTTTACTGGTTGTGTGGGTCTTCCTCTGGACTCTGGGGCCTCCAGGAAGGCTGGGACCAGGTCAGTTCAACCACCGCAGTAGCTCTGGCATCTAGGGCTGTCTCTGACACACAGGCAGTGCTGCATAAACATGAGTTTATAGCTTCTTTTTCTTTATTTTTCTGTGTACCATTTACTAAAGGCCTACTATGCACTGGACACTTTATCTTACATAGATTATCTCATTTAATCTTTATATCACTGAGGAAGGCTTTCTTATCTCTCCTTGCTATTCTTTGGAACTATGCACTCAAATGGGTGTATCTTTCCTTTTCTCCTTTGCCTTTAGCTTCTCATCTTTTCTCAGCTATTTGTAAGACCTCCTCAGACAATCTTCTTGACTTTTTGCATTTCTTTTTCTTGGGGATGATCTTGATCCCTGCCTCATATACAATGCCATGAACCTCCATCCATAGTTCTTCAGGCACTCTGCCTATCAGATCTAATCCCTTGAATCTGTCACTTCCACTGTATAATTGTAAGGGATTTGATTTAGGTCATCCTAAGTAGTTTTTCCTACTTTCTTCAATTTAACTCTGAATTTGGTAATAAGGAGTTCATGATATGAGCCATAGTCAATTCCCAGCCTTGTTTTTGCTGACTGTATAGAGCTTCTCCATCTTTGGCTGCAAAGAATATAATCAATCTGATTTCGGTATTGACCATCTGGTGATGTCCATGTGTAGAGTCTTCTCTTGTATTTCTGGAAGAGCTGTTTGCTATGACCAGTGTGTTCTCTTGGAAAAACTCTATTAGTCTTTGCCCTGCTTCGTTTTGTACTTCAAGGCCAAATTTGCTTGTTACTCCAGGTATCTCTTGATTTCCTACTTTTACACTTCAGTCCCCTATAATGAAAAGGACATATTTTTTGGATGTTAGTTCTAGAAGATCTTATAGGTCTTCATAGAACCATTCAACTTCAGCTTCTTCAGCATTACTGGTCGGGGCATAGACTTGGATTACTGTAATATTGAATAATTTGCCTTGGAAATGAACAGAGGTCATTCTGTTGTTTTTGAGATTGCATCCAAGTACTGCATTTCAGACTCTTTTGTTGACTGTGATGGCTACTCCATTTCTTTTTTTAAATATAAATTTATTTATTTTAATTGGAGGCTAATTACTTTACAATATTGTATTGGTTTTGCCATACATCGACGTGAATCCACCACGGGTGTACATGTGTTCCCCATTCTGAACCCCCCTCCCTCCTAAGGGATTCTTGCCCACAGTAGTAGACATAATGGGCATCTGAGTTGAATTCACCCATTCCAGTCCATTTTAGTTCACTGATTCCTAAAATGTTGCTGTTCACTCTTGCCATCTCCTGTTTGACCACTTCCAATTTGCCTTGATTCATGGACCTAACATTCCAGGTTCCTATGAAATATTGCTCTTTACAGCATCGGACTTTACTTCCATCACCAGTCATATCCACAAGTGGGTGTTGGTTTTTTTCGGCTCCATCTCTTCATTCTTTCTGGAGTTATTTCTCCACTGATCTCCCGTACCATATTGGGCACCTACCAACCTGGGGAGTTCATCTTTCAGTGTCATACCTTTTTGCCTTTTCATGGTTTTCATGGGGTTCTCAAAGCAAGAATACTGATGTGGTTTGCCATTCCCTTCTCCAGTGGACCATGTTTTATTAGAACTCTCCACCATGACCCGTCCATCTTGGGTGGCCCTACACGGCATGGCTCATAGTTTCACTGAGTTAGACAAGACTGTGGTCCATGTGATCAGTTGGGTTAGTTTTCTGTGATTGTGGTTTTCATTCTGTCTGCCCTCTGACAGGTAAGGTTAAGAGGCTTATGAAGCTTCGATGGGAGAGACTGACTGAAGGGGAAACTGGGTCTTGTTCTTTTGGGTGGGGCCATGCTCAGTAAATCTTTCATAAGTAAATCTTTAATAATAAATCTGTATGCAGGTCAAGAAGCAACAGTTAGAACTGGACATGGAACAACAGACTGGTTCCAAATCGAGAAGGGAGTACGTCAGGGCTGCATATTGGCACCCTGCATATTTAGCATATATGAAGAGTATATCACACAAAATGCTGGGCTGGATGAAGCACAAGCTGGAATCAAGATTCCTGGGAGAAATATCAGTAACCTCAGATATGCAGATGACACCACACTTATGGCACAAAGCAAAGAAGAACTAAAGAGCCTCTTGAGGAAAGTGAAAGAGGAGAGTGAAAAAGTTAGCTTCAAACTCAACATTCAGAAAACTAAGATCATGGCATCCAGTTCCATCACTTCATGGCAAATAGATGGGGAAACAATTGAAACAGTGAGATACTTTATTTTCTTGGGCTCCAAAATCACTGTAGATGGTGATTGCAGCCATGAAAATAAAATATACTTGCTTCTTGGAAGAAAAGCTATGACCAACCTAGACAGCATATTAAAAAGCAGAGACATTACTTTGCCAACAAAGGTCTGTCTAGTCAAAACTATGGTTTTTCTAGTAGTCATGTATGGAAGTGAGAATTGGACTATAAAGAAGGCTGAGCGCTGAAGAATTGATGCTTTTAAACTGTGGTGTTTGAGAAGACTCTTGAGAATCCCTTAGATTGCAAGGAGACCAGCCAGTCAATCCTAAAGGAAAACAGTCCTGAATATTCATTGGAAGGACTGATGTTGAAGCTGAAGCTCCAATACTTTGGCCAACTGATGTGAAGAACTAACTCATTGGAAAAGACCTTGATGCTGGAAAAGATTGAAGGTGGGAGGAGATGGGGACTACAGAGAATGAGATGGTTGGATGGCATCATCAACTCTATGGACATGAGTTTGAATAAGCTCTGGGAGTTGATTATGGAGAGGGAAACCTGGTGTGCTGCAGTCCATGGGGTTGCAAAGAGTCGACACGACTGAGTGACTGAACTGAATCTTTATATCAACCCTACTTTGTAGGTACCATTACTACCATTACTACTTTTTACAGATAAGAAAAGCAAGGCTCAGAGAATTCAAGTAACCTGCTCAAGATTGTGGTGAGTGGTGGAGACAGGATTTGAACCCTGCCAGTCTGAGATCAGAGCTATCATTATTAAGTGAATGGATGAAGTCTGTGTGATGCCTAGAAGGAGGCACAAGCAAATGATTACAATATATCTTGGTTCAGAGGCTAGCCATGATCCTTTGAAGGAAAAGAAGATGATGTGTTGAGTTCTCATTGATCATTTACTTTGTGGCAGACTTTGTTTTAAATGTGTTCACTTAGTTAATCCTCTCTGAAACACTTTAAACAGAAGGTTTATCAACTCCTTCTATAGAAAGTCAAATCAAGGCTCAGAGAAGTAAAGGGATCTGTCCAGGGTCACCAGGCTGGGAAACCACAAAACGGAGGCTTGTGTTGTAGCAAAGCTCCTGGCCTGGGTGGCCCTGCTGGAGTTTAGAGGAGCACAGAGGCCTGCAGGGAGTTCTCAGAGCAAAAGCTATTCTCCCAGATTCCTTCCTCTTCTGTTGCCTACCACGGTCCTGTTTCAGAAAGCCATGTGGCATCAATGCTTCACCCCTGATGTTGCCTAGATTATGTCCGAGGGACAGAGAGGCTTCACCCTCACTTTGCTACCTGGCTCACCTGGCCTTATTGATCCGGCCAACATGGGGACTCTGGAGCCTGAGTTCACATCCAGTTCCATCACCTACTTGTTCTTCATCCATAAGCTATTTCACCTCTTGGAGTTTCAGATATAATAACAGGTCTGACTTTACTAGATTATTGGGACTATTAACTGACATGACACAGATGAAGTCCTTTAGCTTGTTGCCTGGCACAGTTTAGATATGTATGAAACAGCTGTTCTTAATAAAATAGTTTAAAATCCCTCATGATCTGGGCTGGTGACCCTGAGGAGGCTATGGAATCTCAACACCCTGTGCTCTCAGCTGGGGCTCAAGGCCACATGGGCGAGCACAGCATTCAGCACACAGAAGGTACTGTGGCTGCTGAGTGGACCGGGTTGCTCCCCAGTATGCACAGAATGGAAAGGTAGGAGGGGGTGCGTATGACCATGACACCTCCAGAGCAGCGTGGAGCAGCTGCACAACCATGACTCCTCTCCCTTCTCTGCTGTGTAATCTCAAGGGCTCTGGCGGCTCTGAGTGGCAGCTCCTGGAGTCCTTTTTCAGGAAAGCTCTGCTGTCTCTAGGAGACAGGTGTTTGCGCGACTCTTCCGAGGAGGATGGACAAGGTGGAAAGCTTCTCAGGCAGTGGATCAGCTCATTTAGTTTTGTCACCTTTGTGAGCTCTGCCTCTAACTAGGCTGTGAAGCAACCTTCTGCTAACTGGCAAATTTGAGATCCCATTTTTCACACAAATGTCACACCTGGGACCAGAGTGATTCCGCCCGCTTGACCAAAGATGGACTAATAGGTTGTCCATGTATTCAGCACTTATCGTGTGCCTGGCTGCCTGTGAAGCCCTCAAGGGCTGTGAAGCCCTTGATGTTTCCGTCAAGCTTCCAATCAAGTCTCCCATCCTCTGCCCATGTAAGAAACTCTGGAGGATGTCTTTGCTGCTTTTGCTTACTTGACGCACACTAAGGTGACTGGGACTTGCTTCCTGACTCTAAGCCCCTGGCCATGGATGTGGCAGGTACTTACTAAGTCATGGGGTGATGACTTCACCCGCAGATTCTACACCTGTGCCCACAGCCTGTATGCATGCATACATTTTCAGCATGTGTTTGGCATGGTAGTCCACATCTCAACATCCTGTTTTCCCAGAGATTTTAATTCATTATTTTCAAACTCAGTTGCTTTGTGTAAGTTTTCTCATCTTCCATTTTAATCTACTGCTTGAAGTAAATGAGGTCCATGTGGTCCCACAAAACCAGGGTAAATGGCGTAGGCAGAACTGAATGGCAAATCAATGCAAACAGGGCTTCTCCATCCTGGATTCTCAAACTCAGGGCATAAGGATGCTCTCCCATGCCCTCTTTACCACAAGTCCTTTCAGCCTCTTCCAAATAAGCCACACAGAGGCAAAGACATGGAGAAGGTGGTCGAGGACTGGATGCAAGAACCTGGCATCTGCTGCCATGCCAGGAGCTCTGCCCTCCAGGGAGAGTGCTCATGTGGACAACTGTTGTGGAGAGATATCAGGTAGCTCTGCAATGGGGTCACTAAGGAACCAAGTCACATACCTAGGATAGAATCGCACATGTCTGCATACTGTTGGTCAGAAATCCCCACTCCTTGCCTAGCCAGGCCTGCCCTGTGATGGGACATTAGTAGAGTTTTACAGGCATGTAACAGATTGTGGAATCCAACTGCAAAAGGACCCTGTCAAAGAAACTTCAGAAAAGGCGTCATGTCCTATATGCCTAATGGTCAGAAGCCTTTGTCATCCACTGGAGCTCAAGACTGTGTGGGCAGGATGCAGAGAGGTCCTCACTCCCTCTCCCCATATAAAACTTCCAAGAAATAGATAATAGCCACATCAGGGATGTTGAGGACGTCTTCTTGGTATTAATAATGTGTTTAAGCCTGGGGATCTGGGCCACATGGGGAGTCCCATAATTGAATTGAATTGATTAAGCCCATTGCCTCCAATGGGCTTAATCAATTCAATTCAACAACCAACACACCTTGAGTGTCTTGAGTCCACTTCCTAGTGGGGACTCGGAGCTTCAAGAGAATGCTGTTCACACTGAGGGTCTCAGAGTCTCCTCATGGAGCAGGGATACTGCAAGGAAATCCAAGTCTCTTCTCATGCACAATTAGACTGAGTGGAGTCTCCTCTGGAGGTGGACCAAATCCCATAATTACCTGTGGTAGCTCTTTGAACACTATAAAATAGATCTCAAATGGCACTGAATAACATTCCTGTTTCAGTTTCTCATTTAACAATTAAGTGATACCCGCTTGGCACCTCCTCCTATCCATGCTCTCTGCTACCCAAGCTACCTTTCCCAGGGGTAAATGATTTGAGGAGACTTTAAAAACCAGCTCAGGAGATGCTGACAGCCTTGTGAAGAATGCTGAGGTTCACACTAAGGTGATAAAACTCCTTTTTTCCTGTTGCTTTGCTCTTCTCAACAGTCCAAGCTCTCAGTAGGTGCTGCTCTTCCATTTCTGTTTCGTGGATGGAAAAGTTCATGTTAAGCTGGTTCTGTAACGATTGGAAATGATAGAGGCCTCAAGAGTGATTTCTGAACGCTCCCCACATGAAAGCTAAGTGAAAGGCGACGCGATGTTTCTCCTAAATCCACACGATTCGTATTATGCTCAGGATGAGGCTGGCCCAGCACCATCCTGCTTGTTGTCCAAGTGCCCAAGTCCAAATACCCACCATGTAAACATCTCTCTGAAATGTCAGGCCAGGAAGGGCTGTAGGAGAAACCATGAGCCACATGCAGGTAGGCCTCCTATGTGTCGACACCTCTGCTCTCCCCTTAGGATTTAGTGT
This sequence comes from Bos taurus, assembly GCF_002263795.3. Lineage (NCBI taxonomy): Eukaryota > Metazoa > Chordata > Mammalia > Artiodactyla > Bovidae > Bos > Bos taurus. Next base: position 48,066,490 of record NC_037334.1, on the reverse strand, counting down.
TTGCTCTTTAAGAAAAAGAAAGCAAGCACAGACTGGGGGTAAACCCTGGATGTACCTATTACTGGCTGTATATCCCTAGCAAGGTAGCCTGGCCCCTTTAAGCCTCTGTATTCATATGTAGATCAAAGATGATAATAATAACTATCCTGTAGGGTTGTTATCCAGCTCAAATTTGATAACGTATAAAAATGTATTAAAAGTATACCATCTGCCAACACCCAATACATATTACATGTGAAGATACAAAGACCAATAAAGGCTGGTCAGTGCTATCATTTCTCCCTAATTCTCCAAAGAAAATCTTCTTACTGCAAGCTCAAAGCTCCGTTTGGCCTGCTAAAAATCCAGGGAATGCCTGGGCTGCAAAAAGACTCCATGGGGGAGAGTGGAGTCTCTTGGTAATGGCAAAAGACCACTTGAGGAGCCCTGAACATAGACCAGGTCTTCCAACATGGCTGGCTTGATCTCAAAGTGGCTCCCGAGAGGGGCTGACCTGCTCTGTTTCTGTGATCTGGCAGGCGCTGGTGGCCAGTGGAGCAGGGTGTGGGAGGAGAACTGCCCAGAACACGAAAATCTCCCAGTCTGTCTCACCTGTCAGCGATGCCGCCGCAGTTAACTTAATGATGCCCTTGGGGCATAAGCTGGTTCTGTGCCTGGCTGAGAAGGTGAGAGGGACATGGGGATTTCTCCTGCATTCTTCTAATGAAGAAGACACTTTATTTTTTTCTTTTTTGAAAGCATCTTCAGGGAGATTTTAGGGGCTTTCAGATAAGCAAGGCTCCTTCTTCCTACTTTTGATTGACGAATATTGCCTTCCCTGGTATGCGTGCTTGTGTGTGTGTTTTGTTTGGTGTTTTTTGGTTGCAATTTCCTTAGTCTATTTGTCTTGCTGACTGAAATACCAGAAGGGGAAATATTTGGAGAGAGATTTTTCTACTCAAAAAATGGCAGAAAGAATTTAGATAACTGCATTTTTATATACCACAAAACGAAAGAAAAAATTTATTTACACACATATATTTATACACATATATGTATATACAGTGGGACAGGATTTCAACTTTATAAGCAGAGTGTATTTGCCTGTCATGCTTATCAAACAGGAGCTTAGAAATAGTGGCAAACTAGATCATAAGGAAAGCAAGAAGGGAAAGTAAAATCCTCTGCATGCCTATTATGTGCTAGGAATAGGCTAATAGTTTTTATATGCTATTATCTCCCCAACAGCCCCATAAAATAAATGCCATTTTTACCCCTACTTTACAAAAGTGAGGTTGAGACTGTCTGAAATTATGCAGTTTTCAAGCAGTAGAGCCTGGATTTGTCTATGGTTTTTGACCACTGTTTTGTCTCTAGGCTCCAAGATAGTTGGGTAGAGGAAATTTTGCATTTCTCCAGTAAAAACATTAAATTTTAGCATTCAAGTATACAAGGTCTTACTGCGATTATTTTGACTATTTCCAACTTTGACATTTTCAAAGTTGCTTAAAATGACTATACTCTGTTGAGGTAGAAAGAAAATTAACTGGGATAAATAAAAGTTAATTAAATACACATTTTAAAATTATTATATTTATTGTATTAATAGCTATGTAATGGTCATCTACCCAGTTGTATAGAAACTAAAGAGAGGAAGACATACATGGTGGAAAAGATTTTAAAACTGAAAGGATCTCAGTTCAAATCTCTGCTAGTTTACTAATCAGCTATGTCATCTGAAGGCAAATAACTTATTTTCCTGCTTTTAACTTTGCTTGTCTGTTAAATGAAAAAAGTGACATCTCCCTTAAAGAGTTCTTAAGTATACTCACATTTAAAGTGTGTAAAGCATTTAGAACCAAGTAGATATGACACGTGTTAGACTCTAGGGACATTGTGATCACTATTCACAAATATTTATTGCATCCTATGTCCTGGGTGCTTGCGAGATGCTAGATTTATTTTTAAGCAGATCAGCTGTTCAAAGATAGGTGCGCTAAACCTGGTCAGTCAAATGGCAAATATTAAAGAGTGGGAACATTTCCACTTTAGGAAAGATTTCTCAGACATACCTCCTCCTGGGAGAGATTCACAAATACCATCTTCATTTGCAGTAGCAAACCCCTCTTCTCCATGGATGGATATATTTAGTTTTCTTCTCATAGTTATACATACAGTTGTCAAACTTGTCCATCCCTTCGTAGTTACTAAATTTAATTCTGAAGAAGAAAAGAATTCATATGAGACATTCAAAAAGGATATTTTACGAGGAGATTTATAACCATTTGGAAGAATTCTTCATCCTTTCACAAAGAACTGTGTGACTCTTTACAATATTCTGCCGAACTGGTTTCCAGTCTTTTGGCCTTATTCCACCTGCCCTGAGAACTCCTGTTCAGAGCTGCTTAATTAACTGGAGCCTGAACTACTATAGTGTGTGTGATTTTTTTTTTTCTTTTTTAAGTTGCCTGTTCAAATTGATGGAGTGTTCAAAGTGAAATTTATGAAGGCAGACAAGGGAAGCTGTTATTTTCCCCAGGGTCAAGGTTTTTTATTTGCTGGTTTCTTCTTGGGGGCAGACCCAAGAACTTCTGAACCCCCACTAGCCATTACCTACTTGTAAAAGGACAAACTAATTAATCATACTCTTTTTTGAGGGGGTGGAAAAGACCAAAAGCCTCTGCCCAAAGCCCTTTGATCACTTGTTGTTAATGAAACAAAACAAAATCAATAACTATAAAGCAGAAAAAATAGTGTCTAAGACCTTAATTGAGGCTGTTTCATAACAGAACAGGCATTTAATGAATTTTCATGTCTTCCTTTCCTATGCCTATAATATTTTGACAGATTGTTGTTTGTCAGGGTGGGATGTACTGGGAAGGCTTAGGAGGGGAATTAGCCAAAAGGAAATGTGGCTGATTGAGTTCGTAATTTGTCTTTGTGTAGAATAATATCCTTTGTGGTAGAAAATCGTAGTGTATTACCCTGTATAAATTAGTTTATGTAGTTTCCCTACCCAGTGGGAAGGAGGAGTGAGAATTAGTCTAACCAACTCTGCCCAGGGGAATGGCATTATGAGAAGGTGGTTAATGGCATTTATTAAGTACATTCTTAGTTTCTGGGCAAAGAAAAGGGACCTTTGAAAACAGAACAGCATTGTTTTTACATTCCTAATCTGAACCTGAGCCACAGTCAGCTCCTGGTCTTATTTTTGTTCACTGTATAGAGCTTCTCCATCTTTGGCTGCAAAGAATATAATCAATCTGATTCCGGTGTTGACCATCTGGTGATGTCCATGTGTAGAGTCTTCTCTTGTGTTGTTGGAAGAGGGTGTTTGCTATGACCAGTGCATTTTCTTGGCAAAACTCTATTAGTCTTTGCCTTGCTTCATTCCGTATTCCAAGGCCAAATTTGCCTGTTACTCCAGGTGTTTCTTGACTTCCTACTTTTGCATTCCAGTCCCCTATAATGTAAAGGACATCGTTTTTGGGTGTTAGTTCTAAAAGGTCTTGTAGGTCTTCATAGAACTGTTCAACTTTAGCTTCTTCAGCATTACTGGTTGGGGCATAGACTTGGATTACTGTGATATTGAATGATTTGTCTTGGAAACGAAGAGAGATCATTCTTTTATTTTTGAGATTGCATACAAGTACTGTACTCTTTTTTTGACCATGATGGCTACTCCATTTCTTCTAAGGGATTCCTGCCTGCAGTAGTAGATATAATGGCCATCTGAGTTAAATTCACCCATTCTAGTCCATTTTAGTTCGCTGATTCAATGCCAAAGAATGCTCAAACTACCACACAATTGCACTCATCTCAGACGCTAGTAAAGTAATGCTCAAAATTCTCCGAGCCATGCTTCAGCAGTACATGAACCGTGAACTTCCAGATGTTCAAGCTGGTTTTAGAAAAGGCAGAGGAACCAGAGATCAAATTGCCAACATCTGCTGGATCATCAAAAAAGCAAGAGAGTTCCAGAAAAACATCTATTTCTGCTTTATTGACTATGCCAAAGCCTTTGACTGTGTGGATCACAATAAACTGTGGACAATTCTGAAAGAGATGGGAATACCAGACCATCTGACCTGCCTCTTGAGAAACCTATATGCAGGTCAGGAAGCAACAGTTAGAACTGGAACATGGAACAACAGACTGGTTCCAAATAGGAAAAGGAGTACGTCAAGGCTGTATATTATCACCCTGTTTATTTAACTTATATGAAGAGTACATCATGAGAAACACTGGGCTGGAAGAAGCACAAGCTGGAATCAAGATTTCTGGGAGGAATATCAATAACCTCAGATATGCAGATGACACCACCCTTATGGCAGAAAGTGAAGAGGAACTAAAAGGCCTCTTGATGAAAATGAAAGTGGAGACTGAAAAAGTTGGCTTAAAGCTCAACATTCAGAAAATGAAGATCATGGCATCTGGTCCCATTACTTCATTCATGGGAATTAGATAGGGAAACAGTGGAAACAGTGTCAGACTTTATTTTTTTGGGCTCCAAAATCACTGCAGATGGTGACTGCAGCCATGAAATTAAAAGATGCTTACTCCTTGGAAGGAAAGTTATGACCAACCTAGACACATATTGAAAAGCAGAGACATTACTTTGCCAACAAAGGTCCATCTAGTCAAGGCTATGGTTTTTCCAGTGGTCATGTATGGATGTGAGAGTTGGACTGTGAAGAAAGCTGAGCACCGAAGAATTGATGCTTTTGAACTGTGGTGTTGGAGAAGACTCTTGAGAGTCCCTTGGACTGCAAGGAGATCCAACCAGTCCATTCTGAAGATCAGCCCTGGGATTTCTTTGGAAGGAATGATGCTAAAGCTGAAACCCCAGTACTTTGGCCACCTCATGCGAAGAGTTGACTCATTGGAAAAGTCTTGATGCTGGGAGGGATTGGGGGCAGGAGGAGAAGGGGACGACAGAGGATGAGATGGCTGGATGGCATCACCGACTCGATGGATGTGAGTGTGAGTGAACTCCAGGAGATGGTGATGGACAGGGAGGCCTGGCGTGCTGTGATTCATGGTGTTGCAGAGTCAGACATGACTGAGCTACTAAACTGAACTGAACTGAATCTGAACCTAATTCCACTTTTATGCATATCTTTACTATTTGATAACTTGGGATAGAGAAAATATATTAATCTGAAGGAAATTAATTCCTTTTACATTCGTGCTTTGAAATCTTAAAACATGAGTGGGCCCTGAATCTAATATTCATTAACCACTCTTTATAAATGTTCTCACCTCTGCCTGGGCATAAAAAAAAAAAAAGAATAATAAAGACATATTCATTCCGATTTCCCATCCCTAGAGCTTCTGGTTTGGTAGGTCTCAGACAGAAACAGAATTTACTTTTCTACCAAGGTCCCAGGTGATACTCATGTTACTGATCTTGGAACTGTAATTTTGTTGTTGTGGTGGCTCAGCTGCTAAGTCATGTTTGACTGTGACCTCATAGCATATCAGGTTCCTCTGCCCTCCACTATCTCCCAGAGTTTGCTCAGATTCATGTTCACTGAGTCAGTGATGTTATCTAACCATCTCATCCTCTGCTGCCCATTTCTCCTCTTGCCTTCAATCTTTCGCAGCATCAGAATGTTTTCCAATGAGTCAGCTCTTTGAATCAGGTCATCAAAGTATTGGAGCTTCAGCTTCAGCAACAGTCCTTCCAATGAATATTCAGGATTGATTTCCTTTAGAATTGACTGGTTTGATCTCCTTACAATCCAAGGAGCTCTCAAGAGTCTTCTCCAGAACCACAATTCAAAAGCATCAATTCTTCAGTGCTCAGCTTTATGGTCCAACTTGCATCAGTACCTGACTACTGGAAAACCTTTGTTGGCAAAGTGGTGTCTCTGTTCTTTAAAATGCTCTCTAGGTTTGTCATAGTTTTCCTTCCAAGGAGCAAGTATCTTTTAATTTCATGGCTGCAGTCACCATCTGCAGTGATTTTGGAGCCTAAGAAAATAAAATCCTTATTATATTTATTTTATTTTCTTGGAACTGTGATAGGGAAGAACAAATCTGACTCCATATTAGCTCTGTTTCTTTTACTTTAACCTTTGTATTCTATTGTTTTTGCTTCAAGTTAAGAATGTTGCCTATAGCCTGAAATATACAGGATAACCCATTCTCAAGACTATGATGTTTAGGGGTGTAACACTTTTCCATTCATACAGAGATAAAAAGTTGCAAAACAGGGAAGAATATTTGTCCTGTTAGAGATTTACAGGAATATCCTGACCTGACCTATGTAGATAGCTGCAATAACAAATAATTCCAACACCAATAAATTTGCAGCAACCAACCACACCCCTCTCTCATCCTTTACAGATGCCCAGCTGAAACTCTTCGGGTAGTTCAGGGTTTTGGCAGGGGCAGGGGCGGGCACATGAGCCACTCCTTTGTTTTCCTCAAATGGACGTGCAATAAAGCTTCCTTTGCTTCAGATTCTGATGTTTCACTACTGTTTGGCCTCACTGTGCATTGGGCGCACAAACTTGCATTTGATAACAGAACCACACCTTGGAAATCAGTGACCTAAGGTAGGGGTCAGCAAACTATGGTCAGTCAAATGCAGCTGTCTCTTGTTTTTGTAAATAAAATTTTAGTAGATCATAGCCATGCTCATTCATTTATATACTGTTTATGGCTCTCATCAAAATATAATGGGCACAGTTAAGTAACTACAGCCATATAAGTCATAAAGCCTAAATTACTGTCTGAATCTTTACAGAAAAAAATTAGCCAATTCCTGATCTGGAAGAGAATGGTCTGATTTTAAGCTTTTATTTGGGGATAGAAATGCCAGATAAAATACAGAGCACTCTGTAAAATTTAAACTTCACATAAACAATTTTTTTAGTGTTAGTAACCCAAATATTTTATGCATAAAACCACTTTGGAAAACAGTCCAGCAGTTTCTTGCCAACTTAAATACACATGTGCCATATGATGCAGTCACTATACTCGGAAGCATTTACAAAGGGAAATGAAAAATATGTCCATACAAAGACTTGTGTGTGTTTGCAGCAGAAATATAGCTAAAATAAATGAATATAGAATAAAACAAAATAAAGCAATAACTGCAAAAATCTGAAAACAACTCAAATACCCATCATTAGGTGAATGGATAGATAAATTGTGGCATACAACTGAACATTACTCAGGAGTAAAAAGGAAAGTTGGATGCATGCAATCACATGAGTGATCTCAAAACAAGTATGCTAAGTGAAAGAAGTCTGACAAGAGTACATATTGCATGATACTATTTACATAAAATTCTGTAATATGCAAAATATTCTATAGTGACAGCTAATCAGTGGCTGCCTGGGGACTGGAAGAGCAGAGAAGGATGCAAGGAAGGGTTTACAAAGGAACATCACTCCAAAAGTGATGGATATGTTCATTACCTTGTTTGTGGTATGGATTTCGCAGGTGTATACAGATCACAAAACATATCAAAGTGTATATTTTAGGTACGTGTAGTTAATTGTGTGTCAATTTCCCCTCTATCACACTGTATAAAACCATGCTCAACACTTCACTTTCTAGTTCCATTCACTCTCTACTACCTCTGAGTCCTATCTGAGAATGAAGGCTGGAGTAGATGCTGACTTACTCTGGCCACAGCTGCATCTATCTGAACTCTTTGAAGTTGGGAGTCTAATCCTTCCTATTAGATCGTAAGGTCCTGGAAGGCAAATTCTTATACTTAGACGTCTTCAGTGCTGCACCTGCTGGCTTCCTGCTCCTGCTTTGCCACTTAACTACAATTACAATCTGTTCTGTGTTCTGAGTCTGCTGCGTAATTAGACGTCAGTCCAACCCTACCCTCGAACTGCCTTCTAGCCCTGCCAGAAATGTCTGTCTGCTGGCTGCCCAGAGTCTTCAGCTCTCAGTCCTGGCCTGAAACAGCCTCAGGCCATGTCACTGAAAAATAAACATGCCTTCTGCCTGTTTGTATTTGTGTCTCCCCAGGGGCTTCTGCTGGCTTCACGGGTTGGGCTTATCTACTGTGTCCCAGAGAGTGGACTGAAGAGCAACCTTGATCTAATTTGTCTGGGAGTGAGGTCTGAAGGTTCAAACTTGAGGCTGGTGTCACTTAACTGATATTATTTCCCTTGGTTATCTGCCCTGGCTGACAGGATCTGATGAGAGCAGAGAGATGTCTCATTTCTCTCCCTGCCCCAGAGAGAGGAGGTGGCCAGGGAGCTAGACAGATATGTAGTCTTATCTCTCCAGCAGCAACTGAGTCTGGGAATTCCAAGTCAAAAAGACATCACTACTTGGGAGCAGTGTTTCCCCAGCTACCTTCCATGAAACACTAATAACTTTCCTCAAAACTGACCTCTGTGTAGAGCTCATCATGATCATCAAATATTAAATAAATACAAAATTATATAGTAGATTGAAAAAAGCCCTTATAAGTGAGTGATGACATGGTACATTTCTTGTGCTGTAAGGAATTGGGAATCAGGGTGTGCCTTTGTGCTAAGTTGCGTCAGCTGCCTCCGATTCTTTGCGACCCTACGGACTGTAGCCCACAGGCTCCTCTGTCCATGGATTCTCCAGGCAAAATACTGGAGTGGGTTGCCATTTCTTCCTCCAGGGGATCTCCCCGACCCAGGGATTGAGCCTGCGTCTCTTATATCTCCTACATTGGCCAATGGGTTCTTTACCACTACCACCACCTGGGAAGCCCAGGAATCAAAGTCTAATTAATAATAAAGATGCCCACCCCGAATAACCATACTTTCCTGTTCTGCAGCTTGATCATGTATGAATTACCTGCAACTCTTTGCGATCTTACAGGGGATTTTCCCAGTTCCGATAATGGACTTCACAAAGTGAGGAAGACCCAGGTGGGCTTCACTGTGGGGACAGTGGGATGGGGGCAGTGAGGCTGGCTCAGCAGGGCAGAGCACTGAAGCTCAACACACACTTGTGTTTTGCAAGGATCAAGGCCCCTTAAAGGGTACAGGAGAGACCACGGGTCCTACTCACACCCACGGGCCACAGGGAACCCATCTTCCCCTCCCACTTCCCACTGGAGGGCTGGGAAGTCTGCTCCACTCCAGCGTTTAAGTCTCTCTGGGTCAGACTCCAGATCTCTTAATGTGGTCCACCGCAGACTCCTGCTTGCCCCCAGGGCAACATTTATTAAGCAGAAACAATAAAAATGTCCCCTGTGCACTCCGTTCTGCAGTAGATACCCTTGAGTATGCAGCTTATTCAACCCTCACAACAACCCTATAAGTTAGCACTTATTATGCCCATTATACAGCTAAGGAAGTTGAGAATTTGGGGGCCAACTGATGCTTCTCAAACCTTAGTGTGTGTCTGAATCACCTGGAGATCTTGTCAAAGGCAGGATCTGGTTGAGGTGGGTTCCAGGAGTCTGCATTTCTAATCTGTGTAGGCAAATACCACAGGCTTAGTGGTTGGGGATGTAGTCAGCCATAGGAACAGGGCTGGCACTGAACTGGGTTCTTCTACTCACCAGTCGGTTGTGTGAGGCACAGGGATGCACTGCCCTTGAGGACTCCCCATCCAGCCAGCGAGGCAGACACCTCCCCAGGTGACACAAGTTTTGAAGTGCTGCCTTAATGCTGGGAACAAATTCCTGCTGGTTGGAGCCACAGATGAAGAGGGAGGGAGTCATCCTGTCTGGGGAGCAGAAGGTCAGGGAGGAGCTCACAGAGCTCAGCCTTCAAGGAGGAGCAGGAGTCAGCCCCAGGGGAGGAGGGAGATGGCATCAAAGGACATTTCAGTCTGAAAGGGCAGCACAGGCAAAGGCCCGAAGCTGTGACAGCCAGCGCTGTGTTCCGGAACGGTGAGAATTCTAGTGTGGCTGGAGTGTGCCCTCTGCTCCCATCTGTACAGTACTCGGCTTTTGTTAACAATCCCTGCTGGCTGCCAGGCTTGAGTCACTTGCTTGCACTGCAGGCCCTGAGTAAGTAGGTCAGGAAGGTGGTGGGGGCTGCAGCCTGGTGCTGGGAGGGCTAGGATCTGCCCACCTGCTCGGGTCTTTCCCTCCTCCTTCTCTTTCCTGAGCATCCCAGACCAGGTGAGACAGAGAGGAAGGAGGTGCTCTGGCTGTTCCCCCAGAAGTGAGAGCACTGAGGAACAGGGGGAAGGGGCTCACCATCCAAGGCTTCTTAACCCTGGATATGTGACAGTCACCTGGGAGACACACACACACAGAGCTTCAGCAGGTCTGGGGGTTGAAGCTCTGGCATCAGTATTTGAAACACTGCCCAGGAGATTCACGTGTGGGGCCAGCCTTGGGAAGGACTGATGTGCACAAACTTAGAGAAGCTTGGGACAGAGGGAGCCAACATGATCCCTGGGGGCAGGGATAAATATGTCAGACACTGGCACAGAGGGGAGAAATACACACTTTGCTTCCAGGACTGAAACAAAAGAGGGTAAGAGGGGTGTGCCTAAACTCTATGCAGTTTGCCAGGATTTTCTAAGATTAAATTCTGTTTTTAATAATCTTTATGGATCTCATCTGATTATATTGGAAGTATACAGCTGCTTGCGGAATATTTGAAAATGTTCAAAAACATGAGAAGAAGAAAATAAAAATCTGACCACCCAGAGGTAATCACCCTTACAGTATGTGTCTTTCTAGTCTTTTTTTCAGTCACGTTTGTAATCAACACATATCCACATGTAACTATCCATACAGGATCGAATTGCCCATACAACTCTCACTCCCTCATAGTACATTTCATGTTTGTTTCATTGTTCATGGTTCCCCCCACATAGCTGAAGAAATATCTACAGGCAAGACCTCTGTCTGTTCTCCTGCCCTCCATATCCCCAGTGTCCAGAGGAACTAGCACACAGCAGGCACGCCATACTTTTGTGTTGAGTGGTGAGCACCATAATTGTTTAAGGTCAAGGGCATTGAAGTTGGATCTGGGTATGACCCCACCTCAGTCACTTACTTGGACAAACTACCTAAATCTGCTAACCCTCAGTCTTCCTCATCCATGCAATGGGCATAAGAAGAAAACCAGCCAAACACTGAATCTTTAAAAATGTTTCATATCTGTCCTAGCTCATAGCGAGTCATAAGTAAAATGTTAGCTATCTTATATTTTATATTAGGCAAATCCTCTCAGAAGTTTGAAAAGAAAGGATAGGCCACACAATCCACTGGTATGGAGAGAGGATCTGCATATCTTAGAGGCACACAGACCTGAGAAAAAGAAGCAGTGAACTTCAGTTGACCTTATCTACAAAGCTCATTTTTAGAAGACCAAGAGGGAAAAAAAAAGAGCAAATTCAGAGTATTCAAGACACATGAAAAGCACTTCAGGATAATGCTCAATAAAAAGTTAAATGTAATTCACCAACCACTTTTCCCCATCTCCCAAATCCTTATTCAGAGGGCAGGGTCATGACCTGCCAATGCTCCCTTATCTGATTCTCCTGAAGACATCCTTGTTTGTTTACATATCCCCCTGCAGGACTCCTTGAATCAAGAGGGAGGCTTTGGCTCTCTCTCTGGGGAAAAGCTGACGTGGATCCCATGTCATGCTTTAATCATCAAGAGTTGTCTTTAATTACATTATGATATGAGCACCATAACATAAGCTTAAGTAGAGGAAAACATCTCCAGCATCTAGGACAGAGCCTTCCACAAAGTAAACTAAATACTCAATATATATATTTGTTGAATAAAAGATTGATATCTTGCATACTGATTTCATGTGATTGGGTTTCATTTTACTAAGTGCTACCTGTTTTTATCTCTACTGAACACAAACATCTGACCTTATATGAATGTTAGTAATTCTATTTTACCCTGAACATGACATACTCTGTCACATGGATCTTCTCGTTCTTCAAAGCTTTCAAAACCTTTAACCTGGAAAGCAAAGAAAGACCTTGCATTTTTCCCTAGGTTAATTGCCCACATCCATTGGATCATCGAAAAAGCAAGACAGTTCCAGAAAAACATCTGCTTTATTGACTATGCCAAAGCCTTTGACTGTGTGGATCACAAAAAACTGTGGAAAATTCTTAAAGAGATGGGAATAGGTCAGACCACCTGACCTGCCTCCTAAGAAATCTGTATGAGGTCAAGAAGCAACAGTTAGAACTGGACATGGACAATAGACTGGTTCCAAATTGGGAAAGGAGTACATCAAGGTTGTATATTATCACCCTGCTTATTTAACTTATATGCAGAGTACATCATGCAAAATGCTGGCTGGATGAAGCACAAGATGGAATCAAGATTGCCGGGAGAAATATCAATAACCTCAGATATGCAGATGACACCACCCTTATGGCAGAAAGTGAAGAAGAACTAAAGAGCCCCTTGATGAAAGTGAAAGAACAGAGTGAAAAAGTTGGCTTCAAACTCAACATTCAGAAAACTAAGATCATGGCATCTGGTTCTATCACTTCATGGCAAATAGATGGGAAAACAATGGAAACATTGAGAGAGCCCCAAACTTTATTTTGGGGGCTCCAAAATCACTGCAGATGGTAACTGCAGCCATGAAATTAAAAGATGCTTGCTCCTTGGAAGAAAAGCTATGACCAACATAGACAGCATATAAAAAAGCAGAGACATTATTTTGCTGACAAAGTCTGTCTAGCCAAAGCCATGGTTTTTCCAGTAATCATGTATGGATGTGAGAAATGGACCATAAAGAAAGCTGAGCACCAAAGAATTGATGCTTTTGAACTGTGGTTTTGGAGAAAACTCGTGAGAATCCCTTGGACTGCAAGGAGATCCAACCAGTAAATCCTAAAGGAAATCAGTCCTGAATATTCATTGGAAGGACTGATACTGAAGCTGAAGCTGTAATACTTTGGCCACCTGATGCAAAGAACTAACTTATTGGAAAAGACCCTGACTCTGGGAAAGATTAAAGGTGGGCAGAGAAGGGGACTACAGAGGATGAGATGCTGGATGGCATCACTAACTCTATGGACATGAGTTTGAGCAAGCTCCAGGAGTTGGTGATGGACAGGGAAGCCTGGGGTGCTGCAGTCCATGGGGTCACAAAGAGTCGGACGTGACTGAGTGACTGAACTGAACTGAACTGAACTGAATCCAGAATGGTTCTTGTCTCAATGCCTGGAAAGCATTTACGACATGTCACTCTTACTTTGGCCAGGCTGTCCTATAAGTAATGATCACTCTACTGTATTATCCATGGTGAATCTGGAGGCTGTGGCTTCAAAGAGCTATGGAAACCACAATGGACTACAGTGTAGGAGAGGCTGGTGGCAGCAGTCACTGAGTCAGAACTGCCAGCGCTTACCAAGAAATGTTTAACCTGCTCCCGTGGGAGCCACCACAGTGGTAAAGAATATGAACTTTGAATCAGACAGGCATGAGTATAAGTCGTGGTGCTGCCAGTTTCTTTTCTGTGACTTTGGACAAGTCATTTCATGTCTCTAAACCTTAGAAAGTGATAGCATGAGTGCCAAATTTATAGGGTCATTGTAAGGATTAAAGAGGATAGATGCAGAGTGTGGGTTTAACACAGGGTCTGGGATACTGAAAACATGCCATAAAAGTAGCAATCATTCAAACTGTAATTACAGGGGCTTTCTTGGTGGTCCAGGGGTTAAGAAACCACCTTGCGATGCAAGCCACACTGGTTTGATCCTTGGCCCAGGAAGAACCTGCATGCCATGGGGCAGCTGAGCCAGTGTGCCACAACTCATGAGCCTGTGCTCTGGAGCCCACGAACTGCAACTACTGAAGCCCCTGCTCCCAGAGCCCGTGCTCTGCAATAAGAGAACACACCACAGTGAGAAGCCTGCGCAGCACAACTAAGAGTAGCCCCCACTTGGTGCCACTAGAGAAAGACTGCGCCCAGCAATGAAGACACAATGCAGTCAAAAATACATACATACATAAATATTTTTTTTAATCATAATTACAAGTTAAAGTGATTGTAAAGCCAAGGTCCGCTCCTGAAAAAAAGATGGCACCAAGGGTTTCAAATGGCTTCCAAAGATCTGCTACTTATCCATTCCTTTTGGTCAGCTGATACACATGGAAGCTAAGATCAGAACAATACTATGAAGAGACAAGACCTTGGCCTGGCACAGAAAACGCTCCCTCCCTCGGACACCACCTTCCCAAGGCAGCAGTGAGAGCACCATCCATATTCCCCCCACCTCTGCTTCAAGCTTCACCTTCACTAAACCCCGTGGCTTCTGGAAAAAGAGAAGAGAGTAAAACCCTGCATGATATTTCATCGATATTTCATCCCTTTCCTGGGATGAAACCAGTAAGACAAGCTGTTTTTCATCATAGGTTAAATTCTTTTCAGACTCAAGGTAGCATAAATTTAGATCATAACATTCAATAGCTAAACAGCTACACAGCCACTAAATTGAATAAAAATCTAACATCAGGGCACCGCTGATGAATGCAGCCTTTGTGCAAGCCGCTTTTTATCATTTACTTGCTCATTTTTTTTAAGTGCCGAATTGCCTTCAGGTTGAGTCTTGAATTATTTTCTCCTCCCATGTATGAATGTTTCAAAAGCAAAACCTGGGATCAGAAGGATGCAGATGGAGAGAGGATTTGTGTGAGGGAGGCTGCTTAAGAAATGGTAGAAAGAACCTGGCCAAACTAGACTTCTCTCTAAGTGCTCAGAAAAAACAACGTATATGTTAGAACACCAACGTACCAACCTGCAGGGAAATGAGAAATTCTAAGATGATTACACATGTTCTTCCTATGACTCACACTCCTCTCCCTACACACCCTCTTGACATGTGAAGGCCAATAATAACCAGAAAGTGTCTCCTAAACAGGGGATCAGAACAACATATTCATTCAGTAAATGCTTACTGAACAGCTGCTATGAGTCTGGCTCTGTGCAAGGCACTGTGAATGATAAAGCAAATCATACTTCACTTCTCCCATTGTATAATCCATGGTCTAAGCAAGGACATAAACAGGTAGAGAAGTGAGTATGAAATGATGTGGAACTTGCATAATGTGATATGGTGCTATGGGAAAGTATACGATGCTACGGGAGCCTGGGGAACAGGCCTCTCTCACTAAGAGAGGCTGGAGTGGTTCATCTTAGAAGTGGCAGATGAACACAGGAGAAGGCTGGTAAGGAGAGGGAGGCAGGGAAGAGTGTCCAAGTCCTAGTTATCTTGGCTTGTTAACCACAGACCTTTTGCTCTGCTGGGTTGTTTGAAGACAGATACTATTTCCACAGTAGACATATAGTTTCCTCAAAGTCCAGACCAGTTCTGGATACCGTTACCTCTGGACATCACTCAGAAGGCTAGTTTCAGTGTCTCCCTTGGTGAGTATCCCACTGAGTAACATCCTCTTGTTGAAAAAAATCAAACTAACCTCACTGGCCTAGAATACTTTCTATCTTTGACTTTGTATACATCTACTCCGGTCTATTATGTTTTGGTCTTTTGCTCATTTCTCAGAAGGCAATTAGATATTTCTTATGGCCAGGTTGTTTGTTCAGGGGTCATATCCCTTGATGTACATCTATGTATTACCTATATGATGACTCTTGCAAGTTATAAGGAAGATTGTTCTCGATCTGACAACCACTGAAACATAACAGGCTGAGAGTACATTGTAAGCAGTTCTCTTATATTCTAGTGGCCACACATCTCTGGACAATGCTTTATTTATTCTTCATTTGCTCATTGGTAAATTGATTATATAGGTGTCCTGTCCCACAGAGTAGAGGTAAGATGTTGAACAAAAAGCAGACACAGTCAAGGTCTCTAACTGTGAATTCCTTCACAGTCCAGGAGAGGAGACAAAGATAATCAAGTAATTAAGGACTCATATGTAAATTTGCAACTGTGATCATGCTACATATATATATATATATATATATATATATATATATATATATATATATATATGAGTGATGGTGGCAAGAGAGAAGCTAAAATATGAATGTAGTCATCTTCCACATGATAGGAAAGGAGTTAATTCCAGTCCACACGGTCCAATAGAACCGACTCAAATCAGCCAGCACAACTGTGAAAGAGGGTGCAGTTTACTAAGAACTAAGGACACAGAGTCTGACTACAAAATAGGGCTCAGCTTCTAAATCTGAGGCTCAGGGAGAATTATTCTGGACATGTAGCCAAATCCATCAATATCCTGTGTCCTAGCCCAGTGACCTCAGTTGACCAGAGATGGCAAATCGTCTGTCTTTATTTGGGTAAGCATCTTAGCATTCTGAGAGGTCTGGAAATAAGTCAAGAGCTGGTGAAGTATGTAAAACACACCCATAAGTATTAACACTTCAGTATCTGGTTTTGACAGGTTTTGCAATCATAAGAACATGTGTGTGTATTTGTTCTCTGTGGCAATGCTTCCCAACCTTTCCCATGACATGAGACAAATCATATTTTAAAAGAATATTGGGGTTGCTATGCTAACTGGAGGGATTTGGAACCCTATCTGTGGCTGTTCTTTGCAGAATGCAATCGGGCCACAGATTCTGGCCAACTCAAGTCTCACATTCTTGCCTCACAGTTGAGGGCATCAATTCTTGACACACCCTGGGCAAACTAAGGGATAAATAGCAATTTACATTGTATGAAGTAGGTAAGTTGACTGACCCATGGGGTTTGTTACTTTGATTTTAAATGGTTAACTGGTAACTTGTGATTTTAACTTGAAATATATAGGATAATTTGATTGTATTTGTAAACTGTTTATTTGATAATTGGATCCCTTACATCCAAAAGTTGACATTTATTAGCTTCGAAAGCAGAGTTCAAGTGTCTAAGAAAATTATGGTTGAGTTTAGTTCTGCCTAAAACTGTGCCCTGAGAGAATCAGATCCATTACATGTATGATTGCAATTTGAAACATCTAAGAAGATATGATTAATTAAGTAAGTTAGATTAAATGTTATGGAAAATAGAATCTGTTAAATTTACAACTAACATCACTATTAATCAAAGTATATTAATTATATAACAAATTAAACATTTATTATTTCATGACTAAAGATTTATAAATTTAAAAAGTGATTCACTCTTGAGATTAAAACTTACAGCTAACTTTAAAAAATTTAAATTTCTGTAATTTAGTGTTAATTAAAACATAAGGAACAGTAAATATTCCACTGAATGTGTAAATCCACCCACATACAATACAAAACTCAATTGACAACATGAAGATAAGGGCATAATCAGCAAGAATACATGAACACAGAGTTTGATTTAGTCTAGGTACCCCACTCCAGTACTCTTGCCTGGCAAATCCCATGGACCAAGGAGCCTGGTGGGCTACAGTCCATAGTGTTGCTAAGAGTTGGACACGACTGAGTGACTTCACTTTCACTTTTCACTTTCATGCATTGGAGAAGGCAATGGCAACCCGCTCCAGTGTTCTTGCCTGGAGAATCCCAGGGACGGCAGAGCCTGGTGGGCTGCCATCTATGGGGTCGCACAGAGTCGAACACGACTGAAGTGACTTGGTGGCAGCAGCAGCAGCAGCAGGGGGCCAAAAAGATTCTTCCAGAAGAAATGCGGGGAGGAGAGGAGAGTACTGCAGGAGGAGATGGAGTAGAAGGAGCAGGGGAACACGAAGAGGTAAAGAGGATGCACTGGGGGTCTGTGTAAAGGCCTTGGAGTAGCCTGAGGCTTTGGGAAATATAAACACTATGAGCCAGTCTACAGCACCAACAAGAGAGAGCAGAAAGCCAGAACCTCAAGTGTGTGCTCACCTCCTTTAGTGTCCTGTGTGAGAATCCTCTCTTTAAAGAGGCTTCTTTCACCACCTTTCTAAAATCGCTCCTAGCTGGTTACTCTCTAAGCCCTGCACTACTTAATATTTCTTCATAGTCCTTATCACCCCTGAAAATAAGTCTCTATTTCTTATACTTTTTAATTGTTAATCTCCCGCACTAGAATATATATTCATGGCTCCATGATGAGGACAGGAGCTTTATTTGTTTTGTTCATCACTGTTTCCTTGGTGCTTTGAGAAGTGCGTGGGCCTCCCAAGTGGCGCTAGTGGGAAAGAGCCCATCTGCCAACGCAGGAGACGTAAGAGATGCAGGTTCAATCCCTGGGTCAGGAAGATCCTCTGGAAGAGGGCATGGCAACCCACTCCAGTTGTCTTACCTGGAGAATCCCATGGACAGAGGAGCGTGGAGGGCTACAGTCCACAGGGTCGCCAAGAGTCAGACACAACTCAGTGACTTAACATGCATGTTTCCATGGTACTTTGAACAGTGTGTGTATTCAAAACATGTTCTTAAAGCAATGAGTCAAGCAATGCAAGAATAAACACAAGAAGGGCCTTGTAGACCATTCTAAAGATTTTGGTCTTCCAGCTAAGAGTAGGCAGGAGGTCTGGTCAGTTTGCATTTAAAAAATACTTGGCTAACCATACAGTAAACACAAATGAAAAATGGTGGCTACTTTGACTAAGATTGTGACAGTGGAAAGAGATATGTACAGATTTGGAAGTTGGGAGAGCTTGTTGACAGATTGGATATGCAGAGATGAAAGAGGAGGTCAAGTTTGGCTCCTGTGATTGAGGCTTATGGAACTGGACATATGGGGATGCTATTCACTGAGACAGAGGATGATGAAAAAGGACTAAACTTGACATTGTAGATATGCTAAGATCAAGGTACCTAGAAAGCATTCAAGTGTACATGCCAGATTGACAGATCTATGTTCTGGAAGCTGAGCTGAAGATTTATATCAATGGTTCATCATGTGTAAGTAATAACTGAATCTATGGTAATCAATGAAACCAAGGCAGAAAATAGAGTTAAAAATACAGAGTGCAAAGTACAGGGGTCCTATGACTAAGTCTCAACTAACTCTAATATTTAATGACCTAAATAGGGATTGAACAGAGATGTAAGAGGAACATCAGGAAGGTATCATGTCACAGAAGCCAAAGAGAGCGTGTATTTCAAGAAGGTAGGGAGTGATCAGTTAATATGAAGAAATACTCCAGAGATGTTAAACAATGGAGAGCTGAAAGATGGTCATTGGATTTAGAAACATGGTGGTTACTGGTCACCTTAGCAAGCACTGGCTTGATCATAAGGCATTTTGGACTTGGTGAGCAGTAAGTGGTGAGGAAGTGGAGACATGAGTAAAGGTAACTCTTGCAGAAGGACAGGCTGTAAAGGGAAGGGAAGTGGAGGGAGACATAGTATTAGAAAAGGAATTTTTAAGTAGAGGATTGATTTCACTAGTTTTTAATAACAGGGACTTGAGCATGTTTAGACGGAGAAGGCAATGGCACCCCACTCCAGTACTCTTGCCTGGCAAATCCCATGGACTGAGGAGCCTGGTAGGCTGCAGTCTATTGGTCACTAAGAGTCGGACACGACTAAGCGATTTCACTTTCACATTTCACTTTCATGCATTGGAGAAGGAAATGGGAACCCACTCCAGCGTTCTTGCCTGGAGAATCCCAGGGACAGCGGAGCCTGGTGGGCTGCCGTCTATGGGGTTGCACAGAGTCGGACACGACTGAAGCGACTTAGCAGCAGCAGAGCATGTTTAGATGCTGGTGGTTTCAAGAAAAAGGTTGAAAGGAGAAAGAAGAATCTATAGTCCACATGCAGTCCCAGAGAAAAGGGAAAATGGAGAGAAGGAAGAAAGAGAGAGAGCAAGCAGAAAAAAGTCTGTAGATTTAGGGTTGGGAACTGAGAGCATTGTCCATATGATAGCTGTACAGCATGGATTATTCTCCAGTGATTTACATATGTAATTCCTGTCACCTCCTCTAGGAAGTCTTCCATGATATCCCTTGTAACTTCTTAACCAGTAATCTCTGTGCTTCCCTGGTATCTTGTGTCTTTCTCTCTACTGGAGCAAGTGATACTGATTTAAATTTTAATTTACATGTAAATACCTATTCTATTGTACCATACCTTCCTGGGTCTTCTTGAAGGCAGACGATGCCTTACTCTTACCTTGATTCCCAGGACTGGCACAGAACAGGTGTTAATGAACTGAGCTGGCCCATACTCACACTATAAATCCTTAGCATGTAGGTATCATCTTTTTACTATCTTTTGACTACTCTCTAGTAAGGCTGAGTGTCCAAGTGATAGTGCTTTCTGCTTACAGATGCCTCTTCCACTAGCCATCCTACTCATGTGACAACCATTAGAACATGGGTAAGGTGGAAGTTAATAAGTAGAACAGGAAAAAAAAGTTTCCATTGTCAAAATCAGTTTAATAGACTAGGACTTCCCTGGTGGCTCAGCTGGGAAAGAATCTGCCTGCAATGCAGGAGACCCCAGTTCGATTCCTGGGTTGGGAAGATCCCCTGGAGAAGGGATAGGCTATCCACTCCAGTATTCTGGGTTTCCCTGGTGGCTCAGTCAGTAAAGAACCTGCCTGCAATGCAGAAGACCAGGGTAAATTTCCAGAATCTTTCATATGGTAATATTGGTTATGAGTCTTCAAGAAGGGGGTATAATTGAAACGCAGTAGTACTCTTTTCTGTTGTGAGAGTGGGGAGTGGTTGTTTTCACATCACATTCTTTCAGGAACACTGCAAAGACCCACATGGCCATAGCCCATCAATGAAATAATGCTGGGTTGTTAGAGGTTCCTGACCTTTACAATCACATGGCTCTAATTTGTACATTCCATTGAACTAGAGCTGTGATACTTGTAAAGGCTGTGGTTTACACACACATACTCTATCTCTTGCTTGTTTCAGAATTCTTATTGCTCCTAACATCTCTCCCTTCCCCCTTCTCCCCTTTCTTTGTAATTTCCTTTCTTTGTAGTCTTTGCCTTCTTCCTTTTCTCCCTCTCTCCTTCTCTCTCCCTCCTCTTTCTCTCTCTGCCTTCTTCTACCTCCTTCCGTCTCTCTTTATTTGTGTTAATTCATTCACTGTTGTGGGCTCCCCCCACAACATACCTACCATGAGAGAAGGGAGTTTATCTGTCCTTTTACCACCAAAATCCCAGGGCCTACAACATCACCTAGTATAAACTAAGGCCTTAATAAACTTTTAGAAATAAAAGAAATATTTCTCTGTGATTGTGCTAAGTTTAAATAAATGCTGATCCAACATCAGTCCTAAGATCTGTTTGTTGAAATGACTTTGACTTATTTGACTTTAAAGAAAATCACCAAGTTGTTTATGCACACAGCATAACAGTAGAGTAAATCTCAAATTAAACACTAAATCAATTCCTAGACAAATTATATTTGCAAGAAAGGGAAATCCCTGAGGCCATGAATGGGGATGAAGTAGGCTTGGTGAAGCCAAGGCTTTGGGAAATGAGCCAGTTGCCCATCTTGGAGAGAAATATGTACCTCTTAGTAGAGACACAAAGATGTGACTGATGGGCCCATGAGCACCATGAGGAATCTATTTTGCTTAAATTTCTTTTTCTAGTTTCAGATTTCATTTGGGGTTTTTTATAAGATGATCTATGGCAATCCCTTTTCATCTTGTCAGTAAGTCATTGATTATTTGTATTGGTCACAATCACTCAAGACTAAAGACCTAGTCAATCAATGGATGGACACAAAATATGTGATATTGTTCATATTCCATCATGTTATAATAAAACAGATAAAGTCTCAGGGACAGATTCCCTTGTGCTTTAAAGAGATTTCTCCTCAACTATGGCTGTAAATGATAGCATCTACCCTAACATCTCAGGAAACCAGCCAAAGTAATTTCTTTTTGTGTCTCTTGTTACAAAAGCTTGAATGGTCACAGATACTGAAACATATATGACTTAGATTAAAGGAAACAGCAGCATTATATCACAATGCCAGGAAAGCAATTATTGTAAACAAGGACATTTACTAGAAAACGCCTATCTTAGAACTCACCTTGGCAGGAAAAATGATGCAAGATCTTCTGCCAGAGCCTATTCTTTTTTTAATATCACAAAGGGAGAAAAAGCTTCTGGAGCTCACCAAGAAAGCATATTTCTAAACAACACCTCTAGGAAATTTGTTTCTTCACCTAATAATACGTGTATTTTACCTTTGGGCCTCTTAAAGTCTCTCTAACTTTTCTGAATTCTTTCATTGGTTCTGTATCATAAGATTTCCACTGTCAGTATTTAATTCATGGCAATAGCAGGGGAGAAGGCTTGGAGAAGGCCTAAAATTTGGTATATTGCAAAAAAAAAAAAAGGGGGGGTGATTCAGTTATTTTAAGCTGAGGACTATGAGGGTTGGAAAAAATCTGAAATCCAGGTAATATGCATTATTGATAAGAAGCATGGTGTCTCTTGGGTGATGATTTTCAACAGAAATATGTCAGACCTAATACTCTGCCCTCTACATTCCCTCAGTGCGTAGCATGGGGTTATAGTGAAGGTGTCTGCAGATTATTTTGAATTTTGTTTGTAACAATAAGTTTGTGAATGAATGAATAAATGGATGAATTATGCAGCAAAGTAAAAAATGAAGTGTCTTTAGGATCAAACATGGTTATTTCAGTAGCCAGCCCCTGTTGCCAAAGACACAATATGGGATCAGGGAAAATGCCCTTAAGTTACATATTTGCTGAAAAGATTTTTCTCTGCATGGAAAGAGTTTGTTCCATGAAATGAAGACCTCATCTGCTATTTTCCTCCCAGGCTTCTACTTCTGAAAATGAACTAGCACCTATTAAAGGGACTTTGGTGGAATCATCAGCCTTACTTTAAGGAATGTGATGTGCCAAGTTCAAAGTTAGCAGAGAATTTTTATGGATGGATGGCCCTCTATAATCATATGGGCCTTATGGAGAAAGAGGTTAGATAAGATGGTGTATAGAGTTTTAAGATAAAACTAAGCCACTAATATTTCTGCTGACCTTACACATTCATCCTAAATTTTTGGTCTCTAGGATTCTTTTTCGACTGTTCAGAGAAAACAGATTTGGGCAGCAGATGTGTCCACCTAGAAACTGATGAACAGTGAGCACATGACATAAAGGTAACTGTGTGCCTAAAATAGGTGGCATTATGCCTATTCCAGGAGATAAATTCCACTTGGGGAACTAAGATTATCATTTAGGCACATAGGGAATAAAGTGAAAATAATTACAGAGAAATGCATACACAAGCATGCCATGTGCTTATGATAAAATGAAGGTATAAGTAATGTAAACACTTTGAAGAGAATAAAGAAGAGAATGAAATTGAATGGTAATGCCATGATTCAGAAATTTCTAACTATTAATATCCTGACATGTTTCCCAGCATTTTTGTGCCCATCTGCATGTGTGCATGAGGATAAGAATAGGATCATATTCATGCTCAATTTTGCAACTTTTCTTTCCACTGAGTATGATAATATAAACATTTTTCTACATCACTCATTCTGACCTCTTCTAGTATCCCATGGCTGGAAAATGGATGTGCTCTCAATGGTTTCACCACAGTGGTCCCACACAAAGACTTTCTTAAAGTGTTTTTTTTTGTTTTTTTTTGTGTTTTTTTTTGCCTATTTCAAGGCTAGTTGTGATATGAAAACCTAGTGGAATCTCAAAAGAATTCATCCAGGGACAGAGATGCAAAGTTGCATTACAGAATGCGAAAATTACAGCATTTTACTCTGTCACACCTAAGTCTTCAGCATGTGTGCTCATCATGTCCATAACTTGATGATATCTGAGGCTGTTTCCATTGTCATTCTTCCTCCTGACATTATTCTAAGCAGGTCACAGCTTTCTCTATGTTCTTGTTATGGTAACATTTATGAAGAATGGCTAAAATACCATTAAAAAGAATGAAATAGTGCCATTTGCAGCAACATGGATGAACCAAGAGATTGTCATACTGAGTGAAGTAAGTCAGACAGAGAAGGAGAAATATCATATGACATCCTTTAAATGTGGAATCTAAAAAGAAATGATACAAACTTACTTACAAAACAGAAAGAGACTTGCAGACTTAGAGAACGAACTTATGGTTGCCGGGGGTGGGGGGAAGGATGGGAGAAGGGATAGTTAGGAAATTGGGGATGTACATGTACACACTGCTATATTTAAAGTGGATAACCAACAAGGATCTACTGTATATCACAGGGTCTGCTCAATGTCAGGTGGCAGCCTGGATGGGAGGGAAGTTGGAGGAGAATGTCTACATGCATATGTATAGCTGAGTCCCTTCACTTTTCACCTGAAACTATCACAATGTTATTTGTTAATTAGTTATATCCCAATAAAAAAGTTTTGAAACAACGAAATAAAACAAATCCCCTAGAATAAATGAAAACAAACAAAAAAAGAGAGTGGCCTTAATAGCTTCTTTACTCAGAAGTTGTCCTATACTTCATGAATTAAATCCAAACATAAGTTACAACAGATTACTTTTCATGTTGAGTAAAGCCATTATTATTCAACCCACTAGATTTTCTGTGTCTTTGCATGGCTGGAATCTTTGTAGTTCTCAAAAACAAAGAAAAGGGAGGAAAGGACAACAGGTATAATCATAAAACACAGCCTTTAAACTCAATACTTTAACTAGTTTCATGTTCAGTTTTTCTTACCATAAATATATGGTTTCATTCATTAGCTCACAAACTCAAGTATAACAGCTTGCTTGGTCTTTGTCCTATTTCCTGGTAGAGAACTTCTAAAACCCTTGATATTCCCTGAGCAACAGGAGTATCTTTGTTGTGTTAATAAGGTACCTCTGTGGTGAAGCCTTTAGATAGCTTCAGTTGTGCTAGTTGGATTGGTCATCAAAACAACTTACCATGTCATTAGAGAGTTGGGATTTGAACTAGCCCAACCTCTGGAGAGAAGAGGGAGCTAGAGACTGAGTTCAATCACATGACCATTTATCTAATGAATCATGCCTATATAATGGAACTGCAATAAAATCTCTGGACACCAAAGCACAGTGGAGTTTGATGACTGGTGAACACATCAGTGTGCCAGGAGGGCGACACACGCTGATTCCATGGGGAGAGGGCACAGAAGATCTGAGTTACCTCCCAGGCCTCACCCTGTGGGTATCTTTTATAACAAAATGTTAGTATAAGCACTGTTCCCCTGAGTTCTTTGAATGATCTGAACAAATTCTCAAACATGAGGGGCACAGCAGGAACCTCACGGACTTATACCCTATTGGTCTGAGGTGTAAGTGACCTGGGGATCCAAGCGGCTAGTATCTTAAGGGAAGTCTTATTGTGGATCATGTCCTAAACTTGTGGAGTCAGGTACTAACTTCCGGTGGTTACTGTCAGAATTCAACTGTATTTCCAGTTGAGTTCCAGAATTCAAGCAGTATTTCCAGATGGGATGGAAACAGGAATACTTCCTAACTTTGTGATATAGGAATTATATTTCCTACAGGGGAAAATGCTAATGCTTAGAAACAGTAAGTAATTCTCATCAGGTAATACATGGAGTAAGTGAAAAGATCTAGAATTTAAACCCAGATCGATGAGTCTCCAAGTTCTGTGAGTCTTCTGCTTTATGCCAAACTGCTCTAACTTTCACAAAGGTCAGATATTACAAATGCTTATCCCAGTGCCATTACCAGGAATGGTGCTGAAAATAGAATTGCTAAGAGAAACATTTCTGGTCTTAGGTCTTCAGTCTCCTAAGTGTGAGAAATGTTCAGAAAAATGTAGTTTTACAGGATAAGCCTGCAAGTGCTCAGATGAAGGCGACTGTCCTGGGATATGGCCTAAATAAATAGTTTCTTCATGTGGCACAAAGGTTTCCTGATTTTCTCTAAGGAATGAGAGTTCCATGATCTTGAGTAATAATCAATAATTACTGAGCCCCTGATGTTCAAGACCACTGCATTAGGCTCTGAGGATACAGGGAGCATGAGCTAAGACCACTTCCCTGGAGCAGCTAACAATCCAGTTGGGAAGATGGATTAAAGCAGAGCATTATAAATAATTCACACAAAAAAGATTACCCAAGGAAGATGTTCCTAAGGGTAAGGGTGATTATAGAAGTTTTCCTGGAGGAAAAATACCTGAAACTGGGCCTCGAAATGTGTATATGATTAAAAAGCAGTGTCTCCCAAGACTGGAGTAAAATAGAATATGCAATGTGCCTAGTACGTTGTCTACAGTGAAAATGATGATGATGATGGTAGTCAAAGCAATTCTGCAGCTTGTAGACAGGTACACTTCTTGTTAGAGTACTAGACTGACAAAGAGCTAAGTACACATTTTGAAGTGAAACACAGACTGTTTAATTTTGTAGCTAGAGATCTTTGAATCAGAGGTACTTTTATACTTGACAAAAGTAGGAGGCCCCTGCTAAGGAAAAAATGTACCCCCACTGCTGCTGCTGCTGCTAAGTCACTTCAGTAGTGTCCGACTCTGTGCGACCCCATAGACGGCAGCCCACCAGGCTCCCCCGTCCCTGGGATTCTCCAGGCAAGGACACTGGAGCAGGTTGCCATTTCGTTTTCCAATGCATGAAAGTGAAAAGTGAAAGGGAAGTCACTCAGTCGTGTCTGACTCTTAGCGACCCCATGGACTGCAGCCTACGAGGCTCCTCCATCCATGGGATTTTCCAAGCAAGAGTACTGGAGTGGGGTGCCATTGCCTTCTCCGATTGTACCCCTACATGCCCTAAAAGGAGGCATCAGTTATGTGATAAGGAAAATCCCAGAGCCTGGGGTTTATAACACAAGGAAAGGACTGAAGGTGGTACAATATGAAGCTTCTTAGGTAACCTCCTCCAGACAGTGACAGAAAGATAGCAAGTGACAGCCTAACACAGGTGCCAGGCCAGAGTCCCCAGACCACAGTGGTGAGCCACGCCTCTCTCCCTTCCTCTGACGCTGTGCGATTCAGGTAGTGCTGACTCACACCATGTTCCATGGCCAGGTCCTGATGGAATTAAGCCAGTCACAATCTCCTCTTCCCCTGCCCACCATGATTGATTCAAGAGAGACTCATGAGCAAATGTGGCCCAATAAGAGACTGGATACCTAAGGGTCCATTCGGGAACAATCAGAGGGGACACATCCTCTTCTCTTGCACAATGCAGCTGGTCAGCAGCTTGCAGCTAAAAGCAGTCAGTTGTGAAAAAGAGAGCTGGCAATGTGGCGGGGGCTGGGCAATGCATGGAGCCTGAAGATGAAGCCAACGATACAAGAGATGGAGCAAAATAGAAAAACTGGGCTCTGGTTACAATGTATATGCTACTGGATCAAGCACTGCCTGAACCATTTCTGTATCATTCAGATCTGTGATCCAAGAACTGCCCTCCTCACTCCCATTTTTTGCTTAGTTTGGTTTCAGTGGGTTTTTTTTTTTTCTTTCTTTCTTATTTACAACCAAAATATTCATAACTTGGTGATGACAGCCAAGCAAGCTCTGAGATCATTCAATTTATTTCAATTTATTGCCTGGGAATGTTCACTCCAAGTATCAACCGTTTGTGTAAAACAAATATCTACCAATATTTTCTAGGCGTAAGTCACTATGGATATTTGCAATTCCACATGATATTTGAAAAAAGTAACTTGAGAATACCTGTCAAATATATCAGATCATAATGATTACTACACAATGGCATGTTCTAATAAGGTTTCAATTACATTTACATGTGGCAAATTTTAAAGCACTGGGCTTATGAAATAATTTAGATGAAGCACATACCACTACTCATTCTCATTTTAAATTTAGTGACTCTCTTTTCATTCAAGAAGTAGAAACTTGCCTGATATTAGAGCCCTTAGGGTCTCCTCAAATGAGAATCTCAGTTCAGAATATGAGCCAGCACTACCAGGGTGACAGCCAGGAGTATGTGAAGCAAAGAGAGATAACAAGTATGCAAAACACTGCCCTTGCTAATGCCCAGATACCCACACTTCAGACATCATGTCTTCATTCTCATTTCTGCCATCAAAACCATAAGGCTGTGTGATGGAAAGAATGGAGGACAGAGAGGACCATCAGAACCATCCCATGCTCACTAGAAGCTCTACAATTACCAAAAAGATCTCTCAGCCTCTACAAGTCCCAGTGTTTTCACCAGCCCCTCCTGTAAACCTGACCATTCTTGTTTTCAGAAATCCTCATTCTCTCTTCACCTCTGCCCGATTCCATTTTCCTTGCAAAAGGTGAGTGACAGGAGGTATAGAGATCCATCGTTTATTTCTTATACAGACTCCTTGATAGTAAAATTCAGAAGATCTATCTTTCTACTAGTGTGCAAAAGCCCCGCTGAGCCTTAACAAAGAGCTTCCTGGTACCACTGTAGAGAAAAAATGCAATATGCCTATGTCTGAGCCTTAACAAAGAGCTTCCTGGTACCACTGTAGAGAAAAAATGCAATATGCCTATGTCTGAGCCTTAACAAAGAGCTTCCTGGTACCACTGTAGAGAAAAAATGCAATATGCCTATGAGCAGGGAGTAATATTTTTAAGCCCCCCAGTATTACATAGAAGACTGATTTCTTTCCTTTACAGGGACTTTCCCTTTACCCTAAGCATTCATCTTGCTGGCTGTAACAGCTAAGGTTAGAAACTGTTGCTTTAATGATGCCAGAGTCAATAGAATAGTACATAAAAGCTGCTGAATGATACAATGTCATATTTGTATTTACTTTTAATAATGGCAACCATGTATGTAGAAACAAATGTTTATGCATTTTTATATTTCTTTCAAATACTATATATCTTTTAATTATGTTTTAATACATAATTCCTTAATGACAATTAATGTTATCTCATTTTCACATAACTTTAAAAAGATAATTGACTATTGAGGGTAAAATTAATATCAATGTGCTGGAGTGTTTATAACAGATGCAAAAGTAAAATAACAAAGGAGCACAAAGGTCAACTTGGGGTAAATGATAAATGTGGTAACATTCTCAGAATGTTGATAAGTATATAATATTTTAAAGTAGTTTTTAAAAGTTAAAAGTTGCAGATAGTAATCTTGAGAGCAACCAACTAAAAAATAACACAAAGAGGTATAACTAGGAAGTCAATAAAAAGTATTAAATGAAATACTAAATATATACCTGATTTATCCAAAAGAAGACAGGAAAGGAGGAACACAGGAACTAAGAACCTTTGAGACATCGTTATGGGTTGAATTGTGTCTCCTTGCAAAATCCATATGTTGAAGTCCTAAGCACCAGTACCTCAGATTATGACTTCATCTGGAACTAGGGTCCTTTTTTTTTTTTTTTTTTTTTTTAACGTGGACCATTTTTAAAGTCTTTATTGAAATTGTTACGATATTGCTTCTGTTTTATGTTTTGGTTTTTGGCCCTGAAGCATGTGGAATCTGAGTTCCCCAATCAGGGATCAAACCTGCACCCCCTGCATTGGGAAGCAAAGTCTTAACCACTGGACTCCCAGGGAAGTCTCTAAGTTAATGCTTTTACAGAGGTAATCAAGTTAAAAGTGAGAACTAAACTGATATGACTGATATCCATACAAGAAGGGGACATTTGGATGCAGATAGGCACAGAGAGGGAGAAGGCAATGGCACCCCACTCCAGTACTGTTGCCCGGAAAATCCCATGGATGGAGGAGCCTGGTAGGCTGCAGTCCATGGGGTCGCTAAGAGTCAGACACGACTGAGCGACTTCACTTTCACTTTCCACTTTCATGCACTGGAGAAGGAAATGGCAACCCACGCCAGTGTTCTTGCCTGGAGAATCCCATGGACAGAGAAGCCTGATAGGCTGCAGTCCATGGGGTCGCACAGAGTCGGACACGACTGAAGCGACTTAGCAGCAGCAGCAGCAGCAGGCACAGAGAGAAGACACGTGAAAACAAAGAAACAAGATGCCCCTCCACAAGCCAAGGAAAGAGACCTGGAATGGATCCTTCCTTCACTGCCCTCAGAAGGAACCAACCCTGCAAACACCCTGATCTCAGATCTTCAGCCTCTAGACTATTACTTACCCAGCTTGCAGTACTTCATTATGGCAGCCCTAGTAAAGTGATACAGCCATATAGTAAATAAATACCAAGAAGCCAAAATTAAAATTCAACAATATTGGTACTTACTTTAGGTGTAAATAGATTAGTACTACATATAAAATGCAGACACTGTCAGACTGAACAGAAAAGCAAGCTCTAACAATATGCTGTTTTCAAGAAACATATATTAAACATAGAGACACAGACAGGTTGAAAGTAGAAGGGTTGAAAAAGATATATGCATACCACAATATACAAGAGAGGGACATGGCCATATTATATCAGAAAAATTAGACTTCAGAACAAGGAAAATTACAAGAGGAAAAATAAGGACATATAATGATTAAAAGAGAGATTCACTGACAAAACATAAATATCACAATACATACCAATATACATGGATTAATTGTACTGCATATTCTGGTAATATAACATTAAAATATAAAATCAAATTTTTAACAACAAACAAAATATCAAACACCTTAGAATAAACCCAGTGGAAGATATGTAAGGTCCAAATAAATGGAGGAGTATCCAGTTTTTCTGAATCATACACCTAAAAAATGTTAAAGGGTCTCTTCTCTTGAAATTGACCTATACACTGGGGAGAACCTCTACACTTATAAATATCCTGCTATTTGTGGGTCACCAACCCATGGATATGGGCCTTGACTAGACCATGTCTCTATATATAGTCCTAAGCAAAATCCCAGGAGGTTTTGTTGAACAAAATGGCAAAGTAATCTTAAAATTTATATAAAAATGCAAAGGGTCTAAAATAAGAAAAAAAAAATCTTAAAAAAGAACAAAGTGGTAAAACTTACACTCTATGAGTTCAAAATGGCCTGGAGAATTCAGGACTATACAGTCCATGGAGTCACAAAGAGTTGGACACAACTGAGTGATTTTGACTTTTCACTTTTTCAGTCACAGAGGAGTGGCCGAGGTGGTGGAGTAGAAAGACCCTGAGCTCACCTCCTCTCACGGGCACACAAAAATTACAACTATTTATAGAGCAACTGTTGATGATAAAAACCAAGAGAGTCTCAGAAAGGATCTTCTACCACTGAAGATATAAAGAGAGAACCATAACAAGAGGGCAGGAGGAGCAGAGACATGGTCTATTCAAGGCCCACAAATTGCAGGATAATTATAAGTGTAGAGGTTCTCCCCAAGAAGGGAGTGGTCTGAGCCCCACATTGGGCTCCACAGCATGGAGGTCCTACACAATGAAGAACATCCAAGACATCTGAAGCCCAGTAAAGCTTACCTTCAGGAGAGCTCGAGGGCTGTGGGAAATAGAAACTAAACTCCTAGAGGGTGCACATAAAATCTCACAGGCTCTGGGACCCAGAGCAGAAATAGTATTTTGAAAGAAGCCACAATCATATCCACTTGTTGATCTCTGAGAGACTCCTAGAGAGGCAAAAAATAGCTGGGGGCTCACTCTGGGGAAATAGACATGGGTGGTAGACATTCTGGGGAGCATGCGCTCATATGAGGACACTGATGCGAGCAAGTGCCATTTTGGAATCCTCCCTTTAGCTTAGAAACCTCAAGACCAAGCCCCACCAAACAGACTCTCAGTACCCGTATTGGGTTGCCCAGGCCAAGCAACTACCTGGGCAGAGACAGCCCCACCCACCAACAGGCCCGCTTCCCCAAGGCTGCCTGAGCCCACAACTGCCCCCAGGCCTGGCCACACCCCCGAAAGGGCTCAGGCTTTTTGCATACCAGTGTGTTGAAACTAGCCACAGGACCACCGAGACCCTGCAGACAGAAACCCTGGGACCCAGCTCCACACACTAATACCAGCTCTGGAATAAGCCTCACTCCCCAGTGGTCAGGCACCTGAGACCCCATGGGCCCTGACCCTGTACCAGTTGGCAGACACCAGCCCTAGGACCACTAGAGTCCTTCAGTCAGCCATGCTGGGATTTGGCCCCACCCATCAGTAGGCAATACCAACTTTGGGACTCCCCAGACTCATAACCAACCATGTCAGGAAATACCCTTGCCCATCAGCAGACTGACATTTGATCTGAGACCCCAAACCCTACATCCGCCCACTTCAGAACCCACCTCTGCCCACCAGTGGGTCTGCACTTGTTTCAGGAACCCCCACTCCAGGCCCACAGGCAGAAGCCTTGTAACCCATTCCTACCCACTGGCAGCCAGCAGCCTCCACACAAGGCAGGATCTGGCAATCAACCAGATGAGAGATTAGCTTTCATCTGATCATCCACTGTAGTAACCCTGCACAACAGAAGGATCCATGCAACCAAAATAAGGGGTCCCTCTAAAGCATATAGCTCTAGGGACCAGAGGGGAGTGAGCTGGTGGGACATACAGGATGTCTCCTGTACAAGGCCATTTCTCCAAGGTCAGGAAACATAAACAAACTACCAAATACATAGAAATAAAGTCATCAAATTGGGCAAAATAAGGAGACAGAGGAACATTTTTCAAAGGAAGGAAGAAGCTAGAGCCCCAAAAGAACTAAGTGAAGTGCATATAGGGAACATACCTGATAAAGAGTTCAAGGCAGTTACTGTAAAGATGCTCAGAGAACTCGGGAGAAGACTATGAACCCAGTGGAAAGTTTACCAAAGAGTCAGAAGATGTAAAGAAGAACCAAGTAGAGCTTCACAATACAATAACTGAAATAAAAATTATTCTAGAAGAAATCAATGGGCTTTCCTGGGGGCTCAGTAGTAAAGAATCCACCTGCCAATGCAGGAAATGTGGTTCAGTCCCTGGGTCAGGAAAAACCCCTGAAGAAGGAAATGGCAACCCACTCCAGTATTCCTGTCTGGAAAACTCCATGGAGAGAGGAGCCTGATGGGCTACAGTCCATGGCGTAACATAAAACTCAGATATGACTTAGTGACTAAACAACAAAGAAGAAATCAACAGGAGATAAGATATAAAGGAGCAGACCAATGAGCTGGAAGACAGAGTAGTGGAAATAACTGAACCTGAATAGAAAACAAAGAAATAGATACATATGGACAGTTTAAGAGACTGCGTAGGACATCAAGTGTCCTAGCATTCATATTGTAGGAGTCTCAGCAGGGAAAAGAGAAAGAAGAGAACATGTTTGAAGATATAATACCTGAAAACTTTCCTAACCTGAGAAAGGAAACAGACATCCGTGTCCAGGAAGCACAGACGGTCTCAAATAGAATCAACCAAAGAGGTCCATGCCAAGATGTATTTTAATTGA
Organism: Bos taurus; assembly: GCF_002263795.3. Classification (NCBI taxonomy): domain Eukaryota; kingdom Metazoa; phylum Chordata; class Mammalia; order Artiodactyla; family Bovidae; genus Bos; species Bos taurus. The sequence continues at coordinate 48,033,398 of NC_037334.1, read as the reverse complement.
AATGGCAAAAATTAAAAAAGAGACTATTAAAAGCACCAAGGAAAAAGCAACAAAGTTATACACGAGGAAACTCCCATAAGGCTATCAGCTGATTTTTCAACAGAAACTCTGCAGGCCAGAAGAAAGTGACAACATATTTAATGTGATAAAGGGAAAAATGTGCAACCAAGAATACTCTACCTGGCAAAGCTTTATTTCATATTTGACATTTGAGAAATCAAAAGTTTCACAGACAAGCAAAAGCTGAAAGAGTTCAGCACCACCAAAACAGCTTTATAAGAAATGTTAAAGGAACTTTTCTAAATGAAGAAAGGTACAACACTAAACTCAAAAAGTATGAAAGAGGAAGGCTCACTGATAAAGGCAAATATACAGTAAAGATAGTAAATCAATCATGTAAAAAAGGAGGACCATTAAAAAACAAGAGTAGTAAAAGTATCTACAGCCACAGAAACAAATGGACTACAGAAGCAAAATGGTTTAAAACTATACTACAAAGCTATAGTCATCAAAACAGTATGGTACTTGAACAAAAACAGACACATAAATCAATGGAACAGAAAAGAGAGCCCAGAATGAACCCACGTTGACATGGGTAATTAATGACAAAAGAACTAAGAATATTAAATAAGGAAAAGACAGACTCTTCAGTAAAGGGTATTGGGAAAACTGGACAACTGTATGCAAAAGAACCAAACTGGACTACTTTCTCACATCATGCAAAGAAATAAATTCAAAATGGATTTAAAACTTAAATTTAAGACATGAAACCATAAAATTTCTAGACTAAAATCACTAATGATTAGAGAAATGCAAATCTAAATCACAATGAGATATCACTTCACACCTGTCATAATGGCTATCATCAAGAAGATAGTAAATAACAAGCGTCAGTAGGAATGTGCAGAAAAAGTCACCCTTATGCACTGTGGGAAGGAATGTAAATTGGTGCAGCCACTATGGAAAACAGTTTGAAGATTCTTTAAAAAAAGAAAAGTAGAACTACCATATGATTCAGCAATTCTACTTCTGGATATTTATCCAAACAAAGACACTCATTAGAAAAGATATATGTACCCCTATGTTCACTGAAGCAGTATTTATAATAGCCAAGCTATGGAAGCAATCCAAGTGCCCATCAACAGATGAATAGATAGAGTATGAAAAGATTATATATATATATCTCACATATACACACAAAAAAATGGAATATTACTAAGCCACAAAAATAACAGAATGTTGCCATTTGCCATAACATAGATCTAGAGAGTATTATGCTAAGTAAAATAAGTCAGACAAAGAAATAAACACTATTATTTTACTTACATGTGGAATCTAAAAAACAAAATAAATGAACCAATATAACAGAAAAGAAACAGAATTATTTACACAGAGAGGAAGGTATGGGGAAGAAAGAAATAGTTGAAGGAGACTAAGAGGTACAAACTTCCAGTTGCAAAATAAATGAGTCATGATTTAAAAATGTACAGTGTGAGGTACATTTATTGTTGTTGCTCAGTTGTCATCTTTGACTCTTTGCGACCCCATGGACTGCAGCACTCCAGGCTTCCCTGTCCTTCATCATCTCCCAGAGTTTGCCCAAGTTCATGTCCATTGAGTTGGTGATGTTGCCCAACCATGCGCATGGCATGGCTCATAGCTTCATTGAGTTCTGCAAACATCTTAGCCACAACACGGCAGTGACCCGTGAAGGGGGTGAGGAATATAGGCAGTAAGTAATGTCTTTATATAGTGACATATTGTGACTGGACTTAATATTGTGATCATTTCAAAATGCATAGTAAAAATTACTATGTATTATAACAGGAACTAACTTGTGTTGTAGGTCAGTTGTACTTCAAAAACAAACAAACATAAAAAAAGAGATTAGATTTGTGATTACCAAAGGTGGTGTAGGGCTTCCCTGGTAGTTTAGTGGCAGAGAATCCACCTGCCAATGCAGGAGACTTGGATTTGAGCCTTGGTCCAGGAAGAGCCCCTGGAGAATGAAATGGCAACCCACTCCAGTACTCTTTCTGGGAAAAGCCCTTGGACAGAGAAGCCTGGCAGGCTAAAGTCCATGGGGTCGCAAAAGAGTTGGACACAACTGAAGTGACCGAACAACAACAAAGATGGGGTGGGGGGTGCGGGAGGGGGAACTGGATGAAAGGGGGTCAGGAGGTACTACAGACTTCCCATTGCGAGATACACAAGTACTAGGAATATAATGAACATGAAAAATATAATTAGCACTGCTGTACGTTCCACATGAAAGTTGGTATTACTCAGCAATGAAAAGGAACAAAAGAATACATACTATGTTTTTTCACTTAAGTATAAGAACATAGAAAATTCATACATGATGCTAGAAATCAGAAAATCATTGCCTCTGGTGTGGGAGACAGTTAAAAATTGACTGGAAGGCTGCATGAGGGAGTTTTCCAGGGTGAAAAAAACACTTCATATCTTATTTTGCCTAGTAGTGACAACTGTCAGAACTTATCAAACTGAACACTTAAGATTTGACCATGTTATTGCTTATAAAGTATACTGAAATTAACAACAATAGAAAAAAAAAAAAAAAAACCAACCCTGTTACCCTATAACAAAATAGCACATTGACAGAGCTCACAATTTAATTATTTCATACTTCTACCCTAAGATGATAATGCCCTGCTGTGCTCAGCTTCTCAGTCTGGTCTGACTCTCTGTGAGCCTATAGACTGTAGCCTGCCAGGCTCCTCTATCCAGGGGGATTCTCCAGGCAAGAATACTGGAGAGGGTTGCCACGCATTCCTCCAGGGGATCTTCCCAGTCCAGAAATGGAACTGGGGTTTCCTGCACTGCAGGCGATTCTTTACCAGCTGAGCTACCAGGGAAGCCCTAAGATGATAATAACCCTAAGGAAATGTAACAAAGGATAACAGATAGTCTCTGTTATTAATAAAATAAAATCAAGTGGAGAAGTATGTGGACACTAGATCTCAAGGTCAATAAGATGTGCATTTATACAGCAGCAATACAGTTACAACAGTGGGATTCAAAAGGACACATGACTGTAATGCTAGATAGCCAAGGAAATAAACCAGGAGGATCTCTACGTCTGATGTAGAATAGTCTCCAAGATACATGCTAAAACAAATGAGGCAAGAGGCAGAACAATGTACAGTTCAGTTCATTCGCTCAGTCGTGTCTGACTCCTTGCGACCCCATGAACAGGAGCACTCTAGGCCTCCCTGTCCATCACCAACTCCCGGAGTTAACTCAAACTCATGTCCATTGAGTCAGTGATGCCATCCATCCATCTCATCCTCTGTCGACCCCTTCTCCTCCCGCCTTCAATCTTTCCCAGCATCAGGGTCTTTTCAAATGAGTCAGTTCTTCACATCAGGTAGCCAAACACTGGAGTTTCAGCTTCAGCATAAGTCATTCCAATGAATATTCAGGACTGATTTCCTTTAGGATGGACTGGTTGGATCTCCTTGCAGTCCAAGGGACTCTCAAGAGTCTTCAACACCACAGTTCAAAAGCATCAATTCTTCGGCACTCAGCTTTCTTTATAGTCCAACTTTCACATCCATACATGTCTACTGGAAAAACCATAGCTTTGACTAGATGGACCTTTGTTGGCAAAGTAATGTCTCTGCTTTTTAATATGCTGTCTAGGTTGGTCATAACTTTTCTTCCAAGGAGCAAGCGTCTTTTAATTTCACAGCTGCAGTCACCAATTACAGTGATTTTGGAGCCCCAAAATAAAATCAGCCACTGTTTCCCCATCTGTTTGCCATGAATTGATGGGACCAGATGCCATGATCCTACTTTTCTGAATGTTGAGTTTTAAGCCAACTTTTTCACTCTCCTCTTTCACTTTCATCAAGAGGCTCTAGAGTTCTTCTTTGCTTTCTGCTGTAAGTGTGGTGTCATCTGCATACCTGAGGGTATTGATATTTTTCCTGGCAATCTTGATTCCAGCTTGTGCTTCATCCAGCCCAGCATTTCGTGTGATGTAATCTGCATATAAATAAAATAAGGAGGGTGACAATATACAGCCTTGACATATTCCATTCCCTATTTGGAATCAGTTTGTTGTTGCATGTCCAGTTCTAACTGTTGCTTCCTGACCTGTACACAGATTTCTTAAGAGGCAGGTCAGGTGGTCTGGTATTCCCATCTCTTTCAGAATTTTCCACAGTTTGTTGTGATCCACATAGTCAAAGGCTTTGGCATAGTCAATAAAGCAGAAGTAGATGTTTTTCTGGAACTCTCTTGCTTTTCTGATGATCCAACGGATGTTGGCAATTTGATTTCTGGTTCCTCTGACTTTTCTAAATATAGCTTGGACATCTGGAAGTTCATGGTTCATGTACTGTTGAAACCTGGCTTGGAGAATTTTGAGCATTATTTTACAGAATGTGAGATGAGTGCAATTGTGCGGTAGTCTGAACATTCTTTGGCATTGCCTTTCTTTGGGATTTGAATGAAAACTGACCCTTTCCAGTCCTGTGGCCACTGCTGAGTTTTCCAAATTTGCTGGCATATTGAGTGCAGCACTTTCACAGCATCATCTTTCAGGATTTGAACTAGCTCAAAGAGAATTCCATCACCTCCACTAGCTTTGTTCATAGAGATGCTTCCTAAGGCCCACTTGACCTCGCATTCCAGGATGTATGACTTTAGGTGAATGATCACACCATCATGATTATCTGGGTCATGAAGATTTTTTTGATAGTTCTGTGTATTCTTGTAACCACTTCTTAATATCTTCTGCTTCTGTTAGATCCATACCATTTCTGTCCTTCATCGAGCCCATCTTTGCATAAAATGTTCCCTTGTTATCTCTAACTTTCTTGAAGAGATCTCTAGACTTTCCCATTCTATTGTTTTCCTCTATTTCTTTGCATTGATTGCTGGGGAAGGCTTTCTTATCTCTCCTTGCTATTCTTTGGAACTCTGCATTCAAATGGGTGTATCTTTCCTTTTCTCCTTTTCCTTTCACTTCTCTTCTTTTCTCAGCTATTTGTAAGGCCTCCTCAGACAACCATATTGCCTTTTTACATTTCTTTTTCTTAGGGATGGTCTTGATCCCTTCCTCCTGTATAATGTCATGAACCTCTGTCCATAGTTCTTCAGTCACTCTGTCTATCAGATCTAATCCCTTGAATCTATTTGTCACTTCCACTGTATAATCATAAGGGATTTAATTTAGGTCATACCTGAATGTTCTAGTGGTTTTCCCTTTTTTCTTCAACTCGAGTCTGAATTTGGTAAAAACAAGTTCATGGTCTGTGCCACAGTCAGCTCCTGGAATTGTTTTTGCTAACTGTATAGAACTTCTCCATCTTTGGCTGCAAAGAATATAATCAATCTGATTTCGGTGTTGACCATCTGGTGATGTCCATGTGTAGAGTCTTCTCTTGTGTTGTTCGAAGAGGGTGTTTGCTATGATCAGTGGGTTCTCTTGGCAAAACTCTATTAGCCTTTGCCCTGCTTCATTCCGTACTCCAAGGCCAAATTTGCCTGTTACTCCAGGTATTTCTTGAGTTTCTACTTTTGCATTCCAGTCCATTATAATGAAAAGGACATCTTTTTTGGGTGTTGTAGGTCTTGTAGGAGGTCTAGAAGGTCTTGTAGGTCTTCTAGAAGGTCTTGTAGGTCTTGTAGGTCTTCATAGGACTGTTTAACTTCAGCTTCTTCAGAATTACTGGTCAGGGCATAGACTTAGATTACTGTGATGCTGAATGGTTTGCCCTGGAAATGAACAGAGATCATTCTGTCATTTTTGAGACTACATCCAAGTACTGCATTTCGAACTCTTTTGATGACTATGATGGCTACTCCATTTCTTCTAAGGCATTCTTGCCCACGGTAGTAGATATAATGGTCATCTGAGTTAAATTCACCTATTCCAGTCCATTTTAGTTCACTGATTCCTAAAATGTTGCTGTTCATTCTTGCCATCTCCTGTTTGACCACTTCCAATTTGCCTTGATTCATGGACCTAACATTCCAGGTTACTATGCAACATTGCTCTTTACAGTATCAGACTTACTCCCTTCACCAGTCACATCCACAACAGGGTGTTGTTTTCACTTTGGCTCCATCTCCTCATTCTTTCTGGAGTTATTTCTCCACTCTTCTCCAGTAGCATTTGGGCACCTACCGACCTGGGGAGTTCATCTTTCAGTGTCCTATCTTTTCGCCTTTTCATACTGTTCATGGGGTTCTCAAGGCAAGAATACTGAAGTGATTTGCCATTCCCTTCTCCAGTGGACCATGTTTTGTCAGAACTCTCCACCATGACCTGTCCAACTTGGGTGGCCCTACACAGCATGGCTCATAGTTTCATTGAGTTAGACAAGGCTGTGGTCCATGTGATCAGATTGGTTAGTTTGCTGTGATTGTGGTATTCAGTCTATTTGCCCTCTGATGGAGAAGGATAAGAGGCTTATGGAAGCTTCTTGATGGGAGAGACTGACTGAGGGGGAAATTGGGTCTTGTTCTGAAGGGCAGGGCCATGTTCAGTAAATCTTTAATCCAACTTTCTGTTGATGGGTGGGGCTGTGTTCCCTCCCTGTATTTACCTGGGGCCAAACTATGCTGGAAGTAATGAAGATAATTACAATACTAAAAAGCAGAGACATTACTTTGCCAACAAATGTCCATCTAGTCAAGGCTATGGTTTTTCCAGTAGTCATGTATGGATGTGAGAGTTGAACTATAAAGAAACTTGAGCGCCAAAGAATTGATGCTTTTGAACTGTGGTGTTGGAGAAGACTCTTGAGAGTCCTTTGGACTGCAAGGAGATCCAACCAGTCCATCCTAAAGGAGATCAGTCCTGAGTGTTCATTGGAAGGACTGATGCTGAAGCTGAAGCTCCAATACTTTGGCCACCTAATGCGAAGAGCTGACTCATTTGAAAAGATCCTGATGCTAGGAAAGATTGAAGGTGAGAGAAGGGGATGACAGAGGATGAGATGGTTGGATGGCATCACCGAGTCAATGAACATAAGTTTGCTAAACTCTGGGAGTTGGTGATGGACAGAGAGGCCTGGCATGCTGCAGTCCATGGGGTTGCACAGAGTTGGACACAACTGAGCATCTGAACTGAACTGAATGAAGAGAATGGCAGAAAGAACTTCTATCTGCTGATGTAGATGACTATCTCTGGAGTGCCGGGAGATATATTTTCATCTTGCACCCCACCCCTAGTATTTAGTTTTGATTTTTCACCCTATAGAACTATAATTTTAGGAATTATAAAACAACAACAACAATTAGCAAAGAGACATAAAAGGATGTAGATAGCACTCCTGGCTTAGGGAGATAAAAATTAAGGAGGTTAGTAATGGTTTTATGAAAAAATGGGCAATTGAGCTGGGTCTTATAACCTGGGCATGGGAAGAACTTACAGATAGGGGAAAAAGAAGGAATATGAACCAAATTTCCACACTTTCAAAACCAAGCACCACGAATGCCAATGGAATCTTCCCTGTGTTATCCCAAGGCTAAGAAACAAATGCATGTTCCATTCCTTGAAACAAACTATCTTACTTAGGAAGATTGTATTCCGAATGAATATGGTGTTCTGATTGAAATGTTTGCTGTAGGTAATGTTTTGTTACCTTATTGATATTAGGGATGGAGAGGAAAAAAAATACACCTAGCTGTTCTTTTGTTTTGTTTTGTTTGTCTTTTGTTTTGTTTTAAACAACTTAGCCTTTTATTTGCCCAAGGCCAGCTGTTGTAGGCACTGAGGCCCCAAGATTTCCAGAGGGGATGGGGGCCGGGGCAAGCCATCCTGCCTCCCAGGTGCTGACTAGCCCATCCTGCTTCCTGCAGGAGATGGGAGAGTAGATAAAGTGTGCTCTTGCACCAAGTATCTCCTCAATTTTGTGTGTGTGTTAGTCACTCAGTCGTGTCCAACTCTGCGACTCCATAGACTGTAGCCCACCAGGCTCCTCTGTCCAAGGGGTTCTCCAAGCAAGAGTACTGGAGTGGGTTGCCATTTCCTTCTCCAACCTAGCTGCTCTTGAATTTCCTCTCAATATGTAGTTCACCTCCCCAGGGCTTTTTCTCTGATGGAACCTCTGCCTGCTGAGCTGACTGCTGTTGCCTGATCCCCAGTGTGGGAGGGACTCTGAGGGAGACTCCTCAGTCCTGCAGGCTGCCGCGTCCTCTCCCACTGAGAGTCCAAATTAGAGGCTGTTAAGGATTTGGCAGACTCATTTCTGCTAAGTTCCCTTATAACTGTCCTACTTCTTTTCATGTGTGATTTTCATACTGTATCAGAACTTCCTGCAGGTTTCTGATATGGGTATGGAGTCAACTCTGATTTCCTGTATTGATGCCGGTTTCTTCCCCGTTTCGGGATTCTTTGTTTTTTCTGGTTAGTGTGTGCTGTGCTTTGTTGCTCAGTCGTGTCCGAATCTTTTCGACCCCATGGACTGTAGCCGCCAGGCTACATGAAGAATCCATGGGGACTCTTTAGGCAAAAATACTGGAGTGGGTTGCTATGCTCTCCTTTAGGGGATCTTCCCAACCCAGGGATCGAACCCAGGTCTTCCACATTGCAGGTGGATTCTTTACTGTCTGAGCCACCAGGTCAATTTAAGGGAGGGAATAAATGGAAGGGAGGGGATTCAACTTCTAAGGTCAAGTCACTATCTTTCCTAGATGCCAGCCTGAGTTATTAACATTACATTATTAGACAATACTAGGAGCCTGTCAAAACTGGCCTGGTATTAATACATTTTAGGCAGTTAATGTTATGGTATGTATTGGAATTAAAAGAGAGGGTGTTTGGTTTGTTTAGTAGCGAAAGTCACTCAGTCATGTCCAAATTTTTGTGAACCCATGTACTATACAGTCCATGGAATTCTCTAGGCCAGAATACTGGAGTAGGTAGTAGCCTTTCCCTTCTCCAGGGTATCTTCCCAACCCAGGGATCGAACCCAGGTCTCCCACATTGCAGGCAGATTCTTTACCAGATGAGCCACAAGGGATGCCCCTTAGTTTGTTTAGACAGTGTTCAGATCTTGATTCTACCAATCCCAGGCATTGAATTAATCATTTTGAGTCTCATTTTCCTTCACCTGTAAAATGAAGACTGTTAATAGCATCTACTTCATAGAACAGTAACAAGGGTAAAATAAGGTAGTGCCTCTAAAGCTTTGGCACAGTACCTGATGATCAATAACTGCTTAATAAATATTTAAAAGAAGTTTCCCCACTCTTTCCTCATTGCTAGATGTGGTAACTAAACTCAAATGTTCCCACTAATGTTCAGATTTCACACCTGAATTTTTCCAAGAATGTTTCTTTTTTTTTTTTTTTAAAGAAAGAATGGTTCATAATCAAATCAAATTTGATCTAATCTGCAAAGCAATATAAAAACCCTAGAAGGATTCATCTTAGCTGTCTAGACAGGGCCCTATGGACTGTTAAAGAGTCCCAAACCCTCTGCCTCTTACTTTCCTCATCTGCAAAGTAAAATTCCATTTTCACCAAAATTTCACAAAGCTGTATTTAGCCACCCTCCTGTACAGATGGAACTACACTCTCAGGTTATACAGCTGTGGGTTTCTTTTGATAAATGAGAGGATTTGTGTACTCCCAAGCTTGATATGTAGGGATGGAGCCGAGGATTAAAAGGGAGACACATGAGGATTTAAGCAGATTTATTGCAAATCATTACTGGAGTGCAGGAGTTACAGACCCAAGATTAAGGTGAGCCTCTCTCAAGAACATTTTCTTCAGTAGTAACAGACAGGCAGAGCTGCTTCTTCTTCTTCTTTTTTTTTTTTAAATCATTCTCTAATGAGAAATGGTTTAAACTGGGGAACTTCTCTGCACAGTAAATTGGACAGATTCAGGGACATGCTGGAAAGATCATTCAGTAACAGAACTAAAGCTGCTGTCCCTAACAAAATCATACAAGTCAGAATAAGAATGAGAGGTTCGCAGCACCTGACAACTAGCAAGCTGGAATACTTGCCACAGAATCAGCCTGACACAGATATACTCGTATTAAATCCTGCTCCTGATCCCTCCATAGTGCCGCCCCTCTGAACTCTGTTCCGGACCTTTGAGTGGATTCCCATTTCTCATAGGAGAAAATAGAAAATTCTCAGTATGCCCTTCAGCCATGGGGCCTCTAACAGCCTCGGCTTTGGCTCTGCCTCCAGGGTCCCGTGGTCCAGCTGTCCATGCCTGCCCGTGCCCCAGGAGAACACCTGGCCCGCGGCATCCAGCAGCAACCTGTGCTTAGCGCCCAGCTCCAGCCTACACGCCCGCAGCCTGCGGGCCAGAGGCCAGTAGAAGGGCGGCCGAGGGTTCACTTAGGCACAAGTACAGGGCAGCAGCAACAGCAGCCCTGCCTGGGTCTCATCACTGCTGGGTCCGTGTTCCACCTCTAGCACCGCCTGGGCCCAGAGGGGCTCCCGGCAGAGTGCCAAACCGGGCGCCCAGGCCTGCAGCTCCGCCCAGCTCCTGGCCCCGCGTGCAGCAGCACCAGGAGCTCCTCTGACACCCACGCGTCTTTGCATCCACTCACCGCACCGGACAGCTGCACCTGGCCTCCACTGGTCAAAAAGGTGGTGTAGCTCCAGCTCGAGCTCATGCTGCAGACAGCGAGGCTACTGCCCAGTGTTGTCCCCAATTTAGGGCTGGAAAAGGTCAGCTTTCATTCCAATCCTAAAGAAAGACAATGCCAAAGAATGCTCGAACTACTGCACAATTGCCCTCATCTAACACGCTACTGCTAAGTCACTTCAGTCGTGTCCGACTCTGTTGGACCCCATAGACGGCAGCCCGCCAGGCTCCCCCGTCCCTGGGATTCTCCAGGCAAGAACACTGGAGTGGGTTGCTATTCCCTTCTCCAATGCATGAAAGTGAAAAGTTAAAGTGAAGTCGTTCAGCCGTGTCCGACTCTTAGCGACCCCATGGACTTCAGCCTACCAGGCTCCTCCGTCCATGGGATTTTCCAGGCAACACGCTAGTGAAGTAATGCTCAAAATTCTCCAACCCAGGCTTCAACAGTATGTGAACTGTAAACTTCCAGGTGTTCAAGCTAGATTTCGAAAAGGCAGTGGATCTAGAGATCAAATTGCCAACATCCGTTGGATAATCGAAAAAGCAAGAGAGTTCCAGAAAAATATCTACTTTTGCTTTATTGACCATGCCAAAGCCTTTGACTGTGTGGATCACAACAAACTGTGGAAAATTCTGAAAGAGATGGGAATACCAGACCACCTGACCTGGCTCCTAAGAAATCTGTATGCAGGTCAAGAAGCAACAGTTAGAACTGGACATGAAACAACAAACTGGTTCCAAATTGGGAAAGGAGTACATCAAGGCTGTTTATTGTCACCCTGCTTATTTAACTTATATGCAGAGTACATCATGAGAAACGCTGGGCTGGAAGAAACGCAAGCTGGAATCAATAACCTCATCTGGTATGCCTATGACACCACCCTTATGGCAGAAAGTGAAGAAGAACTAAAGAGCCTCTTGATGAAAGTGAAAGAGGAGAGTGAAAAAGCTGGTTTAAACTCAACATTCAGAAAATGAAGATCATGGTATCTGGTCCCATCACTTCATGGCAAATAGATGGGGAAACAGTGGAAACAGTGGCTGACTATTTTGGGGGGCTCCAAAATCACTTCAGATGGTGATTTCAGCCATGAAATTAAAGACGCTTATTCCTTGGAAGGAAAGGTATGACCAACCTAGAGAGCTTATTAAAAAGCAGAGACATTATTTTGCCAACAAAGGTCCATCTAGTCAAGGCTATGGTTTTTCCAGTGGTCATGTATGGATGGGAGAGTTGGACTATAAAGAAAGCTGAGCACTGAAGAATTGATGTTTTTGAACTGTGGTATTGGAGAAGAGTCTTGAGAGTCCCTTGGACTGCAAGGAGATCCAACCAGTCCATCCTAAAGGAAATCAGTCCTGAAAATTCATTGGAAGGATTGATGCTGAAGCTGAAATTCCAATACTTTGGCCACTGATTCGAAGAACTGACTCATTTGAAAAGGCCCTGATGCTGGGAAAGATTGAAGGCAGGAGGAGAAGGGGATGACAGAGGGTGAGATGGTTGGATGGCATCACGGACTCAATGGACATGAGTTTGAGTAAACTCCAGGCGTTGGTGATGGACAGGGAGGCCTGGTGTGCTGCAGTCCATGGGGTCACAAAGAGTCGGACACAAGTGAGTGACTCAACTCAACAGTATGCCTGCGAGTTCCCGCATGGCCCAGACCCTGCTCACTTCCCTAGTGATCCTGCTCTCACTAGCTTCGTTCCAGCCACACTGTCCTCACATAGAACAGACATCACTGCCACAGGGCCTTTGCAAATACCATCCTCTCTACTTGGAATGCTCTGCTCCTCTTCATGCCTCAGATCATAGTTCAAATATTTACAGTACCATTGGCTATCTCCATAATCTTTTAAATTGTGATCCATGGTTAATTGTGTAATTAATTTATTACTGTTACCAGTATAAATCCCTCATTAGAATAAAAATTTCATGAGAACAGGTAATGCATCTATTGTACTGGCCATTCTCTTTATAATACTTACACAAGACAAATATTCAATAAATATTCACTGACTATGTGAATGAATGGATTTGCAACCTCCATCAACACCAGAAGCTCGGTCTATAAATCTCCAAGTGCAACAAATCTCTGAGATGAATCTCATGAATCACTCAGCCCCATGAGAACTGGCTGACACAGACTTATGCAATTATCTGTGGTATGCTCTGTGTGTACATGGATGGACAGCCATAGATCTATACTCTCATCTTTTCCTCTGTTCTCTCTTTCCCTGGGTTGCATTCGTGCTCCCAGGTCCCCTACCATGTAGCCCTTTGTTTCTTCATTCCCTTCACTGTGTGCGTAATTACTGGTCATTTTCAGTTTTTCTGTCTCCCCCCTCACAAGCCAGACCTCCCTGTGATTTGGTGGCCTCATTTGTACCCACCGTTCATAGCGCCTAGCTTCCTTATTTGATGGCTCTCTTACTTCCAAAGGCAGGTTGGATCCCTGAGTCAGGAAGACACCCTGGAGTAGGAAATGGCAACCCACTCTGGTACCCTTGCCTGGAAAAATTCCATGGACAGAGGAGCCTATCGGACTATAGTCCATGAGGTTGCAAAGAGTGGGACATGACAGCACACTGATAGGAAACTAAATTACTTTCAAAGCCTCCTACTTCTCCATCGAGATATTTAGAAATTATTATTCCTAGAAAAATATTCAAAAGATAGATTTTCTCTCTCTCTTGCTTCATAGGTCTTAGGGCCATGAACAACAACAACAAAAAAAAAGATAACTTTTTAAACTGTAGGATGAGTTTTAGAACCCTGGGATGAGTGGATATTTTAAAACAATGACATAGCTGGGTATTCAAGAGGATGAAAAACTTTATGACAAGGACTCTGGAAATGAAAGTTGTTTGGAAAATAACTGAAAATTTCATGTAATGTTATTGAGAAATCATTATAGTAGGGACTTATTTATTCATTTGTTCAGCAATTTAATGACCATGTTTTGAGTGGCTAACATGAGCCAGGCACTGTGTTTCTATCTGGTTGCTGATAACAATGGTATACAGGGCAGATGGGAGTTCTCCCCTCAGGAGTCATACATTCACATTGCAAGAAATAGACAGTAAATAATAAAATATACATTTCTGTCAAGTGTAATGAGCCAGGATATTATGAGTTAGTCATAAGCACTGAGAATGTATTTTCTCTTCCACAGCAAGGAAAGTACTGTTATTCTGCTTTGGCCACGCTATTTGTACTGTCCAATTGTTGCAATGTTTTTCAGTGTGAGTGAAGATCCCCTAGTGGGTCATGAAATTACATTTTACTACCATTTTAAATGAATAAAATAGAACAGAAAACATCAAAGATTACCTTACATATTAAAGAGAAGTACTGATTTTTTGTTTCATGTATGGATATACTGGTTCTGATGTAGACTATGTCTTCCAGCAGGTCACCATCAAAAATGTGTCAACGCATGCCTCCTGGGGCCAGAATCTCAGTATTGTCCCACTCTGTATGAGATGCTAAGGGACCATTTATGACGATGGCAAGACAATTAGCTGGTTCCTTTGGGTGAGAGAAATAGACACATTCAAATTCAGCCCTATTTCAAAGGACCTTTCATTTTTTTAGACTATGAATCAGAAAATACTATTTGGATACATACTCATGGAGAAATGAAAATAAGTTATCACTCAGCACAGGCAATTTTAAAAAATTATATTATGGGGGGAGAAGCATTGATATGCTTCCCTAATTATAGATATGCCACAGGATTACTAAATTACTCAATTCATTCAGCGAGTCTTTATCGAGTATCTATCATGTTGCAGATACTGTGCTGAATAAATCATGCATGGTTCTTACTTTCATTAGGTACATAATCTTATTCATCACTGTTTAAATTAGTGATCCTCAATCCTGGCAGCAAAATATAATCATCTTGGGAGCTTTTGAAAAGTACTGATTTTCATTCCCATAGGTTCTAGTTTAATTAGTCTAGGGTAGGGATCCAAGATGAACACTGTTTAGCTATCCAGGTGATTCTAATGTGCGGCCAGTATTGAGAACTAACGGCCAGTAATAGTCAATAAGAGTCTTGCAAATCTGTATATTATTTAGCTTTCCTTAAGATACCTAGAACATTTTCTATCTTGTGGTGGTAAAATAAATTCTTCTTATAAAAGTAAGTACTTTACAAATTCTCTAAAAATGTCAGCATCTATAAAACCCTTGAATTATTTTTATCACTATTCTCTGGCTAAATTCTGTTTAACAATCAGGTTTTCATTGTTTTAATCTTAAAATTTTTACTTTCATTATTGGTTTTGAACCCCATTTATGAAAACATCTCAATTCCCCATTATTAACCATTTCTCCTAAATGATTAATATTTAAGAATAAAAACTATCCTTTAATTTCCATCTTTAGTGTCAGACTTCCCTGGTGGCTCAGATGGTAAAACGTCTGCCCACAATGCAAGAGACCTGGGTTCGATCCCTGGGTTGGGAAGATCCCCTGGAGAAGGAAACGGCACCCCACTCCAGTACTCTCACCTTGAAAATCCCATGGACAGAGGAGCCTGGTAGGCTACAGTCCATGGGGTCGCAAAGAGTCGGACATGACTGAGCAACTTCACTTTCTTTAGTGTCAATAATCAAATTAAAGTTCCATGTGTATACACTTCTAGATGAAATATTCAAATTTATAATCATTTGCATATTTGTTTCATTTTTGCTAACATTTTGTCCCATTAATACATTAATTAATTTTTCATTCCTCTTCACATTTAATAGTGAATATCCACACAGCCAAAGTTTATAAAAAACCTGAAAAAAAAAAATCTGCCTGATTCAAATCCCCATTTTCCCCAGCATCTCTGTGCTTCATCTTTTTAAGAAAAGCTTCACCCTTTTTTAAAAAAGCTATTCTCATCTCTAACACCATGTTCTGCCTTCCCTGAAGATAGGATTAAGCTATCTGATTCAAGAACTCCATTTTTTCTTATTTCCTTTTCAAATGAAAATGAACAAGCCAACTGAAATATCAGGGAGTTTTCTGAATTTCCCACCAACTTAATCTCACTGCCTGTTGATGATATTCTTACTTATTCATTCCCTTTGGTGGAGACATCTAGAGATAATTTTCATCTTCTCTCTTTTCTTAATGTTATCCCTATGACTGCATGTGGGCTATGGAAACATACAGTTTCACCTTGACTTAGAAGCTCCCAGCTCTGTGGTCTCAGTCCAGCAACTTAAATTCTCTATGGTTCAAGTATTAGACATAATGAATATGAAATACTCAGCACTTATTTATATGCCTTGTAGCATACAATAAATGGTAGATAGCATTAATATTGAAGTAGTAGGCTGCCCACAGTGTGTTAGTAGCTCAGTTGTTTCCAACTCTTTATAACCCCATGGATTGTAGTTCACCAGGCTCCTCTGTCCATGGGATTCTCTAGGCAAAAATATTGGAATGGGTTTCCATTCCCTTCTCCAAGGCTACCCACATTTAATATCAATCCATTATGTTGGTGTAGGACATATAGAATCCTTTCCTAGAGATAATTTCAGTCCATCTCTAGCTAGATAAAGAAAGCTTAAACACTGGAGAATTGGTTCCCGAGGAGCACATCTGTTACAGGATCATTTGTTCATCCATTTGACAAATATTAATCTGATCCTCTCTGTGTGCAGGCTCTGGGCTGGGAGCCAGGGCTCCAGTAGGGATTAGGACAGATATACACTCACTACTGTAGAACTTAGAGTCTTGCCAGGACACTAAAATTCTCATGTGTGTGCTCTTATGTGATATGAAAAGTTGCCTTTCAGCACCTCAGGGGCCCTGGGACTGGGATGAGCTCCTCCCTGACAAGCACAGAATCAAAGATGATGATGATGATAACTTGACCTGCATCCTTTATTTGAAAAGCTGAGGGCATTCTCAATTATCATCCCCTTTGGGGAATGTTAAGGTTCCTTTCCCTACTTACTGCAAGAGTATTTGGACGAAGGAATGAGGTTTCTAGACTCAGTCTTCAGTGAACATGAAACCTCAGAATGTGGTAAGTGCTGCCTGCTGACTTTGCTAAGGAACCCTCATTTCTCACAGGCTGACTGAAGAAGGGTTCCCAAACAGCTGTTTTCATCGGGAGTCATAGAATTTGCATTGCTGAATTTCCCCCCAGGTTTTTTACTATTCATCTATATAACCATTTTAAACACTTATTTGTTTCTTGCTTTTTAAAAAAACACAACACTATGGCATGTTTTTAAAGATTGATGCTTATTACATTTTTTCAAAATCTTCTTTTAATTTGCTGCATGTCATTCACTCTTTTCCTTTACACTTAGACATTGCATATCCTTCTTCTTTAACTACTTTAAATGATCCTATATTACTATGCTGTAACTATTTAGGCATAAATTTTTACCACCACTAATCATTCCTTAGATTTTATATCTGCAAGGTATGTGACACAGAACTTTACAACTCTGAAGTTTCTTAGAATTTATTCCCAAATTTCTTTCCAGAAAAATAGTACAAGTGTATATTTCCACAAGCAGGGTTATAAGTACCAGATTTATCATGTCTTAACTTGTTCTGAGTATACACTCACACAAACAGAGATTCAGATTCTACCAAAACTATAGGAGGAACACATGTCTGCTGTGTCTCTAATTTTATGCTAGCATTTAGATCACTCCAGTACTCTTGCCTGGAAAATCCCATGGATGGAGAAGCCTGGAAGGCTGCAGTCCATGGGGTCACTGAGGGTCGGACACAACTGAGTGACTTCACTTTCACTTTTCACTTTCATGCACTGGAGAAGGAAATGGCAACCCACTCCAGTGTTCTTGCCTGGAGAATCCCAGGGACAGGGGAGCCTGGTGGGCTGCCATCTATGGGGTCACACAGAGCCAGACACAACTAAAGCGACTTAGCAGCAGAAGCAGCAGCAGGATTTAGATACATTTTTCTAAATTGTGCGTTATAAATGGCAATCTTCTAAGTTTACTTTTTCCTTTTAGTTTATGATGAGCTCATTCTGAAAAGAAAGAATGAATCCCCATCCAAAACTGGTTTGGATGTCAAGACTGATAACATATTACACACATACAAACACACTCACACAGACACACACACTCACACAGACACATGCACACACCAAGAGGGAATAAAAAGGCTTATTATTTATATAATGAAGCTTCTGAAAGAGCATGACTGATTTTCTTAGCTAACCCAAAAAATGACTTGAGAGACCAAAGAAAGGACACTGGCTTAGGGTTTTTATTTTGATTAGAAGGTGAGACTGAGGTAAGGGTTTCTGTGCCTGGATAGGACTTGTGTGGTTTGAACTTTCAATAGGTGCCCAAGGAGAGAACATCCAGTCTTATCAGCTTGCCCAGGTGTGGGGCAAAAGGTCAAAGAAGACTGAAGCTTAAAAGCTGATAGCCGTCAAACATAAAAAAAAAAAAAAAAAAAAACCAAACAAAAAAAAAAACAGACATTTCATTAGTTTATTTGTTGAAATATTTTATATTCAACCTGTCCTCTTCTACTCTTTGACTACTTGCAATACATTTCACACAGGAAAGCTAGGAAGATGCTTGGTTCTTTTCATTTATTTACTGGTTTTCCAGACAATGAAGTGGTTTCCTGTCATTCTCTGATGGTGATTATTTCTTAATGCTATAAAATCATGGGCTTAAATATATTTATTGGGCTTCGATGGACATGAGTTTGAGCAAGCTCCAGGAGTTGATGATAGACAGGGAAACCTGGCATGCTCTAGTCCATGGGGTTGCAAAGAGCTGGACACGACTGAGTGACTGAACTGAACTGAACTCATTGGCTTTCAACCCACTGCGGTTTTCATCATTACTGAAACACAATTTGTCTCACCTTTAGCCAGTGGGACCCTTGCTGAGTTCCCTGGAGAGTCCTTTTGTCATGACCCAAGTAGGATTTGGCAGCTTCCAAGCCCCCACCTCTGGGTGTGAGACAGGCTGGCCCATGCCCATCTTAGCTTTCCTGCTCCAGATCTAGAATCAGGTATCTCTTTACGAAGCCCAAGTTACTTTTAGAGAAAAGTTGTATTTCAATTATCTCTAGGCTTTTAAAAGGTACACAGGACTAGGAAATAAGTGCACACACATACATGGGCTTCATGAGTTCATTTTGCTACTTAGAATTCAAATTTAAGCCTGTAAAACTTTTAACCTTTTCTATATTATATGTGTGGCTCCTTTTGAAACTTCACACTGAGAGTCCTGGTTCTCAGCAACAGCAGGGGTGATAGAATAAGAATATTCAATAATCACTCATTTGTTTTTTCACATATTATACATATGATAGTACTGGAATGACCATACTGATGCAAATACTAATTTTAATACTGATGATGACATGATTAGTGAAAACATTAAAATGATTTTTGCACATGCTCTACACATTCCCCCCACGTTAGCTGCAGTTCTACTGTATCTACATTACTAGGGCATGTAGTAATTATAAACTCCAACCTCTCCCTAGCGCTCATTTTGTTTTACTTCTGTAGGCACCTATGTATCCAAAACTCACTGCAGATCTTAGATCTATTATCTCTCTAGTGATTTGGTTTAAAAAAATGTTTATATGAAGACCACAAGGTTTTATATTATCTTTAGTCCTGTCCTGAGTCTTGCCACTTCATTTCTGAGTTTTTCAAATTCTGACTTGTACTGTTCCTTAATGTCTTATACCCTTTTCTTAATCACTTTAAGCTTGTTTTAAAATATTTAATAGGCTACGATTTTACTCCATTTGAGAAAGTACCTTTCTGGTATGCTTTCATTGTCTGTAGGGATGCTGTTCTCCTTATTCTCTTTTATCTTATAACAACTTGGTATGGATTTGACTTCCATTTTTCCTGCTGCTGACTTTTGCGTGAAATTGGATTCCTGAACTTTTAGAATGAGACGTGCTTCGGGATAGCGTTTATAACTTGTCAGAGCACCCTCGTGGTTGTTCTGTAATGTTCAAAAATAGGGCAACCCATATCCTGAGGTTTCCTGGCTCCTCCCCTCCCGGGTTTTGTCACTCCTTGTTCCTGTCATCTTTTTCCTGTTAGGATTTCATTCTACTCCCAGCAGTGACTCCTCAGGGTGGGACGCTGTGCTGATGGGCGCTCCAGCTGGCTGGTTTTAAGAATTCACAGGGTCTGGACTAAGGTAGCTCCCTCAAACCTTTTTAATGTGGACTCTTAGCACTCAGCCAGTACTGGAGAAAGAAAAATGCCTCCTCATTTCATCTGCTGCTCTCAAACCAGCCTCCCTAGCTTTCCGGTGAATACCTATGGACTGTTTCGTGTTCTCCTGGTCTCAGTTCTATCAGATGCGGCCCTGTTGTTTTTTCTTCCACAAAAATGCTAATAGTGTGAAGATCTTGTGGCCACTGGTGGCTTGTCCTTATCTGTTTGTATTTAATACCTCTGAGGTTTTAATTTGGCTCTGAAAGACCAAAGTTCATCTGAAGACATAAGATCCTCGGGTTTTAAAGAAGTGAATGTGCCACCTTCTGGCACACCTACTTATTTTACATTTAAGAACTGTCATCCCAGAAGCTGTGGATATCTACAAAAATGGCCAAATCTCACTAGGACAACCTAGAATGACAATGGCCATTAGGGGAACGTTCCAGTTAAACATGATCGTTCTTTTAAGAGGTGCACTTGAGAGCAAGTTTCCCAAATCAAACAAACAGAATGGGATACCTATTTAAATTGGCATGCAAAAATTTCCAAAAGGTTTCAAAGTTTCAAAACAGCTTCACTGAAACATTCATTGCGAAAAGCTAATGAAAACTAAAGACAGAAGAGGCAAGCTAAAACAAAAGACTGTAAGACTGACATGGCTCCTATAACTCTCCTCCATCCTCAGACCCCATTAATCCTCTACCTGAGTCACCTTCCCACAATGAAGAGGTTGCAAGACTGCAAGTAAAAGGCTGCCAAGTTAGCATCCTTACATATGCCCCCATATCTACCACTGAAGCAGGGACCCCATATGGGCCCCTCCCAGGGATGTTGGGACTCTGAGGGATTCCCTAGTAAACTGCTACCCGTGACTCCCCTAAAGAGTCAAGGGTAAACCAAAAGTAAAATTAGCACTAAATCTTGCCAAATTGTGGTAGAAACTAGGGCTACCTCTTTACTTGAAACCCTACTCTCTGGAGCCTGCAGATGAGATCCTGGGAACAGTGGCAAAAGTCAGTGAAGGGTGAGAAATCTTACCCTTCTGGTCAGCTCTCCTGGTTCTCTGTAGTGAGTGGCCAGTTGAGAGAGAGAAACAGAATTTCAGGCTGTCACTTCCTTTACAAATTTAGACTCTTACAAATTCAGTTTCAGGGCACCCACTGGTTGTTGACAGCTCTCAGGGACAGCCCTTTCCTTCTTGTCTGTCTTATTTTGTATCCTGAGAACTTGGCTTGGCTTTCTGCCTGCCTGGGATGTTCCAGTTGTTGGTTCTTGCACACACAGGCAGATCAACCATCAGTTTTGAGGGCCTAAAAATATGGCCAGACAGAAATGTGGGCTGCACTCCTTTTTCAGAGAGGGTCCCACCGACTGCTGCCAGCTGTCAGGGGAACTAAGTTTTCCTTTCTTTTGACTGTCTTTGGGGGATGGCTCTGAACCCTGGGAGTACAGTCTCCTTTTGTATCTTCTTTGGGGATGCCTCTTTGTCCAAAAGGCTATTCAGTACTTCTAGGAATATTTAACGTTTGTTCTGGCTGAAACCTCACAAGATATTTAAAAGGACTTTTCTTAAAAATAGCTCTATGGTCAGAAGTTGGCCATTTTGAAAGTTGATATTCAGAGCCAAATGGGAGCGTTTCTTAGACCTCCTCCTCTACGCTAAATGAAACCATGTACCCAGAGGAGAAGAAAACATTCCAAAGACAAACAGGTCTAAGTCTAGAACATAGGAGCCAATGATCTCCCTAAGGTTAGCACCTTAGAAAAGGAACAGAGGATGACTCACAAAGAATGTGAACCTGAGATGTTGTGAGCGGTGAACACCACACAAAGATTCAGCTTCTAAGGACTCCAGAGTGTTAGCTGGGAATCACTTAGCTGCTAAGCTAGTGCCTTAATTATTTTAATCACATCTCTCAGAAAGGCCGAGAGTCTGATTGGTGGGGAAATTTTTATAAACAAGACAACAAGCCCCAAATGGATGCCCCACATCACCAAACCAAATCTTAAAGATACAGCTTTCCAAGAAATGCCCTTCTGAACCAGTCAATCAGGGATCACCTAATCATTACCAGTTAGGTATCTGTCCAATAGACTCCTAAGTATAAGTAAGTAAGTATTAGTCACTCAGTCGTGCCTGACTCTTTGCCACCCCGTGGACTGCAGCCCACCAGGCTCCACTGTCCATGAGATTTTCCAGGCAAAGATACTGGAGTGGGTTGCCATTTCCTTCTCCAGGGGTCTTACCCTCTAAAGGAAAGTAACCTTACAGTAACCAATAGGGTTTATTTTTATTTTTAAAATCTAATATGACTTCCTTGTTTCTGTTCCCTCTGCCATAAGTCTTTCATTTTGTACAGCTCCTTGGAACTTTCTGTCTGCTAGCCTGGATGCTGTCTGATGCATGAATCACTGGATAAAACCAATATGATTTTTTAATTTTGTTTTTTAACAGTAAAGGATCTTCTAATCATAAAAGCAATGGAAACTGAAAAAAAAAATATTGATAGATCTGCCCTTGCAAGAAGTATCCCTCTTAGATATCCAGTTATATTTCCATATCATTCAGCAATGAATGATGCAGATACAACTTTTCTGATACTTAGGATGAAATGACCTGAAGATGTCCTCTGTTGACCAAGGTCTTAAAATTGTCTTGGATTCAAGCTTGTACTGGCCAAAACCGATCTCATGATTTACAAAAAAGGTTAAAATGAAATGATCTGAATCTTGTTATGCAGGCTGATATAGATGCCCTTGTTTATTAGCAAGATGCTAGATCAAGGACCATAGAATGTGAGAATCCATTTCTCTAGGTGGTTAACAGTAGGTTCCCAACTAACTTAACCCTGAGAATGTAGAATCTACTGGGTACTTTAAGACACTTCAATACGGCATATAGCTTTGACCTAGAATGTATGCATGATGAATGGGCAGTAATATGAGTCATGGTTACTCTCATTTTGTCTAGCCTCCTAGTGGGACTACTGAAATCCAAATTTATCACAGGCAGTCTCATATTATAGAAAATCAAGCCAGGAAAACAAAAATGTAAAATAGATTTGGGAGGTGATCATTAACACCCCAAGATTATTTTTCTTTTATCAATTCATTCAATGTCAACTTCTTGACATTTAAGGTAATCTGTATTAAGCAATAAAGGAAATAGAAAGTTAACAGGGTTGGAGCCCTTGCCAGGGGAAGATCCTAAGAAACAGATGAAGCTTCTCAATATTTGTGAATAGTATTTAGGAACATAACTGCTGGATAAATGGTGATTCAGCAGCATAACTGTCAAGGTGTCTGTGACTGGAGCACTGAGGTTCTGGACAGGGGCTAGAGTGAGGCACATGGGAGCAAAGTTTAAGGAGGCTCCTGGAGCTTACCCCACATGTAAATAACCCTGAGAGTGAGTGCCTCCTTAAATTTCAGCCTTAGTACTTTGCTTACCTCAACCTTGTGCTAGCCCTGCTGGGGCTGATCTTCCAGTTGTAACAGCAAATGGACTCTCTTGATACTTAATTTCACCCCTAGACCTTTTCTCATACAAATTTACATTCCATAGCCCTCTATAAACCAAGTTGGAGTAAGCTAGTTATGTGTTAGCCTAAGGGGAAATTTCACGGAGCCTGACAGGGCAACAGTGTGGGCTCCATCTAGTCCCTGAAGAACATCTTTTCTAAATTCATCCCCATCTCCCTTGAAAAGAGCTGTTAGTAGGAATTTGGACATTAAAAATAAGAAAGGGAGAAAAAAATAACCCTATTAAGAAATGTCCCTTGATTTAAAGGACCTGAAACTTATTGGGCAGTGGATATTTTGCATCAGATTGTATCAAAAAGGTAACTCCCACATGTCAAGCCTTTTCAGCCTGTAAAACAAATAGGTTTCCAGTTTAGGGTGGAATGTGTAACTACGACCTGTACGCCCAGGTTCTCCGGCTCTCCTAGAAGAATGAAATTGACTTCCTGAAAGAAGTTAATTTTGCTTGATTTCTTTCCTATTTCCTCCCTCAAACCATTTGTGGGCAAATAGGGCTCTCATACAGAGTGTTTTATTTTGCACTGTTTCCCATTAATTTGGACTCTTTCACGTTGTTTGGAGTTCCCTGCCATCTGTGGGGAGGTGTGCTGACATGGCACACACTCAGAATGCCTGGCAGCTTTCAGACGAGATGGAAGAACACACCCCATCCTTTCCAACAAAGACTCGGCAAGAAGAGCTTTAGGGAAAAGGAAAAGGGATTTACCGAGCTGAGAATATGGAACAAAAGTCCAGGGTGGCTCTGCCTCTCAGCCCAGGATGGATATACAATTGCCAGGGAATCGATTTCTGTCACTTGATCCTCAATTTCATCTGAGGCCACCTTTTATCATCACCCTTTTCAGCCTTTCTTTCCCTGTCACACAGAGAGGGGAAAACAGTTATTTTCTCTGCTTCTATATTTCTTTCTTCAAGGAATGATTATCTTATTCTTCCCACTCACTACCTCTTCTCCTCATTATTCTCAGCAGGTTCAACATCAAAAACCTGTCTGAATCTGTCCCAGAACTCATTCTTTTTCTGGAGAGCGTGGTTTCACAGATACTGTCTGCTTCTGCAGCAAGCTTTGGGGCATATTTCTTGCTTAAAATAGCAGCCCGATTTGGCTACAAAGCCATAATCTGCAGTATTTCTTCAACCAGGTCTTAATAATCCTAATGAGATAACAATTATAATTTCCTCTGTGTATCATATCAAATACTTTTAACTGTTCTCATTAGGCCTCCCACAATCTGGCCCACTCCTCTCTCCAGCCTGCATCTCCTGGTGTGCCTTTCTCAGAGCTAGGCTGCTCCCAATTTCCCCTAAACACCTACCCACTTTCCCACTCAAAGCATTTCCCCATTTTACAGTCCCATTTCCATAGCTCCCAATCCCCAAATCCACGTCTCCTGTGACAGCACGGTTCCGTGAAATCCTAGCCATTCTCATAGGCCAGGTCAAGGTGTGCCTGCCTCCATGAAGGCTTTCCCAAGCTTGCATTACGCCCTGTTGATACAGAATTCTGACTTTTGCCCTGAGATTCTTTCCAAATTCAGCTTGGAAAGGTCACAATTTTGAAAAGGTGTTAGAGAAGGAGCCCCATTGCTCCTTGGGGCTAGCCCAGTGAAATGGACTTCAGAGCTAAAAATTTGGAGATCAGTTTTTCATGTGGGACATGATGATATGGCCCTTAGTGTTATGGGTGACAGGTAAAGATACACACAGAACATCAGGCCAACTCAACTCAATCTCCTATAGAGGTCAAGTGAAGAACAATTTAAATTCGACGAATATTTACTGAGTACCCTTCATCCATGCCCTGTACTAAGCACTGGGGATACAAGGCAGATGCCTACACTAGAAGATTGATAAATGGGCTAAGCAATTTGAGTTTACTTTCCTCCCTTATGATGAGTTAATGCAGTGGTTCTCAAACCTGGCTGTGCAGCAGAACCACCAAGGGAATATGAGTTATGTATTTGCTTATTTATGCATCAGTTTTGAATTTCATTTTGTGGGAATAAATAATACATTCACTGGCTATAAAGCGAAAAGACTGGAAAAGGTACACAGGGACAAGTATCTCTTATGCCACTATTCTGGTCACCCAGTTTCCCTAATTGTGCCAATTTATTTGATATCATTGGGGAATAGCTTAACTCTGTCTATGTCTTTCATCATATCAAGTCTATTTAGACAGAGTGGAAAGGTGATTGGGAGTTTGGGAAGGTGCCGAGCGAGTCTGCCCAAGCCAAACACAAACTTGGAAGCTAGGCTGCAGCGACAGAGATCAGGCCTGTGCCTACAAGATTTAGGCAAGATCAGAAAATGACCTCCTGAAGGTGTCTGGAAACAGGAGCTCCTGGTTGCTCATCTTCCTAAGCAGCCTGCTCCCCACAAAGTCTTCAAGATCTGTCCCCACTAAACCCCTCAAAATATAGTGCCACACATTCTTCCATCCTTCTTAGACATGGGAGTGTCAATGTATCTGTTATCTGTCACTGTTTGGCTATTCTGTGCTTGAACATGACATGGAGCATGATAATAGAGACTTGCAAATTGCAGCCAGCAAGTGGGCTCTTGTTGGCTGCAGATAAAAGTGTCTTTTATCTAATAATAATATAATAAAGTTGCAGTGTACAAAATCAATATACACAAATCAGTTGCATTTCTATACAATAACAATGTACTATCAGAAAGAGAAATTAAAAAAATAATCCATTCACTCTAGTACCAAAAACAGCAAAATACCAAGAAATAAATGTTATTTTACCAAGAAGTAAAATGCCTAAACACTGAAAACTATTAAGAAATTGATGAAAGAAACTGAAGAAAATATAAATTGGTAAATAGAAAGATACTCCCACATTCATGGACTAGAAGAATTAACATCATTAAAATGTCCACACTACTCACCAGGGGTTGAACCCCTGTCTCTTATGTCACCTGTGTTGGTAGGCAGGTTCTTTACCACTAGCACCACTTGGGAAGCCTACTCAAAGCAATATAAAGATTTAATTCAATCTCTATCAAAGTCTCTGCAGTGTTGGAGAAAACTCGAGAGTCCCTTGGACTGCAAGGAGATCAAACCAGTCAATCCTAAAAGAAACCAATCCTGAATATTCATTGGTAGGACTGATGATGCAGCTCCAATACTTTAGCCACCTGATGTGAAGAGCTGACTCATTAGAAAAGACCCTAGTGCTGGGAAAGATTGAAGGAGGAGGATAAGGGGAAGACAGAGGACAAGATAGTTGGATGTCATCACCAACTCAATGGACGTGAGCTGAAGCAAGCTCTGGGAGATGGTGAAGAATAGGGAAGCTTGGTGTGCTGCAGTCAATGGGGTCATAAAGAGTAGGACACAACTGAGTGAATGAACAAACAAAACAAATCAAATTTCCATTGATATTTTCACAGACATAGAGAAAACTATCCTAAAGTTTATATGGAACTAGGAACAGACTCCAAGGATCCAAAGTAAGTCTTGAGAAAGAACAAAGATGGAGGCATTACACTTTCTGATTTTAAGCTATATTACAAAGCTACAGTAATCAAAACAGTATAGTGCTGGCATAACACTAGACATACAGACCAATGGAACAGAATAAAGAGCCCAGGAAAAAAGCCACCCATAAACAGTGAACTAATACTGAATAAGGGTGCCAAGAACATATAAAAGGAAATCTCATCAAAAAATAGGGTTGAGAAAACCAGATATCCACATACAAAAGAATGACGTTAGACCACTATCTTACACCATTCACAAAAGTTAATTTGAAACGGATTAAAGATTTAAACACAGTAGTCTCCCCATCCACAGTTTTGCTTTCCATGGTTCAGTTACCAGTAGTTAAGTGCAGTCTAAAAATATTAAGTGGAAAATTCCAGAAATAAACAATTCATAAGTTCTAAACTGCATGCTATTCTGAGTAGCATGATAAAATCTCATGTTATCCCTACCTGGGCTCCCAAACTGCCATCGCTGTCTGCTCCTGACATCTAACCATTGACATCATCATGACTCAGTGATCCAAAAACATCTGCTTCTGACAGATAATGATCCTCCTTCTGACATATTGTCAAAGGCAAATAGTAGTCTAATACTGTATCACAATACCTACATCGTTCATCTCATTTTATCTCATCACATAGGCATTTTGTCATCCCACATCATCACAAGAAGAATATTGTATAATAAGATATTGTGAGAAAGAGAAATAATATTCACATAACTTTTATTCTAGTATATTGCTATAATTTTTCTATTTATTATAATTGTTGTTAATCTCTTACTGTGTTTAATTTATAAATTAAATTTTATTATAGACATCTATGTATAGGAAGAAACATAGCATATATAGAGTTTGATACTATCTGTGGTTTTAGGCATTCACTGCTGCTGCTACTGCTGCAGCTAAGTCTCTTCAGTCGTGTCCGACTCTGTGCGACTCCATAGACAGCAGCCCACCAGGGTCCTCGTCCATGGATTTTCCAGGCAAGAGTACTGGAGTGGGGTGCCATTGCTTTCTCTGACGCATTCACTACAGATCTTAAAACATAGCCCTGTGGATAATGGGGAACTACTGTGTAGGACTTGAAACTGAAAAACTCTTAGACGAAAGTAGGGAAAATCTTCTTGACATTGGCCACAGCAATAATTTTTTTGATATGACACCAAAAGTACAGGCAATGGAAAGCACACTAAACTAAAAAGCTTCTGCAGAAAGCAAAAGAAATAACTGACAAAATAGAAAGGTAACCCATGAAATAGGAAAAAATATATTCAAGCCATACATCTAATGGTGGGTTAATATCCAAAATACATAACAAACTTATACAATCCAACAGTAGACAAAGAATATATTTCAATATAAAAATGGGCAAAGGACCCAAGTAGACTTTTTCCCAAAGAAGATATTCAAATGACCAATGCATACATGAAAAGATGCTCAACATCACTAATCATCAGGGGAATGGAAATCAAACCATGTCAGGAAGCATTTAACAGGAGGCTTCCTGTGTGCTGTTTTGGATCTGTCAGGAATCCTCTGTTCCTAAGAGTTGAGGCAAGCCTTTCCAGGGGGCTGAGGAATCCAGGCATTTCCTTCCTTAGTTTTTCTATATGGTAATAAGTACCCTCTTCCTTCTTATGAACCATACAGTAAAAGTGATTGTTTACAACTCTCTCTGTCTTTAATATTGATCGCCTATGTTTTGTAAGTCTGGAATTTTAATCTTTATCTTTGCTGAGAATAACTACCTTATAAGACAGTATATATGCCCACACCATGTTGATTAAAACATCTTTGCTCCATCAGAGCTCTGGTCCCTGGGTCTGTCTTTATATCTCTCTCTCTCTCTCTCTCTCTCTCTCTCTCTCTCTCTCTCTCTCTCTCTCTCTTTCCCTCTCTCTCTTTTTCAGGCTGATCCCCTGGAGTGCAGAGGCTCTCTGAGTTCACTTTCCTGCCTGGGCTTCTAAGACCCTCTCAAGAATGCACTCTGCACCTTCACCTCATCGAGAGGGCGCCTGAGGCCTTCGTGAACAGAGCAAGTCCCGTGCAGGGGCTTTATTGGTTTTCTGCGTAAACCAAGGAATATCAGCCTCTTTCTCTCTCCTTTACTTTCTTATCATCAACTCTAGACCACCAGGTTCCAGTCCATTAAAGGACCTCAACAAAACCACAATGGGTTATCACCTCAGATCTGTTAGAATGACTCTTATGAAAAAGACAAAAGATAAATTGTTGACAAGGATGGGAAGAAAAGGGAGACTTTTTGGACTGTTGATGTGAATATAAATTGGTATAGCCTTTATGGAAAACAGTATGAAGGCTGCTCGAAAGTTTTAAAATGAAACTATATTTGACCTGGTAGTCTCTCTTTGAGGTGCATTTCTGAAGGAAATGAAATCAGTATCTCAAAGAGGTATCCGCACCCCACGTTCAATGAAGCATTATTCACAAAGCCAACACATTATGGTATAGATACAGAAGATGTAAATAAAGGGGGTG
This sequence comes from Bos taurus, assembly GCF_002263795.3. Taxonomy (NCBI): domain Eukaryota; kingdom Metazoa; phylum Chordata; class Mammalia; order Artiodactyla; family Bovidae; genus Bos; species Bos taurus. The sequence continues at coordinate 48,004,060 of NC_037334.1, read as the reverse complement.
GGGGAGAGAGGGAGAGGGAGAGAGAATGAAATGTTATTCAGCCACGATAAAGAAGGAAGTCCACTTGCCACAAAGTGGATGCATTGAGAGGACATCATGCTAAGCAAAATAAGTCAGATAGGAAAAGACAAATAGTCTGTGATCTCACTTACATGTGTAAATCCGGCCCCCCCCCCCAAAAAAAGGCAAACACAGATAAACAAAAAGTAGAGAACAGAACAGCGGTTATCAGAAGCTGGAGGTTGGGGGAAATGGGGAGATGCTTGTCAAAGGGTACAATCCTTTAGTTATAAGATGAATAAGTTCTGGAAATCTAGTGTACAGCAGGGTGACTACAGTTAATAATAATACATACTTAAAATTTGCTAAGAAAGCAGTAAGTGCTCTCACCACACACACACCAAAAGGGTGGGAGTAGTAACCATGTGAAACAGTGCATATGACAATTAACCTGATTGTGGTAAGCATTTCACAAAGTATATGTGTGTTAAATCATCACCCTGTACACTTTAAAGTATATCATTTTATTTGTCAATTATACCTCAATAAAACTGAGGGGAAAAAAAACGAATGTTTTGAAAGTTTCCTAAATAATCATCTTGCCCGTTTATTCTCTAAGGTTCCAGGATTATATGGATTTATATGTTGACTTTACAGCATCGCAGGCCCAGGAGGGACCCCAGAGATAGTCAATCAGCCCAAGACCTTTGCCTTACAGGGAGACCACTCCAAGTTCCAGGGACAGGGGACAGACTTAACCAGGTCAGCAGTGGAAGTGCCATCAGCCACACTGCCGCCTTTCCGGTCCTCCACAGGGCTCCTGCACACTCGATGGCCTCGACACATCCTACCCCCGCATTAGCTGCTAGAACTGCCAAAGCAAAATGCCACCCATTTTTGGTGATTTAAGCAACAGAAATGTGTCTCACAGTTCTGGGGGCTGTAAGTCTAATGTCAAGGTGTTGGCAGTGTTGATTTCCTGAGGCCTCTCTCCTTGACTTTCAAGTGACTGTCTTCCTGTGGTGGTCTCACAGGACCCCTCCTCTGTGCCCGTGCACCCCTGGTATCTTTTGGCATATCACAATTTCCTCTGCTTAGAATAACACCTGTCGGATTGGATTAGTGCTCATTCTAATGGCCCCATTTTAACTTAATCACCCCTTTAAAGGCTCCAGGTCTGAATTCAGTCACATTCTGAGGTACTGAGTTTAGGCTTTCAACATATAAATGCGGTAGGGGGATACAATTCAGCCCATAATGACTTCCTATGTTGGGCATGCTTTCCCTCTTCTCTTAATTCCTAATCATCTTCTGGATTCCAACTTAAAACATTACTTCCTTAAAGAAACCCATCCTGACTGCCTCCTCAGTATCCAAAGTCAAGCTCTGGCCTCTTTCAGGCACATTTGTGATGCCGTTTTACTTCTGTGTGTGTGTGTGTGTGTGTGTGTGTGTGTGTGTAGTTGCTGAGTCATGTCCAACTCTTTGTGACCCCAGGGACTGTAGCCTGCCAGGCTCCCCCATCCACAGGATTCTCCAGGCAAGGATACTGGAGTGGGTTGCCATTTCCTCTCTAGCCCTTTTAAACTTCTCCTTACCATTATTATTACCAAAGAAATCCCTGTGAAATCAGCCAATTTGCTTTTCCCTCCCTCCATGAGACTCTCATCTCCCACAGGGCAGGGACCTGGCTGCTCTTAGTCACTGCTGCATCCTTAAAGCTGAGCCAGGCCCTGGCACAGGTAGCAACCCAGCAAATATTTGCTGAATAAACAAGTAAGTGGATAAGGCTTTAAGGAAGTAATTAAAATCACAGAACTCTCTTTGGAATTATTATTTTCAAACTATTCTTACATTTTCTCACTTTTGCTCATAATGTTTCTGCTATAAAATTCTTCTGGGGCCCCAAAGCCCAACTCAAACAGCTTCCCCCACTCATTCTCCTTACCCAAGCACAATCAATTCTTTCTTCCTCAGAAATCCTGAAGCACACTATTCATGCAGTTGGTCTCATGCTTAAGCATGACTTACAGATATTAAGTCTTAACATGTTTACCACCACCACCCCCACCAATACACACTTCATTTGAGCTATGATTGCTTTGAAGATAAGGACAGAGTTTCATTTAACTCTAAAACCCTGGCACACAGCATAACGCCTGGCATAATAAAGAGCTAATGGTTTTTAGGAAGCAATACAATAGAGCCCAAGTAGCATGGATACAGCCAGTTGTGAAGGTTGCACAGTCCTTCTTAATGGTTCCAGAATCACTAATGGGGCCCTTGGTTGCTCTGCCCACCCTGCAGGCTTCAGCAGGCCTGGGTGAGCTGCTGTTCCACATTTCCCAGAAACAGCTTGTGGAATTGGCTCTAGAGCAGGAAGGACTCGAATGACTGATTACATCAAGTCTTTGAGATCATTTTCCTTAAAAAAAGAAAAAGAAAGCAAGCCTGAGAATTCTTTGAAATTTAATTTAAATTCTGATAAGACTAGCACTAGTTCTCTGATCTAGGACGACACGGACAGAAGCCCAAACAACTGAATCAGCCTGGAGCACAGGGAGGGGGCAGGGACCCAGGTAGCCCAGATTCCATGTAGTTTCCTGCGGTCCAGGCTCCTTACCTGGAAACACCAAATAATCACATCTGCATCATACTTCACAGCAGCATGGGGGAGATGCAGATGAGACATTATGAGAAGAGAGCTTATGGAAGGTTAATGAGCTCTCCCAGTTGCAGAGGTTCTGGTTTAGTTCCAGAGTGATTGACAAATGAAGACAAGACAATCACAGTTCCATAAAGGACACACCCAGGTTTGACAGGCAGTGATTCCCACTTTAAGAAGGATATGATCTTTTCTATCAAAGGAGAAGTTATAAGAAATAAAGAAGTGATTCATTCTTAGAATAGTTAAACAAAAAGATACATAGTTGGCTTATAAATAAGATTCCTAAAATGGTGGCTAGATGCCAATCCTTTGGTTTTTTCACTTCCTAATTCTCCTTCCTCAGAAGAACGTTTTGGTGGGCTAATTTCACGGGCTTTGTCCTGGACATGCACACAAAAAATTAAAAGTGTAGGGAAAATAGTTAATATAAATAGTTCAATCAAAAACTTAGATAATATCCGGGAAGATTGGAACTCTGTGACTTAGCCTATGAGGAGCCGGAGGAGAGAATCTGCATTTTAGGAATAAAAATGGAGTGGATTTCCTGCTTCCTGTGCTTGCTCCCAAACCTTTGACTGTAGCACATCCTTCTACAGAAGTAAAGACTACCTTTTTCAATTGTCTGTTGTATTCCTGTGACACCATTTTGAGAGCATTTCCAATGTATAGAGCCACTTGAAGCATTAGAGCATCACATTTGTGATGTCATTCCTCCATGTATAGAGCCACTTGAAGCATTAGAGCATTCTGAGGTTTGAAGAGAACCCAATTTTATTAAACTCAAGGACACATCCTTCTGTCTCCAGACTTAGCCTCTGATTACTTTCACCTCCTAGTGAACAGCACTCTGTCCTACACACCTTTCATTATCTCAATCTACAGATAGAGATGGGGATGAGGTAGGAAATAGATGGGCTCCAGGCTGGACTGATGTTGAAGCTGAAACTCCAATATTTTGGCCACCTGATGCGAAGAGCTGACTCATTGGAAAAGACCCTGATGCTGGGAAAAATTGAAGGCAGGAGGAGAAGGGGACGACAGACTATGAGATGGTTGGATGGCATCACTGACTCAATGGACATGGGTTTGGGTGGACTCCGGGAGTTGATGACGGACAGGGAGGCCTGGGGTGCTGCAGTCCATGGGTTCACAGAGTCACGACTGAGCAACTGAACTGAACTGAGGCTGGACTTTAACAATCCACCAGCTTCCTCTTTGTATTTCTTGAGACAAGAGCTAGGTAGGCTCCAGTTGAGGAATTCACAGCTCGCCCCTATTTGTATTTACATTTGCAAGTAACAACAAAAACAGGGTAAATAGCCAGTCTTTGTCTCTTGTTAACATATCAAGGGAATAATCATGGCAAGGACAAAGAGACAGAAAAAAACCCTGTCTGAGTAAAAGATAAGGGAGACACTACACATGCACAGAAAGGCTCTTTGGAGTCAAAAGTCAGAGGATAATTCCAGGTCATAATGAGTCTTGCTCCTCCCAGAAGCCTTTACTCTGAGATCCATTTTGGCTAAAGTGTGCAGGCACACCCCAAGGGAGGGTCCTGAGACAAATTTACCAGCAGGTAACAAAGGAAGGTGACTTGCCTGAGGGAAGACAAAGACCTGGAGAGCTGCCCCCTTATAAAGGATTTATACTTCCCAAAGGCACAACTCTCTCTCTGAGCTCGCTGAAGCATCTTCCTGCATGTACTTTTCAATAAACTTTTTACTTTACTCTTTACCTTCTGCCTCTTGGCCTGAATTTGTTCTTGACTAGGCAGGCAAGACTACGGGCCTTGGCCCTAACTGCTGGCCCCTGTGGTCGGGTGGTTAGGACTCCAAGTCTGGAAAACTAACACCCTGCTTCCAGCTACTGATCACTGCTGCTTGCTGCAAGCTGCCCCTTACTGCTGTGCACATCTGAATTCAGGGACAGCATGCCAATTGGTTAGATTCATAGCTCCTGGGGCCATTCATGCCAGAGTTCAAATCCCAGATTTGTGGCATGTCATTTGGGTGATCTAGACAAAGCATCTGATCTTCAGTTTCCTTTTCTTAACATGATAAAATCAATAATAGATATCTGATGGGATTGCTGGAACACTTAAATTAGACACTGCCAGCCCTGGGGAGCTACAGAGGCTCTGACAAACAGTAAGTGATCAAAAAATGAGAGCCTGGGTGTAATATTGTCAGCTCAGCTAGGGTTAAATGCTTTCTCTCCTCTGGATTTGTTTTCTTGGTCCACTTTATCTCCTTCATTCCTTTTCCTTGGTCCTTTTTTCTCAATCATGAGTGAACCCAATTCATCTCCTGAATGACATCTCTTACTGAACTTCCTTCCTGGGCACTGTTGCTGTTTTACAGTCACTAAGTCATGTCTGAAGAAGCGGAAGTTGAACGGTTCTATGAAGACCTACAAGACCTTGTAGAACTAACACCCCAAAAAGATGTCCTTTTCATTATAGGGGGTTGGAATGCAAAAGTAGGAAGTCAAGAAACACCTGGAGTAACAGGCAAATTTGGTCTTGGAATACGGAATGAAGCAGGGCAAAGACTAATAGAGTTTTGCCAAGAAAATGCACTGGTCATAATAAACACCCTCTTCCATAAACACAAGAGAAGACTCTATACATGAACATCACCAGATGGTCAACACCAAAATCAGATTGATTATATTCTTTGTAGCCAAAGATGGAGAAGCTCTATATAGTCAACAAAAACAAGAGCATGAGCTGACTGTGGCTCAGATCATGAACTCCTTATTGCCAAATTCAGACTGAAATTGAAGAAAGTAGGGAAAACCCCTACACCATTCAGGTATGACCTAAATCAAATCCCTTACGATTATACAGTGGAAGTGAGAAATAGATTTAAGGGCCTAGATCTGATAGATGGAGTGCCTGATGAACTATGGAATGAGGTTCGTGACATTGTACAGGAGACAGGGATCAAGACCATCCTCATGGAAAAGAAATGTAAAAAAGCAAAATGGCTGTGTGGGGAGGCTTTACAAATAGCTGTGAAAAGAAGAGAAGCAAAAAGCAAAGGAGAAAAGGAAAGATATAAGAATCTGAATGCAGAGTTCCAAAGAATATCAAGAAGAGATAAGAAAGCCTTCCTCAGCGATCAATGCAAAGAAATAGAGGAAAACAACAGAATAGGAATGACTAGCAATCTCTTCAAGAAAATTAGAGATACCAAGGGAACATTTCATGCAAAGATGGGCTCGATAAAGGACAGAAATGGTATGGACCTAACAGAAGCAGAAGATATTAAGAAGAGGTGGCAAGAATACACAGAAGAACTATACAAAAAAGATCTTCACGACCCAGATAATCACAATGGTGTGATCACTGACCTAGAGCCAGACATACTGGAATGTGAAGTCAAGTGGGCCTTGGAGCATCACTATGAAGAAAGCTAGTGGAGGTGATGGAATTCCAGTTGAGCTCTTTCAAATCCTGTGAAATCCTCTTTCAAATGCTGTGAAAGTGCTGCACTCAATATGCCAACAAATTTGGAAAACTCAGCAGTGGCCACAGAACTGGAAAAGGTCAGTTTTCATTCCAATCCCAAAGAAAGGCAATGCCAAAGAATGCTCAAACAACCGCACAATTGCACTCATCTCACACACTAGTACCTGGAGAAGGAAATGGCAATCCACTCCAGTACTATTGCCTGGAAAATCCCATGGATGGAGGAGCCTGGTAGGCTACAGTCTATGGGGTCGCCAAGAATCAGACACGACTGAGCGACTTCACTTCACTTCACACACTAGTAAAGTAATGCTCAAAATTCTCCAAACCAGGCTTCAGCAATATGTGAACTGTGAACTTCCTGATGGTCAAGCTGGTTTAAGAAAAGGCAGGGGAACCAGAGATCAAATTGCCAACATCCACTGGATCATGGAAAAAGCAAGAGAGTTCCAGAAAAACATCTATTTCTGCTTTATTGACTATGCCAAAGCCTTTGACTGTATGAATCACAATAAACTGTGGAAAATTCTGAAAGAGATGGGAATACCAGACCACCTGACCTGCCTCTTGAGAAATCTCTATGCAGGTCAGGAAGCAACAGTTAGAACTGGACATGGAACAACAGACTGATTCCAAATAGGAAAAGGAGTATGTCAAGACTGTATATTGTCACCCTGCTTATTTAACTTCTATGCAGAGTATATCATGAGAAACGCTGGACTGGAAGAAACACAAGCTGGAATCAAGATTGCCGGGAGAAATATCAATAACCTCAGATATGCAGATGACATCACCCTTATGGCAGAAAGTGAAGAGGAACTCAAAAGCCTCTTGATGAAAGTGGAAGTGGAGAGTGAAAAAGTTGGCTTAAAGCTCAACATTCAGAAAACGAAGATCATGGCATCCGGTCCCATCACTTCATGGGAAATAGATGGGGAAACAGTGGAAACAGTGTCAGACTTTATTTTTTTGGGCTCCAAGAAGACGCTTACTCCTTGGAAGAAAAGTTATGACCAACCTAGATAGCATATTCAAAAGCGGAGACATTACTTTGCCAACAAAGTTTTGTCTAGTCAAGGCTATGGTTTTTCCTGTGGTCATGTATGGATGTGAGAGTTGGACTGTGAAGAAGGCTGAGCACTGAAGAATTGATGCTTTTGAACTGTGGTGTTGGAGAATGATCTTGAGAGTCCCTTGGACTGCAAGGAGATCCAACCAGTCCATTCTGAAGGAGATCAGCCCTGGGATTTCTTTGGAAGGAATGATGCTAAAGCTGAAACTCCAGTACTTCGGCCATGTGAAGAGTTGACTCATTGGAAAAGACTCTGATGCTGGGAGGGATTGGGGGCAGGAGGAGAAGGGGACAACAGAGGATGAGATGGCTGGATGGCATCACTGACTTGATGGATGTGAGTCTGTGTGAACTCCAGGAGTTAGTAATGGACAGGGAGGCCTGGTGTGCTGCAATCATGGGGTCACAAAGAGTCAGACACGACTGAGTGACTGAACTGAACTGAACTGAACTGAAGTCATGTCTGACAGTTTGCAACCCCATGAATTGCAGCATGCCAGGCTTCCCTGTCCATCACCATCTCCCAGAGCTTGCTCAAACTCATGTCCACTGAGTCAGTGATGCCATCCAACCATATCATCCTCTTTTGCCCTCTTCTCTTTTTGCTTTCAATGTTTCCCAGCATCAGAGTCTTTTCCAGTGAGTCAGCTCTTTACCTCAGGTGGCCAAAGTATTTGGAGCTTCAGCATCAGTCCTTCCAAAGAATGTTCAGGACTGATTTCTTTTAGGATTGACTGGTTTGATCTCCTTGCAGTCCAAGGGACTCTCAAGAGTCTTCTCTAGCACCACGATTCAAAAGCATCAATTCTTTGGTGCTCAGCTTTCTTTATGGTCCAAATCTCACCCACCTGACTCATCCACACATGAACTACTAGAAAACATAGCTGTGACTATACAGACCTTTGTTGGCAAAGCAATGTCCTGCTTTTTAATATGCTGCCTAGGTTTGTCATAGCACTGGCATGAGCAGCTTACACATCAGAAACATTTCTCAGACCATCTGAAGCTAAAGGATGAAAAAAAACAAATTCCCCCTTGATAGTAAAGGAACTTCATTACAGATAGCCCAAAGTTCTAGCAGATGCCTACTTTTCTCTTCCTTCCACATCCAAACAAACCCAGATGCTTTTCCTTTGTAAACCATGCTTAGAAAATGCATAGTCAGGATGTAGAAGCTTTTGGCTCATAATTCTCAACAAATTCCCAAATCAAGATTCTTTCCTTTTTCTTAGGTATGCAGCATAGTTATTAGCTGCAGGATATGTAAAGGGCATGGAAAGTTACTCAAGCATTGAGTTGAGAAGTACAAATGTCAAAGGCAAAAAGGAAACTGTAAATATAGTCACAAACTTGAAAGTTCAAGCAGCAAAAACAGCTGTAGGACAAAATGCCCTTGGAAAAGATTCAGTGTAGGCTCAATGACAATGGGCATTGCTGCCTGGGAGTATCCCAGCACATTGTAGGAGGTAACAAAAGCTAACTGAATGAATGAATAAATGAATTATAGACAAAATACATATTTATTTTAATGATATACCTGGAATGATGAAGCTGAAATAGTTTAAAAGTTGTGCTCTCTCCTCAAACTCTTCCTTTCATGATATACGAATTCTATATCATTTACCTTTTTTATTATCTTATCAAATGCCTTTCAGATTTTAGTTGTCCTGACCATTCAGATGGCTGGCCCAAGACAATACAACTGATAAGGTCTGGAGCTTTGTACACTTTATGCTGGAATTATCTCAGAATGCCTCAGTCCCCTACAAGATCATAGAAGAGCCTCAAACGCTGAAAGACAATCTAGGCTCCCATGGCTCTATTCATCGCCACTCCCTGGTAAATGTGGTATGTGTTCAGATGCCCCATACTGTTGTATTTCCACATAAAACCACCAGAGTCTCAAGTTTTATTCCATTAAAATTCCTCACCCATCTCAGTTTGTTCTGCTCTTTCACATCTATGGTGAGCACTACCTAAAGAGCCTCCATTCTCTAGGTCCTCATAGTCTCATGGACTGAGTGTACTGAAGACACTCTACACACTGCTCTCTGTACTGAGCACCAACATGACTCAGGCTACCATCAACGCTTGTCCCAAGTGTGCTGCTCCTAGAAACTGCCTCTTCTTGAAGATGACACTATTTACATGACTAAATACACTTTACTATGAACCAAAAAGGAATATTTTCTTCCATGCATGTCAATTAACAATATCATCTTATTAGGAATTACTGAATAGTGCAAACCATTGTAGAGGCAGTTGAGAAGTAAAACTTCGCAGACCCAATAAAAGGCTGACTAGTCTGCTCATGTGAGATGAACGTTTTCTGACTAGATGATGGCACTTTCTCTCTCTCTCCCTCTCTCCCTCCCTCCCTCCCTGTAGGATGAGATAAGATCACAGGATTTTTTTTGTTAATCTACTATACCTTCCTCTGATAGATAGGTTCTTTGCCTATTTTGCTGAGTAAATTTATGGTCATCTTGACTATGATTCTTCAAAGGAAGTGTGGTACATGGAATACCACACAGAAAAAAAAAAAAAAAAAAGAATGATCTAGTGCTACATGCAACATACATGAAACTCACAGAGATAACGCTGAACAAAATAAACTGGAAACCAAAGAGTACACACTAATTTCATGGTTATAAAGCGCATGGACAAGCAAAACAAATATTAATAATAGTGACAAAAGTTAGAACGTGGTCATCTCTGAAGAGGCTATTGGCTAAAAGGAAGCACAAGAGGACTTTCTGGAGGTGCTGAAAATGTTCTACATCTTGATCTGGATGGTGGTTACACAGATGTATACATATGGTAACATTTATTGGATCTTTCACAGAAGATTTATATGCTTAACTATATATATATATATATATACACACACACACATATAGAAATAATATATATACACACACATATACAATATAATATATATATACACATATAATGCCTCGATTAAGAAGTTAAAAAACAAAACCTTGCAACTTGATAATCAGATCACAGGGACACTATAAAATGTGACATCAACGAGATAAAATACAGAATTTAGCTTTCAAATTTGCCTTCCAGGTGGAAAATGTGCTTACTTCAAGTAACTACCATGTGCTGTAGTTATTAGACTAAACGGATGTACTTACTGTCCCCTATGGAATTAACTCTGTGGAGATTACTAAGCATTTTTTCCCTACTTAATACAGTTCAGTTCAGTTGCTCAGTCGTGTCCGATTCTTTGAGACCCCATGGAGTGCAGCATGTCAGGCCTCCCTGTCCATCACCAACACCCAGAGTTTACTCAAACTCATGTCCATTGAGTTGGTGATGCCATCCAACCATCTCATCCTCTGTCGTCCCCTTCTCCTCCCACCTTCAATCTTTCCCAGCATGAGGGTCTTTTCAAATGAGTCAGTTCTTTGCATCAGGAGGCCAGTGCAATGCTGACAACATTCTCAGGGAAAACGCATCCGGAATAAGTGAAATGTGAGGCATCTTAATTCACATTTCCTCTCAAAGAACATTATTTCTAATTTTAGTTTATTTCAAACTCAAAGAAATTTTTTAATAACAAGAACTTATCCTTCTGCGAATGTCGAGCAAACCTGAAAAAGAATCCATCTGGAAAAACTGCATTAGTGATAAAAATGACATTTCAATATTCAGAATGCAGTTGGCTCAAGAGGAAGGTTCCTTCTGTGACCACTTGTAGGCTGTGTATTTTTCAAAGAGTTCAGCCTTTTGGAACTTCTGAAATCCATTTAGTCTGGAAATTACTGGGGTCTAGTTCAATCAAAAAATAAGCCTGGGTTGCTAAAGGGTACAAAAGCCATCATAGGAAAAAAAAAAAAATCAATTTGGGGAGGCCTTCCATAGCTCTCAGCATTGAAATCTGAAAGCTCACTTTCCATGAAAGGCAGCAGCTACTGGATAAGGACATTCCCAGACTCCCCTCTTGGACAGTGTGCTGAAGGGTCACTGTTCTCAGAGGTCACAGAGTTCAGCACATTGAGACATGGACTCCTTAGCACCTTGCTTTCATGTAATATTCAGTCCAATTCAAATGAGGCTTTATATTACTACTCACAATGGTATGGTGAGAAGAGCACTGTAGGCTTCAGTTCAAAACTCCCCTCTACCACACAGTACTGTGTGTGACAATTCAGCATTCAGTTTCCTCATTTATAAAGAGGAAATCACACTTTTTACAGAATTTCTGTGAACATCAATGATAAGGTAGAGTGTACCTCTCTGAAAATATTCAGTAATTTCTAGCTAGTGATGTTATTACACAAAGAGGCCCAGTGAACTGTAGGAACCTCTGAGCTTTGTTGAAATAAGGATGTGCAAGTACTAATTATTCAAATGGACCAACATTCAACAACTAGTACTGGGTACTACCTACAAACCCCTGTAGAGGCCACAGAGGTAATCCACTCAAACTCTTTCCCACAAGGAACCCACAGTCATGGGGATGAGAAAGACATGATATTTGCTATACTTAGTACAATGCCTGGCACATAAATATGCTCAACTATATTTATTGAATGACTTCCTCTGTCATATTTTTATTTGCTATTTAATCTGTTTCTGCTCTAATCTTCATTATTTCCATACTTGATACGTGTGTGTTAGTCACTCAGATGTGTCCAACTCTTTGAAACCCTGTGGACTATAGCCTGCTGGGCTCCTCTGTCCATGAAACTCTCTAGGCAAGAATACTGGAATAAGCCATTCTCTTCTCCAGGGGATCTTCCCGACCCAGGAAACAAACTCAGGTCTCCTTCACTACAGGCAGATTCTTTACCATCTGAGCCACCAGGGAAGCCCTTTGAGCTTAATTTGATCTTCATTTTGTAGTTTCTCAAGATGAAAGTTTAGGTTAATAATTTGATGTCTATATTCTTTTAAAAAATACAGAGATCAGCAGCTATACTTTTCCCCATAAATATTGCTTTAACTGCCGTCTATAAGTTTTTCTATGCTGCATTTTATTTTTATTCATCTCAAAGTATTTTCTAATTTCATTTCTTCTCAGACTTGATAACTCAACTGGTCTACAGTCATTCTAAATACTTGGTATTATAGCCTTATCATTATTAAACTACTAAATTTGGAGATTTTCAACAAAAGTGTAGATATGTCTGAAATCTTACCCACCTCAAGTTTTTCTAGTCCTTTTCTTAGTGATGTTTTGTTTTCTAGCCACATCTTTTACAGTATCTCATTATACAAGGAAAATAACATTTACCTTCAGTTCAGCTTTATAAGTGGCTTCCCTGGTGGTTCACTGATAGAGAACCCGCCTGCCTATGCAGGAGATACAAGTTGGATCCTTGGGTTGGGAAGATCCCCTGGAGGAGAGAATGGCAACACACTCCAGTATTCTTGCCTGGGAAATCCCACGGACAAAGGAGCCTGGCAGGCTACAGCACATGGAGTCACAAAAGAGCCAGACACAACTTAGCGACTGAACAACAACGACAGCTTTATAAACATCAACACATTACTCATTAGTTACAAAGAGCAGAGCTTCTTCAAGGTTGCAGGAAAATATTTGCCAACACTCACTTCCATTTTTATTACTGTCTCTCCTGCTCGAAGATCCATGCCCATCTCTCTGTGCATCTCAAGGGTTTTATTACCACCTTGGCAACTATGCTCAGAGAGCAGCTTACTAGTCCCCACCAGCCCTTTAATCCAACAGGCTGTTTGCTGTGCTGTGCTTAGTTGCTCAGTCATGTCTGACTCTTTGCAACCCCATGGACTATAGCCCGCCAGGCTCCTCTATCCATGGGGATTCTCCAGGCAAGAATACTGGAGTGGGTTGCCATTTCCTTCTCCAGGGGATCTTCCCGACCCGGAGATTGAACCCAGGTCTCCCACATTGCAGGCGGATTCTTTGCCGTATGAGCCACCAGGGAAGCCCAACAGGCTGTTCACTTCCTCTTATTTCTTAGTAATCAGATTGTCAAACAAGAATTGACTTACCCTGTGCTCTTTAGTCTCCTTCCCAAAAACCTTCCTTCATTTTAGCATGAATCAAGTGCTGTTTCTGTGTGTTTTGTACTCAGTTGTTCTCATTTTCTAGTATGTTGTGGATCATAAGATTTTGGCCATTCTCATCTAACATCCTTTGAATTAATTAAAAAAGAAAAGTTCCAGATGACTGTATTTGCATCTCTCTGATGATAAATATCTCCAGCAGAGATGACCTGAAGGGGTCCTGTTTTTGTACCAACCCATTGTGTGAAGCACTCAAGCACCATGCTTGCAATTATTGAGCAGTTACAACCTATAATTGCAGAGTTATTTTGTTCTGCAAATTCTATGGGAAGATAGTAATCAGAGAAAATAGAAGAAAAGGCAGGGTATGAATTGGGAGAAAAAATTTTTAAATACTCAAAGAACTGTATAAGCAATACAAATAAATTTTGTCTTTGAAGATATAGTTTATCAGAACTGAAGACAAAATTTTCTTTGTCCTTTAGAAACATGCACATTTATACTAACCGGACACTGTCCAGATCTAAAAGGAATCCTCCTGCAACTACTAAACAAATCTAAAGAGAAAAATCTGATGTGTTTTTAAAGAAAGATCCGTAAGTACACACACACACACACACGCACACACATAAGTTAAAGAATACATATTATATATTTTTTAAAGAGAAAGATCAAAAGATAGTCTCTGGATATGACCCTAATATTGATAAGGTCTCCCTCTCATTTTATCTGGCCCCAAGTTACTTTCTCACTAATTAAGGATTTTTGCAATAATTGTTTCCCTCCTTAGGGAATGAACAGAGCCCAGCTACCACTACATCTTGAAAGTTCTCTTCTTTCAGCTCTGTAAACCAACAGCAAATATCTTGGCTTCTGTAGATCACAGTCAGCATTCTGATTAGGGCTTAGTATTAGTCATTTCCACCATAAATTTACAAATCTGTACTGAAAAAAGCATAAGAAGATATTTTCCTCCAGGATATTTAAGTATAGGCCTGAAAAGTATGCTCATATATTATAGTTGTTTAGTTGCTAAGTCATGTTCAATTCTTTGCAGTCCCATGGACTGTAACCTGCCATAGGATTTCTTTGCATATAAAATCCCCCTTTGTCTATGGGATTTCCCAGGCAAGAATACTGGAGTGGGTTGCCATTTCCTTCTCCAGGAGATCTTCCTAACCCAGGGATTGAACTCAAGTCTCCTGAACTGCAGGTGGATTCTTTACTGCATTGCTAGAAAGGCCAGACCATGACTACATAGTTTAGCATCTTCAAAAAGGCCACCCTTTACACCTTATAAAATAGAGCTCTTAAATATTCTATTCACATTTGATACCCTCTGTATGTCTCAGAAAATGTACCTCTGTTTTTTCCCCAGCCACACATTTATGGCAGGAGTACAGTGACATGAACAGCTCTTCCAACATTCTTATCCTTATGATTTAGTGGAGAAGTTCTCCAGCAACCACATTAAGTAGTTTGGAGCTTTCCTCACCTTTTAATTCAATGTAGAGAAAAGAGTTTTAGGCCAACCTCCACAGACTGAACATTATTTCTATTTTTTTAAATTAAACTTTATTTTGAATTTAGATTCACATGCAGTTCTAAGAAATAATACAGAGATCTTATCTATATTTTACCCACATCTTGCCAAACCAGGATCTGGACACTGACCCAGCCAAGCTAGGGAATGTTTCCATCACCATAAGGCTCCCTTTTAAGGCCACACTCATCTCCTTCCCTCTACTGTTCCTAACTTCTATTTTGATGCTTATACAGCTGTGTATTGACTTATCCATTCATTCAATCATTTATTAAGTCAACAAATATTTATTGAATCTTTATATGTCAGGTACTGTACTGAACATGCAATAATATGCAAAAATTAGATGTGATTGAGCTTCTCAATAAGCAGGTGAGGCAGATACTAACCAAATATAAGTCTTCAAATAAATGTAAAGTTTAAAATGTGTTAATACCACAATTAAGCAGCAAGTATGACAAAGTCATAATAAAAATGAGATTTAATGGGGAGGAAGACAGAGTAAGCTTCCCAGAAGAAGTAAGAACTGAAGGTGAGTTGAAGTAGCTGAATGAAAAGGGTGTACTGATGCCAAGGAAAGCAAACCCAGGCTAACTGCAACACAGCCTTCTCACTAGAGTTCCACACTTTATTTCTGTCACTGCCGATTTTTAATCTCATAATGGAAAATTAAGTGATAGCAGAACCTTAGAACAGGGACAGAGAGAGCAAACGTAAAACAGTGAAGCCCATTAAAATTTTTATTTCCAATCTCTGTGTAGGGTCTATTCTCTGAGACCAAACTACTATCCACCAATTCTGTTCCTGCCTCTCCTAGGGGAAAATTTCCATTAGAGAACACTAGTGCTTACTGTTGAGACGTTCTCTTGCACAGTATGAATTTCACTTGAATTTAATGGAGAAATTTAATATTTAAGAAATGTCAAGTGCCTTAAAAAACATAACGGCTTTTGACCGTACAGTTTCATAAGAATATATCCTAAGGAAAACTTCAGAAATACAAAAGAACATTTATACATAAACTTTTTCATTCCATTGTTACTTACTAGAGTAGAAATACAATAGTATCCATGATAGTGTCAAACAGCAGGACACTGAATAAATGATTTATGGACTATGCATACGACATAGTGTCACTGAGCATTTTATAGCTATATTTCCAAAGATTTTTAGATAGCACAGAAAAATACTCATAAGTTTAACTAAAACAAGTAAAACAACAAAAAACTCTGTATACACAACTAATTCCAGTAATGCTAAAGATAAAGCCAGCTGATGATAGAAGGGCAGTGGTTGTTTCTACGTGGTGGGATCTAAAATAATTTTTATTTTCTTGTTTAGACTTCTATTTTTATGTGCATTTATTTGATACTCAGAAAACAATTGATACACTATTGTATATTTTTTAGCCAGCAACATGACCTGTAGAAGGATGTATAATAGGGGTTTCAGCTTCACTTCATTTTTTTGGCCACAATCATGCAGCATGCAGGATCTCAGTTCCCTGACCAGGCATCTAACCCATGCCCCCTACATTGGGAGAACAGAGTCTTAACCACTGGACCACCAGGGAAGTCCCTAGTTTCACTTTTGACTTGAGTCATTGTCATTCAGTTGCTCAGTCATGTCTGCCTCTTTGCGACCCCATGGACTGCAGCATACCAGGCTTTCCTGTCCTTCACCATTTCAAAGAGCTTGCTCAAACGCATGTCCTTTGAGTCTAGTGATGCCATCCAACCATCTCATCCTCTGTCGACCCCTTCTCCTCCTACCTTCAATCTTTCCCAGAATCAGGGTCTTTTCTAAAGAGTCAGTTCTTCACATCAGGTGGCCAAAGTAATGGAGTTTCAGCTTCAGCATCAGTCCTTCCAACGAACACCCAGAACTGATCTCCTTTAGAATGGACTGGTTGGATCTCCTTGCAGTCCAAGGGACTCTCAAGAGTCTTCTCCAACACCACAGTTCAAAAGCATCAATTCTTCAGCACTCAGACTTCTTTATGGTCCAACTCTCACATCCATACATGAGTGAGTGAGTGAAGTCGCTCAGTCGTGTCCAACTCTTTGCGAGTCGGTGGACTGTAGCCCACCAGGCTCCTCTGTCCATGGGATCCTCCAGGCAAGAATACTGGAGTGGGTTGCCATTTCCTTCTCCAGGAGATCTTCCCAACCCAGGGATCAAACCCATGTCTCCTGAATTACAGGCAGACGCTTTAACCTCTGAGCCATCAGGGATGACTACTGGAAAAACTTTGACTAGCTTTGACTAGATGGACCTTTGTTGGTAAATAAACGTCTCTGCTTTTTAATATCGGAGAAGGCAATGGCACCCCACTCCAGTACTCTTGCCTGAAAAATCCCATGGACGGAGGAGCCTAGTAAGCTGCAGTCCATGGGGTCGCTTAGAGTCAGACACGACTGAGCGACTTCACTTTCACTTTTCACTTTCATGCATTGGAGAAGGAAATGGCAACCCACTCCAGTGTTCTTGCCTGGAGAATCCCAGGGATGGGGGAGCCTGGTGGGCTGCTGTCTATGGGGTCGCACAGAGTCGTACACGACTGAAGCGACTTAGCAGCAGCAGCAGCTTTTTAATATGCTGTCTAGGTTGGTCATAGTTTTTCTTCCAAGGAGCAAGTGTGTTTTAATTTCATGACTGCAGTCACCATCTGCAGTGATTTTGGAGCCCAAAAAACTAAGTCTCTCACTGTTTCCATTCTTCCTCCATTTAGTTGCCATGAAGTGATGGGACCAGATGCCATGATCTTCATTTTTTGAATGTTGAGTTTTAATCCAGCTTTTTCCTTCTCCTCTTTCAGTTTCATCAAGAGGCTCTTTAGTTCTTTTTCACTTTCTGCCATAAGGGTAGTGTCATCTGCATACCTGAGGTTATTGATACTTCTCCTGGCAATCTTGATACCAGCCTGTGCTTCATCCAGCCCAGCATTTCACATGATGTACTCTGCATATAAGTTAAATAAGCAGGGTGACAATATACAACCTTGACATACTCTTTTCCCAATTTGGAACCAGTCCATTGTTCCAAGTCCGGTTCTAACTCTTGATTCTTGACCTGCATACAGGTTTCTTAGGAGGCAGGTAAGGTGGTCTGGTATTCCTGTTTCTTTGTGATTTGGGGCTTCCCAGGAGGCACTAGTGGTAAAGCAGCCACCTGACAATGCAGGAGACATAAGAGATGCGAGTTCAATCCCTGGGTCAAAAAGATCCACTGCAGGAGGGCATGGCAACCCACTCCAGTATTCTTGCCTGGAGAATCCCATGGGCAGAGGAGCCTGGTGGGCTATAGTCCATAGAGTCACAAAAGATTGAACACGACTGAAGTGACTTAGCATGCACACACACACGCAGATTTGTGATTTTAGAATAGACAATTAACTCCTCATGGTCTCAGCTTCCTCACTCAGCTGTTTGGGAAACTGCTCTGTTCTCTCACAGAATTGGGAATAAAGAAATTACAAGTAAGAATGCTCCATATACATAAAAAAATGTGAAGCTTTGAAAGTAGCATCAATGACAACATACCACTAAGTGTCACAAGATATGAAAACTATAGACCTTCCAAGAACCCTGCCTTGGATTCCTTGGCATTTGAATTGAAA
This sequence comes from Bos taurus, assembly GCF_002263795.3. Taxonomy (NCBI): domain Eukaryota; kingdom Metazoa; phylum Chordata; class Mammalia; order Artiodactyla; family Bovidae; genus Bos; species Bos taurus. The sequence goes on along the minus strand of NC_037334.1, from coordinate 47,985,683 downwards.
AATTAGAGGAAGCATTGAAATGCAATAGGTAAATAAGTAATGTATCACTAATCATTCTGGACTTCCCAGGTGACTCAGTGGTAAAGAATCCCACCTACCAATGCAGGAGACGCAGGTTCCAACCCTGGGTCGGGAAGATCCCCTGGAGGAGGTAATGGTAGCCCACTCCAGTATTCTTGCCTGGAAGATGCCATGTGCAAAGAGACTTAGCAGGCTACCATCCATGGGGTGGCAAAAAGTCAGACACAACTGAGCATGCACACAACACCGTTCCCTCACAGTTGGCTGTAATGATCTCTGATCCCTCTATGTATCCCTGAACATTCTGTCCAGTGTGGATATTCTGTTCAATGATTTAATTTATGCACATTTCATTTCTAAAGCATCTCCTTAGTAAATTTTCAAGATTCTAAGAGTGTGGGTAGAAACTTCCTCTGTTTTAAGAAAACTTGTTCCCAGCTAAATTAAAAACTTCATTTGTGCTAGAGAACCATGGCATGCACACCTCATTTCATAGGATAGCTAGCTAGAGGCTGCAGACTTTGGAAGGAAATTCAAGAATTTCACTATATATGCTTAGAAGCCATAAAAGTTCCCAGTCTGTTGCTATCATTTTTTAATGAGATGGCTATTAGTCCTGCTCTTCTGAGGAGGTACCAGCTACATATACTTCTTGCAGTCAGTCAATCTAAGTGTTGGTGTAAAAGAGCCCCCAGGAAGCACATGTGGTACCTGTAAGCACAGTTCTATGGTTAGGGAGATGGGCATCCTAGACAAATGTGTGCTCCTCTCCCAAGATTCAATGGTAGCATGAAAGCAGAAGTCTTTAGTCAGGGGAAGAGCTAGCTTCAATCTGATCTCAAACATGATAGTAAATAAGCAGACTGACCTCTTGAAATAAATGAATTCTTCATAAGAAGAGCACAGAGGACAAGAACAGGACTTGAGGTACCCCTGTTTCATAGCTGTGGGGTGCTGGACTTCTAATTCTTTATCTGAAAATAGGAAATGACATACTTCAAAAGTTTGTTGTGTAGATAAATGAAATATAGAACATGAAAGCAATTTGTTAATTGACAAGCACTAATCAGATAACAAGAGGTTGGACAGGGCCAGGGAAAGATGATTATTTTAGAATCAGAAGAGTTTATGCCTAATTGGTCCTTTATAAGATGATGAATTTGGGGGAGGGTTGCTGTTACAGATTGAAAATGACCACAAATCCTTTGCAGGTTCTCTCATCAAGAGATGGAGTCTATTTCTCTACTCCTTGAGTGCAGGCCAGTCTTGTGACTTGCTTTGACCAACAAAGTATGGCTGAGGTGACAGTCTGGGACTTCTGAGCCTACTGTCCTCATAGCTTCATCCTGTCTCTCGTGTAACCCAGCATCCACAGAAAGGAGTAGAAATCACCTCCTGGCTTCCTGGAGGATGAAACCATGAGGTGAGAGAGGGCCAGCCTCCCCAGCCATCCCTGGTGTCCTAGTTAAAGTTTCCAAGTGACACCAAGTGGAGCAGGAATGCCCCACCCCAGCTGAGGCTGATTCTAACTTTTGAACCACAGAATCATAGACAAATAAACAGACAAAGAGTGTCATTCTAAACTCATAGATTTCAGAGTGACATGTTATGTAACAAAAACTACCTGATAACATCTTTCACTCCTGCTCTCTGACAAGAGTGGACTCTGATGTAAACATCTAATCAAGAACAATCTGTAAGAACTCAGTGATTTCCACTGGTTTTTTTTTGTCAAGGTGATTAACAAGTTCACTGGGGGAGGAAAAGCAGCTGAGGAAGTTCAGTAGAATCAGTGAGAAATAAAACTTTTTATGAGCACAGTAACACCCCTTGTGTCCAGAGTCCAGCCCTGACAATCACATAACATTTCAGAATATAAGAGGAAACTGTTTTTTTTTTTTTAGGAGAAAAGGTGATGCCATGAACTCCATGTTCTGGGATGTACTTTACTCACAACAAAAGCTTTCACTCTTTCTTTATACTTAGTTTTAACCAGCTTAACTTTTTGGTTTCTAAGCTGATAGAAAATCAAAAGAGTGATACAGAGTGTAGACACGTTTAGTGGTGAGAAGTGATAGAAAACTATTCAAAATCAAGAAAGGGGGAAGGGAGAACAACTGAAAACTACAGACCCACCGGAGTAGCATGGGAATTAGTTCAGAGGCAGACATCTCTGGGGGTACAAGCCCCAAAATTAAAAGACACTTGCTCCTTGCAAGGAAAGCTATGACAAACCTAGACAGCATATTAAAAAGCAGAGACATCACTTTGCCAACAAAGGTCTGTAGAGTGAAAGCTATGGTTTTTCCAGTAGTCATGTACCAATGTGAGAGCTGAACCATAAAGAAGGCTGAGCATCAAAGAATCGATGCCTTCAAATTGTGGTACTGGAGAAGACTCTTGAGAGTCCCTTGGACAGCAAGGAGATCAAACCAGTCAATCCTAAAGGAAATCAACTCTGAATATTCATTGGGAGGACTAATGCTGAAGCTGAAGTTACAATACTTTGGCTGCTGCTGCTGCTAAGTCGATTCAGTTGTGTCCGACTCTGTGCAACCCCATAGATGGCAGCCCACCAGGCTCCCCCATCCCTGGGATTCTCCAGGCAAGAACACTGGAGTGGGTTGCCATTTCCTTCTCCAATGCAGGAAAGTGAAAAGTGAAAGTGAAGTCGCTCAGTCGTGTCCGACTCTAGCGACCCCATGGACTGCAGCCTACCAGGCTCCTCCATCCATGGGATTTTCCAGGCGAGAGTACTAGAGTGGGGTGCCATTGCCTTCTCCAAATACTTTGGCTACCTCCAAATACTTTGGCTACCTGCCATCCAACCATCTCATCCTCTATTTCCCCCTTTGCCTCCTGCCCTCAGTCTTTCCCAGCATCAGGATCTTTTCCAATGGGATGGCTTTTAGCTGTGTCCAGCCTGGAATCTCAGGGTGGGTCCTGGCAGTGTCCACCTACCTCCAGGTCTGAAGATGGTGGATGACAGCAGACCCCCTCTGCTCACACTGCAACTCAACTGTACACCTGAAAGCCCTGTATCTGTAAAGGGATCTGATGATCTGATGATGGCTTTTAGATCCTGATGCTGGGAAAGACTGAGGGCAGGAGGCAAAGGGGCAATAGAGGATGAGATGGTTGGATTGCATTATTGATTCAATGGACATGAGTCTGAGCAAACTCAAGGACATAGTGAAGGACAGGGAAGTCTGGCATGCTGCAGTTCATGGGGTTGCAAAGAGTTGGACAGGACATAGAAGTGAACAACAACAACAAAGAAATGGGCGTTGAGGGCATTATAGCTTAATGTAGAAATGTTAAACATATCAGTACATTTTAGGGAAGGTTTTCAACCAAAAAGCATAACTCGGTTTGGATATTTAGCTGGGTGAGCCTTCAATGAGCTGACTGGCTCAGCCCACACTTCCCCGTGGGGTCCAGCCAGCCTGCACTGCCCCAGAGACACTGAGCAAGCCCAGGTCCCTGCTCATGCTGCCCTGCCTAAAGCTGGTTCCTGAGCTTATCTGTTTATGGACATTTTTCATTTCTTTCTTCTTCTCTAGGGAATGTTTCCTATGTCTGGAAGCCTTCTGGAGAAGGACCAAAAGGAATGGAAATGGTGTTTGTAGAAAGGCCAAAATAAAAAATCCCTTTTCAGATGCCCATCAATCACACAGGCTCTGAGTTTGGGCAGTTTGATTAAAAACCACAGAAACTCATTTTGGCAAACTTCAGCAGTAAGGGAATTTTCTAGAAGGTAAGAGGGCACTTGTGGGATCAAAGTAGAGGTTGAAGGGTTTGGCATGGAATATTCAACCACAAACTAGAGGACACATGCCCAGGATTTACCACCATATCATGATGGCACACTGCGGAATGCAGTACTTTCCCAGAAGAAAGTAGGGTGCTCTTATGCATGAATTATGCATGCAGAAAACCCCAAGCAAAAGCCCCACATGTTCAGGTTGGCATATTTAGGCCCCAACTGTGTCTAGCCTGGAATCTCAGGGTGAGTCCTGGCAGTGTCCACCTACCTTCAGGTCTGAAGATGGTGGATGACAGCAGACCCCCTCTGCTCACACTGCAACTCAACTGTACACCTGAAAGCCCTGTATCTGTAAAGGGATCTGATAACTTGGACTAGAAGCAGTTTTTCTGTTTTGGTCTCTATAACACCTCTATCCTCATCTCCCATTGCCCCCTCCCACAGCCACTGTAGAGGGTGATCCAATCAGATACTTCAGGACTGTGGCAAACAGTCTGTCACACAGATATCCAATTCTAGTGAGAGGAAAGGCTTTTATCTCCTCGGGAGCCTTGGCACACTTAAAGCTGGGGGGAGCAGCTCTGGGATGAAGGCAAACAGCTGCAACAACAGCTGGACTGACAGCAAAGCATCTGAGAAGGGTCAGTGGTTTGCCTGGATTACACAGTGTAATTAAACATACTTACAGTTTAATGGAGCTCAAAACAAATCCCACCATTATTGACCCAGTATTGGGGGCTTAACAGACCTTAATGAAGTTTCCCATTGCCTCTGCCAGGTGGTCCTTCTTTCATACCCCAAACGGATTTATTTCTCTTTCATTCTTCATACACTATTCCTCAGAAGCACTGATGGATACAGACTTTTCCAGATTATTTAGGTTGAGCTATTCACAGAAATGGATATAGTCCCCGTGACTCATGTATATTTAAATACAAATACTGCATATACACGTACATGCTAAAAAACAGATATATACTAAAACATTACATACGCTTAGTTGTTCAGTTGTGTCCAACTCTTTGTGACCCCATGCACTGTAGCCTGCCAGGCAGCTCTGTCCATGGGGATTCTCTAGGCAAGAATACTGGAGTGGGCTGTCATGCCTTCCTTTGGGGATCTTCCCAACCCAGGGATCAAACCCAGGTCTTCCTACTATATATATACAGACAAATACTAAAAATACACACACACGCATGCATATATGACACAATCTTCATACTTTGGCTCTATCTTTTCATTCTTTTGATCTTCTGAGACTTTTACTCCAGGAAGGGCTGTAGTCAAGTTAAATATTAAAAAGGAAGAGTACAAAGGCATAAGAAGTTCATTTGACAAGTGTCCACTTTAACCATGGTGTGTGAAAGCATTGCAGAAGATTTGAACAGTGTATTAGACGTGTTTCTTCCATGAGGGAGCTCATGGTATAAAGTACAGAATAAGAAAAAGAAAACCAAACACTGATTAGGGCACTCACTGTCCCCAAGGCACACTGCTAAATGGTTTCATCTACATACAGCAAGGCAGCAGACGTACTAAAAACAACCTGATGAGGGAGGCAGTGCCCAGATTCCTGCCCATGATGCTCTGCAGCCTCCTTACAGGCAGCAGGGTGAACGGAGCAACAATGAACGGACGATGGCAGGGGAAGGGAATACTTCCCACTGGAGCGATCAGAACAGTCTCCAAGAAAGAGTGGCAGATGGCTTGAGGGAGATTTCGAAAGGTGGAGGTGGGAAGCGTGAATTAGGCACAGTGTGAAGACACGCCACACACACAGACAACGGCATGGGGTGTGGGACAGTCTGGTGGAGCGAGGGCAGGCAAGACTGGAAGAAGTTGAGAAGAGGTCACACAGATGCTTGCGGGCTGGCTGGTGAACTAGGACTCTCTTGAGAACAAGAAGGGTCTTCAAATGTGGAAGGCCAGGATCTGAATGGTGCTGAGGGGAGACTGGCTGAACAGTGTGCATCTGATGGCCAGGCTGGGACAACCATTGAAGGAGAGAGGCTCCAACCAGACTGTGGTGGGAGAGACCCCAGGGGAGCAAGGCAGAACCAGCAGCAGAGCAGTACAGTCAACTGGCTGGAGAGGCAGGATTCCACAGTAACTGGAAGCTGAGATACTGCTAATAATGAGAAGACATATGAGAGAAGGGTTTTCTGGGTGGCTCAGATGGTAAAGAATCCACCTGCAATGCAGGAGACCTGGGTTTGATCCCTGGGTTGGGAAGATCCCCTGGAGAATGGCATGGCAACCCACTCCAGTATTTTTGCCTTGAGATTCCCATGGCCAGAGGAACCTGATGGGCTTTCAAATCTTAGGGATGATGCTGTGAAAGTACTACACTCAGTATGCCAGCAAATTTGGAAAACTCAGCAGTGGCCACAGGACTGGAAAAGGTCTGTTTTCATTCCAATTCCAAAGAAAGGCAATGCCAAAGAATGTTCAAACTACTACACAATTGCACACATCTCACATGCTAGCAAAGTAATGCTCAAAAGTCTCCAAGCCAGGCTTCAATGGTATGTGAACCAAGAACTTCCAGATGTTCAAGCTGGATTTAGAAAAGGCAGAGGAACCAGAGATCAAATTGCCAACCTCCATTGAATCATTAGAAAAAGCAAAAGAGTTCCAGAAAAACATCTCCTTCATTGACTACACCAAAGCCTTTAACTATGTGGACCAAAAAGTCCTGGAAAATTCTTAAAGAGATGGGAATACCAGACCACCTTACCTGCTTCTTAAGAAACGTGTATGCAAGTCAAGAAGCAACAGTTAGAACCACACAGGGAACAACAGACAAATTCCAAATTGGGAAAGGAGTATGTCAAGACTGTATATTGTCATCCTGTTTCTTTATATGCAGAGTACATCATGTGAAATGCCAGGCTGGATGAAGCACAAGGTGGAATCAAGATTGCCGGGGAAATATCAATAACCTCAGATATGCAGATGACACCACCCTTATGGCAGAAAGTGAAGAGGAACTAAAGAGCCTCTTGATGAAGTGAAAGGAGAGAGTAAAAAAGCTGGTTTAAAACTCAACATTCAAAAAACGAACATCATGGCATCTGGTCCTATCACTTCATGGCAAATAGATGGGGAAATAATGGAAACAGTGAGAGACTTTATTTTCTTGGGCTCCAAAATCACTGCAGATGGTAATTGCAGCCATGAAAATAAAAGACGCTTACTCCTTGGAAGGGTAGTTATGACCAACCTAGACAGCATATTAAAAAGCAGAGACATTACTTTGCCAACAAAGGTCCGTCTAGTCAAGGCTATGGTTTTTCCAGTGGTCGTGTATGGATGTGAGAGTTGGACTGTGAAGAAAGCTGAGCGCCGAAGAATTGATGCTTTTGAACTGTGGTGTTGGAGAAGACCCACGAGAGTCCCTTGGACCACAAGGAGATCCAACCAGTCAATCCTAAAGGAAATCAGTCCTGAATATTCATTGGAAGGACTGATGTTGAATCTGAAGCTCCAAAACTTTGGCCACCCAATATGAAGAACTGACTTATTAGAAAAGACCGTGATGCTGGGATAGATGCAGGAGGAGAAGGGGGCAACAGAGGATGAGATGGTTGGATAGCATCACCGACTCAATGGACATGAATTTGAGCAAACTCCGGGAGTTGGTAATGGACAGGGAAGCCTGGTGTGGTGCAGTCCGTGGGATTGCAGGGAATCGGACACGACTAAGCATGCACACACACAGGAGGAAGAGTAGCTCTGGCGGAAAAGAAAACAGGTCAGGCTGGTATCCCAAGTGGAAGTGACTAGGAGCTATTCTTTCTGCACTTGGACATGCAAGTGAGTCCTGGAAGTGCTGATGGGGGATCCATTTCAGTGAGGGGATGACTGAAGCTGGGAGTGAGACTGAATGCCTCATGAAACTCCTGTCCTATAGTTAAAATCTATGGTCTCCAGACTTTCCTGGTGGTTCAGTGCTAAAACTTGTGCTCTCAATGCAGGGCGCCTGGTTCAATCCCTGGTCAGGGAACTAAATTCTATATGCTGCAGCTAAAAGATCCACATGCTGCAACAAAAATCAAAGACTTGCGTGCCACAACAAAGACTCACTGCAGCCAAATAAATAAATAGATTTTTTTTAAGTTCCACAGTTTGTTGCCTGCAGTTCTAAAAGGCAAAGAGTTCTGAAAAACAAGCCCATTTATTTATGACTTATTTGTAGTCCCAGGCAAGCTCAGTTGGCCACAGAAGACATAAGACTTATCATCTCTACTTATCCAACTGAGAGTAAGAAGTCATATATTGTGAAGAAATATTCCTGCATTTGATCATGGTGTGCTGTCCAAGGGCCCACCGAGGAGGATATTTAATACATCATAAAGCAGATACAGTACAGATGCCCTGCTACCTCTCTGCTTCTGCTGCTGCTGCTGCTAAGTGGCTTCAGTCGTGTCCGACTCTGTGCGACCCCATAGATGGCAACCCACCAGGCTCCCCCGTCCCTGGGATTCTCCAGGCAAGAACACTGGAGTGGGTTGCCATTTCCTTCTCCAGTGCATGAAAGTGAAAAGTGAAAGTGAAGTCACTCAGTCATGTCCAACTCCTAGCGACCCCATGGACTGTAGCCTACCAGGCTCCTCCATCCATGGGATTTGTCAGGCAAGAGTACTGGAGTGGGTTGCCATTGCCTTCTCCATGTTACCTCTCAAAAATCCCCCAAATTCTTAATTCCAAAGCACACCTTGCTGCAAGACTTCTAGGAGAGTGATTGTGGGAATGTCACTTACTTTCTAAAAACATCAAACAGAAATAATTATCATATCTAATTCTGAGGGCTACCTCTATGCTCAGAACACTTCTAAGTACTTTATTTTACCTTTCACAGCAATCGTGTGAAGTGGGGATCATGATCACCTCTATTCTACAGATAAAGGATCTGAGGGTCAGGCAGGTTAGCTGTAAGGCATACAGCTGATACTTATCCAAGGGAGGCTGATTTCTAAGGCTGTCCTCTTTACCACTGCAGCACACTGCCTCCAAGTTAATTTGTAGAAGAATTTAGCAATAAATCAATCCTTCTTTACATTAGAGAACAGCAGGGAACCAATGCCTTTTACCAGATTTCTACAATGATATAAGGGCATGGTTCAGCCAAGTTAGTCTCTCATTTACATTCTGGCAAATCAGAGGGAGCAATATGAAAGGACAAGCCAAGAAGACATTTCTGTGCAGTCCCTGCCCTCCATACACACAGTCTCTAGTTCTCCGTGCCAGGTGAAGAAGCTGGAGGTTGAGGCAGCAAAGTAGAGAGATAAGAGCACAGGCTCTGGGGTCAGATTGCTCTGGTTCTCCCTCCTTGTAGCTGGTGATTCTAGTCAAGTTAACTAACCTCCTGGAACCTCAGTTTTCTCCTCTATAAAATGGGATTAACTAAAAACTGTATCACAGAGTCACTGGATGGTTTAAGTCAGATACTTCTTACAAAGCTTTTGGCAGAGTGATTGGAGGATAGAGAGTCTTCAGTAAGCTCTGAAGTTTTGTATTTGGCAAGACTCTTGCAGGGCAAGAGCTCCTTGTGGGAATTCTGACAACCAGTAAGCTTTGTGGATCTCCCTAAAGGTGAGGCTACTGTTGCCAAGTCATCCTAATCTCTTCCAGCTTCTTTAAGCTTCATGCACATTAGTCCAATTTAAGGATCCTTTCCAATTCCACAGTCCATAGACAGACCGGCTTAGGTCTACCTGTGGATGGGCTTCCCTGGTGGCTCAGACAGTAAGGAATCTGCCTGCAATGTGGGAGACCTGGGTTTGATCCCTGGGTTGGGAAGATCCCATGTAGGAAGGCATGGCAACCCACTCTAATATTCTGGCCTGGAGAATCCCCATGGACAGAGGAGCCTGGTGGGCTACAGTCCATGTGGTCACAAAGATTTGGATATGACTGAGCGGCTCAGCACAACACAGTAGACAATATAAGCGCTGACCTGGAAAGGTGCTTTTAGTGCTCCACTGTTTTCTCTGACTGTGTAGGCAGTCGGACACAAGGCTGTATCCACCCTAGTATTCTGGATTCAGCCCTGAGTGTGAGCTGAAGCAGGCCTGCCTGGAGCATCAGGACTAAGCCTAATGTGTATTGTCCCATTTCAAGTGGTTACCTGCATAGTCTCTGAACATGGGAGTGGAATTATATTTCTGCCCAATCTTATTCCTAAGATACATTTTGAATTGGAAAGGATGGTTGGGCTTTGTCCAAATTCCATTTAGTAATGATGAGGTTCACCACATGCTTCACACATAGTAGACATGCAGTAAGATTCAGATGGTACACAATATGACCAATGAGCACAAAATGTGGCTGATCCAGAATTTTTGTGCTCCACAGCCCTGGTTACCATGGTAATTCATTCCATGGATAGTGGTTGGTCAATGTTAAGTGATGTTGGGCTTTTCTGATCAGAGTACGTTGTTCTTTTTTGGGGGAAAATTAATTGTCCCTGAGTTTGTTTTCCTTGTTGGGCTCTCCACTTATCTTCCAGTTTGCAGTATGGCTACTTGGCTTGTGATGCTTGTCTTGATTCTGACACAAAGAAAGGAAATAGAAGAATCCAGCAAACAGTTAATGGAATGCTTGACAAAGTTAAACTAGGGCTTATTCATGCAGCAGAGTAGCTGATAATTGCCTTTATTATTCTAGGCTAGATTGAGGTCATTGTCTGATGAAATTGGGCAATTTTTAAAAATGGGAAAAAATGAACACAATTTAAGTTTATTTAGACACAACTTCTATATTTTCTTTTACTTTCTTATCAATGTTTCGCTTTTAGTAAGAGGGAAAGAGAAAGAGAGGAGATGAAAGAGAGTGGTAAATAGGGAGGCATGTATTAAGGAAAATAATCTTTGACACATTAAGTATTTCTTTCATTTAAAATGGCAAGTGATAAGAAAAAAGCAAATAAACATAGATAACTTTAAATGAGTACAAATACACGCTATTTAGTTCCTGGAATCTAGCACAGTGGTGGTTTTAGGACACTGTCATTACATTGTCACATGTTACACTCCCAGTTCCCACCTCTCAGACTTCATCACTATGTACCTCTGGCACACGAAAGAGAAGGAAGAAAGGAAAGAAGGGAAGGAAGGAGGAAGGAATGAAAGAAAGAAAGAAGGGGGAAAAGAAGGGAGAAAGGGAGAAAAAAGAGAAAAGCATGGCTCACAGCTCTTCCTACAATGAGAAAGACTCAGTGAATTAGAATTCAGGTATTCTCCACTACCACCCTCCCTCTTAATTAGTCATTCTGACTTAACTCATTCCATCATCCTTTTCCTCTCCTCCATTCCACTGATACTCAGCTAGGTTCAGTTGCTCAGTCATGTCCGACTCTTTGTGACTCCATGGACTACAGCATGCCAGGCCTCCCTGTCCATCACCAACTCCCGGAGTTTACTCAAACTCATGTCCATCAAGTCAGTGATGCCATCCAACCATCTCATCCTCTGTCGTCCCCTTTTCCTCCACCTTCAATCTTTCCCAGCATCAGGGTCTTTTCAAATGAGTCAGTTCTTCTCATCAGGAGGTCAAAGTATTGGAGTTTCAGCTTCAACATCAGTCCTTCCAATGAATATTCAGGACTGATTTCCTTTAGGATTGACTGGTTGGATCTCCTTGCTGTCCAAGGGACTCTCAAGAGTCTTCTCCAACACCACAGCTCAAAAGCATCAATTCATCGGCTCTCAGCTTTCTTTATAGTCCAACACTCACAATCCACACATGACTACTGGAAAAAAAAAAAAACAGCTTTGACTAGATGGACTTTTGTTGGCAAAGTAATGTCTCTGTTTTCTAAAAAGCTGTCTAGCTTGGTGGTAACTTTTCTTCCAAGGAGCAAGTGTCTTTTAATTTCATAGCTGCAGTCACCATCTGCAGTGATTTTTGAACCCCCAAAATAAAGTCTCCCACTGTTTCCACTGCTTCACCATCTATTTGCCATGAAGATATGGGACCAGATGCCATGATCTTAGTTTCCAAAATTTTGAGTTTTAAGCAACTTTTTCACTCTCCCCTTTCACTATCATCACAAGGTTCTTTAGTTCTTTTTCGCTTTTGCTGTAAGGGTGGTGTTATCTGCATATCTGAGGTTATTATTTCTCCCGGCAGTCTTGATTCCAGCCTGTGCTTCCTCCAACCCAGCATTTCTCTTGATATACTCTGCATGTAAGTTAAATAAGCAGGGTGACAATATACAGCCTTGATGTACTCCTTTCCTGATTTGGAACTAGTCTGTTGTTCCATGTCCACTTCTAACTGTTTCTTTTTGACCTGCATACAGATTTCTCAGGAGGCAGATCAGGTAGTCTGGTATTCCCATCTCTATAAGAATTTTCCACAGTTTCCTGTGATCCACACAGTCAAAGGCTTTGGCATAGTCAATAAAGTAGAAATAGATGTTTTTCTGGAACTCTCTTGCTTTTCTGATGATCCAAGGGATGTTGGCAATTTGATATCTGGTTCCTCTGCCTTTTCTAAATCCAGCTTGAACATCTGGAAGTTCACGGTTCATGTACTTTTGAAGCCTGGCTTGGAGACTTTTGAGCATTACTTTACTAGTATGTGAGATGAGTGCAATTATGTGGTAGTTTGAGCATTCTTTGGCATTGCCTTTCTTTGGCATTGGAATGAAAATTGACCCTTTCCAGTCCTGTGGCCACTGCTAAGTTTTCCAAATTTGCTGGCATATTGAGTGCAGCACTTTCACAGCATCATCTTTCAGAATTTGAAAGAGCTCAACTGTAATTCCATCACCTCCACTAGCTCTGTTCATAGTGATGCTTCCTAAGGCC